>NC_060141.1:431484084-432812584 GCF_021461385.2 Schistocerca piceifrons
CGACACGTCTGGGATGAGTTAGAACGTCGACCTCGCTCCACAGCCCGGCGTTCAACATCACTACCTTCTCTCGTGTTGGCTCGTGAGGAAGAATGGGCTGCCATCCCTCCACAAACCTCATTGAAAGTGTCATCAGCACAGTTCAAGCCGTCATAAAGGCGAAGTGTGGACACACCCTGTGTTAACGTCCACTTAGTAGCTGCCCAAATACTTTATATCACGTTGCGTATATTTGTAGAAACTTCGTAATCGAAGTACGAAGGGTTTTATTTCACTTCTATTTGTAACGCGTGGAAATATTGTGTTTAGGACTTAATAAAAACAATCAGCATCCAGTTGAGTTCCCTCAGCATTGAATTCCAACATCACACTACAACCCATCTCCTTGAGAATCCCTTTCTGCTTCTGCACTGCTTTAGCAAATCCTATCTTGTTTACATCCCGACAAATTTTGTGTCTTTTCCTAGGGTAATTTGAACCGCCTTCCGCTTGTTCCTGTGATCTACCTACCCTATCAATTATAATTTTTTAACATAGCTGCAAAACAGCAACTGTTCCACGTAATAAAATTATAAACAGCCGACCAGTTGCAATGGATAAAGAATTCTTTACCTAGGTTTCGACAAATATAAACTTGTCTTCTTCAGAAGGTGGCAATTTTACATTAGTAAGGACTAATGTACCATCGCCGTTTTTACAAATGACGGCATAGATCCATTTGTCAAAAATGAAATATAGCCCTATTTTATACACTCCTGGAAATTGAAATAAGAACATCGTGAATTCATTGTCCCAGGAAGGGGAAACTTTATTGACACATTCCTGGGGTCAGATACATCACATGATCACACTGACAGAACCACAGGCACATAGACACAGGCAACAGAGCATGCACAATGTCGGCACTAGTACAGTGTATATCCACCTTTCGCAGCAATGCAGGCTGCTATTCTCCCAGGGAGACGATTGTAGAGATGCTGGATGTAGTCCTGTGGAACGGCTTGCCATGCCATTTCCACCTGGCGCCTCAGTTGGACCAGCGTTCGTGCTGGACGTGCAGACCGCGTGAGACGACGCTTCATCCAGTCCCAAACATGCTCAATGGGGGACAGATCCGGAGATCTTGCTGGCCAGGGTAGTTGACTTACACCTTCTAGAGCACGTTGGGTGGCACGGGATACATGCGGACGTGCATTGTCCTGTTGGAACAGCAAGTTCCCTTGCCGGTCTAGGAATGGTAGAACGATGGGTTCGATGACGGTTTGGATGTACCGTGCTCTATTCAGTGTCCCCTCGACGATCACCAGTGGTGTACGGCCAGTGTAGGAGATCGCTCCCCACACCATGATGCCGGGTGGTGGCCCTGTGTGCCTCGGTCGTATGCAGTCCTGATTGTGGCGCTCACCTGCACGGCGCCAAACATGCATACGACCATCATTAGCACCAAGGCAGAAGCGACTCTCATCGCTGAAGACGACACGTCTCCATTCGTCCCTCCATTCACGCCTGTCGCGACACCACTGGAGGCGGGCCTCATCGATGTTGGGGCGTGAGCGGAAGACGGCCTAACGGTGTGCGGGACCGTAGCCCAGCTTCATGGAGACGGTTGCGAATGGTCCTCGTCGATACCCCAGGAGCAACAGTGTCCCTAATTTGCTGGGAAGTGGCGGTGCGGTCCCCTACGGCACTGCGTAGGATCCTACGGTCTTGGCGTGCATCCGTGCGTCGCTGCGGTCCGGTCCCAGGTCGACGGGCACGTGCACCTTCCGCCGACCACTGGCGACAACATCGATGTACTGTGGAGACCTCACGCCCCACGTGTTGAGCAATTCGGCGGTACGTCCACCCGGCCTCCCGCATGCCCACTATACGCCCGCACTCAAAGTCCGTCAACTGCACATACGGTTCACGTCCACGCTGTCGCGGCATGCTACCAGTGTTAAAGACTGCGATGGAGCCCCGTATGCCACGGCAAACTGGCTGACACTGACGGCGGCGGTGCACAAATGCTGCGCAGCTAGCGCCATTCGACGGCCAACACCGCGGTTCCTGGTGTGTCCGCTGTGCCGTGCGTGTGATCATTGCTTGTACAGCCCTCTCGCAGTGTCCGGAGCAAGTATGGGGAGTCTGACACACCGGTGTCAATGTGTTCTTTTTTCCATTTCCAGGAGTGTATTTACGTGACAAACCATAATTCTAGGGCTATATTTCATTTTTGACAAATGGATCTATGGCGACATTTGTAAAAACGGCGACGGTACATTAGTCCTTACTAATGTAAAATTGCCACCTTCTGAAGAAGACAAGTTTATATTTGTCGAAACCTAGGTAAAGAATTCTTTATCCATTGCAACTGGTCGGCTGTTTATAATTGTATTACTATCAGTTATAACTTATCTTACCTCTTCATATTTGAAATGAAGGCACCAACCCACATTTTTCCTCCATAACCGCAATTTTACCCGCCTCTTACCACCTTCATAACGCCAACTTACCGTTCCTAATACTCTTTATTATATCACACCCCTTACAGTCCATCTTCATCCAAATTCTTCACCTAGGGAATGTCTAACATTCTGCGTGGTGTCTGTTTGTTCTAAGTCGTGTCTCCCTACCACTTTCGCGCAACGACGGTCTGAGCGTGTTTTTTTAGGGAATTGACTAGTTTGAACCTGGGACCTGTTGCTGGTAAGGAGACGCCAGACCACACATGGCATGTAGAGTTCAGAAGAGTTCAGTGAGACTAGCGATTATATAACCAAATACTTAATGATTTCAGCGTCAGCTCCACTGCACTCCCTGTAAAAGAATCTTAATACTAACTAAATTTAGTGGAAGGGGTTCAAGGCTTTCCTATTTTTAGTTAGCTGGTAAAATAACGTCGAAAAAGCAGTTAAGTTTACCATTGGAAATTTTATTCTACTCACAAAAAATTGTTTATAAATTGCACTATTGATAAAAGGAAATGTTTTAATACAGGATGATTAAAACCGACTGCGATCAACAAGAATGTGAACGAATATGCCCTGAATGGGTTTCCAAGTTCTACAATGGATCAAAGGATGACCAATGCCATATCACATCCATAATCTAGGTTTAAATTAAGTATCACAAAAGAGAAAACTATCAAAATGGTCTACAGTGACCCTCAATTATCTTTAATTACTTATCTAACTTGTCGTAAATTACAGTGGCTGATGTGGCTTCTCAATAACTATATAACAGAAAAATCATCGCGTTTCAGATTTTTACTTCAAGTGGCAAATGTGAACACCATGAGCTCTAATTGACGATCGACACTAGCATTACGCAAAAAGGGGGTGTGACATATGAGACTTCTGCAGTTCTGAGTGAAGCTTTATGCGGCATCGCGTGCGTTCATTACCTTGTCGGTGTTCGTCAGGGGGTGGCAGGCAGCACAGCTCCGCTCACCTTGCCGTCTCCTTACTAAAATTTACCGAAGTTGGTTTAAAAAAACTATCTGGCTGTATTTTCATCTGACCAATCAGGGTCTCAATGTTAACCTTAAGCTCCGCCTACAAAAATTCTGTCTATCCAATGAGAAACGTTATACTTTTCGTGGTGGGGCAATATTTTTAAAGTTTGCAATGTAACAGAGACGCGAAAAAGGCTCACGCTAAAAACTTGCAGCTGGTGTGGCCCTTTTAGTGTTATCGTAAGATCTATACTGTTCTTCTGGAGGGCTCTATCTTTTAACATGGGCTGGAGGGGGGGGGGGTGGTCCTGACGTAACAGAGACGCGAAAAATTCTCACGCTAAAACTTGCGGCTGGGGTGGCCCTTTTAGTGTTGTCATAAGATCTATACTGTTCTTCTGGAGGGCTCTAGCTTTTAACATGGGCTGGGGGGTAGTTCTAGCGGTTAGCTGGCGACGTGGATGTCCGTCCCTTATGGTAGGGCCTTCTTGCTTAACACGGTTCTGCTCTCAGCTTCTTTTCTCGTTTCTCCCCTCGGAACTGCGTCTGTCTCACGGTGGGAAGGTATGACATGCATTTAGGCATTCTTGTGTTAGTCTGTGCTATTCCATTTGCTCGCTCATTACTCGTATTGCTTTGGTTAATTTAATGTCACGATTTATTCGGAGCTATGTGACATACTACAGGATTTGCTTATTATGTCAGAGTTTTCATGGAAGGTGTTGGATTTGCCTGACACCTTACATATCACCACCCATCAAAGTTAATTTTTGCACTGAAGTTAGGCAATGATTGAAACGTTGTCTAAGTCAGTCAAAAATTATTCCATTATCTAAATTTTGTTGCCTGCTGTTCAGCCACGTTATTCTGTTCTATGCTAGTTTGTATTACTAATTTATATTTTTATATTCTTCCACATTATTATCAAAAATATGTTTATATTGACAAGGGAAGAATATTTTTATTCTACTATAATTATTATTTTTTAATTATTTTCTTTCTTTATTTAATTATGAAGTTTGTTTTTTAAGAAGCTTTTTATCGAAAGTGAGGTGTCTTTCACATCGATTTTCTTAGAAATATTGTTTTTATAAATGTAGTAATTAAGTAAAATCTATTCCTAAAACATTTTCTAAATATAATGTACAAGTAAAATGTTTTTGTTTCTAGACACTCATTTCAACATTGTTACACTAACAAATAAGAATTTTTTCCAAGAATTGCTTTGACAAAGAAATATACATACACAAGTATTGAGATATTGTCCTAACAAATGGTACAAATACTAAAAAAAAGGGAAAACATCCAACAAGATAACTTTTTATTCTTTGATTTATAAGGAGAAAATAAGTAAAATATAGTTATTCTTTTATTTTTATGAGGAGAAAATAAGTGTCATATAGTTTTAGTGTTTTTTATGCCTTACTTTTGTTCTTTATATATTGTCCATTTCAGAACTAATGACTTATTTTTATCGATAGTCTATTTTTTACTTAAGTCCATACTCAATGACTGTTATTTTATAGTTCATTAGCTTTCTGGTGTGCTTAACTTATTTAGTTTTTCACACGTTTCTTTTGCACAATTCCTACATCGCATAATTTGATTTCACACATTCACACAATTCTATGAATGTTTAAGCATGAGGTTGGCGAATGTTTTTGCACGAAGGTGATGCACTTGAGCGAGATGGATGTGGGCAAGTATTTGATGTACAGCTTCGTTCGTCGTTCCTTGTTGGCTTAGCAAGTGTGTATTGCTGTTGTGGACGTCCCATAATGGAATGGAGTTGTGAGTGCAGAATCTCGTGGTTTACTGGCTTTGTATGCGTGAAAGTCATCGTTATGTGTCGCTGAAAGCGGTCGTTTTTCGTTGTAATACTTCGCAGACGACTAGCTTACAGTAGGATAGGGATTTAGGAAGGGATGTCGTCTATTCTTCACCCATCTTCTTTCTTGGTCTCAATCTTGCGAATCTTCAACTTCTGTTCTTCCTGCTTTTTCTCTGCCTCTTACTTGCTTCTTGGTTCTTCCCTGGGCAGCATATGGAAATATTCATTGATAACTAGTCGCTTTGAAGTTCTCCTCTTAGTAACAGTTTGATAAATTGTTTGGGCATGTCATTTTTACTTTGTGGAGGTTTTCTTCTGTTTCGCGCATCAGCGTGCTGTTTAACAGCAGTAGTGTGATTTTTACACATATTTTTTTGCCAGTGGTGGCTTGCCCAAACAGTCTTCTCATCGGGCCATTTTTTGCCCACTCCACTGAGTCGGAGCATTCGGAGACCCTTCTGGCGTTCGGTGTCCTGTCGTGTCCCTGCAGGGTTCCGCCACTGTGTGGTTCCCTGTTCTGTCCCAGCAGGGTTCCGCCACCCTGTGGTTCAGCTTGGCAGCAGATTTATTTACTGCCCACTTCGGCTACAAGGGCCTTCTGTTGGTCTCGCTGTCCTTTCCCTTCTCTCGACACTTCTGCCTTGTAGGAATCATGTCTTGCTAATTATGTCCTTTCCTTTCTTGATACTTCTCGCGTTGCAACTTGTGGGTCGTTGCATCTCGTCCTTGCTGGAGTTTTTACAATGGTTCTTACAAAAAGTTTTACTTATAATCATTTAACATACGTCTAGTACCTACATTGTTTTACGCCTTTTTAAAAAGCTTTACAAATTTCGGCGTCCTTTCCATGTTACACTTCTAAGATATTTTGAGTCTTAACTTCAAGAATCCTCAAATTCGGTTTTTATTTTTGTGTGGTGTCGTGGTATAGCATTTTAGTATTTCATGCTGTTAGACTATCTACACTTTATCCCATCACCTTAATCTATGGTACTATTGGTGTTATTTTTGTTTTTGTTTTTATTGAAACTTCTTTCTTTTTCCCACCTTCCTCTCTCTTCATTCTTCATACTCCTGACGATCTTATCTGCAATATAATCTTGAAATATGGTGCTGATTATTTACCAGTAATAAAATTAATCTTCAACCTTGTACTGAAAGTGTTTAATACTGCCAGTCTTAGGTAAAAATACCTCTGCTTTATCTCATAAAATAGCCTCTAATTCTCTTTTACTGTGTTCCGAAATACCTTGAACTTCTTGCAATTTTTCATTGATTTCTTTATGGACTTCTAACATGATTTGACGCGATTCCCCCTTTTGTGCATACCATTCTAATTCTTCATCCTCTTTATCTCGCATCATTCTTAATTGTTTGTTTATAACTGGTATTTCTTCTAATTTTAGCTTTTGCTCAAAGAGAAGTGTGACATTCCCGAATGTTACGCTACCTTTCCCCATATCTATTATCGCTTGTCTCTTATTTAAAAAATCTGAACCTATAATCAAATCTACTGTTAGTTTAGGTATAATCACGAAGTTGGCTTCGATCTTTTGACCTTGACACGAAAGAGTTAACCTTGTTTGTCTCGTAACTTCCGCAGCATTGTTTCTAATAGGACCTCTTACTTTAATCTTATGTGTTTTCAGAACTGGCAATTCCTCATTGGCATTTTCTGAGATCGCACTCAGTTCACTTCCGCTATCAATTACAATATTGACTGGGATATGCTTTACCATGGCCTTCACAAATGGTTGAATTTGAAAGGGTTGGTTCCGTTTTCCTTCTTCTTGCATCAACGAATCCTCCACTGAATCATACATGAGTCTTTTTAGGAATTTCCCTTGTGAATTCGAACTTTCTGTAGGATAAGCTTCGACTGCTACTTCTCTCTCTTTTATTTCCTCTTCTCTATTTCTTCCTTCATTTACGCTTTCTTCAATATCCTCTACTTTTTTCTCATCCTCGTCTATCTTCTCCCTCTTCGTCGCTACTTCCACATAATCGCATCTAAATACTCTAATTATCGCTTAATAACTTCCTTCATTATATACGTTGGGCTGTGTGCCCACTCGTAACTTATTTTCAACTTCTGTCGACTGAGCATTATCCTCATTGAATTCGCTTTCCCTGGTTTCCATCTCAAATAGCTCTGCAATGCTCATTGCTTCGTCCTTTCCTCCTACCTTCGTTGTGCATGCCTCTGGTAATTCATCTTCCTCGTCAGTATTCTCCCAATTAATTTCGTCCCAACACAATATTGTTATTTTCTTGTCTTCGTTTTCATCTGGTACCTGCGGATTTGTTCCTTCCTTCTTCTCTTCTCGTGATAAGATTTTTACTTCTCTGTTCAAGGTGCTGCAATTGACCTGGATCGGTGCGTCATTCTCTTTGGCATGGGCGCTTAGCTGTCAATTCGAACGTTTATCGGGGTTTGGTGGTCTTACCTCCACCTCTTCTATCTGTATTCTCTTTTCTTGTTCAGGTTGTCGATAGTGGTTTCTTTATTGATAATTTGTCGGTCTATTGGTTCTCCAGTACCCGTTCCGGTTGTCGTTATTCCCTCTGTAATAGTTGTTGCCGTTCCTGGGTGAATTATAGCTATTGCCATATTCTCTTCTAAATCCATAACCGGTTCTTTGTTGAAATCTATAGTCGTTTCTTGGTGCGAAGTTATCACATGGTTAGTAATTATTGTTTCTTCGTACTGCGTCTTGTGGAGTCCACTGCTTTTTTGCTTTCGTTTTGACGTGCGCTTCGTCTTTTTCTTGCGTCATCTTCCGAAAATATGAACTCTGGTTCCCTTAGAATACCTTTAAATGCTTCGACGTCATTGCCTCCGCGACCTACTAATGACTGCTGGTATTTCAATGGTAGCTTCATCGCGCATAATTTAATCAACTCTCCGTCACTGTATGGTACATCTAAGCATTGATTTTTCTTTGCCATTACTTGGAAAAATTTCACGGGACTCTTCTCTCCTGAATTTTCAACATATGGGTTCTGTAATAATTCGTACTTCACTCTGTTCTGAGCTTCGCTGGACCAATATCGTGAGAGAAACTTCTCTCTGAAATCTTCGTACGATCGGCATGTCGCTGCAACATTCTGCATGGTTTCTGCGACTGTTCCTGACATGTGTGCACTATAAAGTCTAATTTGTGTGCTAGCGTCCAGTGTTCTGGTAATCCTACTCGGAATTGATCAATAAAAGTTCGTGGATGTAATGAGTTTCCTTCTCGAAAGTGCTGAAATCTTCTGACTGTGAGGAAATGATCGTTGTCGTACTTCATCATAGTTCCATATGAAATTCGCGATTCTTCGCCACTTTTGTTTCTGATCATTTCTCCCGTCGTTCTTTCCGGTTGTGGTAGATCCATTGGATATTGTCCACTGTAACTTTCGTCTACCCTTGCGTAGTATCGTTGGAGTGGTATGCAATAATTTTCTTCCATCGATTTTGAACGTGTAGCTGAATGCATTGCACTGTACTCTTCGCGACCTGGCTTTCCATTGTCAGGTATTGGTTCGGTATCTTGTCTGGCTAACCTTGCTGCTTCATTGCACGATCCAAACTGTCTTGAAACATACATTTGTGGTTCCGCATGTGTTTGTGATGACGTTTGTTCATCAAGAATTTCGAATCGTGTTTGTTGCTGTGCAGGCTGTCTGATTTCACGTATGTTACTTTCGACCTGTGATTGGAACCACAAATGCGTAATATCTTTGTCAATTGCTTGTTTCTCCGGTGCTGTTACAGATACGGATGTGGTTGCAGACTCTGTGCTTGTTCAATCCTGTTCACTACGCTCTTCAATGGTTTGCAACAACTCTGTTCGCAATTTCTGAAATTGTCGCTTCGTTTGCGCTTCTATTTTGACTATGCGGTTATCATATCTTTTCAGCGCTGCTTTTGTGATACGTTTGTGTAACACACTGTTTTCAACAACTTCACGCGCTATACCTGCTGCTTGTCTAGTAATTTCGTTTATCTGTTTCTCTAGTTTCTTGACTTCTCCCTGGGTGTTGTTACGTAATGTTTTGATCTCGTCCTGAATGCCATTACGCAATGTTTGTACGTCCGCTTGTACCTTGTCAATGTCTGTTCTCAATTGATTGTGACCTGTTATTAAGTTTCCTATCATTTCTCGAGATTCTTTTGCCTCGTCTTCAATATGACTTAGGTGTAACTGATTTTTTTTTGTTTTGTTCTTTAATCGCACGCATTTGTCTCGTGGTTTCTGCATTCTGAATTTGAATTTGGTTCGCTATGTCTTTATTTTGCCTTGTCATGGTATCCGTAATTTGTTGTAATAATTCTGCCAGGTTGGTGGGTCCTATTGCGTTTTCTTCCGACGTCCTACGCTCTGTGTTTTCGCCCAAGTGTTGGTTCGCAACCGATTGCATTGAACTGTGCTGTGACACGTTTCAGCTCGCATTCCTTGTACTCTGTGGTGAGGGAGCTCTGATTACTTGTACTATGGCTTCTACGTATTCAAGACGCAAGTTAGAATCCTCATCGACTGTCTCTCTACTTTCCTGTTCCTCTTCGTATGCTGACTTACGTTTTCTATGCCTTGACGTACATTATCCTCGTTATGGTGCGTTATATGTCCTATTTCTCGCGATACTGCATCGTCTGTTGTACTGTCCTCTATTCCCTGTCCATTTTCATGCTGGGTCTCTACCTCTATTCGGTCAAGGTCTCGATTTGCCATTGCTAATCTTTCCGAATCCCTTATTTTCTGTTTTAAAAGCAATTCACGCGCCCTACTTCGAGTCAACATGCGCTCATACGATCTCACGCCTTTCATAAACTTTTTGCACACACGACTTGACACTTATTATACCGAAGAGTGACAATTCATTCACTTACTTGTTGGGTCAGAACCAACTTGTCAACGATGTGTCCGCCACCTGTGCGCTTGCATTGGAGAGGAAACTTAATTCTAACAATTTTTAAAATTCATAACTTAATTATGCTATTGTCTCTGCTAGAATGTCTCACTATCTCTCGCTGCAGCTATTGTTTTCAACTATTTATGCCTTTCAAAAAAAATTTTTTTTTTATTACGAAAATTTTTTAACAGGATATTTTTCTGACCTAGTTAGGCATGTGGTCGACCTTCAATCATGGTATTTTACCATCCTGGCAGGGTCGCCATTTTCAAACATACTGTGTGCTGTCTGTTTGTTCTAAGTCGTGTCTCCCTACCAATTTCGCGCAACGGCGCTCTGAGCGTGTTTTTTTAGGGAACTGACTAGTTTGAACCAGGGACCTGTTGCTGGTAAGGAGACGCCAGACCACACATGGCATGTAGAGTTCAGAAGAGTTCAGTGAGACTAGCGATTATATAACCAAATACTTAATGATTTCAGCGTCAGCTCCACTGCACTCCCTGTAAAAGAATCTTAATACTAACTCAATTTAGTGGAGGGGATTCAAGGCTTTCCTATTTTTAGTTTTCTCATTAACAAAATCTGAGATATAACCCTCTGTAATAGCATCACATTACTTATTGTCTGTACTGTTATTGTCCATGTTTCACTTCCGTACAAGGCTTCACTCTTGACAAATACACTCAGGAAAGAGTTTCCGAAATTCAAATTTAGTTATCATGTTAAGAAATTACTCTTTTTCAGGAACGCTTTTCTTCCTGTTGTCAATGTGCAGTTTGTATTCTCCCTACTTCTGTGATCGCCAGTTACTTTGTTGCGCAAATAGCAAAACTCGTCTACTGATTTTAGTGGCTCATTCAAATGGTGCAAATGGCTCTGAGCACTACGGGACTTAACTTCTGAGGTCATCAGTCCCCTAGAACTTAGAACTACTTAAACATAACTAACCTAAGGACATCACACACACCCATGCCCGAGGCAGGATTCGAACCTGCGACCGTAGTGGTCGCGCGGTTCCAGACTGTAGCGCCTAGAACCGCTCGGTCACCCCGGCCGGCTAGTGGCTCATTTCCTAATCTAATTCCTTCAGAATCGCGTGATTTAATTCGACTACATACCGTTACCCTCGTTTACTTTTGTTGACGTTCATCTCATAGACCCGTTTCATTTAACTCATTTTCTAAGTCCTTTGCTGTCACTGACAGAATTACAATGTCACCGGCAGACATCATACTTATAGTTATTTCTCCCTGGACATTAAATTACTATCCCAATTTTTTCTTAGTTTCTTTTACTACTTTCTCTAACCCTGACTATCCTCAGCCACTGCTTTCCTTTCATTTCATTCGACTCTTGTAACTGTAGTGTGCGTTCTGTACAAGTTTTAAATAACTTTTCGCTATCTGTATTTTATCCCTGCTGCCTACAGGTTTCCGAAGAATATGTTCAGGAGAACTTCGTCAAAAACTTCCTCTACATGCCGGCCGCTGTGACCCAGTGGTTGTACGCGCTTCAGCCTGGAACCGCGCTGCTGCTACGGTCACAGGTTCGAATCCTACCTCGGGCATGGATGTGTGTGATGTCCTTAGTTTAGTTAGGTTTAAATAGTTCTAAGTTCTAGGGTACTGATGACCTCAGATGTTAAGTCCCAGAGTGGTTAGAGCCATTTGAATCTACCTCTAAAAATATAAATTTTATAGACCTAGGTTTGCCTTTCTTTAACCCGTCTTCTTAGATAAGTCGTAGAGTCAGTACTGCCTGCATGTTCCTACTATTCTCTAGAACCGAAACTTACCTTCCCCAATGTTGGCTTCTACCAGTGTTTCGTTGTACCGTATATAGTTAGTGTCACTATCAGCCACCATGACTTTTTAGACTGATAACTCGTTAATATTAATGCCTATCAGCACCTGCATTCTTCGTAATAAGAATATTTTCGGTTAATTCTACTCTCAGCATTGTAGTAGACAAAAAAGTGAGCATGAAGAAACGGAAATACGAGTATAAGGGACGATCAAAAAGTTGCCGTTCAAAGCCCTTACAGTCCAGAATCGGTATGCCAATCAGGTAGAATCGACGTGAGCTTTGACCCCCTCGTACCACAGACGCGCCAGGTTGAAGATATCCGTTTTCTAAAATACCGTATCCTGCTACGTGAAGAAATCCGTAACTGGCTGCTGCACATCTTCGTCCGACAGGAATCGACGACTCCTCAGGGCCCTTTTTAAGGGACAGATGGCATGATAATCGTACGAATTTCTAGCGACACCGTAGTAAGACCACTTGATGCGTGAATTATGTAACTGTTGCATTACTGTCAGTGTTTGAGAATAAACCAATAAGGGAAATAAGTTTTCAAAAGAGTAAGAGCTCAGATGTACGACCAAGTAACACTGTGAATGGTGGCTACACTGCGGCACAGCGCCAGAGATTGTGCCAAAGATTATTATTCCGCCGCCTCCACTCGGGCAGTAGTAGTTGAGAGGTTGCCGTTGGCAGTACTTGTTGAGAGGGTGTCGAGAGCAGTACTAGTTCAGAGGATGTCGTGTGCAGTTGCTGTTCTGTTGGGCGAGAGAGTTGATGCTGTTCGGTTGGTGTAATGTATAGATGGAAGATGTTGCAATGATCACAGTGTATTTTTCGTCAATATATATGGAGGTAACAAAAAAAATTATTTCACATTTCCTTAATGACAATGCCTCTTGGTCACAGGTTCAGACAACAAAGCATCTGGCTCGTGTTCATGTATCTGACTTGTAATTCTGGTTTCTATGTGCTATTATAGTATTTCTGGTTTTTCAATTAGTTCATTGTAAATGGTGTTTAATATTTCTTGTCGTATTGAGGAAGAACCGTGCCAGATACATGTACGTTGAATCACACTACCACACACAGAACAGTTACACTTGTGCTTTGTTGTTTCGCAGCTTTTATAGTTGCATGGGACTTAATTAATCAATTGTGTTAACGGAAATTTCCCTTCATTCTTTATTGTTATTTTATGCAGTCAGATTGTGTACTAATACTACTCAGGGCCAACCGGTTACGAGACTTCGTAACCGGACACACAGCGACTAAAATTATCGCATTTTAATTAAGCCCCCATGCAACTGGTCTAAGGAAAACTCAGTCATAAATTGAACCCATGCAGTTTCTGGAAGACTATTTCGTCCCTGATTCCAGATCTAATTTCAGAATTTCTGTATTGGCGTCACTTTCTATGTGATACTGGTTTCTGTAAATGCTTACGTCAGCCTATGTATTACGGCGTTATATGTGTCTGTCAAAACGAAAACAGAAAAACCTGTGTTAATCAAAGAAATTAGCAACACAAAGAGTAAAGAAAAGTGAATAAACAGACGTAATAATATTTTCTTCCTGATTTACTGCGATACTTTGCCTCAGGAACGTGTCTTTGTAAGAACCAGTTGCCTTGATAACGCTTTTCCAGGTGAGAAATTTCCGGGTGGAAATTCAATTTTCTTCAACAAATCAAGGAAAAGTTCATCTCCCTTTAATTCCATTATTTGCTGTCCTACAAATATGCCACGCTTATTTTTTGCTTCATTAATAGTTAGCAACTTATGTCGCAAACACATACGGTGAGCGCTCGAGAGTCTCCACTCTGAGTCGGCGTAACGTCTGCGTTACGACATTTGCGGTATGGGAATGTACGTTATCATGAAGCAGCAGTACCCCTCGCACAGTTCCGGAACGGTATTTTTCGGCAGACATGCTGCTAAAAGAAAACAGCACGCTGTTCCTGGTTCGACGCATCTGGTAATAATTCTTCACAGTTCACGTTTCCGCGTTTACCATAAATACGTCGGAAAGACACAAAAATAAAGTGCTAGTACGATGCTTGCATGTAGGTGCTCATATACCCGCACCGGAGTCACTCTACCTTGCACCTCATTTTGCTACTTCCTTCAGTGACTGCTGAAGGAATCTAACGTAACATTTTGCATCACGACACACAAAGCAGGACCGTGCAAGATGAGGTAGCAGCGTAATTTCTCCTTGGCGAAAAACAACATTTTCTCAGAGGTAAAACCAAAAAGATGTGATTATATTTAAATTAGTGATTAAAACTATTTTAAGAGAGTATATCAATCATTACTATTACTTTAGACTCTAATGTTACTTATCTAAAATTTTCAGATACCATCTCTGGAGGTGATGCATCGAGGGAAAAGCTTGTGGAACGAATGTACACTATTGGCCATTAAAATTGCTACACCACGAAGAATGACGTACTACAGACGCGAAATTTAACCTACAGGAAGAAGATGCTGTGATATGCAAATGATTAGCTTTTCAGAGCATTCACACAAGGTCGGCGCCGGTGGCGACACCTACAACGTGCTGACATGAGGAAAGTTTCCAACCGATTTCTCACACACAAACATCAGTTGACCGGCGTTGCCTGGTGGAACGTTGTTGTGATGCCTCGCGTAAGGAGGAGAAATGCGTACCATCACGTTTCCGACTTTGATAAATGTCGGATTATAGCCTATCGTGATTGCGGTTTATCGTATCGCGACATTGCTGGTCGGTTGGTCGAGATCGAATGACTGTTAGCAGAATATGGAATCGTTGGGCTCAGGAGGGTAATACGGAACGCCGTGCTGGATCCCAGCGGCCTCGTATCACTAGCAGTCGACATGACAAGCATCTTATTCGCATGGCTGTAACGGATCGTGCAGCCGCGTCTCGATCCCTGAGTCAACAGGTGAGGACGTCTGCAAGACAACAACCATCTGCACGAACAGTTCGACGACGTTTGCAGCAGCATGGACTATCAACTCAGAGACCATGGCTGAGGTTACCCTTGACGCTGCATCACATACAGGAGCGCGTGCGATGGTGTACTCAACGACGAACCCAGGCCCATGAATGGCAAAACATAATTTTTTCGGATGAATCCGGGTTCTGTTTACAGCATCGTGATGGTCGCATCCGTCTTTGGCGACATCGCGGTGAATGCACATTGGAAGCGTGAATTCGTCATAGCCATACCGGGTATCACCCGGCGTGATGGTATGGGGTGCCATTGGTTACACGTCTCGGTCTGCTCTTGTTAGCATTGACGGCATTTTGAGCAGTGGACTTTACATTTCAGATGTGTTATGACCCGTGGCTCTACCATTCATTCGATCCCTGCGAAATCCTACACTTCAGCAGGATAATGCACGACCGCATGTTGCAGGTCCTGTACGGGCCTTTCTGGATACAGAAAATGTTCGACTGCTGCCCTGGCCAGCACATTCTCCAGATCTCTCACCAATTGAAAACGTCTGGTCAATGGTGACCGAGCAACTGGCTCGTCGCAATACGCCAGTCACTACTGTTGACGAAGTGTGGTATCGTGTTGAAGCTGCATGGGCAGTTGTACCTGTACACGGCATCCAAGCTCTGTTTGACTCAATGCCCAGGCATATCAAGGCCGTTATTACGGCCAGAGGTGGTTGTTCTGGATACTGATTTCTCAGGATCTATGCACCCAAATTGTGTGAAAATGTAATCACATGTCAGTTCTAGTATAATATATTTGTCCAATGAATGCCCGTTTATCATCTGCATTTCTTCTTGGTGTAGCAATTTTAATGGCCAGTAGTGTATGATCGAGATTACTTGAAACTTTCTGGGTGATGAAAACTGCTCCGGATGGGGACTCGGTCCTGCCGGTACCTTTGCCTTTGCTCTATCGATTGGGCAATCCAAGTGCCACTCACGCCCCTCCCTCACAGCCTTACTTCCAACAGTACCTCATCTCCTACCATTCAAACTTCAAAGACGTGCTCCTGGAGGACACACTGCATCCATGTCTGACTCCCTGGCTTATGCCTGCTTCTTTCAAAAAATAATTTTATTTACGATTTGAATATTCGTTTACAACAGAGATAACCTCTTCTTCGATAGACATTTCTTGCATGCAACACCTTTACTGACGTTAGCAGCCGAACAAGGTGACGTGGCACTAAATCTGCAATGTACGGTGGATGTGGAATTATTTTGAAGCCCAGATCGGGTACTTGAGTCAGCGCATCGTCCTGGAGCTAGGGCACACTCTCGTGATCGTATCTCATTCACTTCGGCTTTATCTCAAAGCGTCCAGTAACGCTGCATAAAAAGTGCGAGGCCCTCTATTATTCTATTCCAGTCACTGAATCATCGCGCATCGAAAACCTGACGGAGGCAGACAGCACATCGCCAGACAGTGACACTGCCACCGACCTTCCCGAGCCATTGTACTTGTGGGACAGACGTCTTCCTTTTTGGCCAGCAGTTGTGCAACAATAAACCCTACTGTCGCGAAATCACAGAGCTGGTTGGGGATTGATGTGGAGGGAAAAAGGCAAGTCCATATGGACTAGGAGTGTTAGAGCTCGCGCAAAATGATGTGGCATCGGCGCAGAAGCGGATTCTCATTCTGAGTGCTGTTCGTTCTCGTTTCTCGTTGCCACATAGCACGTGCCTGTGCAGCCGAGGTCGCTAAGGCATGTCTGTGCAGTGGCGCTCGCCTCGGAGGGTAAGCAGGTTCCAATCCTGATTGTGGAAGAATTTTCGCAGCCAGTATTTGGTCGGCAAGGTGAGGCGAGGTAGTGGTGTGATATCCCTGATCATCAGACTTTATGTCAATATATTAAATTCCAACGCTCTCCACTGTGTCTTGTGGAGCGATCCATCCGTCGGTCAGGTGAGGACAATGGGCTCGACAGCCCTCTTGCTGCCATTCGAGAGTAGGAAGCTATGTGCCAGTACCAGGTTTCACCCTCTACCTTTCTCTCGTCAGCATCATAGGACACAAACATAATACTACAGTATAAAAGCGTCCATTACAATAATGTGCAAATACACATACGGAACAACTCTCATTTGTCCACAGGGAAACCGCCCACTGTACATGCATGAATCCTCTA
This sequence comes from Schistocerca piceifrons, assembly GCF_021461385.2. NCBI lineage: Eukaryota > Metazoa > Arthropoda > Insecta > Orthoptera > Acrididae > Schistocerca > Schistocerca piceifrons. Next base: position 431,501,174 of record NC_060141.1, read on the forward strand.
AGTTCCCCAGCCAGAAATGGCATGTAGGAAGGTAGATTTAATGTTCTGCGCCGTTACCGTCAATGTTCTAGACTTGCACGATAGGCACAGAGTATTTGATTTTGTGCGACAATCGGACCTTCACATCATTTAAATGTTATCCCGAGAACTTTCGTCTGTGCTGAGATTGTAGAGTTCGGTGCAAAGAGACAGTTCCCGTTTAGGCAGAGACTGTTAGCATTTTGTGATTCCAGTACAGTGTTCGTATCTTGGTAATCAGCTGATTCCACTAGAACTGGTATAGACCAGTGACCAGCTGTGTCAGAACAGCGTCTTTTTGTGCGGCGGGCTACAGCACGCCTGGTGAGTCTATCACTGACATAGGCAGGCATAGAGTTGTTGCGGATCCGCCACTTCCAATCCTTCCTTCACCTCATCTTTTTGTATAGATAGTGATTTGAACCTGGTTAAATTGTAGCACAAACTGAAGGTCCTAACAAATATTATCATTATTCACAAGTTTGCATTCAGTGTGAGAATGCAATCTCTTGAGTTTATCAACTCATAATTTCACTGGTCACAGAGGGACATTTTGGGTTCAAAAATGGTTCAAATGGCTCTGAGCACTACGCTACTTAACTTCTGAGGTCATCAGTCGCCTAGAACGTAGAACTAATTAAACCTAACTAACCTAAGGACATCACACACATCTATGCCCGAGGCAGGATTCGAACCTGCGACCGGAGCGGTCGCTCGGCTCCAGACTGTAGCGCTTAGGACATTTTGGGAACTTAGATATGTAATTCTTACATTGCTTACAAAGTCAGTAATGAAACGAACCGCCGTGAGGACGAAATATTCAGATACAACTTCCTAAACGCCACTGACCATGAGAATGGATCCAGTGCGTCACTTAAGAGTAGCGCAAGCAATGCCACTATCGATATTTGTATAGGAGGAGTGGTGAAGCTCGTCGCATAATACAGAACTCGGGTGGTATAGGTAGAGCTATTGGATACCTGTCGAAGGGTTTTACGAGTTTTGTGTCGACAATAAAATTTAGCGGAGGTGTTGTAATGACGTGAAGCCCTGTTTCTTGGCTTGGATTAGGAATATTGATTTTGCTCGAAACCAAAGTGAATGCAAGAGTCTGTGAAGACTTTACAAATAGTAGCATTTTCCTCCTCTTTTGAGGCAACCGGTTGGCATCGAATCTTGTTTGTGTCAAGGTTCTGTTTATAAAATAACCACTGGACTAACACTGCATCTCGAAGGAAATAAGGTAGATATGCGGAACAGACTTGCTCCTAGACCTGATCTTGATGACACTGAATTTATCTTTGGGATTGATTAGGTCACTGATTACTTGGTGGATTATTACACAGAATAACTTAACTATAGCTACTTATTAAATTTCAGAAAGCATGGAAACAGTTCTGTATGTAGCGTATCTGTACTTAGAGGATTGCCTTCCAAGAAAATTAAACAGTGTAACAGCAGCTACAAAAACTACTACATGCGATTAATTATATGGTACAAGTCTTAAGCACGTCGCATAATACAGAACGCGGGTGGTGTAGGTAGAGCTATTGGATACCTGTCGAAGGGTTTTACGTGTTTTGTGTCGACAGTAAAATTTGGCGGAGGTGTTGTAATGATGTGAAGCCCTGTTTCTTGGCTTGGATTAGGAATATTGATTTTGCTCGACATCAAAGTGAATGCAAGAGTTTGTGAAGAGGGTTGGGTTGTATTGGGGAAGGAGACCAGACAGCGAGGTCATCGGTCTCATCGGGTTAGGGAAAGAAGGCGGCCCTGCCCTTTCAAAGGAACCATCCCGGCATTTGCCTGGAGCGATTTAGGAAAATCACGGAAAACCTAAATCTGGATGGTCGGACGCGGGGTTGAACCGTCGTCCTCCCGAATGCAAGTCCAGTGTGTAACCACTGCGCCACCTCGCTCGGTAGTCTGTGAAGACTTTACAAATAGTAGCATTTTCCTCCTCTTTTGAGGCAACCGTTTGGCATCGAATCTTGTTTGTGTCAGAGCGGTAAAGGTTCTGTTTATAAAATGCCAACCACTGGACCTAACACTGCATCTCGAAGGAAACAAGGTAGATATGCGGAACAGACTTGCTCCTAGATATGATCTTGATGATACTGAATTTATCTTTGGGATTGATTAGGTCACTGATTGCTTGGTGGATTATTACACAGAATAACTTAACTATAGCTACTTATTAAATTTCAGAAAGCATGGAAACAATTCTATATGTAGCGTTTCTGTACTTAGTGAATTACCTTTCAAGAAAATTAAACGGGGTAACAGCAGCTGCAAAAACTACTACATTGCGATTAATTATATAGTACAAGTCTTTTTAACCAACAGAAATGGGTTTGCGAAGGATGGCCAGATAGTGTGTGTGTATAAATACTACGAGGATTACGTAACACAAGACAGCTGCAGAGAGAGGGGGGGGGGGGGGGGAGAAACAAGGTGAATATTTATTTCGAGTGGCTTGTTAAGAGAACTGATGAATAATGAGGCTCTCCGTTACGCTTTGGGGAACTGTATTTAAAACTTGCATAAGTAGGCTTCAGCGAGCTTAGTGAATTATGTCGCTGAAAGAATTTACCTTCTATTCGTATTATTTCTTTGTCTCAGCACAGGATCAAAGGGACAAACACATACAACGTACACCTACACCTGAAGACACACACACACACACACACACAGACACACACACACAGACACACACGTGCGCTAGCGCGTGCGCGCCCGCGCGCTCGCACGTACACACACAAGTTCGAATATACCGGGTGATCAAAAAGTCAGTATAAATTTGAAAACTGAATAAATCACGGAATAATGAAGATAGAGAGGTACAAATTCACACAGATTCTTGGAATGACATGGGGTTTTATCAGAACCAAAAAAAAAAAAAAAAATACAAAAGTTCAAATTAGCATAATTAGCATAACAAAGTAAGACAAAGCAAAGACCATGTTCTTTACAGGAAATGCTCAATATTTCCACCATCATTCCTCAATAATAGCTGTAGTCGAGGAATAATGTTGTGAACAGCACTGTAAAGCATGTCCGGAGTTATGGTGAGGCATTGGCGTCGGATGTTGTCTTTCAGCATCCCAAGAGATGTCGGTCGATCACGATACACTTGCGACTTCAGGTAAACCCAAAGCGAATAATCACACGGACTGAGGTCTGGGGACCTGGGAGGCCACGCATAACGAAACTGGCGGCTGAGCACACGATCATCACCAAACGACGCGCAAGAGATCTTTCACGCGCCATCTGTCTGACATTTTGTAAAGTTTGTCTTTTTTTGGTTCTAATAAAACCCCATGTCATTCCAAGCATGTGTCTCAATTTTTACCTCTCTATGGTTTATTAAGTTTTCCAATTTATACTGACTTTTTGATCACCCGGTAGATACTCATACGCCATACTTCATCATCTTCATTGTTAACAACGACAAGGAGTCATCGCACCATCGATGCTTGGGTGGTTGCATAAGAGACTCTTCAGTGTTTTTGTTTTCGAACGAAAGTTTTTTGTTTACTTTATTGTTCGCATTAGTGCACCCCTTATAATTTCTTTCTGCCAAACATTTCCAAGACAAATGGTTCAAATGGCTCTGAGCACTATGAGACTTAACATCTGAGGTCATCAGTACCCTAGAACTTCGAACTACTTAAACCCAACTAACCTAAGGACATCACACACACCCATTCCCGAGGCAGGATTCGAACCTGCGATCGTAGCGGTAACGCGGTTCCAGGCTGAAGCGCCTAGAACCGCTCGGCCACACCGACCGGCATTTCTAAGACATTCTGTAAATTGTTGGACACTTATAGCGGCTTCGAAATATTCCACTGGAACCGTATTGAAACCGTATTTGTCTAATACGACGGAACGATAGCACTTTCTGAGATCTACAACGCCTGTCAGCCTCTATTCCCAGTTCACCACCACAAGCTTCTTTCGTTGTGGTCACTAGTGTTGCTGTGACAAGGGGGGAGTTTTACTGTAATTGTCGTACCTAAAAGACAAAAAATCCATCACTGAACGTTGAAGATTTGAAAGGTGTTTGGTGAACCAAAAGTGTGAGCTAACTCAGCCGCGAACGGCAGCTTATTTCCAGAGGTTAAATGAGCCCGCTGTACTGAAAACACGCTAAAAATGTCTCCACTTATAGTTAAGAGGGAGTTCTTGACAGCAGTTGCATAGTTAAATGCTCGCAACTCTATCCCCGGCCGCTGCTAAGAAACATTACATCATTACATCGTGATGACACATCGTTTTCAGCAGACAACAGTCGTTCTCTCGATGAAATATGTGCAGAGAGTATTACATAACATTCCTGATATGGGAGGTTACAGACCAAAGTCACACATCTAGAAAAAGCGATCTATTCTTAGTTTTGTTGTATCAACAACCAGTGTCCCGTCTAGACTTTTTAACTTTCGTCTGGGCAATTAGGATCGAAGCTAAAGCTCGGATTAAACAAGGCTGGAGAAAGAAATCACCGGCGGTTTTTCTGCATCTACATCTACACCTGTTCTCCGGAAGTCATCTTAAGCAAGAGGCGGAGGGTACTTCTGGTACAAACTTTTTCTGTTCTATTCGCATGAATTGTGAGAGAGAAGAACGACTTACGAGTTTTCGTTGATGATTTTGTTGTTGCGATCCTGAGTCCGAACAGGGATATGATGCAGTTCTCCTCGCTAGTCTGTTTTCCACAAAACTTTTCATGAAACTTCCTGGCAGATTAAAACTGTGTGCCGGACTGAGACTCGAACTCGGGACATTTGCCATTCGCGGGCAAGTGCTCTGTGGTAGAGCACTTGCCCGCGAAAGGCAAAGGTCCCGAGTTCGAGTCTCGGTCCGGCACACAGTTTTCATCTGCCAGGAAGTTTCATATCAGCGCACACTTCGCTGCAGAGTGAAAATCCCATTCTGAAGACTTTTCATCTCCGGATAACTACTGCAGCCTACACCCATCTGAACCTAATTAGTGTATTCATCTCTTGGTCTCCTCCTACGAATTTTATTCGTCACCCAGCTGTTCCTTCAATATTAAATTAATGATACCTTGATGTCTCACAAAGTGTCCCATCAACCGATCACCTCTTTTAGTCGACTTGTGCCTCACCTTTTCTCCACGGTTCTATTCAGTAACTCGCAATTAGTTACACCGTCAATCCATCTTCAACATTCCTCTGTATCAGAAGAACCTCCGTATGATATCTAATTTCTTTTATTTTCTTTCGTTGGTCACTGAGCGAGGCGTAGTTGGGAGGAAATAACACGTTGCTAGACTGTTCTTAGAATACACCGTCTTGGACTTTCAAGAGCAGATGTCTCCGTGATGAACAACGCTTCTCTTTTCAGTGGAGGCTTTCGATCTTTAGTCTTAAGTAATTTACTGAAACCTTAATGTCACTGACTTGCCATGGACTGGAACCGTACAGTCCAATGTGCTGTCGCTAAAGCATTTGGTTCCAGTCTGCAAGGCCGTGAGTCTAATTGCCGTCCGATTATCCACATCCAAGTGAAAGAAAAACGCGAGTTGTCATGAAATGTAACTTCAGGGCTGATGAGAACTAGTGTGAATTAACGAAGCTACTCCACCCCTACAATCAGTCGACCTATGGGAGTGTGAAGGCAGGGCTCATCGTGGTATTAAAATATCGAAAACGATAAACCTAGGACTTTAGATTAACTTAGCTTCTTAGACTGTTGGAACAGTAAAAAGTAACGGGAAAAAACTATTTTAGCGGGGAGTATACAAAACTGTTGTCTTCTGGTATTGTGCAATACGAGGGGCGCTCAATAAATAATGCAACACATTTTTTTTCTGAACGCTGGTTGGTATTATTCAGGATTCCAATACACCATATTATTTCTCACTTGTTTGGCTATAAAACACTGTATTCCGACGTTCTGTCCTTTTTGCATCCAAAGTAATTATTTTTGATGCAAGTACAGTTTACATGTAAAGTTTTTTTTTTAAATTACCGCTACCAGTCACAAACCAGTTTGTGACTGGTAGCGGTAATTTAAAAAAAACTTTTACATATTTCTTGAGACAGCCACGGTCGAAAAATAGTCAAAACGGCTTCAAATACAGTTTACATGCGCGAATATAAATAATATACATAATAATTGTTGTTATTTTGTACTCAGTAAGACGTTTTTCATTATGTTTAAATGCAAGAGTTTCCTGTTATTATTTATAAATAACAGGAACATGTTTTATGTAACTTTGAGGAAGTATTAAAGCGATGTCTTTTTTTTACCTTTTTGTTGAAGAAATTTCGTTTTATAGCGCTGTATGGTAAATCTACGTTGTTTTCTCGATTTTTATTACAGTATGCCTTTCTCTCACGGTACAAGTCAACGATTTTCGGATAAGGCCTGAATTAAACATTTGACAGTTTCAATTTTGCTGTAAATACCATTTACCTTTATGTGACAGACAGTAGGATAGCTACGTAAAAAAAAAAGCGATTGTTATGAGGTGACGTCAGATAGACATGCAACACACCTAAGATCCAGGTAACGCAGGTACGACCTTAACTCATCAATGTTAGTAGGAAAACTATCGTAGTCTGCGCTTTCTTACGATAGTCTACAGTCGCCTAGGGTAGTTTTACAACTCTACTCACAGCAGTTGAGACCTATTCTCTGGAACATGTTATTTATTGTCGGGCTCTCCCACAATTTGTTTCGCGTTTTATTAATTCTTGAGTTTGTTTTGCATACAAAGTTTCTACTCGGCGTTCTGTAAACTGTATCCTGACTTGTTGCAAGACCAAGAGGCAGTGGCTCGTATGGTCTCACAGTATATGATAAATAATAAATAAATAAAAGACAGCAGTCACCTCCTTCTACGACAGTCTACTTTGAAGGGGCGTTCCATCACACTATTCCAAAGCACAGAGGTCTGTGACTATTTTTTATAATTTTGTTTGAAATGCGACTGTCTACAAGATACACTTTTGGAGTAGTACAATAGACTACACAAAGACATATCCTTAAACAAAGCAAAGACCTACGATTGGTTGTGAGGGCCCAAGAACGTTACTCATCACTACCTCGACGTTGTCGGATACTTCTCCTCCGTCTTGTGGAGGAAGATCAGTTAATGCTGTCCACATAATCTGCACACCACCATCTCCAGTTATTCGTTAAAAAGTACTCCTGAACGTGGATTGGGCTGTTGAATCTGACATTTCTGTCAATTTTCTGAGTGATTCTGCGTGTGCGTGGCTCATCATTTCATCGACAGCGGGAAGTACGATGCTTACCAGATATTCTGTCGAGCTTCACCATCCCCGTAACATTATAGTTCTCATGCAATGAAACTAAATTCTCGCGAAAATACAAAATTTTTATAAGTAAAAATCATATCACACCGCTTTCTAGCAAAAATAATATTTTAAAGTTACTGTGGATCTTAGAAACTTCCTCAGGACCGAAAAGATCCATAATGTTGATATCAGATCAAGAAGGCAGAAAGAATATTCTGAGTACAGTCAAAAGTCTCTGAAGGTCATTACGCGAAAAAAATTTCCTGTCACCCGTCTTGAGAGGGTTCGCACACCCCCTACCGGGGCTTGCCAGCTCGCAGAGGTTGGCAACCCACTTGTTGGCTCACGTGGTACATTCGCCCGCCCGTAGATGTCTCTCGCAGCGCGAGAGCCACCCTCACTCGGGGCGGAGCATATCAGCGCGGGTTGTTCATCTTACAGAGCTCACTACCCATGACTTATTACCAAACGTCAGCTGACAGGTTTCCATAGAGAACTGGTGTATAAGCTTTAATTGAGACATTCATATTCGGTGGCTATCATACGAGACAACGTTTCGTAATGGCTTTCCAATAAAGACGGTTTTAACATTGAAGGTGCACGACCAATTGCCCTTAGTAGTAAAATCACTGAAAGACAACGAGTGCGAGATGTCTCATTTAACCCCAGCTGTTTTCTGTTTTGAACTTATATTTCTGAACAAGTAAAATCAATTATTAAGGAAGGCGAATGCAAGAAATAGGTTGTTCGAAGGACACTCGGAAAATGCAAAATGCAGAAATAGCATGTAAGACGGTAGAGCGACCAATTATGTTATTGCTCCAGTCATCAAGTAGGCTTGACACAACATATTCAGAATCGCGCTCCTAGGATCAGAGCAGATGGGAGTAGTCCATACGAAAGTTTAAGGAAGTGTTCGCGGAACTTCAGTGGAAATTCATGGAATGAAGACGGCATACTTCACGTGAAACCCTGCTGGATGCAAAACCTGTATACGAAGAAGACTGTCTGACCATTATAAGTCAATACAGTACATTTCCTGTAGGAATCATGAGAATAAGCTAAGAGAGATCATGACGGTATATTGATAATTTTTACTTATGGACCGTCTGACAGCAACTGTATAAATTAGTTATTTATTAGTTATTTATTCAGTTGCTGTCAGACGGTCCATAAGTAAAAATTATCAATATACCGTAATATTACACGCAAGTGAGGAAGACAGGACTACAAAAGTTGAAGATGTTAAGAGAGATCACGTCAGGCACATAGGTACATAGACAGTCATTCTCCCCCTCGCTAAACTGGCCAATGGAATGGGATAGATAATCGATATTATTGGTACTTCGTGCCCTTTCCCATGCAGTGTACAGTAGCTTGCGGTAGCGCTGTAACAAATATGTGTGAAAAGGCAGCGCGCAGAATCTTGGCGGGGGGGTCTTGGTGCTCGATTTCTGTTTGAACTAGCAACGTGGGGCAAAATTTTTTAACCTAGCCCTGACCAGAGACCATTTGTACACCCATTCAAACATCTATCTTGATGTAGCTACGTTATGTTATATTATATTAAGAAAGGTTTGAACGACAAACCGGAGCTGGCGTCCAGCCAAATTTTGGGAATAGATTAATTCCTTTTGTAAGTGATTTTAAAAGGTCTGAAATTAATGGTCAGTTAATGGAACCATTTGTATGTGCACCGATAAGATTTCACACGCAAATACGTGCGAAAACACAGATAAATGAATGAAGTCAAAGCGAAATTTTGTTGTCTACTATTCTTTATCGGTTGTCGAAATACTATGGTTCAAAATTGATTTCAAATGTCTCTGAGCACTATGGGACTTAGAACTACTTAAACCTAAGTAACCTAAGGACGTCACACACATCCATGCCCGAGGCAGGATTCGAATCTGCGAGCGTAGCGGTCGCGCGGTTCTAAACTGAAGCGTCTAGAACCGCTCGGCCATAACGGCCGGCTAAAATTGATTTAAATGTGGCATGTAAAAGTCATTCTTGCGTGATTTGATTGCGCAGAGACAGTTTAAAGTAATTCAGATAAATAAAAAACTCATTCTTACGATAGAATTGTAAATTTGCTTTCAAAAATCAATCTTGATTGGAATTTTAGTGCAAAAAATACGTTTCTTGTGAGTCTTTTTACGTACGTCACTTCCATGTCGAGGGACATGAAAGGAAAGCAGTGGTTGGGAAGGGAGTGAGACAGGGTTGTAGGCTATCCCCGATGTTATTCAATCTGTATATTGAGCAAGCAGTAAAGAAAACAAAAGAAAAATTCGGAGTAGGTATTAAAATCCATGGAGAAGAAATAAAAACTTTGAGGTTTGCCGATGACATTGTAATTCTGTCAGAGACAGCAAAGGACTTGGCAGAGCAGTTGAACGGAATGGACAGTGCCTTGAAAGGAGGGTGTAAGATGAACATCAACAAAAGCAAAACGAGGATAATGAAATGTGGTCGAATTAAGTCGGGTGATTCTGAGGGAATTAGATTAGGAAATGAGACACTTAAAGTAGTAAAGGAGTTTTGCTATTTGGGGAGCAAATAACTGATGATGGTCGAAGTAGAGAGGATATAAAATGTAGACTGGCAATGGCAAGGAAAGCGTTTCTGAAGAAGAAAAATTTGTTAACATCGAGTATTGATTTAAGTGTCAGGAAGTCGTTTCTGAAAGAATTTGTATGTAGTGTAGCCATGTATGGAAGTGAAACATGGACGATAAATAGTTTAGACAAGAAGAGAATAGAATCTTTCGAAATGTGGTGCTACAGAAGAATGTTGAAGATTTGATGGGTAGATCACGTAACTAATGAGGAGGTACTGAATAGGATTGGGGAGAAGAGGAGTTTGTGGCACAGCTTGACTAGAAGAAGCGATCGGTTGGTAGGACATGTTCTGAGGCATCAAGGGATCACCAATTTAGTACTGGAGGGCAGCGTGGAGGGTAAAAATCGTAGAGGGAGACCAAGAGATGGATACACTAAGCAGATTCAGAAGGATGTAGGCTGCAGTAGGTACTGGGAGATGAAGAAGATTGCACAGGATAGAGTAGCATGGAGAGCTGCATCAAACCAGTCTCAGGACTGCAGACCACAACAACAACAACTTCCATGTTTCAGACTTATGCAAACCGATTCTAATTTTGTAAGGAGGTAGACAAACACATTTAATGAATGGTCAGTGAGCCATGCGGGCTTGTATCGATACCTGCTCCGCGGCCTTCCGGCGTTGCTCACTGTTCCGATGTGACACGAAGTGGAGCGACGGCGCGCCGTTGCGAGTTTTGCAGTGACCTCTGCATCGAGTGCAAGACCGGGTCTCTTCAGGAGGAGGAGGAGGGGAAGAGGCGGCCGTTGAGGCACGAGACGGTGCCCGTGTAGAAACAGTGTACTGCATTGCACGCGGGAACTATAACTGTGGAAGGTTGATCGATGGGGAACCTAGAAAGCTCGGCGTCTGGAAAGGTGTTTTTCTGGTGCATTCCATTCGTGAGCTAAGTGGTTCAGCCCACAGCATTTCCAGTGGTTTATGACGCATCAACTTCGGTATCGTGCGTCCGCCTGCGACAGTCTACAGCTTCCTCGCCCCATTTGGCGAGACGCTCAATCGCACGGTTGCTGAAAAAAAATGGTTCAAATGGCTCTGAGTACTATGGGACTTAACATCTGATGTCATCAGTCCCCTAGACTTAGAACTACTTAAACCTAACTAACCTAAGCACATGTGTGTGCACATCCATGCCCGAGGCAGGATTCGAACCTGCGACCGTAGCAGCAGCGTGGTTCCGGACTGAAGCGCCTGGAACCGCTCGGCCACAGCGCATGGTTGCTGATGCCGCGAGTGATTTTGTGTGGGCCGCCTCTGCCTTCTTCTTGCGTCGTATTGCTCTCCGGCACTTTATTAATGGTACTGTAAGTGTATTTGTTTCGATATAGCCTTAAGCTTTTTCTCTATTAACCAGCCATCTAATTCGTAAAAATTCCTCTGCAAGTCTTGATCAGTGCCCTTCATAGTGACCTTATCCTATAGTGTTTTTAAGGTTAGTGTACGCAGCTGAAGGTTTCGGGGCACGTCACTGTTGTTTAATATTCTCCCCTTCCGGCGTGCTGGTATCATAATAGTTTCTACTCATTTGTACTTAATTCTGGTTATTCATTTAATGTGTGCTCGTGTTTTAATATGTATTGGTTTCAGTTGTCTATTAGACTCGTGCCCTGACCAGGTACTCCAATTGTTTATTGAGGTCGTTATAAGGAGAAATTGGTTAGCTGCTCACCATTTCCCTGACTGATTCTGAGGTAAGACCTTGTTTGGTTTTTCTTATGTGACTGCATCCATCTCATTCCTCAACACCCAAAAATTTGGGGGGGGGGGGGGGGGGGTGCTATTTGACATTCCTCATTCGTTCTCGCTTCCCACGCACGGGTTCCCGGGTTCGATTCCCGGCGGGGTCAGGGATTTTCTCTGCCTCGTGATGACTGGGTGTTGTGTGATGTCCTTAGGTTAGTTATGTTTAAGTAGTTCTAAGTTCTAGGGGACTGATGACCATAGATGTTAAGTCCCATAGTGCTCAGAGCCATTTGAACCATTTGGAACCTTCCTCATTATCCCTCAGGGCAATTAATTGAAATCATTTTCAATTTAATTAACTGGTCTTGCGAATTGTATTAAGCTTGGCTTCTCTCTCTTAGAGGTTTTACTGAATGGATTTGTTTAATACATAACCTGCGTCCGAGGTTCGAATCCTAAACTCGGGCATGGGTGTTTGTGTTGTCCTTAGCGTAAGTTAGTTTAAGTTAGATTAAGTAGTGTGTAAGCCTAGGGACCGATGACCTTAGCAGTTTGGTCCTGTAGGAACTTACCATACATTTTTTTTAAAATACGTAATCTAATGGATACTTACAGACCAATACGTTGAATCAGCTTGTTCAAATGGTTCAAATGGCTCTAAGCACTATGGGACTTAACATCTGAGGTCATCAGTCCCCTAGAACTTAGAACTAAAACCTAACTAACCTAAGGACATCACACACATCCATTCCCGAGGCAGGATTCGAACCTGCGACAGTAGCAGCAGCGCGGTTCCGGACTGAAACACCTAGAAGCACTCGGCCACAGCGGCCGGCAATCAGCTTGTTCTTTTTTTTTATAGGCATGTAATTGAAGGGTATTAGGTGTCGCCGGCCGTTGTGACCGAGCGGTTCTAGGCGCTTCAGTCTGGAACCACGCGACCGCTACGGTCGCAGTATCGAATCCTGCCTCGGGCATGGATGTGTGTGATGTCCTTAGGTTAATAGGTTTAAGCAATCCTAAGTACTAGGGGACTGATGACCTCAGATGTTAAGTCCCATAGTGCTGAGCGATTTGAACCATTTTTGATTAGGTGTCTTTTTATGTAGCGCTTTATTTGGTGAAGGATTATTGAACCTGTAATACTGTTTGATTTGGAACTGCCTCCCTTAGGCGATTCCTTCGCTGCGCGGTTCTTACCTGGCAGCGCTTCTCGCCTTGGCTGCGGGGCCTGTACACTGTCGCGAGCGTCTGCTGGGCGCGGAGCGGCGCGACTGCGGCTTGCTGTTTGTCGGGCAGCGCGAGGTCTGACGCAATCACTTACCTCTGCGGGCAGCATCCATGCCGCTTCGTCAGTTCTCTAAGTTGTTTGCCTTTCCTTCTGTAACCTTTAGCCGCTTGTCCCTCAGTGTGTCAACTAGTGAGATTCTGTCTAGCCTCTTGATCGTTAGTGCCGGTGCGATCCTGGGATATTAAGGACTTACTGCCCTCGACTCAAACCCTTGTTATTCAGTTGTATTTTTGCTAATTAATTCATCCTTTTAAAAGACCTTTCTTAAAAATTGTTGTTCTGAAATTGTTTCGGGGCCTACTGCTAACTTGGTACTGCTTTAAATACAGTTGTAAATTTTCTGTACCTGTTTGGTTTTGTTAAATTCACAAGTTATTTAGTGTTGAATATTTGTCCAGCAGCCTATATGGCAATTCTGCAGTTGTTGTAATTGTAATTCTGCACCGTCTCAATTAAGAATTTTAATTTTTGGTGCTCCTCTTTAAAAAATAAAAACAAAAAATATGGATTGTGAAGCACAATATTTGAACTTGTATTGCCATTAACTGTTTTACAATGATTCGAATTCTATAGGCAAGTTACCCCTTTTTCAGCTGTGACTATCTCCTTAAAAAAAAAAAAAAAAACAACAAATTCAAGCTGTGAGAAATGTTGAATGGTGTCATAAGTGGGGCTTAGCCTTCCACGATGAGTCCCGAATCTTGTCCTGTTCCTGGGGATTTCAGTCGTCCTGTTGTTTCTTGAAAGCCTTATCCGTTGTCACAATGTAAGAACATAGTTCGAAAGACAACAAAGAAACTTATATCTGACCAGTCGTCCACCGAGTCAGCAAAAATCTCTATCATTGCCAAGCTATGACGACCTTATGTCAAAGTTATGGCAGAATAAAAGCTGGAAGCCCGAAAAAAATGCTGCTTTCATAGCACAAAAAGGCGAATATGTCCTGAGCAGGGCTACGGATGTAAAAGTAGGGAACTAGCTTTTCCATTTATTTGGCAGCTTCAAAGACATTTAAGTCAATCTCGACAAATTCGCACTTTAACTCTACTTCCCCAGCGCAGTGAGCTTTATTAGTTGCAAGATACTGACACATCTGCATCTTGCAATTTATTGGCAAAATTTCCTGATTCTGTGCCCAAAATCCAGAAAATTCTGCAGCCACAGTAAACAATATGGAATATCACATGGGTGAAGAGCATATATGTTTCACAGCTAAAATGTTTTTCTGAGGCTATAAAATTTCTGGGGATTGACTTCTTCCTGTGGGCATGACATCATCTATCATGTTACTTTACTTTACACGATGTATTGTACACTGAAGAATGAAAGAAACTGATACACTTGCCTAATATCGTGTAGGGCCCCCGCGAGCATCCAGAACTGCCGAAGCCCGACGTCGCATGGTCTCGACTAATGCCTGAAGTAGTGCTGGAGGGAAACGACACCACGAATCCTGCAGGGCTGTCCATAAATCCGTAAGAGTACGAGGGGATGAAGATCTCTTCTGAGCAGCACGTTGCAAGGCATCCCAGATATGCTCAATAACGTTCATGCCTGAGGAGTTTGGTGGCTAGCGGAAGTGGTTAAACTCAGAAGAATGTTCCTGAAGCCGCTCTGAAGCAATTCTGGACGTGTGGGTGTCGTATTGTCCTGCTGAAAGTGCCCAAGTCAGTCGGAATGCACGACGTACATGAATGGATGCAGGTGATCAGACAGGATGCTTCGTACGTTTCACCTGTCAGAGTCGCATCTCGACATATCGGGGGTCCCATACCACTCCAACTGCACACTCCTCATACCATCACAGAGCCTTCCCCAGCTTGAACAGTTCCCTAATGACATTCAGGGTCCGTGGATTCATGAGGTTCTCTCCATACCCGTACACACATACGCTGCTCCGACCAGGCAACATGTTTCCAGTAATCAACAGTCCAGTGTCGGTGTTGAAGGGCCCAGGCGAGGCGTAAAGCTTTGTGGCGTGCAGGCATCAAGCTTACATGAGTGGTCCTTCGGCTCCGGAAGCCCATATCGATCAAGTTTCGCGGAATGGTTCGCACTCTGACATTTGTTGGTCGCCCAGCATTGAAATCTGCAGCAATTTTCGGAAGGATTGCACTTTTGTCACATTGAACGATTCTCTTCTGTCGTCGTTGGCCCCGTTCTTGCAGGATCTTTCTCCGGTCGCCTCAGTGTCGGAGATTTGATGTTAAATGGCCGCACGGGAAAATCACTACTTCATCGTTACCTCGGAGATGCTGTGCCCCATAGTCCATGTGCCGACTGTAACACCACGTTCAAACTCACTTAAATCTTGATAACCTACCATTGTAGCAGCAGTAACTGATCTGACAACTGCGCCAGCACTTTTTGTCTTATATAGGCGTATTCTGCCTGTTTACAATCTCTGTATTTGAATACGCATGCCTATATCAGTCTCTTTGGGGCTTCAGTTTATTAGACCTACATGACAGGGGTACTAATGGTAACACGAAAAAAAGCACAAATACGCCAAGAAGTTTTGATTTAAATGTCTTTGAAGCAGGCAGGTAAGTCGAAACACTGCTTCCCTTCTTCTACATTCCTATCTCTTCACAGGATAATTCGCCTTTTTTGGGCTATATACGAGCAATTTTCATTCTGGTATACAGGGTGGTTGAAATTATACTTTCGCTACGTGAGCCAGTGTAAACGGAGAACTATTTACCGTATGGGCAAATAGGAATGATTTTCAAACTCTGCGGTGCAGGATTTGCGTTGTTAGTGGTATTAGTGACTCGGGTCGCTCTTAGGCGCCGGTACTGGTACGGCGACGTACGGTTGAAACACGACCATCAGTGTGCCTTACAGCTGCAGACAGTCAACATGGATCTGGACAAGGTAGACAGGGCTTTCACTCTTAAAACTGTTTTATCAAAACAACTGTAATAGTGCTGATGCTCTTACCGAGTATCTACCCACTAAAGGCATACGGAGAGGTCCTCTTTCCGCACCGGGGTTGAAGAACATGATTCGGAAGTTCAAATTAAATGGCGATTCGGGAATTACTTCTGGCAGAGGCCGACGGCCAATTGTACTGTTGTCATGACTGAGAGTGCTGGACGCAATGTGCGATCTTTAAGCACTGCACGAGCTGTGTCATGACAGCTGAACATTCCACGGCCTACTGCTCTAAAAGTGCTGCTAACAACTGTGAAATGGTATCTCCAGTGCGGTTTCAAGCTGTCGTGGATGCAGGTGGTCGTCACATTGAACAACGTTTGTAACCTGGAAGGTAAACATGGTATGCAGTTAACAAATGACACCTTCTCTTATGGAAACTAAAATGTGTTTCTTTCAATGGTTTGTTCGTTATTTCTTTTCCCCACGTCCTTACAACTGTTTCCACAAACTTTCATTGTCCTACGATCACTTGTTTTTCTTGTGAGCCCCCTCAAGCAGCTAAAGTTTAATTATAACCACCCTGTATAACCATCCGGAGTGACCTTAAGTGGAATGACCATATGAAACAGATAGTAGGAAATGCAGATGTCAGATTTAGATTCATCTGGAGAATCTTAAGGAATTGTAATTAACCCACGAAAGACGTGGCTTACAAAGGACTCGTTTGATTCTTGAGTACTGTTCATCAGTCTGAGACCCTTACCAGCTAGCGTTAATAGAAGAGATAGACAAGATCCGGCAAGGCCAGCGCGTTTGGACACGGACCCATTCACATAGCACGAGAGCGTTACGAAGGCGCACAATAAAAAGGCAGTGGCAGACGTCACAAGAGAGGCGTCGAGCTTCACTATTGTACTTTCGAGAGCTTACTTTCCAAGAGGAGTCGGGCATAATATTACTTCCTGTCACACTTGGTGTCGCGAAATGATCACGACCGGAAAATTAGAGAAACAGGATGTCGTAAGGAGCTTTATCAACAATCACTTTCTCCAAGCGCCGTTCGTGAATGGAAAAGGGGAGGGGGCAAAAAATTAGTTGCACCAGAAGTACCTTCTGCCACACACCGTAAGCTGGTTTGCAGAATATAGCTGTAGATGCAGATGTGGATGTAGAGACAGATCACTAAGATCATAAACCATGATGGCACGCGGAACAAGGAAGTCCCAGTCGATGTAAATGCGGAAGCAAGTAGCCTACTCTTGCATGGAAATATATTATTTTTTAAGAACTGACGATGACGTTACTGCAGACAGAATACTAACGTAGTTATGAAGTACAATCGAACTGACGATATGGACTTCTTGAAAGCAACGGTCCATCATTTGCCGAAACACGTAAAAGAACTAGAAACTTAAACTAGAACATGCGGAATATATTCCGTAATCGTCGGTACAATACAATAGTTTTCGTATACGTTCTATTCATGAGTATGACCTAGAGAAAGTGTCACACATTGGACTCCTGTTCTGGAGAAGCAGGATTCAAATCCTCGCCCCTTCACCCAGATGCTGAATTTCCTTGGTTTCGATAAATCATTTTGTTTCAGTTAAACTGCGGCCTCCCAAATGTTGTCTAGCTGAGTAAGTTCTCAGATTTTCATGACGTCGATGACCACAGGAAGTGCAACTCGGATCATCTCTCGTTTGTATCTCTAATAAGTACTACATTATTATCCATCCTGCTGACTGCCAGCACTGACGGCAGTGGTGCAATTCCGATTATCCGCATTTGCTCCTCAGCATGCCTGTCCATCTTTTATTATTTGCTCCAGACGCCGAGCGGTTCTAGGCGCTTCAGTCCGGAACCGCGCTGCTGCTACGGTCGCAGGTTCGAATCCTGCCTCGGGCATGGATGTGTATGATGTCCTTAGGTTATTTAGGTTTAAGTAGTTCTAAGTCTAGGGGACTGATGACCTCAGATGTTAAGTTCCATTTGAACAACTTGAGCCTCAGACACGAAGATATATTTTGCTACTATCTACGTTATTTTATTGCTGGTATCAGTATATGCAGAGATCTCACAAGGAATTGGATTCATTTCCATCGATTTAATTCACGCTGTAGCTTCTGCCGTTGACTTCCGCGACGGGCTTACTTATACCTTCAAATAGACGGTAAAAGATCTAATGGGAGCACTACAATTTCCGTAAAGATCGTTAGTAATACCCCTGTATGTAGGCGTAGAGCACTGCGAAGCCAAGGGAGGTTACTAAGTGAAACGACCAGGTTACAGTCCACAGCTGGTCTTCAGGGAACTCAGTAATGTGCTGTAATGGATAAAATACTACTCACAGCGACATCGTGGTAAGTAGCAGGAAATGTCACATGTTGTGGAAATGAGTGTTTGGCGTCATTGGCCGGGAGGCCCCTTGAAGGGCAGGTCCGGTCGTCTTGGTGCAGGCCTTATTACATTCGACGCTACAGTGGGCGACCTGCGCGCCGGATGGGGATGAAATGACGATGAAAACAACACAACACCCAGTCCCAGAGCGGAGAAAATCCCCGAACCAGTCGGGAATTGAACCCGGGCCCGTGGGACGGCAATCCGTCGCGCTGACCACTCAGCCATCGGGGCGGACACCACATGTTAATACGATCAGAATCTGAATACGGACGCGTGTCTGAAGCAGTACGACATCTGTTCAAAAAATTCCGGAACTTCGTGCACAAAATTTTTTTACGTTTACCTTTTACTAATTGTACATGGTATCCTCCGAAATACTCTCCTCCACAATTGATACACGGCTCCCAACGCTGTTTACACTTCCGGAAGCAGTCTTGGTATGCCTCTTGTTGGATGGCACGAAGTTTCGTCTGCGAATTGTCTTTTCTTTTGTCTATCGTTGCAAATCTTCGTCCTTTCAACAGGGTTTTCAACTTTGGAAATAAAAAAATGTCCATAGAGGCCAGGTCTGGAGAGTACCAAGCACGAGGCAGTACAGTGATTTCGGGTTTTATGCAATAGTCAAACGCACCAACAGCGATGAATGTGTGGATGCATTATTGTGATGCGAGGATGCAAGACAGCAGCCATGAATTGTCTCGCCACATTCCAGGCCGTTTCCTTGTCACATCTTCTCGAAGACGTCACAACATGTCCTGATAGTGCCATCGAGTAACAGTTTGTCCCCGTGGCACGAATTCAGTAGACGTCTAAGGGCGTCCGGAACGAATCTGTAACTTCCGTCCGGCCATTTTTAAAGCTTGTGATCCATTTGTAACAACGAGTACGACTTAACCATTCGTCACCGTAGGTTTCCTGCATCATTTGGTGCATCTCTGTAAAGGTTTTCTTGAGTTTCATGCAAAATTTAATGCAGACGCGTTACTCGTCTAGCTCTTCCATCTCGAAATTTGCAAACTGTGCGACACAACGTTCAACTCAATACAGCACAGGAAATAACAGACACACAACTGTGCAGTGATGCCAACCACATTTCGCGCCAACACACCATTGGCCGAAATTACGAATGTTTCGCTTTTTTTTAACATTGCTCATATTTGAAGTCTTCCGTGATTTTGCAACGTTAAGTATCTTCAGATAGCTCCTTGGAGTCGAAGAGAAGATAGCTGGCAGTGTAGAGATAGGAAACATTAGCATTACCGAACCTTGTGTCGTTTAGTTTTCTCCTCCATAGGGCTCCTCTCCAGGTGGCAGATATGGAAGTACCTCCCAGATAGGCTTAGTACCGAGGAAATCAAATACTCGGACCGAACATAGCAACAGTACTTGTAGTATTGATTGCAGATTCAATAGAAGATAAGTGTTTCACAGTGCGAAGATGAACAAGTGCTCAGAATTCTCAATGCAAACATTTCAGAGTGGATGTTTACTAGAGTTTTTTTTGTTTTTGTGTAACGATCATGTCCCCAAAGTTTGGAAAAGTGTTTTTGCAGCAAAAATGGTTCAAATGGCTCTGAGCACTATGGGACTTAACTTCTAAGGTCATCAGTCCCCTAGAACTTAGAACTACTTAAACCTAACTAACCTAAGGACATCACACACATCCATGCCCGAGGCAGGATTCGAACCTGCGCCCGTAGCGGTCGCGCGGTTCCAGACTGTAGAGCCTAGAACCGCTCGGCCACTCCGGGCGGCGTTTTTGCAACACCCTGTGTTTTAGGAATGAGCAAAATTAACTGATAAGATGAAAAGGCTTCCTGGAGCGACAATTTCCATGTAATATACTCAGGCGATGAAAACAAAATAACACTAGTTTGTGCAGTATTGTCCAACATTTGGAAAAAATAGTCAAAACATACCTCCTGTGTAGTGACAGAATAATGCTAATTAAACTGAAAGCACAACCAACAAATTTAGCTGTTATCCAGGTATATATGCCAACAACTGAACGTAGTGCACAGACAGGTAAAGAAAGCTTTACAGTGTGTGGAAGACAGAATCTTATTATTATGGCTCACTGAAATATTTTGGCTATAATTCCTGACATGCTGTCACCCATAGTTAGCCCATTTGTTTGTTTGTTGATTTTTCCGTTGAAAGGGAAGTAATTATGTTTCAGTACCAGTTCCAGAATGTTAATAAATTCCGTGATTTCTGCCACGGAGAGCTTCGTGTATTTTATTAGGTTCTGTTTAACAACAGCCATAGCACCCTGAATAGGAATGTTAGCAAACAAATTTCTTACATCTGGAGATATCATTTGCCGTTTGTTAGTACTGTGCACGTGTTTCAGATCACTGGCAAATGATAGGCTATTTTTTATTGAGTAGTTACTTTGAAACACGTAGTTTTTCTGCAAGATATTGTTGAGTTTCTGTAGAATTTTATTCCCAAGATAATTTATTGAGTTTGGGACCGACATAATGGAGACCGTCTATTTGTGAGCTTTTAATTGAGGTCTTAGGCATGGTGCTGTTGGCTTCATGTACAGAGAGTGGGGCGTCTCTCTTTCAGTAAGCAAAAAGTTAGTAGTTTTGAGGAGGGCCTTAAGTATTTAACTTAAATATTACCTTTCCTGAAAATAAAAAAAAAATCATCAGTAAATTACACATCATAACCTACATTGCCCTCAGTCTGCTGCTGTGAAAAGGCATCTGTTCTTCACTAATACCAGCTATGTAACTAAATAATTATTTATCTGAAGATGATGGTATGAATCATCGAAACGCGTAGTGGAAAAATAAACAAGTGACTGAAGCAGAAACTGTTTTATTTGTATTTTACAACAGTCGCAGATTCATAGTGCCGTCCTTTGTGGATGAAATATTTTTCATCACCTAGCGCATAAACTTTTCACAAAAAAACCAACATGTATTCAAAACTTTCAATTCTACACAAGATATATATAGCGTTTCTATTTATTGAAGGGGAAAACAGAATGATCTCCAAGACATCCTCCAAACAGTCTACAAAACGCACAAGATCGTTAAATTCATCTGTGAGCAGGAAATATATTTTATCATTAACTTCCTTGATTTAACCACCTGAGAACAAGATGACAAATATGACTCCCAGATTTACAGGAAACAAAGCACCACAGACATAAACATGCACGTCTCCTCCTGCCACCCCAACACGCACAAATTAGCAACATACCGCCCAATGATTCACAGAGCTATCGCTGATTGATGAGAAACTCCAGAATGAAACAATAATCATACAACAATTAATTACAGCTAATGGGTATAAACTCACAATAATTTTGATAAAAAAGAAAATGAACAACAAAACCATCAAAAACCAGGAAATGCACTAACAGTATGCAGCGCCTTACTCGATAGTCTCTCCCAAAAAGATGCCAAGTTCTTCAAACGACACAAAATAAGAACTGCTCTTCAAATAAACAATAAAATTTGCCACAGACTACCTCATAGGCCAAATAGGAGCCAAGATAAATTTTCATCCTCAGGTATAAATAAAATCTCATGACGTGAATGCTCAAACAGACCTTGACTTGCACACTGGATTCGAAGAATATATCAACGCTTTCCGATACAACACACCATAGAAATCTGCAGTAGCCCCCATATAAACAATAAAGGACTTCCATTCGACAGTGAGCAGAACAACCTGACGATATTACACACTTCAAACCAAGAGCACAAGATATGTCTGTGTGAACAACCAGAAATCTAGACCACAGAAAGAAACTTGGGGAAAATCTACTCTACAACAATAATGAATGAGGCTCAACCAATTTTTTCAAAAGCTTTAACAAGTTACTTAAAGCGTTGACACAATTTACAATTTCTACGCACAATAATTTATTTAACTACTTCCATTCACTTCCTAATAAGTTCGGCCTACAACAAATACACAAACTAATTTGCAGCCCACTCATATTTTTAAAATACAAGAAAAAAATGTGTTTAAATCATCATTTGGATCATAACTTAGGTAGCGGCAAGGGAGTACAAAGTACAACCGAAAATAAATTGTAAATTCAAAGTAAAACCTGAGATTTGGTAACAGATAAATTAACAACATTGAGTAGCAGAGAAAACTATAGATATTCAATGAAGTTATAATTTTAATAGACAATGTAGGTCAGTAGCCAACAGTAACTTCACCAG
The DNA here is from genome assembly GCF_021461385.2 of Schistocerca piceifrons. Taxonomy (NCBI): domain Eukaryota; kingdom Metazoa; phylum Arthropoda; class Insecta; order Orthoptera; family Acrididae; genus Schistocerca; species Schistocerca piceifrons. Next base: position 431,523,559 of record NC_060141.1, read on the forward strand.
AGGACACAATTGGTCTTTCATCAAACGATTCCATGAAATCATGGGTAAAGGATCATAATAAAATTAATGGAACAAATAAGAAAGTGCAAAGGGAAAAATGAATCGGAATACGACAGATTAAAGAACTTAATTAACAGGGAAGCCAAAAAACCTAAAGAATGGAAGACGCCATATGCGCCGATATAAATGAAAAGTACAAAGAAGGGAAACAAAGGAAAGGGACATGAACAGATAAGAAGCAATTTGGAAAACGAAAATAACTCAGCAATTCGATTTGCCCCAAGGAGGAGAGGATTCTTATAGTAAATGAGGATGTATGTAACACATGAAATAATATGTTGAAGAGCTGTATTACGAGTTAGAACAATTAAATGAAACAGAAGAAGAAGAAAAAATTTAATAAATCGAAATGAGGAAACTGCAAAAACGAATCCGAAAAGTATTAGATGATCTAAAACAAATGGTTCAAATGGCTCTGAGCACTATGGGACTTAACATCTGAGGTCATCAGTCCCCTAGAACTTAGAACTACTTAAACCTAACTAACCTAAGGACATCACACACATCCATGTCCGAGGCAGGATTCGAACCTGCGACCGTAGCAGTCGCGCGGTTCCAGACTGTAGTGCCTAGATCCACTCGGCCACTCCGGCCGGCTGATATAAAACAAAAGAAGGGTAGTGGTACTGGTAACATTCTATACGAAAAGCTTAAAGCTGTAGACCTAGAAATACAGTATTTGATATATCCAGAACGAGATTTTCACTCTGCAGCGGAGTGTGCGCTGATATGAAACTTGCTGGCAGATTAAAACTGTGTGCCCGACCGAGACTCGAACTCGGGACCTTTGCCTTTCGCGGGCAAGTGCTCTACCATCTGAGCTACCGAAGCACGACTCACGCCCAGTCCTCACAGCTAGTTCTGCAAGGTTCGCAGGAGAGCTTCTGTAAAGTTTGGAAGGTAGGAAACGAGATACTGGCAGAAGTAAAGTTGTGAGGAAACTGCAAAAACGAATCCGAAAAGTATTAAATGATCTAAAACAAATGGTTCAAATGGCTCTGAGCACTATGGGACTTAACTTCTGAGGTCATCAGTCCCCTAGAACTTCGGTAGCTCAGATGGTAGAGCACTTGCCCGCGAAAGGCAAAGGTCCCGAGTTCGAGTCTCGGTCGGGCACACAGTTTTAATCAGCCAGGAAGTTTCATATTTGATATATGTTTTAATCAGTGATATCCATAAAACTAGTATTATTCCAAAAGACTTCAAGAAAAGTGTCTTGATAATGATTTCAAAGATGAACAAAACAGCTATATGTGAGTTAGAAAATATTAACAAAAATAATACACAGACGTATTAAGAACCAAATTGAAACCAGTGTAGCTGAGGACCAACATGACCACTGCGAAGACGGGGACGTAACAGATACTATCCTACACCTTCGCATTATAACTGAAGGAAGCTTTAGGATCGACAGAAAAATTTATACAGCTTTCGTTGACCTCAGGAAAGCATTCTACTCTGTCAACTGGAACAAATTAATGGAAATATTATTAATGATTAAATTAGACTATACAGGCTTACAAGGATTAAAAATTTGTACAAAACCAGTAAAGAGAAAAAATACACAAAAAGAAGCCGGTATTTTTTAAAAGCGTAAGATATAGATGCAATCTGTCGCTATCCCTATTCGAAATCTACATAAAACGTGCAATAAACAAGTGCCTGGCGTACTGTACTGGCATCATAACAAATGGGGAGCAGAGGAACTAGTTATGGTAGGCCGATATGAAAGAAATCTCCAAGGAATTTTAGAAGTTATTGATACAGTACAAGTACGTGTACAAAATGGAAACTAACCCAAAAAGTACAAAAACACTCATATGCATCAACGATCCAGAAGGAATAAACATTAAAAACTGAGGAAATGAAATAATACAAAAATGATCGTACAAATATTTAGGATAAGTAAGACGGAAGATGCAACGAAGATATAAAACAAAGAATTGTAGAAGCAAAAGTAAAGTTTATGGGTTGAGGAAAAATTCTTTGTTCAAATAATATAAATACTTAAGCAAGCAAAAATGTGTTTAAGACCTATTGGGGAGCGTAGCACATTATCGGTGTGAAACAAGAACAGTAGACATAAAATGAACTCTCTTTAAGCATTTGAGGCGCACTGGAGAGACCTGTTAAAGATAAACCGGACAGATAAAACTACCAACCAGGAACTGACAAAAAAAGTTCATCTATGAGTACAGTAGAGAGAAGAAGACACGAGTGGATTGGTCGCATAATATAGCACAAACAGTTCGTTTTAAATGACCCTGAAGGAAGATCACAAGAGGAGACGGTCCAAGAAAGACCTCGACTGTCATTTTTAAATCGAAAACTACGTATTTCTGCAGTCTCTAATTATGCAGAATAAGGTAATTCGATTCTGATAGATCCAGATGTAGAGCTCACAACCAGTAGAGAGATTGATAATGAAGAATAAGATCATTAAACTCTTTGTTGCGCCGGGAGGTTCGTTTTTTCACTCGCTGAAAGTGTTCATGCGTAGTTTATTTGACCGAAAGTTTCCCAACAATCCTGTGCAAGACTCACGTACGGCTCGAGTCTGCCCAGAAGGTCGAATGCTCCTGTTTTCTATCAGGAAGGGTAACTCGAGAACCGAGTACGAACGATAAATGACTTTAAACACCTACAAGTCCAAAAGTCTGTCAGAGGTATTTCACAGGAACTGAAAAGAAAAATTTATCCAGCTGAAGTTCACTTTAGTAAAGCATTCGGCACTTTATGGGGCGGATGCAATAGATAATACTTATTAGGCGAACTGTTTATGCATCAGTTGTGTATTGCATGCGTCCCATACAATGCACCCCTATCGATCAGACCGACAACAAAGCGAACTGATACTGCATTGTCATCCTGTTCTGAGATATGTGTAAAATTTCAAGTCACTAGCTCATAGGGTTAAAATTAACTACAAAATTTGTACCAAGCAGACTTGTAGGCAAGAAAGCGGCTTAATAAAAACGTGTTACAGTATCCACAATGATTCTATTCAATAAATTTATTTCCTTCGTCAGTAGGGTATCGGGGAACATGCAGTTTCGTACGCACTCCGAACTTCAAAGCATATTGGCTGTTTTCACATATAAAAAACATCGTAAGGGTTAAACGAAGTCATGTGATAGAAAATACTCTCTGGACCGACTAGGCTTATGAAAACGTGATCTTAGAATTTATAGTTTAAAATTCACTTAAACACAGCCAGACATTTCCTGTGGCATCACGCCATGTCCCTCGAATACATGGCAGAGATTATTGCACCCTAATATGAAGAAAAGGAATTGACTTTTCTAAACGTCCTCGTGATTTCAGTATGAATACCTTCGGATATCTTTGTAATGGCCTAGTAACGTGCAACCACATTGACTATGGCAACAAATTCCCCTTCCTTTCTGAGCGCATTGTGGATAGTTTTCTTTTCCCTTCTTTTTTGCGAGCTTTGTAAATAGTCTGCTTCAGACAGAAGCAGAAATACATGTTTCGTGACTAACAGAAAAATCTCTCTGAAGCCTTTTGGTTTTACAATATGTGGTTAATACACGACTACTTTGGAGTCTAAGCAGTAACATCTCTTCTCTAAAATCGCTGGACCGTTTTTATATTCTCTTCCTTTTTATTGTCCGTAAGCAAAAAACCAATATTTTTTAAAACTGATACATCAAGAAGGATGCATGAGAGTGAAATCAGCTTTAAATCACGTTCTAAGTACGAGACCAATGACACTGGTATGAGATACTATAGGTTAAAGGTAGTCATCGGTTAACCATGGAGCAGGTTGGCTTGGATACAGGGGTCCTTGAGAAGTAAGCCACTGAGCCTTTTGTTAAACATTTATTCTGGCAAACAGACACGGTTAAAATTTTTGCATATAATGGTACTGGAACAACCGTCCCACTGGTCGTTAATATATCCAAAACAAACCCTGCAACAAGATAACGGGCTTAGGCCCTCAGACAAATAATAAGTTAATACTTGCAAACAAACAGCAAGCCTTAACAGTTCAGAATTTAAACAGCAGATCGCAACAAATCAGGCATACAGTTAGAAAGCTCTTAGCCACATTAAGAAAATTCCAATTATTTGAACTGTACCCGAGAAGGCATGCAGTTACTTATAATCGAAACACAAATTTTAAATTAAAAGACGCACAGTAGAGAAATTAGAGAAATAGTGCACGGCCCACGGACATAATTTACTTTCCGCTATATAACAAAGTTTTGCGTTACAGATGAAATTAACAGTATTAATAAAAAAGTACGGTACACAGTATAAAAACAATATTTGTAAGTACAATCTTTCCTGAATTGACATCCGACGCTATGTTTTACCCAGCAGTACTAATAATCATTCGGGACACACGTTCAGGAAAATGCTCTATCAAGCCTGGCCGAAGAAACAATTTCCGACCACCACTTGCGTCGTCCATCAGTGTGTTACGCTCCGTGCCAAATTAGTTTAATGCTCACAAATACTAGAGAGCTTCTACAACAGAGAGGGGAGCTCAATTAATTTACACATAAAAAGCAGGTTAATTACAGAAGGATTAACATTATCGCGTCGCCCAGGCGAGCAAATGGCGGCGACTGGCAATGAGAAGGATTGACAGTTAAATCACGATCACATTGGTCAACAGCTCGTCACTACAAATAGAATGGGTATTTACAGTTCAGCAGTGAGTTCAACGTGCAACACCGTGCTCCTTAATCTTCTAAGAAAACGACAGTCAAAATTTTTTAGGATGTTTAGCTGCCTTTTAGGGAGTAAACAGCTCAGCAGAAGCGGTGGGACAGTGGCTAGCGTCACGGCTTTACACTTCTGCGTTGTTAGGAACCCGATTATTATTTTTATTTTCCATTTATCTTCCCATGTCCATCGAAGATTATTACAAGAATTTCAAAATCTTAAATATAGCTTCGAAACAGCTACTGTGTGAATCTGAAGAGATTGAAAAATCAGCCAAGCAGTTTCAAATAAAGGTTTGTTAGCCCTTGACCTTTGTTTCGATATTTGTAAAAATATCTTCTTAAGAAGGAGTGGGTCTTGTTACATCACATGGTGGTACATTAGATTAGATTCAGCCGAGCGGCTCTTGTCATATACAAAATTGACAATTGCAACTGGTTGGCTGATTTTTCAACCTCACCTTATTACGCGATTGCTTTACGATTTATATTGAAATAACGTTGTCCTGATTCGTCTACTAATTGTATGTCTGGTGAATGAACTAAAAAAATATCTGAAATCGCTTTCTATACTTCCTGTAGTTTATCTCGAGTCATAATCAAATGCAAGCGCTAGTTTTCGGAGAAATGATCCGTTGTGCTTGGTTTGTCGCGAAATTATTGCCTACTTCTTAAATATTCAGCAACGTTAACGACGTTTCTTACGCGAGTGAGATTTATACGAAGAAATGACTGTGGCAAACCTCCCTTGGCACGATGATCATATGTTCAGAATTTCTATGTTTCGATTGTTTCTACAATCGGTGTTATCCAAGAAAATGCATACAATCTTCTTATGTTTAGAAGAATGAAATATAAAAATGAGCAGGGAAGTTGATTTAAGAATGAAGTATAACAATACAAGAATTTAAAAAGAATGTAACCCCTGCAAATACCATACACACATACACTCCTGGAAATGGAAAAAAGAACACATTGACACCGGTGTGTCAGACCCACCATACTTGCTCCGGACACTGCGAGAGGGCTGTACAAGCAATGATCACACGCACGGCACAGCGGACACACCAGGAACCGCGGTGTTGGCCGTCGAATGGCGTTAGCTGCGCAGCATTTGTGCACCGCCGCCGTCAGTGTCAGCCAGTTTGCCGTGGCATACGGAGCTCCATCGCAGTCTTTCACTCTGGTAGCATGCCGCGACAGCGTGGACGTGAACCGTATGTGCAGTTGACGGACTTTGAGCGAGGGCGTATAGTGGGCATGCGGGAGGCCGGGTGGACGTACCGCCGAATTGCTCAACACGTGGGGCGTGAGGTCTCCACAGTACATCGATGTTGTCGCCAGTGGTCGGTGGAAGGTGCACGTGCCCGTCGACCTGGGACCGGACCACAGCGACGCACGGATGCACGCCAAGACCGTAGGATCCTACACAGTGCCATAGGGGACCGCACCGCCACTTCCCAGCAAATTAGGGACACTGTTGCTCCTGGGGTATCGGCGAGGACCATTCGCAACCGTCTCCATGAAGCTGAGCTACGGTCCCGCACACCGTTAGGCCGTCTTCCGCTCACGCCCCAACATCGTGCAGCCCGCCTCCAGTGGTGTCGCGACAGGCGTGAATGGAGGGACGAATGGAGACGTGTCGTCTTCAGCGATGAGAGTCGCTTCTGCCTTGGTGCCAATGATGGTCGTATGCGTGTTTGGCGCCGTGCAGGTGAGCGCCACAATCAGGACTGCATACGACCGAGGCACACAGGGCCAACACCCGGCATCATGGTGTGGGGAGCGATCTCCTACACTGGCCGTACACCACTGGTGATCGTCGAGGGGACACTGAATAGTGCACGGTACATCCAAACCGTCATCGAACCCATCGTTCTACCATTCCTAGACCGGCAAGGGAACTTGCTGTTCCAACAGGACAATGCATGTCCACATGTATCGCGTGCCACCCAACGTGCTCTAGAAGGTGTAAGTCAACTACCCTGGCCAGCAAGATCTCCGGATCTGTCCCCCATTGAGCATGTTTGGGACTGGATTAAGCGTCGTCTCACGCGGTCTGCAAGTCCAGCACGAACGCTGGTCCAACTGAGGCGCCAGGTGGAAATGGCATGGCAAGCCGTTCCACAGGACTACATCCAGCATCTCTACGATCGTCTCCATGGGAGAATAGCAGCCTGCATTGCTGCGAAAGGTGGATATACACTGTACTAGTGCCGACATTGTGCATGCTCTGTTGCCTGTGTCTATGTGCCTGTGGTTCTGTCAGTGTGATCATGTGATGTATCTGACCCCAGGAATGTGTCAATAAAGTTTCCCCTTCCTGGGACAATGAATTCACGGTGTTCTTATTTCAATTTCCAGGAGTGTATATGCATTTTGTAGTAAATGTATGACATTATGAAACGCAATTGTAATTTTACAATTAATGTAACGCCCTTGGATCCAGTAACTTGATAAGAAAGCTTCGTGTAGTAAGCTTCTACAGACATGGGTAGATAGATGAAAAAATAAAATAAAAAAGAACAATAATCGGGTTTCGAACATGGAGCGCGAAAGGCGGCAGCGCTCGCCACTGCATCTCCATTTCGGCTAACGTAATCGCGCCCTAAAAGGCACCTAAATTACATCCAAAACTATGGCCGTCGTTTTCTCAGAAATGGTCCAGTCTCTACCGATAAGTCGAGACACGTGTTCGCATATTTTTGACTCTTCTTCGACTGATGTTCTGGAAAACCGGGGTATGGCACTTGCCGTGTTCTCGTCGTAGGGCAGCCTGGCCCGCTTGCTATCGGTCTCATGTGTGGACTCCAACACGTGTCCTAGAGCGAATTAAATACTGGAGTGCCAGAGAAAGCTCCGATCACTATTTTGGTGTATATTATGTTCACTGGTGCGCAAAACTAAAAGAAGAAAGTAACTTTTGCATGATGTGACTCTGCGCTCGATGAAATTTGGACTGTACATAGAGAGAAGTATTGCTATATAATACAGAAGGTAACTGAAGTGAGTCGGACAACAACGACCAAAAATCACTGCGATTCATGAGGGTCCCATGGACACTACAGATGGTGGGAGTCAGTTCTCAACAGGGTGTGCCGTCACTCTGTACGTGAACCCATGCCAGCCACAAGGCTCGTAAGAAGTTCTTGTGGTAAGGCGTTCTATAATAACCTCCACCAGCTCGTCTGATAGCTGCTGGATGGCCGTTGGTGCATGTGGAGCGCTGCAGTACGTCTTCCCTATGCATCACACACGTGTTCGGTGGGATTTAAGACGGGCAGATGGGCACGCCAGTCCATTCGCCGAATACGCTCTCGTCCGAAAAGCTCCTCCACGGCTGTGCTGTTCCATGCAGTCATAGATTGTCATCCATAAAAATGAAGTCAGAACCGAATGCACCGCTCAGAAGACGACCATGGAGACGGAGAACAGAGTCGCAATAACGTAGATCGGCGAGTGTTCCGTGTTCAATGATACGGCTGTCATTAAGCTCAGGCAGCGTTATACCTTCCCACACCATAATACCTGGAGAACCAAAACGATAATTTTCGACAGTACTGAACGTACCCTTGTAAGACGTGTATATTTCTATTGTCTATTGTCAAAACACAATTTATGAAAGATGTTTATATTTTATTAATAGGATTAAGTAGGAATAATTGATATTTGTCATGTTGGAAATAATTGTGGTAGCAGGGAATGTCTGCACCGAAGTATTGTTGGCAAGAGAGACCGCACATTGATATATTTTTTAAAAGAGCGGGAGAGACAGCGTATGGATACATTTTAAGAAAAGAGCGGGAAAGACCGCGCATTGATACATTTTGTAATGGTAGCAGGGATTGTCTGCACCAGAAAGAATTGTTGGCGGGAGAGACCGCACTTTAGCGTTCGTAGGAAGTCAGTAGTAAGCGAGATGTGAAGCGAGTCGGCAGCACGTCTGAAGCGAGAGGTTGAGAGGAGCGGTGTGCCCGGGAGCCACTAGCTATGATTTACAAGAGATTATAAACGGATGTACAGAGACATCAGCTAACATTATCATAAGAGGAACTAATATTATTGAATTAATTTTTTGAGAAACTCAAGACTACTCAAGGTACGTTTGCACATTGCTAGTTGTAAGATTATTGTAAAAAGTAAGTCCCATTTGAACTTTTGTAAAATCATTTCATTCAGAACATAATTATTTTACCAGCAATATTGCATTACTGATTATAATCCATCTCAAAAATCATCAACGTAAAACTTCGCAAAATTTTATTGTTGTCAAGAAAAAGTTTAATTATGAATTACGTAACTTCAGGCAAATTAATTAAAGAATAACGTCAGCTTTGCTATTAAAGAATAACGTCAGCTTTGGTAATAAATACAGCCACTTATTATGACAACCCACCAGCAGCTAATAGAGTATAGTAAAAAGAGTAAGTACATTCATGTCGCACTTCGATGTAGCAGTCAGATGGCGATCCAGTAACAGTAAAAAAGGTAAGGAACAGTTTTGGGTTATTGCAGGTAACGACTGAGGGCCACGACGACGACACATTCTATGTTTCGTCGAAATAATCAGAAAATAACTTTTAATAAGCAGCATTTAAATTTGTATGAGAAGATTGAGAAAGAGAATTAATTTCAAAGGGAAGATTTCATTTGTTATTATTAAGCAAGAGGTAGAAATCCTAAGGGAAGGTTTCATAGGTTATTGTAAAAGGGAAGGTTGCGGAACAAAGGAGATATAGAGGAGACGGTTATTGCGTAACAAAAGATATATAAAGGAGACGGGAAGGTTTCACCCTCATACGGCAAGAGGAGGGAACATATAACGCACCCAGAAAATTATCGAACCTATCTTGCCTTGTGTTAATCATAGGATCTCGTCGCAGATTGTGCATTACCATCTGAGGTGATCAGGCAACCTGTTTGTAACGATGACTCGCCTGTTTTAATGTCCGGGAGAATATTACGAATCTCCGTAACTACAGTGTAATTATTGTCTTCGAACAAAAGTGTTATCTTCGTTCGTTTCATTGCGTATTTCTTTCAGTTCTGTACTATAATTACTGTAGCAGTTACTTCGATGTGCGATCCAACTTTCGTTGATCTATGTTACTTCTCAGGACACGTCATACAAAATTTACTTTCGTCCTTAAGTTTTCCACACAAGTGCACATACGGTATAGCATATATAGCCCACCCAAGTCCACCCCAATAGCTGAATGGTCAGCGCGTTGGAATGCCACGCACGGGGGCCCGGGTTCGATTCCTGGCTAGGGTGGTAGAGTTTCTCCCCTCAGGGACTGGGTGTTGTGCTGTCCTCATCATCATTTGATTCCCATTGTCGACGCGCAAGTCGCCCAATGTGGCGACGCACTCAGTAAGACTTGCACTTGGCGGCCGAACTTCCCGCCTGGGAACTCCCGGTCACTGACTGACGCCATACGATCGTTCCATTTCATTTCAGCCCATCCAAGAGGCAAGGGTGGAGGTCCATTAAGCAAATCTTACCAAATTTATTCTGCAGCGAATCAATACAGTTTCAAATAAGTCCCACTGCTAATCAGGCCTATGAATTATAATTAACGACCAGCACTATTTTTCTGGCTCTTACACAGGACATAACCTAACTGAATCAAAATAAACCCTCTCCAACATTTTATGCAGTACGTGTCCCACATTTTGGATATAAAGAACGCATTACTCGTCACAATAAGCTGCTTATGTTAATGAATATGACGTCCTCTACAACACGATTCAGAAACTTTTGCAACACTGCAGCTGAAAGAATCACACAATATACAGTAGTATATTACGAATAGCACTTTAATTAATACGCTGACTACGAGACGAAAAGAACGTACAACTAACCTGAATAACTTCATTTTGAAACGCAGTAATTAACACAGTCCTGACGGTGCAATGATACATTATTCATATACGTAAACCACAGACCATAGTAACAGTGATCATTTCTAAATCTGCTACGTTAGTGCAAAGAGTCGTTACAAGTTCGTTCTGACCGTTCAGATAAGCTGCTCAGTACAAAGCTGAATGAAGCACATTTAGAAAATAGCGAAATCAGTGTAAGGGCAGTTCTGGTTATCATTCTGCTATTCCAAAATTAGAATTTATGGCACGGGTTACTACTATTGCTAACTTTCGCTATAATTACTCAGCATAGAGAAACTAAAATTACGAATCGCGAAATCAGCGAGGATCGCCCAGTAGGTAATGCACCACATGTTTTTCCTCAACCATTATTTACTGAACACAATGAAATGTAGACAAGAAGGGATGATGTTTCTTCTATATTCACTATCTTCCCACGTCATCCCCTTCCCGTTCTATGGGCTTCCTCCAGCGAAACACAAGAGCTTGTATGCCGTTTCGGTATCAAGCCTTGTTTCTTCGTCGTACGAATCACCTCTTCGTCATCCTCAAAATGTCTTCCACTAATGTCATCCTGTAATAGCCCAAACAACTGGAAGTCGGAGAGAGCTAGGTCAAGGCTGTAGGGAGGGTAGGGTATCACTGTCCAACCCTGTTCAGTGACGTGTTCCGAAGTCTTCAAACTTGTGTAAAGTCGAGCCTAATTGTGAATAAAACAATCACCTTGGTTGCTATTGGGCCGAAGTCGCTGAAAGTGCTTCTTCTGTTTGGTTAATGTGTCAGCTTATGCCTCTTGGCATCACGAATAAGCGTACCAGCAAGCTGCATCCTTCATGTGTGACAGCCATAGAACGCCTCACTGAAAGCTATGCCAAACCGCCTTCTCGTAATCACTTCTTTCTCTGCCCGGGGACTGGGTGTTAGTGTTGCCCTCATCATTTTCATCGTCATCATCATCATTCGTGACAATGGCTAGATTGGACTGTGTAAAAAAACTGGACTGTGTAAACACTGAGACTTTGTACGGGCCCTGATGACCGCGCAGTTGACCGCCCCACAAATGGCTTCACTCTCTTTGTCCGCCGACTAGCCTTATTCCTGTTGGCAGATGATACTCCACACACTGCACACAAACTTTTGTGAATATTCTCCGCAGTGAGAAATCCAGTGACGACACGCCATTTTGAAACATTGCTGAAGCAACGCTATTTCCTGTCGGAGTAAACGAAGAATTCGCAAGCGCACTACGAAAACTTCAGATACTGCATACCTAAAGTATGCATGTAACGTTACATTCATTTTCGTTCAGGCTGAGCTGCTAGATCCTGAACCAATCACCGCAGCTCATTCTTAAGATATTGTGGAAGCTGGGGCTCAGAAGAAACTAACTACATTTCGTATTCTTCGATTTTCGAATAACTTCAAATTCATTATCGGCTACTGTCTTGTAAAGAAATTATGAATTAATGTTTATCTTTCTGAGTAGAAGAAGACTTTCTAATAAAAAAAACTGAGGCAATGCTGGTTGACAAGACGTCATAAATTGCTTGGAAAGATCATCACGCCGGCTCCTGTGGGCGAGAGGTTCTAGGCGCTTCAGTAAGGAATCGCGAATGTTACGGTCGCAGGTTCGAATCCTGCCTCCGGCATGGATGTGTGTGATGTCCTTAGGTTCGTTAGGTTTAAGTAGTTCTAAGTTCTAGGGGACTGATGACCTCCGATGTTAAGTCCCATAGTGCTCAGCGCCATTTGAACCAAGATCATCACGCTAAAGTATGACTATATACGTAGATACTTTCTTCTGATTTTTGAGTGCTTAAAAACGGATGGTGTCTTCCTTAACCAAAGTCCTACCGCAGAACATGTTTTGCAGTCATCATAAACAGCTGCGAGTTCCTCTGTCTGGTTGCAGGAAGTACAAAAGACATTGATTATGGAACTGTTAATCAGGGATTTAATTGAGTCGCAAAATTTCATAAACACCAGCTGAGAGAGTTCACAGTGGGCTAGTTAATCATGAAGTTAATTCAGTAGTAGATGTAATACCAGACACGAGATAAATTCTGTCAGCTGCACACGCATCGTGCGTATTCGATCGTGCAGTGCGCCCGGAAGTACGAGGATTTAGTAGGATGTGAACAATCTGTCTAACGTATTATCAGATACCACTGTCAAAAATTTTAGTCGTTCGCGGACGCTTACTTATCTATAAAGTCCCGACAAAGTGAACTGAAGTAAAAAGGGAACCTATATGGAAACAGAGCAATATTTTCTATGAAGTCTTAAAGAGATTCCATTGACTGATCTGACACCTTGCAGGTAGATCAAGGGAAGTGTTTCACTCCCTCACGGAGGCCAGTGGATACAACAAAATTTGAAAGCGGTGGCATATCTTACAACTGTTATATCTCTTCCTTTGTTAGTATACTTGTAAGCAATATTAAACTTATATAATCCGTACGAACAAAAATGTAAACGTTCGTTTGTTCAAAATCGAATACCTCCGATATTTCTTTACCGATTGCTTTCAAATTGCGACACAACGTTGCATTCGAATATGGGCATGTTTTTCTGTCTGGAGCACCATATGTTACACAATATATATATGTAGTAATTATAGGAGAAAATCAATAAAAATGTAAATGTTCCTGTGTACAAAACCGTAAATCTCCAAAGTTCTTCACCGATTCGTTTGATTTTTACACGACACTTGACTGGAATACGCGCGTGTTCTGTACAACTATTTTTATTATACAGGGTGACAATTATTGAACTATATGAAATAAAATTGTCGCAAATTCTGAACGGTTTGCGTTAGGACGTTCAAACTGCATGATTGGCCGTGGAGCATGACGGGAATTGGTGTGGTTAGTTAATCATGAAGTTAATTCAGTAACAGATTTAATACCGAACACGAGATAAATTCTGTCAGCTGCACACGCATCGTGCTTTCATTTGGATGGGTTTGTCAATAAGCAAAATTGGCGCATTTGGGGGATTGAGAATCAACATATCGCGACCGAGACGTCTCTTCACCCTCAACGGGTGTCTGTGTGCTGTGCAGTATCCAGTCACGGAATAATCCTGGATGGCGCGGTGACTGCCGAACGGTACGTGAAGGTTTCAGAACATGATTTCATCCCCATCATCCAAAGTGACCCTGATTTCGACAAGATGTGGTTCATGCAAGACGGACCTCGACACCATCGAAGCAGAAGAGTGTTTGACGTCCTGGAGGAGCACTTTGGGAACCGCATTCTGGCTATGCGGTAACTAGAGGCAATCACCCATCAGACATCTTTTTGTCGGGCTATATTAAAGACAAACCATTGCTGAGCTGAAAACATCCATTCAGGAGGTCATCGACAGCATCGATGTTCCGCCACGTCAGCGAGTCATGCAGAATTTCGTTGTTTGATTGCGCCATATCATCGCCAATGAAGGCAGGCATATCGAACATGTCATAACCTAAATCCGAATATCTGTATTGACGTTTACATGTTGAATACAGTGTGTGTACGCCGTAGTTTGAAACTAATTTACGTTTCTTTTCATATAGTTCAGTAACTGTCACACTGTATGTAATATGTAAGGAAGTGGGTCATATATGAAAGGGCAACGTTATTACCAAAAATCTTGATAAGTTCTTGACCGATTTTTTTTAAATTTTTATGCAGTACACTAATGAACATTCGGACATCGGATAGACATAGGTGTCTCATTTTGATCTATAGTGGCCGATATCTCTGGAGTGGCACAATTCTGCAAAAAAAGTCTCCAGTAAAAGTTGTAAGGTTTGAAGGGGGTCATGGAATGGTTACCTCGAAATGACCCTGAACCCTGATTTCAAGGTCAAAGCAAGTTCATTTTTGCAAATGGGAACCCCCATTTTTGTTCCTTATTCGTACTCTACGCGAAAAAATACGCATTGTTTGAAGGGAACATTTTTTTCAAAAAACCAATGGTTTTTCGCCAGAGGGCACACAATTATAACTTTCCCAGGTTACCAGTATCTCGAGAACGAAGCAAGATCGGGAACAATTTTCAATGAAAATCTTGCTTGGTTTCTGAACTCTGTCCACTGGTGAAATTTTCATGAACTTGAAATGGCCTTGAAATTATTCAGTAGGGATTAACCTGAAAGCAAGTACCGTCGGCTTCAGTGGAACCCCAAGTTTGCAACACGTGGGGGCTGCCCAACGGACTTCGCACATCGTTAACCCTGAAAAGGCCTGATTAAAATGGTTCTCTCTGGAAATTTATGATCTCAGATGTTCGATCAACTGCCCATTTTGCCTAATGGACATTTGCACTCTCTGTCGGCAACTGGTCTCGACATCATTCAATGTCTGATGGGTGATTGCCCGCAAAGCTGCCACAGTCCTTTCTCTGACATCTTCCGGTGTCGTCGGGGAAGTGGAGCAAACCTTCTGCTTCACAGTTCCCCATAAGAAGAAGTCCATTGGTGTTAAGTCTGGCGATCTCGGCGGGAATTCGCGAATTGCACTACCGATACCAATCCATCGATTTGAGTAAGTTGCATTAATGTACCTTCTGATAGGTGTTCGTATGTCTAGGGGGATATTTTCTAATAAAGGAAGTACCAAATTCTGGAGAAATATGAAGACAGCGCAAGCCGTTCAACGTTACTCCGTAAAAAACAGGACCTGTCACGTAATCTCCAACTATGCCCGCCCAGACGTTGATTGACCACCTTCTCTGTGTTCGGTGATCTCGTTGCTAGCGAGGATTACCTTCCGCCCTGTAGTGTGCGTTGTGAAGATGGGCTCCTCCCGCGTTGTCGAAGTTTTCCTCGCCTGTAAAGAGAGTGCGTGGGAAGAAAAAAGGATCACGACGTATTTGCGTATCGGCCCATCGACAAAATGCCAGGCTCAGGACCTCAGGCTCAATTGCCTGGGTGATACGTAAGCGATATGGGTTGAATTTAAAGAATCTTAAAACATGGAATACCGTTGATCGACGCATGCCATGCATTCGATGAATCTGACAAATCGAAAGGTGTGGATCTTCAGCGACGATAGCACGAACTCCCATCGGAATCGCCTGTCTCGGGCCCGTCTTTCGTCTGCCCTTTCAATGTCCTTCTTTCAGCTCCTCTTAGCAGAGACCTAATTGAAACCTTCGTGTGATCATGGGCATCGGGATACCTTTCGGCATACAATCGTTGCGCGGCTGCATAATTATCGCGGCACTCGCCAACAATTTTTATCATTCTCACTATGTAAGTAGGCTGTTTACGTTCTTACGTTGGTTACGCCACGTAGCGCTCTGTATGAAAATCACTGACTGTGCTGTGTGCGGTCTGTGGCTGGTTGGCGTTGTTGGAATATTCGCTTGTGCAGTGTTGGGCAGTTGGGTGTGAACAGCGCGTAGCGTTGCGCAGTTGGAGGTGAACCGCCAGCAGTGGTGGATGTGGGGAGAGAGATGGCAGAGTTTTTAGAGGTTGCTATAAGCGGACGTGTGTCCGTCAGAAAAAGGAAATTTGTAAAGATGGATGTCTTGAATTGATAGATGTATACATGATGACTTTTGAACACTATTAAGGTAAATACATTGTTTGTTCTCTATCAAAATCTTTCATTTGCTAACTGTTAGTTAGTGCCTTCAGTAGTTAGAATCTTTTATTTAGCTGGCAGTATTGGCGCTCGCTGTATTGCAGTTGTTCGAGTAACGAAGATTTTTGTGAGGTAAGTGATTCATGAAAGGTATAGGTTACTGTTAGTCAGGGCCATTCTTTTGTGGTGATTATTGAAAGTCAGTTTGCGTTGCGCCAAAAAATATAATGTGTCAGTTTAGTGATGATCAGAATAAGTAAAAGGAGAAATCTCTGAGTACGTTCAGTTTTGATCAGCTGTTTGAAAGTCAAATAACGTAAGAGGTTTACCAGCACAGTCATTCATAATTTTTCTAAGGGGACGTTTCAACTATTTCTAACGGCGTGTAACCATCCATTTCTGATTGATTAGAGTCGAAAAATAAGTTGTTCTGATCACTTTTACTGTTATTGGTTTTCTTAGGTTTTTCCTTTAATGAAACATCCAGCAAGAGTGTTGCAGAACAACTGACTTATTACAGCTTACACGACCCGTTTGTTTACTCATGCTCTCTGTTGTTAACGCCACAACGTATAGCCGAAACATACAGTATTCAAGTGAGCTCTTTCAGAAAATTAGTTGGGTGCCTAACGGATGTGTGTTTTCAAGAGGGCACCTTTACATATCTCGAAATTGATGTAAATAATAAAAAAACGAAATAGCGCATGGTAACCCGTCCATTCCATATGGGGAGGGAAGGCAGAAACAAAAGACAGGCCCGAGAAAGTCGATTGCGAAACAAGGTGACTCAGATAAATTTTTCTCTTATGGGCTCCAAACATTCGTGTTGAGATTAATTTTGCTTGTACGGATTTGAAAAAATTTAACTTCGCAGGAACTCATTAGAGTCTTGCGAGACGAATTTGGAAATTTGCGGTAAGATCTTATGGGACCAAATTGCTGATGTCATCGGTCCCTAAGCTTACACACTACTTAATCCAACTTAAACTAACATAAACTAAGGACAACACACACACACCCATGCCCGAGGGAGGACTCGATATATATATATATATGTATATATATATATATATATATATATATATATATATATATATATATATATCACCAGTGGTCGTATGACTATTAAAAGATTATAATTAATGTTAGTCTGGTTGGGAATTTGGTAAGCTAGACTGGATACCTGGTGAAACAGTTGCTCAGTAATGCAAGGTTAACTTCCCCAGACAGCTCACAGCCTTTAACCCGCTTTTATTATCTTGAATATCAGCACCACTTACACCTCAAATTAAGGAACAACGTTACACATGGCGGCCCTGTTCTGTGATTTCGCTAGACTCTGGAATCTCTGAAACGTTAGATTGCGAGCGTTGTATAATCTTAATTTTTTTCCCCTGCAGTGTTGAAACAACTTCTGTGTTGTTTCTGAGCAGACTTTCAAAAGATTCACTGCGTTGTTGAGTGGCGTTGTGTTGTTTGTCTTGTTTTGTTTTCTATATTTGTGTGTTTTATATGTATGTGTTTTTTTTTCTCGCTTGTAAATTGCACTGACTCCGATTAAAGATATAAATTTGATGTGCGTGTGAAATAGTTCGTACTAAGTTGGGTACCTATCGTGTAACTGTCGTAATTTTTGCGGGATACATTTATTCTGATTAGTGTGTTGCGTACCGGGTATAAATTGAACTAATGCAGACTCATAACCAACCTAAAATTAGGCGGTCCAACAACTTAAGCAACATGGACCAAGGGGATAATTTGATTTCGAATATTAACATGTCGGACGGTTCCGAAAATGCAATGGGGAATACTTAAGAGGAAATGCAAAACAGGACGAACGGGCTCACAACAGAGCAAGAAATTAATTTGCCTCCAACTAACCAAATTGATTTGTCAGAACTCATAAAGGCCTTATTGCATCAAATAAAGAAAACGCAGAGAAAGCAGAAAAATCGTTCCGAGAACAAAAAGAATCATCCGAAAAATCGATCCGCGAGCTAGGCGAACAAATAGACGAAAAACTAATCCAGCAGACAAATAAAGTCAACAGGTCGATGCAGAGAGTGTCCGATGAAATCTCACAAAGAATAAACAATCTGGCAAGTGAAATAAAAAGTGATATTATGAAAGAATTAGGCCATACATTTGAACAAATCGATGATCGTCTGCAAGCCTTAGAACAGGGCAAGCAGAGTCACGATGCGGAATCGAAAGAGTGCGAAGAACAGCTACTTAGGAATTTCCAAGCGCTGAGAGAAGAATGCCAAAGAGAACGCCAGCAGGTACTCTCGAGGATTCAGGAGGCAGAAACGCATTGTCCCACGTCCATTAGCAACACAGTAGCGGACAACAGTCAAGCGATTCACGCACTCGAACAGCAAGTAGAACAATTGAAGCAGACTGGGGCGGAGGACAACAGACAAATACATGATAAGATCGCGGCATTAGTGGACATTGTAGGCACGATGAAGGTGACGGAAAGCGAGATCAATACTACACCAGTAGCGGTCGCAGGGACCGAAGAAGTGCGTTCGCTTCTTAGATTTCAGAAGGGACAGTTCGAAGTGAACAGGCGGCAGAAAGCTGTAACAGGCGAATTACAAGAACGCGTGGCGCATCTGGAAAACCGCATGGCGTGTGACTCCGAACTCGCCAATAGCACTAAAAATAGCCGTACGAACAGTGCAGAGAGGGACTCCGGCCACAAGGGAGATTTTGACGACAGGGAAGAATGTATTTTGAGGGGCAGACATGAGAAAAATAGAAAAATTCATGGGCCTCGCCGGCAGAAAATGCGGGGATTTGATTTCAAACATTTCCTTGCGGTGAGAAAGTTTGAGATATTTCGAAATTCGAAAAAAGGAATACATCCACGAGCATGGCTCGAGCAATTTGAGTTTTGTCTTCCCCCCGACTGGGCAAGTTCACATAAGATAGAATATATGTGTGGCTATTTGGAAGGCGAACCGGCGATTCGCATGAGGTCGGCAGCGCGTCACTCGGGAGTTTCGACAAGCCTTTCTGTCCGCCTATTGGTCGGAAGCGGCACAAGATAGGGTGAAGCATGGCATAATTATGCTGCCAAATTTGAACCAGTCTGGTTTCGGCAGCCCAGCACGCCTATTTGACCACATGCTGCAGGCAAATCAATTTTTATACTACCCATACGGGCCTGCGGAACTAATTAGGATATGCATCACAAAATTGCCGATGCACTTGCGCAACGTCATTCTTGCGGGAAGATGCAAAGAGGACGTGGAAACGTTTAAGACACTTCTCCAAGAGTTGGAATATAATACAGCAGAATGCCCGCCTAATCAGGCACAAAGTTATTACGGGGCGCAGCCGCGCGATCGCAGTCGTGGCCGTAGTACCAATTAACGGCGTGACTGGTCGTCGCAACGCGAACGGAACAATAATCGGGACCGGCCGTATAGAAACCGGGGTAACAGTCGCGAACACAGATGGAACAACGGAAGTGATAGAGGACGTGGACAACACCGTGAATGCATCAGTTATACAGGAGAATGCCCGCCTAATCATGCACAAAGTTATTACGGGGCACAGCAGCGCGACCGAAGTCGTGGCCGTAGTACTAATCAACGGCGTAACTGGTCGTCGCGACGCGAACGGAACAATAATCGGGACCGGCCGTATAGAAACTGGGGTAACACTCGCGAGCACAGGTGGAACAACGGAAATGATCGAGGACGTGGACAAGGTCGTGAACGCTACAGGTACGGCAACCAGAATCGATACTACGGTGAACACTGTGGGAATAGGACTGTAGGCGGAGCACCTCATGATGTTGAATTTCGGCCGGCTAACCCAAGACATAACCCAGCAAATGGAAATGAACAAAACCGGCAATGACAAATGATCAGCGCAGAAGGCGCCCAATCGGAACAAATGAGTGATATGGCAAATGAGTACTTAGGGTGTATAGAGAGGAGAAAGAACTGATTAGTTTAAGTTTGTGACATATGAATTTTGAATAATATGTTGGTAAAAATGATGATAAAGATATTTCTATGTGATTTATTGAAGTGATGCTTTTAGTTTTTTTCTTTCCTTGTGCAATTAGGATTTAGGTTGGTTCAAAGGTGAAGATAAAAGGTTTCTTTGTGAACGAGTGAAATGCTGTTTATGTTTTTTTTTGTGTAAATTGAAACGAGTCGCTTCTGAGAGAAGCAAGATCTGTGTTGAATATGTGTCAAACTCAGGGGAATATCCGATCTGTGGGTATTATGGGACTGGCAAACCCAGGTCCCTAGCTGTTAGTAGCCTTGTTTCCGATTTTCTCCTTTCAGTGCTACTATCTATCTATTACTATTCTATATCTGTCAGTATAAATGAGGATCTCTTACTATGTATGCGTGCTGTATGAATATTTTAAGATACGAGAACTCTGAGGAAGGAATGAGTAAGTTTAGAAACAGCATGCGATAATACGATTGTTTAACCATTGGCTTCCCAATATGCGATGATATGTTAATATTGATGATATATGTCTTTTTTTTTCTTTATAGCTGAGTACGTAAAGTGCTGTCTGTGGATTTCGTCAGTATATTGATTCCCTTCAAGGTGAAAGAAGAATTGTGGTTTGTGTAATTTACGTGGCCCTGAAATATTATTGTGGTAGTCAAATACGAGCAGTTTTTCAGCAAATGGAGAATGGAACAGAAATATGGATCCTTTCTGTAGTCTTGATTGATGTTGAGACAAAGCCTGAAAAATTATTCTGCGTTAATACTTGTCCTAGAAAAGCGACGTTTATGTGTTTTGCTGATGCTGTGAGCATTACAGCTTACTGTTTTCGCTGGTGCGGGATGCACTGCAGCCTATATGATTTGTACTGAGGAAATTTCCCTCTTGAAGGTAGAGGAAGATTAAATAATTTTGATTATGGGACCGAAGGAAAGCTTGGTTTAAGAATAGAGGAGACCACAATTTTCCATTCATGAGAAATGAATCCAGAATAACCACCACAGGCGAAATAACTGATTTGGAAGCGAAAGGTAACTTAAAGAAGGAACGGAATTGGAGCAAAATGGGTAAGAAAATGTAATATAACCTGTAGGATAAAAAAAATTTTTACCCTTCTCAGAGTCATCTGCGTGATTAATTCTTGTGATAACGTAATTTTAGACGAAATTGTCTTACTGTTTTAGGTATAAACATATGAGTATGATTAATGTATAATTGCGAGTCTCTTATCAGGTGTGTGAACTGGTATAAATGTTTTGACGTGCAAATAACCATTGTTCTTTCTACAGTGTATGTTTAAGGAACGTGTCTCCATGTTTATCATGTGACAAGACGTATGCCGCGAGCGTCAAGAAGAGGACGAATTAGAACAATGTTGTAGTGGTATAAACACGGTGTTGAAGTAGCATTGAAGTAGCTTGTTGGATTAACTAGTAGCGGATTGAAGTAGAATTTTGAGTAATGCATGTTTATGGGTAGTTTGTTTGTAGTATAGACAACAGGTGTGCATGTGTGTGTGTGTGTGTGTGTGTGTGTGTGTGTGTGTGTGTAAATAACATGTGAACCCTATGCTGCCCTGACCTATACTTGCACAAGGCATAATCCTATTCATTTTAGTGAATTAATAAGTAGCATTTGATTTATTGGTTCAAATAGCTCTGAGCACTATGGGACTTAACATCTGTGGTCATCAGTCCCCTAGAACTTAGAACTACTTAAACCTAACTAACCTAAGGACATCACACACATCCATGCCCGAGGCAGGATTCGAACCTGCGACCGTAGCAGTCGCGCGGTTCCGGACTGAGCGACTAGAACCGCGAGACCACCGCGGCCGGCTTTGATTTATTAAAACGGAAGTGAACCACATTAGTGATGTGGATTTAGATATTGTCAGTTCATTTAATTTTTATTTTTATACTGTCAAGTCATTTCACTCTAATTTTTTATATTGTCAAGTCATTTAACTTTTATTTTTATATTGTCGATTCATCTAACATTTTTATTTAAAAAAAATTAAGTCTCACTTTTGTTGTTAAAAATTGTGAAAGACAATACTAAGTGGTATTATGTATGACATTGTGTAATCACATAACTATGATGAACAATTTCTGTGAATGCAGTTGAGAACGTGAAAGCGAACTGGCTAAACTCATACGAGACAGCGGCAGCAGCCGAACTAATTGTAAACAGGCGGGTTTCCCAGCAGGACACAGTGTCAACCGGGCCACTTCGGGAGCGCGGTCGGCAACAAAAGAAGGGGACGGGACAAACACTTTCCCTTGCACCCGGAGGTAATGGCCGGCCGCACCAGTGCGACCCTCCGTGGAGGCGATGACCTGATATGGCCGAGCGGTCCACCGCGCGGAAATCCATCTGCTGGCAACGCACCACACGCACGCGACCGTGACGAGACGGCCGCGGTGAAACGACAGAAGACAGGGGATAAAGGGACGTGGAGCCTTTTGACAGGTACTGTTCAGAGAAACTTGCAGACGTCAACGACGACTATCAACATTCCTGGCGGATGCCCACTGTCAAGCGACAGTAAATCATAGTTCGATGTTCTCTGGTAGCTAAGGGTGGCACAAAGACGAGCCATTAAGTGTCATCCTTGCCCAGGAATATCAACCTGGCGTGTCAAACGAGGATACCGTACGAATTTGACAACACAAACATGGAGCCAAGTGGAGATGTACGTGACACGGGCCACCAAGAGTAACTTCATGAGAGGGCAGAGACGGCGGGATTGCACGCAACAGATGGACAAAAATCCCTACTGACAGCTGCGGCGACGAACCCCCCCCCCCCCCCCCCCCCACCTCCCCTTATGTGCCTCGGAACAGTGGAACTGCTGAGTGTGTCAGTGAACAGTGATTATACGGTTCTTAGTTCAATGCATATACGTGTGTTTCTGTCACAGAAACTTTGACTCGTGTGTTTTGCAGGGGTTCGATTTATTGGTGTTTATTAGACTGACTCTTGTATTTTGCAGGTGTTCTATTTATTGTTTTTTTTAGACTTTGACTCTTGTATTTTGCAGGTGTTTTATTTATTGATCAATGTTTGTTCTTGTGTGATGTATTAGATTTGTGATATTTTGTTTCGTAAATTCATTGCTGTGGCATTGCTTTGTTTATCAGTCAGATAGCTTTTCATTCTCATTGGACTGTGATCGATTAGCCTTTGCATGGGGCATATTTATAGTGAGGAACCCCATAAGGGTAACAATCACATAATTAATTGCGGTTTCAGTATAACGACACAGTGATCATTGTTTGCTAATTAACTGAAATATATCAGAGTGATTAAATTAGTGCCACAAAGTTATTTTAATTCTACAAATTATTAGTTTTATAAGATATAGAAGTTTTTTGTGATAACCACTTTGTAAAACATGTTTTTTCTCTTATCATTTTTTTTTTGCTTTTGCGGATTGTGCATTGTAATGTTCTGATTTATAATACTGATGTTATTTTCGTATTTTTTTTTAAATTGCTCTGGCACCTTTGCTAGTTTCATAAATTTTACTTGTTAATAAACAGTCATAAATTTTCCTGTGATCAGTTGGCTCTTGCAATGAGCAAATACTGGTGAACTCCATAAGGGTAACAACCAGAAATTGTTTTCATATTAATGACACAGGGACCATTGTTTTTACTTGCTGACCGAATTAGGTCTACACTATCTTTTAAATAGGTGTCACAGATTGTTTTTTGCTTTTTGAAATTGTTAGATTCTATTTACATTTTTGATTTAAGTAGGGTGTGAGAAGCCTGCTTGGGAATGTCCTAGCATGGCCAGAAAATTCCCTGCACATCTTTTCCGGGAGTGATGGGGTTATGAAAGGTCTCTGCTGGATTCCTTTCATGTTAATTTCTTAAATCTGTTGTCATTTACGGCATAAATTCCTCTTCTAAATTTACTGTGGCGTTTCTGACTATCTGGGAGGAGACTGAGTAGTGGAATGTATTACTTTTGCACATAAACAAGAACGATCTGTCACACTACTACACTTTAAAACACAGTTTATATGTGATTCATGTCACACAGTCTCATACAGAACCTACATCCGCTTTCTTTTATATACTGTATATGATAAGATACTGTCATCCCCCTTCCCTTCTGTGTGAGAGGATGAATGAGCAAATGTATTTCTAGTTGCATGCTTGAGGGTAGCAGACAAGCCTGTCTGCTAGAGAACAGTAGGACCAACGTCGGAACAGGTAGCTACGCTTTCTAAAAGCAGAGAGGTTTCTATTCTTAGTATGGTCCTGTCCGTCCCTTGTCATGTTGGTATAGGAAGTTGCCCCTCTCGCCACTTCCGTTTGTATTTGTGAGCCACCCTCAGGAAGGGACCACGGCAGTCTGTCCGCGGCGAGCGTCTGAAGTGGTAAGATCTCCGGCTAAGCGCGTGTCTGCTAAGTCCGTAGGACAATGGATTTCTTAAGTTCAGCCTAACTTAAAATTTAATCACCTTTATTTCAGGTTTAGCTCTAAAATATCTAATGTTATCTTAAATTGCAACGCAGTGTAATTCGAGTGTGAAGTACAGAATATATTCCGGTAGTTGCTTTGTCACTACTTTGTGAGTAAAGTGGAACCACGTGTTGATCAGTAACTCTAACTAAGTTCATCAATCTTAAATGCGAATGTGCGTGAGATTATAACGTCTCGTCTTGACAATATTTTTCAATATAGCAACTTTTCTTTATGTTCAACCCACGTGGGGTGTACTTTGTGAGACCAGTACCACGTGCTTATACAATTGTTTGACCCATCAGGTTAATAGTAAGACGATAGTAACCAGTACGAGGTTTTTCTTTTGTAAATTGCTTTTCGATCTAATTTATTTTAATTATCAAAATTATTGTGGAGTTACACTCTTTGTGTAAACCAAGTTGACCACGTGAAGCATGTGGCGTAATCATCAAAGTAGCCCTCAGCTATTCTTTTCGGGAAGATTTCACAGAGAGTTAGTATGAATTTAGTATACCAGTGTGTGGTAATTACATGACGGACAGGATTGTGCTACGGACGTAACTTCTTTGGGTGAAAATTGAATCGGTTGGTTGTGGTTAATTTCCTCTTGCACATGTTTCAACGTTCTTCGTGTGTTATATTATGAATGCAGTGTTGTATGCAGTCTCCCAATCTTGGCTCCATATTTGATGTGTTCCGTAAGATTACAAACTCACATTTTCCACAATCCTAAATAAGGCACCAGCTTAGTTATAACTCAAGTTTAATATGCTGAAATTTCAATGATCAATGTTAAAATAAATGTCCAAATATAAACTGATTTATTTCTTTTTACTTAAATTCTCTTTATATATATATATATATATATATATATATATATATATATATATATATATATATATATATATATATATATATCACCGGTGGTCGTATGACTATTAAAAGATTATAATTAATGTTAGTCTGGTTGGGAATTTGGTAAGCTAGACTGGATACCTGGTGAAACAGTTGCTCAGTAATGCAAGGTTAACTTCCCCAGACAGCTCACAGCGTTTAACCCGCTTTTATTATCTTGAATATCAGCACCGCTTACACCTCAAATTAAGCAACAACGTTACAGCGCTACATGATGTTACCAACATAAAAACCTAAACAGCCTACTTACAGTGTCTATATGAGTGAACACAGAGATCACTGGGTACGGGAATTCATGATCCTCCAGCACAAACACTCTTAGAGAAACCTTGATAAACAGTCTGGATGACTGGTTTACAAAATCGAGTTACCCTGAATAGAACTGCATCGTCGCAGATCTTCACATTCATTAAACGTTCAGGGTGACAATTATTAAATTATGGAAAAAACGTAAGTTAGTTATAAACTACTGCGCGCACACACTTCATTCAACATGTAAATGTCATTACAAATATTCAGATTTAGGTTATGACATGTTCGAAATGCCTGCCTTCATTGGCGATGATGTGTTTAAAGTAGGTCGGCTGGAGTGGCCGAGCGGTTCTAGGCGCTACAGTCTGGAACCGCGCGACCGCTATGGTCGCAGGTTCGAATCCTGCCTCGGGCATGGATGGTGTGATGTCCTTAGGTTAGTAAGGTTTAAGTAGTTCTACGTTCTAGAGGACTGATGACCTCAGAAGTTAAGTCCCATAATGCTCAGAGCCATTTTTTGTTTAAAGTAACAATTGCATGCTGAGCTTTTATTAGCAGAAAACGTAATTTGTAAGTAATTAAATAAAGAAACAATATGAGCCGTAGATATAGTCCACGGCTGTATAAATATTGTTGCAGCCGTTGGAAACATTTGAAGATTTTTGATCGTCAGATCATTAGCAGAATAAGAGGCACCTTCTGTTTTCTAGGTCTTGTCCAGATCGGACGTATTTTGGCACACCGCCATTAATACTACGTTATTTTATTAATACATTCACGAGTTGCAACCAAACGGCACTCGTAATTGCATAATGCAAGTCTCAATGTAAGTGTCTTAATTTAATTGTGTTTTGTTTTAGAATATACTGTTATTACTAACCTACGTATGTTTTATTTTGTATCTTTAGTCATTGTAAGATTGTTGCGTGACTTGGCATGGCAAAAGGCTCCGTACTTTTAAGCAAAATGTCGTCCAGCTCGATCCACCGTCGTCTTCTGTGGCTGTCTTATTACGAAGTCCGATTGTAGTTAAACACAGAAAGAAGAAACACAGTTTAAAAAATACATGAACGGACATTTAACAAAAATAAAAGCCACGCTCAAGGGCCGAGAGCTTGTATGATATTTAATACTCATTACTATAATTCATTGTCTTATTTCGATCCAGGTACGAACGGTTCAGCTAAAATTAAATTAGCGACTTCGTGTCTGGAAGCAATGTTATATGTACTAAATTGTCTTCCTTTTGTTACATGTTTATTGGATACTACAAACTGGATACGAGACCATTGGAATACATTGAAGTAAGGCGAATTGTATGTCGTCACCTGAAATTACGCTGCAATCGCGGGTACAAGGTAAGGCACCGCATCTTTACATCAGCAATCTTCCCCAAGCGCTTTGTATTATCGCAACTTGCTTGGTAGATCTATCACAATTTTCCGCTACATCGCGGTTTCCAAAATTATTTTTACTATTCATACAGTGCAACAATACAGTTTTATCAGTTCACAATATGGCCGACTTTAGTTCTGTGCGACGTAATACGGCGTGCAGCCAATAGTGTTCAAAATTCCACCATTACTTACGACAGTTATTTTCTTGTTCAGACATTGTCGCACAGCGAGATTAATTTTTACATTTATTCTAATTACACATAAGAGTTTAAATTTTTATTATGTCATACATTACGTGTGGCATGGTATTGACCAGAAAACAATTAGCAAAGATGGAGAACCAGAGACTGCAAACACAGACGCAATCCGATTTTGACATGCCATTAATAAAAATGATAGTGACGTTACGGTTGACTCGAATACAACGAGCGACAAATTATTGACTATTTTGGTGACGTAAATTCAGAAAATAGGCCGGCCACCAGTAATATGCCTAAATCTAGTTCCGAACCATTTTAGTGTCTGACGTCAGGTCTAACGACGTGGCGCGGGCGGAACAGTTGCACTTCACTAGTATTGCCAGTATGTTCGATGCTATTATGAAACAGATAAATGAACAGAAACACATCATGACTGACAACTTAAATCACATGGAATCCATTCAAAATCAAATGACACAACATAAACAGGACATAGACGCACATATCGACCAACAGATGACGACTATACGCGCCACTTTGAAAACAGCTCATGACGAGATGAAAACACAAGATGAAATTAAATCAGATTTAGCGGCAGTTGAAATGTCATGCGACACTTTGTGTAGCCGTGTTGAGGAGATAAATAACAGACTGACTGGACAAGTGTCCGACCTCAACGCAAAATTTTCAGAGTTTACATTACAACAAGAAAACACAAATAAATATGTGAAAGATATGCAACCACAAGTAAACAATCTCAGTAAAACATGCGAGTCTGTAGTTACTCAGATTAAATCTTATCCGGCAGTGCATGATGATATAAAAACGCGTATTGCCGATGAAGAAAACAAGGTTGACACAATTGACAAATAGCTTTCTGATAATGTAAGATTACGCATGACAACCATTTCTCATGCATCAATAGAGAATTACACAGTTGGATAGAGCAAAAAGACAAATATTTTGACGAGCGCTTACAAGAAAAATTTGCTTGTTGTTGTCCACGACACTGTCGCGGAATTTATAAATAACAAGAAACACGTAATCAGGTTTGAAAATTACGTACAACTAGTGCGCAATGGCGGTAATAGAAACCAAAACACACCGTTTGGCAATGAACACAAGAACATGTGAAAATTATTGGTTTTGCGAACCGTACACTTAGTGAATGTGAACGCACTTACTCTACCACAGAACTTAAAACACTCTCTATTGTGTGGGCCTTTAAATATTCCTCACGTGGGAAAACCAAAAACTATTTATCTGACAATGCTGCATTCCATACTGCTACAAATGGCGTAAATTTCTCAAAGACAATAATATTAAGAGTATTTTTATCTCAAGGTATGGTCCCCAGTGCAATTCCACTGAATCCGTGAGATTAACAGATTTATGAGAACCTACAAATCTACCAGACATACCAGTTGGGTAACATATTTGTCTTTATTTGAAGAGGTACACAACAACCTCAATGCTTGTGAAACTCCGTATACTTCTAATGAGCCCATGTTCGATCGCAAAGAAGACAACGATTGGACAACGCCGTTACCAAAACTTTCTTTTCAGCAAACAACACACGACGAAAAGGTAAGGGAAGTCTGTGCAATGTTGTCTGCAAAAGCTAAAATTACGAACAAAACTTATGCGCGCACTGTCAAGAGGAAGCAGGAATTTAAAGCTGGTATGTTATTGCTTTTGCTTACTTACCCTAAGTCGTCTGCTCTTCAGTGGCGCAACGCGAAGTGGCGTCTGCTGTACGACGGCCTTTATGTTATTGTAAGCATTCCGCATCCTGGTACATATCTGCTGCAGCATCCTGTAACCAACAGAATTATTGGACTATATTCTCACCGTGATCTTAGAGTATACCATGCTCAACAGTAAACACATCTATGTTTCTAATGGCTCTGAGAACTATGGGACTTAACATCTGACGTCGTCAGTCCCCTAGACTTAGAACTACGTAAACCTAACTAACCTAAGGACATCACACACATCCATGCCCGAGGCAGGATTCGAACCTGCGACCGTAGCAGTCACGCAGTTCCGGACTGAAGCGCCTAGAACCGCTCCGCCACCGCGGCCGGAAAACACTTCTATGGATCATGCTTAAGTTATACACAACTATTAAATACACGTACCTCACAGTACTTCTACAGAGAAGCTACGTAGTATAAGAGTTTTATTTCAGCTGTTCTTTTGAGCACCAGAAGGGGAAAGAAGAGATTCGTCTGCGCCGAATACTTACACCAGTTACGTAAAATTTAAAGCAATTTTCATATTAACTTTTATACAGTTGTGAAGAAGATATGTTCTCAACCTACGAGATTGACTATCTGCACCGTCAGTCGCCGACTACTAACGACTGATTGACGTGAATACTTAATCATTCTACATCCTTACACTTTCACCTTGAAACTGATTGAATACGCATCTATCCATTGAACTCACAGACTTACGAGTAGCTAAAGCCATGCTTGCACTGCACACTTACTCTCGTGTCGCGAGTATTTTTTGTGTTTGATGTTAGTTCATTGCTTTTGTTATTTGGTTATTTGTAGTTGTGCGCTTGGTCTTATTGCTGCACCCCTGAAAAGACGCACATGGGAAAGGAGTACAGAGTATCAATAACGCTGACCAGTGAGAATACCGTGTTCAAAAATATGGCGGTCAGTACACCCATGTAACATTATGCCTCCGCGCACCATAGCACCTGGACCACCAAAGATCATATTCGACAATGTGCCTCGCTGCATTACATGGCTCGACCTCTCATCATGTGAGAGTACGTCTAAAATAACTACTCAGGCTGAATCTGCTCTCATCGGAGAAGGGGCACGCGACCCCACTCCTCGTTGGTCTTGTCGCTACACTTTTGGCACCATCACAAATAGTGCAGCCGCGGTGCGAGATTCAAAGGAACACAACATAACATACTGATCGTTGGGCAAAGAGAGTACCCAATGCAGCCGCCACGCCATGGAGGGGCGTGTAGAGCGTGAGATTGCGTGTCCGGCATTCCTGTTAAATTTGGCTGCAATTGCATCCGCTGTTGGACATGGGTCCCTTGTCGCCTGTTGCGCAATGTAGCGGTCATCTGCTATTGTAGCTGACCGTAGTCGACAATCTCTCCTCTGCATAGCAGTGATTGTGGCTCTGAACGCTCCCCATGCAACTGAAACAATGCTGTGAGTAATCATCGTATGTGTTAAGACATTTATCCCACTACGATACAAGGCGATCGATTCCTGTTTTATGGCAACAGTAGGTCACTGATGGGTCCACAACCCCACCCATTCTTGCACATCCACATCCAACTGAAACCGACGTCCACATATGTCTTTCTTCAGGTCGCCAAAGATGTGAAAATCACACGGTGAAGTATCCGAGTTGTACGGTGGATGCTGTCAAATCGCTGAAGCGTAACCTTCGTCCGATTGGCAATGCGGGAGCGGGTGCTATTGTGCAACAGTACGCTTCCGTTCGACAGCCCAAGAGCTAACGGCAAACAGTGGAAACATTCCGTATTTCCCCGCCAGAGAAATTCAGAGCTGTTCACACAAATTCCGGCAGGTCGTAATGACCTTATTCGACGGCAAGGGCCCACTGCTCGTAGAGTTCCTCGAATGTGCAACCACAGTCAGTGCACAGTGCTACGAAGACAGTTTGCAGAAACGCACATGAATGCTGGCTGACGGTATCACTCTGTTGCACGTTAACGCCTGTCCCCACACTGCTAATCGGACAAAGACTA
Organism: Schistocerca piceifrons; assembly: GCF_021461385.2. Classification (NCBI taxonomy): domain Eukaryota; kingdom Metazoa; phylum Arthropoda; class Insecta; order Orthoptera; family Acrididae; genus Schistocerca; species Schistocerca piceifrons. The sequence continues at coordinate 431,554,762 of NC_060141.1, forward strand.
TTCTTCAATAATTTAAGTGGGAAGCTCTGCAACATCCCCGACATTTTTGCATCTTTAGCGACCTGAAGAAAAATGTGCGTGGACGTCGGTTTCAATCGGACAAGGCTGTGCAGGAGTAAATGCGGTTTTGGATTCATCAGCGTCCGACCGCCTTTTATAAAACAGGAATGGATCAACTCGTCTTTTGAATGGAATCGTTCCATGGTCCCGTTGTGCTGGATGTTCTGTTTTTTTGACTGCCTCGTACACAAGTGATGATGTAAAGTGTATGGGTATGAAAAAGAGCTGACAAGACGATAGAATTTTGATATCTGACTTCAGAAGAGGAGCTGTGTTTACGAAAATGCTCGAAGAATTTGTAGAGAGAAGGGAATTTAATTAACAAATCAATATGCTCGCTCCGCTGCTGCACGCATATTGCTTACAGAGTTTGACGGGCTACTTTTTTAACGGACATATTCAGATCTGAAGATAATCAAATGAAAACGAAACCGATCACAATATTTGAAATAGAAGCAATCTAGACGAAAAATAAATTTTTTGTTCAACCATTAATTGCAGATTTTCTCCAAAATAGACAATATGTGCATTTTTAGGAAATTTAATCAGCTGGTAGATTTCTTGTGTAGAAGAAGGAAAAATGAAAGTAAAATTGAGAGCATGGCGTTCAAGGATCTGTAAGGAGCGCTAAATTTTTGGGTGCAAAGAGCTTAGCTACGTGGGAGAGAATGGTTCAAAGAAAGCTTTTGTAGATCTGGAGGATCGTGGGAGGGTGAGATTCCCATATTTAGCCTGTTGTGGGCCTTTTATCTACGATTGTTAGATGCAGACATTAGATTCGAACGCAGTCGAGAATTAGGCCAAAATGTTTTAGTTTGGTAGTAGGGTGGGTCGACTGGTTACGGATTGCGTTGTGGAATTAGAATTGAGTGATTGTTGCATGGGGTTAGGTGGGAGTGATTTAAATTCATTTAGACGCCGCTCGATGAAGTGAAATTATTGAGGCGGATATGAAGAGGCAACTGGGAAGCCTGGAGAGTAGATGGCGGGCAATGAAGGTGGTGTCAGCGGCATACTCTGACAAGTGAATGGGAGAAAATTACGCTTCCGCAAAGTAAAGGAGATGAGTGGACACATCAGAAACTCGAGGCACGTGGGCATAACGATGGAATGGTTGCTCAGGGAAGTGAATGCTGGTCTACGCGCTTGGAAGGAAGTAGCTGCCGGAAATGCGGGGCAAACAGCATGGTCGATCTCTGAGTCAATCGATGCATTGTGCTCTTTAAATAGCAGAATGTTAAAAGCGCGGACATTCTTAATTTTCCGTTTTCTTGCAAATCCTCTGCACAATATACATTATCGGACATACCACTGAAATAATACTTTTCTCGTGGATTAATATAGTCAAAGTTGAACAAACTCCCAACACGTTGCATTGTTGGATGATCGTTGTTTATCGTGGACGGGAATGACTGACATTAACATTCAGTTGTAGCAAGATATCCGCACACTTTTTTTTTATGTCACACTGAATCACTGACAAACTGAACGGAGCGAGTACTAGAAATTGCGGACATTTTCCAAAAGCCGTTATTGATTTTCTGAAGTTATTGATACTATCATATCTTACCTTCAGTAGACGTGTGGGCCCTTCTTTGGACTAAGCTTGAGTTTGGCGCATACAGGTAAGCAGCTGTACCTTAAGTGTTTTCCAGAGGTTTGTTCGAAAGAATTGCAAAGTCCTATGTAAGTAACTTGCAGGGAGATACTTCACAAGCATGTGAAGTGCCTCCACGTCATTAGATGTCTCGATTCTATATAGGATGTAACGGAAATAATTGCAGATGTTTCTATTGATGACCGAGGGCTTTGTGCTAAACGACATTACATCAATATCTACGTCATGTGCACATTAATAATTATACCTATTACAAGTCGTATGTTTTTACTTTGTTTGGTACCTCCAACTACATATGGCAAGAGCAATCCATTAATGCGTATTTTCCCCTGGGCAGCAGGTCAGGTGTTGAAGCATGGATGCATGGGTGAAAAACAGTTAGTCTATACTGACTGACGTAGTCCACTTAGTGGTGCAATTATGACTGCGCAGAAAACATCAGGTAGTGAATTATGTGACGTGTTTGGGGAACACTCATCACTGAATTCAGTAGGAAGATATTTATTTTCCTCTTCTGACAGCTGTGGAACGATGATATCAAGGAATTTAAGGGACTCTTCACATCTCTGACCTGCAGAATAGAGATTTTCTCTTTCGGAGTTGTGAGGACCGTACCATTCTTAGTTCGGAGTTCATCAATGAAGGTTCGTAGTGTATTCTTGGCGTGCCTCACGAGAGGACACAGAGAAGCAGTTTCATCCTCCAGTAATGTCTTTACCTCGGATTTTCATCTAAGCCCTTCCTTCTTCTTCCTCTCAACGCTTAGCAATTTGGCCTTGATTTTTTAAGTATCTTCTACGCGAATGTTGGGCGGGTTTGTCTGATGGAAAAGTTCCTCAACAGTGTGTAATGAAAATTCTATAATATTTTTCATGGCCGTATTGGATAATAACTTTCCTCAACTTTGGCTTCGCATTGTTGAACCACCAATCTATCACCACGCCTATCAGTCAAGCGCAGGCACAATGCCCTTGCGTCTTCCAGACTTTCTTCTAAGTATCTTTCTTGTAACAATGATAGATTAGGTTCCACTGGTTCCTGAACCGTCGAGTCGATTGTGTCGCAAGATTGATGCGAAGCCAACATGCTGCAGTAGTCAGTGTAATTCACGGGATCAGTTTCACCTTCAATCAGAGATATTTCCAGACGCTGTGACACACAGACCCTGTCGATTCTACTACAAGACTGTGGAGCCACTTATGTGAACTCAAAAAAAAAAAGAGATATCTGATTTCCCACGCGTCCTTAAGTTGTAAGTCAGGGGCTAGGCTCTTTAATTCACTAGAGACATTAAAATTCGAAATCCGATCATTGTTGTTTAAACGCAGTTAAAATCACCTCCAATTAAGAGGTCTTTCGGATTTCTTCGTGATATATTAATAATTTCTCCTTTAAAAAAAATTTCCCTGTCCGTTTTATTGGAGTTTCCTGACGGAGCATACCGATTAATAAGAGTGAAGTCAAACATTTTTGTACCTATTGCTCTGCCGGATTCTAATCTTTCAATTCCATATACAGTTATCCCTTCTCTGCTTAAAATGGCAGTCCCAACATTTGTTTCGAGAGAAACATTTAGTATTTCAGCGGTTCCTGCCGTCTTAAAAACAGACAGCACAACTGCTTGCAACAAGGCTGTAATCTGTCACTGATTGATATAAATATTCTTTTACGGCAGCAACTCTTGATTCTGACCTTATCCTGCCAATATTTAAAGTTTTAAACGGATAGAATTGCATCATTTTTATTTCGTTTTAAAGAAGAAAAATATAAAAATCATAAGAAAATAGGTTAATAACAAGTTCAGTAATAAAGCAATAAATGAATACATGAACAAATAAATGGAACAGTTAATAAATCACCAGGCCTGCTGTCATTAAAATTTACTCTGCAGTGAATGATCTTATTTTTTATGTTACCGTCTTCTACATCCTCTAATCGCCGAAATGTAATTAATTGACATAATTATAACAAAGCCTAACAAGAACGACACGTTTTTTGTGAATCTTCCATGTACGTTGCCTTAAAACGGTTTACTGCCGTAACACGCGAGTCATATCACGAAAGCAACTGAATACGAAAATTGTTTAACTGTCATTATCACGTTTTCCGTCATTTTATTACAACATATCGTACCAGTAACGATCCGTTCTCGAGACGTTCAATGTGTTAGTGCTTAGAATCAGCATATATTTGTACAGTGTAAGGAATATCATAAAACCTACCGAATATGGGCCACTACTGAAAACGCCAAATACGAGGAGCGTTCAATAATTAACGCAAGAGTTTTTCCTCGGGCAATTTCTGTTGAAAAAACGCGTAATTTGTTGTGGGAGGTGGTGGAATATTCCCGCCTTAGCCCCTATTGTTCCGATAGGTGGCGGAGCTATACGAAGCCTTCAAAATGGCGCCTGTAAAGGAGGTGCGTTCCAAGCAGAGAGCTGTCTTTCAGTTCCTTTTGGCGAAGAACCAGAGTATTACAAATATTCATAGGCGCTTGCAGAATGTCTATGGTGACCTGTAGTGAACAAAAGCGCGATGAGTCGTTTGGCAAGGCCTCTATCATCATCGCAACGAGGTCGTGCAAACTTGTACGATCATCCTCGTGCCGGCCGACTGCATACAGCTGTGACTACTGAAAATGTTGGAACGTGCGGACACTCTCATTCGAGGCGATCGACAGATCACTGCCAAACGCATCGACGCTCAACGTCTCCTTCCCCATGGCAAGGCAAGGCCTCACACATGCCTGTTAACCCAAGAGGAGCTCACAAAACTTTATTGGACTGTTCTTCCTCATAGTCTCTACAGCCTGGATATCGTACCTTCTGACTTCCACCTGTTTGGCCCAATGAAGGAGGCACTCCGCAGAAAGAAGCAAGAAGTTAGACTGGAATGTATACCGCAGAGACAGGCTGGGCAGTGAAGGGGGAGGAGTGTTTATAGTGATAAAAATGCAATAGTATCGAAGGAAATTGACGGAGATCCGAAATGTGAAATAATTTGAGTGAAGGTCACGGTTAAAGCAGGCTCAAACATGGTAATTGGATGTCTCTATAGGTCCCCTGGCTCAGAAGCTGTTGTGGCAGAGCACCTGAAGGAAAATTTGGAAAATATTTCGAGTAGATATCCCGACCATGTTATAGTTATGGGTGGAGGTTTTAATTTGCCGGATATAGACTGGGAGACTTAAACATTTATAACGGGTGGCAGGGACAAAGAATCCAGTTAAATTTTTTAAGTGCATTATCTGAAAACTACCTTGAGCAGTTAAACAGAGAACCGACTCGTGGCGATAACATATTAGACCCTCTGCTGACAAACAGACCCGAACTATTTTAAACAGTTAACGCAGAACAGGGAATCAGCGATTATAAAGCGGTTACTGCATCGATGATTTCAGCCGTAAATAGAAATATTAAAAAAAGGTAGGAAGGTTTTTCTGTTTAGAAAAAGTGACAAAAAGCAGATTTCAGAGTACTTGACGTCTCAACACAAAAGTTTTGTCTCAATTACAGATAGTGTTGAGGATCAGTGGACAAAGTTCACTTTCATCGTACAATATGCATTAGATGAGTATGCGCCAAGCTAGATCGTAAGAGATGGAAAAGAGCCACCGTGGTACAACAACCGAGTTAGAAAACTGCTGTGGAAGCAAAGGGAACTTCACAGCAAACATAAACATAGCCAAAGCCTTGCAGACAAACAAAAATTACGTGAAGCGAAATGTAGTGTGAGGAGGGCTAGGCGAGAGGCGTTCAATGAATTCGAAAGTAAAGTTCTGTGTACTGACTTGGCAAAAAATTCTAAGAAATTTTGGTCTTATGTCAAAGCGATAAGTGGATCAAAACAAAATGAGCAGACACTCTGTGACCAAAATGGTACTGAATCAGAGGATGACAGACTAAAGGCCGAAATACTAAATGTCTTTTTCCAAAGCTGTTTCACAGAGGAAGACTGCACTGTAGTTCCTTCTCTAGATAGTCGCACAGATGACAAAATGGTAGATATCGAAATAGATGACAGAGAGATAGAAAAACAATTAAAATCGTGCAAAAGAGGAAAGGCCGCTTGACCTGATGGGATACCATTTCGATTTTACACAGAGTACGCGAAGGAACTTGCCCCCCTTCTTGCAGCGGTGTACCGTAGGTCTCTAGAAGAGCGTAGCTTTCCAAAGGATTGGAAAAGGGCACAGGTCATCTCCGTTTTCAAGAAGGGACTCTGAACAGATGTGCAGAACTATAGACCTATATCTCTAAAGTCGGCAGCTCGTGGTCGTGCGGTAGCGTTCTCGCTTCCCACACCCGGGTTCCCGGCTTCGATTCCCGGCATGGTCAGGGATTTTCTCTGCCTCGTGATGACTGGGTGTTGTGTGATGTCCTTAGGTTAGTTAGGTTTAAGTAGTTCTAAGTTCTAGGGGACTGATGACCATAGATGTTAAGCCCCAAAGTGTTCAGAGCCATTTGAACCATATCTCTAACGTCGATCAGTTATAGAATTTTGGAACACGTATTATGTTCGAGTGTAATGACTTTTCTGGACACTAGAAATCTACTGTGTACGAATCAACATGGGTTTCGAAAAAGACGATCGTATGAAACCCAGCTCGCGCTATTCGTCCACGAGACTCAGAGGCCCTGGTAGATGCCGTGTTTCTTGACTTCCGCAAGGCGTTCGATACAGTTCGCCACAGTCGTTTAATGAACAAAGTAAGAGCATATGGACTATCAGACCAATTGTGTGATTGGATTGAAGAGTTCCTAGGTAACAGAACGCAGCATGTCATTCTCAATGGAGAGAAGTCTTCCGAAGTAAGAGTTATTTCAGGTGTGCCGCAGGGGAGTGTCGTAGGACCGTTGCTATTCACAATATACATAAATGACCTTGTGGATAACATCAGAAGTTCACTGAGGCTTTTTGCGGATGATGCTGTACTATATCGAGAGGTTGTAACAATGGAAAATTGTACTGAAATCCAGGAGGATCTGCAACGAATTGACGCATGGTGCAGGGAATGGCAATTGAATCTCAATGTAGACAAGTGTAATGTGCTGCGAATACATACAAAGAAAGATCCTTTATCATTTAGCTAGAATATAGTAGGTCAGCAACTGGAAACAGTTAATTCCATAAATTATCTGGGAGTAGGCATTAGGAGTGATTTAAAATAGAAAGACCATATAAAATTAATTGTCGGTAAAACAGATGCCAGACTGAGATTCATTGGAAGAATCCTAAGGAAATGCAATCCGAAAACAAAGGAAGTAGGTTACAGTACACTTGTTCGGCCACTGCTTGAATACTGCTTACCAGTGTGGGATCCGTACCAGATAGGGTTGATAAAAGAGATCGAGAAGATCCAACGGAGGGCAGCGCGCTTCGTTACAGGATCATATAGTAATCGTGAAAGCGTTACTGAGATGATAGATAAACTCCAGTGGAAGACTCTGCAAGAGAGACGCTCAGTAGCTCGGTAGGGGCTTTTGTTGAAGTTCCGAGAACATACCTTCACTGAGGAGTCAAGCAGTATATTGCTCCCTCCTACGTATATCTCGCGAAGAGACCATGAGGATAAAATCAGAGAGATTAGAGCCCACATAGAGGCATACTGACAATCTTTCTTTCCACGAACAATACGAGACTGGAATAGAAGGGAGAACCGATAGAGGTACTCAGGGTACCCTCCGCCACACACCGTCAGGTGGCTTGCGGAGTATGGATGTAGATGTAGATGTAGATGTTTGGCCCAATGAAGGAGGCACTTCGCAGGAAGGAGCACGTGGATGGTGGGGAGGTTATTGATGTAGCAAGACGTTGGCTCCTACGTCTACCAGTAGAAAGGTACCTTGCGGGCGTATAGGGTCTCCCAGCAAGATGAAGTAAGGCCGTCGCATCGAACGGAGAACGTGTTGAAAAACAGGATTTTGTAGCCAGAGGAGAGGGGAATAAGATTCTGTACTGGAATCCTGAATAAAACCAAACTCCTTTCAGAAAAGAATGCGTTGCATTAATTTCTGGACGCCCCTTGTACAGTATGGAGTCTAGCCTTCTGCTTGTGGACGTAGGGAGCGTTTTTGCTTCCTGCTGGTTCTAATTTACACGGCACGTTGCCGAAATATCGCAGAACCTATTTTGTCTTTCAAGTGACGAAATGGCTCCTTAACGTGAGATAGCAGGAAGGGACACTGAAAATCTCGTACAACGCCACGTCAGCGTTAGCTAAATCCCTTGTGACGACGGCACAACAGCTAACGACGCACTGAGCGCCGGAACGGCAAATGCAATGGCGATGATTCCGGGAGGAATGTCGAGGTAGGATCTTCAGCCGCGATGAGCGTCGCATCGCATCCCGTAAGCCGCATGTCCGTGGCGCGTAACCGTTCGGACGACAGCGCGCGGCGGGCAGCGGGCGCGAGATCAAAGCGGCTGGCCGCGCGCGGAGTCGCGGCTCGAGGCTGCTCCCGGTGTCTTGAGCTCGCTTCTGTGAACTGCGCCGGACGTACGGCGCGTCGCACCGAGACTGCATTCTTTACGCTCGACGAGGCCTCTAGAGAGCGTGGACAGATCTCCCGCAGCCTGCAGTCTGATGCACGCCACCAGGGAAAGTAACGGCGGACGGTCCGCGTCGGCGGTCTCGATCGGCGTTCCGGGTCTTTCACCTCTCTCTAATAGTTCTGCTGGCATTTCTTGAGCTTCGACCTCGATAACTACCGGAGCACAACAATCACCATCAGGTCGCAGTCTCGCTCCTTACCTCTCTCTCGGTACTCGTCAGTCTTTACGATACTTCCTGCTGGATAGACGCTGCCTATGAACTTCCATCGTTTACGCTCTTGAGCAACACACATCCACATTATACTAAAATGTAGACTTTCACGGCCGGAAATGTCATGTCCATTATAACTATCCGGGCTGTTATGCCGTGGTCGGTTGATGAATTCTGTGTCAATTCCCAACGTTTCGTCCCCGTCTACGGAGGATATCTTCAAGGGGATCTGTAGCTCGATGGAAAGTCCAACACACCCACTGGCTCGCTACAGACATACCATGCGATTACGTAGGCTTTCTCGGCGTAATAAGTCTTCAAAGTCTTTCCGGGTTTGCTGTCGGATCCTAAAATCAACTTGACTCGATAATTCGGCGATCCAACTGGTCACCATCTTCAGGAAAATGCTGCTTCTGCTGATGAGTCCCGCTGAGAACTGACGCCAGGTTGCAAATCGACGTCCTATATAGGCCACGTTCAGTACACGGCGTATGCGCCGCCCATCACGGTTTCTGCCTCCCTAGACAGGGAGGTGGCGCCGCCCTTAGTGAAACACTGCTGGCAACGATATATCGTAATCAAGGCCGCACCGAAGAAAGTTCAGTTTTGATGCGAGATAATACAGGATTCCACGTCTTGCTAAGAGGAAACCCATTGTCTCTGTTGATTAAATTATCAGCCAACCTAATGTCAATCGCCTCTTTATAGACACTTTTCAAAAAACCGGAAATGTTGGCAACAACCACAGTTTCATCAAATTTCATACTGTGTCCCTCATTTAGGCAGTGTTCTGCTACTGCAGATTTTTCTGGCTGTTGTAGCCTCGTATGACGGCGATGTTCCACACACCTGTCATGCACTGTGCGAATCGAACGGCCAATGTAAGCTTTCCCACATTGACACGGAATTTTGTACCCGCCGGGTTCCTGAGCCCCAAATCATCTTTCACAGAGCCGAGCAGAGCCCTAATCTTAGAAGGTGGACGGAACACACTCTTAATGTTAAAATTCCTTAAAATTCGTCCAATCTTAAACGATAAGCCTCCAGTATAAGGAAGAAAGGCCACAGATCTACGTTCCTCTTCATACACCTCCGGAGATGGTCCAAACTCCATAGCCCGACGAATCTGCTTTTCGGTGTATCCATTTTCCTTAAAAACAGCCATCAAATGCTCAAGTTCTTGGGTTCAGCTGTCTGCGTCGGAAATGGCATATGCTCTCCGTACCAAAGTCATAAGGACGCCACTGCGTTGGTGTGGCCTATATAGGACGTCGATTTGCAACCTGGCGTCAGTTCTCAGCGGGACTCACCAGCATAAGCAGCATTTTCCTGAAGATGACGACCAGTTGGATTGCCGAAATATCGAGTCAAGTTGATTTTAGGATCCGGCAGCAAACCCGAAGAGAGTTTCAACACGACATAACAGCCCGTATAATCATAATGGACATGACACATCCACATTGCTCCTCCAGGTTTTCTAATATCTACTCTGGACCGTCCCAGCGCCCTTTTCTTTGTCTCTTGGATCACCGATCACTGCAAAGAACGTCCTTGTAGGCTATTCAGTCCTTTCGTCTGGTTATACAGGGTGGATAGAGACAGTCTGAAAAGGTTGAAAGGCTGTTGCAGTGTCGGCTGTGCTGAGAGATAACTGTTAACAGAAACAATCGATACATTACGCCGTTTAATTAGCGTTAAAGTTAGCCAATAAAGCCGTACGTGAGCATATTCAAACGCTGCCAGATACAATTAGTATCAGTTTTTGCCATAGCGTAGATGATGGCGCACGAGACTGCTCAGCCTTTTGCTCGAGTTCGATCCTTGCTACAGTCCTACGTCCACTTTTGTGTCCCGCTCTTGTTCGGTTTTGGGAAGTCAAACGAAGAAAATGTTTGGCGACACCGTCTCTGGCGGTTCGCTTGAGTTTGCATGTGTAATGGTCTGATGGGTTAACGTCAGTGTTAATTAACTTCGAAACGGCGCAACGTATCGAACTTTTTATTAATAATTAATAATCTACACAACCTACCTGCAACACCATTATAATGTTTTCAAACCGTTTCTGACTACCATATTGTATCTCCCTCTTCCATTTCATGAACAGTATAACCATAATTACTGGTGTACAATACTTTCGCGAATGATACTCTTCATCCAGTCAGAACCAAAACGAAGCTCGCATGTCTCTACTTACTGTTAAATATTTAGTTCTTAAGTATAGTAGAAAATTTAGACACAAACAAAGAGAATAATCAGATTAGTATGTTGAAAGAGCAACTACCATGAAGTTGCTACATCTCGAAAAAAATCGGCGAGGAAATTCCTGCAGCTGTCAGGCTCTAGACGCCACGTCTGCCCGATGTGCTTTACAACTATGCCACTGAGTGGTACTGCTCACATTACGTCACACATTCTGGCTAGACTGACATACGACACCACACGCTGCTAAAGCGCATAGCTGACGCTGCGACACAGTGTAAGCGGCCGTCCAGAGTGGCCGAGCGTTTCTAAGCGCTTCAGTCTGGAACCAAGCGACCGCTACGGTCGCAGGATCGAATCCTGCCTCGGACATGGATGTGTGCGATGTCCTTAGGTTACTTAGGTTTAAATAGTTCTAAGTTCTAGGGGACTGATGACCTCAGAAGTTAAGTCCCATAGTGCTCAGAGCCATTTGAACCATTTTTCTGTTAGCGAGACTGAAGTAACACCTTGTAACTCGGAGTACTTGTGTGTTGCCGATGACTCACAAAATGCACGTATGACAGCTCCTAGCAAACCGTACTAGATGCACAGCCCTGGAGCGAGCCCGGAAAAGCAGATGGGGAGAGTAATGTGGAACAAACCCACTCGTCCTCCTCGCCTCCAGTAAGCCTACGTCAGAAGTATAGCAAAAAGCTTCTAAATAAGCGAGACTAGCGACTGGATATTAACTCATGCCGCCATTCCGTCTGCGTCTTCAACTGGAGAGAACGAAAGTCTGTTGAGTTTCAGAGAAATTGCGACCACCGCTTTAGTGATGAAGCTTTGCTGGCTGCCTGTCCGGTGATCAACTTGTCAAGTTCCGGCCCGAAGAGCGCCACAACCGTGATGTAGCAGCTGCTGGACTTGGAAACTTCACCGATGCAAGAAGCTGGTGTGCGACCTGCCTCCGCTCTCTGAGGGACCTCCGGCGACGGACTGCAAGCTGTCTACAACCCGGTTAGCGTAGGGGCGTCCTCCGGCCGCGTGGCCACTACGACTTCATCTAAGACTTCATCAGCCTCCATCCTGGTAGACCTCTGATTGGTGACTCAGGCCACTGCTGCTCGGCGTCAACCATTCTAGTGTTGGCTACAGCGCCCAAGGGCACGACGCGGGGACCACAATTAAGCGCGTGGGTGCATAGGTAACCAAACTATGGAGCCCCTCTGTCGGCTGAGCCCGTTTCTTTCCCTGCTTGCAAGCCATGTGGCGCCGCGGGATCGTCAACAACACAGGGCAACGGACGCTACAGGCACTATCGGCATCAGTGCATTCCGCCACCGGCTGTGCTGGTACATGCACTGCGCAGCTTAGACGACGGCCGTCGTGCTGTAGATTGCTCGTGGATACAAACACTTGTTAATGCTACCACTGTTCCACTTTGTGCCTCTCTCTCGTATTTCTCCCATCCTCGTGCATAGCGGCCATGAATTGGTCGGACTGCAAAAATGGTTCAAACGGCTCTGAGCACTATGGGACTTAACATCTATAGTCATCAGTCCCCTAGAACTTAGAACTACTTAAACCTAACTAACCTAAGGACATCACACAACACCCAGTCATCACGAGGCAGAGAAAATCCCTGACCCCGCCGGGAATCGAACTCGGGAACCCGGGCGTGGGTCGGACTGCTAGAAAACTCAATCATGTCAATGTATCACCATCATCGTCTGAAATTAGTACTATGATACAATGAAGAACCAAAGGAACTGGTGCAACTGCCAATTACCGTTTAGCGCCCCAGCGAGCACGCAGAAGTGGTGCAACACGACGTGGCATGGACGTGACCAATGTCTGAAGCAGTGTTGGAGGGAATTGATACCATGAGTCCTGCAGGGCTGTCCATACGAAGGGGTGGAGATCTTCTGAATAGCACGTTGCAAGTCATCCCAGATGTGTACAATAATGTTCAAGTCTGGGGAGTTTGATGGCCAGCGGAAGTGTTTAAAGTAAGAAGAATGTTCCTGGAGCCATTCTGTAGTAATTCTGGATTGTATGGTGCCGCATTGTCCTGCTGGAATTGCCCAGGTTCATCGGAATAAATAATGGACATGAATGGATGCACGTGTCCAGACAGGTTGCTTACGAACGTGTCACCTGTCAGAGTCGTATCTAGACGTATCAGGGAACCCATATCTCTCCCACTGCACACGCCCCACACCACTACAGAGCCTCCACCAGCTTGAACAGTCCCCTGTTGACATGCAGCGTCCATGGTTCAAATGGCTCTGAGCACTATGGGACTTAACATCTGAGGTCATCAGTCCCCTAGAAATTAGAACTACTTAAACCTAACTAACCTAAGGACAGCACACACATCCACGCCCGAGTCAGGATTCGAACCTGCGACCGTAGCGGTCGCGCGATTCCAGACTAAAGCGCCTAGAACCGCTCCGCCACACCGGCCGGCCAGAGTCCATGGATTCATGAGGTTGTCTCCAGTACACGTCTGACCAGACAACATGTTTCCAGTCATCAACAGTCCAATGTCGGTGTTGACGGGCCCAGACGAGGCGCAAAGCTTTGTGTCGTGCAGTCATCGAGGGAATACGAGTGGGCCTTCGGCTTCGAAAGCCCATACCGATTATGTTTCGCTGAATGGTTCGCACGCTGACACTTGTTGATGGCCTAGTATTGAAATCTGTAGCAATTTGCGGAAGGTTTGCACTTCTGTCACATTGAAAGATTCTCTTCTGTCGTCGTTCATCCCGTTCTTACACTACCTGTTTCGTCTGTAAAGAACTCGCGTTAGTATTTTGCAGCTGTGGCTTATTAAATTGATAGTTCGGTAATTTTCACATATGCCAACACCTGCTTCCTTTGGGATTGGAATTATTATATTCTTCTTGAAGTCTGAGGGTATTTCGCGTGTGTCATTCATCTTGCTCACCAGATGGTAGAGTTTTGTCCGGACTGGCTCTTCCAAGGCAGTCAGTAGTTCTAATGGAATGTTGTCTACTCCCGGGGCCTTGTTTCGACTCAGGTCTCTCAGTGCTCAGTCAAACTCTTCACGCAGTATCATACCTCCCATTTCATCTTCATCTACATCCTCTTCCGTTTCCATAATATTGTCCTCAAGTACATCGCCCTTGTATAGACCCTCTGTATACTCCTTCCACCCTTCTGCTTTCCCTTCTTTGCTTAGAACTGGGATTCCATCCCGTTCTTACACTACCCCTTTCCGGCAGCAACGATGTCGGAGATTTGATGTTTTGCCAGATTCCTGATACTCACGGTACACTCGTGAAATGGTCGTACGGGGAAGTCCTCACTTCATCGCTACGTCGCAGTTGCTCTGTCCCATCGCTCGTGCGCCGATTATAACACCACGTTCAAACTCACTTAAATCTTGATAACCTGCCACTGTAGCAGCAGTAACCGATCTAAGAACTGCACCAGACACTTAATGTCTTATATAGGCGTTGCCGACCTCAGCGACGTATTCTACCTGTTTACATAGGCCTATCTCTATATTTGAATACGCATGCCTAAGCCGGTTTCTTTGGCGCTTCAATGTATATTCTCTCAAAAATAAAAGCTCATCCGGATTTGAAGGTGGTTCCAGCAGAGTACTAAAAACACATTCCCATGTAACAAGCCCTGTCTTATCTGAAATATGTAATACATCACAAACTGAAGATATTTTTCCGGAAAGACTGAAATATGCATTTTTAAACCCCTTTAAAAGAGGGGTAATAGGAGAGGTGTCAACATCTAGCGACCTATATTTCTAATGACATGATGTTTCAAAATTTTTGACAAAGTGATGTATTCTATAATAGTATCCCACCTGAGCAACAACAGCTTCCTCAGAGAGTTTTGATTTCAGAAGAGTTTCTTTGCTGAGAATGTCGTTAACAGCAAATTTTACAATCTTTAAATAACTAAATATTGCCGTTTCGTATTTTCTGGAACCTCTCTAGGGCATTTGACTGTGTAAATCATAATATTCTCCTAGATAAATTGTGGTTTTATGGGATTCATGTTATAGCCAACCAATGAATAATGTCATATCCAACCAAAACAGTACAGAAAGACAATGGAGGGAAGAAAAGCAATCGATCGCGGAATCTGTCGTTTTATTACGACTATAAGCTGTTTCACAGTAGCGAGAATAAACAAGTGCTCTTAGCTGTTATGGTACGCACTTCAGAGATCATATTTATTGGACTTTTTCTTATTTTGGTCCATACTATCACCTCTAAAAATATGCAAAACAAAGACCATGCAACAGAAGAGATTTGTTTCACAGTATCGAAAGTGAAGAAGTGCCCAAAGCTCTTAATGTATGCATTTTAGAGCCCATGTTTACTGCACTCTTTTGCTTCAAATGTTCGTTCATAGCGTATCCCTGGATACTGACCATTCCTCCTGGGACACCACGTATTTATTCCCTCATGAACCGTGTTGTAAATAACCCACGCTGTTCAAAAGCAATATTTATCTACATAATTACAACACTAGAAAAAAAGTTGGCATCCATTCGCCACATCAATGTTGTCTTTAGCGCAAAAAGGCGTGGACAATGCAGCAACCGAAATCTTTGATCACTTACCCAGTGATTTAGAGTTTCTGACAGATAGCAAAGTTAAATCTGAAAACAAACTGAAAAAATTTCTCCCTGACAACTCCTTTCATTCTGTACTAGAATTTCTCTTATTGTAAAGCGCAAAAGATGGTGGGTAGGATTTACTGTCTCACATTAGTACGTTAACAAAATAATAAAAAGCTTGTAAATGATCAGCTTGTGGCTATACTCACAAGATAATTTGTGACGTGAATATACAATGACTCGTTGCACATAATTACGATTTGTCGCGCAAAAGATCCATGGAACGTGAAAATAAGTAACAACAAAATGGCCAACCGAAAACTTACAGATAACTTTAAGTGAAACTGCAGTAGGCCTCACATGAGTGTACACATCCTTTTGTAATCAAAAATTACTCTAGTCTGCTACCAATAGCGAATCGTCGACCACTTCGAATTTCGCCTCTCAGTCTGGTATACTCTGCTGCGGAATATACACTGTCCAGTCACATTAATGTGACCATCTGTCAAAAGTCTGAATAACTACCTTTTGCACCGCGAACGTCTGCGAGTCAGTTTCTGGAAGGTACCGACAGGGTTGTGGAGCCATGCCGACTCCAGTGCTGTGGTTCAAATGGCTCTGAGCACTTTAGGACTTAACTCCTGAGGTCATCAGTCCCCTAGAACTTAGAACTACTTAAACCTAACTAACCTAAGGACATCACACGCATGCATGCCCGAGACAGGATTCGAACCTGCGACCGCAGTGGTCGTGCGGTTCCAGGCTGTAGTGCCTAGAACCGCTCGGCCACCCCGGCCGGCCCAGTGCTGTGGCCAGCTGCGCTAGGTCTCTCGGTTGAGGATCCATGGTGCGAACATCCCGATCGAGGTGATTCCACAGATTCTAGACGAGGTGGTTCCACACATTCTCGACTGAGTTTAAACCCGGTGGATTTGGTGGCCAGGAGAGTACGGTATACTCGTCGAACCAAGCACATACACTACGAGCTTCGTGACACGTTGCAATGTCCTGCTGGACCGAGGAAAAGCAAACTGCGTGTAGGGGTGGACATGGTCCCCAAGGATACATGCATATTTCTGTTGATACATCGTGCCTTCCAGAATGACGAGATCACCCAGCAAATGCCACGGAAATATTCCCTACATCAAAACGCTCCCTCTTGCGGGCTGGACTCTTCCGACGATTGAAACTTCCTGACAGATTGTGTGTCGGACCGAGACTCGAACTCGGGACCTTTGCCTTTCGCGGGCAAGTGCTCTACCAACTGAGCTACCCAAGCACGACTCACGCCCCGTCCTCACAGCTTTACTTGTGCCAGTACCTGGTCTCCTACCTTCCAAACTTTACGGAAATTCTGGAAACATCTCCTGACGATTGTTGCAGGATGTTGTTTTCAGACGTTTTACGTCGACGGAGCAGAAAACGTGATTCGTCTGAAAGGCCACCTCTTGCCACTCAGTGGCGTGCTAAACCCAGCCTTCGTCGCCAGTGAACAGCAGTCAACATGGGTGCATGCACCAGGCACCAGTTGCGGAGGCCCATACATAGCAACGTTCTCTGAAGAGACACTGATGGTAGTCCCTTGGATCATCTAGGCTGTTAGTGGCCGAACAGTTGCACATTTATTCGCCCTTACACATCTCCGTAGCCATCGTTCCCTCCTGTCGCCGAGCGGTTCTAGGCGTTTCAGTACGGGACCGCGCTGCTGCTACGATCGCAGGTTCGAACCCTGCCTCGGGCGTGGATGTTTATCATGTACTTAGGTTAGTTAGGTTTAAGTAGTTCTGAGTGTAGGGGAATGATGTTCTCAGATGTTAAGTCTCACAGTGCTCAGAGCCATCTGAATCATTTTTTGAGCCTATGGCCCTTGGTGCTCTGCACTTGCCTCGGCGCCGGTTTTGAAAAGTGTCATTCTGCAATGCACGGTATGTTTTAACTACAGTAGCATGCGAACGATTTACAAATTAGCAATCCCGGAAATGCTTCCACCGTTGGTCCGAAAGCCGATGGGCAGTTTCCTTTCGATGCCAGATAAACCGCTCAGTTCCCGCATTACGACAACGGCTTCAATGTTTTCCTCATCCCCTGTACTCGCTTTATATACCGCCCTTGCTAGTCCTGCCTGCCTTCTGTGAGTGGTTATCGCACGCTGACGTCGAACATAGGTGGTGGTCACAGTAATGTGACTGCATCGTGTAGTACACTTGTGCGGGTCAAAAGCTCTCATCTGTAGGTTTAAGCACAACTAAACTGCGCCAGCCGCGATGAGTGGTCGCGTGGTTTGAGGCGCCATGTCACGGACTGCGCGGCCCCTCCCGCTGGAGGTTCGAGTTCTCCCTCGGACATGGGTTCAAATGGCTCTGAGCACTATGCGACTTAACTTCTGAGGTCATCAGTCGACTAGAACTTTGAACTAATTAAACCTAACTAACCTAAGGACATCACACACAGCCATGCCCGAGGCAGGATTCGAACCTGCGACCGGAGAGGTCGCTCGGTTCCAGACTGTAGCGCCTAGAACCGCACGGCCACTCCGGCCAGCTCGGACATGGGTGTGTGTGTCGTTCTTAGCATAACTTAGATTAAGTTAGTATAAGTGGTGTCTAAGTCTATGGACCGATGACCTCAGCAGTTTGGTCCCTTAGGCATTCACACACATTTGAACATTTGAAACTGCGCCATACGGATATTGATTAGAACGATAACATAGCGTAGGAATACTAACTATGGCTCCCTACACTCAGCCACATTGATTCCCACGAAATACAGCTAGTCAGACTGAAAGACAAAATAAGCCTATCTACAGTCCGAGGAGTAGAGATCGACTGACTGCTCTCCTGTGACCCTTTTTGCTTATAAACGATTTAGCTATACCACCAGTTTCAATAGCACCGAAGAATGGTACAAACAGTGGTAAGAGACATTTCGACCTTTCCGTATTACAGAAAAAACCCAGTTTTCGACTTACATCAGAAGATATGGACCAAACGGTCTTTGTCGGTGTTTTATTGTCTCCAGTTCGAGGACTGGTTTGATGTAGCTTTCCACCTTGGTTTACCCTGTGCAAATCTCATCATTTCCATATAACTATTATAACCTTTAACCTGGTTACTGTGTTCGAGCCCTCTATAAGGCATATATTTTAAAGCCCGTGCTTACTAGACGATTTTTTTCTTGTTTTGTTCAGTATAACCTCCTACCAAAACATGAAAAGCAAGTTATGCCACAAATTTCTTTTCGTCCCAAAACTAATCAGCGCCTACTCCTGACTATCTCCTGTAGGGTCACATTTCAAACGCCTCTATTCTTTTCTTGTCTGAACTATCATTTTCTTAGGTGTAAGGCTACACCCCAAACAAATACCTTCAGAAAACACGTATCTTTATATTCGATATTAACAAATTTTCTTGCTATTGTCAGTCTGCATTACTTATACTCCCACTTTGGCCGTTGTTACTTATTTTGCTGCTCAAATAACAAAAGTCTTTCAATACTTGTAACGTCTCGTTCGCTAATTTAATCCTCTCAGCTTCAACTGACTTAATTTTAGTACACTTCATTATCTTCATCTTACTTCTATTGATGTTCATCTTATAATCTCTTTTTTCTTCCCTGATTACATCCTCCTGAGCAGTCTCGTCCCCTCTTCGAAATATTCTAAGTGGATGCTATCATCATTAAGCCAAATAGCAGAGCTGCGTGTCCTAGGGAACTATCGGAGCTGTAGGTTTCCTTTCGCAATAGCAACATAGCAAGCTCATAATGTTCACTGTTTGGGGGAAGGCCAGATCAGTCAGTCATCTAGACTGTTGCCACTGTAGCTACTGGGGAGGCCGCTGCCCTCTTCATGAACAATATCTTACTTGCTCTGGAATCTCGACAGTACGCCTTCAATGTTATTACACCTGCGGCATGTCTATCTGTACCGTTGAGGCATAAAAGCAACCCCACAGCTGCAATATCAATAGTTCGTGAAGGCTTCTCAACGCTGGATAAAGGGTTTCTGTAGACTTACATGTTTTACGCTTTATAGCGATACAAATCCACTTTGCCCCTACACATTTACTAATATATATACCCACTTTTCATTTGTCAAATCAGTCTGTTTTTGAATCCAGCAAAGAACTGCCTTAGAGTATCTACCATCTTTCTGACTGGCTATGTGGCCCTTCCACAACTGTTTCATCGTCGTTACCGTCATAATTGCTCTTACAAGATACTTTCGCACATGGAGGCTTGAACCCAGTCCAGCCAAAACCGAGATCACGTTTCCACTCAAATAACCGACTGGCCAACCACATTAAGTACATTTAGAGAACAGTTCTTCCCTACAATGAAACGCCAGCATATCTCAGTGTGACCCTGAACAGAACTTTAAGCTACAAGCAACATCTAAAAAGGACCTCTGCAAAGTTTTGAACCACGAACAGTATTTGTACCACCACATGTGAATCCTCGGCCTCTACTCTCCGAATTTCACTGCTGAGTCTGATGTGCTCTGCTGCGGGATACAGGGTAAAATGGGTATACTGCAAATATTTTTATTTGTGGTACCTTAATATTTACACACATTACTCTATTTGTTATTTTTTCTCTGTATCGAATAGTGTTCCCACAGACATGTCACCTACTTTACGACCTGATGTTTTCTGCATGTCCATAATGCCTCACTAAGTGGACTACACCTGTCAGCACAGACTAATCATTTTGCGCTCACATATTCAGACTTCAACACCTGACCAGCTACATGGGGGAAAATAAGCATTAATTGCTTGTTCTTGTCACATGTACTTGAAGATACTATCCAACCTGAAAACATATGACTTCTAAAAGCTACAATTATTAGTCTGGAAAAGATATTGTTCAGTACACCATCTTCAATCACCAATAGAAATATCTGAATTTATTCTTGTTACACCCTGTACAATATGTGAGGTTCAATATTTTCTACCTAAAGAATGTTGATGGAGAATTAACGGCAGCGTGAAAATTATGTTTAGAAAGTTAAGTTCTGTGCCTACCCATTGGCTCCCTAGTTCAGTAACACTCCCCATGCCAATACGATGAGACCATCTTCCTGTCAGAAAAAGAGACTAAGTAATGATTTGCTTGAGCAAGAAATTTCTCGTAATGTACGACTGGAACACAGCACTGTATGTTCGTAGATCATGCGAAAAAAATCAGAGAAAAAGAACAGAAGTTTCTGAGACATGCTGCTATGTAAGGATGTTGAAAATTAGCTGGATTGACAAGTTAAGGAAAGAGATTGTTCATAAAATCGGCGAGGAGAGGATCAGGTGGGAAACACCACAAGAAGAAGGGATAGGATGTTAAGACATGTGATATGACATCAGGGAATAACTTCCACGATAGTTGAAATGGGTTGTAAAGCATAAAAACTGTAGGAGACGACAGGGACTGGAATACATTCAACATTCCATAAAATAATAGTGGATGTGAGTGCAAGTGTTACTCTGAAATGACGAGGTTGGCACAGGAGAGCAATTCGTGGTGGGTCGCATCAAACTGGTCAGAAGATGGATGATCCAAAACAGATCATTTGCCCACAATTCGCCAGCTGTCTGAAGGAGTGGAAAGAAGCTGTGGAAATCACTCCACAGCCCCTCAATACTCAAACGCCAGGAAATTACTAACTGACAATTTTTAAATCATCAAAGCGCGGCACAAAAACTGAGAGTGGTCCTCGTTATTATGTGCCTACAGCTTTCCTTGCACCGCAGAAAAACTCCCGGACTTCGACTTACGCAGGAAAATTCTGAACAGTCATGCTTCGACTTACATTGGAAAATATTGAGCAGTCTCAACAGGATAAGAATATAGCCGGCCGGAGTGGCCGAGCGGTTAAAGGCGCTACAGTCTGGAACCGCACGACCGCTACGGTCGCAGGTTCGAATCCTGCCTCGGGCATGGATGTGTGTGATGTCCTTAGGTTAGTTAGGTTTAAGTAGTTCTAAGTTCTAGGGGACTTATGACCGCAGCAGTTGAGTCCCATAGTGCTCAGAGCCATTTGAACCATAAGAATATAACACAGCAGGTGTGTAGACTCGTTATACTGATGGAGTGGCAACGTCACCAAAACGTCGACAGACAAACCATCTACCACAATAGACAAACGATCTACCACTATACAGGAGAATGTCATTTACTTTCTTACCTTAATCAGTGATCTGATTTCTTCATTGTGAGCCAAGATGTAAGATGTAATCAAATACATAAAAAATCTGACTGTTTATTTCTTTCTGTGGTAATTTATGTCATTTCATTTTTCCATTTTTCCTGTTACCTTTTTTTAAATCTTATGTGTATGATAATATTTGATTTGTTATGTCAGCTTGTTCCTTGATTCATTTGTTTGTGTTCTTGTCTCTCTTACTCACTTGCTTCTCATCGCTACTTGCTGAACCACTCCAGTAAAGACATACACTTGTATCTGCGGTGAGAGATTCTAGATGAGGGAGGAGCCATAATGTTAGCAGCTAACGATTTTGGAAGTTAGTGAAAGTAGGCATTGCTTGCAGAGAAACAGCACTTATTGAAATTAAGTTTTTCAGGACAGAAACAAGTCGTACTCAGTGCCTTTTATGGGCTGGAGTCGCAAAACCGGTCAATAAAAAAAAAAAAAAAAACTGAATGCGAGTCGTGGCTACCTTGAAAAACTTAATATTGGAAGTCATGGTGTAGCTTTAACTATTTTCGTTCACACTGTGATTATAATATTTAAATCAACAGATTGTAAATGAAGGTGAGCTTGAAATATATGTTCTTCTGTGGAGCGCATTATTTTTTCCTATTTAAATAATTTCTTCCCAGCTTCTTGTGCTTGGATCTTAGGTGTTTTGTATCAGAGCCTGGGCGACAGTCAGTAGCGCAGACAGTCAGTAGTTGTTGCCCGTTTGCTTTGTTGTGACGAAACTGACACAAAACAAGAATACTTTGGTAATTCCATCTCTGCCTCTGACCTCTTTCCAACCCAACTTATAGGGCAGGCGCGATGCCGAGGGCTTTTCGACCGAGGGCTTTGCAACCCGTAACATCAACGCGGTGTTTCTGAACACAAATATTTTTGCCAGTGGGAGAGGCGAACGTTTTGTAATGAGAATACCCCTTCACATGTTTTCCCAGCAGTGGACAAAGTAAATAAGCATGTTTAAATATTTTAATTTATTTCTTTTGAATTTTTATTTTTTTTACTTCCTTTTCTTTCATCAACATTACGGCAGAAAACTATATTATTTTATGACTTTGAATTTCTCACACAATTTCCTGTAAGAAAGGCAGCGATCTTTAACTTCTTTTTTTAAATCCCCCCCCCAGTTGTTACACACTCTTATAATGTCTTTTAACCTTTTCTACAGGTCTATGTACCTTTTTCTTCATTTTTGAAGTGGCAAGTCAATAAAATTGTCTTAAATTTCAAATATAGCATTTACTGCTTCCTCTCTCAACTAATTTATCGAAAGTACAATATATTGGGATTTTCCATACATTGATTGAACACACTGTCTGTGAATTTAATGTTTTCGTCACTGAGCATTTCCTCCATTATTACAGTCCTCGCTCCATCAACACTGTTTGGTAGAAGATGTGCCACTGTATCCACAGATGAGGCAAAACAAACGAATTTCCTCTCTGTCCCTGTGTTCCTCCACCAATCGCTGTTCTTATATTTGCCGGCTGAAGTGGCCGTGCGGTTAAAGGCGCTGCAGTCTGGAACCGCAAGACCGCTACGGTCGCAGGTTCGAATCCTGCCTCGGGCATGGATGTTTGTGATATCCTTAGGTTAGTTAGGTTTAACTAGTTCTGCGTTCTAGGGGACTAATGACCTCAGCAGTTGAGTCCCATAGTGCTCAGAGCCATTTGTTCTTATATTTTCTGCTACAGACGCTGGTTGAAGTAACAACTGCAATGGGGAAGGGATGTTTGGGAAACATTATTTTCCTAACTTTAATTGTAGTCATTACAGAGTCTAGAACTGCAGTTTTCAGTGATCATCCAGGCATCTCATTTTTAAATCCAGAAAAAAGGTCTTTAATATGAAGTGTGACTCTTTGTTCCGGAATAAGGGAAATAAAACGGAAAATACCTTCATCTCTTCATCTGTGCTACCGATGTCAATTTGCATTGGTGTTCAGCTATTTAAACTGTTTTGAGCAACCATCAAATATCCCATCCATTTCAGTTAATTTCAAAATGTATTCGTTTTAGTTGAATCTCTGAACTAATGCAAGAATTCTGGGTTGTCCTGTAAGATAGCAATAACTATGCCCCTCACATGAAGTCATTAAAGATCACCGAACTCACATTGAGCGAACAGTAGGGCTGAACAAAAATGACTGACAAGGCACAATGCATCTTGTAGAGGGTATAGTATGGATGTATTGGAATAATTAATGTTGGGTGATGGATTTAAAGTAATTCACGCAACATGAAAACTTTGTGGAAATGCGTCGATTTACTGGAGGCTAATTTATCCCAGGGAAGTATTCAGAGTTGACTGTGGCCGGGCGGCAGTGCGCAGCTGGGGAGCGGTGAAGGGAAGCGACAATAGCCAGCTTAGGGCAGCTCAAACTCTGAGAAAGTGGTAACGGGGCGCAGCCTCCAGCTGCCTTGAGTGACAGTGAGGGGGTGCTTTACCCCATGCTGGTGTACCAGGAAGCAGAGGGAAAACTTGTACACCTGTTGATAGATGTCTGTCGTCCTGTTTTCAGTGAAACATGCGAGAAAGCCGCGCAAAGCTACGGTGGAGCGGTGAACAGAGGCCATTATATGCATGTTCGTGACTATAGCAACTTCACGCTGAATTCATGGTCCGCAGAGTCTGAAGTAAATCATGTGAAGAGCGACAGAATGAAATCAGGTGAAGAGCAACAGAATGAAATACGCCAGCCTCTGATGGGAACGTAGGACCAAGGAATTTGAAGTACTCTCCTGGGAGTCGGAATGTCGGAAAAATTGGTGTTTTATGCAGACGCTAACCTTGATGGGTGGTCTGGGAGGAGCTAAATAGCATAAGTTGAGAGGAAGGAAAATTTTGTGGGAATTTGTTTACTTCCCAGAGCAGGCATTGGTCGGCGCTGGGAAGTGATGCATAATTAACGCGACTGGTGCTGTAATTGGCGTAAGTGATTTTGCTGGAGGGGAAACTGAGGTGAAGACCGGACTGGCAGAAGTCTCCGTAGAGATTTTCCATTCCCAGTTTGCCTAGAGTGCGGACATGGCATTCTTTACTCAGCTTGCCTGAGAGAGAGTGAGCATCTCTGCAGTTTATGACTTAGCAAATGGAACAATTGAGCTTGGAGATAGAAAGATTTCATTCAGATATGTACTGAGCAAGATAGCTAGGAGTGAATAGATGAGCACAGGCTTGCAGCACCATGAGGCCGGCCGACATCCGCACAATGATGCCACCCCACCACGCTGAATTCGGTGACATTGCACCCACTCCGGCTTGAGTTAGGCCACTGATTAATTTGTTGGATCACACCGGCAAAGTTTCCACAAGGGTTTCATGGGCTGTGTATTGTAGAATTCTCGCACTTCACATTACGCCTGGGTCAGTCGATAGGAATTAATTTTGATTTATCGCGGTTTACTCCACATAAACGCAATTTATTCCCACTGCCTGTTAGGAGAGTCATGTAATGTGATGATTGAAGGTCTTGAGTTAAAATAAATTTGTGCTAATTGACTGCATCTGTTTTCAATCAAGTAACTGAAATCCCAAATCACTTTCTTAATTAATTTCATGTTCAACATTTGCATCTGGCGTTCAATAGCTGAATATAACATCAATGTGCAGCCCTTTTTAATTAAAAAGGGATCAATTCTGAATCAATAAATGTCAACACTGCCACTGCAGTTCAATCAGGAGTCACAGGGTCTTATTACTTTCTTTGCATTATCCGATACTGCGGCAGTTTTGCACACTCCGTTGATCTGTTAGTCAATTACCTGGGGTGAACACACGCCAAAACCAGATAAGTGACAGGTGGGGTGTTACAGTCCCAATAGCTTGCTTTATAAAATACAGTCATGAAGGTCTCAGAATTTGACATATGTGAGACATAATCTAAATCTTTATCTTTCAGATCTTGAAATTCCCATTTATAAATATAGAAAACAGGACCTGTCTTTTCCTTGTGTATTCTGTTGTGTACCCATCTCTTAATCTGCATATCTGCTTCGCCAGGTGGGCACGAATGTTGCCCTTCAGCCATGATTCTGCCATTTGCAATTTTTAAACCACTTCAGCACTTGCTGTGTTCGGAATTTACACACAACCAATTTGTGTAGTTATCACATTTTCTGGGTATCTGGTAGTGATGACCATCCTTGAGGAGGGACGGCTTCCCTTTCATTGCTGTAATTACTTCCATTACTCACAGTGAATACTGTGCTGGCATAAACTGGCGCCAACACAACAGGCAGAAAAGAGGTTGTGAGAAGATGGATGGAGGTCAACGACAGACTCACAGGAAATGGGCCGCCAACACCCTCTCGGTCACCAGTATTTAAGACTGCCGCCACAGACCGGAGGGTCAGTCTGTCGCTGTCTGTCGCGCTGAGTGAGTTCGAGGCTGTCATCAGTCACAGTCCAGTCGGAGCCGCAGTCACAGCCTCTAGCTCAGTGTCAGGCAGCCCGTAGCGACCAGAGTGGTGTACATAGCGGACTTTGTACTTAAACAGCAGTGAGGCTAATGTGAACTATTACAGAGAGCTTGTATCACAACGGCTACCTTGAGATAAGTAATTTACTATTCTTATGAGTAAACAACCCAGTTAATATATGGATGCAGTCTGTGTTAGAGAAAGAGAATACTGTCCACCACTCAACATCCTTTCCTTGTTTCCCTTGGTACAAGCCCACAAATGATAATGAGATGACATAAAAAATACAAGTAGCTTAGGCATACTAAACTAAATGGAAACAAAGTCAGTGGGCGAGAGCACTGTCTGACAGTGGCAATATATCATCTACTGGTCAATGAAGCTTGAATCAGCAATGGTGGACCTGCAAAAGGGTCGGAAACACCACAGTCGGAGAGCCCACTTATCCAGAAGCCAGCGATGAAAATGTGTTTCTTTACACTCCACCACAAGGTAGCGAGACAGGTAAACAATAGGTAGCGAAATTCTTCCTGTCGAAAAGTAACTCACAGGGGAATATATTCTAATGCCATATTTTGCTGTACGGTTTTCTGAATTGTTAGACAGGAAATATAGAGTTGCATGATACACTGTAGAAAATTACCAATTGCGTTTTGCTGTACGAAGTACAGTGGCGTACATTGAGAGTGCTGTAAGAAAATTACAACAAACTAGTTCATGCATTGTGTCCGACTCCTTTGCATGAATGACATTGCTGTCGATCAACTGGACGCTAAAAACATCTGATTGTAGAATTGAGAATACGTTTTTCAGCTGAATCTAGTGCAGTTCAGCCTCTTACGTAGTAAACAGACATGAAAATTTATTCCTACGCTCTTTAACTTGCTCGAACACTAAACTGGATTAGCTCTTCTGCCTGAGACACAAACTGTCGAAGACGTCCGAAGATAAGGCATGGTATCAGTAGACGTTCACGCGATGTCAATCCCAGCAACTTCCAGCTAATTTAACTGTTCATCTTCGTAACAGTTCTCACAGGGTACCATAATCTTCACAGTGATCATTAAAGTTGCTGAAACGTTCTAAACGTCGCTGTGAATTCATCAAATAACTGAAGGCTGACATTAGCACACCAGTTATTGCGACCACAGCGTCGTCGAAGTTTGTCAGTGAAGATTAACATTTAAATACTAATTACGTCCTTGAATACTCATTTACCATGAAAGTGTAATTATCAATCTTACAGTCCACGAAACAAGCTCATAGGCGAAGTTGCTTAGCTTTAATAAGCCACTATGCCGGCGTTCAGTAGCATACACCATCATTTGATATTCATATATTAATTCATTTGTTTATTTTTACCCCAGAGTAATACGATTACAAAAGACGAACATAGCATCTTTTAATCAAGTTTTCAGAGATGTCTGTCCGAATGGCAAGTGCTTCTCAACACACGAAAATTAATAATGAATGCATTTATCATTTCTCGTGAAACGTACAACTTCGCGCAGTTGGTTTTTAAGTGTGATCTAACGCACGCCAAGTTCTTGCTGGACAGCATGGGAACTCGGCTTGCCGCTTTGCCGTCCACACAATGCGCAACACACGTGCATAAGACGGTAAACACAGATAACACAGTAAACCAGAAAATGTCTCAAAAGATGGAAGCAGAGAAACAAATAAGTTTATTTACTTGATGATGAATATACTTTATGCGGCAAGATTAGATCATACAGGCTACCTTTTACATTCAACTAATATTCCTTTTCAATATGTTTTTGCGAGTATGTCTACCTTTATAAACGTAATGCGCATGATACGTAAGTTACACAGATTAATAGTAATAATTGCACTCATAGTGACGAACATCGACGTTACACTAATGTCAGTCCTATTAATATTACGTTCTTGTAATCGTAAGTTCCCATAAAACGAAAACAATGCGACACTAAATCCAAAACATGTCAGCAGCACGGGAGGAACGGAGAAGGAGCTAATTGGTCCGGAGAATAACGAGAAATAATAGTATAGTTAGGAAAAGAGATGGAAGGAACAAAAAAAGAAAAATAAATACAAAACAAAAAAACTAATAGGAATGGGGAAAGTTGGAGAGTAGGGACAGCGGTATTCCTCGACAGTAGGAAGGCAGCTGTTCTAAGCCATAAGGGAAGCTACGCCAATGCTAATAGCAAAAGCAGAAGAACGATACTTCCATTATACAGGGTGAAAAGTATTTAAACCGACGAACTCTGGGAGGTCGTAGGGGACATCAAAACAAATATTTTTCTCTAATGTCATTTTTTTCCTATGAGGAGTATTTAAACCGGTAGAGGAAGATTTCTCTGGTCCTAATTAATTAAACCAACAAACACATTTCCATTTTTTATGACCAAGAGACAACACATTAACACAACCCAATTTCAATTACATTAGATTTTTAAAAATGCCTCCGGTGGCACGTAAACAAAGGTTATACCGTAGGATCATGTTCTGTCTGACACGGGCAAAAACCCCAGGAGTATCCTGAATTGTTCCTGCTGCTGCTACTATCCGCGCAACCAGAGCCTCTTCTGGTGCAATAAGAGTTGCGTAAACAGGATTGCGCATCTAGTCCCACACATAAAAGTCCAGAGGGAACATATCTGGGGATCGAGCAGGCCATGGTACAGGATCGCCTCTGCCAATCCACGTTTCTGGGAACCGTCGGTCCAGGAATCGACGCACACGACGACCGAAATGTGCCGGCGCCCCGTCATGTTGGAACCACATGCGTTGTCTTGTAGGGAGCGGGACGTCTTCCAGCAATTCTGGCAATGCTCTGGCGAGAAGATTGTAATAGCGCCTGCCATTTAATGGCTTAGGTAGCAGATACGGCTCAATTAAACAGTCCCCAACAACACCTACCCACACATTAATGAAGAACCGCACTGATTGAAGGATCCGGCTCCACATGCTGCAAGACAGCTTCCTCAAATTGCAGCGTTCGTACCGTGCGACGGCGTCCCTGTCCAGGTAATCTGCTAAATGACCCGGTCTCACGCAGACGTTGGTACACAGCAGCAAAGGTCATATGATGCGGGATACGGCGATTAGGGTATTGTTGTTGATAAACCCGCTGTGAAGCTCGTCCGTTGTGGTGCGTTGCGTAGTACGCACCAACCGTATCAGTGTACTCACTCCAGGTGTATCGCTCCATTAGGAAACAGAGACAATGTACTACTACACTGGTGGACAGCAATTGCCTACAAGTTAAGAGCGTAATACGCCCTCTAACAACTGAAGATCGTAACAGGGCCTCTAACAACTGATGAGCGTAATACGGCCTCCACCGGTTTAAATAATCCTCATAGGAAAAAATGACATTAGCGAAAAATATTTGTTTTGATGTCCCCTACAACCTCCCAGAGTTTGTCGGTTTAAATACTTTTCACCCTGTATACACGGCCCAGTCATATTAATGTGACCACCACCTACGTTCGACGTCAGTGTGCAATAACTACTAACAGACGGCAGGAGGCAGCACTATCAGTGGAGGGTATATAAAGCATGTGCGGGTGGGAAGGAGGCAGGTCAGACGCGGAAAAATAGTGCAGTCGTTATCATAATGCGGAAACGGAGCGATTTATCTGACGTCCAAAAGGGCATGATCTGTGCCTTTCGGACTGAGGGTGGAAGAAATTCCGTAACGGCTAAATTTTTATTCATGCACAACCATGGCTAAAGTATACCGTGCATGGCAAAATGGCGCTATCCAAAACCGGCACCGAGCTACCTGTAATGCACCACAGGCCATAGATGACAGGGGTGAACGCAATATACAGCATTTATAATGTATAGCTAGGTAATTCAATAGCACGATGCATAGAGGTGCACCGTGACCTATGGTTCTGAGAAGGCGGAGGGGGAGGGAGAGGGAGAACAATAGCTCTGCATCTACATTTATACTCCCCAAACCACCCAAAGGTGTGTGGCGGAGGGCACTTTACGTGGCAGTGTCATTACCTCCCTTTCCTGTTCCAGTCGCGTATGGTTCGCGGGAAGAACGACTGCCGGAAAGCCTCCGTGCGCGCTCGAATCCCTCTAATTTTACATTCGTGAACTCCTCGGGAGGTATAAGTAAGGGGAAGCAATATATTCGATACCTCATCCAGAAACGCACCCTCCCGAAACCTGGAGAGTAAGCTACACCGCGATGCAGAACGCCTCTCTTGCAGAGTCTACCACTTGAGTTTGTTAAACATCTCCGTAACGCTATCACGGTTACCAAATAACCCTGTGACGAAACGCGCCGCTCTTCTTTGGATCTTCTCTATCTCCTCCGTCAACCCGATCTGGTACGGATACCACACTGATGAGCAATACTCAAGTATAGGTCGAACGAGTGTTTTGTAAGCCACCTCCTTTGTTGATGGACTACATTTTCTAAGGACTCTCCCAATGAATCTCAACCTGGTACCCGCCTTGCCAACAATTAATTTTATATGATCATTCCACTTTAAATCGTTCCGCACGCATACTCCCAGATATTTTACAGAAGTAACTGCTACCAGTGTTTGTTCCGCTATCATATAATCATACAATAAAGGATCCTTCTTTCTATGTATTCGCAATACATTACATTTGTCTATGTTAAGGATCAGTTGCCACTCCCTACACCAAGTGCCTATCCGCTGCAGATCTTCCTGCATTTCGCTACAATTTTCTAACGTTGCAACTTCTCTGTATACTACAGCATCATCCGCGAAAAGCCGCATGGAACTTCCGACACTATCTACTAGGTCATTTATATATATTATGAAAAGCAGTGGTCCCATAACACTCCCCTGTGGCACGCCAGAGGTTACTTTAACGTCTGTAGACGTCTCTCCATTGATAACAACATGCTGTGTTCTGTTTGCTACAAACTCTTCAATCCAGCCACACACCTGGTCTGATATTCCGTAGGCTCTTACTTTGTTTATCAGGTGACAGTGCGGAAATGTATCGAACGCCTTCCGGAAGGCAAGAAAAATAGCATCTACCTGGTAGCCTGTATCTAATATTTTCTGGGTCTCATGAACAAATAAAGCGAGTTGGGTCTCACACGATCGCTGTTTCCGAAATCCATGTTGATTCCTACATCGTAGATTCTGGGTTTCCAAAAACGACATGATACTCGAGCAAAAAACATGTTCTAAAATTCTACAACAGATCGACGTCAGAGATATAGGTCTATACTTCTGCGCATCTCCTCGACGACCCGTCTTGAAAACTGGGACTAGCTGTGCTCTTTTCCAATCATTTGGAACCTTCCGTTCCTCTAGAGACTTGCGGTACACGGCTGTTAGAAGGCGGGCAAGCTCTTTCGCGTACTCTGTGTAGAATCGAATTGGTATCCTGTCAGGTCCAGTGGACTTTCCTCTGTTGAGTGATTCCAGTTGCTTTTCTATTCCTTGGACACTTATTTCGATGTCAGCCATTTTTTCGTTTGTGCGAGGATTTAGAGAAGAAACTGCAGTGCGGTCTTCCTCTGTGAAACAGCTTTGGAAAAAGGTGTTTAGTATTTCAACTTTACGCGTGTCATCCTCTGTTTCAATGCCATCATCATCCCGGAGTGTCTGGATATGCTGTTTCGAGCCACTTACTGATTTAACGTAAGACCAGAACTTCCTAGGATTTTCTGTCAAGTCGGTACATAGGATTTTACTTTCGAATTCACTGAACGCTTCACACATAGCCCTCCTTACCCTAACTTTGACATCGTTTAGCTTCTGTTTGTCTGAGAGGTTTTGGCTGCGTTTAAACTTGGAGTGAATCTCTCTTTGCTTTCGCAGTAGTTTCCTAACTTTGTTGTTGTACCACGGTGGGTTTTTCCCGTCCCTCACAGTTTTACTCGGCACGTACCTGTCTAAAACGCATTTTACGATTGCCTTGAACTTTTTCCATAAACACTCAACATTGTCAGTGTCGGAATAGAAATTTTCGTTTTGATCTGTTAGGTAGTCTGAAATCTGCCTTCTATTACTCTTGCTAGACAGATAAACCTTCCTCCTTTTTTTTTATATTCCTATTAACTTTCATATTCAGGGATGCTGCAACGGCCTTATGATCACTGATTCCCTGTTCTGCACATACAGAGTCGAAAAGTTCGGGTCTGTTTGTTATCAGTAGGTCGAAGATGTTATCTCCACGAGTCGGTTCTCTGTTTAATTGCTCGAGGTAATTTTCGGATAGTGCACTCAGTATAATGTCACTCGATGCTCTGTCCCTACCACCCGTCATAAACATCTGAGTGTCCCAGTCTATATCTGGTAAATTGAAATCTCCACCTAAGACTATAACATGCTGAGAAAATTTATGTGAAATGTATTCCAAATTTTCTCTCAGTTGTTCTGCCACTAATGCTGCTAAGTCGGGAGATCGGTAAAAGGAGCCAATTATTAACCTAGTTCGGTTGTTGAGTGTAACCTCCACCCATAATAATTCACAGGAACTATCCACTTCTACTTCACTACAGGATAAACTACTACTAACAGCGACAAACACTCCACCACCGGTTGCATGCAATCTATCCTTTCTAAACACCGTCTGTACCTTTGTAAAAATTTCGGCAGAATTTATCTCTGGCTTCAGCCAGCTTTCTGTACCTATAACGATTTCAGCTTCGGTGCTTTCTATCAGCGTTTGAAGTTACGATACTTTACCAACGCAGCTTCGACAGTTCACAATTACAATACTGATTGCTGCTTGGTCCCCGCATGTCCTGACTTCGCTCCGCACCCGTTGAGGCTGTTGCCCTTTCTGTACTTGCCCAAGGCCATCTAACCTAAAAAACCGCCCAGTTCACGCCACACAACCCCTGCTACCCGTGTAGCCGCTTGTTGCGTGTAGTGGACTCCTGACCTATCCAGCGGAACCCGAAACCCCACCACTCTATGGCGCAAGTCGAGGAATCTGCAGCCCACACGGTCGCAGAACCGTCTCAGCAACTGATTCAGACCCTCCACTCTGCTCTGTACCAAAGGTCCGCAGTCAGTCCTGTCGACGATGCTGCTGATGGTGAGCTCTGCTTTCATCCCGCTAGCGAGACTGGCAGTCTTCACCAAATCAGATAGCCGCCGGAAGCCAGAGAGGATTTCCTCCGATCCATAGCGACTCACATCATTGGTGCCGATATGAGCGACCACCTGCAGATGGGTGCACCCTGTACCCTTCATGGCATCCGGGAGGATCCTTTCCACATCTGGAATGACTCCCCCCGGTATGCACACGGAGTGCACATTGGTTTTCTTCCCCTCTCTTGCTGCCATATCCCTAAGGTGCCCCATTACGCGCCTGACGTTGGAGCTCCCAACTACCAGTAAGCCCACCCTCTGCGACCGCCCGGATCTTGCAGACTGAGGGGCAACTTCTGGAACAGGACAAGCAGCCATGTCAGGCCGAAGATCAGTATCAGCCTGAGACAGAGCCTGAAACCGGTTCGTCAGACAAACTGGAGAGGCCTTCCGTTCAGCCCTCCGGAATGTCTTTCGCCCCCTGCCACACCTCGAGACGACCTCCCACTCTACCACAGGTGAGGGATCAGCCTCAATACGGGCAGTATCCCGGGCAACCACAGTCGTAGTCCGATCGGGGGATGCGTGGGACGAGCTGGCCGTCCCCGACAAACCCCTATCTGGACCCCCACAGTGATGCCCATTGGCAACAGCCTCAAGCTGTGTGACTGAAGCCAACACTACCTGAAGCTGGGAGCGAAGGGATGCCAACTCAGCCTGCATCCGAACACAGCAGTTGCAGTCCCTATCCATGCCAAAAACTGTTGTGCAAAGAACGTCTGAACTAATCTACAGAGAGCGCAAACAAATCGACACAAAATTTAAACGGTTATTAAAATACAAGATTGCCTAGTAAATGCAGTAATGCTGCTACTTGCGCACTGCTGACACACTGCTCGGCGGCGGAAGGAGACTACACGATTTTACACTATTCAGGTACTAAAACGCGATGCTACAACTCTCAAATACTATAACACGCCCGAAATTTATGAATTAAACAATGCAAGTACCAAAAACACGCAAAAAATAAAAATTAAACTATGTAACAAATGAGTGAGCTAGGAGTATACGACTTGCTGCTGCAGCTGCTTATCCAACGGCGGCAGGGAGCACACTGACTGTGACCAACCGACACTGGCCTTTCAAAACAAAAACAGCAGACAGACGACTACGCGAATTTACACTATTCAGGTACTAAAACGCGATGCTACAACTCTCAAATACTATAATACGCCCGAAATTTATGAATTAAACAATGCAAGTACCAAAAACACGCAAAGAAATTAAGAATTTAATTATGTAACAAATGAGTGAGCTAGGAGTATACGACTTGCTGCTGCAGCTGCTTATCCAACGGCGGCAGGGAGCACACTCCCCAGATATCTTTGCCAGATATTGAAATAAGTGACTGTGGAATAGCAAATATAATAAAATAGTTCAGCAGAGGACCCTGAAAAGATACCTATAGGACTGTACACACAAGAAAGAACTTGCAGCCGGCCGCTGTGGTCGAGTGGTTCTAAGCGCTTCAGTCCGGAACCGCGCTGCTACTACGGCCGCAGGATCGAATCCTGCCTCGGTCACGGATGTGTGTGATGTCCTTAGGTTAGTTAGGTTTAAGTAGTTCTAAGTCTAGGGGACTGAGGACCTCACATGTTAAGTCCCATAGTGCACAGAGCCATTTGAACCATTTGAAAGAACTTACATCTCTTCCGTCAACAGTCTGCAGCACCGAAATGTTTTACGGAATTAGCAAAAAGCGCAAGTCATTACCGCTTTCAGTAGAGGTCGTCGGGGCTCTCTGCCGACTGTTGTAGAATTTTGGAAAATGTTTCACGCTCGCGTATTACGACCTTTCTGCATACCGAAAAATTTCATCTGTGGGAGTCAACATGAATTTCGCGAGCAACTATGTGTGAAGCACAACTCGCGGTATTCGTCCACGACGCGTACAAGGCAGCAGGTACCGGTGCTCTGGTTGATAGCGTGTGCCTCGATTGCCACAAGGCGCTCGATACTGTTCCGCGCTGTCGAATAACTAACGGAATACGAGAGTATGAAATATCATACCAGCTTTGTAGCTTGATTGAAGAGTTCCTAGAAAACAAAACACGTTATTCTTAATGGAGGGAAATTTTCAGACTTGAAAGAACCATCGCTTATAATGCCGTTGTATCCAGGGTAGTCACAACAATAGAATATTGTAGTAAAATGCAGAGGATAGACGCTTAGTGCAGGGATTTGAGCGGACCCCAAAAATATACAAACGTAACATAATGCGCATAAATAACGGCAAAGAATGTTTAGTGTGTGGATACACGATTGCCGAGCTGTCACCGGAAGCAGTCATATCCGTTAAATATCTGGGATTATGTGAACAGAGCTATTTAAATCAGAGCGAAAACATAAAACTAATCCAAGGAAAGACTGATGGCAGGCTGAGTTTCCTTGGAAGAATCATCAGGATGTCTGGTCCATCCGCGATGAACGTAGCTTGCAAAACCCTTGTTCGACCAGTATTTCAGTATTTCACGTCAGTCTGGGACCCCTGACGAATAGCACTGATAGAAAAAAAAGAGACGATCCAAAGAAGAGCAGCACGTTTTGCCACAGGTTCGTTTAATAAGTGTGAAATAGTCACGGGAATTTTCATCAAATGCCAGCGACAGATGCTACGAGAGAGGCGTTCTGCGTCATGGTCTGCTTTACTGTCAAAAGCCCACGAGCTTACATGCCTAGACGATTCAACGAATATATCCCTACCTCCGAAGTATATTTCGCGAAAAGGCCATGAATTACAGAGATCAGAGCTCACACGAATACTTACAATCAATCGTACTTCCCGTATACCATTCGCGGCTGGAAGAGGAAGTGTCTGTGATATGCAAATTACCGTCTGCCGCGCACCGTAAAGTGGCTACACATCTAGGTAACATATTATAAAGGATGTTAGATGTAGTTCTCACAGAGAGATGAAAAAAGGCTATAAATGGTGTTCCAAAACTGTTTATTCAAATTAATACAGGGGATAGAAAACATCAAAACGACGTTATTTCAATAGGGAACACATGATCTCTGAAGTCATCTTGTAATATTAGGGGACATTTTGTTAGTGGTGCTGAAGTAAGCTGTTGTGTTGGTGCCGCTGACTGGGAATGCCCACTGAGATTCAAATATCCACAACTCACATGTTTGGGCACATGTGAATCCAGTAGGTACTTGACCTCATGTTCGTCAACAGCGATTCAGTGTTAATGTGTGGATGAGCTTCATTGGTGATAGATTGATTAGACCATACATTCTTCCACTACACCTCAACGGGCAGAAATATTCCACTTTCGTGGAACATGTGCTGGCAGAACTGCTGGATGACGTAGCTCTGAATGTTAGAGAACGGATGTTCTTGCTCCGAGATGGGGCGCCAGCCCATTTCAGCACTGCTGTGAGGAATCATCTGAGGTTGGCCGAGGTAGCCCTGTAGCCCGGCCAGCCAGGTCACCTGACATCAAGTGTCTGTATTTCTTACTCTGGAGACATATGAAGCAGCTGGTGTATGGATCCGTTGTGGTAGCAGAAGAGGACCTCGTCGCTAGAATTTTCGTCGCATCTGGTACCACCGCGGACATGCCCAGAGTCTTCGAACGGGCACGACAATCAACGGCCCGACGATGTCTGCGTGCATACAGGCCAATTCGAGCAATTCCTGTGAATATCACTGCTGTAATCATTATGATAAACTACCTTCCGCGTACATTGCCGTCAGGGACCATATGTACCGTAACTAATTATATTTGTGTTGATGTTCTCTATCGCCTGTATTAATTTTAACGGTTAGTTTCGGAACACCCAGTATAAACAGATAGGAACCAATGGATGAATACAGACGAACACGCGGTAGGTAGAATACTCCGCAAGCAGCCATATGGTGTGTGGTGGAGGGTACTTCGTGTACCACTGTCACATTTGCTCCTTTTGCTGTTCCAGTCGTATGTGGTTCGCGGAAAGAACGACTGCTGAAAAGTTTCCGTGTGAGCTCGAATATGTCTAATTTTATTTTCATCGTGTTTTCAAGGGATGTACGTAGGAGGAAGCAATACACTGAATGACTCTTCGA
The DNA here is from genome assembly GCF_021461385.2 of Schistocerca piceifrons. Taxonomy (NCBI): domain Eukaryota; kingdom Metazoa; phylum Arthropoda; class Insecta; order Orthoptera; family Acrididae; genus Schistocerca; species Schistocerca piceifrons. The sequence goes on from NC_060141.1 coordinate 431,591,776, forward strand.
GGAACGAACGCTCTCGGGATGTTAACAGTAGACCATACCGTAATGCAGAACGCCCGTCTTGCAGCGTCTGCCACTGGAGTTGGCTCAGCAGCTCTGTGACGCCACCGCGTATACTAAATAAACCTGTAACGAAACGTGCTGCTCTTCTTTGGATCTTCTCTATTTCTTCCATTAATCTCGGCTGGTGCAGTTCCTAGACTGACGAGCAATATTCAGATATTGGTCGAACGAGTGTTTTGTATTCTACGTCCTTTGTTAATGAACAACATTTCCTGATGATTCTTCCAACGAATCTCAGCCTGGCATCTGCCTTACCCTCAGTAACTTTTATGTGGTGGTTCCACTTCATATCCCTCCACACGCGGACTCCTAGATATTTTACGGAAGTAACTGCTCCCAGTGATTGTTCTGCAATCGTGTAATCATATAATGAAAGGTTTTACTTTTTATTAGTGCAAAGTGTGTTACATTTGTTTATAGTGAGGGTCAGCTGCTACTCCCTGCATGAACTGTAGATCCTCTGCTGGTCTTCCTGTATTTCCCCACAATTTTTTAGCTTCTTGACTTTTCTGTATACAACAGCATCCTCCGCGAAAAGCCTGATGGAACTTCCGGCGTTATCTGCTAGGTTATTTATATTCAGTGTGAAAAGTTATGATCCTACGACACTTCCTTGGGGGGCGACCGAAGTCACTTTTATATCAGGAACTTTTTCTCCGTTCAGAATGACATGCTGTGTTCCGTTTTGTAGAAACTTTTCAGTCCAGTCACACAGTTGATCTGATATTCCATACGTTCGTATTTTGTTCATTAGGCAGCAGTGTATCGCACGCCTTTCGGAAATCAAGCAACAGGCTGTCTACCTAGATGGCCGTATTTAAAATCCTTTCGAGCCTTTTGGACGAACAGAGTGAGCTGGGTTTTACGCGAGTGTTATTTTCGGAATCGATGTTGATTCCTGCAGAGGAGATTTTGGGTCTCCTGAAATTTCGTAATACACGAGCATAAAACATGCTCCAAAATTCTGCAACAGAAGACGTCAGAGATAACGGCCTATAGTTTTGCGCATCTGTACGATGACCCTTCTTGGAAACGGGAATGACCTGTGTTTTTTTCCAGTTATTAGGAACGCTTCGATCCGCTAGAGATATGCGATACACTGCTGGTAAAGGACGGGCAAGCTCTTTGGCATACTCTGTATATTATCTAACTAATATTTTGTCAGGTCCAGTGCCTTTCCTCTGTTGAGCGATTACAGTTGCTTTTCTATTCCCTGGACACTTATTTCGACTTATGTCATTTGTGGTCTTAGACTGGTTGTCATATGGGAAGACAGAATTTTACTTTGGAATTCGTTGAACGTTTATCGCATAGCCCTCCTTACAATAATTTAATAACAGTGACCACTCTCATCAAAAAATGATTCAAATGGTCCTGAGCACTATGGGACTCAACATCTGAGGTCATCAGTCCGCTAGAACTTGGAACTACTTAAACCTAACTAACCTAAGGACATCACACATATCCATGCCCGAGGCAGGATTCGAACCTGCCACCGTAGCGGTCGCGCGGTTCCAGACTGAAGCGCCTAGAAATGCTCGGCTACACCGGCCGGCGCCACTCTCATCCTTCAGCATATTCGCGTAGCTACGTATCAACTATAAAACGCTCATTCACTTCGTGCTCAAGATGTCCATCGCCTCCTCGTAGCGCTGCCGGACATACGTATTTCCTGAACATACCACTGTTCCAGATCCAGGATCAGATGGTTCAAGTGTATTAAAATGTGTGTGAATTCCTAAGGGACCAAACTGCTAAGGTCATCGGTCCCTAGACTTACATACTACTTAAACTAACTGGTGCTAAGAACAACACACACCCCATGCCCGAGGGAGGATTCGAACCTCCGACGGGAGGGGCCGTGTAATCCGTGACATGGCGCCCCTAACCGCGCGGCCACTCCATGCGGCGTCAGATGGTCATGTACAGTACACAATAATCTGCAGTTCCACTGTTGGTGTTCCCAGACGTCAGTGACGATGAACTATGTATATGAAGCCAAGAAACAAAAATTAAATACACCGAATGCTGTCTCGGTTCTATGTTGTATCGTACAGGTGACTTGTCAACGTAGAGTATCTTGCCAAAATACTACTTTCGCTTAGTGCATTGGTCATATGAATCAGTAATTTAAATAGTTCGCGTTTCACATTTAGTGTGGGATTAATTTCATGCTCTGAAAACATTGCAGTCTACAGTCAGTAGCCTCGAACGGCCGTGAATATATTACTCGGTATGTGTCCATCTATATAGTAATCTGCCTTGATTTCTCATTAGCATGCTTTGGGGAAGAGTTAACTTTAACAGCAGAGCCAAATTTGTCAATGAGCTTCGGGAACTTTGAAGATCGCTTTTTCGCTAAGGGCTGACAAAGTAAAAGTTAAGGGCTGTTGCCACTATCCTGTCTGCTTGTAAAGTGTCATTTGTGACAAAAAACGTATATTACCATAGTTGGTGAATGGTTACGTACATGAGTGAGGTGAATCGAGGAGAGGAAACACGATGCTGTCATATGTCCTTCTCGCCTAAGGAAACAGCGATTTACGTGTTGAGTGGACGTCCACTCCGTAAACATATTCCTGTTAGCTGTAACTATGGGTGGTTATGATTGTCGGAAAGACTGACAGCAGCGTACAGGAAAGTCAAAACAACCTTCGATGACATTAAAAGCAAGGATGGTAACATTAAGAGTGAAACGGGAATTTCAGTCTTAAATGCAGAGGAGAGAGCGGATAGGTGGAAAGAGTACATTGAAAGCCTCTATGACGGAGAAGATTGTCAGACCTTCGGAAAAATATCATCCCACAATTCCGAAGACTGCAAGAGCTGACAAGTGTGAGAATTATCGCACAATTAGCTCAACAGCTCATACATCCACGGTGCTGACAAGTATAATGTACTGAAGAATGAAGAAGAAAATTGAGGATCTGTTAGATGACGATCAGTGTGTCTTTAGGGAAGGTAAAGGCACCAAAGAAGCTATTATGACGTTGCGGTTGATAGTGGGAAAAAGACTACAGAAAAATCAAGACACGTTCATAGGATTTGTCGACCTGGAAAAAGGGTTCGACAACGTGAAATGATGCAAGATTTTCGAAATTCTGAGAAAAGTAGGGGTAAGCTATAGGGAAAGATGGGCAATATACAATATCTACGGAAGCCAAGAGGGACGACCAAGAAAGAACTACACGGATTAAAAAGGGTGTAAGACAAGGATGCAGCCTTGTTCCCCTACCGCACATCGAAGAAGCAATGATGGAAATAAAAGAAAGGTTCAGGAGTGGAATTAAAATTCAAGGTGAAAGGATATCAATGGTACGAATCGCTGACGACATTGCTATCCTGAGTGAAAGAGAAGATGAATTATATGATACGCTGAACTGAATGAATAATCTAATGAGTACAGAATATGGAATGAGAGTAAATCGAAGAAAGACTAAAGTAATGAGAAGTAGCAGAAATGAGAACAGCGAGAAAGTTAATATCAGGATGATGATCACGAAGTAGATGAACCTAGGGAATTCTACTACCTAGGCACCAAAATAACCGACGACGGACGGAGCAAGGAGGACATCAAAAGCAGACCAGCACTGGTAAAAAGGGCATTCCTGGCCGAGAGAAGTCTGTTAGTTTCAAACGTAGGCCTTAATTTGAGGAAGAAATTTCTGAGAATGTACGACTGGAGCATAGGATTGTGTGGTAATGAAACATGGACTGTGGGAAGATCGGGACAGGAGATGATCGAAGCATTTGAGATGTCGTGCTACAGGTGAATGTGGAAAATTAGGTGGACTGATAAGGTGAGGAATTAGGAGGTTTTGTGTAGAATCCACGAGGAAAAGAACATGTCGAAAACTCAGGAATTACTTCCATGGTACTAGAGGGAGCTGTAGAGGGCAATAACCGTAGAGGAAGACAGAAATTGGAATATATCCAGCAAATAATTGAGGACATAGGTTGCAAGTGCTACTCTGTGATGAAGATGCTGGCACATGAGAGGAATTCGTGGCTGGTTGCATCAAACCAGGCAGGAGACGGACGACCCAAAAAATGTGTGGTTATAATTGAACTGAGGTTGAACCGAGTGCTTCAGTGTACGAGGTGCATTCAAGTTCTAAGGCCTCCGATTTTTTTTCTCTGGACTGGAAAGAGATAGAAACATGCGCATTGTTTTAAAATGAGGCCACGTTCATTGTCAATACGATCCAGAGATGGCAGCACCGTACGGCAGATGGAATTTTACCGCCAGCGGCGAGAATGAGAACTGTTTTAAATACTTAAATGACGACGTTTTCCTTACTTGAACAGCGTGCAATCATTCGTTTTCTGAATTTGCGTGGTGTGAAACCAATTGAAATTCATCGACAGTTGAAGAAGACATGTGGTGATGGAGTTATGGATGTGTCGAAAGTGCATTCGTGGGTGCGACAATTTAATGAAGGCAGAATATCATGTGACAACAAACCGAAACAACCTCGAGCTCGCACAAGCCGGTCTGACGACATGATCGAGAAAGTGGAGAGAATTGTTTTGGGGGATCGCCGAATGACTGTTGAACAGATCGCCTCCAGAGTTGCCATTTCTGTGGGTGCTGTGCACACAGTCCTGCATGACGACCTGAAAATGCGAAAAGTGTCATCCAGGTGGGTGTCACGAATGCTGACGGACGACCACATGGCTGCCCGTGTGACATGTTGCCAAGCAATGTTGACGCGCAACGACAGCATGAATGGGACTTTCTTTTCGTCGGTTGTGACAATGGATGAGACGTGGATGCCATTTTTCAATCCAGAAACAAAGCGCCAGTCAGCTCAATGGAAGCACACAGATTCACTGCCACCAAAAAAATATCGGGTAACCGCCAGTGCTGAAAAAATGATGGTGTCCATGTTCTGGGACAGTGAGGGTGTAATCCTTACTACGATAACAGGTGCATCCTACGAAAATGTTTTGAAGAACAAATTCCTTCCTACACTGCAACAAAAACGTCCGGGAAGGGCTGCGCATGTGCTGTTTCACCAAGACAACGCGCCCGCACATCGAGCTAACGTTATGCAACAGTTTCTTCGTGATAACAACTTTGAAGTGATTCCTCATGCTCCCTACTCACCTGACCTGGCTCCTAGCGACTTTTGGCTTTTTTCAACAATGAAAGACACTCTCCGTGGCCGCACATTCACCAGCCGTGCTGCTATTGCCTCAGCGATTTTCCAATGGTCAAAACAGACTCCTGAAGAAGCCTTCGCCGCTGCCATGCAATCATGGCGTCAGCGTTGTGAAAAATGTGTACGTCTGCAGGGCGATTACGTCGAGAAGTAACGCCAGTTTCATCGATTTCGGGTGAGTAGTTAATTAGAAAAAAAATCGGAGGCCTTAGAACATGAATGCACCTCGTATACATTGCAGGATGCTGAAACATTGTAAGTATGTTGATTAGTCGGTTAGCTCCTGGAGTATGCTGAAAAAGCTAGTAGTTCCACTTTCTGCCACTATGTGAAAACGCGCTGTAAGCAAGCAGAACGTGTTGTGGGTGCAGGAAAAGGGAAGGAACTATCAACTACATGACAACGATAGTTCTGGCACGTTTGGTAGGGTATTAGGATACTGTCAATAGTTACAACTCGTGTTCAATATGGTCTCCCAATTCGACAACGTTGCTGCATTAGTAACACGGTTTGGTCGACAGTTGCTCATAGCATGTCCGGTGTAACCGGAGCGATTAAAGTCGTATGATATCCTTCAGAAGAGTCCGGATAGACACGATCTTTCAGATATCCCCACAATCAGAAGTCACATGGAGTTAGGTCGGAGGATCCAGAACACCACACGTTTTGAAATTGTCTAGAGATGATGCGGTCCTTACCCAAGGTTTCTCGAAGCAAAGCTTTCCTCTGAGTGCCGATTGTTACGCTACTCAAGAGCACCGAACGGTCTAGTACTCGAATTAGAGTCCCATTTTTATTCAGTATGCATTTCGGTAGCGATACCGTTCGGGTCTACAGAACCGAAGGGCTGTTGTCGGTTCGCGTCGCGCAACCCAATCAAAAGCAAGCGGCTGCAGATCCGCGCATGCGCACTGCAGTGCGCACAGCGCCACGAACACAAAGCGGCTAGCAGACGACACAGGTGCGCTATTCTTCGCAGTACCGAACTTGCGTTTTCACAGTACGAAGTGTTGCTAAAATACCAGCGGAAATGTCGGACGAAAATGAGGTTAGTAGGTTCACAGTTCAGTGACACTGAAAGAGCGTTAAGGATTGCTACTGTGATTGTCGTTTATGGGTATTTTATTTGAAACAAAAATAGCAACCCTGCGTATGGAGAGGCACTTATTATTGAACAGTCTAAAAATATTACGGCGGAGATCTTTCATCTCTGTCTACTGTTGTTGAGGATTCGATCGCAGATAAAGACTTGTGACAAGCAAGATTATGAAGATGACTGCTGCTAGTTATATTCCCAGTAATTTAAGTTGTGCTCTTAGATTCCTGTCTCACCGCATACTCGGAAATCGCTACATATTCTGAAAAAATGGTGAATTATTTCTGACAAGAAAAAATATAAAGGTCACTGTCGGTTGTTTCACTCACAACAATTTCATCTCCAACAATTTCGTATTTTAAACACACAGAAATCACGAAATCATTACTGAGGAAGTGCGCTCTTACATGTAAGTAATATCGCAGAAAAATTTTAACTTACACGAATAACAATGTCTCAGAATGTGTTGCATATATGAGGAGGAAACAAAAATTTTGCACCTACCTGTGTCTTTTCGAGAAGTAATCCCGCGCGCTAACCACTTAGCTACACTAAACAACAGCTATGTGTGGCTGAATTCTTGTACTATTGCGGAGGAACATAGGCTGACTTCGTTACCAAACGATGCTGCGTAAGTCAGAAATGCGTAATAGTTTGGAAGGTTTCTAATATCAGGCTTCACATAATTGCTTTCCATTGTTACTTGAAAGTTGTAAATACGTTTCGATAATTACTAACTAAACCATTTGTGGGAAAAAGTACACAAAGTCACTAGTAACGTCAGTTCACACTCCTGTAAATATACGTAAGCAGAGCCAATGACTTGCTATTTAATGATCTTTAAATTATTATTTGCATTAAAGAAACACGTATTTTGAGAGAATATTGACCGAAAACGTTTTCTTTTTGGATGTAATAATTCACAGTAACAACCTAACCTAACCATATTTCTAACAAAGGAAAATAGTCTATTATGAACTAACTTTCCAACTAGATGCGTCCTCTGGTGATTCTTTAGTAACACAATCGCTAAATCCAAAGCTAAAACCTCTAAACATGTTAAAAATAACAAATTTTAGGTGTACCTAAACCACAGCTCACCGATCGACAGGGCCACACCGAAATCCAAAACCTCTCGTACAATTGTAAAATCGGTGGGAGGACCGTTCGGTAACAGGTCTCAGAAGCTTACTGAATAGGATATTTCGATAAAGAACCGAAAATTACGTCAATACCGAAACGAACCAACTACACCGATCGATATGAACGATACAGAATAGGGCCCCTGGCAAGTGACATGTGGTGTCGCCCCACCTTACATGAAAATAGTAGTGCGGACACCGTGGGGTTCTTCTAAAGCTGGAATCACGTGTTGCACGGCGAGGTCCTTATAATGTGGTCCTCTGTACAGGTAACAGGCCCGCAAGGTGTCATTTCCTCGAAGAACAACGGACGGAGCATGGAAGAGCTTGTGAAACCACACCACAGAGTCATATAACAGAATGCAGTGGATGTTTCTGCACAATATGTGGTGAAGTACAACGCCATATGCGACATTTCTGTGTTTACATGGCACCGTGCAGAGTAAATGCGCCTCGTCCATCCAAAGAATACTCGCCTGCCACGTGTCATACATTCCCACGCGTGACAAAAAATGAAGGGCAAAGTCATGGCATTCCAGCCTGTCATGGGGCTTCATTTGGGACACACTCTGAATCTTGTGTCAAATAGTCCGCAAAGTCTTTGCAACTGTTGACCAGGAGAGAATCAATTCGCATAACACAGCTCGAGCACTGGGTGCAGAATTTGGGGCACGCGCTGCGCACTTGGCTACAGGTAATGCAACTTCATCAACAACTGCTACGGAAATGGGTCGCCTCCCTCTGCCTGCTGCGCTACCTAACTCACCTGTTTCTTTGAATTTCTTCATTATATTCTTTATCCCAGTCACCCGCCAGGGTAGCCGAGAGCGCTAATGCGCTGCTTCCTGGACTCGGCTGGCGTGCCAGCCCAGCGGATTGACGATGAGGGCCAGTATACTGGCCAGCCTGGATGTGGTTTTTAGGTGGTTTTCCACATCTTGCTAGGTGAATACTGAGCTGGTCCCCACGTCTGCCTCAGTTCCACGACTCGGTGACATTTGAAAACGTTCTCACTATTACATGGCTTACACTAGACCACTAGACGCAGACAGCTGGGGTACACTAATTCGGTCCCCGGGGGGGGGGGGGGGGGGGGGGGGGGGGGTTCGGTGTGGCGGCAGGAAGGGCATCATGCCACCCTCTGCAACTAACACTGCCATATCAATACCAACTAGGCCGATCCTGCGTTGGAGCGGGACAAGGCCCCAAGAAAGAAAGAAAGAAAGATTCTTTATCCCAGTGTTTCCCAACCTGTGGATGTTGACCCCCATGGAACATGCAAAGTCTTGCTCGGGGGTTTGCAGTCGTGGGAGGAATCAGCTGCAGCATCGCCGATAATTCTGCTATGGTACAAATTTCACAGAGAAGTGACAAGGTTTCGTGAAAGCACATTATACACTCGCTCACGTTGTGATGTCGTACTTATATGTAGTAACTAATATGAATTTAATTTAAACCTGTTGAACTCTTCAATTACGCAAAGACTTTCAGCGGTGAGAAGTGATACGATCCATCGAACTCTTCTGATATCTCCAAAACGTAATTATGACGGCGAAGGTCACTGAGTCCTGTACAGACTGTATTCATGACTTCACCTCTGAGAGATTTGCGGGGAAAGAGGATGGACAACGCTAATTTCCGGATGGGAAAGGGGGTGCGGGGATAGCATCTTGTGCCGTACTGACAACTTAGTTTTCGAAGCGATCATCTGCTGCGGTAAAAATATCACACATAAAAGGAACAATTTACGTTTAAGTGTTGTAAGCGTTGAAACGTGGTACAAAGTGTCTGCAACACACACCCAGCTAATGTACCGCTTCGCACCGCGCTTGCTATAATGTAGTTCAGTAACCGTCCTCCGAATCAAACAACAGATCGCTAGGATTGGCAGCAACGTGAGAAGGTACAAAGTGAAGGAATTTGTACCGAGCGGACCTAGGACGGTTCAGCTCATCTGAGATTATAATTGACACACTATGTGCTGCAGTAGTTTCTATTCTCGTAGCTCTGTGGCTTGATCGGGATTCCCACAAAATCGTCTTTGCTTGTGACATCGTCCATTTCTCATTTCTTTCGTGTGGTTAATTGTGATTGCCGTGGCGTGAATCATTGTTGTTTTAATAGTGCTTTATGAAGTAGTAGAAAAGCATCTTCTAAAAAGCCGGTAGAATAATTTGTAATGAAATATACCAGATATTCTCGGAATTAATTAAAAAGAAATGTTGTCTCCTTTTGAAACTGGATGAAAGTAAATGACGCAACCAGCACAGTACATGTCTGAATGCTAGGGCTTCTGTAATACAAAAACGTAGGCCTAAGAAAAGTGAAATTTACAAGGTGAAATTTACTTTTTATTAAAATTTCGTAATTTCATGACCAACATTAATTCTGAATTCAATAGAACGTAGATTGCTTTATAATAAATACAAGACCTGAAACTGTTTGCAGGAAACGATCGATAACTAAGTGAACAATATCCAGTAAGTAACTTTGAGATATTCGAAAAAAGATTCACTTCTTTACAAACTGACTATACAATGGGATCTCACTTAGCGAGCATAATTCGCTTCTTAGTCTTACCTGGAATGCGAAACATGTTTTTGTATAGGAATTCACGTAAAAATAGTATATTGTGTTGCATTTCGCAAAAAATTAAAAGAGTTTATAAAATAGCAACATAATGCATAATACTCTACATACAAATTTACAAGGAAGTTATCTAAAGACATTTGATTTTATTTGCTCTTTAAAACGAGTTACTGAACACACTACAATTTGATGATTAATGACCACTGTCAGTCATTTGTATCATTTGAAAGCGTAGTTGACATTTATTAGGATTTTATTGCTTTAACTCTTTTTATTCACAGGGTGGGTGACACAGCGATATCAGTCGCGGTTGCCACTTTGCCAGATAAAAGTAAGCAAGCGTTGCAGGTCCTACACTACAATAAAAATAGAACAGTTTCATTGAGAAGGCTGTGGCTGTTTAAGAACAATTCGTCAAATCGTGGTTCTATTTTTGAGACACAAACAACCAAACCATTTTCTAATGGAAACCTGTTTCTCTTCTTAGTCTATATGTTCACCGAAGAAGAAAAAGCTAATTGACATAGATAGGAAAAGACAAATAATACTAATAATTTCGAAGCTTTCCTTGCCAGTTGTGGATATTCTTTACTCTTCATCCAGAAGAAGTCAGTTTTTTGCGAATTAAATTCCGTTTTAAGCACGCCATTGCAGCAAAATCTATATGTGTTTTTTTCATCCTCATGCCCAAATCAGCTACTTGTACTGACGTATCCAAAAATGATGACGTATCCGTCTGCACCCATTGTCAGCTTCAGGGCTCGGTTTTCGAAAGTAACTTCATAGTTTCTCTTCCAAATTATGCAATTTCTGCATCTGAGAACTTACTACCACCGAGTGGTCTACGCCTTCGACAATCTTCTGAAAGCAAAAGAAAGAGTCAAAAATCATCTTTTGATTCTGTAGTTGGTCGCTGTAATGGTTTTTGCTCTCCCTTGGAGCCTCTTATTTAAAATATTTGGCGGTTAAAAAACTCAGCAAAAAATGTCAATTTTTAAGCCAAATAGGCTCCCAATAATAATTCGCATATCCAGCTTTAGAATCTTGTAAGAACATTAACAATTCAGTTTTTAGTTCCAGAACTCGACTCAATACTTTTCCTTTGGAAATCCGCCTGACCTCCGTGTGATAAAGGAAATTTTTCTGGAGCGAGCCCATGTTTTCACAAAAGATTTTAAACAATCGAGTTTGCGACGCTTTACCTTTTTGCAGCAGACGTGGAAGGCTGCGCAGATCTTTTGAGAAACTTCTCCATTTTACGCTCGCTCGGAGAGAAGCGCAAAGACACAATAATCACGTCCGTACACGCTGGCGTACTCGGACAACTAATTAAAGCGAGTGAAAACGCGCACCAATGCGTTCGTTGACCACACCTGCCTCCCCCCGCTCGATTTCCCCCCCCCCCCCCCCCCCCCACGCCTCCACCGCGGCAAAGAAATATATATATGGCGTTCAAAAAGTTTTGCACAGTTGTCTTTAATTTTTTATTTTTTTTTTTTGCAGGAGGAGAATGAAATTTTTTGTGAAAATACTTGGAACATTTAGCTGTAAGTTGGTATATAAAGGTTAGCCATAGTGGAAGCTGATGTCGGGTTGCGATAACGGTAGGTTATGGAGTTCCTCTTCAAGATTGGCAATGTCTCTGCCACATCGATTCACAGGAAGTTGCTCCCTGTTTATGAAGGGGACACAGTGGATCGTAGCAGTAGCCAGCGGTGGTTGCAGAGGTTTACAGAAGGTGATTTCTCTCTACTAGACAATCCACGATGCGGTAGACCATCGACGGCAATGAGTGATGTGAATAAGGAGACCATTGATCAAATCATCCAAAATGAGAGATGTGTGACGACACGACAACTTACTGAAATGACTCGTTTGTCATTGGGTAGTGTGGTATCACTGGTACAGTTACTAGGGTACAGAAAAATCTGTGCACGTTGGGTGCCAAGATTATTGACAATAGAAATGACAACGACGAGGAAGAATGTGTGCGAGGGTCTCATGAAGACCTTTACTCATGAGTGGAAACAGCGTTTTGAGAGCGCCATTACCCAGGATGATTTTTACCTCTTTGATCGTCTGCAGGCCCACTTGCGCGGTAAAACATTTGATAGTGAGAAAGACCTTATTTCCTGTGTCAAGCGATGATGTAAAAGTCAATCCCCAGAATTTTACCAAAGTGCATTTACATCATGGAAAGAACGTTGGGCCAGATAAATCACAGCTAATGGATGCTACATTGAGTAGGCTCAATGTATAACTAAATGTTCCAAGTATATTCACAAAAAATTTCATTCTTCTCCTGCAAAAAATAAAAAAATAGAGACGACTGTATAAAAGTTTTTGAACGCCATCACTGTCCACATAGCGCTGTGACTACAATGCACAGTGCACTAGATTTCTCGATCAGTATAGTAACAATAGAAAGAAAATTAAATAAGTTGCCTCTGAAATCACGGACATAGTTATATTACGATTCTCAATCATTTACTTGGAAAGGGGTCACGTATCAAGAAAGGTTGTACAGATCTCACCAATATTCCGGAAAGGCAGTAGGACTAATTCACTCAATTACAGGTCCATATCATTAACGTCGATATGCAGCAGTCTTTCGGAACATATATTGTGTTCGAACATTATGAATTACCTCGAAGAGAACGGTCTATTGATACATAGTCAACAAGGATTTAGAAGACATCGTTCTTATGAAACACAACTACATCCTTAACATGAAGTGTTGAACGCTGTCGACAAGGTATATCAAATTGATTTCGTGCTTCTAGACTACCAGAAGGCTTTTGACACCGTTCTTCACAAGCGGCTTGTAAGCAAATTGCGTGCTTATGGAATACCGTCTCAGTTATGCGACTGGATTCGTGATTTCCTGTCAGAGAGGTCACAGTTCGCAATAATTGACGGATAATTCTGGCGTTCCCCAAGATAGTGTTATAAGCTCTCTGCTGTTCCTTAACTATTTAAACGATTTAGTTGACAATCTCAGCAGCCGTCCTCGGTTATTTGCAGATGATGCTGTCGTTTATCGTCCAGTAAAGTCATCAGAAGATGAAAAGAAATTGCAAAACGGCTTAGAAAAGATATCTGTGTGGTGCAAAAATTGGCGATTGACCCTAAGTAATGAAAAGAGGTGCTAACAGTAATCAGTAACCTTGGGTTACACGATAAATCAATCATATCCAAAGACCGTAAATTCAACTAAATATATAGGAATTATAATTAATATAAACTTAAATTTGAAAGAACACACGGAAAAAGTTGTGGGGAAGGCGAACCAAAGATTGTGTTTTTTGGCAGAGCACTTGGAAGATGCAACAGATCTACTAAAGACACTGCCTACACCGCGCTTGTCCATCCTCTTTTGGGGTACTGCTGAGCGTTGTGGAATCCTTATCACATAAGATTAACAGAGTACACTACTGGCCATTACAATTGCTACACCAAGAAGAAATGAAGATGATAAACGGGTATTCATTGGACAAATATATTATACTAGGGCTGACATGTGATTACATTTTCACGCAGTTTGGGTGCATAGATCCTGAGAAATCAGTACCCAGAACAACCACCTCTGGCCGTAATAAAGGCCTTGATACGCCTGGGCATTGAGTCAAACAGAGCTTGGATGGCGTGTACAGGTACAGATGCCCATGCAGCTTCAAGACGATACCACAGTTCATCAAGAGAAGTGGCTGCCGTATTGTGACGAACCAGTTGCTCGTCCACCATTGACCAAACGTTTTCAATTGGTGAGAGATCTGGAGAATGTGCTGGCCAGGGCGGCAGTCGAACATTTTCTGTATCTAGAAAGGCCCGTACAGGACCTGCAACATGCGGTCGTGCATTATCCTCCTGAAATGTAGGATTTCGCAGGGAGCGAATGAAGGGTAGAGCCAGGGGTCGTAACATATGTGAAATGTAACGTCCACTGTTCAAAGTGCCGTGAATGCGAACGAGAGGTGACCGAGACGTGTAACCAATGGCACCCCATACCATCACGCCGGGTGATACGCTTCCAATGTGCGTTCACCGCGATGTCGCCAAACACGGATGCGAGCATCATGACGCTGTAAACAGAATCTGGATTCATCCGAAAAAATGACGTTTTGCCATTCGTGCACCCATGTTCGTCGTTGAGTACACCATCGCAGGCGCTCCTGTCTGTAATGCAGCGTCAAGGGTAACCGCAGCCATGGTGTCCGAGCTGATAGTCCATGCTGCTGAAAACGTCGTCGAACTGTTCGTGCAGATGGTTGTTGTCTTGCAAACGTCCCCATCTGTTGACTCAGGGATCGAGACGTGGCTGCACGATCCGTTACAGCCATGCGGATAAGGTGCCTGTCATCTCGACTGCTAGTGATACGAGGCCATTGGGATCCAGCACGGCGTTCCGTATTACCCTCCTGAACCCACCGGTCCCATATTCTGCTAACAGTCATCGGATCTCGACCAACGCGAGCAACAATGTCGCGATACGAATAACCGCAATCGCGATAGGCTACAATCCGACCTTTATCAAAGTCGGAAACGTGATGGTGCGCAATTGTCCTCCTTACACGAGGCATCACAACAACGTTTCACCAGGCAACGCCGGTCAACTGCTGTTTGTGTATGAGAAACCGGTTGGAAACTTTCCTCTTGTCAGCACGTTGTAGGTGTCGCCACCGGCGCCAACCTTGTGTAAACGCCCTGAAAAGCTAATCATTTGCATATCACAGCATGTTCTTCCCGTCGGTTAAATTTCGCGTCTGTAGCACGTCATCTTCGTGGTGTAGCAATTTTAATGGCCAGTAGTGTACATCCAGAAATTTCAAAGAAGCAGCACGTTTGATGCTTCCGAGAAAGGGGAGAGAGGGTCACCAATATAATACAGGATTTGGCGCGGATATCATTAAAATAAAGGTGTTTCTCATTGCGGCGGATTCTCACCGCATTTCAATCACCATTTTTCTCCTCGGAATGAGAACATTTTTTATATTTTATTTATTTATGTATTTATTTTTTTACGCTGGTCTACACAGGGAGAAACAATCATCGTAATAAAATAAGGGAATTCAGAGCTTGCACGGAACAATATAGGTGTTCGTTTCTTTCCGCACCCTGTTCTACAGTGGAATAACAGAGAATTATTTGAAGATGGTTCGGTAAACTCTCTGCCAGGTACTTCAGTATGATTTGCACAGTAGCCATGTAGATGTAGATGTAGGGTGAAAAACACTGCATTAATTAGTATGGATTCTCTTCGCAGCTGTTTTTGTCGGCAGTGTTCCCGTAATGCAGCACTGCTTTTGCTGTCGTTCTGATAAAACAACTTTACCAGCAGTGCACAGTATTGCTTCTCAACAGCCAATGCATTTTCGTAGGGAAATCTTCAACCTTCTTAACTCTTCACATCAACAGTCAGTTCACAAAAGAAATCAACACATATCCCCAATCGACAACATTCATATTGATGTAAATATTGAAATATTTTACATCCTGACTACTTACAGAGCTTTGTGAAACTGAAACTATTTTTTTTTTTTTTTCAGCAAACTCAGCGAGTGCACCGATTTATGAACATACGACGTTTCAGTTTTCTGCGATGTATATAGCCCGCACAGCTGCACTTGGAACATCGTCAGTTTAATTATAACCACCTGGTACATAATAAAAGAAAAGCACCAGTTTGCTTTTGTTCTACAATATTATTTTTATTGCTAACCGGTTTTCAGCTTACAGGGCCGTCTTCAGACATTTACTGAGTATTATCACCACAGAAGATAAATGTTAGCAGACAACATTGGAAGAGAAGTAACACATCTAGAGTGAAGTAGAAACATACAGTGAGTAACGTCTTTGCAATGAAATGGTAAAAACTGAACAGTACATAAATAACAATGGAGTTGACAGGAAAACCTTTAGCACAAAATAGGAATAGCATGCCTACATAACAGTTTCTATTAATAAACAAAACTAATAAAATAAGATAAAAGGCTGCATCAAGAGGTATGAAACATGGAGAGTGATACACAACCAATTAAAAAAGAAGAGACAGTTGTCAATGTAAATACAGAATACACGAGGAACTTAAGCAATATCAATAAGATAAACAGAAATTAGTAAATGCAGTAAAATTGAGGTGTTTGAGGGAACCTACAGTTTGAGAGTGTGATGGTACTGCATTTTAAGATTAACATTATAATCAAAGCAGTGGCTGTATACCAGTTTACATTAAATAAATGAGCAAAGTAAAATATGAACAGTATTTGATGAGACAACTACAAGGGGAGTTAAACATGGACAGTAATACAAGTACAAGTTAAAAGCAAACCCTTAACTATTGAAACTACAGCATATGTGGAATACAAAGACAACTGCAACAAATAAAACAACTTAATGACTACAGGAAAATGGGAATATGTAGGAAGAGAGAGTGTGGGAAGTAATGAACAACAAAGATGATTATATGAAGTTTAGGAGAGGGGAAGTGTTGAGTTGTGTCTGGTCATTTAGGATGAGATCTGGACTGTGAGCAAGATGTTTGTTAATTTCCAGGGCTTCCAGCAGGTTGAGTTTATGGCCTTTATTTGCTAAGTGAAGTACATGGGACACTGGCTGGTAGTTGTGACTCTCACTCGGTACATGTTCAGCAAACGCAAAGTCTGAATTCTGCAACCTCCAGCTGCGTTCATGTTCAGCCAGCCTAGTTGATATGTCTCTGCCTGGTACATCTTCACACCACTGTGCATTGCGGTGCAATTACTGTATGACTTTTTGAGAAATCGATTGTGAAAAATTGCCAGTAGGCGTCATTGACACTATCAGGCTACTTCACTTAAAATTAATGGCATGTGAAAGTTATATATCACATGCACTAACTGTGAAAGTTTCTAGCAAAGTGTCTGGACATTCGTTCAGTGGCTTTAATAGCCCGATTCACTAAGCATCGTGCTAAAAACCTCCTGGCAGATTAAAACTGTGTGCTGCGCTGGGACTCGAAGTTGGCACCTTAGCGTTTCGCGGACAAGTGTTTTACAGACTGAGCTATCCAAGCACGACTCACGACTCGCAAGGTCTGCGGGAGAACTCCTGTGAAGCTTGTAAGGTAGAGGATGAGGTACTGGCGGAAGGAAAACTGTGGAGGAAGGATACGTATGTCGTGTTTGGATAGCTCAGTCAGTAGAGCACTTGTTCACGAGATGGTAAGGTGCCATTTTCGAGCCCCGGTCCAGAAGACAGCTTTACTCTTCCGGGAAGATTCAAATCATACACACTCCGCTGCAGAGTGAAAATTCATTCTGGCAGCAACCTACTCCTTTGAGCAGGCGTAATAAACAGAGATCAATAAACTTCCGAAAGATCTTTGGTTCGCCGGCCGGCCTGGCCGAGCGGTTCTAGGCGCTACAGTCTGGATCCGCGCGACCGATACGGTCGCAGGTTCGAATCCTGCCTCGGGCATGGATGTGTGTGCTCTCCTTAGGTAGTTAGGTTTAAGTAGTTCTAACTTCTAGGGGACTGATGGCCGTAGAAGTTGAGTCCCATAGTGCTCAGAACCATTTTGATCTTTGGTTCCTATTTTCTCCGATATCTACTGTTTCTCAGCCAAGACGGTGGTTTCTGAACAACTGCGTTTACACTAGATAATTGTGCATGTGCCTTCAGCTGTTACAATCTATTAGCGCTGTGCTGTCGAATATAGATCCGTATTACTGATACTGTAACCGAGCACGGTTGATTTTCTTTTTGTGATCAGTGTCAATTAATATTAAGTAGGTAAGATAATCTGTCTCTGACACATCAAGCAGCTCTTCTGCTTTTTTTTTTTAGATTTCGGTTATAATACATATTTAGCAATTATTGTACTACGATGGTAAGTCAATTATTATCCGCAATTTAGCTATATTTTTGTTTATTTTGGTAGTTCTGTCCTTTTAAGTTGGTGACACATACTTTTTTTATTTGTTGTTATATCTTTGCAATTTTCAAGCTGCTAGGTTAAATGGTTCAAACGGCTGTGAGCACTATGGGACTTAACTGCTGAGGTCATCAGTCACCTAGAGCTTAGAACTATTTAAACCTAACTAACCTAAGGACATCACACACATCCATGCCAGAGGCAGGATTCGAACCTGCGACCGTAGCGGTCGCTGATAGGTTAGCTTCGTTATCGCTGCCATGCTGTTAATCATGGCTGCTCCGCTGTCTGTTTGCACCAAAGAAGAACAACGTTCAGTTGTCCGTTTTTTGTAGTCGGAAGGCGAATCCGGAGCCGAAAGACTTTTTATACAGTACGGGAACAGTGTTTTGCCACAACGGAGTGTCTACGAATGGATTGAAAAATTCCGAAATGATCGCACAAGAGTCACGCACGATGAAGTAGCTGGACGACCGTTTATCGCCGCAAATGAAGAAACCATTGAGCGTTCACGTGAAATGATTCTCTTAGACAGACGATTAACTATTGACGTAGTGGCACATCGTCTGCAAACTAGTCACGTTCTGCCTACGAAATGAGACACAACAGACTTGGGTTTCATAAAGTTTGTGCAAGATGGGTCCCAAAACAACTCACACAGTTGCATAAACAAACGCGCTTGGAGACCCGCAAAAAAAATTTGGATCACTATGATAACGAAGGGGACAACTTCTTGGGCACAATCATTACTGGTAACGAAACATGCATCCATTATTATGAGCCAGAGAGTAAACTGCAGAGTATGGAATGGAAACATTCAAATTCGCCGTGCAAGAAAAAGTTCAAGATCCAACCGTCCGCAGGAAAACTGATGCTTACGCCCGTCCGCATACTGCTGCCCACACTGCTGAAACGCTCCAGAAACTCAAATCTGAAGTACTGGATCATCCTCCATATAGTCTCGACCTTGCCCCTTCTGACTGTCACTTGTTTGGTCCACTCAAACAGGCATTAAGGGGCCGTCGATTTGCCACGAATGAAGCAGTGAAAGAAGCGGTGCATTCCTGGCTCGCAGCTCAACCGAGAGCCTTCTTTTATGAAGCCTTCAGGAAGCTTTGACAACAATGAACCAAGTGCGTTGAAACGCAAGGAGACTATGTCGAAAAATGATGTTCTTGTAAGTTACTTATTTGGTTACAAAAAAATTTTATAACTACTTTGCGGATAATAATTGACCTATCCTCGTACAATAATCTTACCATGTGACAAAACGGATCACTTCTTTTGTAAGGTTATTCGGGTAAAGGCTGCCTCATCACAATTTATTATTGATCACCTCCCTCTCAAAAAGATTTACATCCAAGCACAACATCAGTTTGCTCTAAAACTGTATTTATCTACTCGGTTTTCAGATTTTGCTTGTACTCTTCTCGTCTTAAATACGTATTTTTGTATGTAAAGTTTTTTTTTAAATTACCGCTACCAGTCACAAACTTTGTTAACTATTATATTACTTATTTATTTAGCGACATGTTTCGAGGGCTAAACCTCATCGTCAGGCTAAATGGCATTACAAAAACAACTTTACAAAAAGGTCATACTGACGTTACATAGTCTTTTCGAAAATGCTGTGATCAACCCGTGGAAGAAGAGAAAGCTTGGTAAGAGGCGATGTCACTTTGGAAGCTGGACTGATGTTTGCACTCACTTTGTACTTCTGGCGTGGCACTCTCGTTGTGATTCGTTGCGGTGTTTCCATTTCCGTGGCTCTATTGGGCAGTGTTCACAAATTGTCACTAACATAGCAGTAACTTGGAAACACGATCACAAACAGTTCCGTAGTGCAGTGGACAAGATGGAGGTCGAAATACAGCTGGTTTCGATTTGACTATCGATTTGTCGATTTATGTGGTGTTATTTGTTTATATGTCTGTTGCACGTCTTGTTATCGTATTAAATCTGCAAGACGTGCAGAAGACCAATCCCGGTGTTGACGGTCCGAGGCGACGCAAGTCTTAGGTGCACGAGTGGCTTCGAAAGCCCATATCGATGGCGTTTCGTTGAATGGTTCGCACGCTGACACTTGTTGATGTCCCAGTATTGAAATCTGTAGGAATTTGCGGAATGATTGCGCTTTTGTAACTTTGGACGATTCTGTTCAGTCGTCGTTGGTCCCGTTCTTGCAGGATCTTTTTCCGATCGCAGCGATGTCGGAGATTTGATATTTTACTGGATTCCTGATATTCACGGTGCACTCGTGAAATGGTCGTACGGAAAAATCCCCACTTCATCGCTACCTCGGAGATGCCGTGTCCCATCGCTCGAGCGCCGACTATAACACCACGTCCAAACTCACTCAAATCTTGAAACCCATAATTGTAGCAGCAGTAACCGATCAAACAACTGCGACCGATACTTGTATATATAGGTGTTGCCGACCGTAGCGGCGTTTTCTGCCCGTTCAGTATATCTGTATTTGAGTACGTATGCCTATACCAGTTTCTTTGGGGCTTCAGTGTACGACATAATCGTCGTACTGGAGAATTCTGTGACTGATTTCACAATTCTCATTTCTTCTTTTATGTAACCGATCGTCGAGTGTAGGCTTTTCCTTATACTATTGCCAGATCAAGCAACATAAGAGGCCTCGTAGCATCGGATATAAACCTGAAACCGGTAATTATATAAGTAAAAATCCTGCAATATACGACCGGTTAAAGTAAGACAGGAAAAGAGATGCTGGAGTGATTTATTTCAAGAATCTTAAAGAAATGTAGTTAATTCACAGAAGAAGTCGCTTACAACATCCTCGCCTGCCAAATTCTGGAGTATAGTTCACTGTCTGTGACCCATACCATTTTATATTAGCGGAAGAGATAGACGAATAGATAGTAGAGCTGGGCGATTCCTTTGCGAGCTCATTTAGTCAGGGTCAGAGTGGCACAGTGTTGCTCTGCAAAGTCAAGGGAGGGGCCACAAGAAAGAAGTTGTGCATTGCGCGTAGCCCGTGTACAAAAGAATTTCCGGGAGCACTCGCTCCAAACTGAGTCAACACTTTTCCAATGTATCTCTCACGCTGAAAAACCTAAATCGAAACAAGGCCCCTCCAGTGGACGGCATTCCCTCAGATTTACTGAGATGCTTGTGAGAGCGATCAGAAACTTAAAACCCTCAAATATGTTGTACGTTACTCTGGAGCCGTAATCGGGAACCGAAGCGTCTGCAGTTTATGTAGACCAATATTAAAAGAAAAAAAAATAGGCTGAACGAAACGCCAGTAACGGTCTTGGTTTAGAATCAACCGATGTGAATAAATGCTTAACGCACTGACAGAAACCAGCAAGGGTACAGGGACTTGGGTTCCCAGTTATGGTTGCAGACTAATGTATAACATATCAGAGGGTTTTAAATTTATGATCGTTTAATTCATTTATAATTACACTGGGATCCAGTCTGCGTCTGATTTTAGCCCAATATTAGTATTAATATAGTATCCTTGTTATGACTTAACAATAACGTTATGCAATACATTCATGTGGAACGAAAAAAAGGAAAATAACTTTACAAGCGGTGAATAATTATAGGTTGTAACTGTAATATTTTTCGCTAGCTATTTCGCTTACTACACTCGGCGTGTTACTCCATATGATACTATTTTACTGCCCGCATTTCGTGGTCGTGCGGTAGCGTTCTCGCTTCCCACGCCCGGGTTCACGGCTTCGATTCCCGGCGGGGTCAGGGATTTTCTCTGCCTCGTGATGGCTGGGTGTTGTGTGATGTCCTTAGGTTAGTTAGGTTTAAGTAGTTCTACGTTCTAGGGGACTGATGACCATAGATGTTAAGTCCCATAGTGCTCAGAGCCATTTGAACCATTTTTTTTATACTATTATACTCGTCTTCTAAATGTACATGTACGTTTTTCACGCATATTTCTTACCTGATTATTAAATCATCTTTCTAGACTACATTACAACCGCGTGGTTTTACTATTCATTGTATATCATAGATGTTTTATTTTAGTGTCTTTGGCCGGCCGGAGTGGCCGTGCGGTTCTAGGCGCTACAGTCTGGAATCGAGCGACCGCTACGGTCGCAGGTTCGAATCCTGCCTTGGGCATGGTTGTGTGTGATGTCCTTAGGTTAGTTACGTTTAATTAGTTCTAAGTTCTAGGCGACTGATGACCTCAGAAGTTAAGTCGCATAGTGCTCAGAGCCATTTGAACCATTTTTTAGTGTCTTTCCGGTTTTCACAAGTCCTGTATGATGATGTTAGTTGACATTTTCTTGACCTAACCAATCGCTTACTTTTATTCTTCAATGTGTGATCAACGTAGCTGCTACACTACATTTGTTAGCATTATGGTGTTAATGTAGCGAGTACTTTCCTCCTTAATGTGCGTTTACTCTTGCGTGCCTTGCGGCTAGTCGCCCTGCAGCTGTAGCTTGTTCCACACGGAAGGCGACCAGTGTGAACAGAGCTGAGAATGGAATCACTCTCACGCATATGATGAGGAAAAGGCATGCAACCTACACGCCTGCCTCTTAGTTTAGTACGGGGAAAACACCGTCACACGGCGACTAGCCGCAAGGCGCACAGACGTAAAACTTAAGGCTGACTTGATAGTACATGGCGAGTGTTTTGTTTTTACTCGTCGACATCTTTATTACCTGACGTGGTTTTTTGTTTCGGATTATGTGCCTGTGCTTCTTAAGCTCTGATACTACTCGATCTAGTGTTTCCTGCATATTCCTTGTCATCCACATTTTCATTTAACTGCCTACTCATGCAGCCACAGACAGACTTACGAGTATTACACATTTTGTAGTACAACCTGATACAACTTTTGTTTTAGTGTCGATAATTTGACGTATTTGAGAAACATATGATCCATTGGTTGCCCTCGTTACTTCCTTGACAGTTCCCTTATCTTTGGTTTATTACGTGGCATGTGGACGTTTCTAGATAATTCTTGACTCTATTCCTCATGAAATCAACACTCTATGACTTTTAATTTTAAAAACACGTGTCATTATTACTAAAAAAAAGGACGGCTGAGCTGTCTGGTTAACGCATTGATACAGCACAAGAACGGTAAATTCACCTTCCGCAGATAGTGCAGCCTTTGCCCATATTCACTGATACTTAAGCTTTATTAGCGATCAGTTCTCATGTATGTTATGTGTAGGTGTGTGTGTGTGTGTGTGTGTGTGTGTGTGTGTGTGTGTGTGTGTGTGTGTGTGTGTGCGTGTGTGTGTTTGTCTCCAGTAATTTCTCCTAAAACACCTCAACCAAATATGGTACACATACTGCTTGCTGTATAAGAATCAGCATGGTGGGATTAGAAGCTTCTAACTGCCTTGAGAATGGCGATACAGGCAAACAGAGTTTTTCTACCCTGACTTGTAGACTGCCCTGTGCGAAATGCATGTTGTGAGTGTAGTATAAGCATGCCTTGCATTCTACACATGCGGATGGGCATGATTCACAAGGGAGAGGGGATGGGAGGAGATAGATAATGAGAGAGGGAGGAGCATGAGATGGACAGATAATGGGGGAGGAGGAGGGGAGCAGAAAGAGAAGGAGAAGATGTGTGGGACAGAGAGACTGGAGAGGGACAGAGAGAGGGAGGATGGATGGATGGAAAGAGTGGGAAGGAGGAGATGGATAGAGAGGCAAGGCAGTGACATAGAGAGAGGGGAGGAGTTGTCAGAGGGGAAGTATGAGCTGGACAGAGAGAGATGGGAAAGAGGGTGAGATGCAGGAGGCAGGTGGAATGTGCAGAGTGTTAGCAGGCAGGTGGAAGAGGAGGGGGAGGAGGCGATGGACAGACAGGGGGAGGAGGATAGGGACGGAGAGAGAGGAGAGGAAGATAAGGTTGGAGGTAGGGGGCAGAGGACGTGGACAAAGAGAGGTGGGAGTAAGAGATGAAGAAGCAGAGAGAGTGGGTGGAGGAGATGGATGGACAGTGGTGGGTGGATGAGGTGGACAGAGAGATGGAGAAGAGGTGAATGCAGAGAGGAAGGAGGAGATGTGCGAAATATATGTGTTGAATGCATTAGAGAGCGAAGCCATGGGGTTAGGCTAGTTTAACATATTTTTTTGGTAATGTGAACATAAAGAAACAATACCATTGCGAAATTTCCTTGAGTTTCTAAACAAAGGGATATCAAAACACAAGCTACCCCTTGACTGTAGCCGGC
This sequence comes from Schistocerca piceifrons, assembly GCF_021461385.2. Lineage (NCBI taxonomy): Eukaryota > Metazoa > Arthropoda > Insecta > Orthoptera > Acrididae > Schistocerca > Schistocerca piceifrons. Next base: position 431,615,940 of record NC_060141.1, read on the forward strand.
CGCGGTGGCCGAGCGGTTCTAGGCACTGCAGTCCGGAACCACGCGACTGTTACGGTCGTAGGTTCGAATCCTGTCTCGGGCATGGATGTGTGTGATGTCCTTAGGTTTAAGTAGTTCTAAGTATAGGGGCTGATGACCTCAGATGTTAAGTCCCATAGTTCTTAGAACCATTTCAACCTTGACTGTAAAACTGTAATTACATGTGTGTTGAGCAGGTCAGACTGGCACAGACGGCTGCAGTCTTCGAATTGAGCTCAACAGCAATAGACCGTAGAGCATTGCTCCTTTGACTAAATTCACTGCTAAAATACGTAACATTTTCTGTTGAATAAAATGAGGTAATAATTTACTAGAAATGAAGGGGTCAAACGGTTGGAGTGCTAGACTAATAGTAACTGGTCATTTGAAAAGTACACCTCAGTCCCAGTTCGTTTCGTTAAGACACTAATTTACATACAAATTTGTGGTTGAAGCATGCGACCACACTGTACATTGTACTTAAAACACATACACTCACACCGACAAAAAATTACTGCAATTTTTAAATATTAACTGCATTATCGTGATATTTCACGCAAAACAACAGACTACTTCAATTTCTGACGTTAGAAAGCAGGTAGATGAAAGGATCATTTACTGTGTGAAACTTTGCAGCGCGCTATATTATGATGCTATCTTTCACATAAATCACACAGGTCAAAACAATCAGAGGATCCCGTTGAAATATCTATGTTCTGAGGTATTGTCATCGTCAGAATGAACTAAAATGGTTCTGCGTCTTTTTGTCGGTTCTACGGAGTGGAGACAGCAACATTACGGTCACCGAGGTAATGGTAATAACGGAAAGTTGCTGCAGAAGGTTTGGTGTTGACTTTTGTTTACTCTGCCAAACGAATTACACAAGCAGTTGGGTTCACATAGCGTAGTGAGCAGCTAGTGCAACGCAACAACAACGTGACTTACCCGAAGCTATGGCATGGAGAACCATACGAAGATTGGAAGCGGGACAGACACAGAGGAAGGTGCAGCTAATGGAGTGTCCCAAAGTGTAATTTCCAGGACCTAGAGGTGATTTTAGACAACAGGAACTGTTAAAAGAAATCAAGGCCAAAGTCGTCCGCGGGTAACATCAGCAAGAGTTGACCGTTATCTCCGGTTAACAGCCCGTCGAGACAGGAGGCTGAATGCAACTCAGCTGCAACGCGCCCTCCAGGCAGCAACAGGACTCGCAATATTAACAAAAACATTCCGAAATCGCCTTCGGGAATGTGGCATCCATGCATGGAAGCCTATGGTGTGTGTTCCATTGAAACCACGACACCGTTTAGCCTGCAGAAACTGGGCGGAGGATCATCAGGAATGGAGTCGTAACGAATGGCGTCGGCGCTGTTCACAGATGAGTCAAGATTTTGTGTTCAGCCGGACAATCGTCGTTTCCTCATCTGGAGAGAACGTGGAACTCGGAATAATCCTGTTTATGTGCAGGAAACATCACCATATCATGGCGGTGGGCGAATTGTGTGGGCAGGAGTCAGTATTGGCGGACCTCAACGCCGTTCAGAATGGCGCTTTGACTGCTCAGTGGTGTAGTGACGAGATCCTTCGACCTTTTTTGCGCCCTACGTTGGTGCCATACAAGATGGGTTCCTTCTGGTGGACGATAACGCTCGTCCCCACAGAGCTGCACTGGTGAACAACATGCTTGAAGCTGAGGGAATCGAACAAATGGAGTGGCCAGCTTGTCGATTGGACTTAAACCCGATTGAGCATGTCTGAGATGCACTTGGCAGACGCATTGCAGCCAGATTAGCACATCCCACAACGGTTGTAGAGCTGGATATTGCACTCATGGAAGAATGGGCAAATATCCCTCAAGAGCTGATTGATAACCACATACCGTCCATGCCACGCAGATGTGCAACTGTACAGGCCGTCAGAGGTTATCACACACCATATAGAAGGCAGAAAGAGTTTTATTCAGATGCCTAGTTGCCATCTGTTTCCTGAGTTAACAAGTATTGAAAACTTTATTTACGTACGATTCCTCTCTCCATCACGCATCAGTTTTCTTTTGGTGGAACAGTAAGGACAGAAAATGCACGTAAGAGCGGTATCCTCTCGCTCTTGTGTAGTAAGAAGCCAATCGATTTTCTGTGAAAAGCTTTTTTTCTGATAATGCCGATGAGCATAACTAAAGAAAAAGAATGCACCGTATTATTTATGTATACGTACATTGTCAGCCCAGAAAGGGTACTGCAATTTATAACCGAACTGGTTTACGTTTGTGTTATTTTGTCTATATTTGTGTACGAGACAAAAAAATCATCAGAGAAATGTTTTTCGTATTTCCATTTCCAGTAATTAATTAATTAAAAGCCCTTGGTATTAGCGATGTCAGATGCTTTTCCTAACGCATTCGAACAAGACATTGGGATTTTGCGCAGATTATGCTGTGATCGTTGAGCAGACTAACAAATAATTCTGTTAAATTCCGATGTCAACCTCGTGCCCATAGCAGCACTCATTGATTAGGTTGTGGAGACAGGATATTGAACATCAAGATAATTTATGCTACTTGTAAAGACACTACGAGGAGTAACATCAATGGGTAGACAAAAATGAACCGCACTGCAGAAATAGATCACAAAAAGGAACTTCGCAACATAGTGAAAGAGTATGTCATCTAGTTTTATCCATAACGTGTGAAAGCAAACGACCTCACACACGCTTCCAGAATACGAGGGTAATCCCAAATGTAAGATCTATTTTTTTTTTAAGTACAGAACTCTGTGTGGCAGTTGGTCACACTGTTATGAAGAGTGCTTCACGCGCTGTGTGCAAACATGCGCACGCCGCGCTGAGGCGCTTAGTCTTGGCTTGGCAGCCGTTGAGAATGGAGCTCCCGTTGGATGTTACCGCGAAGTGCGAACTGCGCGCAGTTATTCGGTTTTTGAACGCAAAGGCCACTCCGCCGATTGAAATCTATCGCCAATTGACGGAAGTGTATGGTGAGTCGTGCATGGATGTCAAAAATGTTAGTAAGCGGTGTAGAGAGTTTGCAGCTGGTCGGACCGAAATTCACGACGAACAAAGGAGCGGGAGACCGTCTATTTCTGAGGAGACAGTGTTGAATGATGAGGAAAGCATGCGTGAAGATCGGCGGATCACCCTGGATGACCTCTGCACGTTGGTTCCTGAGGTTTCCCGAAGCACCGGTCAAAGAATTTTAACGGAAACATTGAACTACCGGAAGGTGTGCGCAAGATGGGTGCCACGCATGCTGACTGAGGACCACATACGGCAACGAGTTGATGCTTCCCGCGCATTTCTTCACCGCCTTGCAGCCGAACAGGACAACTTTCTGGACTCAATTGTCACGGGTGACGAAACCTGGGCATACCACTTTACACCTGAGACCAAGCAACATTCAGGCCTGTGGCGGCATCCTTCTTCGCCAAAGCCACGGAAATTCAAACAAACACAGTCTGCCGATAAAGTCATGACAACCGTTTTCTGCGATCGTAAAGGGGTATTGTTGGTCGACTTTATGCCCACTGGGACCACAATTAACGCTGACAGGTACGGTGAGACTCTGAAAAAACTAAAACGGGCAATTCAGAACCGGAGAAGAGGAATGTTGAGCAAGGGCGTACACATTCCCCATGACAACGCTCGCCCACACATCGCTCAGCAAACCGTTGCTCTCCTGCAACAGTTTCAGTGGAACATAATCACGCACCCACCCTATAGTCCTGACTTGGTGCCCAGTAACTGTTACCTGTTCCCTAGGTTAAAAGAACATTTGGCCGGAAAGCGATTCAGCTCCGACGACGAGGAAAAAGAAGAGGTTCATAACATTCTGAACAGCATGCCGGCGATCTGGTATGACATGAGCATACAAAAAACTGCCACAGCGTCTACAAAAATGCATCGACAGAAATGATGATTATGTCGAAAAATAGCTAAATGTTCAAGCTGTAAACTGATGTAAACCATTGTAGAAATAAACAGGTCCATGTACTTATAAGAAAAAAAGGAGACCTTACTTTTGGGATTACCCTCGTAGTATGACCATTTACTCGGAGACTTATTATGGAGTATAATAAAGGTCAAATTAAGATTAAGGTTAACGCTCTTGGCGAAGGACGCCTGAGGATAGTGTGACGTGGTAGTGCTGTGCTTAATGGCATTGCAAAAACAGAACTGTTTAAATTGCTGAGATACAAACGCCGGAGCGTTATCGCTCACCATCGACTTGGAAGAGCCATGCCATGAGGAGATGATGGCCACGTGTCCGGAAGTAATAGCGGCAGTAACCCCTGAGTTAGGAAAGAGCCAAACAAATCACGAGAACATGTCAGCGACCACAATGGTATAACGGTTTCCTTTCTTAGTACGGGGAAGGGGTCTCACAAAATCAATAAATATTTTCTCTATAGGGTACTGTTCGCGGTTGGACTGCAATAACCCACTAGGCTGGTTTTATTGGGTTTCCTCCTTCTACAAGAGCCGTACTCACCAACCAAACGCCGGATACCCCTGAACGGTGACGGTCAGGTGAGGTGAGCTTGTATCATCACCAAGATCTGGTACAGGCCTAAATACCCACCCACCAACGAACTGTGGAACAAATGAAAGGTGGCGGGAACTAACTTAAGAGGCAAGCCAATCCTGAATTCCCCAGGTTCGCCCACTTGTTTACACAGTACAACATTCTTCAATGAAAACCTCGGCATCTCTTTTCCAGACAATTGCCTCCTAATCAGTCCCCATAACGGATCTTGTTTCTGCTTAATTTTAAGATGAGCACATAATAGGGGCACTTAGTCCAAAACAGTACAATCAAGATCATTGGAGTGATGGGCTCGATCTCCCTCAGTGGTGTCTTCTCCTCAAATATGCGGCTAAGCTCATTGACTGCCTGCTTGGAATCCTGGAAAGTCACGGCTCCTTCACGCCTGAATGGAGTTAAGTGTTTTTTTGGTATTTGTTATTGTAAGGCCACGAATGTATTAATGTAGAATTGGACCTGTTATATACTCGTGCCTCAGAATGACTGTGTGCATGATCATCGGTCAGTGTAACTGATTGTAATTTGTTGTTTCAGGCCACATTCCGTGCAATTGTACGAGTTTTCTCTGTTATAAAGTGATGAAATTAAATTTGTAAAATAATCTGTAGTAGTAGTAGTAGTAGCTTTATTCAACCGAAGATCTCTTTTTACAAGCATATAGGACATCTCAAAGTATTTACAAGTTTAGATCAATTTAAAATAAGCTAATTCACACACACATATATTTACAGAATTCTAGTTAGAGACTATCATTAGATTTACTCCTGATATACAATAATTTTCTTACAAATAACTTATTAAATAATGTAATGCCACACTGTTCACTCATATCTCACTATCAGTCACTGCCCACACTATGCACACATTGTTTCATAACACTTCACTCACTACACACACACACACACACACACACACACACACACACACACACACACACGCACACACACACACACACACACACACACACACACACACAGGTGATCTCTGGGCCATTTTCTGTACCACCATTTCCCATTTGCTATCCTGAAAAACTGAGTCAGCATCCCTCCATAATGAGTGAGATGTTGAGCTCAGAAAGAGGAAGAGGTGTTTGTATTGTACTATGCATAGCTTGGGGGTAAGTATTTCTAGAAAGGAAAGAAGAAGGGGAAAAAACATAAAGTGAAGGTGTTACGTGGAATGTTGGATATTTTATAATCATTACTATCATTTATTTGTATACCAGTTTTTTTATCAAACCCCTACTCTGTTTTATCTAAGTAATCTTCAATGTACAAAATGTACTGCATAACAGGTACTTTTTAGCTGCCTTTTTAAATAAGTGTATTTTTGCAATTTCCTTAATCTCTTCTGATAATTTATTGTACAGTTTTATTCCCTGGTAGAAAATGCTGTTTTGAGTTTTATGTTTTCTTTCATGGTAAATGTAAGTTGAGTCTATCTCTTGTTGCATGGTCATGGACAGAGCTGTTTGTGCAGTAATTACCAATGTTATTTTTGATGTGTTCAACTGACTGGTAAATGTATTCACATGGAGCAGTTAAAATCCTTAGTGTTTTGAACAGATCTTTACAATGAGCTCGACTACTAGTTTTGGTTATTATTCTTATAGCTCTTTTCTGGAGTTTGAAATTTGTGTTCATATTTTGTGCGTTTATTCCCCAAAAAAGAATGCCATAGCTAGGAATTGAGTGTACATATGAGTAATATGTAACTAAAGGACACTGCATGTTACACACTGATGATAGGATTCTAAGGGCATAACATGCTGATGATATTCTGTTTGCTAGTACCTTTGTGTGTTCACACCACTTCAACTGAGAATCAATATTCATTCCTAGAAATTTTGCATTTGTTACACAGTCTATAGAGGTGCCATCTACATTTAATTTAATATCGTCAAACTGAAATTCATGGCATTAGTTTTCCTAATGTTCAATGTCACTTTATTGCTTATTGACCAATCATAAACTTCCTTGAGAGTTTCATTTGCTTTCTGATCAAGGAGTTCTCATATTTTCTCAGTGACTGTAATATTGCTGTCTTCAGCGAAGAGAATTTTTTCAACATGAGTAACACTACCAGAAAAGTCATTGATGTATATCAGGAAGAGTATTGGTCCTAATATGCTACCTTGTGGAACCCCTATGTTATTGTATTTTGATTGTGATAAGTGATTTACTAAATGTTTAGATCTATTTGAAGTATGTGTTATCTCTGCTCTATATACACTATTTATTATCTCTATGCTATCTGTTGGATATGATCGAAACCAGTCACTAGCTGCCCCTCTTATTCCTAATGCCTCTAATTTATTTAATAGAATCTTGTGGTCGACGGTATAAAATGCATTAGAAAGATACAAAAACATGCTTGTGATACACTCATCTTTATCAAGAGTATCAAGTACAACTTTTGTGAAGTCTACTATGGCTGACTCTTTATTTTTGTCACTTTGGAAACCAAACTGAGATTCGTTTAAAAGATTGTATTTATTCAGATAATTCATTAATCTGTCTTTCATAGTTGCTTCTATTATTTTTGAGAATGCTGATAGCAAGGAAATTGTCCAGTAATTTTCTATGTCTTCTGCATTACCTTTCATAAGCAAAGGTACAACTCTTGCCTCTTTTAACTGCTCTGGAAAAGTCCCTGATGTGAAGGATTCATTTATTATATTTTTTAAGGGGCCCTGTATAATCCCTATGCATTGTTTCAGTACACACATTGGTACTTCATCTAAGCCTACTGACTTTTTATTTTTTAGTTGTTGAACAGTTTTGTTGACTTCATTCTCTGTGGTTGGAAGTAACATCACTGTATTTAGTGCAACATTACTTAGGAGTTATATTTCTTTTGGGGAATTTTTGTTGTAACTTCTCTGCAATAAGTGAAAAATGCTCGTTTCATAGTTTGCTAAGTGTTGTGGGTCATTTATTACCTTATCCCCCTCCCTTAGCAGTATGTTATTCTGCATTTGTTTGCCTCATCCTGTTTCCTTTTTTATAACATCCCAGACTGATGTGCTTTTATTCTCTGCATTATATACTATTCTGTCATTAAATGACTTTTTTGCAGCAATCAGCACCTTCCTACAGATCTTTTTGTATCTCTGATAGATATCTAAGAATTCTGGATCATTGTGAATCTTTTTCATGGAACTGAGGTGTTTAAGTGTTTGGGAGGACTTCTTGATACCTGTTGTTATCCATCTGTTATTGTGAGTTTTTTAGACAGACATGAATACTTTTCGAAATGTCTTTTCAAAGTTCAATTTAAACAATGTGGAGAATTTAGAGAGTTTCATATTCACATTGGTTCCCTTATACACTTCATCCCAGCTTTGTTTTTCTAGCTTTTTTGAAAAATCTTTTATTTTGATTGCTGATAGATGTCGTTTGGAGGCTTGCAGTTTAGGGGATGATTCAATGCCCGATTTTACTGTTGTTATTTGACAGAGATGGTCTAATAGTCCGAGATCTTTTACAGCTACATCACATTTTTCCCCGTGCATATTTGTGGCCACATAGTCAATTACTAATGCAGTCATTGTAGTAACCCTTGTTGCACTATTGACCAATAGGGTCATCCAAAACTTTGAAGGATGCTTATGAAGGTGCTGCTGGATTCATTTATGATATTAGTATTGATGTTAATGTCCTCACACAGACTTATGTTGACCTTTGTACTTGAGACTTCGTACTTTAGAACTTCTGTTAATTTATTGAAAAAAGTGTTCACATTACCACTGGGAAATCTATACACACAAAATGATTAATTTCTTGGTGATATCAAGCCCTGTTAATTCAATAGCTGATTTTCCAAAGTGTTTGTCTTCACTTACTATACTGAGGTCATGTGTTGATTTGAACTGTGTTCCTTTTCTGGTATAAATGCATGATCCTCCACCCCTTGAAGTAGTTCTGCAGTAAGAGTTTGCCTTTCCATTACTACATGTTGGATTTCTGTGTCTCTACACCAGTTCTCAGTAATACAGACTACTGCGCAGTTCAGTTGGAGCTCAACTTCTAATAGTTGTATTTTATTTTTTATTGATTGCATGTTTTGATGGAGGATTGTTAAGTCTGTGAAATGCCCTATGTTACTCTTTCCAGTTATTTGTTTTACTTTGTGACATCTGGTATATGTGATATTTGAAGTGTTAATATCTGTCTTGTGAGTGATTGTTTGAGTATTTTTTAAACTGCTGGAGATACTCTTTGGGCAGGGTAACCTGTTGTCTGGATTTATCCTAAAAAAGACCTACTTTTCCGACCTATGACAACAGGTATTTCACCATGTGTGGCCCGAGATCCACCCCTATACTTTCATTATTCAGCTGTACCAATCTTCCCTTCCCAGTCCTGTTTAGGTGTAGGCCATGCCTAGTGAAATCGCATCTGTTGATAATCCCGATGGGCACCAGAGACAAGGCACCCTTATAGGTGAGTATGCTCTGGTCATTGCAGTAGCAGGTGCTGAAATTTCGCTCGTAATTTACAGGTAATTTTGAGGAGTGTTAAACTTGTATGAGTAACTTGAATGTTTAGTCGCTTCTGCTGTAAGTTAATATTTCCTACATCATAAGAATTCTCGTCTGTCCCCTTATTTGGGCAGATTACTGTTCCCTGCTGGTGTGTGTGGCAGGGTAGTTTTGGCAGTGGCCGAAGCGTTCCTGTTCTCTAGGCCTGGAGCAAAGACATGTTTTCTTTTTGCTGCAGCGGCACTTCCATCGTCACACAATGTCTGTGTTGGCCCGCAATCTGGTGCCTCTGCCAGACGCATCGTGTTGACTTAAGTAAAGTTGATAGTTTGATAAACGCCACGGAGGAGCGACGATAGTTAATCAGGAGCTATTAATCTATGCTATTTGGTGAATTCAGTAAGCTCATGAGGTTTAAAGCGTGTCCTGCAAGCCGTCGTTCCTTCTCGCTATATATGCTTTTTAACTACTCGTTTAAATCTTACACCATTAATGATACTTCTGGAGCACGTTAACTTTTAAGGCCTTTTACTTGTGAACTGTTGAGTCTTTCCTTTTATCCGCAGTCATTAGCTAACTCCACTCATTGTGAAGCTTGCTTGCTTGTCGCCTGTTGGCTGCGATAGCCGCCAGCTGTGTTTGCCTGCTTACCTTGTATTTTTGGGGAGTGAATATTTATTTAAGGGTCATTGTCAATGTCTCTGTCGGTGTGTACCAGTTGGGAGCCATATTTAAATTGCATATTCTCCTAACTTATCTTGTATTTTGGGTAATTGTACATTTAGTTATGTGCCACTGTCAATGTTTTTGCTGGTATATGCTTGCTGGGAGTCACATATGCCTTCCCAGCTTTGCTTGTATTTTTGGGGACTGTGGATTTTATTAAGGCTTATACGTTGTTAAGGGCTTTCCAACAGCCACAACCAGTGGCGTGACTTGTTATCCTTTCTATATTTTGGAAAGCGTTATCCACTTCTTTCACGTGTTATGCATACTTGAGAATGGTTAGTAGATTTAGTGGCAGTAATTTGTAATTCATTTTACTGACAAAATTCAGTCTGTTGAACCCACTCACAACCTCGCCTAGTTGGCGTAATTTCTTACTTGTATTTGGTTTAAAGCCCTGTTCTTAATGGTAAAATTGTTAGAGTTTTTTATTAATGAATTGAGCATGTTCAAGGTCTTTAAATATTGTGAACGTTGTTATTCTTTTAACAAGTTTTTTAAATTGCAGTTATGTTATTGTTGTTGAACTCTATTATTTCTTTTAGAATCTCGTTTCTTTCACTTTTGGCCATGGATGCATATTTCCTGTTATTTCAAGATGTCCATTTTGCAACTTCTCTGTAAATTATGCAGTACTTTAAGATCGTTGTTCTTTGCAACACTTTGTCTTGTTTTGTCTATATGTTTCACTGCAGCTGACGTGCTAGCTTTGTTAAGTCTGAAACAATCAACATGTTCTTTAACTAAGGTATTAAAGTTTCTGCCTGTTTGGCCACTGTATTATTTACAAAATTGTTGAGGCTTTCATGGTCACTTGTTGACAAACTGCCTATTGGCTTCTGTTTCGGGTTCTTCGGCCGATGTTCATCTAATAATTTTTCTGACGTTTCGCCAGCACGAACAAATAATACAGTGACAAACTGCCTATTGGCTTCTGTCTCGGGTTCTGTGGCCGACGTTCATCTAATGATTTTTCTGACGTTTCGCCAGCCACTCACTGTATTATTTGTTGCTATTGCTACAAGTTACTTCATAAATTCCTGACTTGCTCAGTTTGTCACCAGGTTGTGAGATGCCATGCACCAGTTTCTTCCTTAAGTTGGTTGTGTTGGCAAAAGTGATCCTGATATCTGTACTTCTTCAAAGAGCTTGGCTATTTTGTCTGACATAACTCCTGGATATCGTATAGTTATATATTTGTTTGTGGACTGTTGTGGGTCATGGGTATATCAGTTTGTTTGGTTTCACCTTTTATTATGTGTTGTGGAAGTGCATCTATTTCATGTTCATGATACCAATTTTTACGAGCTATGTATTTGGTTATGTTCATTTCTGTCTCATAGTCGTCAGCACTAAATGGGAATTTCTGAGCTGTGTTTGAAAACTCTCTGAATGCAACTTGTTTATGTGAGTTGATGTATGCAGAAGACTTATCAGTAACATTGTCTTTGTTGATTTCCTGTGTACATTGTGCATGGTGGGCTTAATTAAATAATGAAAATAATTTTTAATTTTTAGTAGCTAACTGTCCGGTTACGCAGTCTCGTAGACAGTTGGCCCTGACTAGTTTCAGTATGCAATCTGACTGCATAGAATAACAACCAAGAATGAAAGAAAATTTCCGTTAACACAATTAATTAATTAAGTCCCCAACAACTATAAAACCTACGAAACCACAAAACACAAGTATAGCTGTTCTGTGTGTGGAAGTGTGATTCAACGTACACATCTGGCACGGTTCTTCGTCAATAAGACAACATATTTTGAACACCATTTATACTGAAGCAATTAAAAAAAATAGAAATACTATAATTGCGTAAGGAAACCAGAATTACACTCTAATACAAGAACACAAGCCAGATGCTTTGTTGACTGAACCTGTAATGACGCATTATTTAAGACACTGAAATAATGAAAAAAAGGGAATTTTTTTACCTTCATATATATTGACGAAAAGCACTCTGATCATTACAATATCTCCATTCGAACAACATCTGCTGTCTAGCCCATCAAACAACTGCATAAAACATGGAACAACCACTCCCTACTACAACATCTCAACACCGACTCACTACCACAACTTCTCAACAAGCACTGACTACTGCCACATCTCGACAAGCACTCTCCACCACGACTTCTCGACAAGATCTGCCAGTGGAGGCGGCGGAATAAAACTCTTTGGCGCAATCTCTGGCGCTGTGGCTCAGTGTAGCCACCTTTCATATGCCCTTCCTCCACGGGCCAGAATTTGATGGTATTTTTGGCAGCATTGGTGGTAAAAATACCACCAAATTCGTCCACAAAAATACAGATAAAAATAAAAGATAATATTAGGACGTAAATATCACATAATTAGATAAAATTTTGGCTGTGCACTGACCTTTCAATAACCTAATATATAAAATACAGTAAGCAATACAAATTCTTTCATACATTTGACTTTACATAATAGTTTACACAAGACACAAAAAATCAGTTTATACAAATGTTCACATAAAATGCTTTCAATGATTAAAAAAAACAAGTAGTTGATAGTTCCAGCAGTAGCACCCAGCAATGTTGAACAGGTGCAGACAGCAACAAGTGACATTATGTCAGTAGAAGCAGTTCTATCAGTGGCACCCAGCAATGTTGAACAGGTGCAGACACCAACAAGTGACATCATTCAGCAGAAGCAGTTCCATTAGTGGCACCCAGCAATGTTGAACAGGTGCAGACAGCAACAAGTGACATCATTCAGCAGAAGCAGTTCCATTAGTGGCACTCAGCAATGTTGAACAGGTGTAGACACCAACAAGTGACATTATTTCAGTAGAAGCAGTTCCATCTGTGGCACCCAGCAGTGTTGACAGGCGCAGACAGCAACAAGTGACATTATTTCAGTAGAATCAGTTCCATCAGTGGCACCCAGCAATGTTGAACAGGTGCAGACACCACTCCATAATATTCACTATCACTAATCACACTGTTCATCAGAGTTTATCAGCAGAAATTAAACATGTCCTAGTGGCACCAATCATGTAGAAAAAGTGCAAGTAACAGTCCATAATATTCACTATCACTAATCACACAGTTCATCAGCAGAAATTAAACATTTATAAGTGTCACACATCAATGTTGAACAGGTGCAGGTGTGAACAGTTTGAATGCACACACAATTGCTTTTACAAAATTATTATCAATGCTCTTACACTAAACATACAAATTATAATAAACACACAAATGATATCAGATGATTATCATATTACTATTACAAATACACAAATATCAGTAAACCTATAATATTTATGGGTGTCAGTGCAAGCCACAACAGACAAGTAAAATAATATTTAGGAGATAGGTCAGTACCAATTATTTGGGATTAGGAAAGGAAAACACACAAAACACACTCACTTATCTTTCATCCACATTAAGTACTACTGTGTAATTGAATAGTGTTAACTGTATAAATGCAATTCTTTCAAAGGTTTGATGTTCGACATGTGTATCAATTAGTAGTGGCAGCAATGTATAATAGTCAATAATAGTTAGTCAACATCATAGTCATCATGTCAAGACCAATGTTTGCCAAGCCAAATCAAATGTATGGTTGCTGAACAACTGTCAGTGTGCCAAGATATGCAAATATTTCCTCTCTCCAAAAAAAAAAGTATATACTGCTTAGTGATTTAACAAAGTGTGTGTGTAGACAATCTTCCTTCTACTTGAGTGTTCTAGTCTGTCATCTTCATCCTCCTTGTTCCATATAAACCAACAAAAAAAATATGCTCCTCACTTACTTTGCCTCTTATCCATCAAAACTCCAATAATCATCAGCATCACATAATCTCAATACTTCGAAGACATAATGTCCACACACAACCTCTGTGTAATCCATCTGATCCAAATCTTCATTATGAATTATAAAATACATTTTGGTTACCTTGTCCATCATTAAATAAGAGAAATGCATACATGACCTCTAACAGACTTTAGTTTGAATAACTTTCAGTAAGTAAGTACGAATACGGAGTGTTAATGATCGTAATATTTCACAGTGTGTACACCACTTCAAGAATCATGGCAAATCAGAAACATAGATGTGGAGTATTTCTTGTGTCAAGTGTCACTTCCTATTTCAATTGCTCACGAAAAATGCAGTGTAATGACTGTCAATGGTCTAAACCTAGTGTTGGTGTGTCATGTCGTTATTTTCCTTCCTAGTAACATAAATTTTTACAGATTCCATAAAACCTCCAGCTCATGTGACTTCTATGAAGTTTCTTGTACTAATGTCGTTCGTCGAATTATAGCAGTTCATTTTCTTATCTTAAAAATATAAGGCACTGAGCGTAAGCAAAACATGCAATAGGGAGTAAATATACCAGTGGAGAACAGAATGTCAACAAGTGGATGCAGCACTATTCCTACAACGAGGCTCTGCCAAGCAAACAATCTATAATTAATACCATAGTGTGACCTAAACTCCATGTTCGTACACCATATAGCAGCATTTCTATATACCAAATTAAAGAGTAGTTATGACAACAAAACAGAAACGTGTAAATATGCAATCCATACGCAAAGCAGCAAATATGTATCTTACATAATAAACAGGTCATTAGCATCATATCAGCATAAGCAAATAAATGTTCATATGTAATCTTCATAAGTAAACATGAAGGCGCAAGCAGATAAATCACAAAGTATAACTTACATACATAGCCATATCAGCACAATTAATCAGGTGACAATTATAATTTAAATAAATAAGCACAGCAGGCACATAATAAAAAAATGTGACATCAGTGAAAAAGCATAGCAGCCAAGCGATGCATAATATACATAAGTAACAACCCTGTTCATTAATCAATCATTGTCAAATCAGTTAATGTACGCAAGCACGTCACTTCACAAGTAAATTCATAGAACATGAAATTAGCACAAAGTATGAATCACGTAATCGCGAGCAGCAAATTACGTCTAAAGTACGTACCTAAGTGGAATTATGTTACCTGAAAAATAAACTCAATTAATAGTTACCTTTTTAGTTTATTAGTTTCTTCTTCGAAATTACATTCTTCCTGAAATTTTCTCGATTGCAAGTCCTCTTAACGTCGGACAGACACAGAATTTACCTGATGTTCTTAAATATTTTATACAACCGTATCCTGAAAAATACTGAACGTTAATAACATAATTCATCAAGTCACTATAGCTTTATACTGAATTTAATCGGAGAAATTAGTCTGTGTATTTGTTTACGGCTGTCAGTGCATTTGCACTGAGCGCTCGATCAGCTGTAGGCGTAGAAAGTGATTGTTTGCGGTCAACGGCTGCCTTGTGCGGCGCGCAGACTTGACTGTTGCTTTGAGTATGTGCCGCCGCCAAAACACAGCGCGGTATCCTTGTATTCTCTGCATGTTTACATGTAGCTGTTAGTTTCTCTAAAGTATGTCATTCCACAAAAATTTTAACGTTCGATATATGATGTATTCCCTTAGAGCGCCGAGATTTAAGAGTTTCTACTTCGACAGTGTTATCATGAATAATTTTGCGAATTCTATATGGACCGTTATAAAGCAGAAAAAATTTGCGACACAAGCCTTTTACTTTGTGAGACAAACGATGAGACTTAATTAACAACTTTTGACCAACTGACAAGATTTTTAAATGACCAGGACGTTTAGCTGATCTCTCTCTTCTAGCAGCCGCAGATGCAATATTTTGCAGAACCAGGTTGACAACTTCAGAATGCCGCAGTTTCCGTGAAGGCGGAAAAGGAACAATTTCAAAAATGCGATTTGTCGGTGCTTTGTTTTTTAATATCAGTATAGGCGGTAAAGAAGTTGAATCATTAGGGAGTTCATTCAGAATGTTTTGAAAAATATGAAGATACTGATCCCATGTTCTGTGATTCTGATGACAATAAAGTCGACACAATTTATTAATTTCCTTCATCCATCTCTCTGAAGCGTTAGATTGAGGATGAAAAAGTGAAATGAAGATTGGTTTAATCTTACGACGCCGTAGAGTACGAAGCCAAATTTTAGAGCGAAACTATGACCCATTATCTGATATAACCTTATCAACATGACCCACTTCTTTAAGAAAATGTTTGATGAAAGCGTTAGATACTGAACGAGCTGTTGCTTTGCGTAAAAGTGTAAAACACACATATTTTGATGTCAATTCCACTGCTACCAAAATGTACGCAAAACTATTAGTAGAACGAACCACTGGACCGAACAAATCGACTGCAGCCATCTCCTTTAATTTCGCTGGAATGATAGGAAACAACGGTGCTTTGTGAGAAATAGTTAAAGCATCACGAAGTTGTTCAAATTCTGACTGAGCTTCCTCATCCCAACACCGATTAGAATTCCTTCCAGATAGTTCACATAAATGAGGTGTGGCCAAATCGTCCAATCTAAAAAAGCGTCTAAGAAAATTACAGACACCAAGGAAACTACGAACATCACGTTTTGTGGTAGGAACAGCATAATTACGAATAGCGTCTAGTTTCTCTGGATCAGGAAGAATACCTTCTGTAGAAATAATGTGACCGAGAAATTTCACCTGAGAACGACCGAATTCAGATTTTTCCAAGTTCACAGTAATGCCAACTCTTGCAAAGATACGTAATAATGAATCCAAAATTTTGTTGTGCTCACTCCAAGAACGTTTAGCAATAAGAATATCGTCAACATTGAAGTAATATTGCCACGAAGATAAACAGGTAAAATTTCGTTTAAACTACGAATGAATGCTGCTGAAGATACAGTAAGTCCAAACGGTAATTTCCGAAATCTCTTTTGGGTAAAATCGTCATATCCGGTTAATCTTTACCGACTCTCTAGATAGATTGATAGTCGAAGAGTTGTTTTGACAGATGCAAAGAATAGTAAAAGAGTAGGCAGCGGTGCAGAAAACTAATAGGGAAATAGCACTACTACAGCTCGGGGCCCCATGCACGCTATGGCACATATTCACTTAGTGTAGTGAATCCCCTGAGGACCTTAATAGCCGCACAAATATTCCAGTTTGTGACTTAGTGGCCAATTTGGTGGAAGTGCGTACATAAATTGATCTAACCATGAACATGGATGTATGCCATTCTTAGAATTACGAAAGATCTTAAATTTCCGAACAGTCAAGAAGTGTTTATAGTCAAAGTTTTCTCCTCGTGGCGACAAAGACCTACCGCGACTGTTCCAGTCCGAATGTCGATTATTGTCAAGTTCACGCGCCTGGCGCTCTCTTGTTGCATCCCGTAAATGAAACAAATTATTTTCTTCTAACCCCTCTGCTATCTGTGATTCTAAATTTCTTCTGCTGTCTTTTCCTACGATTTCGCCTTCAATTTGTTTGACTTGCTTTTGTAATGCCTCAAATTCCCTTTTAACGCGTTCATTAAATTTTCCCTGATTTTCAACATGCTTATTTATGTTCTGGTACTCTTCGGTTTCTGCAAATGGCAATGGAGCTGTATTATCTGACTCTCTGTCCCCATTTAAACTAAGACTTGTCAATCTATCTGCAATCTCCTCAACTCTTTCTGATAAGTCACCTATTTTTTCTTTCTGTTTATTTATGTCTTCCGTAAGTGTCGCGACTCGGATTTCACTATTGACACATTTAGTAGTTAACTGTTCATACTGTTGCGTTAAGTTATTTGTCCTGTCATTTGGTACTGATTCCTCGATTCTTTCAAATATTTCTTCCTTATCGTGTGCACGTTGTAAATTTAACTCTGAAAATTTCTGTACTATCACGCGATCTCTTTCTTCCTGTTCTCTGTCCTGTTCCTCTTGTCTAATTTCTATTGAAATTAAACTATTATTGTGAGCATTCAAAATCGGTTGTACTTCTTCTCTACTTTCTTTCTTTGATTCATCTTTCATGTTTTTGAAACATGTCCCTATTCGTGAGTCTAACCGCGTTGTCAAAGTTTCCATCTTCGTTTTAATTCTTCCTATTTCTGTTTTAAATTCAGATCGTATCTGTGATCCCAGTGTGTCTAACCGTGATCCCAAATTTAATATTGCACTCATTAACTGCTCCATATCTTCTGTCGTTAATCTCATATTCTGAAAATTTTTTGGTTGTGAAAAATTTTGAACTGTTTCCGGACTATTTTCCCTGCTTATTAAATTGTTTTCAACTCCATTATTCATCATACTGTTGTCCTGTGTTGGCGAGTTCGCCATGTCAACAATTTCGTCATTCTGACTATCCATCATTTTTGCCTTTTTCATCGACCGCGTAATCATTTACAAAACATACAAAATTCGTCACTGTACGAAAATTACACACAATGACTCGTTATCTCCAACAATACCATTCACACGAAATGCTTCCCGACAAACACGATTAACGAACAATTGAAATCTTCATAATTGCACAAAATTGTCAAACACGTATACAAGACATCAAAAATTAAATTCTGCAAAAAAAAATACCATTAGAAGAATAACAATTACCAAATCTACACATGCAATATAGACTACAATTACTAAACTACAAATTACTACAACAATACTACTGTCTACTATTTTTACAATCAGAAGAATTCCAAGGGACGATCCGAAGCAGCGGTCGCCACGTGCATGGGGGCTTAATTATATAAATATGCAAATAATTTTAAATTTTTAGTAGCTGTAAGTCCGATTACGAAGTCTCGTAAACGGTTGGCCCTGACTAAGTTTAGTACGCAATCTGACTGCATAGAATAACAACCAAGAATGAAAGAAAACTTCCGTTAACACAATTAATTAATTAAGTCCCCAGCAACTATAAAACCTACGAAACCACAAAACACAAGTATAGCTGTTCTGTGTGTGGAAGTGTGATTCAACGTACACATCTGGCACGGTTCTTCGTCAATAAGACAACATATTTTGAACACCATTTATACTGAAGCAATTAAAAAAAATAGAAATACTATAATTGCGTAAGGAAACCAGAATTACACTCTAATACAAGAACACAAGCCAGATGCTTTGTTGACTGAACCTGTAATGACGCATTATTTAAGACATTGAAATAATGAAAAAAAGGGAATTTTTTTTACCTTCATATATATTGTCGAAAAGCACTCTGATCATTACAATATCTCCATTCGAACAACATCTGCTGTCTAGCCCATCAAACAACTGCATAAAACATGGAACAAGCACTCCCTACTACAACATCTCAACACCGACTCACTACCACTACTTCTCAACAAGCACTGACTACTGCCACATCTCGACAAGCACTCTCCACCACGACTTCTCGACAAGAACTGCCAGTGGAGGCGGCGGAATAAAACTCTTTGGCGCAATCTCTGGCGCTGTGGCTCAGTGTAGCCACCTTTCAATTGATGTTCAAGATCTGGTTTTTATTAGTTGTCATGAGCAAACATTTTATTTTGTTATCCTTCTGGTGTTCGGTGGTGATGTGCAGAATTTTGTGTAACTTATGGACTTTGTTTAACAATGCTCATATATCTTCTTCAATCCCATTATAGAACCTGAATGAGTGACGTATCCTCAGGAGTGCATGTTTTTGAGTGTGGTGAAGTAATTACTGTTCAAAAGTTTATTTTCAAGGTTGTTAATGAAAATTTAACAACGAGTGGTTCACCGTTTGCTAGGTCCACATTCTATTCAGACATTTTACCTTTTAACGTAAAATCTGTGTGAGAGAACAATAATTTGTAATTTTGTTAGTACGACCATTTCAGCTGTTATTATCAGGTATTTTAATAAATTGTAATTAAATATATCTATGGATTGTTTGATGAATATCCTGCAGTGAAAATTAACTGTATCTAGGGAAATAAGCTTTGAACTGACAGGCATATGAAGTTCTCTGATGCCTCGAATTTGTTGATGGCTGTTACTTACTGAAGGAGAGATTTTAAATTTATATTAATTTTGTAAAAAGTGAATGTAGCTTTTTAATAGCTTTGTAGCCTGGTGAGTTATAGTATTAATAATCAGTATGATGGGGACAACCCTTTTATGTATTTTCGATTGTGCCTGTACTTTGGAGTTGTTGGCTTCATTATTGTTAATCTACTGAGATTCTTCCCTCGTGAATAAAAATATGCTTTTTCCAACTGCTTCTTTAGCTTACTGTTGAACTTATGTGTGGGATCAAGTGCAATGTCCTGTATGTGATTATTACGAAAAAAGTCATCATTTACATGTTCATCTTTGTCAGTAATCACTACTATAGAACATTTGTCATCTTTCAGTGCCAGTGACGTGCCGTCATTGACCCTATTGTTGATGTTTTTAAACAACTGCATCTCCTCTTCAGTATTAATTGGATGTTTAAAGTGTTTCTCTATTGATTTATTAGCTTTGGAACTTATTACTATTTGTCTATTTTTATGTAATATATATGTGCTTTCTGTTCAGACTACCACTTGATTAGTCGAAACGGCAATTTAAATCATTTCCTTAAGTAAAATGAAGCACTCGTGATTAATGTATGTTCACATGACAGACGGTATAGCTAGACAGTGTCTTATTGTTTACTGCCTGCTTGCGCCTTGATGCACATTCCTGATAGGTCGGCAGTGTTCACCGACATTCGTAACATTAAACTAACTTTTCTTCCGGTCGGTTCTTAATAACTGATATCGTAATTATATAGATGTCAATAAGAGGTCTTCAGCGTTTTCAGATTGATCAAGGTAATCATTAAATATTTAAATACTTGACATTGTGCAGCTTGGAGCCAAATCCGATAAAGAATTTTCTACGATTTGTCCTCGCTCAAGCTCAGCTTAGCCTACTCGCATTGGTTCCCCACACTCTCCGTCCACAAATCACGACCACCTGTCACTACCTGCATGCATCGCTACAATAGCGTGTGGATAAACGCCACAACATGCTGAAGGTAAACTGTTGCTACTCCTGGTCACCCAGTACCTGATCACCAAATACCTCAAGTGCTCACATCATTTTGTCATGTATACCCATGTATTTGACGGAAACTGGCGTGCGTTTGCGCGTCAGTGTTATACACTATCTGCCAGCAGCGGTACTGAGCGTTTCTTTTGAGAAGATCTTCTTGCACGAGATGTAATTTATCTCTAAGGCTTGGCAAGTTTCTCTAGAAGCCTTAGGAAATTATTGTCATTATTTTCTAAGTATGCTGGAAACTGTAATGATGTCGACACGACGACGAAAAATTCGTGTATATTCTTTTCTGGCAGTAAAAATATAACTAATGCCTGTCCATAAGTGTATTTCATCAGATATTTCCTATACAATAATCCCGGATGGTTATAATTAAAATGCACCTACTCACGGAAGTCTAGTGTGGGCTGAAAGTATCACATGGCAGCAAATTTTGGTAGAAATGCTATTGCATTAATGCAGAACCGATTTATACTGGAAAAAATTAGTTCAAATTCTGGCCACTAGGTGCAAGTCTGGCGCTGTACAGCTTCTCGTCGAGTCTTCGGTGCTCATATTGAACAAATTGTGGGGGCGGTGGTGAATAAACTCAACACTGTGCCTTTGTCAGTAGTTTGACCTTTCCTGCCCTCGTCCCATTCTTAATCCATTACATACAGAAGCATTTCCATACCTGCTTCTTGTAGTCACAATGCCGGATTTGCAGCTAATTTTTTCCACCATAGATCGGTTCCATTTTAACGCATTAGAATATCTACGAAGTTTCGCTGCCATACAATAACTGCAACTCACACTGGACCTCAGTGAGTAGCTGCACATTAATTATAACCACTCTGTACCTTTCTCATTCTGGAAGGTATATAGTACAGACAGGAATGTTAAAGATAAATGCTGAAAATTGCATTTGTAGATCAAACAACCAATGAAGAGGTACTGAATCTAGACGTGGAGAATAGAACTTTACTGCACAACCTGACTAAAAAAAGGAATAGCTTAATAGGACACACCTTCACGTATCAAGGAACAATTAATTTTGTAATGGACCGAAGTGTATGTGGCACAAATTGTAGAGGGCTACCAACGCTTGAATACAGTAAACAGGTGCAAATAGATGCAGTACTTATCTCGAAATGAAACAGATTTGCGCAAGATAGGCTATTGTGAAGAATTGTATCAAAACAATCTTCGGACTGAAGACTACGACAATAACATGCCGTTTTGATACTATTAAGGAAATGCGTATTTAGTTGATGGTTACTCCATCACAACATCTATCCGCCATTGTTTTCTGTGATGGTGGTGCAGTGACTGTTACGTCTAAGAAATCTTTTCCTCGTTTCTCACTTGGGTAAATCTTATTTACAACAGGTAACAATTTAATAAAATTCTTCTGGGTTGTTGACCGCATTGTCAATATATAAAACTGCTCGACGTTTCGGCCGCTGTTGCATACGGCCTTCCTCAGGTCTTTGTACTGCGCTATACTGCTGAAAGAGAGAGACCGTAGACCTTGTATAGTAGCGGAGGAAGCTGTATACGTTATTTGATGGGACACTTGAAGATAGGAGGAGGGGTGTTGGCCATTCTTTATATTATTCCGTGTCATTGATGGATAAAGGTGTGCCTGATTGGTGTTTCCATTATTTCTTGTCATTGGTGGAAATGAGCTAATTAGAAACGGGCGTTAGCTGTGATGTAGCGCTGTTTGCTCGTTTCCAGCGTGTCTGTGACATGTGTACATACGATCACTGTAGTCTCCCGCGCGCCTGTGTGAATTGCTTTGCGCGCACTGCCTTCCTGTAGCGTTGTCAGTGCTGGCAGCCAGGACGCCGAAAGCCTATACCCGTCCTCTCTGTTCATGTTGGCGGGTTGCTTGGCTATTTCTATTACCTCTCTGATCTTCCTGCATTTAAGAGGTAACGTATTTACTTCAACATCAACGTCAACTGCTCTCCTCTGAGAGTTAGGGATGAATGGAATACACACACTGAATGTACTTACCAAAGAATCGAATATCCATGTAACGAAGTCGGAAATGGTTGATTTATTTCTTGAACATAACAAAAAAACATTGTTAAAGAGATGCAGGGATTACAGGACCATCAGTTTTATTTTACACACAGGAGAAATTATTGCACGAATAATTTATGAATGTTTTAAAGACTGTGGAATAGGCAATGAAAAAAAATGGTTTGTATTTAGAAAATGTAAAGCACAAAAGATGCCACATGATTGGTGAAAGTGAAATGTAAATGAAATAAATGAGGAACTGTGTTTCTGTTTCACCAACTGGCAAAAATGTTTTTGACCATTTCAGTTGGACCAGAAACCTGGTAATACTGAGAGAGGACAAGTTACTCTCTCACCTAATTTTCATATACAGAAAATTATTAAAGATTTTGTTACAACTTCGTGCACCTTGAGCGAGACTCTAGAAAGTTAACGACCTGTGCAGACGTTGATGGAGCCTGGCAGGGCACTAAAAGCACGAGGTATTTTTTATGGTTCTTAGCTTGTAGAAACGGCATGTTGGGAGTTGAAAGCAATTGGCGGCGAGCCCACCCCTTAGTAAATCTTGCCAGACAGGCCCATAGCCATACAGGGCAGACAGGACAGCCCCTCATTGAGACAGGTCTCCAGCAGAACAGTGCCGCGATACCTGCCGCAGCGCCAGCAGTAGCGTGGGCTGAGAGGGATAGTCTGAAGAAATGTGTCCACACAGTGGAGTCATAAACTGCTCATTGTGTGCAGAGCCACATGTAATAAAAATTCACAAGTTATCGTGTTTGCCCACAGTGCAAATGGGCCAGTGAGCCACTTCCCCTGACCACCACAGTTGTATAAGAAAAATCCAGTGTGTGAGAAATGTTTAGAGATAGAATCTTTAATAAATCTCATAGCTAGGACTAACAAGTTCCAAGGCACAGGCGATTTAGATAAAGATCTTTAAGATTGTATCTGTTTCCTTGCTGCCATGGGAAGCAACATGTCTTCGTAGAAAATCGCCTCTTCTCCCTCTGCAAAAACTTAAAAAAGCCAGTAATTGGTGGTTTCCTTTTCTTTTCCAGAGACGCATGTTTCTTAACTCTTGCCCTGGTTCGACATAAGTTTGTGCTGTCGTGTGGGAGGGGAGATTTAGTGCCTCTAGAGCACTGTGATTGGCTCAAGACGGCGTGAAGGCAGAGTCGTTTGTGCATTTTGCGGGAAAACAGAATTTCTTTTCTGGAACGGTGTGAAGCACTCAGGTGCAGGTCTTTGGTATGGAATCACTTCTGGTCGAAGCTCTGGCATGTGTGGTTGGTACTTGGGACCCGTCCTGAGACTGACTTCACTTGCGAGTAATTTAGACTGGAGAGCCAGTGGTGAAGCTCTTACTATACTGACAGTGTAACTTCAAATGTCTCAGACTACTCGTTTGCTGAGGGCACACTTATTTGTTTTTGGTTTACCAGTCTTGGTAAGCACTCTGTCCACTAAGTGAGCCAAATTTGTCCTTGGTACGACCAATGAACGGGTGTGTCACAACTGAAATGTACAGTGACTTCAGGGCTCTGGTACAGAGTAAATTGCGATCCATCTGCCTGATCACTAGACTATGAGATTTTTGCATTTCTTTCGCGGCCGCGATCGATTCACAGGTGCTGACTCCATGTCTCACCTCCGCCGCACCCATCTCGCGATCTGCAAGTTACATCGCCACATGACGCAAACAGGGTAATGTCCTGCCGCTCCAGCATTGTCAGGGTATACAGACCTCAATCGCCACTTGCTCTCAGCTGCACCTATGTAGAGAAACTACAGTAGATTTGATCAATCAAAGTCTGCTCAGCGTGAGATCAATTCAGATTGCGTTATCCACATTTTTAGGGCCAGAAAACTTGACTCACTCCACTAGTCAGTCTCTGCCACCCAGGATCCTTGTCCAGTGTAGTCTTGAATCACCTGTTAGTTCCTTACAGTATTTAATCAATACCTTGTTTAGCATAATTTATGTATGTTTTAAAAGAAAAATAAATGTTGTTAGAACACTAAAATTATGCCAACTTTATCAGTCATTTATACAGTCCCCACTAGGATTACCTTTAAATACTAAATAAATTCCAGTAGCTTGGAGAGATCAAAGCCTAATTTTACTCATGGATCAAAACACCACCCCACGTACCATGGATCTTAACGAGGTGGTGTGTCTAACTTGCCTCCACGATACAGATAGCCGCACCTTAGATGCTACATCAGAGGGGATACATGGAGAAACAAGAATAACTCCTGTTTCTACATCTACATCCATACTCCGCAAGCCACCTGACTATGTGTGGCGGAGGGTACCCTGAGTACACAAGTTATCGTGTTTGCTCGTAGTGCAAATGGGCCAGTGAGCCACTTCCCCTAACCACCACAGTTGTATAAGAAAAATCCGGTGTGTGAGAAACGTTTAGAGGTAGAATCTTTATTAAACCTCATAGCTAGGACTAACAAGCTCCAAGGCACAGGCTATTTAGATAAAGATCTTTAAGATTGTATCTGTTTCCTTGCTGCCATGGGAAGCAACATGTCTTCTGATGGGCACCAGTCTTATTATTAGTTTCAGTCTAGGTGATTTGACCGATCAGCCCTTGTAATACTAGTCAATATGGCCTCTCTACGTCGGTGCGGCTGAAATCTACAGCCATTGTATTTCCCAAGGACATGCTGCTCTACCGTATAGGTTACTGATGATAGCTTTCTTTTATATAAAATATACCGGATGTAAAATAGTCCCCCGTTTTGGATCTCCGGACGGGAGCTATTCAGAAGGATGTTATCACCAGAAGAAAGAAATTAGCGTTCTACAGGTTGGAGCGTGGATGGTTAAGATCCCTTTATCGGGTAGGTAGGTAGGTTAGAGCAATTAAACTATCGTAGATAGCTATATCAAACCTGTCGTTGGACTGAAGACAAAGACAACAACATCGATCAAACGTGTGTGACTATGTATGATGATTGTAGACACAAGTTGCGTAAAAATTTGGAAATCAGTGAAACAAAGTTCTCACATGAGCCCCAGGCCAATCAGTAAATGTGGACAATAGCTGTTGAAAGGGACGATCTGAGAATACATTTTAAGGTACAAAATAGAATGATTAGTAAGGTAAAGTATGCATATGATGCACTGGTTATTTCTAAAAGGAGAAAAAAATATTTCCAAGAGAAGGTACAATATTTGCCACTGGGAGAAAATATAATATCAAAATTAATGTATAAAATACAAAGGTCATGACAGTATCAAACATTTAATTATAAGGGTGAGATAAACCAAGATACAGGCGTTTATTACCCCAAAAAAATCCAAAGAAGGAGTCAATTATAAAAAGAAAAACTCTGCCTACTGGCACGCAAGAGGGGGGGAAATGCTCAGATGTTATATTCTGACTGTGACACTGAGACAGAATCATTAGTAAAATTAATAGAAAATATTTAGTGAACTCTGAGGTGTAATTCCGAATAACGCTTAAAAAGATAAGGCGGGAAAACAAAATAGCAAACGAGGAGGCGTTCTGACGAGCAGAAAGTAGGTAATATTTTTTAGGAAATATCCTTTTCAGAAAATCTTGTGACATACAAACACATTTTAGAACGTAATTATGATCTGCATGACGCTATGTGACAAAATGGAAATGGGGATTGGGAAAAAAAATCACTATTAATTGATTCCTTAAAGACCAGTAAAAAATACTGACATTGAAGAAGTGAATGCTATAATCGAAAGCGGGGGAAGAACGAACTTCGCTAACTGTTCATGAACCTTCCATCAGCCAGAACACTGATGGTAATCTATTATTAGATTTGTTTTACCAATGACGACATGGAGACTTACCTGTCGTACAGCACTTTACCAATATGAGAATAGTGTATGATTTTTATCAATGGTCAAATGATAATTCAAAACAACGTTGACGTTGTAAAAGGCATTTTACGAGTGCATTAGCAAATGCGCATGAGCGAGACTCAGTGTTATTCTTTCAATTAAACCCTAATTTCAGTCGTAATTATTGTTGCAGGTTTTACTAGCACTGAACACAAAAAATGCTTTCTGTAAAAGGACCGATACATATTGAAACTGAGCTGCGCCACCTCTATTTGAAACGTTGGAGTAACACGTTAACGGACTTCATAGCATAGTAACTTATACCGGATTCGTTCAGCAACACCTTACTGTTGTTAAAATGCTTGTAGTGAAATTAGAAAGTGTTCTCTAGAAATCTATAGATAGTTTTGTACTGATCCTAAATCAGTATAGTTACGGAGCTTTCTTTAATGCTTAGGGACAATGCCAACTCATTAAATTGTTTTCATCCGTAGTAAAATCGCACAGGGCTTGCAAAAAAAGTCGTTTGTGTAGTTTCTGATCCAGAAGTAAAGTAGTATTTGTTTTATTTACAGTGTCCTAGACAACAGCGTGTTGACTAGCAACAAACTATATTTTCTTATGAATCTAATTTTAAGTACACTATCTGACCGAGAGTGGTTGGACACTTATACGTAATGTGCAGCTGACCACTAGATGTCACAAGAGACGGAAACGCCAGTATAAAAGGAGGCAGGTAATATGTTGTCAGTAGAGAAGCGCGTTAACAACAGAATGGGTCAGTCAGGAGAGTTCACGGGATATTACCCGAGTAACAAATACATCAGTCTCACTTCAACCCTTGTAAAACTGCCAAAGTCGACATTGGCGACGTGATTGCGAAATAGAAACGCAAAGGAATAACAACAACTAAACCATGATTAGGCCTTGGAGACCGTCGAGGACAGCGGAGAGTGACTGTACGAAACTGCATACAGTAAGCAGAAGGAATCGCTCGTGAGTCAAAGTGCCACCAGCAGTGGAGCCAGCACAATGACTGTGCGTAGAGAGTTCAGCAGAATGGTGTGTAATGGTCGAGCAGCTCCTCATAAGTCACACATTTCTACTCTGAGCCATGCTTGAGGTGGTGTAGAAGAGCGACGCCAATGAACAGTTGATGACTGGAAACCAGAGATTTGGAGTGGTGAATCACGCTATACCCTGTGATATTCCGATGGAAGGGTTTGGGTTTAGCGAATGCCTGGAGAACGTAACCTGCCATCAAATGTGTTGCCAGCAGAGAAGTACGGAGGAAGCGGGTGTTATGGTTTGGGGTGGTTTTCGTTGACACATTTTATTGCTTATAGCAGAGAAACAGTTCGAAGATGATGACTGTATTAGCATGACAGTACATCCTGCCTTAGAACAGTATCTGTGAGACAATTGTTTGTGGACAATAACATTCACGAAATGGACTGGCCTGCCCAGAGCCCAAACTGGGCCCAACAGAACTGCTTTGGGATGAGTTACAACGCCGACTTCGCTTCAGACCACAGCGTCCAACATCTCTACCTTCTCTAGTTTTGGCTCTTAAAGAACTGGATGCCTTTCCTCCACAGGTATTCACACACCACATTAGAAGTGTCTCCAACGGAGATCAAGCCGTCAAAAAGGCGAAGGGTGGAGACGTCCCACGTTAATGTCCACTTAAGATCTCGAGATACTTTTAATCAGATAGTGTGATACTGGACAACGCTCGGCACGCTACAGAGAACAAACGCCATCTTCTGGACTGCATTACTGCATATCACTAGAAGCAACACATAGCAAAACTGAGACGATTGTAGCTGCTTTTGTATGACGCTTCTATCAACAAACAACGTTACAGTAAAATGTGTTGACAAGATTCTTTTCTAAAGATGTTCCAGTCTACTTCTTTGAATAGTGGCAATGCTGCTTCTCTCGTTTTTTCATTCTCCTGGAAGGTCGTCCACTCAGCATTCTGTGATTTCGTCAGTGCTGGAGTTGCCAATGCCAATTTTTCGGTCGCTAATAGAATATAATTTTGTAGTAATTTGTGTAGAGAAGTGACACTACCTGACCTGAACAAAATGTGGAAATTGTTATTAATCGGAAGTGTTAAGACCAAGCCCAAGAATCTTACGAACAACCATTCGTGTCATGGAAACACAAGTGTCTGCAACACAAGGAAACTTAATGGCAATTCCACAAATTTTTTTTCCCTAGCACTTACCATTACGATGCTACAGTTTTATTATGTTTTGCTTTTACTGTCCTTTATTCGTTTTGGGTTTTCTAAAACGTATTCAATATTAACAACAGGTTGCAATTAATATTGGAATTGGTTCTCCTTTGCTCCCATTTTATTTCAGCAATCAAGTTGTACCGTACCATCTTGTTGAGCTGCAATAGTTCTGTTCGTCGACAGGTTATTCATGATACAATAATTTTTCGGGAAAGGGCTGGTATAAACACAAACAACAGTTTAAGAACCACAATGAGTCATTTATTGAAAATATTCATTATACATTAATATGATATCATCGAAATGCAATATCTGAAGCTCGGCAGTAACAATAATAGTGTATACAGACAAATGTTGAGCAAATGTAAGTGTAACAACAATGTGGAGTACGTGGGCACGCCGTGTGTGTAGGCGGGGGTGCCAACCGGGGGCTTTGGTCCCAGCAGGGGTGCAGGTGGGGGAGGGGGTGAGGGGGGGAGGGGAAGGAAGGAGGGCACCCCCACCTGGTCACGTCTCTGCCCCCTGTCGCTTCCTCTACGACACACACACACACACCTGTGACATACTGCATGTGCTACATTTCCGAAGTTAGATAATGTATTTCATAACAACAACGAACCAAAACAAAAATGTTTTTCATAGCTCATCCCAACAAGGAACGTAATTTTGTCCACTTTTTTGGTATGGAAATCATGAACATTTGTGGCACTCGAGAAACCACCAGAACCAAAATGTGTTCAGAATATTCAAAAGGGAGAATTTTGAAACCCCTGAGAAGAATTGCACCGAAATACTTCAACAATAATATCCAGTAACATGGAAATAGAAATTTATACGTAAATATTTTGGTATCAAGAATGCACCTGCAAATGTGCATGCGTGTTTGATTCTAAGTATAAAAAATATGCAGTAAAGTTAAAAGTGGCAATATGTGTATATAAGACATTCTCACAATATAGCATCTGTTTTTCCTTCCCATCAAAAATAACGTTTTCTTCCTTGTAACTAGCTAATACTGCTAGAAAATCTCGCGACAGGTATCACTCCAGAAAACAAGAGAGGTTTGGACAAATTTTTAGCACCGTATTCTTTTTTCTTTCTGTTGAAAATTACAAAAAAAGAAAGAACAGTGGAGAATGGGGACAAGCGTATTGTCAACAACCACACGTATTCTGTCCACCTGGAAACAACCAACACGTTTACTGTCACATAAAAAACAAACAAACAACAACACTGTTGACGAATAAGTCTCTTTGTACTTTTTGAGCGTAAAAAGTGATCACGTCCGCAGACGAAATGCAGTTCGAGCATTCATGTCGAGCCTTCTCGAGAAACTAAAGATTAACATTAAAGGGCGGCAACCCGCCTACTGACCAGCATAAGTTAAAGATACACAGCTTCACTGTACAATTGCGTATTATACACTTGTGTGCATCCCTTTCTTAGGGAGGCACGCTACAACAAAATATAAATGTCATAAAGGTAACAAAATAACTTACTTCTACTTAAATAACTGTACCATTTCACTGGCAATGCACTGTTGTGCATTATTTTCTTCAACCGATAATTTACAACGAATTGTACCAATCATACTGCCGCATATGAAATATCACTATCAGTCATAAGTTGCATATTCTAATTTTATGATAGGCTAAGAATACGTGCATGGCAGAAATATTACATTACTTACAATGTATTTTTTAATATTTTGACAATGTATTGTAAGTCTGGTTGTATGGCATTAGCTAGATTGGAATTTTACTTCGTCGGATTGAAATCACCAATTTATTGGGAAGTTTTGCCTTAGGTGGATTTGATGCATTTACTTTTGTCGTCTGGTACCAGCTGCTAGCTTTAACACAGAGAATGAACTCCAGTTGTGTGTCTGTCATAGTAGGTGCCTTGAGTCCATGGTAATCCAATGTGTGTCACTTCCAGTCTTCTCCAATCGTGTTAAGTTGCAAATTTTTACTCTAGAATGTGTCATAGATTTATATAACATTTTCGATTTATAGCGATCAGAGAGTTGGATGGGGAAGAACTAGTACATATGTTATAATTATGTTTCATCGTTCGAAAATATTAAAGAGTGTAAGAGGAAGAATAACGGTAAAGAACAATGTTTAGAGGCATACAAAAGCCAAAAATTAAAAAGTATGCCCGTTTGCTCTTTCACAAAAGTCGTGAAAGGTTATGTAAAGAACTCTGATGCACAATGTTAAAGCTATTACATGGAAGCAAATTAAAATAACGAAAAACGAGGAATAACGTAGCTAAATGGTACTGAGAAGTCAGCTGCCATTTGTGTACTAAGTTAAAATGGTGACATTGAACAAGGGCGCTGTGTGATATGATTTTGAAGACCTTGGCGCCGACCCTGATACTTCCGAATTCTGAACCGCATAAATGCAGTTTAACACGATATTTTGAGAGCTTCCCCAGATGCATTCTTCAGGGATTCCTATCAGTTCCATATGTCGAACACAATCATCGGCACCGGCGTGTAATGGTTGTCAGAAAAGGCAATGAGCTGCTTTTGCAGTTGACAGTTCACCCTTAAATACTTACAATACCAACACAGTGCGGAAGTCACCCCAATCGAGACAGAGATCTATTACAAGTCAACGGTAGACAAAAATGACAGAGCACTAAACTGACCCAAAAATGAAACAGAAAAGAGAAATGAGATGAAGGCTTCACGTATTAACAGTTTGGAGGACTGACCCTGCTCAGGGTTTGGAGAGGCTTGCTTCTGAACAAAGGCAGGTGCTATGGTTGTGACAATTCCTCCCACAGAAAGAGAAGACGTCAACTGAAAAATACTCACCAAACACAGTTTAGTATTTTTTTTAAAACAGGGTAAATTTGGCTCATCGAGCTACACTCTACGACGACCAACACTCATTAGCCGGAATGAAAGAATAAAAAAAACAATTTTTATAGTCTATATAGCGAGCAGTCGATATCTGCGCTTGGAAAAGGAAGAAATAAAGAAGCTGTGTGCAAATATATATATATATATATATATATATATATATATATATATATATATATAATTAACTTGGCTGCAAATTCAAAAATCTGGAGCCTTATAAGAAGACTGATCACAAACCGACGTCCTCGTTTAATTTCACCATTACATCTTCATAAACGTGGTACGGCTTCTCGGCGCCAAGTAACTGTATTACCCTGGTCTATCATTGTTTCAGATTGTTTCTCTAGAGATTCTGCTGTTGCTATGAAAGCCCACGAGGTGTGGGGCAACGCTGTTAACGACTACCAACTGAGTGAAGGTAATATACTCGACGTGTAATGTAGTGATCAAGGTCTGTGAGGCTTCTGGCCTCTTTATATCCACACGCATTGGCCACGTCTGGGCTATGTTATAGCACACGCATTTTTTCGTTGTATACGTAGACTTTAGTGTGAGGTTCCGAGACGGGAAAAATTTAGGGAAGCAGTGCGCTGAAACTTCATGATGTCACTGGAGTTGCGGTAAAGTAGTGAGATTCAGAGAAGAAAAGTTGAGTGAAACGATGCACTTTATCATGGAGTGGTGTTGAAGTAGTGATGCTGCCGTAAGCCTGGTCGAGGCTTTTGCCAGAAAGGAGGGCCTGGGCTGCACCACAGGAGAGGAGATCCTGCACTGTAAGCAGATGACACCACTGGAGTGGTGGTAAGGTAGCGAGGTTCGGTCAGAAACTGAGACGATACACTGCAATACGTCGATGACGCATTGGAGTTGGTGTTGAAGTAGACAGCCACACATCTCAGCGAGGTAACACACACGGCGTGTAAGTTGCTAACTTCAACAAGGCCCTTGGCTTCTTTATGCAACAGGTAAAATGGGCAGGCACGGACTATGTCATCACTCTCCCTTTTTTTTCTCGGTATGCGTAAGATCGGCAAGTGTGAGATTTGGGGTCACGAAAGCTTTAGAGAGGGAGTGTGTTGTGTGATGCCACTGGAGTTGAGTGAGACGAAGCACTTTAGAATGAAGACGTGACACTAGCACACGTCTGGTGGAGGCGCTAGCCAGACCAGAGGGCCTGGGCTGCAGTACAGGAGAGGAGAACCCGGGACAGGTAGAGCACAGAGCAGCAGCGGCAGCGCGCCGGCACTGGAGGCTGGTGGCTGCCGCTTTTTGCGCAGCGCAGACCAGTGCGGCTTCTGGGAATAACGGCGTGCAGACCTCGCGACCCCGCACCGCCGGACACGCCGCGCTCTGCTCTGGTCGGCTGAGCTCTGAGCCGGCGAGATTCCGCGTCGGGGTGGCGGGCCGCACCTGGCAGTGGGCGACCCACCGGCTGTGCTACCCCGACACTGCCTACGCCAACGTCGTTCTGTTGCGTACCGAGGTACGGTGGAAACGACTGGATCGAGCAGAGCTTACCAAGTGTGGAATGGGCGGCCCTTTATAATGGCTCAAAGCGGGTGCAAAAGAGAATCTTTGAAAGACAGCTGAAGTATCCTCTAGAGGGTTGTTAACTGACCAGTATCTTTCTGTTTTATATTTAGAAAATTTCCTTCCTTCTCACGCATATTCTTTATCTGCGCTACTGCTAAACCAGTAATTCATCGCGTTAGAGGCTTCAATGAAGAAATCCTTTCGATCCTCCTTAAATTAGCGAATCGTTTTACGTGAAATTCAAAAGGTTTACTTTCACTATCGTAGAACTGTCTGTGTGTGCGCTCAAGATTAGCTACGTTAGAAGCTTTATTCGGAGCATTGGGCAGTGGAAGGGAATTGTGGTAGGAGAGGGGCAGACCACTGTGTCTGAAAGGGAATCGTCAGCTGAGTCTCCTTAAAAGTTCTTCAGTATGATATTCGCTTCATTTACGCTTCGGGAGCACTGCAATCGTAGAAAGTGAAAGATTACATTGCAGACAGTACCACTGATCGTACAATATACGACAGAAAGCTGCGCTCTAATAATCGAGAGCAAAACGCCAAGCACGCAGTTATCTCACATAGCTAAAGCGACCGACATTACCAGCAAAGGATGACAATCTTCGCTGAAGCATGCAGAAACTAGCTTCGATTATATGAAGAGGAGCTGAAAAATTCGATTCCGTTTAATTCTTTTAGTTTTAGTAAGATGCATTTTGAATGAAACACTGTTGTAAGAACATACCACTCTACGTTTCGTTTCTGATACTTAAGTACCCTAAAAAATATTTCTCCAATCACGAATACTAGAAAAGTGAAAGAGGAACTTTGTCATCTGCAGCAAAAAGAAACAGAAACTCATTCGTGGACAACTGAAGCGCCGAAGGGCAAAATTACAAGAAAACCTTGCTTCCCTGAGTGTCACTCAAACGCCAAAGACCACAGGAAAGGAAATGTTGAAAACGACTATCACAAAACACAAATACATTTGTACTGCATAAAAACAAAACTAGCAATTGCAACTCCTCGCTTCAAACCCAATTTCGATTACGATAGGAAACACAAATTAGTGAAAAGATGAATATTAAAAAATTAAAACGCGCTACTTCAGCGCGAAAAACAAAGGGCAAAAAAGATAATTGTCTTCAAAAGTCGATTTAAAATTAAAGTTTATTGCTGAACAGCGACGAAACATCAAAATGGCGAGTAACAGATTCCTTCCTTTTTAAGTGAAAAACAAGCACCGCTATGCATGGACTACTCTATGGATGGGTACTGAACAAACAATGCTGTAAACCGTTCAAAGAAACAATTCACATGAAAATTCAACAGAATGTGTACTGGTGCAATAGCCAGTAACGGACTCTATGAATATCAAAAATCTGTGAAAATTAAGTACGCAGTCAGCTCGGAAGAGGAAACGCGAAACTCCAGAGATGTGTCAAGCACGTAGCTTCCTGTCAGTCTTTCTTCTCTCATTTAATTGTACACTGGCATCTTCACAATACGCACAAACATTACAAGCTAGGTTAGACATCCGTCAGCCGTACCAGATAATGTATTAGCAGCCAACTTCGCTAAATCATGGCTCTGGCCTTCCCATAATAATTTTATTCTGTAATATTTCTGCCTTCCACTTCAGAGACGCCTTCCACTTCAGGCATTTTGCAGCACCCAGCATTTTCACATGACCGTTATTACTAGCAAGTTCCCCAGTTTCTGCTGTCTTTTCATATGCTGGCTGTATGCATGGTTTTACCATCTACAAATGAATAAGCTTGGCACTTTTCATATCGACTGGCACTCTTAATGCCGATATCTCTCGCATTCTCAACTCAGTCTATCCCACTCAACCGCCTCAGCAACGCGAGTATCTACTTGTAAAGTCTGCAGTCCTAATTTCTTTGGACATTGCAGTCGAGTGAGTAATGGCCACTTGTCCCCATAAGAGACGATATTTCTCTTGCTCCAAATCAGACGCATATCAATTCGTTATAGAAAATCAAATTTATTTCTCTTCTAGGCTGCGAATGTTCGACTTTACAAGTTTTGTCCTGGAAAAGACTGAGCTGAATCCAGCGCAACACGAAACTTTATTTACAACACTTGTTAACGAGTCAGTATGGCACTTGCTTCGCGTGACACTAACAGATTCTTCGACAATGCGAGAGGTAAACAGGGCAGTACGTACGAACACAGGAGGGTCACAGTACTTACGTGGACTACATACAATGGGGACAATCATTTTATTGGGCAAAGGGATTGGCAAGTGTCCGCTGGAGATGCCAAAGGACGAAATGTGGGAACTCGAGTTGTGAGTATTTTAATTTCCAAATATCCCTCAATGAACGAGATGAAAAGTGTGATGAGGCGCAAGAACGCCATCGTACGAGGGCAGCTCGAGGTCTCACCTGTCAGACAATAAGAATAACAAGAACAATAACAACAACAAAAATTTTTACAAGTAGACGGGTCTCTTAGAGACCAGCAAAGCATTTACAAAAAGCTCCCGTCCCTCGATTATTTTCACCGCCGGCAGTAAGGAGGAAGTGCAGTAGTTGTAACAATAACAGGTGCGGGTGTCCAGAGACGTACCTGCAGCGGCCGGGAAGCGTGGCGTCGGGCGGCGGCGGAGGGGAGGGGGAGCGGTGGAGGGGGGGGGGGGCGGCGAGGCGTGGGCAGCCGCCGGTCGGGCGCAGCCAGTTTTTAATAGCGCTGGCGATCGCGGCCCCACCTGCTGGCCGCGTGCCCGTTCGAGCCCCGCTCAGGTAAAGAATTGTCGTCTGTTCCGCTGTTCTAATTATAATGGCCCGCTGTGGCGGCGGCGGCGACGACGACACGCGTGCGAGCGTCAGCCCGCTGCCAGATCGATATTGGCCGAGGCCGAGCACGGCACGGCAGCCACGACACGCTACGCTGGTCGCCTCGCCCCACAGTGACGTCAAAACACGCCGATACCACCACCTACTTCGCCGCTCCGCAGCATCCGAGGCCACATGCTCTTCCCGTACTTACCGACTCTCGAGTGTCACCTGACAGTAATTCATGTGATGTATACATTGTCCCTGCACCTCCACGCTACTATCTAGCCATTGCGTCAGCCACTCTGCAACACTGTTGTTTGTCAGCACTTTATAGGGAGGCGGAGCCCTGCGCTTGTGTCGCTCATCGCTGTGGCTCCCAACTTTTGATATCAATATCGCCTCTACTTGGTTCGTACTGCCTTCGCACGAGTGTACACTTGGGCTTCGCGGTGTAGAAAGTGTCGCAGCTTCTAACTGCTTTCGTGCTGCTACCCATCTAGCCGCAGAAAAATGCGCACAGTGCCAGCACTGTGTTTACAGGTGGAAGTCGTCAGCGACAGATGTGATTTTCTGGCAGCTCCGAAGTTATCCAGTTCCAATTACCGGCTGCCACAAATAGTGAGACTGCCTGCAAGCAGTAGAGCTGATGGGCGTACGAGTACTATGGTGCGATTGTTTGGTGAACCGAGGCAGATCCAAAGAGAATGGCATCTGCTCGGGGGGATAGAATTTTCAGTAAAATTTCGGTGTTAATCCCGGTTTCATATTCCACACCCAAGAGTGTTCACTTGGGCTCCACGGTGCAGAAAGTCTGGCAGAGGCTCCCGACGTGTTCGTGTTGACACCCGTCGGGCCACAGGAGTACTCTGTGTCGAAGGGTGGACGTCGTGATGTACAGATGTTTTCCTGGAGGCTCTCTGAAACTGACTCCAGGTGCGATGCAGATTGGTGTGCAAGTAATGACATTTTGATACTTATTAGAAGCTTGGGAGATACAGAACAGTAGTCCCCACAGCATACAGTTAATCGGAGGATGACACTTCACAGCAATGCCCTGAGACGAGCACCTGAACCTGGCAGTGCGCCGTCTCGAAGTTGCAGTCGTCCAGATGATGCTCGGTGACCACTAGCGGGTAAATCGGCGCACAGTCCGTCCGTCGCGAGCGGCTCTCGGAGACACGGGAGGAGGGTGAGCGCGGTGCCGCTGCCGCTGCTACTGCAGGCCGGGTTCCATGGAGAGCGCGGAGAGCGCCTGCGAGGGGCTGGCCGGTTCCTCGAGCTCCTGCTTGGGCTGCACCAGGTTGAGTCCCAGGCCGGGGGCGGCGCCGGTGCCGCCTCGCGCGTGCGTGCGCATGTGGCGCGTGATCATGTCGCGCCGGCACGCCGCGTACGGGCACTGCGGGCACTTGTACGGCTTCTCGCCCGTGTGCGTGCGCTGGTGCGTGCTCAGGTGGTCCGAACGCGAGAACACCTGCCCGCAGACGCGGCAAGTGTACGGCTTGATGCCCGTGTGCAGCCGCATGTGCCGCGTCAGCATGTCGGAGCGCGCGAACGACCGCCGGCACACCTCGCACAGGTAGGCGCGCTCGGGGGCGCCGCTGCCGCCGCCGCCGCCGGACCCGGAACACGAGCCGCCCGCACCGCCCCCGCCGCCGCCCGACGCCGAGTTGCGGTGCCGGCTGGCCATGTGCTTGGCGAGGCGGTCGTGCAGGCTGAACATCTGGCCGCAGACGGGGCACACGTAAGCGACGTCGGCGCCCGGCGGCATTTCCTCGACAACGGGCGACACCTCCAGGTTGTAGCGCACTGCGACGCTCGCCATGGTGGTGGGCGACGCCACGTCCCCGCGCACCACGGGCACCGCGACGCCACCGGCCGTCACGACGGCGGCGGGCGTGCCGGGCTCCGACGAGCCCGTGCTGCTGCTCGTGTGGCACGACCACGCCGACGCGGACGCCGACGCCGACGCCGACGCGGACGCGGCCTTCATCGACAGGTCGAGCGGCGAGTCTTGGGACCCCGAGCCCTCCGACTCCAGGGAGCCGCCCTTGCTCGGCGCCGACAGCGCTGCTGGGCGCCGTGCCGCCTGCAACACGCCACCGTCACATTACCAACTAAGATCACAGCGCCAGTAAGTTAGCAGTATTTTTTTCGGAAATTCGTGGTAAGTTCCTATGGAACCAAACTGCTGATGTCATCGGTCCCTAGGCTTATGCACTACTTAATATAACTTAAACTAACTTACGCTAAGAACACCACACACACACACACACCCATGCCCGAAGGTGGACTCCA
Source organism: Schistocerca piceifrons (assembly GCF_021461385.2). Taxonomy (NCBI): domain Eukaryota; kingdom Metazoa; phylum Arthropoda; class Insecta; order Orthoptera; family Acrididae; genus Schistocerca; species Schistocerca piceifrons. Next base: position 431,654,196 of record NC_060141.1, read on the forward strand.
ACCTCCAACGGGGGAGAGCCGCCCGAACCGTGGCAAGAAGCCCTAGCCCGCGTGGCGAAGTTGATAGTGTTTCGTCTGACTCTACATTTACATGAATTCTCTGCAGAGGGTTCATCGAGCCACCTTCACAATAATTCTCGTACAGCGCGCGAAAAAGACGACTATTTATATCACTCCGCGCGAGCTCTAATTTCTCTTATTTTATTTTAGTGATCGTTTCTCCCGATGTAGGTCGGCGTCGTCAAAGTGTTTTCGCAGTTCGAAATGTTGTGAGAAGATTCCACCGCAACGAAAAACGCCTTTGTTTTAATGATGTCTACCCCAAAAGAATTTTGCTATTTGGGGAGCAAAATAACTGATGATGGTCGAAGTAGAGAAGATATAAAATGTAGACTGACAATGGCAAGGAAAGCGTTACTGAAGAAGAGAAATTTGTTAACATCGAGTATAGATTTAAGTGCCAGGAAGTCGTTTCTGAAAGTATTTATATGGAGTGTAGCCATGTATGGAAGTGAAACATGGACAGTAAATAGTTTATACAATAAGAGAATAGAAGCTTTCGAAATGTGGTGCTACAGAAGAATGCTGAAGATCAGATGGGTACATCACATAACTAATGAGGAGGTAATGAATAGAATTGGGGAGAAGAGGAGTTTGTGGCACAACTTGACCAGAAGAAGGGATCGGTTGGTAGGACATGTTCTGAGGCATCAAGGGATCACCAGTTTAGTACTGGAGGGCAGCATGGAGGGTAAAAATCGTAGTGGGAGACCAAGAGATGAATACACTAAGCAGATTCAGAAGGATGTAGGTTGCAGTAGGTACTGGGAGATGAAGGAGCTTGCACAGGATAGAGTAGCATGGAGAGTTGCATCAAACCAGTCTCAGGACTGAAGACCACAACAACAACAACAACCCCAAATCCTGTATCATTTCAGTGACACTCTCTCCCCTACTTCACGATAATACAAAACGTGCTGCCCTCCTTTGAAATTTCCCGATGTACTCAGGTCAATCCTATCCAGTAAGGATCCCACACCACGCAGCAGTATTCTTAAAGAGGACGGACAAGGGTAGTGTAGGTATTGTCCTTAGTATATCTGTTACATTTTCGAACTGCCGTGCCACTAAAACGCAGTCTTCGGTTAGCCTTCCCAACAACATTTTCTGTGTTCCTTCCAATTTAAGTTGTTCGTAATTGTAAATCCTAGGTATTTACGGTCTTCACATTTGACTGATTTATCGGACAACCGAAGTTTAACTAATTCCTTTTAGCACTCATGTGGATGACCTCACACTTTCGATTATTTAGGGTCAATTGTCAAATTTTGCACCACACAGATATCTTTTCTAGATCGTTTTGCAATTTGTTTTAATCTTCTGATGACTTTACTAGTCGATAAACGGCAGCATCATCTGCAAACAACCTAAGACGGCTGTTCAGATTCTCCCTAATTCGTTTATATGGATAAGGAACAGCAAAGGGCTTATAACAGTGCCTTGAGAACGCCAGAAATCACATCTGTTTTACTCGATGACTTTCCGTCAATTACTACGAACTGTGACCTCTCCGACACGAAATCACGAATCCAGTCACATAAGTATTTTTATTTCCTTCTGTGTATATTACTCCAATTTCTGCTTTGTTGCCACTGTCAAGTTTTTCATTATTGTCCCTTTGAAATTAGTACGTCTAACATTTTTCACGAATTTTAATAATCGCTGGAGAAGTAAGTAGATACCAAAAGACTGGCTAAAACTCAAAGTAACATCTATCTTTAAAATCGGCGATAAAAACAAACGTAATAACTGTAGACCATTCCGCGTATGAATTATATGTTGTCTATCCGTTCTGCCTTGTCTGATCTTAAGTGTTCTAAAGCTCTTTTACATTCTGACTCGTTTAGCCACTCCCATTTCCGTTACGATTTCTTCACATTTTTTCTGCAGTCATTTCGCCTTGGCAGCCCGGCACTTTTAATTATTTCATTTTTAGGTGATTTACATTCCTGTCTTTCTCTGAACATTTTTGTACTTTCTTCTTTAGTCGGTCACTTGAAGTGCTCCGTGGTCAGCAGGAGCTGGCGCGCGAAACGAGTCGGGTGGGCTGAAACAGATCGCAGCAGCATGCAGTAGGAAGCGGCGACGTACCATTTCCCGCGTGTCGAGCCATAGCGGCAGGTCGGAGTCGGAGTGCGAGCGGCGGCGAAAGGCGTCGGGTGAGGCGGCGTGCAGGTACTGGGAGTGCAGGTAGTACTCGAAGCTGAAGCAGCTGGCGCAGCCGCACGACAGCGGCGTGCCCGGCTCGGGGCCCGAGCTGCCCGCGGACTCGCCGCCCGCGGCCGCCCCCGCCGCCGCCGCCGCAGCCGCCCCCGCCGTCACACCGGCCTGCGGCACCGGAGCCTGCGACAGCGCGGTCACCGGCGGAGGCGTCGTGCTGTCGCTGCAACACATCGACGACACCTTGCTTGTCAACATCAACATCAAACTCAAAAGAGAAAAGTACATGCCTGCAGCAACAGTAAAAGCACAAAGATACCAAGAGACACTAATTCGGCCACGAGAAGCTATTATTTTATTAATGCATCAGAATCTAACTAAATACGAGAAACAGGTTTTGATACTGTACGACGGATTTGTGATAAACTTGTAATTATCGGCTGGAAAGAGTTACGTAATTATCGGTTTGTTTTTAGGAATGGGTCTGCGTACATATTTGAATCCCACAAGCTTTACTGTTAAATTAAATATAAAACGATGCACCACGAAGGTATTATCCGAAAGGGACTGAAACCGATAGATATGATGTACATGTAAACGAATCACTAGAATTTCAGAAAAAACTGCATGACTTATTCAAGAGAAAAGTTTCACCAATTAAACAAGCCAGTAACACGTTGGTCCGCCTCTAGCCCTTACGCAAGCATTTATTAGACTTGTCATTGACTGATGAGTTATTGGATGTCCTCCTGAGACATACCGTGCGAAAGTTTGCCCAAGATGGTGGTGCTAGATCGTCAAAACTCGAGGTGGTTGGAGATCTCTGTCCATAACGCTCCACACATATTCAATCCCAGCGACTTTCCTGGGCAAGGCAGAATCTGGCGAGAACGAAGACAATCAATAGAAACTCTCACCGTGTATGGTCGCGCATTATGTTGCTGAAATATAAGCCCAGGATGCTTACCATGAAGGGCAACAAAACGCGGTGTAGAATATCGTCAAGTACCGCTATGCAGTAAGGCTGCCACACATGATGACAAAATGGTTCTGCTACTCCTGATTGTCAGGCCGTATGGCGGGCGACAGTCAACATGGTATCCCCCACAGTGTCTTCAGACACGTCTTCGGCCAGAAATCTCACTGACTGGACTAGAACTGCATTCAGTTATGAATCAGGCTACGAAATGTGTCCCAATTACCAGCGAAGACGTGTCTGGAGACACCCTTGACAGAGGTCTGATGCCAAACTGACTGTTCCTCACCAACCAGGACTGATGGTATGGGATGCCATTTGATCCCTTTTGCTGTAGTCCGCGGCACCTTTGGATATTCTATGACCTGTTCAGTCTTCCTTCCTGCCAAGCCATCCTTTGCCTACATTTCAGCAAGACAGCGCCCGTCCGCACACAGCGAGAGTTTCTACTGCTTGTCTTTGTCCTTGCCAAATCCTACCTTGTCCAGCAAGGTCGCTGGAACCGAGAACGTTCGGAGCATTCTGAGCAGCGCCCTCCAACGAGGTCGGGATCTTGACGATCTGACGCGTCGTTTGGACACAATTTGACACGATATACCTCAGGAGGGCATCCAATAAATCTATCAATCCATGGCAAGCCGAATAACTGTTCGCATAAGGGCAGCAGGTAGACCAAGACGTTACTGACTTACTGATTTGTGAAGCTCTTTCTCTTGAATAAATGATCCAGTTTATCTGAAACTGTGATCTTTTGTTTGTCTGTACCCGTCTCTTTCGGATAATTTCTTCGTGGTGCGTCTCTCTTTTTTTTCCTTTTCTCTCTAAGAGTGTATTTGAACGCTACGTGTAAGATGGGTCTTGCAGCCCAGCCCATCTGTCTGGTGGACGTATACGGCTGAGCCCAACGTGCCAGTCGGTAATAAAGAGCGCTACTGCAATGCATCGGGTGGCCCCTCCCACGGTCGGCGGGCAGATGGTAGGAGTGATCATGCCATATGTCTTCGTGGGAACGCTGGTGTTGTTAGCAGCCGAATGACGCGTGAAAGTGCGTCCATCGTAGCAATCGCGAATGCCGGACACCACTTGACATTTAGGTGCGAAACAACTTGTTTCTCTATATCAAATATTAACTATTAGAATCGACTTTTATCATAATAAATACTTGTGGAAACCTAAGAGACCGTTACTATTACTACGTTCTGCACTAAACTATGTAATAAGAAACAATTAGGGCAAATACGCCACCGAGGAAGTACGTATTGCTCCGCTGTCGTACGAAAGTTGTTAGCGACTCTTGTTGGGCGGGAAGTAAGTCAGCGTTGGAGTGTCCTCCTGGTTCGAACTCTGTGTCAGCCATGCTCGCGGTTTTGATCATTATACGGAAAATAAGCGTTGGCTGTTACTCTCACTGCGAATTATTTTACGGTGTATATCAACAAACGCACCTCCATGGCACTGCGCACTATTATTTGCGGCCCGAGGACGTGGCACTGCTTTATGAATCTCGAGTGTTAAGCGTGTTTCTTGGGGCCACATATCTCTCGCCAGGTCGTCTGTTGTTCCGATGGCTCGCCAAGACTTTCATTCTCCAGACCAGTACAGGATACAGACCAAATACTCATCGGGTTACATAATAGAGGGTTGGCTTGACCTCAGCAATAATTTGCGCGCCACCTACACTAATAATAAAACTGTAATAGTGACGTGTCTATTTGAACATGCTAATTTCCAAAACTGAAAAATTTTCATGGGATTTGCACAGGTAACGTGAACATAGCTTGGGGCAATGTATAAGTTTTATTTCATAAACATTGGTAGATGGAAGAAAATATAATTTACAGCTTTAGATGAAGCCGTTGGCTCAGCTTACTAGTGCAGATGTTTAGTCAACATGGCTTAGATGGCGCTATTAAATTTCTTTTCGGAAGTTTACATCGGTGATAGAAATAAGTTCCGCAATCTTATCTTTACAGTTACAAACTAACAGTGAATTTACTTTGCTAGGACATACGGATTTTCATGTTTTCGCTTTGTATATTAAAAACTTAACATTTTTGCTTTGCTTCTTTTGATAGGTTTCACTTATTTTGGCTTCTTTTCTGGGTATGTTTCTTCTTCCTCAGTGACAGAAGTATATTTGGCAGTTTACTTCAGTGACAGAATTACCTGCCAGAATCTTATTTTAACGAATTGCTTTGTGTATTAAAAACTTCACGACAATGCTTTGTATCTTTCTATTTGTTTTATTTATATTGTTTGCCTGTAAAAATAAATTTATTAAGTCTGCTCTGTGATTAGGTGCCTACTCATTACATTTTGATTTCGTTTTGTTTACGAATAAAAATGCCTAGAAAATGGTGGAGCCTTCCCGAATACTCTTACACCAGAATGTCTGACAGAGGACTATGCTGTGTCAGGATCGTCAGACGAGACTTGCTGCTGCTCGAGAGCCGGCCTCAACTCGCTCTTTCGGAACTCCTTCCGAAAGTGAGACACGACGTAAGTATGATCGATAGCGTCTAGCCTTACCTCGCTCCTCACAACCGTTCACTCACAATGGCTTAAGGTTACTTCTCTCCAACTTAACATCACAGAAGCGGAAATTTTGACGGGAAGTGGTGCTGGGGAGCAGGCTTTGATCCCGAGTCCCGCTTATTTCTGACAATTCCATTTAACATTTTGCTTTGAACGTATGTTTCCTGGCAGTCGTACGTCATGCCATGTCCATAATCAAAGCACAGGCCAGATACTGCGTGTTGCGGGCGTGCGCTCTAGTGCAGCTGTTTTCACTCAGAGATCTGTACGTGGCTCTTTCGCGTGTTAGTGAAGGAAACAAGCTCTTCGTCCATGTCCCTAATCACACATCTTCAAACGTTCTACACAAAGAAACTTTAAAAGTCAAGAATAAATTCCGCACATACAAACTCTTGGGCACAGCTATACATAAATACTTAGACGGGATTCCAAGCTAAAATTTATTCGAGAAAAAAAGGAAAATCTGATTTTTGCATGATCTAAGAATGAATAATAGTAATCAAACCGAAATGACAGACTGAAGCGTTTCAGTGTCCCTTGAACTGCCGTCATACAGTCTCCTACAACCTAGGTCCCCGCCAAGTCATACAATGTTGAGAAAAATATGCCACACTGAAGGGTGAATAGGTATTAAGGGACAATCTCCACAATCAAGATTCACGGTCTCAGCTAGATTTTCCCATGTGATAATTTCTACTTAATGACTTAGCTCGTGTAAAGGAGTACGGAGGCGTGACTCACCTGAAGACGTCCTCATCCTCGCAGTCGGGGCTGTTGGCGCCGCTGGGCGGCACGTTGTTGTTGTTGTTATTGTTGTTGTTGTTGTTGTGCAGGGCCAGCTGGTCGACGACGGCGCTGAGCCGCTTGCGCTTGCGCTGCTTGCGGTGGTCGGGCGCCGGGGCCGGCGCTGCCTCCGCCGCCGCCTCCGCCATCGTCATGACCCGCGACAAGTGCTCGGACTCGCCGCCTCCTGCGCAGCACACAGCTCTGCGGTAAAACTGGCCGACACATACCAAAGCGCTCAACGATTGAAATTCAAACTTCAAAACATAACGTTTCTTGAAACATAGTTGTCCTGGAAGTAAATGGACCAAAACCACTCTTACACTCAAACGATCCTGTCGTAGGAGCATCCGCAACTGAGCATTATACCTGATATTTAAAACACCGCTACAGTTGTAAGGTTCTTTTATTTAGAACACGACCGGTTTCGAGCTCTTGGACTCCTATCATCAGGTGTGACCCCGCGCCGCGGTGGACGACTACAGGACGCGGTGTTAGTAATTAAATCTGAGATGCTTTGGACAAAAACAGATTCACGTCATCTTCCTACCACCCGAACAGTTCTAGGCGCTTCCTCGATTAGCACTGACTAATGCAAATGAATAGTTCCATATCTCACAGACAAAGAAGTTGCTGAAGGATGTATCTCAACTTCTGTAATAGAAATATCGGGAAGCAAAGAGGGGCGTTACTGAATGACCAGTCCACACCAATTTACAGAACCTACTACTTCAACATTTTTTTCTGGATTAGGTAACATCTGCTGACATTTCCAATTGAACGTCTAAGTTTGGGCGCTCGAGCTCCTGACGCTACCAACGAACGAAATCGAAGTGATAATGTCACTGTCATGATGCTATGGTTGCTATGGTTATTCCCCTGATTGTTCTCACGTGACCAGCGATGTATCACTGTGGATGTGCCTTTCATATCACCTTAACCTAATCTTAGCAGTTACCCATACTTTTCGGGAACTATGGCCCAGGTCATGAACTGTTTGCAGGTCAATTTCCTATTTAATACGCAAAAAATTTCAATATTCCATAACAAATACCGTCATCGTAAGATTAACAATTGCTTTTCGCGAAATAATAATTTTTGTAATTGATTTACTGATTTTTTTTGTTCGAAAGTAATAATTGTTGGTAGCACGTAAAATTAAAGTCTTGATTAATGCATCATCATTTTCTTCTTCGTTATTTATTTTTATTTTTGTGTTCCACTGATTGCAACCGAGCTAGGAGGCGCCGTGATTAGCGCACTGGACTCGCATTCGGGAGGACGACGGTTCAAACCCGTGCCCGGCCATTCTGATTTAGGTTTTCCGTGATTTCCCTAAATCGCTTCAGGTAAACGCCGGGATGGTTCCTGTGAAAGGGCACGGCCTACTTGCTTCTCCATCCTTTCCTAATCCGACGGGACCGATGACCTCGCTGTTTGGTCCCTTCCCCATCGTTTCGTCTCTGACACTGCTATTTCCACCACCTCATGCCTTAGAAGCGAAAAACCCTGTAAAATCGTCATGCAAGCTGGGCTGAGTACCAGATACAGTTTGCTCAGCCGGGCCGTGACTTAGATGTGCATCTGGCGAGGCGCCGGCTTCTGGGCGGAAGCAGGGAAACGCGCGACACGCCGACGCGGCGTCGCGGGCCACCTGTCAGTCAGTGTAAACAGCGGTGACGTCACACGCGGCTCCGTTATCACGCCTCGGTGTCCGCTCATTAGGCAGCCCGTGAACATGGAAATGAGCCGCGAACTGGTTCCCGGGCCCGCCGACTGTTGCATAAGCAGTGTTTACGGGTGGGACGTTTCACAACGTGCGCGGATGAGCGCCGCGGCGGCCCCGACACCAGCTATGAAGCTCCACTGCTGTTAAGGGCGGCGCGTCTGGCGACGGACCAGCGGTATCTTCTTAAATTCGCCACAAGCGGCCAATTTCCGGGCCGAGGAACAAGCACTGCTCTCCTTAATGCCGCCGAGATAGTTACCGCCCAATAAAGTCCCTCGTCGGGCGATTACAGCGTGGCTGTTAAGTCTCCCTGGGCCAGATTACGACCGCCGCATGCTGACTCGCCGTAGATGCGGCGCTCTACAGGAGAAGGTATGTCAGTCACGGCAGCAGAACAACCACCACTTAGCGAAGACAGCAACTGTGTACAAGTTTTAGCTGTCAGGGGACATTCCCACTGTTGGGAATAAATACTTTCATTAGGCGATTCAAGAAATGTGTGATCATAAATCCAGAGTGCTTATTCTGAACTGAAACTGAGATTCATGTTCATATACGTCCAGTAAAACGCCAAGAATTGTTCCTGCGGGCTGAACACTTTTAGAAATGCCGAAGAGCTATGACAGAAATCCATTAGGACTACTTTATGATGAAACCATCCCATAACTTTCCTTGAGGATAAGAGACGAAACAATAATTCAAAAATATGTATTTTATCCATGGAGAAATGAGCTTCCAAAACTCTCGTTCGATTTTTCTGAAGTACTCTTTCTTAGTGTAACTGCTTTGTATAGTCTTATTAACTGAATAGACAGAAATGATTCAAGGAAAAGTCATACAATTAATCCAGAGTGCAAGATTCTCCCAAAAATACCCAATAAAATCTCGCTGGAGACACTTCAGGTAAGAATTAGAACACGTAAGGGCTTTCTCTTGGAATAATGATACCTGACTTTGCGCCGGCCGAAGTGGGCGTGCGGTTAAAGGCGCTGCAGTCTGGAACCGCAAGACCGCTCCGGTCGCAGGTTCGAGTCCTGCCTCGGGCATGGATGTTTGTGATGTCCTTAGGTTAGTTAGGTTTAACTAGTTCTAAGTTCTAGGGGACTAATGACCTCAGCAGTTGAGTCCCATAGTGCTCAGAGCCATTTGAACCATTTGAACCTGACTTTGCAAGATGATTCGAACTGATTATTAGTAATACGCATCTCGCTTAATGATAAATAAGGGAAATATTACGTGAACTCGTGCTTATACTAAAATAAAGTCATATGGCATTCGTAAAATTAGGGTCGGCGTCAAATCGGAGTGGTTTCCTTTCTTCGGGCACAATGACATCTTTCCTTCGCCAAGTGAGAGAACTGTGTTGTATTACGTGCCTTACGTGTATGTGGCTTGATGAGCGCGTGCACAGTTTTTAGTGCTGTACTTGTTGGTGATGGTGATGACGATGACGATGACAAAGAGAAGAGAAACCTGGTATCGGCACATAACCTGATCTTCTCGAGTAGCAACAAGGAGCTGCCAAGCTTCTTCAAGTCCCTATCGACGGACGGACTGTAGCGTGTCACGTGCCCTATACTTGCAGCCAAATGCTGGCGGCGAATTCTGGGACCACTAACAGGGCACAGCGAGTCGTGAGCCACTTTACAAGCGTGTTTCAGCGGCCTCGACTACAGAGGCGGGTGTCTTATACAGATATGTACCGACATAGTTTCCTACCATGCAGCATCTGAGAATGGAATAACAAACGAGGTAATGACTTTGTAACGCCGCTGAGTGTAAATCTTGTACATCTTACGGTGGCCATCGCAACGTTATTCATGCATGTTTTCTAATGTCCAAGTGCAGCAATCGAGTGGATAGCACTGCAGAGGAAAACGGTGGGCCAAAAACACATATTTAACTCCCTTATAGTAAAAAGTGGAACGAGTAAAACTCAGCTTCAATTTCAGCTTCGTGGTCGAACATTTATCGCACTCGTAATAAATTTGAGTTCGGAGGTCTACGGATGACAATTTAAAGCACATACCTGCGAAGGTAAAGATGCGAAGTTAAACTGCTGTTCAGAAGAACGTTTGTAATAAATCAGCACAGCTTCAGAGTATGCTCTCAGATCGCTCGTCATCTTCGTTAACATATCAACGATAATCTAAAAGCTTTTTAATTAAATACTTAAAATCACATTGTGTAACTTAAGTATCATGATGTAAATATGCTTGTACAGAAAATGTTTGTACGGGTAGTGTATGCATTATCTTACAATTTGAGAGTATTTAAACACAATACGCAAAACCAAATTAATCTTTCTGGGCAGGGGCAACCATACTTCGGAACACAACCTCACTGGCAGCAATGGCAAAAACTTCTTTCGACCTCACCAGGAACGTGTTGTTTAACAATTACAAATACTTCACGTCACCGGATGACGACAACATGTTGCTGAAACGTGTCTTGCCAGTAAATATTTAAAAACAATACCGTAATTGATGTTGAAAAAGTGTATTTTGTCAGTATCAAGAAGTTTGGTCCACCTATATTTTGCTTCTCGTTATCTGTATTTTCCTGTTGGCGGCCCTCGGCGCGCACTCTTTTCAGCTTCCTTAGACATCATGAGTTTATGAGTCTACTCCGTCGTACCGAAAAGTAGGCACATTTACCTTCCTTGCTGAATTGAGAATGCGGCACGTTCGTCTTTATCATCTCCGTCTGATAACCTATAACCGAAAAACATCAACGATTGTTATAATAAGGCCCTCCACCGCGTTCCCTGCGCAAGCTCGCTTAACCAGACGGAAGTTAGCTGGAGCAACTGCGGCTTGTCTGGGAAGCCCGTGTTGTCACACACACACACACACACACACACCGGTGCGGCCGCGACCGCGACCCGTCAGGCGGAAGGAAGGCCGCCATCGACTGGCGTGACGTCACGCGCCAGGTCGATAGGTGACGCAGCGGGCCGCGAGATCGCAATCCGGCACGCTGGCCGCGCCGCGCCAGCGGGAGGCTGCGGACCGCGCCGCTCGCCGCTCGCGTCGGGCGGGGAAAGAACTGGCTGGCTGATCTAACAGCGCTGCCTCGACTATCGCAAAGACGCGACGGCCGCTCCCTCAGCAAGCAGCTGCCTCACATGCCCGCCCTGAAGGTATTTAGACGACAGAGCACGAAGGTTGAAGGCGTTGGGCGGGAGTCTGCCGCATTCCGTGGCCAAGTGAAATCATAGCCACGTCTATGGCGGCTCGAGCATTGTTGTACTGTACGTGTTGATGAGAAGTTAGGTCTTTGATCAACTACCGCTCGCAGGGCCAAACCGCGTTTGCGATTCGTGCGGATTATTGTGCAGGCAATCTTTCACTTGAGCAGTGGTTTCTGGAGTTTGGACTCCTTCTGGATAGTCTTATAACAATGTCTCCGCTGTTTAAATTACGCCGCCGCCCAGGGCGACAGAATCTGATGGTGTTGTTATGCCGCGACTCATTAACGAGAGAAGCAGAGAATTCAATGACATTCAAGATGGGTGTTTAAAAATTCGAGTACATTTCAGTTTAGAGACCGACAAAGTTATGAGCTCTTCGAGATGAGGCATTCATGCATCAGGGATATTTATTATATGCTGCAACGAATTTCGCTGCTTATACAGAAAAAGTGGAGTGAATTGCCATTGCAAATCCGACTTTAATCATCGTTCTTCACTTGCTTTTATACACCTTTCTTCCGAGCACGGGTTGGATGTTTTAAACACGACAACTTCACAGATCTCTATTCCATACTGAGAAAATTCGATCGTAGACAAGACATTCTACATAAAGAAATTATGTATTGTTGCTACAGCTAGGGCATTGCGTCGGATGGAGCGGGGAAATATTACAAAATTTCTCTGTATCATACAGTGTAATTTTCGAGAGGATCCATAACATTACATTGGGCAAGCGTTAAACAAAAAGATATTATTAGTGTCATATGATAGAAGTAAAAAGAATAAAATATTTGGGCAGACTCTACGAAACTAAAAATCATTTATTGTGTCTGATCTGTACATACACTTACTACGAAAATTTCGCAGAATTGTAGCGAAAATTAGACTTCAAATCACATACGTAACAAGTCCGTACAAGGTACAAATTCTTCGGTAATTAGATTGTCAGCGTATGGAAACCCACTTCGGCAAAGTACCTTAGGTACCAAAGTTGGGATGCCAAGGAGTATCTTTCCAACCTGTATGATTAAACTGTAAAGCCAACAAACGAATGATCCGTAAATCACGAAAAGGCTACACAATCACCTGGTACAGATATAACAGAAAAATCAGTACCCAAGAACGTGAAACGAAGGCACAACAACATTGCAATAAAATTGGAAGCATTAAACGCATTAAAAGCGTGTGTAACCTTTATAATTGGAGGCATTACTCTGAATCAAGAAGTGCAGAAGCAAGAAAGTAAAATTCAAAGCAATATTTTTTGGAGGAGCCTGCATGGTTGGAATTATTAGAGACGGTCAAAAACTTTCCATATGAGGGTCACACAGTCCACAACCGAAATGCCAATCAGGAAAAATCTCCGTGAGCATGGAGGCAGTGCCGGTCGGAGTGGCCGAGCGGTTCTAGGTGCTACGGTCTGCAACCGCGCGACCGCTACGGTCGCAGGTTCGAATCCTGCCTCGGGCAAGGATGTGTGTGATGTCCTTAGGTTGGTTAGGTTTCAGTAGTTCTAAGTTCTAGGGGACTGATGACCTCAGAAGTGAAGTGCCATAGTGCTCAGAGCCATTTGAACCATGGAGGCAGTCATCTTACAGATACACCAGTCAGGTCGAATATACCGTTTGGTAGAAGATTGTATTTCCTGCGTGAAGAAGTCCATAATTGCCTGCAGCACATCCTCGTCCGACACGAACCACCAGCACCACAAAGCTTTTTTAAAGGCACCAAAGGCGTGATAATCGCATGGGGAGAGATCAGGTCTGCAGGGCGAGTGCTCGAGTGTCTTTCCCCGTATTACAAATGGTAGAGACCAGAACGGAGCTTGACGCATCATTCCGCAACTGCGGTTGTCAACAAACACGCTACCCCATAAACATCATTCACTCTTCGATGAATGTTTATGGACGTATTTGGTAATGTCGTCACCACAGTTCACGTTCCCGGATTTACCGCACGCACGTCAGAAACACACGAATGTCATATGAATCCCTTCGATATACAGGGTGAAAAGTATTTAAACCGACAAACTCTGGGAGGTTGTAGGGGGTATCAAAACAAATATTTTTCCCTTAAGTCATTTTTTCCTATGAGGAGTATTTAAACTGGTAGAGGAAGATTTCTCTGGCGGAAAATTAATTAAACCAACAAACAATTTTTACATTTTTCTATGACCAAGAGACAACAACTAGGTAGCAGATACGGCCCAATTAAACAGTCCCCAACAACACCGACCCACACATTAACGAAGAACCGCACTTAATGAGCGCTAGTAGCTGTGGCATGTGGGTTATCCTCATTCAAAACATGCGAATTGTGCGTGTTGAAGACTCCATCACCCCCGAACGTTGCTTCATCGGTAAACAACACAGAGGATGGAAATGTAGGATGCACTTCACACTGTTCCAGGGACCACTGCGAAAACTGTGCTCCGGGTGCATAATCAACTGGTTGCAGGTTGTGGACACGCTGTAAGTGAAATGAACGTAACCATTGCTCTCGAAGGACTGTTCTTACATTCGTCTGATTCGTCTCCATGTTAGGTGCAATTGCACGAGTGCTGATTGAAGGATTTCGCTCCATATGCTGCAAGACAGCTTCCTCAAATTGCAACGTTCTTACCGTGTGACGGCGTCCCTGTCCAGTTAATCTGCTAAATGACCCGGTCTCACGCAGACGTTGATATACAGCAGCAAAGGTCGTATGATGCGGGATACGGCGATTAGGGTATCGTTGTTGATAAACCCGCTGTGCAGCTCGTCCGTTGAGGTCCGTTACGTAGTACGCACCAACCATATCAGTGTGCTCACTCCAGGTGTATCGCTCCATTAGTAAACAGAGACAATGCACTACTGCACTGGTGGACAGCAGTTTCCAACTGAAGAGCGTAATACGCCCTCTAACAACTGAAGAGCATAATAAAGCCTCCACCGGTTTAAATAATCCTCATAGGAAAAAATGACATAAGGGAAAAATATTTGTTTCGATGTCCCCTCCAACCTCCCAGAGTTTGTCGGTTTAAATACTTCTCATCCTGTATGTCGATGATTTATAACCGCATCGGAGTCGCGTGACGTCGCATATACTCCGCAGCAACGCCCTCAAACAGAAACTTTGTGCCCCTTATAGGATTAAAAGGAAAACTGCAGCAATGTGAGGAAATCTCTAAGAGTATGCAGAAGGAAAGAGCAAAATTGTACGAACACACGCTCGGAATTAATGATGAAAGGCTGACGGAAAGAATTCTGTCTTTTCATAAGGCGTTAAAGTCAAAGCGCTCAAAACTGAAATATATTTGCGTCACAGGTTAGGTGCTATAGGACACATTCACATTCAGAAACACTTGTCGTGCATCATCGAGTTAATGACAAACGGAGAATGTGGAACCAACAGAACCCTAAGAAAACAAACTTCATATAGGAGATTAAGAGATTTAGGAAGAATTCATCGATACATAAATTGCGTCACTCTCCTCGATAAGGTACAACGGCGCACAGAACGTCACTTGCTGACGAGCATGGGTGCACAGTGTTAACAGACACGCGGTGAGGAATTTGTGCGCGAGAGACGGCGTCGGGCGCGTCGCGGCGAGGGCGTGCCGTGGCCACTGCAGGTGGCTGTGCCCGTGGCTGCCGTAGGTACGGCGTGGCGTGGCGTGGCGTGGCGTGGTGTGGCGTGGCTGCACTGCGGACGGCCGCTGGTGCAGTGCGGACGCGTGGGCGGCCGCCGGCCGGCCAGACACCGCCTTAAAGCGGAACGCCGCCCCGTCTAGCAGCGGCTCCACGCACACACGGGGCGCGGCCGTCACGCGGGACGTGCTTCCCCTCAAACTCGTCACACGTGGGTAACATCGCGGATGGGGTGTACGCTTAGAAACGGACTGCTGCAAAACACGGCACGAGTGACTGCAACGCTCTCCAGCGGCAGTCGTTAGCTCCATCTCGCTCTCAAAATCACACGGTTTGTTTACGAAACTGGACGGCCGTAAAATATCCACTTTAACTGTACTGAAATGCACATTTCCTTCCTTGCCAATACGCTGCAGTACTTATAAGTAAAAATTTCAATATCCATGAACATGTTACAAGGCAACAAGAGAAAATCCATGTCCAGTCAGTAAGGGCCTTGCTTTGTAAATATTCCATTATAAATAAATGCGATGCCACATTGTAACAGTAAAAAACTTTCTATAGCAAAGGTTGCATAAATACTTCTTTATTGTCAACTACTGACTTCCATAGACTTCGCTGTCATCTTCTGGTATTCAAGAATTTTTGTAACAAAACGTGTTCATCGTGACTTAGAACGTCATGCCAAGTTGTCCATGAATGGAACGTGCTTAGCTAATGTACACAGATGTGCTAATGTACGTTTACAGTATATGGTAATTTTTGGAGACTTATGCGCTACATATACGGACATTGCCACTTGTACAAGATGATTTTCTATTGTAAATGTTTTATTCCTGACAAAGCTTTGTGGAACGTACCACATTTTATCCATCCATATGACAACCTGGCATTAGGTTCCATCTCTCACTGTGCTACATATACGGACATTGCCACTTGTACAAGATGATTTTCTATTGTAAATGTTTTATTCCCGACAAAGATTTGTGGAACGTACCACATTTTATCCATCCATATGACAACCTGGCATTAGGTTCCATCTCTCACTGTACACGTTTTATAACAAAAAGACTTGAAGACGACAGCAAAGACTGTCGTACCTACTTGTCATAAATAAGTATTTATGCGATCTTTGCTACAGAAAGATTTCTTTTACCAATATAACAGATCACTTCTCCTCTTTTCTCAACATGAGGAAGCCCAATCAAAATTATAATATTCCTCCAAATAATACAAAAAATATTTCTTCGTTTTCACTTTTTTTTTTGTAAAATCCTGAGGCCTTTCGTAGTTCTATACGGTGGAAACATTTTTAGGACATGTGAACTACAAGACTTGAAACAAGGAAGTGCCAAATATTCGCTACTACAAGTAGTGCAAGCTCCCTTTGTATATAAAGCAGTCCCTCTCTCCCTCTCCCCACTGTCTATGCACCCCCCCCTCTCTCTCTCTCCCTCCCCCCCTCTCTCTCTCTCCCCCCCCCCCCCCCCCCTCTCTCTCTCTCTCTCTCTCTCTCTCTCTCTCTCTCTCTCTCTCTCTCTCTCGTGTGTGTGTGTGTGTGTGTGTTATGCGCGAGCTCATTGCGATAGAAATGAGGCAGTGACGTAAAAATCAATCTTACACTTCGTCGGTTCATGTTCCCTGGCATGTTTCCAAAACAAAACAAACTCGCTACTGAGAGATAGCACTCTTATCGAATACTACAGAACATATTACTTTTAAATTAACTTGTGCTAACATACGACAATGTCTTATGTTACAATATCCTGAAGGTTTCAATAGCCGACATGTTATTAACTGCCACTTAATTACAAAAAATCGTACCAAGAAAAACGTGCTTCCGATAAATCTTCACTGTGCCGTTGCCCTGAAACGTCATACTTCCGTAACACCCCGACCATAATGCAGAAATAACCAAATACGAAATTTCTTTAACCACCAATATGACGATTCCCGTCATTTTATTACAACAGCCACGCGACAGGCGCTCAACGTGCCTGTGCTTTCAAACCGTCGACATCCGTACGACGTAAAACCCACGAAATATGGTTTCAGCTGAGAAGATGGAATCCAATATGTCATCTCCCAGTTCTGCTTGTGACGTACGACGCAATCTTGCTTCTCACTGGCCACGTTCCTCTCCACCAAGGCAAATATCATAGAGTCTACGGACGGCTGTAGCCAGACTTCCAGGCAACGTCTCTATGACCGCTTTCCGCACTTACAATTTCCAATATAGTCGTATCTATTCTCTGTAGCTGACAATCATTTTTAAAGTAATATTTCCGAAGCGCCAGGAGATGCTGAGCAATAAATATAAACTCCTCATTTCGATCACCTCACGATCTTCAGGTACCATTAAGATATTTATAGCGTCCATAACGCTATCTTCTTAATGTTAATTAATTATATCAGTGCATTTCGCTATTAACGACAATGAGGGCAGTGACGAAGAATGCTTTTTATTTTATGCGACGCCACAGTAGAAACGCAGCAGTCATATAAGCTGTTGCAATTAGTTTTATGATCCCTGTAGATGTTTGAAACCGATAGTTAACAAGGTCACTTGCATTTCTGAAGAATGACTTTTTCCTCCTATATACTGTTCCGTTTTTTACATCCACGTGCCACAGCGGCTGTATCTCTAGAACCGCCGCTAACAGTGTCAGGTTATGTTCACAGGGATATTTCCCAGATTATAGTAGGTCTTTTCTAATAGCTGAATTTGAAATTTTGTTTCCGTTACATCTCTCTTTTTAAAATCTCTCCACAAAAACTGGCTCTTGGCTCACTATCAGACGAACCACACTCATGAGTAATTCAATTGGAAATGTGCGCCTGGTAGCATCCAGCATCCCCTTAGCCGTGGCGGCGGCGACAGTACATCTTAACATTGACTCTTTGGCAGGAAATTCCATTCCTTCGTAATATTTTCCAACGAAGCGTTTTCAGTTTCTGCAAGAAACACATCATTCTCGGAACATAATCTTATCGTGATAAAATTTCTCTCTGCTGTTGTGTACTAAGTTCGCTGACAATTACGCATCGCAAACTAAAAGCGAAGAATGAAGGTTGGAATTTAAATCCCGTAGACCCAAAGGTCAAAACAAGACGGACAGCCATTTAGTTTCATTAACGTAGTTATAGGAACGAATTGACGACAAACCTAACTCTTTAATCTTTGTCATCGATGTAATGCAAGACTCTTTACATAGCGTAACTGGTTCTAGTATGAGGAAAAAAAATTTGAAAATTTGTGGTGAGCTCCTATGGGACCAAACTGTTGAGGTCATCGGTCCCTAAGCTTACACGCTACGTAATCTAACTTAAACGAATTAACGCTAAGGACAACACGCACACCCATGCCTGAGGGAGGACTCGAACCTTCGACGGGGGGATCCGCGCGAACCGTGCAAGGCACATGAGACCGCGCGGGTACCCCCCGCGGCCCTAGTATGAGGAAATACTCTGATACGTCAGTAAGCACTTTTCCTGTTCGCTATGTCTGTAAAAGGTGATACACACTGGGGAATGTGAATTCCCTATTCTGTATAAACATAACATGTTAATTTTTGAAACGTTATGTCAGTTCGCCAATGACAATTGTTCGGTGTTGTTGCAGATAAATTTTTGCTGAGCTAATTCAGAACGCTACGGCAGTTAGCATTTTTTTTTTCAGCAACTGCAATATATGTACGGTTCGTGAAGATTCTGAATGTTAACCGGTGACAGTCGACAGCGACGTACTGCAAATTCCATCACATGCAGACCACAGGGCGGTTTTCTCAGGTGACTTCCGATGACTAACGTTTCGGACAATGGTTATGTTTATTAATATTTCCCTCCCGAGATCTATATTTGACACTGAAGGTTTAAACAAATCCATGAACATGAAAGAAAAGTCTTACAGCAGCGTTAAAGTTACTCGCATCGTTCCATAATGGAATAACCAGGTCTCCCCGATCTGTGGTTCAGCGAAGAAGCTTTCCATCTGCTGTGCCTTATTGTTGAATACAGGCAGCACCGAATGGAAGCCCCACTGTAACAAAGGGACGGTCGTTATTGTGCAGAGGAGCAGGAGCGTTTGATCAGCTTTCTGTACAAGAGACTGGCAACTATTTTAAAAAGTAGGACTCGCCAGACTACACGGTTGCTTGCTCCGACACTGGAGGTAACTGCTGCGGCATGCTGCAGAAAACTGTGGCATTCTTTCCGCGGCGGAGACTGGGCCTTGGGTGGGGGCTCGGTTCCTTAGGTCACGGAATGACGTATCCGGCGTTTACGAAGAAGGTATTTTCCCCTGCTGTGGGTACTTCCGATGGCGCTGGACGCTCGTAATACTGCTGCCGAGAAGTGTACGGACCACTCAGCTCCGTACTCTCTCGGATTACGAGAAGAAATTACATTTCGAAAAGGAGTCTACTTGGCTAAGAAAATTTGAATCTGGAAAAGATTACTTATCAGAAAGAATTCCTACTTCTTACAGGGGTATTACTTGCGGACAATAATTTTGTTTCCAAGACAGATTTTAGCTTTCAAGAATTTGTGAACCTCCTTAACAAGACAATTTTTTGTCGTGCTCTAACGCCAACGAGGACACTTCTTACGGGAGTAAAGTGGTCTAGAAGGTGAGGATGGAGTTAAACTGAAAGTACCAAAAAGTAGGCTAGATTCCAAAATCACTCTTGCGCGATGACACTCCCATCGGAGGTAGCTTCTACAAACACTGGTGATGGATGGGAAGTTAATCTCATGGCACGATTTTACTCTCCAATATCAAATTAATGTATGTAATATGAATATTTATTTAGAATATAGCCGATTTGTACGACGTAACTCCCGGTGCTGTATCGGCAAGACTATAAATAAATATTCACATTACGCAGATTAAGTCGACATTATTATAACGAAAGTTATCTTCCTGTAACATACTGAAGTTGCTGAACGCCAATGCTTTAAAGAAAATTTCACCAGTTTTTATCCGGAAAGAAGAGAAAATACGGTGTACATTAAAAGGCAACAAAACTGTTTATCAACAAACTGGGTGGAAGTCTTCCTGTTCGCGGCATCTCGTGCAGCGAGGACACATGACACTTTTGACAGTACTGGTCCGTCTGCAAGATGTAGACGTTAAACCCGTAGATGCGATTTGTACTACTCTAGCGGAGAAAACTACGTACCGGCGTCATAATACTGACCCTAGCTCTTCCTTTAAATCGATCCCCGCACTGACAACGTTGACAGAACATACGATTTCAATTTGAAGGGCGTTCGAAACAGTCTCATTCTCTACTGCTGCGTAAGGTATTCAATTTAAGCTTCAGTTTACTCTAAATTATATGCTACGTGACGATGTCTGAGCATCAAAAGCCCAAGTAATGACTGAAATGCATTATGGTCGAACTGTTCACAAAGTACAATTCCCCGTAACAACTGCTTTAAATGTGATTTTAAAGCTTTCCCGGCGTACTGATTGTTCCGTCTGCAAGATGTAGACGTTAAACCCGTAGATGCGATTTGTACTACTCTAGCGGAGAAAACTACGTACCGGCGTCATAATACTGACCCTAGCTCTTCCTTTAAATCGTACCGGCTGAGCTCAGCGCGTACTCGCCAGTACAACTACAGTGG
This sequence comes from Schistocerca piceifrons, assembly GCF_021461385.2. Classification (NCBI taxonomy): domain Eukaryota; kingdom Metazoa; phylum Arthropoda; class Insecta; order Orthoptera; family Acrididae; genus Schistocerca; species Schistocerca piceifrons. The sequence continues at coordinate 431,674,892 of NC_060141.1, forward strand.
CACTCACCTGAAGAAGGCCAGAAGACTCTGCGCCGAAATATCGTGGCAGGACGTTACTGATATCCGGCAGTTCTCCCGTGTTTTTATGGAACAATTGCTTTAAATGTTTTCGGATAAGTCAACTTTAACAACTTCATCTTCGATAAGGATAGAAGCTGACGCAATGAATTAAAATATATGCCACGACTAGTGCTTGAACCAGGGTCTCATGCTTACTGGACACATGTGCTAACCACACTACACAACCGTAGTGTTGTGGCTGCTGGAGTTGCACGGACTGCCCTTCCTCACACAAACTTCAAATTCACACCTGCAGCCCATTTTTTCCCTTCTTAAATCGTCAGTATTGCCGAGTCTATCTGGCACTGGACTAGCACCCAAGCTTCGTATGTCATGGGGAAATCCATGCAACATCGGTAGCCACAATGTTTAGTGGTTAGCACATCCGCCTAGTACACACTACACCCGGTTTCAAGTCCTTGGTATGGTACAAATTTTAATTCATTGCATCAGCTTCAATCCTTATCCTTATGTCTCTAGGAAAATTTAATTCCATCAAATAAATTAACGGCTTAGTTTTGGAATCCCTCGCTGGCATCAGTTCTATAGGGTGTACGTATCCGATCTTCCGTGACTTCAGCGTTTTCCACGTCCGCATGGCTCCACAACACGATGCCAGCTCGCCTAACACCGACTGTAGGATCAGCCGATTGCTCATTACTACGTTATGAATAATTGCAAATTCGCCTGGCTGTAAAGTTCTCGTATCCGCACAAACAAAACGGCACGAGGGTCGCCATGGATTACAGCACCTCCATCAGTACAGCGCCTTTCTCCAGGACAACAGCGCGACATTTCCGCTTTGTCCCCAACGCTCAATAATTAAGTGTGGGACTGCCTTTCGATTTAGTACCGCCCAAAGAATCTCCGACGCCAGCCTCTGTGAAACCAGCATTGTTTGATTCCCGCAGTATAGTATGTGTGAACGCGCGCGTTGGACAGCCGCCTCGAAGACAGACACGCGGACAATGCTGGCGGCGCTCGGACCGCCCCCGCCGCCCCCGTTAATTACGCTAATTGCGTCGCGGGACAAAACGGCGCGCCCTTTCAGCGGCCGGCACGCAAATATAGCGACGCGGCTACTTTAACATGATTTAGCTGCCGGGCCGGCCGCCGCTGCCAGCCGCCTTACCCGTATAATTGTGAATTACTGCGCGCAAATGCGCGCTCTCGCGCGGAAGCGCACGCCCAATTAGTCCGCGTCTCGCGCTGCACCTAGCCGAGCCGCCGCCGGGCTGCGGCTGCCCGTCTTGCTCCAGGGGGACCGTCCTATGCCGCAGAAATCCGCACCCCGCTACCGATTTCTGACAAAGAAACGTCTTTTACAAATGGCTCTAAACACTATGAGACTCAACATCTGAGGTCATCATCCCCTGGACTTAGAACTACTTAAACCTAACTAACCGAAGGACATCACACATATCCATGCCCTAGGCAGGATTCGAGCCTGTGACCGTAGCAGCAGCGCGGTTCCAGACTGAAGCGCCTAGAACCGCAGCGACCGGCTAAACGTCTCTTACAGTTCATGTCGCCATGTACAATACTACTAAAACATCTACATGTCGGTTTCGGCACCAATCCGTCATCAGTAGCTGAGTATAGTTATCTACTCGTCTCTGTGTTTCTGGCGTAGAACCACGTGCTGCCCACGACCAGTTCCGTCCACATCATACACATTGAGATACATAAAACTATCATCCTACACATCACAAAAATAACCCATTTGAGTTACTTGTTGTTCCAAGTGCACACTATAAGAATACTTATTCGTGCTGAATTAGGTCAACCAGGATCTCTAATTGGAGTGACCAGATTTATAATGTTATTATTACAGCTCACGCATTTGTAATAATTTTCTTCATGGTAATGCCTATTGGTGGATTTGGTAAGTAAAAAAATCATGCTACATGCGATTAATAATTTCGAAGTATAGGAAGCTTTAACACGATGGTGCAATCACAGCCGATCTAGATCAGTATGGATTTGTCGTAGGGTTCTCGTGTGAACAGTTAAAGGGATATCGTCAGTACAAAGGGAATGTACTCCCGTTAGAACAACGATGTTGTGGACAACCAGGTAACCCATCCCCCTCCAACCCCGATTCTTTAAACAATAGAACTCCCACGTACAAAACAGCTTCAAACATCTGGTCACTTTTAAAAAAGAGTTAATATGTTAAACATTCGATATTAAGCATGTAAGAGAGAAAAAGTTTACGAAAGTTTTAAAATTATATGTGAAGTTTGTTGAAAGTCGCTAAGTCCTCTCATTCTCAAATACTGGATGCATATAATTTACGCGCCGTAACTTAACGCTATCTCACGACATGTATACAGTTTCTAACAATAATACTCGTTTTACTGTGTTAAACCTTAAACATAAGATTATACATCTTAATGAATGGATTATCACAGCCTTCTAAATTTTTAAATTCGGTCATTAATTATAACAAAAATTGAAAATCAAAATTTCTTGTTCCTAGAAGCTGTTGGATAAGCAACCTGCAACTGGAATTGTGTCCCGGGTTAGTCGTTTGGTAGCATACCGGGTGAGCTGCAGGGTATGTTGCGCTGAGAAATAATTGTATTAAAAAAATTCGATACGCTGCGCTATTCCGAGTTACACAGTATTGATGTCGAGAGGCCCGCCAGAGACAGTGGCTCCAAAGGTGTTCTTCGTTTGGTTTCCTAAAACCGAAAAAGAGAGCGATACAAAATCTGGACATAGGACGGTAGTAAGTGTCGAACCCGAGTCACAGACTGAGCAGTATCGTGAGCTGTTATCTACGCTATGAGAACTGACACTAATCGTATCTGGCGGTCCGCTGGATTTGGTATACACAATGGTAAAACTCGGAAACGGCGAAACATATCGAAGTTTTTCATAACAATTATTTCTCATCACAACCTACCCTGCAACAGCCTTACAAGCTTTTCAGACTGTTTCTAACCGCCCTGGAGATCTCCTTTCATTTCGTTAAGTCTACTGTCGGCGTCCATGGCATGTAAATGTGCCGTACGGAATACATGGAAACTTTTTTATAATGGCTTAAATATTACTACCAAATATCTTAACTAAAACACATTATCTTCAATGACAGAGACATGTGTAAGCACACGAGACAAAGAATAACTCAGCGCCCGGAGACGTCCGTCTGATGGCACGTACACACTAGACCAAGGAAAGCCAACGAAACACAACCGAAAGCTTCGTTGCCAAGATTTTCTTAGTGTGAACGGGCATCAAATCTGAACCAACGAAGCGATTGGTCTTGGTTGCAGTTCGGTCTGCTGGCGGTAACATCAAAGCGTTGGGATTCCTCTCCTAATGTGGATGCCGGGTGAAACGTTCTTCAATTCGGTAGTGTTTAGTCGTGTCTCTAGAACGGGCGTGCATTTAAGCGTTGCAGGGTAGCCACAAGTCACGTTTAGTATGTTTTATCGACAGGTTTCACTCTGTAATGTAACAAGAGCATCATCAGAAACAGTCGAATTTACAGTTTCAATTACAGTAACTGGCTGTTGAATTAACGAGCGAAATCAATCAGTAAAACATAAAGAGTGCCGCTTCTGGCTGCCCTGAAAAACCTAATTTCAAAAGTCGCTGTATTCCCTGTAAGCAATAGCTGCTCTCGCTAAGGGTGTGTATTTATTGTGTTTAAAAATACAGAGTGGAATATGGACAGAACGTTAAAGCTGATAAGAATTACATCATAAACGGGAATGTTTATGGGCTCCTACGAACTGCGATTATAAAAACAAACTGAAAAGACTAGACGCTGTAGGGAAATAATTCAGTTTTTAGAAACTGATATGCGTGATGTGAAAAAGAAAATAGTTTTTATTCTGACATTATTTTCACCGTGAACGACAGAGAGAAACAAAAACTTAGGAGTGACTAATATCTTTCTGCTGTAGGCACAGCTATGCTAAAAGAGGTGCCATTTTTGGAAATTTTAGGGTCTACACAATCCAATAAGAATTCGAAATCTGTAACTTGCATTAGGAAAAAAAAAATGTAACAGGCCATATTCAATGTCAACTTTACGGCAGACAATTTTTTTCCCCACAACACTGCTGTCTTCTTCTTAAAACACAGATCGTCCACCAGCGTCGTTTCTTCTTTTTCTGATGATCAGCTTCTTGCAATAAAATAAATGCGGCAGATGCGACGACTGCTATATCCTCTTCTTCCCTCGTAATATCAGCCGATGAAAACTGAATTAAAACGCTGCTTTATAACAATAACAAACCCGGAGCAACGCTGACAGAGGTATCAGAACCAACAGTGATTCCACGCGGCCAAATTCCTTGGCCCCAAGCCCTTCGTTTGGTGTGGAAGAGAAGCCGCACGCCAACGCACTGACGCCCAACATCCGGCCAGATCCACTCTGTGTCGTTCGTTGTCCTTCGTTGCCGCAGCGGCACGCGCCTCTCCACGGTGAAACACCGCCTTACGCGTTGGTAACGGTTTACTTCGGCGACGAAGCGAGTCCGTAGGTTTCTTCAGGTACGCCACATCCAGCTGAATCCACTTAGCCGGCCGGGGTGGCCGAGCGGTTCTAGGCGCTACAGTCTGGAACCGCGCGACCGCTACGGTCGCAGGTTCGAATCCTGCCTCCGGTGTGGATGTGTGTGATGTCCTTAGGTTAGTTAGGTTTAACCCTAGGATGCATATACAGGGCCTCCGAGGCCCTTGTATGTCTTCATTTTTTAAAAAAATCTGTAATTTTTTGTTTGATTTCAAACTGCTTTCCAATACTCTTTCACTAACACTGTGACATTCCTCCTATCAAGTCTGAGAGAGATACCTTTTTAAGTTTTTTGTATAATTCAATACGTTTACCCATACACCGTGAACGCATAAGCTGGGCTTCAGAAGCCCTCACACATTTATAAATGTTCTTTAGCCTACATTGTCTTCAACATTTGTTTGGGAGCAGTTATTAATTCAACAATAACTGTAGTGGTATTTCCAGCAACAGGAGTGTCAACAACAGCAGTAGCTGTAGTAGTAATAGTATAACTAAAAAATAAGACACACTTATTTCACATATTGGCGATGTCGGTGTATTATTGATCTTTTTGCTATCAAATGTTTTATTATTGCATAGTATTGTTATCTTGTGCTGCTCTTCTCAGCCTCATTGTTACTGCAGTTTGTTTGTTGCTGCAAGGCACATATTGTTACGAGTATGACTCGTTAGTGCTGCACAAGCTGCTGTTTGAGAGACACGCCTTTTGCTATGGCTTCGACACACAAAGCAAGAGAATCAGAACGTGCAAATGCAGCTAATTTTGAAAGTGTTGTGGCTCAGAGGTTTGAAGAAGATGATTCTTGCGAGGAAGGAAATATTTTTGAAGATGCAAGTAGTGAAGAATCAGCCAATGAACCTGGAGATGTGAATATTGAGGCAGATGACAGTCCTTTCGATAATATTACTTCATCAGAGTCTGAATATGAAGAACCACCACAAAAAGGTATAGAAGACCACACACACATTAGTCGGAATGGAACGATTTGGAAATTAGATCCTCCTGCAACTTTTCGTACGCCTGTCCATAACATCGTAAAGAAGGCACCTGGTCCAGCCCGTGGTTTGAAAACCAGTAAACCTAAGGATGCCTGGGATTATTTCATCTCCAAGGAGATACTAGAGGAAATCATCAACTGCACAAATATTGAAGGCAGAAGAGTGGCAGCTTTACGTGGTAAAACGTGGAAAATCGTTTCGATTGCTGAAATGGAGGGTTTTCTTAGTCTTTTACTGCTTTCAGGTGTTGAGAAGAGTTGGGATGTCCCTATTAGAGAATTATTTTTGGATGAAAAGGCAAATCCTAAATATAGGGCCACCAAGTCAGTAAATAGATTCGAGGAAGTAAGGAGAACGATTAGATTTGATGACAGGCATACCTGTGAAGCTCGATCTGCAGATGACAAACTTGCAGCTGTTCGCTATGTATGGGAACTATTTCCTGGCAAGTGTAGAAATAGAATGGTTCCCAATGATTCGCTCACAGAGTTAACGAACAGCTAGTCCCATTCCGTGGAAGATGCAGCTTCACCCAGTATATGCCCTCTAAACCAGCCAAGTATGGCATAAAAATATTTAGATTATGTGATGCTACACCTGCATATGCTTTAGACAGAATTGTTTACACGGGAAGGAAGCCCCATGAACTTATTCAGAAAAACCTTGGATTGAATGTGGTGAAAGATCTTACTAAAAGCATTGAACTATCATCAAAAAATATTACTGCTGACAACTTCTTTACTAGTGTGCAGTTGGCAGAAGAGATGCTTCAGAAGCAAATTACAGTGGTGGGAACAATCAAACAAAATAAACCAGAAATTCCTAATGAGATGAAACCATCTACCTCAGGGGCGATTCATTCCTCTTTGTTTGCATTTAGAGGTGAAATTACAATGGTGAGTTATGTTCTCAAAAAGAAGAAGTCTGTAGTTCTCATTAGCACAATGCATCACGACAGAAACATTGATGAAACTCATGCAAAAAAGAAACCAGATATACTAAAGTTATATAACTCTACGAAGGGTGGAGTAAATCAAATGGACCAGAAAATTCGTTATTACACTTGTAAGAGACAAACAAGAAGATGGCCATTTGCATTATGGATGAATATGATGGACGTCGCAGCAATGAACAGTGAAATTTTATTTTCCGCCCAACATCTGACATACCATATTGGAAGAAGTGATAATAGGCGTTTGTTCCTAAGAGATTTAGCAGAGGAAATGGTAAGACCACTAATGGAACTTCGTATTCAGATCTCTATTCTTCCACAGAAAATCGTTGATGCCATGCAAAGATGTGGTGTTCAAAAAGATGTCATATTGCCGAACCAACTACCTGTTTCAGGTAAAAGAAGAAGATGTAATTATTGTTCATATAATAAACAAAGGAAAAGTGCTATGACATGCATTAAGTGTAAAACCAACATTTGTAAGGAACATTGTGGCGTTTTTTGTGCATCTTGTTTGTCACATGTTGAAAACTAAGAAAAATGCAATTTTATGTGAACAATAAATAACAACTTTTTGTCAAAATATTGCCTATATACATAATATTGTGAATAATGAGTACGTTTTAATTGAAGAAATTGGTTGTAATAAATGTTATAAAATTTAAACTACAGCTTATGAGTGAATTAATAATATTATTTGTATATGTTGTATGTAAATGGATGTAATTAATAAAAATTCACTCTTAGAAGTTTTTTTAAATTAATAAAATGTTAATCAGGCCCACCATATCCTTTAAATTAGGAATCTTTCAATATGATAATAAATTTGACAGAAATAAAATTAACTCCAAAGAATAATTATATGAAAAGAGGAAAATTTTAAATTAGGGCAGGGCCTTGGAGGCCCTGCATATGCACTCGTGTGTTTTCGGCACCATGCATCCTAGGTTTAAGTAGTTCCAAGTTCTAGGAGACTGATGACCTAAGAAGTTAAGTCCCATAGTGCTCAGAGCCATTTGAACCATTTGAATCCACTTACTGACTATACCATCCTGCAGAGCTAGCACGTAAAAAAACAATTATGAACAGATTTCGAGTAAGTCCGCAGCAATATGACCGTGTAGTGCAAGAGAAAAATTACAGATATTCTAGGGAGAACAAGGCGCACTTCTTACAAAAATTCGTGTTCGCGTGTTTCAAGGATGCCCGATACAATTTACAGGACGCACATGATAGTGACCTACTACATTATGCAAATCAAATTGTGAGCGACATAGGCTACAGTGATTTCAAGAGGAGAAGTGGATGGCTGCATAGCCTCAAACAGTGCTACAGAATTGGAAAAGGTAAGATAAATTTCAAACAAAGCGTCAACTGGCGAATCACAGCAAACTGTGGTATCGGCCCGAAAATTTGTAGATGAGACAAACAAACTTATCCCTTAGTTCAGTAAAGAATTTGGTTTCAACTCCGACCAATCGGGATTCGAACAGGACATGCATGTGATAGGATCCGTGGAAATAAGAGGTACTAAGAGAGTTGTATCGAGATCAACAAAGATAATGCCTTAACGCATTCGTATACAATTAAGCCGACTGTTGGTCTGGGTGGTAAATTGGCTGGAAAGTTATTTGTTGTGCAGCAAGAAGTTGTAGGTGCTCTGCTCCCAACCATTCTCTTTCGTGTGCGAGATCTTGCAAGGGAAGTGGGGAATATTTACGTCACAGCAAGCAAGAAAGGGAAAATGGGCGTAAGGGAACTACAACTATGGTATGAGCACTGCTTCTGCTCAATAGCTGGTCAAAAAACTTGCTTTTGCTTGATTCTTGGTCTGCACACAAAAATCATATTCCTTTATAGCAAGCTAGCTCTCCTGAAAAGTGTGTGATATTGTAGTTGATACCACACGGAACCATTGGACAAATTCAGTCTCTGGATGTTTGTTTTTTCCGTGCCTATAAAACAAATTATTGTACTGTCTGCGGCTACGTCTATAGCCAGTTTCACAAGAATCTCCACGACAGACAGTTCCGCATTCGGTTGCGTGACATCACATTCCACAAGTTCTCACGTTACACCAATATTATTCTATACAAATTCTTTAAGAGTGGATGCCTAGCTGAACATCCTGCAAGGTTTGTAATTCGCAAGGGGTTCGTCTTCGATTTTGGTGATGCGAACCTTTGTGACCACGGTGGCGCGCAATTTTTCATACGGTGTTCACGATGCACGTTAATGGTTTGGTTTGAACATTCCTGAATGTCGACTTTATCCGTTGTGTAAAGTGTAATACATACATACCATAGAAAGCTGATCTCTGCACCTCCCGGACACTCATTTTCTGTCGCCCTCCTGATGCACATAGTGCGTCATTAGCAGCACACTTTCAAATGAGCCTTACTAAAGAATGAACTTGCGACCTCGCACACTCAAGGGCTTCCCTGTCAGATATTGTCCATGCGATTACCATCCGTTGATTTAGCGAGACAGTCGAGGTGGATCGAGTGCTTCTGAGCGGTCGTCAAACTCAACATATGCGTACTGCCCGTAGGTCACTTACGTAAATCATGGGAAAACTACATCCGGATTACCGTTTGGGCATTAGAATGACGATCTTCCCAAACACTAGTTCTAGTACTGGAAACATTCGCGCTGCGGCACAGTTACCTGTTGTCCCATTAACAGCATACAGGTCTGTTCTCGTGAAATTTCCGGCGTAGGATTCCTTCTCCGAGAGCAGAACTGTTGGCAAACCTCAACGATTCCTTGCTATAATGAACCGTTCCGGTATCGACTATGTGAGCAGGTGGGAGCGAGAACTACTTCGATCCTAATTACTTTTGTTTTCTGTTTACAAATGGTTATCGATCATTCTTTTCAAATGGAGTCAAACCTAGACTACGCGCCAGCACAGGCGGTTTATCCCATCAACGGTGACCCACACCGTTCTTTAACGCTGCAACTAAACGCGTAGGCAAAACACGTATCAGACCCCTGGGACAGCTCAATAAATAACTTTAACTGCCTCCATCAATCTTTAGCGGAAAGAAGAATCCAGGGTAGAACTTCCATCTCATCTGTGGCGGATAATTCACACGAAGATGGAGAATTTCGAGACTTATTTCGTCATTTGGCTACTGATGTAAGTCTGCCGCCTCGTTAACAAATTCACTTAATCTGAGGTGCCAGAGCAACCCGTCTCTTCCGCATTTAATCAGATTTCTGTGCGGAAACAAGCAACGTGTGTCATTAGTCCTCCTTAACCACGCTAATAAACTTAGAGGATCACCAGCAAATAAAATGGCAAAAGGAAGAAACAGTCGACGAAGAACGAAAGGTTACCGACCGCAAGCTAATGAGATCAGGCTTGACAAAATATATTAGAGCCTCATCGTGCAAGTTATTCTTTAATTATTAAGTCTGCTCTGAAAAATCGTCAAGCAAGTTACGAAAATTACTGAAGACGAGCTTTATCAGGGACGATTCATCTCCGTAGAATTATGACTGTGCGCCTTCGTGCCAGCGGCTTCTTAGATGTAACCGCTGTGCCTGCTCTCTGTCAAGAAGTAACACCTGTAAAAAATATTTTAAGAATATTGCATAATTAACCTAATCACACTTGTTTAACAGCTCATGTCGTGGAGGAAGGAGAAAATATTTATCTTAACCACGTTGTACCCCCTTTTTTTTATTTTTGTGCTCATACCGTCCTCTGCCTGAACACAACGTCCAGCACTACAAAAGCAAGAAAACATTTTCACAACAGTCTTGACCAAATAACTATGAAACGTCGAATAAAGCTACTCCACAGTGAAAGGTGTCACTGAAACTCTAGCACAGATGCCGTCTCAGTAAGCGAACATGTTCAAGATTCCACCTAATCTACAGAGTAACTAGCATTCAGTGTTCGATATTAAAGCTTTTCTTATCGGCATTGATGAAATATCCAGTGCCAAATATGGTACTTTAATAATAACCATCTACACCTTCAGTATTTCTCAACTGAAGAGGAGTATAAATGACTAGAAAACAGTAAACTAACAAATATTTCATTTAGTTATTGGTTACAGGCTATTCTAACCACAATAGAGGGACGACATGAAAGGCAGTCTGAAAATATAATAAACTCATCTGAAAGCACAGTGTGAAAAATATTCGTACGTAAGTTCCCGCCTGCCCACCCATACCTAGAATAGAAGAGAGACTGGCTATTCTTTTCATCAGTTTCTGACTGATTTGATGACGTCCGCCACAAATTCCTCTCCTGTACCAACCTCTTCATCTAAGAGTAGCAATTACACTCACATCCTTCAAGTATCAATGGATGTTTCACAATCTCGGCCTTACCATACTTTTTTTTTTTTTTTTTTTTGCCGACTACAGCTCCCGTAAGCACCAAGGAATGTGTTCCTTGACATGGTAACATATGTCTTATGAACACAGAAAGGCTGCCTCGAAGAATGGGTGCTCATTTTTTCCGACTACAAGCACTTGGCCTTCACCGTACAGATGTCCATCGCACCTTCACACCTACGTATTAACACTGTCAGTGGTAATTTTGTCACACAATTCGTTCACTGCCATTTACAAAAGCATAAATGAAGATATGAAAAAAATAACAGAAGCGTGAAATCACTACAAAACTACGTAAGACACGTAGCTACAACACAGCATATGCAGAATATCTCTAGATACATCACATACATTTATTTGGTCGAACATCACATTTAATACATTTCCATTCTTCTGAATTGACAGTAAGACTCGAATAAATGATGTTCGTCAGTAAACACTCAACAACACTGCGTTCCCCATAGCATGTTGGTAATACACTACAATATTTCGTTCACCGCCTGTACGTTCCGTCAAACTGTTGTATCCACAAAGGAGAGCCGGCCGCGGTGGACGAGCGGTTCTAGGCGCTTCAGGCCGGAACCGTGTGAATGCTACGGTCACAGGTTCGAATGCTGCCACGGGCATGGATGTGTGATGTCCTTAGGTTAGTAAGGTTTAAGTAGTTCTAACTTCTAGGGGACTGATGCCTCAGATGATAAGTCCCATACTGCTCAGAGCCATTTGAACCATTTGAAACACAAAGGAGAAGGGTTGAATGGTGAACTCAGTTAAGTCTGTTTATCGGAAGACAAGGGGCGAAGTGCACAAACAAGCACACGAGACACACATTAGTCGCTCCAGCAGACATCATACTAATATCGTGTAATCTCGATAACGGACTCTATTTGGCGAGAAGCAGAGTCCACTACTTTCTTCACGTGTGACACGTTTTGCTGAAGCCACTGATTAATGATTTAATCCCGTACAGCTAACAAACTGAGGCGATGTTGTTTGCAACGTTACAGTCACTGTCCCATATAATACGAGAAATTTTGAATGGGATTCGGGTCGCTTGTTATTTTGGTAGACAGCGGTGTCCACAGCACACTCATCACGAATATGTTAAATAAAGGGAAACCTCCGGCCTGGAAACTCACAATGTTTCCAGAATGAGATTTTCACTCTGCAACGGAGTATGCGCTGATATGAAACTTCCTGGCAGGTTGAAACTGGGTGCCGGACCGAGACTCGAACTCGGGACCTTTGCCTTTCGCGGACAAGTGCAGGAGAGCTTCTGTAAAGTTTGGAAGGTAGGAGACGAGGTATTGGCAGAAGTGAAGCTGTGAGGACGGAGCGTGAGTCGTGCTTGGGTAGCTCAGTTGGTAGACCACTTGCCCGCGAAAGGGAAAGGTCCCGAGTTCGAGACTCGGTCCGGCACACAGTTTTAATCTGCCAGGAAGTTTCACACAATGTTGCTTAAACGGTTCAGGGGACAGTCATTGCAGCGTGGCATTTGGGAAAAAAACATTTGCGACTTGCCGGACGACGCTACACGCCTGCAGTTGGCTAATGTGTTGTCTGACCCATAGAAGACTTGCAGATTTACGTGCTGCTGTGAGCAATGGCCACTTGCGTGGTACCCGACTATGTCCTTGACAGTTTCCACTCGGTTCAAATGGTTCAAATGGCTCTGAGCACTATGGGACTTAACATCTGTGGTCATCAGTCCCCTAGAACTTCGCACTACTTAAACCTAACTAACCTAAGGACTTCACAGACATCCATGCCCGAGGCAGGATTCGAACCTGCGACCGTAGCGGTCACGCGGTTCCAGACTGAAGCGCCTAGAACCGCACGGCCACACAGGCCGGCGTTTCCATTCGGAAAGTGGTTGAGATGGATCTATATTTACTGACACCAACAATTCCTTTCGAGTTTGAAACTGGTTGGCACTGACAAGGCGTGACACTAATCTCCGGTCATTGCCGGCTAGGATCTTTTCACGGCCATTTTTCTTACACCGCATTACACGGAAACGAGCGGTACGCCATTCCATCTAATCACATCGGGCAATCCGCGGCGGGCAATTCATTCGCAGTATGATCATAGGTACGTTAACACATAATAGCTTCTTTCTTCCACGTATGCACGCCGATCCATCTTACCGTGTCGATTCTGCGCAACCGACTGGTACACAAACATTATTTTACCGCCATGCCGCACAAGAGGTGGAGAAAAATGTGAGAACACCAAACACAGAGGACATTGCCATACCTAATGCGGCCTATGAAAACCGCTGGAATTAGAACCAGCTTCCAGTCGTCTCGGAATGGATAAATACAAGCTCTGTATGGTTTTTAAGGGACTCTTATACCGTTCTTACTGCAAAATAGTAGTACGTTCAGGTAACGACGATGAAGGTGGGTAGCGATCTCGCACCTTTTTCTACGAAGCAGACCACAAAAGCCCAATAGTATTGAGATCTGGTGACGTGGTGGCTAGGGGAGACGTGACAATTCATCCTCGTGTTTACAAATCCAGTCCTGAACGATGCGAGCTGTGTGGAAAGGGGCTCTCCGCCTTGTAACACACCATCACCAGTGGAGAACAAACATTGTATCTAGAGGCCGAAATGGCCTCAGAATCCTTGCCAGTAATGTTACAATGCAGAGTAACCATGGGGTCCATGGAATACCACGATGTGGCTGCCCAAATCACCATCCGAACGTCCGCCACGCTTCACTCTTGGGACGTAAACTAGGCCACTGTGACAAAATTTATCCGACCAAATGACACTCTTACACTGCTCCACAATCCAGGTTTTATGGCTTAGGCGCCACGCTTACCTATTACGGAGTTTTCCATCGTTGACGAGTGGTTTTGGAATTCCAGCTCGCCCCGCAGTTCCCTTCTTATGGAGCTACCTTCCTCGTTGTTGTGATGCTGGCACGGATCGCCAGTGCGACATCCAGTTCTGCGGTAGCTGCCCCGGCGTCCTCTTATTTTTCGCACAATCGTCTTCAATGACCGTCTCCCTCTATCACTCAACATATAATTTCATCCGCGTTGTAACGTACAAGAGAACATTGCCAAATGTCAATAAATGATCTTGATGAATTTCGCGGGTGTAGAGAGGGGGCAAAAAAATGCAATACGTACAGTAGTTGTCCAATTTCGCCGGTAACCAAACGCACCCGGATATAATTATTATGTTGGAGTCTCCACTCAGAAAGGCATTTTAAAGCTACTGTCAGCTACCCCAACTGGGCAGGAATCCGCGTACCTCTTCTGCTTGTATCTAGTACAGCTACATCGTCCAATTTTACACCGTTTTTCGAAGTGTTTGCGTAACGTGCATCTCAGGTGGAACGTGGAAGCCAGCCCCATAATTTACATAGGTGAATGTGAAAAACCGTCCAAAAGCCACACCCACGCTGGCCGGCACACCGGTCGCCGCAGTTAATCCGCGAGGTGAATTGGACTCAGATCCGGTGCGTCACTCCATGTCTTGCAAGCCGTGTCGGCTGTGACAGTCACCGTAATATACATTAATTCTTACTTTAAGTTCGTGTAATAAAAACCGGAGGCACTCCGGTAGCAAAAGCTTGTAACAAATTCTCTCTTTGTGACTAGTTTCACGTTGCACACTTTCAAGGATAAAGCCTTACAGTATGGACTTCATCAGACGACAACAAATGACTTTAATAATTCCTGCAACGGTGGCAGCCCTCATCACGAAAGTGAAACTTGCGGAGAAGACAACGGGTACAGTTTAGTGAGGAAGTCCAGGAGACGACTAATATTTTGAGCGGTGAGCGTAGTTGAGAGAGGCGACCTGCGAGAGATCCGGACGTGATTCACGGAGGAGCGGCGCGCGGAACGCGCTGGACGCAGGGCCGGGACAAAGGGCCTCGCTCGGGCTCGGGCATCGCGGCGCGGCGCGTCGGCGTCGGCGTGGCGTCGGCGTCGGCGGCCTGGCGCGCGTCCAGCGCAGCGCCTCGCCTCGCCGTGCATTGTTGCCGGGCCCAGCCGGCGCGCCGCCGACACCCACTCCGCTTTATTTCAGGCCGCGCTGCGACGCGGCGCGACACAGGCGCCCGGCCGCGTCACCCCAGCAACCGCCGACGCCCACCGGCCTCCAGTCGAATTCGGCGTGGAAAGTGCTAACGCAGTCTTCCACCACACGGTCGAATGCTCGAAGAATATCCGCTGTGTTCACATGGCAAACGTACAGCGACATTATCATATATGGCTGCAGCGCGCTGCAACGGCAATTGTCAGTTCACTAGCGGACATTAGTATGCGGTGTGTCCACTCTTCGCCAACGGCCTTGCCGCTATGTTATCACCAGTTCCCGTCAGATCACCGAAGTTAAGCGCACTCACGCTTGGCTAACACTTGGTGACCGCCCAGGTCTGCGGAGCGCTGTTGGCAAGCGGGGCGCACCTAGCCCTTGTGAGGCCAATGAAGGAGTTACGGGTCCCGTCACGGAAACTGACAACGGCCGGCAGCGCGGTATGTTCACTACGTGCCCCTCCATATCATCGTCTATTGAAGCCTATCGGTGGTCGGTCGGTACCGTTGGGCCTTCCGAGGCCTATTCGGACGGTGTGTCAACCCTTCGCTTTTATGACGACTCGAACTCTGCTGGGGACACTTTCAGGAATGCCAAAATTGACCCATTCGCACGTGCTAGAATGCGATACTTCGCCGACCGTACAGTCAGTATTGGTACACGGAAAACAGTGGTAATAGGATTGATTGCCGGCCGGAGTGGCCGTGCGGTCCTAGGCGCTACAGTCTGGAGCCGAGCGACCGCTACGGTCGCGGGTTCGAATCCTGGCTCGGGCACGGATGTGTGTGATGTCCTTACGTTAGTTATGTTTAATTAGTTCTAAGTTCTAGGCGACTGATGACCTCAGAAGTTAAGTCGCATAGTGCTCAGAGCCATAATAGGATTGATTACTTGATGTTTCCAGGATTATGCCTATTCAAAGGTGCTTCCATATTCCAGCCGGGTGATATCGACATCTTGTTACGATATGTGGGCTGACAACCATTTAGACATCTGCAGATGAGTACACTGGAGTTTGCTGATGCACGTCGCTAAGTTTATACCAAAAATTAGTGCAGTGGCTCATGAGCATGACAACCCTCTGTCGTGCTTAGTGTCCTCTGTCAAACATTCTCTACTGAGGTCCGCAGGAGAGTGTGTAATGGTGATACCGCATGCACCTTTTCTGTCAAACTTTGTGTCGGTTGAACGATTAGAACAATGAAATGAACTGTGGCTAGATGTGGCAATAATCTTATAATTTAGTCTTTCTGAAGACATTAAAGAAATCACCGTGCCTTACTCCTTATCAAACATACTTCCACAGCTTACTTAATAACTGAACCCGAGAAAAGAATACCATGCCAATGTGACAAAGCCTATATCAGTCTTAATGCACGCAAAACAAATAGAGCACGATCGACACAATCGCCTTCCACAGGCCAGTAAGTCAGCCATAGCCGAGCATGGTATCTCCACAGGATGCATCATTCTCCGATGAAATTATTGGTTATGGCGAGATCCTACTGGAATTCAATTATTAAGTGTGGAAATACATTTGGCGTAAAATTTTGTTAATCGTGGCTGCACCATTCAACTTGATAAGCCATATGACCCGGTAACTTCTCGAATATCTTCAGGAAGAAAAAATTTTGCGCCTAATACCACGTCTAGTGAAATTGAGGTTGATCATTTTGACCACAGAATTTTAACTCCGTGGACTCACAAACTGACAGGACATGCCTCAAATATTACCGATGTGGACACGCCTGCGTGCCTCATCTACATCTACATCTACATTATTACTCTGCAATTCACATTTAAGTGCTTGGCAGAGGGTTCATCGAACCACAATCATACTATCTCTCTACCATTCCACTCCCGAACAGTGCGCGGGAAAAACGAACACCTAAACCTTTCAGTTCGAGCTCTGATTTCTCTTACTTTATTTTGATGATCATTCCTACGTATGTAGGCTGGGCTCAACAAAATATTTTCGCATTCGGAAGAGAAAGTTGGTGACTGAAATTTCGTAAGTAGATCTCGCCGCGACGAAAAACGTTTTTGCTTTAATGACTTCCACCCCAACTCGCGTATCATATCTGCCACACTCTCTCCCCTATTACGTGATAATACAAAACGAGCTGCCCTTTTTTGCACCCTTTCGATGTCCTCCGTCAATCCCACCTGGTAAGGATCTCACACCGCGCAGCAATATTCTAACAGAGGACGAACGAGTGTAGTGTAAGCTGTCTCTTTAGTGGACTTGTTGCATCTTCTAAGTGTCCTTCAAATGAAACGCGACCTTTGGCTCGCCTTCCCCACAATATTATCTATGTGGTCTTTCCAACTGAAGTTGTTCGTAATTTTAACATCCAGGTACTTGGAATGACTTCTATCTTCCTAAAGAGCCAAAACGAGGTAAGGCACAGATGTTGGACACTACTGTCTGCTGTCTGAAGCAAAATCGACGTTCTAAGGTGTTCCATCCGGTTCAGGTCGACACTCTGGGCGAGTAAGTCCATTTCAGGAATGTTATTGCCCACATACCATTGCCTCACACAACCTGCTTCATGACAGGGTGCATTGTAATGCTGTTGCGAACAATCAGCGTCTGCGAATTCTTCCTCTACTGTACGCAGAACAGCCTGTGAAATGGGTTCATATCCTATGGGTTCATATCCTTCCGCATTTAGAGTTTTCTTCGGCGCAATAAGGGGACAACCCCTGTTACGAAAAACACTCCCGTGCAGTAACACAATCTCCTCTGTACTTCATTGTTGGCACTACACATGATGGCACCTAAAGTTCTCCACCCGTTGGCCAAACCCAAACTCTTTCGTCCGATTGCCACAGCGACTGACCACTCTAAATCACTCGTTTCACACTCTTCCATAGTCCACAGGCTTCGTCCTCTACGTCATCTCAAGCGTCGCTTACCGCTGATTACAGAAACGTGTGTCGTCAGCGGAGCTAATCGACCATGGTAACCCACTCCTTTCAACTCCCTACGCACAGTCACTGTGCCAACTGGACTGCTGGCAGTGCTTTCGAAATCATAAGTTACTCCTTTCGTTGATTTCTCACTATTTTTTACAACCACCTTCCGCAGTGATCCATGGTTCCCGTCCGTGGTTGGAAGATCTCCCTCATCTTGTTTTACCTATTGCTGTTTCTTTGCGTTTGCACGTCACCAACAGTCGACGTGGGCATGTTTAGCAGGGCTGAAGTGTCCCTGATGTATTTACTACTCAGGTGACACCGAATGGAAAGTCCAAATCCACGTTTCAAGTCACAGAGATCTCTTGAGCCACCTATTCTGCCTTTACTGCCTCTGTACTTAAAACGGAATATACTCTCCCTCCCCTTATACTGGTGTGTCCTTCCCTCGTGACAGGTAGTGGTCAGTTCCACATTAAAAACACGTATGCGGATACTTTTGATTACATGCTGTAAGAGTTCTCGAAACGGAATAACATAATGTAGAATTTCACTTCGTTAAAGACACGAGATACAGCCACCGAGCAAAAATTTTATCGTGGTAATTGGCACTTCTGACAACGTACTGGAATCGTCCCGTGTACAGTCAACGATACCGCTCTCTCTGCAATGAGTCTAGAAGCGTCCTGCTTGTGACGTTTTCACCTTCATTGGTTCACGTTCGATTGCGAGTTCAGGATATCTCACATGCCTGATAATGCCCTGCACGGTAGGAAAGGCACGGCAACATACGTTTCCCATGCTCTCACGCCAGAAAATCACCAACTAGCATGTTGACGTTCGATTTCATGGTCCGCAATAGGAAAGCTCATCGATCATGATTATAAAAGTAAGGCTTGCGCTGTCTGTATTTATTTCCTCGTAAACTGTATCAGCTTATGGCAAAATAATGCATGACGGACGAAGAAAAGATGGATAGAAGAAGCAGAATAGCAAAGGCAACGACGTTTCTAGTAACGAACATAGGATGTAACTCAATAAATAAAATTCTGAGTATGTAAGTGAGGAGCACAATATTCTACGAGAGTGGATCATGAACTGTGGAATAACCGGCAAAGAAGACAATGCTCGAAGCGTCTGAGATGTGGTCTAAGAGAACGATGTTCAAAATTAAATGTACTGGTAAGATAACAAATGAAAAACTTCCTCAGAATCGGCGAGGAAATTAATATGTGCAAAACACTGACTACTATAACGGACAGAATGAGGGTAGGACCTGGATTAAGACAAAAGGACCTTTCGTAGGACTAAAGACGACCACAGAGGGGAAGAAACTGTAGTGCAACGCAATAGACTGGAATTTAACAGCTGAGGGTGTTGAGTCTAAGTTCTATTCTAAGGTGAAGGGACTGTTAGGAAGTCCTGGCAGGTCGTATCAAACCAATCAAAGTATAGGTCAAGAAAAAAAAAACTTGACATTTCTTGAGTGGCGGTCATAATATCAAAGAGGAAACCGAAGGAAGATGTCTTACCTCTCTCATATGACGAGATCATTCAATACTATGTACAAGCCCAAAGACAGGAATGATGGAGAAGGGAGTCGGTACTTAAACATGTAATGCCGAGCGGGTAATCTAAAGTAGGTCGTCCCGACCTTGCTCAGTTATCGAGGAGGACGGACTCGATTTAGTTACTTTGCCGGTCTTGGTGTTAAATAAAATAAATGACAATAATTTTTCCGCCTGACGACCTTTAGACTCTACCTCGGCTCTGATTAAGGTTCCAGTCATGTCATGCTCTGGAAGCTACATAAAGTACAGGGGAAGTAGACGAGTTCAACACACTGTCGACGACGCGGTCACAAAAGAAAGAACACGATCTCCGACTAGACAAGTATGGAGCAGGAAATCGGCTCGGTCTTCTTGAATAAAGCATTCCTTCATTTGAAATGATTTGTGCAAACAAGTGGAAACATGAACGTGGGTGGTCGGAGAGGGAATGGAACGCCATTACTCCCTCTCCACTCAACTGTATTCCGAATGAGGACGTTGGACGCTGTTGATGGAAAACGGATAGGCGGCAATCTTAGCATTACGTGACAGGAGTATTTTATGAAATGGCACAGCGCTACGTCCTCTGCCTTCCTTTTATTTCCATAACCATCGATAATAATTCAAAACAAAAGCACTGATCCCATCCTTCGCATGTTATAGGTACTCATCGTTTACAGGACGAAGCAATAGAATGACATATTAACGCAAATAGAGAGTATCTTGTACCACTTGTATGGCGTACCTAAATCGTTATGCAGTTTCCACTAAGAGACAGAGCCGCTAAATTAGATAACAAAGGGTACACTGATGGAAGTAAGATACACACGCATATTTCTGGACAGCAGAAAAAGTTTGGGAAAGGGAGAGTCAAAGGGGATTATATATATGCAGGGGGGGGGGGAGAGAGAGAGAGAGAGAGAGAGAGAGAGAGAGAGAGAGAGAGAGATGCGACGACAACGACGGCTACATACATAAATTGTCCCCACAGAATATTAGATGTGCGTGTTTCGCCGTATGTGGCAGCAAAAATTTCTGTAGTTACAGTGTCCTGATTGATTTTGCCCCACTGAGAGCGACACGATACAGAGGCAAATTGAAAGCAGAAGAGAGTCCTGCCTTGGAATTTCACGGCTCGACGACTTAGGGGCGTCAGAGCGGGACATCAGAGTCGTGTCGTTTCTTTTCTCCACCCTTTGTTGATCTCGCCACTTCTTTAACCTTCTCAAAAATAGAAACCCATTCAGCGGGAGACGTAACACTTTGTTTTCAGAACGACCCATTGAAAGGACGGGAAATCAGACCTGCTACCTAACCCAGAAATGCACAAGCACGTCCTATAGGTCTGTCAGTCGTACAGTTTTAAGTTTACAGAAAGTTGGCACCATTACGAGAAAGAAGCAGACGTTAGGAAGATATCAACGCGCCGTTATTCTCCACTGTTTGTCCTTTGAGAAACAATTTCATCTCAGTCCTTCAATTAATTAAATGTAAAATCTGTATGCAGTTCTCTCCAGATAAAACATAGCGCAAACGAGGAAAAATTGCAGTTCATCCAACGCTGCCGCTTTTATGGGAGCTATGATGAGCAACGGAAGCCCAAGATTGCCGTTATGGAACGGAGCAACTCATCAAAACGTGATGTGACCTACGAGTATACTGAGTGACATTGTTGACTCAACTGCAGACTGCTACCACAGATTTTCAGAAACAAACGGTAATACCTGAAGCAGAAGCCTCCACGGTCTCATTTCGAAGTAAGTAAAAATGCTTCTATTGGGTCAATTGCCGAGACACGTGTTGTCGTTGAGTTTAATTAACCCAAAATAGCAATGCATACAACAGGTCGGAACATGATTACAGTGTGTGATTTAGATATCTTATCCGCCCCTCCGTCGCCCTCAAATCAAAAAATGGTTCAAATGGCTCTGAGCACTATGGGACTTAACTGCTGTGGTCATCAGTTCCCTAGAACTTAGAACTACTTAAACCTAACTAACCTAAGGACATCACACACATCCATGCCCGAGGCAGGATTCGAACCTGCGACCGTAGCGGTCACGCGGTTCCAGACTGTAGCGGCCAGAACCGCACGGCCACTCCGGCCGGCGCTGAAATCGAGAGTTTAGCGCATTCGAAATTACCTTTATGAGTTCGCGATACAGCCTTGGTTCTGGTTATCGGAAAGTATACACTGCTCCCTTTGGCCCACGGACAAGGACAAGTTCCTGCACGTGGGTGGTAATAATTAGCGAATTCTATGAATAAGAACCAGACGAACATTTATTATCATTATATTTAACTATCCCACCACATTTCTCATTTCTTTCTATTCCGAAACTTCCGTTAAGAATTCAAATTAAGACTGATTATATTTATTGATGTTCATTCATCTGTCTTGATCTCTTGTCCACAGAAACGCACTCTCAGTCAACATCACGCCTTCTGTGTTAAGGAATGCGTAAAATGTGATTCTTTCTGTCATAATGCCCTAAAACTGTAAAAATTATAAAAAGCACCGAAGTAAAAAAAGTAAAACGCTACACACAACTCTCTCCTGCACGATAACTATAGACCACACAATCACGAAAAGGTAAGCCCCTTACACGTTTATCCTATTGTAGTTTGTTAACGTTCATGCACACAAAGACCGTGTGCCTTTTAGAAATATGACCACTGTTAGTTTTCTTGACACAAATTATATATTAATTAAAATGTTTATATGCCGAGGTCACGTTTCCCGACACTTTAGTACAACAAACAGTATTAAAAACGACGCATTTGGAGAACGCTGTGGTGTTCCACGGAACTACATATTTTCGTAATACATAAGTATAAATACGAAAACCGCCAAAGGCGGTATGTTAGCTTCACAGACACTCAAATCAACATGGCGGCTGCTCGGTTTTCTTCAGTCAGCCAATCAGAACAAAGGACACGTGACCTCGAGGAAACACTACTATTTTCCCGCGCGAACACACGGACGTTGCGATCTGAAAACACATACGAAAGACATTTCACAAATAAAATGGGAATGGAAAATCTCTCAGATAAACATACAAATACAAACAGTACAGTATGCAGCAAAGGCATGCCTTCGGTTTGCAAGGGTGCCGGGTTCCCCGAATTTTTTTTGCACAAAAAAATGGCAAAAAGAGGCCGCAGGTACAGAATTATAGCCGTTTAGGTGATGGCGTAGTTCTTTCGCAGAGTTTGCGGACATGACTGACGGCTATAATTCCGTGCTTGTATATTTGTGGTACCATTTTTAGTGCAACAATACTGTCCGTAAGGAATATGTGTCACCATTCCCATTTAATTCGTGCTGCATGCTTTATGTTTTTTGTGTTTTTAATTCTAAACTTTAATGTATTCCGTGTGTGTTTTCAATCAACGGCGTTTGTGTGTTCGCGCGGCATAATAGCGGTGTTTCCTTGATGTCATATGTTGATTGTTGTGTTCGTGAAGCCAAAATGCCGCATTTGGTGGTTTTCGTTTTTATATTTGCGTTTCAGGAAAGATTTCTCCAAAACTGGTCAGTTTTAGCATCGTTCGTAATGCTGCAGTGTCGAGAAATTTGACGTCGACCCACCGAAATCTTGAATTAAGAACGGCTTTAAGATTGAGTTTCAGCGTTGCATGAGTTTATTTTTCTAATAGTCGGTTACGCCCATCCCTTCAAAGACAGACATGAGAGTTCCATGTCTCTCAGGGAGCAGTCCGCTATTCGAGAGAGCAGATTAGAGTGTTCTCATAGTTAATTTACCATGAATTCGATTTGCTTCTGTCACTCGTACTCGCAAATCTTTATAGTCAATGTTTTAAAAATGTTAGGCTATCGTAGTAGCGGCATTATAAAAGTGTACGCGAAAAATTTTAATTAAAACAATTGAAACATTGGCTACTGTTGATAGTTGGCAGTAGCTCCAATTTGCGGACATCGACTGGAAATTAAATCATCATGAAAATACTCGCGACATATTCTGCTTGTCTTTATACTTCAATCGCGCTCCATGAAATCACATGGCGAATCCCCCCCCCCGACGCAAACATGGATCACGCGATCATTGCGTTCCATGAAATCACATGGCGGATCCCCCCCCCCCCCCCCCCAACCACGGGCCGCGCTCATAACTTATCTTGACTCCAAGCGACGATAATGATGAAACTTGCGCTAGCCGTCCGGAAGCACTACATTACCGTCACCCCTGATAAGCGTAAGCATACACTTACAATAATTTCAAATAATTTTCATTCCTTTCGAAGTCTCTAATTCTCCCAGTTATTAACACTTAATTCTCAGAGAAGTTCCCTCTTGCTCTGTCTCAGGAATTTGAAGTAAACGACAAGAGCGACGATACAAGCAAAGTTCCGAAAACTGTAAAAAGCATTCTTACAGAAGTCTTTATACTGGATCATCGCTCTGTACTGCGTTTTTAATTTTTGTATGGATCAATTGATAACTTTGTGTCAGAAATTAATTTAAGAAGTCCCAATACCGTTTTCGGGCGTGTTCCGCTGGTTACAACTTAAATGCGGAACTGAAAGTCCTCACCCAATATTCCGAACTAGTATACCCTCTAATTCACTCCCAACCTGCTGGAAGGTTTGGTTTCCTGGGAGGTTTGGCTGAAAAGAACCGCCACTCTGTAATGGGCTGGGAAAAAACTGTTCGTGACTGGGCAGTGATAAGAGAGTCGATAATTATTGACAGAGTTTTCTTCGCTAGCACCGAAGTTTGATTAGTAAAATACTTACCAAATCTGCTTTGGCAAACAATGGAAAATTCGTTTAAGACAATTTTGGAAATGAAGTGGCAATTAAATTTAAAGCACCACGTAAATGAGTTTTTTTTTTTCACAGTAATAACTTTTACTGAACAAGTAACATTACATTTACTTCTGTCAAAAATAAATTTTGAAGGTATCGTGAGGTGTGTGTGTGTGTGTGTGTGTGTGTGTGTGTGTGTGTGTGTGTGTGCGTGGGTGCGCGCGATGAATTACGTAACTCTGCTACGATTACCGGAACAACAGTATCTCCCAAGACGAAAGGAACTAGTTGGGCCTAAAGGACTGCCCAGTGAGCAGATATTTGAAAAGGAATTTTAATTCAGTAAAACATACTTTTAAAAAAAATGTATTTATTGTCATGCACTGCTTTGCTTTTCAGCGACTACAGTACGAAATAAAAGTGAGAGCCTACATGATAAATGCGGGCCGATTTATTTCAATTCCAAGGCCAAATGGTTCAAATGGCTCTAAGCACTATGGGACTTAATATCTGAGGTCATCAGTCCCCTAGAACTTAGAACTACATAAACATAATTAACCTAAGGACAGCACACACATCTATGCCCGAGGCAGGATTCGAACCTGCAACCGTAGCATCAGCGCGCTTCCGGACTGAAGCGCCTAGAACCGCTCAGCCACATCGGTCGGCTCCAAGGCCAAACTGACTACAAAAAAATTGTTCTGTTTTCGGCTCCATGCCATTATCACAGCTCCGTAATTGACCTCTAATAAAAGCTAAAATCCACGCTTGCCCATTACATGAAGCAGCCTACATCCCTGGACATCGCATTTGGTCTTTTTACCCTCACGAACGATAACGGCCTCTGCCGCTGTCTATACACACACACACACACACACACACACACACACACACACACACACACAACACGGTGGCGTGACGCCATAGACCCTGACTACTCCACATTAGGAAACGGGCGTTCATGTGATATCGAAATGTGGGGATAATGAGTGTCTGCCTGAAACTGACCGAGCGAGGTGGCGCACTGGTTGGCACACTGGACTCGCATACGGGAGGACGACGATTCAGACCCGCGCCCGGCCATCCTGGTTTAGGTTTTCCGTGATCTCCCTAAGTCGCTTCAAGCAAATGCGAGGATGGTTCCTTTGAGAGGGCGCAGACGCTTCCCACCCCATCATTCTCTAATCGCCGGCCGAAGTGGCCGAGCGTTTCTAGGCGCTACAGTCTGGAACCGCGCGATCGCTACGGTCGCAGGTTCGAATCCTGCCTCGGGCATGGATGTGTGTGATGTCCTTAGGTTAGTTAGGTTTAACTAGTTCTAAGTTCTAGGGGACTGATGACCACAGCAGTCAAGTCCCATAGTGCTCAGAGCCATTTGAACCATTCTCTAATGCGATGGGACCGATGACCTCGCTGTTTGGTCCACTGCCCCCAAATCGACCAACCGACCTAAAACTAAAACACCGTGGACTTGGCATAGAGTTTACAGTGGAGATCGGAGCAGAGGCGCCAACGCGGAGGCTGGCGGTGGGCGCCTGTCGTCGGCACGCCGCAGCCGCCGGCCCGCGCGTGGCGTCGGCGGCGTCGGCGTCGCCTGCGATGCCCGGCACGCGCATTGTCGTCCGACCAAATGGCAGCGGCCTACACCCACGGCCGCTATTCCCGGCGGCCGGCCGGCCTCATGGGCGCTAATCGCTCACCAGAATATCGCCTCGCCGCGCCTCGCCTCGCCTCACGCAGAAATAGCGTCGCCGCTGCCACTGCAGCCATTCAGCGCCGCCGCCGCCGCCGCCGCCGCCGCCGCCGCTAGCGACTGACGGCCGCGACACTCGACTCCGCGGTTTCATTAATAACCCGCGGCACGCGCATCTAATAATACATCGAGCGAAAGTATGTTGGCACAACGCTGAAACCGCCTCGCCGCCCGCCGAGCTTCACGCGCCCCTGGAGGAAGGTGGTGGCCGGCGGGCGCGGCGGCGCAGCTGGCGCCACAGGTGCAGCAGCGGTGAGGGCGTGCCGACGCGTCGCGGGGCAGCGCGCTGCCGCTAGCAAACCGCGCCGCGCTCACGCTGTGTCACGCTCGCTCGCTCGCCAGGTGCGTTGTACTAAAACAGATCCCATCTTAGCCTTGTGTGGTATCAGTTCTTATACAAGCGGGTAAGACAGCTAAGGTACGCCCCCCCCCCCCCTACCTAATCAAACGCATGCCGCCGCCTACAAAAGGGCAGTAATATAGAGCGACGGCTTGAACTCTGCTGGAGACATCGTCAATGAGGTGTCTATGGACGAATGGCAGAAACCAGGTAAGTTACAGATTTTGAACCCCGAGGCGTGGAGTGATGCCTATAGTGTAACTCAGCCCAACGGTGATCCACTTAATTCACGTCGGGACTCTGGACACGCCAGTCCATTTCAAGAATGGTATTGTGTACCAACCATTGCCTCACAGTTTCTGCTTTATAACAGGGTGCATTTCCATGCTCATACGAACAGTCATCCCTTCCGAATTGTTCTTCTAATATACTGTATGCAGTACATAACGCTGTAAAATAGGTGACATCCTCCCTCATTTAGCGTTCTCTTGAGCCCAACAAGGGGACCAAACGCTACCTACCGAAAACACTCCTATACCGCAACACAACTTCCTCCGTACTTCACTGTTGACACTACACATGATGGCAGGTAATGTTCTCCACCCATTCGCCGTCGGACAGCCACTCGTTTGCAGTCATCACTGTGCAGTAAAAAATGTTCAAATATGTGTGAAATCTTATGGGACTTACCTGCTAAGGTCATCAGTCCCTAAGCTTACACACTACTTAACCTAAATTATCCTAAGGACAGACACACACACCCATGCCAGAGAGAGGACTCGAACCTCCGCCGGGACCAGCCGCACATTCCATGACTGCTGCGCCTAAGACCGCTCGGTTAATCCCGCGCGGCGACTACGCAGTAGCATCGCTTAGCATTCCTTACAGAAGTCTGTGGCTCACGTGAGGCTGACGCACCACTGTGCGCCTTTCTTTTTTAACTCTCCGCACACAGTCGTTGTACTAGCTGCACTGCTGATAGCACTTCGGATGCGATGGTCGACATCCCTGTCCGTCATCACAGCAAGTCAGTCTGCTCTCGGTTTATTGTTACTCAGGTGTCATTTAGTGACTCTAGTCATATTCCCAGTCCCGCAGCTCGTGGTCTTACGGTAGCGATCTCGCTTCCTGCGCACGGGGTCCCGGGTTTGAATCCCGGCGGGGTCAGCGATTTTTCCAGCCTCGTGGTGACTGCTTGTTGTTGTGTCGTCTTCAGCATGATCATTCCTCCACACTACGGTCGGAGGAAGGCAACGGCAAACCACCTCCCCTAGGACCTTGCCTAGTACGGCGGTGCGGGTATTCCGCATCGTCCCCAACGCTCCTCGGAGTATGGGACCTCATCATCACCTGTCAAATTCTCAAGACATTCAGCTTTCCTGGCAGAACCAAACAGCTGTTACTGCTTCTGTACTGACAAACACAACACTCCCCGCGTCCTTTTATTCTGATATGTCCGCCTCTCGTGGCATCTAGTAGTCAGTTCCGCATTACACACAGATGTCCGGATACTTTTTATCAGACGGTCTATATCCAGAACTGGAAATTCGCTTACCCTGCAAATGAAATAATGCATGATCGTCGAAGCAAGGAGACCGTAAGTAGCAGACAAGCACATGCGGGGAGAGCAGGCTATTAATATCGAACATGAGCCTTGACACATATGTTTAGAAGTATGTATATGGAGATACGACTTTCAGTAACTTGTACTGAGAGAAGTGGCGAATTTTGTGATGTCCGCAAGTAACTTTTAAGGATTATACCTGCCGATTTGTGACATAGACTTTTTATTTCTTTTTTCTAAACGAAATGAAGGATGAACGAGTATTTTGGTATAAGGGACCCGTGGCTTCCGGTGGCTCGTTACAGGGGCTGTATTTCGTTTGTTTCTTACACTCATTTATCTGTATCTGTATTGCACCGGAAGTATGTGCACAACAGTACAAATACGTACAATTAGGTGTGTCTGGTTTGGTAACAAACTAGTTGCATTCACTCACGCTACTTGCTACTGACATTCGCGAGCCCTCTCCCCTCTTCGTCCACAAGTTTGTATTCAGTACGGCTCTCTTGTGTGTTATTTCCACGTTAACAGTGATATACAACAGCAGGTATACGTTTACGGAGGAGGAGTTGGCTGATATGTACGTCTACGGTTTCTCTGTGTGCTTAATGAAGGAGCGATACGACGGAGTGATGAGCTGTTACAGCAGTGGTGCCAACCACATTACAGCACTTTCGCATCGCGGAGTCGTTGCATTATTGGGTTATGGGTTGTCAGTTTTTGACTGTTTTGAAAGTATTTTCACAGAAAATAAGTTAACTGACATAAGGAGTCCTCATACCAAAATACTGAGATAATATCTGTGAAGAACCTCCGGATTATTCTAAGGGGAGATTCGGTTTGCTCCGAATACTTTGTACCGTGGTATTCCGATTAACCTTCAAAGAAGACCTACCGACATGACTTTTAAGAAAGTAAGAAGGTTAAGAGCGTTGCAGGCCACTGCCTCGCAGTCAGGAGAAGAGGTCGCACAAGCGTATCTGAACTGTTGTTGTTGTTGTTGTGGTGGTCTTCAGTCCTGAGACTGGTTTGATGCAGCCCTCCACGCTCCTCTACCCTGTGCAAGCTTCTTCATCTCCCAGTACGTACTGCAGCCTACATCCTTCTGAATCTGCTTAGTGTATTCATCTCTTGGTCTCCCTCTACGATTTTTACCCTCCACGCTGCCCTCCAATACTAAATTGGTGATCCCTTGATGCCTCAGACGATGTCCTACCACCCGACCCCTTCTTCTAGTCAAGTTGTGCCACGAACTCCTCTTCTCCCCAACCCTTACATGCCCGAGGCAGGATTCGAACCTACGACCGTAGCGGTCGCGCGGTTCCAGACTGTAGCGCCTAGAACCACTCGGCCACTCGGGCCGGCTTTCACCTAATTGACAGCGGAAAAACTTGTAATACCAAGGATAACCTATTAGTCATATGATCCAAGCATGCCTTTTCAACAGACAAGAAGACTGTTGCCTTTCAAAATTGCGTTTGCGATCACTAAAAACGAAGTCGCACGGACGAATGTTTCAAAGAGCGTAGTTCTGTTTACTAAATCCCGTCTTTACTCACGGACAACGGTATGTAGCCTTTTCAACGGTAACAAATTCTACTAGCATTTCTGTATTCCTTAAAGAAAACGAAAAATAAGAAGTACACGAAGATCACATTCTTACGTCAAATATCGTCCATACCGAGGTATTGTAATGCTCAGAAAAGAGTTTTTTTGAAAATTATGAGTATGCAAATAACTGGAGAGCCAAAGAAAGTTGTACACCTGCCTAATATCGTGTACGGCCCCGCGAGCATGAAGAAGTGCCGCAACACGACGTGGTATGGACTCGAATGATGTCTGAAGTACTGCTGGAGGGAACTGTCGCCGTGTTTCCTGCAGGGCTGTCTATACACCCGTGAAAGTACGGTGGAGAGGAGATCTCTTCTGAACAGCACGTTGCAAGGCATTTCAAATATGCTCAGTAATGTTCATCTCTGGTGAGTTTGGTGGCCAGCGGAAGTGTTTGAACTTAGAAGAGTATTTCTAGATCCACCCTGCGCAATTCTGGACGTATGGGGTGTCCCACCGTCCTGCTGGAATTGCCCAAGTATGTCGGAATGCACAATGGACATGAATGGGTGCAGATGATCAAACAGGATACTTACGTACGGCTCACCTGCCAGAGTCGTATCTAGACGTTTCAGGGTTTCCACATCACTCCAACTGCACACGTCCCACACCGTCACAGAGCCTCCACCAGCTTGAACATTCCCCTACTGACATGAAGGGAAGATGGATTCATGAGGTTGCCTCCATACCCGTACACGTCCATCCGCTCGATACGACTTGAAACGAGACTAGGCCGACAAGGCAAGATTTTTCCAGTCATCAACAGTCCAATGTTGGCGTTGACTGGCCCAGGCGAGGCGTAGAGCTTTGTGTCGTGCATCATCAAGTGTACACGAGTGGGTCTTCGGCTCCGAATGCCCATATCGCTGATGTTTCGTTGAATGGTTTGGACGCTGACACTTGTTGATGCTCCAGCACTGAAATCTGCTGCGATTTGCGGAAGGGTTGCACTTCTGTCACGTCAACGATTCTCTTCAGTCGTCATTGTCCCGTTCTTGCAAGATCTTTTTCCGGTCGCGCTCTCGCTTCCCGAGCAAGGGGTCCGGGATTCGATTCCCGGCGGGGTCAGGGCTTTTCACCTGCCTCGAAATGACTGGGTGTTTGTGTTGTCCTCATCCTTTCATCATCATTATTCATGAAAGTGGTGAGATTGGAAAGAGTAAAGGTCGGGAATTTGTACGCACGCTGATAACCACGCAGTTGAGCGCCCCACAATCCGAATCATCACCACCACATTTTTCCAGCTGCAGTGACGTCGGAGATTTGATGTTTTATCGGATTCCTGATATTCACGGTACACTCGTGAAATGGTCGTACTGGAAAATCCCCACTTCACCGCTACATCGAAGATGCTGTGCCCCATCGCTCGTGCGCCGACTAGAACACCACGTTCAAATTCAAATCTTGATAACCTGCTATTGTAGCAGCAGTAACCGATCAAACAACTGCGTCAGACACTTACTGACTTATACAGGCGTTGCCGACCGCAGCGCCGTATTCTGCAACTACCCTATCTATTCAAATGGTTCGATTGGCTCTGACCACTATGGGACTTAACATCTGAGGTCATCAGTCCCCTACAACAGAACTACTTAAACCTAACACATCCATGCCCGAAGCAGGATTCGAACCTGCGACCGTAGCGGTCGCGCGGTTCCAGATTGAAGCGCCTAGAATCGCTCGGCCACAGCGGCCGGCCCATATCTATCCAACTGCACTTATTCCAAATACTGTCATTACTGAAAACTATAAAAATACGAAAGTTTCATATGGGTCCCCTCTTGTTATTATTATCGGTATTATTATTATTATTTTAGGCACGTGGAGTCGAGAAGTTGGCAAAGAACGCCTGCAGAAATGACTTCACAGCTAACGGTGCGGTCCGGGCTGACGGGAAGCTAGTACAAGGTCGGACCGACAGTGAAGGTGAGGAGTTATGAAGCCGCTGGCGGTTCGGCCAGTGTTTTGGCGGTAGTGGGCAGCCGGCGCGGCGGCCGTACGTCAGCGGGCCAGCCAGCTCTTAAAGCCTCCCGTCATTCCTACAAAACGGCACGGCACGGCGTCGCGTATTTTACTGCGGCCCAAATCCCCGGCAGTGCACAGCTAGTAGCGATCGCGACAAACGCGGCGCCAGCAGAAACAATGTGCTTTGTTGAAAAGGAGCGCCGCGATTTACGAGACGGCGGGCAGCGTTTTACTGCCCTAGGGCGGGACGCGGGCGGTGAAACGCAGCAGACGCAGTGGATAGCAGGTGCCGCGCCAGCAGCCGCGTCCACGAGCCCAATAAAATACCCCGGGTGTCACTGTGGCATCAATAATTGCGCTATGCCGAATTTTTGCAGGGTCCACTGACGTGGCCCCTAATGGGGCTTCTTTCTTGTCACCAGTCTTCCGACTGGCTTGATGCGATCCGCCAGTACTTTGTCCTGTGCCATCCCGTTCTCTCAAAGTATCACTTAACCCCATGGTGCACGATTTTCACTACAGTTTTCAGTCATGAGGGTGCAGATGCGTTAATACCAAGTGCCCTCAATCATTTGTTAGCTACATTCCAATCTTCGTCTTCCCCCATACATTTTTAGCCTTACTGTCTTTGGTGTGGTAGGACCCGGATTGGATTCCTAGTACCTCCTCAAATATTTTCTGGCGTAGTGAGTTCTGGAAAGGGGTCCACTCAACCTCGTGAGGATAAATGAAGAGCGCTTGAATAAAGAAGCAGTGGCATCATCCGGAATCACCTACTGGTAATAACGGCTGGAGGGACTGGCGACAGGTAGACCACGTGTTCCACGGTCGCAGACCGCTCCTCGTACTATCTTGTAGCCAGCAGTCGGGTTCCCACGACTGGCCTAAGGCCTAATACGCGAATGCAGTTTTCTTTTTTTTGTCTTAATACATGTCATACCATCTTCTTCTTCTTCTTCTTCTTCTTCTTCTGAGTCTACGGAGAATCTCGTGATTTCTTACGATTTAATCTTTTAAGACACTCTGTTTACAGCTGTGCACATTAATTTTTAGAATGCATTAGCTGCAACTAAAATATTATTCCTCAATGGAAACCTCATGTACACATCTGCGAATGTTCATCTTCACATCATCATGCAAGTGCTCGCACCTGTCTGAAATCACTGTAAAAATATCAACAAGTGAGTGTAGAGCGCGCAGCACCTAGTGACCGCCAGAATTCACGGAAGTGTTGATCAGTCATACTCCACCGTAGCCGGCCGCGGTGGCCCAGCGGTTCTAGGCGCTTCAGTCCGGAACCGCGCGACTGCTACGGTCGCAGGCTCGAATCCTGCCTCGGGCATGGATGTGTGTGACGTCCTTAGGTTAGTTAGGTTTAAGTAGTTCTAAGTCTAGGGGACTGATGACCTCAGATGTTACCTCCCACAGTGCTCAGGGCCATTCAATCATATTCCACTGTATAACTGAATGTTGTTATTGTTGTTTCACATGGTGATTATTGAATTTTCAGTGTATTTATTAGAACAGAGAATATTTCAAAATTAGTTTAGTACATGAAAAGAAGCCAAGTGTATGAAGTACATACTGAAACGGGTACAGTCATTAGTACAAATCTTGCATCTAAAATCATTTTAAAAAATCACATAAGAGCATTACAGCAAAAAGAAAAATTTTCATTCTCCCAGAAAAAGATTACATCTGAAAGGTTTTTATTTTTAGCGTCTTCCTGTAGCATCAATCTTCAAACATTTCGAGTCTCTTAACTTCCGGTTCTCCCACACTCCAAGAGTCACTTTCTATACAATTCTGAGCTCCACATACAAATTCTCACATATTTCTTCCTGAAATTAAAGCCTATTTTTACTACTTCATTTGGCCAGGAATTCGCCTGTCTGCCTCCTTTTTACGTCATCTTTGCTCCCCTCCTTCGTTATACTGCTTCCAAGGTAGCGTAATTTACACTCCTGGAAATGGAAAAAAGAACACATTGACACCGGTGTGTCAGACACTGCGAGAGGGCTGTACAAGCAATGATCACACGCACGGCACAGCGGACACACCAGGAACCGCGGTGTTGGCCGTCGAATGGCGCTAGCTGCGCAGCATTTGTGCACCGCCGCCGTCAGTGTCAGCCAGTTTGCCGTGGCATACGGAGCTCCATCGCAGTCTTTAACACTGGTAGCATGCCGCGACAGCGTGGACGTGAACCGTATGTGCAGTTGACGGACTTTGAGCGAGGGCGTATAGTGGGCATGAGGGAGGCCGGGTGGACGTACCGCCGAATTGCTCAACACGTGGGGCGTGAGGTCTCCACAGTACATCGATGTTGTCGCCAGTGGTCGGCGGAAGGTGCACGTGCCCGTCGACCTGGGACCGGACCGCAGCGACGCACGGATGCACGCCAAGACCGTAGGATCCTACGCAGTGCCGTAGGGGACCGCACCGCCACTTCCCAGCAAATTAGGGACACTGTTGCTCCTGGGGTATCGGCGAGGACCATTCGCAACCGTCTCCATGAAGCTGGGCTACGGTCCCGCACACCGTTAGGCCGTCTTCCGCTCACGCCCCAACATCGTGCAGCCCTCCTCCAGTGGTGTCGCAACAGGCGTGAATGGAGGGACGAATGGAGACGTGTCGTCTTCAGCGATGAGAGTCGCTTCTGCCTTGGTGCCAATGATGGTCGTATGCGTGTTTGGCGCCGTGCGGGTGAGCGCCTCAATCAGGACTGCATACGACCGAGGCACACAGGGCCAACACCCGGCATCATGGTGTGGGGAGCGATCTCCTACACTGGCCGTACACCACTGGTGATCGTCGAGGGGACACTGAATAGTGCACAGTACATCCAAACCGTCATCGAACCCATCGTTCTACCATTCCTAGACCGGCAAGGGAACTTGCTGTTCCAACAGGACAATGCACGTCCGCATGTATCCCGTGCCACCCAACGTGCTCTAGAAGGTGTAAGTCAACTACCCTGGCCAGCAAGATCTCCGGATCTGTCCCCCATTGAGCATGTTTGGGACTGGATGAAGCGTCGTCTCACGCGGTCTGCACGTCCAGCACGAACGCTGGTCCAACTGAGGCGCCAGGTGGAAATGGCATGGCAAGCCGTTCCACAGGACTACATCCAGCATCTCTACGATCGTCTCCATGGAAGAATAGCAGCCTGCATTGCTGCGAAAGGTGGATATACACTGTACTAGTGCCGACATTGTGCATGCTCTGTTGCCTGTGTCTATGTGCCTGTGGTTCTGTCAGTGTGATCATGTGATGTATCTGACCCCAGGAATGTGTCAATAAAGTTTCCCCTTCCTGGGACAATGAATTCACGGTGTTCTTATTTCAATTTCCAGGAGTGTATTTAGTTTGTGAGTCCCAATTTTAAGTTTATCACTAACCTCTTTTCTGCTACTCCTCATTAGTCTTTCTTCGGTTTACTGCCAACCCGTATTCTATTCTCAATAAGCTGTCGATTCTACTCAGTATGTTCTGTAATTCTTACTCGCTTTCCCTCGTGGATAGCAATGTAATCAGCCAATCGTATTATTCATTATTTCACCCTGAATTTTAATCCTAATTCTAAACCTATCTCTTGTTTGCAATTTTATTTCTTCGGTGTACAGACTGAACAGTAGGAAAGAAATGTGGTATCCTTGTCTCTCAACCTTTTTTTTTAATCGGAGCATTTCCATGCTGGTGTTAATTCTCATTGTCCCTTCCTAGTTCTTACGCATATTTCATATTAACCATATTACCCATCATACATATTATTCTTAGACATTACGAACATCTTGCACCATTTTACATTGGCGAACTTTTTGCTACGGCGAAAAATTCTATGAAAGAGTCTTTATTTTCTAAAGTTATGCTTCCATCATCAAGCGAAGCGTCAGAACTGCCTCTACAGTGACTTTACCTTTCGTAAATCCGATCTGACCATCATCTAACAGATCTTCAGTCCATTTTTTTTCATCATCTGTATCACTTTAAACCGGATTTTACGTACATTTTATATACAGCTTTGGACAGCTATATCGTGCTAAAAAAATCCAAATGAAGTTAGATTTTTGAAAGCGAGTTTTCTATTTTATTTTATCGTGAGAATGCATTTTGTTTTATTTGATTCTCTGTAAACAGTTTCCGCGCTTTCAAGTCACGCAAGAACAAACTTTACGTACTACATTTAGCTCCACTTTAAACCCTCGTATCTCGGCAACGGACAAAGATTATTGGATGAAAAAAAATCTTAGAAAAACAGGGTTTTTTGAACTTAAAATACACACAAAGCAAGAAACTTTTAAAACTTTATCTTAGGCAAAGGTTCGATATACCGGTGGACCAGATACTAATCTTTAGTCTCGCTCCAGCCAACGTTATTTACAGGCGACTGTTTTTGCACTTAAAATCCGAACGAGCGTGACTGTTTTTGTACGTAGAATTAGAATGTTGCGCATACAAATTGTGCCATTAGATGAGCATTAATGTTAGCCCAATTAAAATCTTTCTCAAAAGGAATTTATCAGTCCGCAAAATTTGCCTGGACGGCAGCTTCGGTTCGTTTGTTGAAACCTTGCTTAATATAATGTAAAGTAGCTATATTAAGACAGATGTTCGAATGGCTATATACTTTGCTGCTGGTCCGGGCTAGTCCAGAAACTTTTTACCCAATATTCCTAGCTCAAAAAGGAGCCGAACACGAAGCCCCCCCCCCCCCCCCCCCCAATGCCATGATTCTGAGCGCGGATTTTTCATGTATAGTTATTACAGCACTTCGGTTTCTACTGGCATTGACGACCGTCGGCTACGAACAGGAATTAAATAAAATTGACAAATACAGGAATCACTATTGTTTCCACACGATTATAATGTCGCAAATTCATTAAAACCGTTTCTACAAAGACGGCAGATAATGCTTAAAGGGAATTACTTCGAAAAAAAATGTTTTTTTCTTGTTTGGTGATATACCACGTAACGTTTGGTAGTCATAATGTGCGTCGGCTTGAATGGGTAAGAGCCAACACTCTCGCTGTGGAGGTGAGGGCCACCTGCTACCGCAAGCGAACAGGTGTTGCAGTGGGAGTACCAGCCGGCCTGCAATGATTCCTGGTGTTTCACTCAGCTAATTAAGAAAGGGCACTATTTCTCGTCCAGCGCAGCGCCGCCGCACGACACGTCCCACATGCAGCTCGGGCTGGCGCGTCCCCTGCAGAATGCAGACCCTGCGACGGCAACATCGACGGTGGAAACAGCGTTGAGAGCAAAAAGCTGCGCGCGACGCGAATACGCCAACAAACGTGCGGAGAGTATGAAAATAGCGAACGGAACCGGGCCGGCCGGCTGGACAGGGCAGGAATAGTCAAGCAGTATCTGTCTCAATGGACAGACCCCTGTGACTGCGGGACGCTTAGTGAGTCTAATAAGGCTGACGTGAGCCACCTCCCCCTCCCGTGTATGTGTGTGTGTGTGTGTGTGTGTGTGTGTGTGTGTGTCTTCTCTTCTCCCTCCCTCGACTTCATTTGCCCTGTGCTGCAGTTTTTCTTGCACATTCGACTCCTAAGGGATACTAGATCAATTTGCAGCGTTGAAACGTTTGCCACTGTCAGTTTATACCTTTACCAGTTGACAATGCCGGCAGTGCGCGGGTATTCATTTTGTAGTTTTCTACGAAAACAAAAAAATTATCTGTGTTGTGTAATATCGATAAAATATCATTACATATAGTCGCGAAAACACCTTTTAAATTATGAAAAAAATGTTAAAATGTGTGTGAAATCTTATGGGACCTTACTGCCAAGGTCATCAGTCCCTAAGCTTACACACTACTTAACCTAAATTAGCCTAAGGAGACACACACACACACACACACACACACACGCCCGAGGGAGGACTCGAACCTCCGCCGGGACCAGCCGCACAGTCTATGACCGCAGCGCTTATGACCGCAGCGCTTATGACCGCAGCGCTTCCAACCGCTCGTCTAATCCCGCGCGGCTTAAATTATGAAACAGTAGTACAAAGAAATATACATGTACAAATTTTTGGGTACAGTAATTAGTAAACATGATCATGGACAGTTTTTGTACACTGGGCGCAACTGCTTCGCGTAACGCGATTTTGTAAACGTCTCTATGGCAATGTCTCTTCATAGCTCTGTAGACGGCTACCGTTTTCGCCTACAGCCGTTTGCACTTCGCAATTGAAAGCTGTCAAAAGCTCTGCCATATGTCAAGGATTTCCTTCGACCGAGTGTCTTAGAAGTAAAGAATAAATGTATTAAAACTTCATGCATGATGCGGCATTTTTGCCTTGTATCTTAGTGTTTATTACGTCATCTCTCTTCAACTATATGCCGTATAATGATATATTTGTGTGGGTACATTCAGCGGCATATGTGGATAGCGTCCGTGAAATATGTTGCGAATACAGTAAGTAGCTAAGAAATAATAAATCTAAACTTCATACATGATACGGGAGTTTTTCGCGCATTTCGGAGTTTATGACGTCATATCCCCTGAAATATGTATGGTACCATGATATAATTTTGGAGGTGCATTTAGCGACATAGTCTGCGAAATTTATTGCGAACTGATTTAGCAGCGCAAAAGCAATAAATCTAAACGTCATGCATGATGCGGCAGTTTTTCTTGCATTTCATTCTTTACTACGCCCCCTGAAATATGATAGACGGTCCTTACTATCGCAGCAATTGTTGCCCGACAGTAATGGATGCGTGTGCAAAATTTGGTTGAAATCTGTACAGTGGTTTTTTAGGAGACGCAAATATAAACACACATACAAACATTCGTTGTTATAAAACGTATGGATTTCTTTATGCGTTTTTTTCACCTCGTAAGATTACGGTCTTCTGGTTCTCTCATCTAACCACACATTGTGAGTCAAGATCAATATAGTAAATGACCAACATAAAATAACAATAATAATAATCATAATAATAAACCCCGTGGAGGCCCGGGAAAAGAACAGGCCTCCGGTATGTTCTGCCAGTCGTAAAAGGCGACGAAAAGAACAAACCACTACTAGGGCTAACCCCCCTTTTAGTGTGATTACTTGGTTCAGGACAGAACTAAAGAAGCCTCGGACAAGCGCCGTCATGGTCGGGGACGACGCTTGAACCCTATGCCCACCCACAATGGTAACGACACTGCTAGCCAACTGGAAAATGATTTAAATCCAAATAGAGGTGTTTTGCAGGATATGCTTCCTGCAACCACCCTAGAAGGAAAACAAAGACAGAGGATGAGATGGTCAGATGAAGTTAATCGACACCTCATGTTCTGTTATTACCAAGCAACAAACCTAGGAACCAACACAACTGGATACAGATCACAAGTATACACAACATTTATTACCAGATACCCAGAATTAAAATTTTTAACAGAACAAAGACTAGCTGATCAGATCCGTGTAATAATCAAAAATAACAGGATAGCTCAGTCAGAATCAGAAAACATCAAACAACAAGTACAACAAATACTGGAACAAAATAATGTGCAATCAGAAGAAGAAGAAAATACAGTAATGGACTCAAAAATCCCAGAGCAAACAAAGACCAACACGCATTAATTAAACAATCAGAGGAAAACGAAATCTTAAGACAGCCACCAGAACAAGCACAAATAGAACATGAAGTGACACACATGTACAGACATTAGACCATTCTTGCATAGACCGCCAAATAACCCACAAGTCGAAACAACAATAAAAACTATCAACACAATCATACACAACAAAATAAATGAAAACACAACTATGGAAGAGTTACAACTACTCGTTTATATAGGAGCACTAACTACACTAAATATACACACTAGGCAGAGATCAGAACCAACCAACACACTGAAGAAACCCACAAATCCAGCACGGCAACACAGGCTACAGATCAGAATAGAAAAACTGAGAAGAGACATCGGACAGCTAACACAATTTATAAGAAATGAAATGTCAGAAAAAAAACGAAAAAGGTTAGGTAAAATCTCACAACAAGAAGCGATAGAGCAATTAGATGAAAAGAAGCAGAAATTACAAGCATTGGCCAAACGACTTAGAAGATACAAAAAAAAGTGAAAACAGAAGGACACAAAACCAAACATTCAACACAAACCAAAAGAAATTTTACCAGACAATAGATAACACACACATTAAAATAGACAATCCACCAAGCATAACAGACATGGAACACTTCTGGAGCAACATATGGTCAAACCTGGTACAACATAACAGGCATGCACGGTGGATACAAGCAGAAACAGACACATACAAGATGATACCACGGATGCCTGAAGTGATAATTTTGCAACATGAAGTCACCCAAGCAATTAATTCTACTCATAATTGGAAAGCTCCTGGAAAAGATAAAATACCAAATTTCTCGCTAAAGAAGTTCACCTCAACACATTCACATCTAACTAAATTATTTAACAGTTACATTGCAGACCCATACACATTCCCTGATACACTTACACATGAAATAACTTATCTGAAACCTAAAGATCAAGCAGACACAGCAAATCCAGCTAAATATCGCCCCATAACATGCCTACCAACAATATACCAAATATTAACTTCAGTCATTACACAGGAATTAATAACACATACAACACAGAACATAATTATAAATGAAGATCAAAAAGGCTGTTGCAAAGGAGCACGAGGATGTAAAGAGCAACTGATAATAGATGCAGAGGTGACATATCAAGCTAAAACTAAACAAAGGTCGCTACACTACGCATACACTGATTACCAAAAAGCTTTTGATAGTGTACCCCACTCATGGTTACTACAAATATTGGAAATATACAAAGTAGATCCTAAATTGATACAGTTCCTAAACATAGTAATGAAAAATTGGAAAACCACACTGAATATACAAACAAATTCAAATAATATCACATCACAGCCAATACAGATTAAGAGTGGAATATACCAAGGAGACTCATTAAGTCCTTTCTGGTTCTGCCTTGCTCTGAACCCACTATCCAACATGCTAAATAATACAAATTATGGATACAATATTACTGGAACATACCAACACAAAATCACACATTTGCTATATATGAATGATCTAAAACTACTGGCAGCAACAAATCAACAACTCAACCAATTACTAAAGATAACAGAAGTATTCAGCAATGATATAAATATGTAAGAAAAATGGCATAGTCAAGGGAAAACACACTAAATAAGAAGATTAAATATTGGATAACCACAGCGACTGCATAGAAGCGATGGAAAAAACAGATGCCTATAAATATCTAGCATACAGACAAAAAATAGGAATAGATAATACAAATATTAAAGAAGAACTAAAAGAAAAATATAGACGAAGACTAACAAAAACACTGAAAACAGAATTGAGAGCAAGAAACAAGACAGAAGGTATAAATACTTATGCTATACCAATATTGACCTACTCATTTGGAGTAGTGAAATGGAGTAACACAGACCTAGAAGCACTCAATACACTTACACGATCACAATGCCATAAATATAGAATACATCACATACATTCAGCAACATAAAGATTCACATTAAGCAGAAAGGAAGGAGGAAGGGGATTTATCGACATAAAAAACCTACATTATGGACAGGTAGACAATTTAAGAAAATTCTTTATAGAACGAGCAGAAACTAGCAAAACACACAAAGCAATAACTCATATAAATAGATCGGCTACACCACTGCAATTTCATAACCACTTCTACAACCCTCTAGAGCACATAACATCAACAGATACGAAGAAAGTAAACTGGAAAAAGAAAACACTAAATGGCAAGCACCCGTATCATCTAACACAGCCACACATCGATCAAGACGCATCCAACACATGGCTAAGAAAAGGCAATATATACAGTGTGACGGAAGGATTCATGATTGCAATACAGGATCAAACAATAAACACCAGATATTACAGCAAGCATATTATTAAAGATCCCAATACCACAACATTTAAATGCAGACTTTGCAAACAACAAATAGAAACAGTAGATCACATCACAAGCGGATGTACAATACTAGCAAATACAGAATACCCCAGAAGACACGACAATGTAGCAAAAATAATACATCAACAGCTTGCCTTACAACATAAACTTATAAAACAACACGTTCCCAAATACAAGTATGCACCTCAAAATGTACTGGAGAATGATGAATACAAATTATACTGGAACAGAACCATTACAACAGATAAAACAACAACACATAACAAACCTGACATCATACTCACCAATAAAAAGAAGAAATTAACACAACTAATCGAAATATCCATACCCAATACAACAAATATACAAAAGAAAACAGGAGAAAAAATTGAAAAATACATCCAACTGGCTGAGGAAGTCAAGGACATGTGGCATCAGAATAAAGTTGACATTATACCAATTATACTATCAACTACAGGAGTCATACCACACAATATCCACCAGTACATCAATGCAATACAGCTACATCCAAACTAATCTATACAACTACAGAAATCCGTAATTATTGATACATGTTCAATTACCCGAAAGTTCCTAAATGCAATAAAACATATACCGTACAGTTAAAAGGAAGTCACGCTTGATCAAGGTCCGCGTCAGTTTCCATTTTTGACCAGACATAACGTCTGAGAAAAGAAAGAAAGAAAGATTAACAATAATAATAATAATAATAATAATAATAATAATAACATGCTGTAACAAATGTGTGAAATTTTAAAAATTGTGTTACACAATTTCCTCACTATGTTCTTATTCACTGTGAGTAACGATATCGAACAGAAATATACAGCAGCAGTTGATGACACAAGGAAGAGCGAGATGCAATAGGGTAAAATAAGCAGGTGAAACAGAAGGAAGAAAAAAGAATGTTAGGCATGAGTTCAAATGGCTATAAGCACTATCGGACTTAACATCTGAGGTCTTCAGTCCCCTAGACTTAGAACTAAGTAAACCTAACTAACCTAAGGATATCACACATATCCATGCCCGAGGCAAGATTCGAACTTGAGGCCGTAGCAACCGCGTGGTTCCAAACTGAAGCGCCTACAACCGCTTGGCCACACCGGCCGGCTATGTAAATTAAAAAAAAAAAAAAAAAACACATTCGATACAGTCACAATTGTTTTTATTTTGCCTACTGGCTATCGGTTTCAGTGTACAGTACCATCCTCAGACCATTCTATGATAAAAAAAAATCACAGTACTATGTTAAAATAACAACGTGAAAA
The DNA here is from genome assembly GCF_021461385.2 of Schistocerca piceifrons. Classification (NCBI taxonomy): domain Eukaryota; kingdom Metazoa; phylum Arthropoda; class Insecta; order Orthoptera; family Acrididae; genus Schistocerca; species Schistocerca piceifrons. The sequence continues at coordinate 431,717,552 of NC_060141.1, forward strand.
ACATTTACTAAATATCAAAATATTTTCTCTCCATAGCAGCTAAGGTATGGTGTTAAGTGCAGTCGAAAATATACAGGTAGCCCTTTGCTCTCTGGCACGCAGTCGTCACTCTTGCTTCTCTTCTTGGGATGAGCCCACCAATATATATTAAGATTCTACTAAATACCATACGTGGTTTTGTAAATGTTTCTCGTATCATTATTTTAACATAGCGTGACCTGAGGATGGTACTGTGTACTGAAACCGGTAGTCATGTAAACAAAATTTAAAAAAAAAAATTCAACTATTGCCCGCTGTTTCAACCGGCAGTATGTTGGCAATATATACTACGAAAGTCACCATTCACGAGTGCGTATGCGGAGTGTGTGTTCCCTATTGGGTTCGTTGCGAGGTTCCAAACATCGCGAATAAGTAATCTACCTTAATTATGCTTACGTATGAAGAGTTTGTTTACCGTACTACATCTGATCATGGAGGCTAGCCTTATGAAACTCTTAATGGATTAAAATTTTCTCTACCAGCTTCTCCGTTTTAGCCATACGTCTGTGTTCTATCCACAAGTATTCAAGAAGAGATTAAAGCATTATCCATAATCGTCGGAGGTGTTTCCTTCCCTTTCTGCATTTATCAGCCGTTTTTCTTCTCCCCAACAACGAGCCAGTATCTCTGCCGCACTTTGAATTATTCATGCTTTCCTCATGTGGTTGCTACGGTCGCAGGTTCGAATCCTGCCTCGGGCATGGATGTGTGTGATGTTCTTAGGTTAATTAGGTTTAAGTAGTTCTAAGTCTAGGGGAATGATGACCTCATGTCAAGTCCCGTAGTGCTCAGAGCCATTTCTATTTAATTTACATAGGTCTTGTATTTATAAGAATAATTCGATTATTTGACGTACCATACCTAATAACGGAAGCTTGCCATCTGAAGCATTAAGTGATGAATAAATTAATTCACAGTGGCAGAGATGGAACATTTCATCTACACCTTCACCAACGCTCCGCAAGCCACCTGACGATGTGTGGCGGAGGGTACTTCTGGCACCGCTAACTAATCCGCGCCGGCCGGTGTGGCCGTGCGGTGCTAGGCGCGTCAGTCTGGAACCGCGTGACCGCTACGGTCGCAGGTTCGAATCCTGCCTCGGGCATGGATGTGTGTGATGTCCTTAGGTTAGTTAGGTTTAAGTAGTTCTAAGTTCTAGGGGACTGATGACCATAGATGTTAAGTCCCATAGTGCTCAGAGCCGTTTGAACTAATCCGCTCTTCCCTGTTCCATTCGCGAATCGCGCGTCGGAAATGTTTGTCGGTAAGCCTCCGTACTGGTTGTAATTACTTACTTTTTCTCATTTTGGTCATTTCGGGAGACGTATGTGGAGGAAGTAATAAGCTGTCCGTCTCTTCCCGGAAAGTAATCTTTCGAAACTTCAATAGCAAACATCTCCGTGCTATACAACACATCTCTTGTAGCGCCTACCACTGCAGTTTGTTGAGCATCTCAGTAACGCTCTCGCGCGGACTCAACGAACCCGTCACGAAACGCGCCCCTCTTCGTTGGATCTTTTCTCTCTCTTGTATCAGTCCTACCTGGTACTGATTCCATTTTAATGAACAACATTCGACAATGGGTCGAACAAGTGCCTTGTGAGCTACTTCTTTAATGGATGAATTACATTTCTATGAATCTCAGTCAGACATCTGCTTTTCGCAGTATTTGTCGTATGTGGTGATTACAAGTGGTTCAAGTGGCTCGGAGCACTATGGGACTTAACTTCTGAGGTCATCAGTCCCCTAGAACTTAGAACTACTTAAACCTAACTAACGTAAGGCCATCACAGACATCCGTGCCCGAGACAGGATTCGAACCGCGATCGTAGCGGTCGCGCGGTTCCAGACTGTAACGCCTAGAACCGTTAGGCCACCCCGGCCGGCTGTTGATTATACTGAAGGTCACTATGGATAGCTACTACTAGATATTTCACGGTAGGTACTGTTTGGAGGTATTAGTAATCAATAGTTTAGTTGTACAGCACTGGATCTCTTTTCTCATGCACGCGCAATACGTCACATTTACTTGCGTTCAGTGTCAACTGCCAGTCCCTGCACCATTCATCAATCCTCTGTAGGTCCTTCTGCAAAAAGTTATTGTCTTCGGACATTGGTACCTTCTTATCTACAACCACAGCCCCACAGAGCTTCCGATGCATTCTATTAGGTCGTTTATATACACTGTGAACAGTAACGGTCCTATCTCACGTCCTTGTTATCAGGCTGCCACGGTCGTCACCATTCCACTTTTTCACGATGGATTAGTTTAGAAGATCAGTTTTCACGGCGAAATTGCCTCTGAAAAGAGCACTGGTAAGATTCGCTGTTTACTACTACGAAGTGGAACAACGCTCTTCACACTCTGTCGCAGCTTCTTAATCGGTGGAGCCGTTGGATGCATCCTTCGGACAGAAAGACGAGGACTTCGTCAGGACAGGCCTCAACACTAGATACATGTGAAGTCTCAACATGTAGTGTTTTGCCTCCGAGAATCTGAAATGCTTGTTCGATATCTATTTATATAGCCGTGTTCCTCTCACCACCTGAGTACAAAGCATTCCATCTCCACGTTTTCTCGCATTTCACGCGGGTTAGTGAGAATGCGAGCGGTCCGTTCGACAGTCCACACGCAGGAGGCCGGGAGACTTGGGCTGCCAGCCTGCATCAACACCTCGCGGTCGTCGCGTCGACGGCAGCGCCGGCTGACGCGTGTGGGTCGGCGCAATTACTTAGGGCAGCGAGCGGCAGGTAGGGGACGGCGCGTGGAGCCGGGCCCGGCGTCTGGGAATGCAGCGGCGCGGCGCGGCGGCCGCGCAGCCGAGGCGCAGACGCGTAAAAACTGCACACACGCGGTCACGTGGCCGGCCCGAGGACACCCACGCCGGCCGCCATATACGGCACGCAGCGCAGCGCCGCGCCGCGCTCCACCGAGCTGCCGCAGCGGGCGGCAGGTGCATGCGCTCAATGGCTGAGAGCAGCTGACGGCCAGCACTGCAGTCCGCCTCGCTTCCCGATTACGAATCCTATCTGTCCTCATAAAATAACACCCTACCATCTCCGTCGTTACGCGTTTACTCCGCAAGCCACCTGATGGCGTATGGCGGAGGGTACTCATGGTAAGACAAGTGCGTGGGAAGAACTATTGTCGGTAAGCCACCTCGTTGTTGTTGTTGGTCTGGTCTTCCGTACAAACACTCCTTTGGTGCAGTTCTCCACATTCGACTACGCTGAGCAAGTCTCTTCATTTCTGCGTTGGTCTCCCTCTACTGTTTTCACCCCCCCTCCCCCTTCCCTTAGGGTGCGTCCCATCAGAGCCCTTCTTTTACTCAAGTTGTGCCATACATTTTGCTCTCCCCCTATTCCACTCAGTACCTCCTCGACCTACCCAACAAATCTTCAGAATTCTTCTATGGCGAAACATTTCAAAAAGTTTCCGTTCTCATCTTGTCTGAATTGCCTATCGTCCACATTTCTGTTCCGTACAAGGCTACATTACAGTCAAATACCTTGAAAAATGACTTCCTAACACTTAATTTTCCGATGTTAAGAACATTGCTTTTTTGTCAGGTACGTTTTTCTTGCTATTGCCGGTCTGCATTTTATGTCCTTTCTACTTCGGCCATTATCAATTATTCAACTGCCCAAATAGCAGAAGTCTTCTCTCTTTTCAAGCCACTATCCGCTCTGTTCACCTAATCTTCCGTCTTCTTTGCCGCCTTTGATACAATTGCAATGTCACTGGCAAAGTTCAAAGTTTTAATTTCTTCTTCCTGAACTTTAATTATCCTTCCATATTTCCGCTCGGTTTCCTTCTACTGCTTGCTCAATGTACAGACTGAACAATACTGGAGAGACAGACTGAACAATATTGGAGAGAGGCTACGACACCGTCTTACTGCCCTCACAAACACTGTTTACCTTTCGTGTACTTTGACTCATAACAGCTGTCTGGTTTCTATGCAAGTCGTAAATAACCTTTACTCCTTACATTTTATGCCATTAGCTTTGAAATTTCATGGAGTGTCTTCCAGTCAATATTGTTGAAAGCTTTCTATAAATGTACAAATGCCAAACGTATTTCCGCCTTCCTCCTTTCATCCTTAAATGGTAGGGCCACTATTGTCTCGCGTGTTCCTTCTTTTGTCCAGAAGCCAAATTGATCTTCGCAGACGTTGTCTTCTAGCAGTGTTTCCGTCCCTCTGTAAATAATTCCAGCCACTTTTTGAGCTCTAAGTTCTCTCAGCCGCGCGGGATTAGCCGAGCGGTCTCATGCTCTGCAGTCATGGACTGTGCGGCTGGTCCCGGCGGAGGTTCGAGTTCTCCCTTGGCCATGGGTGCGTGTGTTTGGCCTTAGGATAGTTTAGGTTAAGTAGTGTGTAAGCTTAGGGACTGATGACCTTAGCAGTTAAGTACCATAAGATTTCACACACATTTGGACATTTTGGACAAGTTCTCTCATTTTCTTTTCGTGGTAATTTAGAGCGGTGCATGAGCCCGGAAGTAATGAGCTGCCTGACTCCTCTTGGAAGGTACGCATTCGGATATTTAATAGCAAGTTCCTCCCTCTTGTAGCGTCCGCCACTAGAGACATGAACACTCTTGAGTATTCCAGGCAGTGAAAATGTCCCACCTGTGTCAGATAATTAATCCTTCCGCAAACCATGACAGTTTTTCTTTTAAAGAGCCACCAGTGTTCTGAATTGTTATGGGACACGCCACGAATTGGTATCGAGTGCCACCTTCTTCATCTTAGCGCAACCCTTGCACTCAATTGTTTACTGGATATATTCCAGTCTGTTTTCCCCTACAGTTTTTACACTAGAGTTTTCTCTAGTACCAAAGAAGCTATTCCCTGGTGTCTTAACACATGCCCCCTTCTTCTAGTCAGTGTTTTCCCTCGCCGATAGTGCTGAAAACCTTTTTCTTTTTTACTTATCAGCATTAGTCTGCAACATCACATCTCAAACTCTTCGATTCTCTTTTTCCCCAAACATCCCACAGTTCGCTACTCACAATCCTGTACTCCAGAAGAACATTCACAGAAACGTTACTTTAGACAATCTACAACGCTAGCCGACTCTTTCACAGAACAACGCACATTTTGCTTGTGCTATTTGTGCTTCTTAGCGCCTCTAGCGTTGTTTTGTTTCCGAAGAACCAGTATCCTTTCATTTTTGTCAATTTCCGCAACCACTTCTTTCGCGGATCAGGTTCAACTCCATAGGCTCGCGCTTTGCCCACAACTGCTGAAACGTCGTTTCACTTCACGTCGTTCCGCACGGATGACTGACACGTTTTCGGGTTGGTACTGTTTTCAGTGACTCACTGTCGTTAGTTTAATCGAGCAGTAGTGAGTCATTCCATCTACTTACATGCAGAATGTTACGTTTATTTCCACATAGGATCGACTGCCAGCCGCAGCTTTCCCCGCTTGCCGCCCTTCCTACACACAGGGCGTCGCTTAGAAGACCCCAAACAATGCGACAGACCAAGTTTTGTGGTCAAATGAAGACAATCGTGAGTATTAATTTATTATTTATGTCGTAAACTAAAACTTTTCATGTATCATTTCTAGACCCCACTTGTTTCCTCGTTACTGAGTATTGTGTACGCCGAGGAAAGAGTGTGTCTCCAACTTGATGGTAATTGGCGGGTATTTTCCTAATCCCCCTAAGTGGGTGATGATCGGCGTAAGAGAACGGCACAGTTTTGAGTGATTTCCCCATGTTGACCAGTGTTCTCAAACACCAACTGCAGGGAACCTTCTAATAGTGTCACTGCAGGAAGCAGCACCTGAAGGAAGCGCTACAAGTGCTGCTCAGTCTGATCAGTCGGGAGCTGCTGGTTCAGAGTGATCTACGAAGCTAATTTTTCACTGCGGAAATTCAAAAATGGCTCTGAGCACTATGGGACTTAACTTCTGAGGTCATCAGTCCCCTAGAACTTAGAACTACTTAAACCTAACTAACCTAAGGACATCACACACATCCATGCCCGAGGCAGGATTCGAATCTGCGACCGTAGAGGTAGCGCGGTTCCAGACTGCAGCGCCTAGAACCGCTAGGCCACACAGGGCGGCAGTGCCCAAGTCTAAAGGCTTTCGAAAGTGCCTTCCCATCAGCTAGCGTTGAATTCTGCAAAGGTATTGTCCTGTTTTCTAGGTGTGGGTTGCTTCTAAGTGCCCGCCTGGCAGCCCTTACGTGTAATCGCTGAGCCAGTAGGTACCTCAACTATGATATTTTAGTGAATGAGACGAACTTTGCAGGGATTAATAGAAACCAATGAATTTCTGTGGAAATATAAGAGTGACATTTTTCCGTCACTTGTTCCCTTAATAAAACTGAAGTATACTCTTGTTTTGCTACATGGAGATTATTGGTGGAAGTTTACAGCGTCAGTTGCAGGTGGTGTAGGCACTATGGACGGTATACATATTCTAGTCTAGTGGTCAGACTTCGAAATAAAATGAAGATTATTTGCTTTCTAAAGGGCATTTAAATATTGACTTTAGAATGTTGAGAAGGTTAATCCTGCATCACGTGTCAAAGCGAACCTACTGACCCTTATTTAGACTGACTTTACACGTTTAGCAGTACAGAGAATCGATCCAGGTCCGCCAATACACGTTTCCAACTAAAATCTACGGCTTTGTCTCACGCGCTGCAAATCGCCAAGAGTGCGTGGGTTCTGACCGAGGCAGGACGCCCAGTGGCGCGGACGAGAAGAACGTGTCGTTTATTTAAAGCTAGACGATAAGCAGATAGAAAACCCAAAAACGACAATGTAGTCCTTCAAAATGCAATTTTACCCCAACCGCCTTGGATCCAATAGAAAAAAAATATTGCAACTGAACGGCATACTACTAGTGAAAATCTCTAAAGCCACCCTCACACATGACGAGGTAGCCGACATCGATGTGGAAACGGAGGCTAAATCCAGCCACAAGGGACGCAGCGCCCGTGTCACGTCGGACCCGTGGTGGTTAACTTGATCTGTAACTGAAGGACTTTCCAGCAATACTTGTTGGCTCCTTCTGACTAGCAAATCGCACAGTTTGTTTGCCAAACTGGATGTACGTAAAATTCCTTTATTAGCTCTATTGAAACGCACATTTCTTCCCTAGTCTATGTGCTAGTTGTGCTAGTAATGTCTGTAGTATACACAAATAAATATTCAATATCCGTGAACATGTTGTAAAGCAAAAAGGATAGTTCCATGTCCAGTCGGCAAGGACATCGGCTTATGAAATGAAATATGCATTACAAATAGTGTGACACAAATTTACAACAGTCGTCCATATAACATAAAAATTATTTCATATTTCTCACTTTTTAGTAAAACCGTAACGTCAACCTTACTTCATCGCTGTTTCTACTCAGTACCCATAACATATCTAACTGCAAGTACCCCCCCCCCTCCCCCTACACACACAACACACACACACACACACACACACACATACACACACACAGAGAGAGAGAGAGAGAGAGAGAGAGAGAGAGAGCCATAAACGATATTTATAAAAAGAATCTATATTCCAAAATCAAGAACTTTACCGAATGAGTAAATAAAACTGAATTGCGATCGAATCAAGAAGTGACACAAAATGGCAATTTTGTGAGCTGTTGGTTCATGTTCTTTGGCATGATCATAAAATAGAGCAAACTCACTCCTGAAAGAGGTGCACCTTTATTTACGTATCATCGATTAACTAAACAAATTACACTCAACTTTTAGAAATAACAAAAGTGAATGATAACTGAAGAAAACTTCACAAGCCAAGATCGCTAAATCCAGCTGGATGTGAAGTCAGCTGGTAGTGAAAGTGAAAACTAGCAATCGGCGCAAGGTGTCTGTTTTTGTGTTTGTACACAATACTTTTACGTTTGACATGCCTTTCTGTAGTGATCTTCATGGCAGTGAGGCGTACATATGCAATGTGAAGCAACTTGTATCACTGATGAATAAAATGTTGTAAAAATTAAAAAGGTAGTATCTGATGATGACAGCATAGCTCTGTCGAAATCGGTCATGCAATAGAACGCTTTTTCAGCGATCTTGGCTTGTGATATTTTCTTCAGTTACCATACATTGCAGATCCCTGTACGCTAAACTACACTCAATTTGTGTTTCTAATTATAACAAATCGCACCAAGAACAACGAATGCTTGATAAACTTCAACGTGCCGTTGCCTTAAAACGGCATGTTTTCATAACACACAAGTTGCAACACCAAAATAATCAAAACTAAAATTCTTTAACCACTAATACGACACTTCCCGCCTTTTCATTACAACAGATTGTAGCCATAGCGACCCGTTTTTCGAAAGATTTTTAATGTGCTGGTGCTTTGAAACTTAATATATCGACAGGAGGTAAGTACAAACATAACACAAAACCCACCAAATACGGTCTTCAACTAGAAACAACCAAATCGAATATGGTGTCTCCCGATCTCTGCTCGTAACGCAGAGACCGTTCTTAACTCTTACTGGTCAACTGTTGCGTTGCACGTTCCTGTACTATTGCAGAACTTACTTGTTTCAAGCGCGGGAATGCTTCCTCAACGTGAAATGACAGGATGTGATGTCGCAACACTTTCACAGCTCTGCGTCCACATCAGATTTTACATTTTGTGTGAGGACGGATGAATCTAGAGGATCTTAAATCTGTATTTTGGCGTAAGGACCCAAACGTAAGAAATGAGTGTTTCGGTTGAGCAATTTGTGTGAGGCAGAGGTTTGTAAACTGTTGATGTTTCATACCAAACTATAGCTGGACTCGGCTGTATCCGAAGCCATTTTTACGCCAAGAACAAGTAACGTGCTTTGATTCCATCAGCGAAAAAGCGCCGTGCTGAACAAACTCCATCTTGTGAACCTGATACGTCCTCACTTTTAGAATCGTAATATTCGCAAGATGGTGCTGCTCTCTGTTTTCTCATTTGGGAAATGAAAATTACCTTTGGTATGATCGACGGTGGCTAAAACGTTGAGTTCACGAAAGCGCCGTTGTTTTGTAATTATCTACACCTTCTTCCACCTGGAAGGTCTCGCTCACGAAACGAGAAAACTTGTCGGAAGCGACTAGTTTTTAATACGGAAACAGATCATTCGAAGTGCGTGTTTCGCTTCTCTGCAACCATGAACACGTACGTTTAACAGAGGCAAATTGAGGAGAGACTACAAAAATTGTAAGTGACAAAGAGGCATTGTATGCAGAACAGCCAAAAAAAGAGTCTGCGGAATAAATGATACACTGAACCACTAGGAGGAAAAGAGGTCTCCATAGGTTGGGGCAGCGAAGTGACAACATTGCGCAAGTGGATTTCATCTGTAACACGCGAATGCGCTGCAGGAATAAAATGTCAGAAAATATGTCACACGCTTATCTTGTGGTGGAAATAACAAATCCCAAATAAAACATGCATTAGATAATATTATAATTATGTGTGAATATTGCCACGTAAATAGGTTCCGATTATGTCTGAGAAAGTGACACGTGCCACAAAATTAATGTTATTCATTTACATCGGTGTTCTAAATGTTGTTCCTCCATACACAGTACTGCGCTACAGTCTATGAAGTTCCTGATAGCTGTTGCCGCAACCAATCTAAACGATGAAAATGGATATGTCATGAATGCAATACGAATTACCTTAATTTATAAGTCACTAGGTGAGTTGACGACTACATAGCACTAATTTATCGCTGGTGCCAGCGGTATAATGTCGGGAAATTGTTGACGACGTCCATGACAACAGTGCTGAAACAGAGTGATTGCGGTGGCCTCTGCAGAAACCAATCATGATGGAACAGCTAGAAGTTTCAGTTTCTACATTACAACGATCTTACTACGTCATGGTAGATTTCAGGGTTATTCCCTAATTCAGTTGGCTAAGTACAGAACGATACGCTTTTTAAAGAAACTACCGCAATGCGTTTGCCCCCTAAATTATTGTGTGAAGAGTACATCATGGATTACTTGTTCACATTCCAGCATAGAGAAAATGATATGTGGTAATTTCAGTTCCGTACCGTAACTAGACGTACGTAACTTCAATAATGACAAGTTCGAGAGCTGTTGTAGAAAATGAGTAGGTAGCTTGAAGGAATAGTGACTGAATTTATTGTATCATTATTATGTCTTAAGAGTACATTAAAACAGATCGTACTGATTGCTGCGGATCTTATTAAGACTCATTGTGTAAAACCAAGAACAAACGCCGGCCGGTGTGGCCGTGCGGTTAAAGGCGCTTCAGTCTGGAACCGCGTGACCGCTACGTTCGCAGGTTCGAATCCTGCCTCGGGCATGGATGTGTGTGATGTCCTTAGGTTTGTTAGGTTTAATTAGTTCTAAGTTCTAGGCGACTGATGACCTCAGACGTTGAGTCCCACAGTGCTCAGAGCCATTTGAACCAAGAACAAACAAAATTTTTTATGCTTACACATTGAAGTATCAATACAAAAATACTCTCATCTCGAGATGATTGCACCAAGATAATTACACGCCAGATAGGGAATGGTCATCACAATACAGCAAGTGAGACTGCATTTCGCTGACAAGTTTCATTTACATTCTAGCTAAATATACTAGCAAAGGTTTCTTCACTCTACTAGTAAATTATCGTAGTTAGCTCAATCAGCCGCGTAACTCAATATTATAGTCATCCGATAAAAGTAGCTTCCAAAGGAGATTGTGCATGTAACATCAATCAAAAAGTCAAAAGATTAGTAATATTATTTGTACGATGACGAAAAGCTTTGAAATGTGCTGTGGAAGGCGTAGATGTGCTGTATTGTTAATTGGATTCTGACTCACCAACAAACTATGCAGAGAAGCCGCAATTGTTGAGGACTGTAAATAAATACACCGTTTGTTGTTTATCTCTGAAATGTAATATCTTTGACCAGACGTAGGAATAAAACTGTAAGGAACTACACGTTGTGTCTTGTTAGTTAATAAACAATGTATAACACGGTGCCGAAACCGAGTAACAGACGTGTGCAGGAGTGGATGTGCAGCTGCAAGACGAAAAACGACGCCCGCTTGTTTCATGTCCTAAAATCAACGTAAGAACGGAGACACCAGTAGCAGTGCAGCCTGCAGTCACGTAATCTCGGCGCAGCAAAGCAAGTAAGTAGTTTGCTCTTCTGTTATGGTAACTGCATATTTAATAAACAGTGCAAGTATTGTGATGTTCATAAAAGAGCAGAGCAGTACTGCTGCTGTTATACCGAAATATCAGTAACAGAAGTAGTGACAGTTTAAAGTTATAAATTATTGAACCGCAACGAACGCCATCTATTGTTTGTTTATGGTACTACAATCCTTGACTGTTCCCACAGCGCTATCTATGAACAGTTCTCCGAACTACATTCTTTGTTTGTTCGCGTGTGACGGCGCTTCAAGGTAACATGACAGACGGAATTTGAAAAGGAAAAGAACTCTGGTAGCACGGTTCAATAGGGCCCACGGAAATGGATGGATACACAAGCAACTATGCAGATTATGAGTACTTTCGGACGAGATAGCAAGAGACGTTAGATCGTTTGAAGGTACCTGACGATGCAATTCAGGATCTGCTTTCCGACATCATTAAGTGCCAAAAAATGTCGACATCGCCAGGATTGCAATTCTGAAGGCAACAAGAAGACTGCAGATAGTTTCTCATCCGTTGCAAACCGTTGCGATAGCAACTTCTGTATTTGTGACACATACCACCAAACTTCCAGCTGTCAAATTAGAACTACTTTCAGCAGAAATAAATAAGTGGCTTCAATTTAGAGAGCATTTTAATTCGTCTATAGACAGCAATCCTTCAGTTTCTGATACACACAAGCACGTCTTCTTCGAAGGGTATAGGAGCTAATAAAATCTGGTTGAAGGTATTCCAATCACTGCTGATTCTAATGAGGAAACGAAACGAATCTTGGTTTCCCGCTACAGAGACAAAAACCGTATAATTCAGGCTCATCCCCATTCTCTTGAGTTATGAAACCGATACCACAAGTGTCAATAGAAATTTTGAACGTAGGCTCGGAGTTCTGGACGAGGCAAAGTAGGGATTTGATGAACTAAATGAAAATCATTTTACGATTTATAGACTATTTTCCTGTAACTTGCGTGAAGTGCTTGGATGAGAGTAATTAGTACGCGATGAATCGTGGTTTAATAAATTCGTTGTCGATTAACGTAGTTCTGCGATTAGCATGTGGACGGAATAATTCGTTTCCTCGGTTTTGCATCTAGTTGACGGTATTCATGTATTTACTTACGTTAGAAAAGCTTGCAGGTTCCACATGCTGGTGTCACTTTAATTGAAGTCGATGACACAAATTTGGCGGCACCGCCATAGGCTGTTTAACGTTCCTTGTTTTACAATAAGCTCTTAGTTGCTGTGCAGACTACACTGTAATTTTCTTTGCTGTAATTTTAGGTGACTAGCGACATTTATTGGCTTTACATTGGTACGTCAAAGACATTTTCGTATAATACAATTTAGTTGATATTTCTAAATAACACAAGACCACTATGCCACAGTGTTTACGCGTTCATTTGTTATGGCCCATCTATTTGGTGAACCAATCGCGCGTTCTTGTGTCAGGTGACACGCATTAATTTCGCCCCCTGTCTTGAACAGGGGTAATGTAAGACCTTAAGCAATTATAAGATCACAGAAAGTAGATATGGGTTTTTTCATAAGTTATACATTTAAAACATGCATACCCCAGTGAGAACGTATCATGTCAAAAGAAATCACAGGCAACCAATTGGAAACGTTTTTCTTAGAAAAAAACGTGACCTCATGATATTCATTTTAGTATGACATATCGCCAATTGATACTGAAGAAAAACAAGTAATAATGGTTTCCAGTAAAAATAAACACTCGTCGTTGCCGAGAAAGATACTGGCGTGGGCGATCTTATCATAGCTGTCAATGTATTCCACGTAAGACGTGACAACATGTGTGATAGGAGTCTTCAGCGATGAAGACAGACACACACACACACACACACACACACACACACACACACACACACACACAGCAGAACAGATCGGGCATACTACAAAATACGGATAGATTTAATTAAGTAGAGAGTGTTAATTTAAGGGGAACGTCATGGCTACATTTAGAGAACACTAGAACATTGTAAATAGAGGGCGGGACTTACGGTAACGTAGAACGAATTCACCAAAGTTATAGTAATGGAGCCGATCTGCGGATGTGATTGATTAACGATAAAGTTAGAGCTTTTGACTAGTACATTCTGTCCGGTATCTCTGGTATTGCCACAGGAGGCGACGAGCTAATCGGGGACCGACTGGCGTAAACAGAGGCAGGCGAGGATCCAGAGTTCAGTTCTGGGGAGGGCCACAGTTTGTTACTCTGTTTCTGACCGCCCCCAAACATCAATTGCTACCACGCTCAATTTTAACGTGCCACAGATGAATACAATTTTAACAATGAGAACTTTAACACTAAAAATAATAATAATAATAATAATAATAATAATAATACAATAATATTAGTCTTAAATGGATAATTGAAACACCAAAACAGCCAGAACAAGAAGCTAGCGATCACCTTCGCCTGTTTTTAAAGAAGTCTATGATAGTATCCATCGTGAATCTCTACTGCCTGTTGCTATAGAATTTGGTTAGATTAGAAACTTGTCAAGCTCATTGCGGTCACCCTTGGAAATATTAAATCCAGAATATGGTTTAGAAACGGATTCTCTGAAGCTTTTGAGATACGAACTAGCCTTCGACAAGGTGACAGATTGTCTCCATTACTGTTTAATTATGTCCTGTAGAAAATCATGCGTGAATGGAACAAGACCCCCATCTGTTAAGATTGGAAGGAAGATTTTACAGACAATTTGGCATTGTTAGCAAACAGTATCGATGAAGCAAAGTTTCAGATAGAAGAACTAAAACGATTAGCAGCAAAAGTTGGTTTGCAAATTTCTCTAGAGAAAACAGAAATTCTGCCCACCTTCCCAGTTGACACACCCCATATTATACTCCATAATGTTCAAAATCTTAGGTGGCAAAAAAGTTTGAATATCTTGGCGAGACAATTTACTTGGATTGCCAAGGAAAAAAGCATCAAGGGTTAGTAGAACATTATTACTGGAACGAGCACAGACAACACACACACACACACACACACACAAATATTTCAATAAATCCCGAACTTCGGTATTATTCCTCCGTCTTTAAACCGGAGGCAATGTTTGTAACTGAAAAAAAAAATATTTAAAACACTCAAGCGACAATTGATGGATTGCAAAAGGTTGAGAGAAATATTCTCCGAACGATTATCAACAAAAAAAAAACACCTAGTTAGTGGTCATTGAAGAGATTTGGCCAATTTGGTGATTTACAAAGAAAGTGAATCCAGTGGTGGTACGATGCGAAAAAGAAGGGTTGCGTTTTTTGCCCAAATCTCTCGCTTACCGAATACTAGACTCCTGAAACAACTTTTTGACGACTTTAGGAGCAATAACACAAAAAAGCAACTAACTGCAAGCCGTACAAATGGAGCTAAGCAAACATTACCAAACATCACCTTGAACATACAGAAAAGAAGCTGCTTCCGAAGAACAAATACATAGACTTGACATTCAAAACAACACTACAGAAGAATTATGTCATATCTGCAGAGGAACAAGCCACTCTGAAAAAGAAGTTTAGGGAAAGGAATAAATTGTTGACTGCTAAGTTCTGAACTTACTCGTTGAAGACTATGTTGTACAATGTTTGATTTTAGTGCTCCAGTGTGAGCGTAAACTATGTAAATAAATTGTTTACATCAGTGCTAAGCAGAGTACATCGTTCTGGTATAATTTTCAAGGAACTGCAGTTCATGGAAATATAGCCTTTGAAAAGCATTTCCGTAAATTTGAGAAATACAAGTGCCATGCAACTGATTTCAAAACTACAGCTGAAGAAAATCTAAAAATCCTGACAAGGTGAAATTGACGCAGCATGAGATTGTAGTGTGCGCTCACAATTATCTGTGTTTCACGTTGTACTATAACAAAGGTCTACAGACCATTCCTTTGTGAGCCACCAGGTAAATAAGACGAACGCTGTTTGTTTCAGAACAAAAGGTCTACAGATCATGGCTTTGCGAGCCACCATGTAAATAACAAGAACGCGGTTTTTTTTCCAGTCGTTTCCGCCTACGTTCTCGAAGTCTGTCTGTCCGCTACATTCTTTGTTAGTTTCGTTACTGAACTTCCCGTCGCTCGGCGTGAGTACCTGTAGCCTCACGAACCGTGTCGGATTTGAACATCTGAGGTCATCAGTCCCCTGGACCTAGAACTACTTAAACCTAACTAACCTAATGACAGCACACACGTCCATGCCCGAGGCAGGATTCGAACCTGCGACCGTAGCGGTCGCGCGGTTCCAGACTGAAGCGCCTAGAACCACTCGGCCACAATGGCCGGCTGAAAGAGTGGAGAACCGAAAACCTAAGCAGGAATGACACCTTTGGTAGACAATTCACTTCTCCATCTTGCACGTATTACGATCTTAGCAATTTATTTCACATAATCAGCTGGTTTCCGCAATGTTCCATTTTTAAGTGCTTACTTGTAACATGTACGTCTGTTATTTAAATACATATAAACGCTGCTGTGGTAGACACGAATCCGAACAACGTTCCACACTCATCAACAATTTAAACCACGCTATTGGCACAGTAGCCTACATACGTAAATATACGAACATTTTTAGTTGTAGCTCGAGTTTAATGACAGTGAAACTATGTTTTTTTGGTATAACTGCCCAGAGCTAACTACTTTTCTCTGGGTAAAGAACAAAAATATGAATTCTTATTGTTAATATGTTTGATTTGCTGTCATTGTAACTTATTTTTTCCTGCTTTTATTGCCAACTGATCGTGTTCGTTTGGGTCTAAATTTAATCGTTATCGGCAGACCTTCCCACATACCCGTCTAGTAGTTTCCTCCTATTACACATGAAAAAAAGTAGCTTGTGTCTAGCTAAACATGAATTAGGTTTATATACAATTCACTGTTTTAAGTTTGCACATTCTACTTCTGTGAGTTTAAAATACAATAGTAGACAATTTTTTCTTCTGTTTACCTACACAATTTTCGCTTTATATACATCAGTGGCGTTTCTATTTTCTTTTTTGTTAGCACGTGCTGTGGTTTTTGTGGCTTTCTGTATTTTGCATTATAGCTGTTTTTTCACAGTTTATTATTTTTTACGGTTTCCCAATTATTTTCGATGTGAAACCCCACTTTTAGCAATCCACTGGTGATGCTGCAGCTTTACCAAAACATGTATGGATAAGAGGAATGAAAAATTGTGTTTACTCAAGCAGGAACCTACCCAAAAACAAATTTATCTATAAGCGAACAGGGATACAAAGAGCGAATTTCAACCACAAGACAGATTTGGAATACTAGATGTTAACCACATTTCTTCTTCTATCCTCTCCTGATCTCTCTGAAGCACACGTAAAGACGAATATGTCGGAAGATTTGTGTATGTAAATGAATAAGATAGTTTTGACAGGGGCACAAGGCAGTGAGCTCGATGCATTTATTGGAGGTTCTCCAGCCTAGTGTTCAACAAGAGTAACTCGAACGCTCCGGATATATGAAAACTGCGCTCAATAGTACTGGGAAGTAATCCGTCCATTAAATCATGGCCAAGCTCCAGCCAGAGGATCGTCGTCCACCCCAGAGGTTAATGGCTTGAGCAATGCCTAACTTCCGTAGGGTTCAGTTCGTTCGCTATTGTGTGTGTGTGTGTGTGTGTGTGTGTGTGTGTGTGTGTGTGTGTGTGTGTGTGTTTTAACAAGTTTGGCATGAAAGTGTAAATGACCGTCCGAAGTAAGACGTGTGGCCACTAGGAAGGTTACTCATACATCGTAAAGAGAATCGAAGTTGACTGGACTGTGATTTGATGCTAATCAAAACAGAAGTCAGAGTATTACAGTAAAATGTATTGTGAAGAGTTAGGTGAACTGCACATTTGGGTTTATGATTTTGTTGCTGAAAAGCCAGAACAGCAAGCAAAGAAGTGGACGTTATGCGATCATAGCGTCACATCACACGGAAATTAGAAAATCATGGTAGGAAGCTGTTCTTCAAGCTGGGGTACTAATTATCAATGACGGCTGCAGATTTCTTTTACGGGCGAGAGCATTTTGTGATTTACATCAAAGAATAAATCACTTTAGAGTGTAAAAATCTTGGTATTACAGTTTTCGTTCGACGACTTATGTTCCTCTTCATCAGCTGCAACTACAAAGGAAAACACCACGTAGGAGAGCAAGTATTTCCAAGTTTCGACCCGTGCGCCCCAGAAAGGTAGTGAAGTATGGTGCAGATCTTATCAAAGTCGCACAAAAATATTTTGAGTAAGCGACGTGTACTGTTTTATATCGTTGAAATAACCATTTTGAATTAATGTCTGTTAGATCAGCTAAATTTAGTAGATTACTACAACAGCGGGTATTGACCATTTACTTGCGCTTTTCTCTAATGTCGGAACAGAACTCTCATTACAAGCTCTCTAGGAGACGGCACATTAAAACTCATCGTCTTCCAGTGCGGAAGGAAAGCGCGAAAGGAAAAACATAAGAAAGTAGTCCGAAATGTATATTCTATAATATCTATGATTTAACCTTCTATCGGGTAACGCTCATTTCATGCAACGTCCCGCAAACGTGGCGTCATTTTGAAGTCACAGCAATACAGAAGACCACATGATTGGCTATCGACTTTCGTTAGCGTTCCATACGAGCCTCTGACAAGACTTCATGCGCGCCTAGTGGAGATTTACTACAACACGTCATTCTTTTAATGATTTGTTATAATTATTGCTATAACAAAATGTTACACCATGATTGATTGACAGTTAGTGTCTTCATACAAGAGTGCTCTCTAAGGAGTGAGTTATTAGCGTCGATAATTTAAAAATTATGCATGAAACACGGTTGTTCTACAATTTGAAATATGCCATTTCAGTGTTACGGAGCTATGAAAATTTGTCGCAAACACACCATTATCATTAAATGTCACTTAATAACGCAGCAACGATATAAGTCTTCAAGAGAGAAGAAGATATCCAAGACAGGAGGCAAAGAGCACATGAATAAGGTAATGGATAACGTCATAGTTTCAGGAGTCAAAGGATGTGGGTTCGCATCCTGAAACATCGTCGTTTCACAATGTCCCTCGCATTTTCGATTGGCGACAAGACTGGTTATCTGGCGGACCAGGGCAAAAAGCTGACATTCTGTGACACCAACAAGGCACGTGTTCGTGCAGCAACATGTGGTCGTGCATTGTCTTGCTGAAAAATGGCGTCTGGGGTGTTGTGCAGAAAGGATATGGCTACGGGTCGCAGGATGTTATTCACGTAGGACACACTGGTCACAGCGCCCTGGACACACACGAACTGTGATTTGTGATTGTAACCAATAGCACCCCACAACATAAGGTCTTGAGTTGACGCTGCATGTCTTTTGCGAATGCCGTCATTGTGAAGCTGCTCCCCCTGTCTGCGGCGAATCAGAATGCGGCCGTGATTTTCAAACAAAAAGAACCTGGATTCGTCCGAAACCATATCTAATGCCTATCCTGTCCCCAGTGACGTCGTTCCATATACCATTGCTGTCTAACATGTTTTTGTAAAGGTAGGCGGAGAAGTGGATGACGCGCACGTAATCCGTGCCGTAACAAACGGCAACGGATTGTCGTCCCCGATAGTGTACAATGTGTTACACTGTTGCGCCAGAGCAGAGAAGGGTGCAGATCTGCCCTGCAATGGCATCTGGATGAGGTGTCTATTTTCTGGAGGGGTTGGTCAGAGTGGTGCGACCTGATCCATCTCGTCGAATTCTACGTCTTCCGTGAAACATTCTGCATACACATGTTGCATTGCCGAAACAATTCGTTCCACACGAACAGGAATTTCCCGGATGGATGCATCACATCCTCTCATGCCAATAATGCGCCCTCTTTCAAACTTTGATTTGACAGTACAGTTCGGGCATACGTCTGCAAGGCATCTTGCACTTCTGTTCCAGTCGCACTGATCAGTTACCTTCCGTTTACAGCGACAACGAGAGACGTAGGTATATTTTACCGGTAGGTTGTGTTCCGCCGCGATATCGATGTTGACCCTGAACACGCAGGCCGACGTCGTTCAGATGCTAATCATTTCTGCAGAACATATTAATGCGCATGTCCTGTGAATATGAACGCCCCACCTCTAGTCGTTCAAGGCGGTCTGTTTTCTCTGATCATGAGTATACATTCGTATTCTTTCTTCTCACAAATATTTAGCTCTTTTATATCCCAATACGTGGCTACTTCCGAGTGTGTGGTTAGATCCGTATGTAACAGCTTAAATTGCTGCCAATGAATCAA
The DNA here is from genome assembly GCF_021461385.2 of Schistocerca piceifrons. Lineage (NCBI taxonomy): Eukaryota > Metazoa > Arthropoda > Insecta > Orthoptera > Acrididae > Schistocerca > Schistocerca piceifrons. Next base: position 431,737,022 of record NC_060141.1, read on the forward strand.
GGAGCAACAACATGCATGTTCTTCCGTGTCACAAAATCGATAGCCGATCATGCAGACGTCAGTATTGCACATGACATCAAAACGACGTCACGTTTGCGGAAAGCAGTGTGAAACGAGCGTTACCCCTCTCTCTCACGTCGTGGTTCGTCACTGAATTACTGCTTTTATTAAAAATTTACGAACATAGTTCCACCCACGATGGAAGGGCAAAACATACGAGATGTTACAAGCCCTAAAAAAAGCGCCTTAGCCAGGGCTAAATAACAGAGCAACAAGGTGAGTACAAGCTGCAAGCTCACACAGTGAATTTAACGGACAGCGGACGTTACTAATTTCAGAAAAACGCAGAAACTCTGATGACAATGGTTAAAACAAGGTGTGCAAGTATAAACGCGCAACGGCGTTCACGGGTAGGGTTACTGTGCCCGGTAACGACCAGCTGAGTCGCAGTCCCCGGTGTACCGGCAAAGTGGGAGAGATTTTTAAATGTGCAACGCGACTCGAGTAGGGGAGTGAGCAGCTGAAGAAAAGGGCAAGTGGTGGTGTGTAGTGTGAGCAGAGGCGAGGCGGAGCCGTGGGAACGGTCGTGCGCGCGCGTTCCTGCGAGCCAGCGCCACAGGAAACGGAACCGGCTGCTGCCAGACGAGAAACTGTACACAACCCCATGACGCCTCACCCCGCCCCGCCAGGTACGCTGACGCGCGTTCTGCAGCTTAATCCCTATCCGGCAATCGGGAAGTTCTTTGGAACGCGTAAACACGATCTCGTTACCTCTGACAACGGTCGCGTTTGACAGCTCGTTAACTAGATATGGCAAAACCTGAAAATAAAACAGTACTCTTTCAATCGCAGCGTGACGTCTAAATCACGAATGGCCTTCTACGATCTGCTGTTGCAATGACCTGAATGACCGAGACTGATTGGTCTGAATTGTGCACTTAATTTCCAAGACTGTCTTCGCCTTCATTTTCTTGTTCTTTCTTATCTACATGGGCACTCCGGAAGCCACTGTTCACTGTGTGGAAGGGCGCACTTCGTTAAAGTATTACTGATTTGCTGTCCTCTTACACTCTCGAACGAGCGAGGGAAAATTAATGTTATGTTGGTCAATTAGACAAGCAATTAGATGTGGCAGTCTCTTTTTATTTTCTCCCACGACGCGTTTCGGGAGCATTACTCGTATCTTCAGGTGTATCAGTGGATTAAATTACATTCTTGTTTCCGGGGTGTATAAAGCTGCCTGGTTTGAATTTCATTTTCATTTATAACAGCAGACGTGGGCAGAACACATTCGATTACGACGCTGAGACAGTGGTAGTGAATGTTTTTAGAAGCTTATCAAACATACTAGACGATGCACATTAACTTTTACTATCACCTAATTTTGAGTGACTAAATTTGTAAAAAAATTTTTAGTTTTTGCAATAATGGTATCCTTAAACGAAATTGTCGCAAAGAATTAAACATATATTTTTTGTGTGTATCTTTGATTCGCGAAGTATGCTAGTAATGAATACCCTTCGACTTACATGGGACTGTATTTTTAAAACTCTACTGTTTCAAGACTGTTTATGTTGCGGTTTCGTGTTCATGTGACAAAAAAAGATAAAAATCTATATTTATCACGAACCTCAGGATTTTTTGTTCTGGAACGTATTATAAGTCACCAATTATCATTTGAAACTGATATTATAGTGCCATATTACGTTGACGAGTGCTGAGTATACTTTCTTTTTAGCGAAAGGAAACTCAAAACAGGCAAGCAGCTACACCCAGCACAGTAAACATTACCATCCACCGTACAGTGTCTTGCGGAGTAACATTTGTGCGTGGCTATAAACATTAACGAACAAATTTGTATCGACAAGACCAAGGGTCTGTCGGCTAGGTTTCAGTCTTTCAGAATTTAAATTTGATTTCTACGTATATAATAACAAGAACCTAAATCTTTTTCATTTAACAGCTCCTTTTCGGAAGTATAATACCTTTAAAAAAATTAACTGACAGCGTACCTCTTTGACATTCTTAACCCCACGAATGTCTGCGTTCATCTTTTTCCTTTTCTATTTTAATTATTCCGTTTTTGATTCCGCGTAATTAATCACGAAGTATATTTCACTAATAAAAAGGTCGGAAGTTTTCAGAGAGAGAGAGAGAGAGAGAGAGAGAGAAAGTCCAAAACACACAGGGTGGGAATTATTTAAACTGGCGAACTCTGGGAGGTCGCACGGGACACCAAAACAAGTATTTTTTTCTCTAATGTCATAATATCCTGTGACCATTATTTAATTCGGTAGAGGATGTTTTGACTCCTCAGTTGTAATGACTGATTTGTTGTTCTAACGGTTCGTATTGCACCGGTAGAAGGCATATTTTAGTCTTCAGTTGCAGTAGCTGATTCACGTTCACATTTAGTTGTACGTCTTGACCTAGCAAAGTGCTTCTTTCCTAATGGAGCGATGCACGTAGAGTGAGTGCATAGATGCGGTTGGTTCTAACTACATAGCGACGGGATCTTCTACGTCCACAATTCACGTGTTTAGATTGAGTTTTTTTATCCGTCTACCAAATTTACAGGCGCCCATCAAGTGACGTTCGGCGTGAATATGTGGCAAGTGTTTTGGGTGATTTTTTAACTGGGCGATATCTTCTATCTAGGCCATTAAATGGCAGCCATTACAATTTCGTAGCCAGAACATTACTAGAATTGCTGGAGGACGTGCCACTCGCTACAAGACAGCGCATGTGGTTCTACCATGATGGTGCGCCGTCACATTTCAGTAGTCCTGTGCGTCTATACTCGAACAGATAGTTTCCAGAAAAGTGGTCCTGAACCATGGTCTACTCTGAACATTTTTGGCGTGGGATGAGATGCGCAACGAAACCGCTGTTGAATCATAAGAGGATCTACCTGCCCAAATAGTAGCAACAGTAGGAGAAATTAAGTACACTCCTGCACTCTTTGTCCGTGTTAGACAGAACATATGCTGCAAGTGTAAGCTTCGTTTGAAGTCAATGGAGGCATTTTTGAACCTTTACTGTAATTGGAATAACTGTATTGTATTAAAAATTATCTACCGTAAATAAGATTCGATGTCCTCACAAAATAGTGCCACACAGGAAAACATATTAGGAAAAGTATTTTCAAAGTCCCGTGCAATCTCCCAGAGTTTGTTGGTTTAATCAATTTTCATCCGTAGAAAACTCTTTCTACAGGTTAGAAAATACTCAGAGGAAAATATGACAGCAGAGAAAAATATTTGTATTGATGACCCGAGCAACATCCCGGAGTTCGTCGGTTTTAATAATTTTTATCCTGGCCTATATGTTACAGCTCGCAGTGCAATGCTCCACGTATAGAGACAGCTAAATCCAGTCACAGTGTGCTCTTCTGATCTCTAAGCATCAAAGAAAGCGGCGGCTCTACAGGACATGCCAAGTGCCCCTGGTGATGCAGCGCAGGCGCGCTTTCCGCAGCTAGCCGTGGGCGAGCTGTTATCTGCGGCGGCGCACAGCAGTATTTGCCGTGCGCCGCGCGCGATTACATACAGCTGACTGACGAACAAGGGCAGCACCACCACCACCAACAAACAGCAGCAGCAGCATGTAGCTCCTTAACTCGGCGTCGCTGACCGACTCCCACGGTGGAGGCTTCCGCTCGGCCGCTTTGCGGAAAACATACCGCCAGGCGCAGCGACATGCAAGGGCAAACCGAGGCGTAGCACCTGCCGACAGCACATTCTGTCACTGGCCTCTGGGAATAAACACATACGTCGGAGTTGCAGGGAAATTAACTTTGATCTGTTAATACACTGTGACAGCCTTCATGGGTAGCCATTCTGTAAAGTCGGTACCCCGCAACTCATCACACGGTGTGTAGCGAAGAGTACTTTCCCTACCACTAACATACAGACATCAAAAAAAGCTTTGCATCATCTCGGTTCCGAGAGTTCCGGATCCTGTACAGAAAATTGGAATAGAGATCAACATAAACATCATTTCCGCCCATTTTACTGCTTATGAAAACCACACATTCCATAATGTAACACCATACAGCGAGACTTTCAGATGTGGTTGTCCAGACTGCTGTAGACACAGATAAATCTAATACCCAGTAGCACGTCCTCTTGCGTTGATGGTCGCCTGTATTCGTCGTGGCATACTATCCAGAAGTTCATCTAGGCACTGTTGGTCCAGATTGTCCCACTGCTCAACGGTGATTCGGCGTTGATCCATCACATTGATTGGTGGGTCACGTGGTCCACAAACAGATGGCTGGCTCTGAGCACTATGGGACTTAACATCTGAGGTCACCAGTCCCCTAGAACTTAGAACTACTTAAACGTAACTAACCTAAGCACATCACACACATCCATGCCCGGGGCAGGATTCGAACCTGCGACCGTAGCAGTCACGGGGTTCCGGACTGAACCACAAACAGACCTTTTCAATATATCCCAGGCATGTTCGATAGGGTTCATGTCTGGAGAACATGCCGGCCACACTAGTCGAGCGATGTCTTTATCCTGAAGGACGCCATTCACAAGATGTGCACAATGGGGGCGCGAATTGTCGTTCATGAAGACGAATACCTCGCCAATATGCTGCCGATATGATTGTACTATCGGTTGGAGGATGGCACTCACGTATAGTACAGACGTTACGGTGCCTTCCATGACCACCAACGGCGTGCGTTTGCCCCATATAATGCCATCCCAAAACAGCAGGGAACTGTCTAAGGCGTGTTGTCAATCCTGAGTGGTCCATTCGGCATGTTGCTGGGCCTATCTGTTCCGCGCTGCGTGGTGTCATGGTTGCAACGATGGACCTCGCCAGGGACGTCGAGAGTGAAGTTGCCCATCATGCAGACTATTGTGCATAGTTTGAGTCGTAACAGGACGTCCTGTGGCTGCACGAAAAGCATTACTCAACATGGTGGCGTTGCTGTCATGGTTCCTCCGAGCCATAATCCGTAGGTAGCGGTCATCCATTGCAGTAGTAGCCCTTGGGCGGCCTTAGCAATGCATGTCATCGACAGTTCCTGTCTCTCTGTATCTCCTCCATGCCCGAACAACATCGCCTAGGTTCACTGCGAGACGCCTGGACACTTCCCTTGTTGAGAGCACTTCCTGGCACAAATTAATAATGCGGACGCGATCGAAACGCGGCACTGACCGTCTAGGCATGGTTGACCTACAGACAACACCAGCCGTGTACCTCCTTTCTGGTGGAATGACTGGAACTGATCGGCTGTCTGGCACCTTCCGTCTAATAGGCGCTGCTCATGCATGGCTATTCACATCTTTGGGCGGGAATAATGACATCTCTGAACAGTGAAAGGGACTGTGTCTGTGGTACAATATCTAAATTTAACAACTATCTGCAGAAGTTCTGGGAACCGGGGTGATGCAAAACTTCTTTTGATGTGTGTTTTACGTCCTTTACTGTCTCGCTAATGAGTCGTCATTACGGTTATGATACCGTGCTTCCACAAAGACTCTCCGCAGCGGCGAGACTCGCGTGTCTCGTCTTGCGGGGCGCGTAAGGTTTGTAGCACATTCAGGTCTAGCCGCTATGTAACCTGTGGAGCTGCTGTGGTAGGGTAGGGGTAATTGTGTTGCGCGTGCATGACATTTCGGACATCATGTGCGGAGTCTTACAAAATCTGTGAGGAGATTATCGCAAGAGGCAAAAGTTTCTCGTACGACCGTAAGACCGTAACCAAAGGACTGGGGATTTATCCGCATAAAATTACTGCTGTGCAACGATTTTATTGTATGGACCGTGCAAAACGAGTAGCGTATTGTGAATGGTTTCAGCGATTTGTTAAGCGACATGGAGTTGCTATGTTAGATCGAGTTTTTTGACTGATGAGACTTGATTCCATCTATGTGCCTGTATTAATTACGAAAATTCACGAGTGTGGTAATCAGAAAATCCACATGCCCTAAGACAAACGCCATTGCACGCAGAGAAAACCTGCATGTTGCTTGCCATGACGCGAGCACGAATCGTAGTGCCTGTCTTTTTCGATACTACAGTCAATTCCCATGTCTATTGTTCCCCGATAATTTACCCATTTATTGCCCTGCTGTATGAAAACGAAATCAATCATTTTTTCAACAAGACAACGCTACTGCTTATACAGCACATCAGTCCCTACGACTTTTAGATGAAATCTTTGGAGACAAAGCAATTACCAAAGATTTGGGGCCCCACACTCACCGGATCTGTCTCCACCCGACTATTTCCTTTGGGGTGCCACTAAAATATTTACGCTTCAAAATAACACTCAACACAGCAAGTGAACTGAAGACAGTGATGATTGATTATCTGCATTCGATTGCATGTGAAACATTGCTGCAGGTGTTCGCAAATAAATGTAAACATGATGAACTATGTCTTCAAGAAAGAGGAAAACAATTCCAGCACCTACTGTGATATTGTTGAGTACAGCGTATTTAATTGTAATTGATATTATAAACTACATAACTGATCTATTTTATTAATATAATTAATTACTTGCATCACAAGTGGCGCAGGGACGCGCCGCCACCAAAGGAAAGGGGTGAACTTTAAACGCCTCTAGAAAAGAAGTAAAATGATTGTGTGGCATTATTGGCTGGGAGAACCAAGCTGTGGTTGTTCACCAGCCTGGTTCAAGACTTCCTATTTGAAGGTATTTCAACGACTTGCTCAGATGAAATGATTAGGACAACACGAACATCCAGTCTCGAGCGAGGAAGATCTCAGACTCAGCCGGAAATCGAATCGGGAACCTGACGCTCTAAAGGCAGCGACGCCGATAACTGGACCACGAGATACGGACAGCGCCTCCAGAAAAGGCTCAAAGTCACGCAAATGGAGTGAAAAGTACGAGTCGGGATGCTGCCCCCGTTGGCGCGAAATATTTATTGAAAGATTAGTATGCTGCAATGTAGAATAACTTATTTCTTTGCGGCGGCCGAATGTAAGCAAATTGATCAGTCGTTAACTAACAATGTGAATAGTGTGACTGTCGTGTACTCTGAACTGACCTTAAGCCGAAATAGCCACATTCTGAGGAACTCGTTATGTATTAAACCCAGTGTTAATCACAAACTGTTTAATTTTAAAATCTCTTTTTACCATAGCACGTTTATTGATTTACTGACACTGAAAAGTGGTAGTACCAGATGGAGAGGACACGTGGCACATATGTATCCAGTTAGAGAAGTTATTGTAGGGATACGTGTACCTCGGGAGTACGCTGTCTCGAACTACTGCAACAAGTAGTCCGATACCGAAAAAATACGACAGCAAACAACAGATCAAGCAAATGAACAGTTTATAAAATCGTCAAAGGTCAGTCAACTTACAAAGCCAGTGTCTCCACGAACCTTAGGACGAGTCTTAAACAGAAGCATATTATTATAGGTATGAACATGAGGGGAAGAAGTCCTGTGGCCATGCGTCGAAACAGACACTTCCTGTGATACGGGAGATTCTACTTGTGTCAAGAAGGGCGATTACCCACCGTTAACGTTCGTCGCTCATATCGTTTTGCTTCTATTCGTTTCTGCAGTTGGACATTTTCTTCTTACTTTAAGATTAAGATATGCTCGTACCTACTTCACATTTTTAAGACCATATTTTTCTTAGTCTTACATCTTCTCGTTCTCCTGAGAGCTTGTACTTATGAGTAGAATTGTGTTTCCTCCCATAAGTTTAAAATTTGGCCTCCATTTCTCCATATATTTTTTCAACTTTGTCGTTTAAGTTAAATTTACCTAATTATACTCGCGTATTCTCATTTCTTCTAAGGTCTCTCCTTAAGCAACCTTTGACAGATCTTAAAAACCTGATTTCAGCCGATTGTATGCTTTTGTTTTCTTTTTTCCACTAGCATAAAGCAAGACAGGTACAGCTGATGTTTTATAAAGCTTTAATTTTGTGTCTTTCCCCGACTTGTTCCTTAAAATTTTATTTCCCGTCTTCTTCTTTAAAATTTTATTTATAGTCTAATACATTTATTGTAATTTATTGATTTTATTCTGTACATTGTTATCTCTAAACTGGTCGTAGGTTGTGTTCCAAAGGTGAACAGCATAAAGACAGAACTGATGACACTTTCTGCAGGACCTGAGCATCACTTTTCAGGACAATGGTCAAGCACGTACAGTGCAAGTTGTTACTGATTTGTTTGACTGATGGGACTGCTAAGTCCTATACCACCTACAGCACTGCCCTGACTTAAGCCCTCGTGAGTTCAACTTTATTTCTAAACTGAAGGAAACACCTCACGGCATTCGCTTTAGAACTGCTACAGATTCGTCGGGCAACAGACCGCGCCGCTGGAACTGACAACACAACTGACACTGCTAAGAGTGTCCTAAGACGTCCACATCGCTGGCAACGGGTTATATACAATGCTTTTATAAACTGTTCATTTCCTTGATCTGTTGTTTGCTGTCGTATTTTTTCGGTATCGGACTACTTGTTGCAGTAGTTCGAAACAGCGTACTCCCGAGGTACACGTATCCCTACAATAACTTCTATAACTGGATACATCTGGTACATCTGGTACTACCACTTTTCAGTGTCAGTAAATCAATAAACGTGCTATGGTAAAAAGAGATTTTAAAATTAAACAGTCTGTGATTAACACTGGGTTTAATACATAACGAGTTCCTCAGAATGTGGCTATTTCGGCTTAAGGTCAGTTCAGAGTACACGACAGTCACACTATTCACATTGTTAGTTAACGACTGATCAATTTGCTTACATTCGGCCGCCGCAAAGAAATACGTTATTCTACATTGCAGCATACTAATCTTTCAATAAATATTTCGCGCCAACGGGGGCAGCATCCCGACTCGTACTTACATTGAAGGTCAGTAAAACTTTGAAGCACGTATCTATTTTGAACGAGCTGTAAATAAATAGTTGCCACTATTAAAGTTCCATCCCTCGTACACGCCGGCGGTACGGAGTGACACCTGTCTTTCAGAAGATGAGGGAAAGTCGTCTTCGGTGATACGGCACGTACTTCGACCAGACCAAGACACAATATCAAAACGCGTGTTTCTGTTAAAAGTCAGTGGTAAAGGATCTGTCGGGAAGACCGAGGCAACGCGGGCTAGAGACCCTCCACATAGACCTCAAAAATAGCGGGCCTGCACCCTGACCAAGAACAAGATCGCAAGTGGATACAGAAAGCCAGAAGAACGGACCCCGTTACATTGCGGGTCAAACACACTGCGGAGGAGGAGGAGGAGGAGGAGGAGGAGGAGGAGGAGGAGGAGGAGGCCGAAGAGGGGGAAGATGAAGAAGAAGCAAAATCAAAGCAGAACTAGAAAAAAGGGGAATTTTGTCACTCAGAAAGAACATTAAATGAAATTGTTTCTGTGTACGTTATTATTGCTTTTAAAGGTAGTATAATATTAATCATCGGCATCCCGTATTTACTTTCTAAGCATCTTCATTTGGCACATCCCTGCTGTGCTGGATCATTTCTGGCTAACTGGTACACTGAAATAGTTCTTTTCTTTGATACCTACACTGACATTTCAGTGTTTTATATCTTTAAAAACTAATTAACTTCGTGATCATGCTTTGAAGACTACGTCAACGATGTCATTTGGATGCGGTAAGTTGTCGACACACCGCTCTCGCAGTCACACTCAGTTCTTGGAACTGCTGCGTTTCATGCTAGGAATTCCTCTGTTAGCTTCGTATGCGCCCCACGAGGCTGAATACACTGCGCTGTAGTACAAGCCAACTAAAAATGGATCGCTGGTAAGCCCTGGAGTCCACACGGAAGACACGTCGACTGCACAGCTACAGGGACTGGCGTTTTATATCTCGCCGTGTCACTTCTTTGTATGTGAGCGTGTTTCAGCAATTTATCTTAATGTACCAAATACCCAGAAGCTGATCTGAAAAAATGATTGCGGAAAGTAGCCCCTGCAATTGCTGCCAGAATAAATGAAGGGTAACGCGTATAGCTGACATTAAAAATATTTTAGTTAAGTGTGAAAGCAGACATTTCATGAAGGAACATTATTGTTCGTTTTAGTGGCTAGCTAGGGAACCGATAGCAGACATAAAAAAATAACAGGAATGTGCTAAGAGATGGTTACCCCGACATCGTGCCGCGAGACCTTAACCAGTGGTTTAGGAATGCACGTACCCAGATGGAAATTGACATTGTAAACCCATACTGAGCTAACTGCAACTGTAACATCCTACATAATTTCTGCAATATATCGAAGACACATGACTGTGTGAGACCTGATATGAGACACATCCCAGGAACGAAATTCGCACGGAAATGGAGATTCACAGTTGATTGCATTGGCAGCGTCGCTATTGGTGATGTAGTAGCGACCGCTGAACTACTGGAGCTCATGTACAAACAAGGAGTAAACGTGAAAGTAGCAGCTACAATAGCTTAAAAGACAGAACGCATATCGAACTGCAATGCGTAGAACCACCTAAAATAAAAACGAAAAACAAAAAACAGTCAACGCTATACACACAAGTGATTTTGTTGGAATGCAACTGATAGTTCTAAAACCTGTTAACTGACTAGCGGTCAGCCGATGATAGTGTATATCGATAGGCGACATACAATCTCGTAGTGGAGAAAGACGGAATAGGGTTCATCATGGACAATTGTGCTACCTCCGCAGAAGAATAGTGACAGGTCAAAAGATGACTGGCAGCTGTCTTTTACGCTACATCCTGCGAAATGAGATACGCGCATCTTGCGCTCGCCATTGCGACTGTCTAGGCTCGGAACCACTTACATCTTACATTACAGAGCAGTCACGACTACAGACAGTAAGTGCCATACTGATCACAGCAAGTATTATTTTCCCACCAATCGGGCTTCAATTTGCCGATCCCTGACACTCGCATACGCACTTCCATTACTGTGTGGTGAACTACAGCTGCAGAGGCTCACCGATCAGTGCCGCGGAATGCCCTGTCGTTGAGATGTGACGCAATTCCGCCTCGTAAGTATTTATGATTCTCTCTTGACTCAACGTTATGTGGAGGACAACTTATTTTTGTCATACTCGATAGGCTGCTCTGACACTGCAGTCCGCATGGAAGAAAACCGATCTCACACAGATCTGGTCGTCGGGACGGCTGGTATCGTGTGTGGAAGAGACTAACACTCTCAAGCGCCAGCGACCTGCTAGGAGGCAACCGAGAGAACATCTTTCGTTCAGTGAAGTGTCAAGTGAAAGTAATGGACTGCTGGTCGGAGGGCGCCGCCCGTGAATATCTGTCAGCAGCATTCTTCCATAACGCAGGTAATGACGCCATACTTCATGATTCGTACACAGTATAATCAGTTTCATTTCTCTGGCTTCATTATTTATGAGAGCTATAGTTTTATCACTGGTCATTCAGAGGGAACACCACATCGAGGAAATGTAATACGGATGCTTGTACCAAAAAATTGTTGCGTATATAACGTAAGAGGTAGGTGCGACAACAAATTTTACAACTATGAAAAACTGTGTGTGTGGGGTGGGGGGGGGGGAGGGGAGGCGTGAGAATCGTCTTCGCTAATGTACACAGCGACTCTTTATAACCATCGCCGGAGCAATGGCATGTGGTCATGTACAGAAGATAAGAAACTTTTGAAAAGCGCCGCGCGGGATTAGCCGAGCGGTCTTAGGCGCCGCAGTCATGGACTGTGTGGCTGATCCCGGCGGAGGTTCGAGTCCTCCCTCGGGCATGGGTGTGTGTGTGTGTTTGTCCTTAGGATAATTCAGATTAAGTAGTGTGTAAGCTTAGGGACTGATGACCTTAGTAGTTAAGTCCCATAAGATTTCACACACATTTGATTTTTTTATTTTTGGAAAGCGTTTCCCTTGTGTAATATCTCAGTTTGCTTGAAACGTCGGTTCCGAAACTGTCATAATAGTACCACGTGACGCGTTCGGGGATGTCGCAAGTAGAAGACTCTGAATTACACAGTACTTCCAACATTTCCCGACAGAAAGAAGGGATTTTCAAGTATTACCTAGCATCCGTCGTTACCAGCAAAAACTACGCTGTTGACAATGGGCGCATAAAATTGTACAGAGCATCAGGCTGAACAATATGAAAGTGGAACAACTACTGTCACATGTCCTGCTGTTCGCACAGCCTTAGCGAGGAAGGGCAAGAAGGGTTACACCGTGCCATTCTATTATGCAAAGTGAAGCACTGTCTATCTGAGGTAATGTTTTGGGTTTTATATTCCATCTTAGAAAATACTTTGAAACGACTGGGTTTTGTGTTTCCTAACCAAAACGTATATTAAAAAACACATTACTTGAAGGGATACAATGCAGCATACGTGGTAGGAATTATAGCCTTTCGTCTTTATTTTGGCCGACCACAAGCCAATATTAGCCGACACTCACTCTGTCAATCTTCTGTAATTAATCATATTTTTGTGCGCTCTGACATCATTTGTGATATTTTTAAAGTTGTTTTACTCTCATATTTCTTGGTATTACGTTATTTCGTACTTTAGGGTCACGGCAAACATCGACTGAGCGTTGAAGCATACCGATTTTATATGAACTTGCGACGAAGCGATATGAAAAATGAAAAATTAAATGTTAACATTTGACGCAATTTTTATATTAAAAGGGGCTAATGACGAAGAAGAGAGTTGATGCTTTTTAGAAGACGGGTAACTTTTAGAATGTTCAATGTTTGTACTGTTTCTAAATGACATGTGAAATTACTACCAAATGAAACTAGTGTTGAAGTACATATTGGTACAATATAAAGCGAATTTTAGGTCAGTAAGTGTAGTAAACTGTATACCAACTCACGACTAAGTGAAACGCGACAGTACACTAAACAATTTTTTTCAAAGCACTGTCATACGTAAAATTCGATTAAATTTCAGACGGACACAGTCCGAACGTTTCCTCACTGTAAACCTTGCTTTTTGTTGAAGAGGTATTTTTCTTTAACTCTCATAACTAAAATGACGATGAATGCGTGAGAGTCTGACGTGCGAGCAGTGTGCAGCGCTTGTATAGCTTTGTTTCCTGACGAACACGACACACCGTAATCTACTCGACTCCACATACGAATACTTTTAGTTGCTGTTTACAGAGATCTACACACGATCTCACTCTTTCCGCCGCTTCCGCGCGGATCACTGCCCCCCCCCCCCCCCAGTTTGTCTTAACTAAATAAATCGAGGACGCAAACTGCCTCTTAGAAACAAATGACTGTTTCACTAATTTAATACTAACGCAGCAGCAAAATTCAATCAACACTACTCCTTTATTTTTTCCTCGTACGATGGAAATGGTGGGAGGGGTAACCTGTTTGACGGAGGCGGCGAGAAGAAACCTGTGCGGACTAACCAAGCCGTCCTGACTACATCCTCTTTCTCCCCTCCCCCCCCCCCCCTTATGCTTCATCCTCTCGCTTATAATTCCCTCGGGGTTTCCAAGCATCGGAACGCGTCTTTATTTATCGAGGCGCCAGTCGATTTGAAATTCATAAGCCATAAATAGTAAACCTGGCTACAACACTGACCACCACGAGTTCTCAAACCCTACGCTCGCAAAGAAACTCTAGAGAAAAACAAATTCTTCAATTAAAGAATCATTAACGGAAGTTTCAGCACTCTGGTGTAGTACTGTTTTTTAATTTTTATTTCTGCGACGATGATTTTATATCAGCTGGTCTGCCTCATGTATAGTTTTATCCAAATGATTTATACATGTTAAGCTACATTCAGGTATGTGGTACTGTACTAATAGTAATGTATATAGTGTAACTCATGTAAGCCCTCCCTCAAACCTGTCATGTTACACCGGTCATCTAGTAAAGAGTGTTTAAGCGGCCTTGGCTTTTGAATTATTTCTACAACAGAGTGATCGCCCCACAACACACTATGTGTTCACTGTTAAATCTTTCAATTTTGATCTGAAAACATAACCAGAAGGGTCAGATTTGGCCAGATTTTCAGGATTCTGGCTCAGTCTTCAGCAGATGAAATAGCGATATTCCTGAAGCACGAAAGTTTTTGGGCACAAGAGACGTGCGTTACTTCTGTTTCTTAAGTTACAGAAAGTGACAAAAACCTCCGGCTGGAGAGAAACGCAAGTGTATCTCTTTGCGTGACCCCGCACTTTTGCCTGGTGGTCACGAGACAGACCGAATCTATCCAGGATGGATTGTGCTGCATGCTGTGGGTACTGGAACATCCATATTCTTATAAGTCTTTCGCGAAAGGCCTTTGATCGTTTTTATTATTCGTGTAGTCAGTCAAAATTAAAGGCACATTATGAGTGCACTATGGTCGCAGAATTTAGATTAGTTGGTTTTCGTGAATCTTAACGTGCGTAAAGGGTCACATGGACCATGTGGCATCCCTTATTCTTTCTTCGTATTGTCTTACGCTCTTACAAAGTTTCGAGATGATCGACTTTTTGCGATAAATCTCATTTAATGCACCTGTACAGGGTATTCAAAAATTCAGTGCCCCAACTAACAGGGACGCTAGAGGAGACAGAAACAAATATATTTCGTAAAGCAACCATGTGTCGGAAACCCATATTGCGTGAGTACGTTGTTACACCAATGTTAGTTTCAGATACGTAGTATGCTGTAGTGTCATGTTATTCGACACTGAGTTGGTAAAAAGTGGGTAGCTCTAGCGCCTGCATGACAGTTGCAGTGTCAACATAGAGTGCTACACATGGGGAGACTTGCGACAGATACACACTGCTTACGGTGCGGCTGAAGGCAGGAGGAGGATTGAGGTTTCAGCGTGATGGCGCCCCAGAGCACATTGGACGGCCATTTGGAGCAGTAATAACCTGTACTTTTGGGAATCGATGGAGCTGCCGGGAGGGACTTACGCGTTTGCTTACAAGATCCTCGAATTTCACCCCATCAGACTTCTTTCTCTGGGGCTACGTGAGAGCCATCTGTTGACTAGGAGGCGGAATTTGTTACAAGAATTCTTGCATCAGCCACACAAATACCGAACACACTACGCATTTTCCAGCGAACACGGGTCTCCCTGCTACGTCGATACCGATTCTGTGCTGAGGTTAAATGCGCTCATTTTGAACATTTATTGTAATAATGATCAGAACAATACAGCAATGAAGAATAATGAACACCGTTTTATTCCTAGTCACACGTAACAACCTCCTGGAAACTCAGTACTCCAACAATATGCGTTTCCCACACACGATTTCCGTACAAGATAAATTTTTGTCTCGTAGTTTGGGCACTGAATTTTCGAACACCCTGCATATCATCTGATATTGCTGAGGTAGTATAATTATGTAGGTTTAAATGATAAAGTGATCGTACAGCGCCGCCTTAAATAGCATAACTGCCAATGTTTTGGCGTCTTTGGAGAAGCCTCCTTCAGCGTCATGTACTCACCGGTACGAAGAGAGTGGGGCTGTGCGCCGGGAGGCTCAGCCCATGGACGGCGCTCCGCCGTCAGCGCTCACTGCTGCCTGCAACAACACACCACGCTCCAGTTAGCAGTTTCTCAACATCACTTTTTACTCAAAATGGCCGTTCTTCACGGACACGCAAGACAGGAAATAAGGTCCATCACTATACTGTAACGCTCGGAGACAAAATACTACAAAAAAAAAAAAAAAAATTCTTTGGCTGTCATCAGTCAATACTGAAGACAGAGGACAAAATACTCCAGTCTTTGTTCGCACTCAACGTTTCTTCCTTCCTCTCACACACGTTCAAAAATTGGTTCAAATGGCTCTGAGCACTATGGGACTTAACATTGTAGTGGGACAAAATTGAAGCGTCACCCATCCACCAGTGTCAGCCCAGTTTGCAGGTGAATATAAGTTTAATTTAGTTTTGTTTATGTATTTTTGTAATATTTGTAATGGTTGTGAAGTGTCTAAAGTTTTTGTATTGTTTTTATGTTTCATGTACGGAGAGGGCGGCGCAACGAACGGAGACAGCATCTTCGTTGCCGGGACCGGAGAGAAAATTGCTGGCCACTATACGTCGCGGGTCGACAGCCAAAGTGCAACAGAAGATCCTGAAACCGAGTTGTTCCGTCGTGCTTCTAAAAACCAAATAATCGAGAATTTGTAATGTTTTGCACAACAATGATATCATCGGAAGTTTAATCTTATTGAAAATGTTAGTTTTGTCTCGTCAAGGCTCAGGTTCACGTCTGTATGTAGGAAGATAATAAACTAGTGGATGCTATTAAAGTTGAAATACGTGTTCCGAGGATTTATTTATGAAGAATTATGTGAATGAATTAATAATATATTTGACAAGATGATTGAATTTTGACAGCGTTCATCGCGACTTTGAATCTTAAAAAGTTTATTCAATGTGGTCCTAATATTGATTAAATCAGATAACGTGTATCAATATAATTTCTGAGGAGAAACAAACGACATCTAAAATTGAAAAAGTTTACGCAAACCAATTGGTCCGAGTGACGTAATTCTGTGCATACGACTCAAATGATGTTTTACAGTTTCGTTCAAGAATCATTCTGAGACAATTTAAAAAGAATATAAATAATTTTGAAGTGGATTGTAACTGACGTAGGTGACGAAGTCTACACATGGTCATATGTCGAAAGAAAATCATTTATAAGAAACTTACGTCGTTACACTACAACATCTCAGGTCATCATTCTCTAGACTTAGAACTACTTAAACCTAACTAACCTAAGGACAGCACACACATCCATGCCCGAGGCAGGAATCGAACCTGCGACCGTAGCAGCAGCGTGGTTCCGGACTGACGCGCATAGAACCGCTCGGCCACAACGGCCGGCTTCTCACACGTTCATTTAATATTACCGGTAGCACGTTGATTTCTTCAATTCATCTCCTTGCTTGTTGCTTTTGTGAATAGGAAAGCGAATGGTGTCTATATATACAACAATTAAGGGAGGCACCGAGTATCTTTGGCACAAAACTATGAATCCTTACCGGCAGGGCGACAGTTTTCCATCTGATATTTCATAAAACTGAAAAGAAATGTGTTCTTCCTTCTCTCAATTCCTAGTCCCAAAAAACGAGGCCTATGGCATTACGATGCTAATGGAAGATCCGATAATTTGTGCAAAATCCATTTATGTCGGATACATGGGTAATAATACGAATCCATGGCCCGTTGTGTGGCCAGCAATATACAACACTGTAAAATAATGTTTTACTGTGGAAATCCTTTGCCGCGATTTTGTTAATTGTGTGGTATTATATTGGCTAAAACTCTAAAAACTCTCCCGCCAGTTTTTAAACTGTATGTGATTCGAGGTTGCCGATGAGATTAGTAAACGAATTGCGATTGTCATGGCGAGTTACCGATTATCTTTTTCTGTATCATTATGTGCAGCGAGTGACTTGTCTTACACGTGTTCTCTGCCTAATTGAGACGGTGCACCAATTGGCAGTCTCTAACATCACGCTCTGTCGGCTGACAGGTACGCTCTGAACTTGCACCTCCTTGGCATGTTTCTCCTGATCCGACGTAGAGAAATTACGTGAGCCGATGTCGTCCGACGTCGTTCTTTTTGAGTGCCTACACTGGCCTCGATTAACGCACGATCGGGAAGCAGCTGCAGGTGTGTTGTGTGGGTAGCGTGATTGATTATAGGTTTCTGCAGGAGAAGAATGTTCTTAATAAGAGACTTACAGAAAAGGTACGGATGTACCAGTTTAATGAAGACAGATCAGCAGGGGAGTTTTATTAAATCTGCCAGCCTTCATGAAATTACCCAGATAAATTTAAGTGCTGTCACCATATGACTATAGAAACGTTCGACGACGTTGTTGAATACATGAAAAAAAATACAACAGGTTGATTTCAGGTTACCCAACAGCCCAGAACAAAAGCTTATTACTACAACACCACAAGAGCACACGATCAACTTTGTTTAATAACGTTTTCATACATATATTGGCTATTATTAACAAAAAAATTGTATGAACTATAGATAGTTTTCGCTGTCGTGTGCTGTCGTGTGGAGATATGGACTAGAAACACACGTTTGGTCCGTCAATTCGTCGGCCCGCAATCGGACGTCATGGGTTGTTGTCGCGTCGGGCTTCCCTTCCCATTGTAGGCACTGACATTATTACCTTGACGGTTGTTTAGATTTCGATGTCATTCGATGGTCGCCCGACATCAGATTGGGAGGGTTACAGATCCAATGTCGGCGTAGCCTAAGTCACCAAACCAAACATCGATTGTCACTGTTACCTAAATTTGAACTTCCAACATTGCTGAGACAGAATAATGGAGAAAATAGTTTCTCCACGAAAGAAAGAACGTCCTACGGCTCTGCATTCAATGGCTCATTAATTCACCCCAAATCGCATATTAGCCGTCGAGTCCGTCACAATAGTGAAGTTACTGAAAACCCCTACCTTATGAAAGACTAGCAAATGGTCCCGAAGTATGGCTAAGATTTCAGTGTATGAAAGAAGTTGATCCAGAGGTCAGAAAAGACAGATCAACTGTATATATGCTGAGAACTTAATCACGAGAAAATTTAAATTCACTAGCCATGGACAATGCAAGACAATGAATAATAAAAATGTCCTACTCATTAGATTCCTGTATTGGTTTTATAAGAAGTACTAGTTTTTAGAGTTGCAAGATTGAAACACAAGAACAGTTAACGACACCAAAACAGTGGTACAAATGAATAAACTGACACAACGCAATTTACTACTCTTGTTTATTGAAATTAAACGATCCAGTTGCCAATGTAGTTGTTTTACTCGCAGAACCGGTTTCAACTCAATTACGAATCATTCCGAAGCATGTTAAGTGGTTATGCCGAGGGCACCACTGTCACGTGTTAAAATATGCGACATTAGTCAGATACTTGGCCTAAGGCGGAACTTACTGCCGGTCTGTCAGATTGATGAAACCATTTCCCGTCAATACTTACTTCATCTGGCAACGACGCACGATGTCCGATCTTATTAATTGTATTGTGTGATCAAGTGTTTAGAAGCTTATTGTGCGTGTTGGGAACTGGGCCGTTTGATTTCAATAAGCATGCAATTAACAGTTGCGGGATAGTAGAGTGGTAAGTCAACCGATCCCTCGCGAGGAATACGTTACTGACTGGTATGTTGCACGGCAGACTTGACGTCATGGGACGAATGCGTCGTGCTTGCTACAAACGTGTTTTGAGCGATGTGAGGAAAGGTCGGAGCAGGGAGGCTGCGAGGGTAGCGTTTAGGCAGGAGGCGGACAGTTACTTGAGAGTGTTACCTGCTCGTCGCGGTAGTGGTGCGGCCGGTCGCGGCCTTTGCGCGCGACTGTCGCACCCCAGGCCAGGAGAGCGCGGGTGGGCGTGGGGCGCCTGCTCGCGGGGGAGGGGGGATGGCAGGGTGGTGGGAGGGGAGGGGGCAGGCCGGCCGCTGACGTCACACGCCCACCGCGCCACCTGTCGCGGCGCCACGCGATCTGCCCGCGGCGCGCCCCAAATAGCCGGCATCCCGCCGACGACTGACAGCCAAATGGGAAATAATACGTCCCGCGCCCACAGCCTGACAGCACTTTCTGCACAGCTGCCCGGGGCCACTGCTGACGATTGCAATTTGCATAAACAATTTAAAGCTCAAGCACCAACAATGTATTTTTTTATGTATATAAATACCCCAACTACAGCTAACGTCCCCTATTCTTTTGTTCGTGTTTCAACTCCCGCTCCACGCGCTCACTTTTCTTCATTCCTGACTTTCTCTTTCGCCTCTGGCAAACGTCCACTGTATAGGTCGAGGCTGAATTTCATGAAAACAACTCACCCTTGTTATGGGGGCGGAAAGAGCTGTCACTTCGTTTCCAGAATTGATCTGTTAATTTCATGGTAGACTCTACGTTTCTCCAGCAAGCTCTTCAGTCTCTCGCTGCAGCACCTTCCAGCTGCTATCTGGAGCCTCAGATCAGTGGCTTTTATCACATTTTCTCGCTAGAGACAAGTACGGTTCTTTATCGAACAGTTGTTTACATTCGCCACAATATTATGGGTCGCTTCGGATAAGAGTGCATTGTCAACATCATACTACTTCGACAGAGTTCGTATCTTGACGAAACCGTTGAACCACAATCAATCAATAGCCATATGCTGACGCTTGTGCGTCGAAAGGTGAACACGCTGGACTCAACAGCCCATCTTCGATCGTTCAGGTGCGTTTCAACCATCAGAGTGGAAGGTCTGATACCTTTGGCACTAAATTCAGTTATTAACCCTAGATTACTAAACTATCCTAAAATTTCCAACTGCAGCTGGTACAAATTCGCGATTCACGGTATTCTGGTATTATCAGTATAGCGTGCAAAACAGGGCATTTTGTACTTATTTTGTGTATGACATACCGCTGGAGACCTTTTAATTAACTACTGCATAAACTACAAATCATGACTTTGTTCGAACAAACTACGTAGTGGTAAAATTTTGGATGGTTCAGTAAGATTGTAACATTTCTCCACCCCCCTCCCCCCTAAAGTTCAAAATGGTTCAAATGGCTCTAAGCACTATGGGACTTAACATCTATGGTCATCAGTCCCCTAGAACTTAGAACTACTTAAACCGAACTACATCACACAACACCCAGTCATCACGAGGTAGAGAAAATCCCTGACCCCGCCGGGAATCGAACCCGGAAACCCGGGCGTGCGAAGTGAGAACGCTACCGCACGACCACGAGCTGCGGACCCCCCATAGAGTTGCAGGGGGAAACTACGCACCGTAAAAAAATGTTTCGAAACCTTTGTCTCGTCTTCAGTAGATCTCGTTTCATTTCTATATATAAATAGGGGTTAGTGATGTGTTCGTAAGACTTACCTAACTGGGCGGAAAGTTTTTAATATAGGTGAATAATTTATTCATATAAAATATTTCTTATATTTTCGCAACGTTATGTAATATGTCATATAGTGTTGCATTAATCATTATGCGTAGAAAGTACATGCAAGACACCAGATGTGAAATCTCTATAGCGATTGATAAATTATGTGCGAAACTTTAGACGAACAGCTTGCAATAAAAATCTTCTCGTTTTACTAGATGCATCAATAGACTAGGCGGCCGAGACTTTTTGCAAAGCTTATTATCTACTCGCATGCCCCGGCATTCGCTGTGGCTGATTTGTGGAAACCATTTACCTTCGGTCACCTTACACAACGGGTGCAATAATGTACTAAGTAGACAAATGACAAATATTGTCAACGCTTCGTTATTTATCACATAAAATAAGTATTAAGTTGTTAACATGCTGGCTATATGTGTGTATCGCAATTTGTAACAACCAGTTACGCTTCTCGATCGAAACTACATGAAGTTATTTGCTTTCAAAGATCGCTAACCTGTTAAATTTTTAATTTCATATCCAGCGTCTGATAGCTGCATCGTCAAATTTTAATGAAGCATGATAGCATGGACATAAAAACTAAGAGCAGGCACAATACTTCCTTAAAAGCTTATGATTTGCCGAACGTGGTTGAATGTTTCTATTTTTTAAGCATTTCTTTGTTTTTTAATTTGCTACTTCTGCCGATCTCTTAGTTGGCATTTATAGCCTGAAGATTTAACAAAGATCATCTGCCTTTGTAGTTGATATTTATATGTCGTTTTTAAACGTACAGAATGCTATTTACTTTGCCGTATTATCAACGTCACTTTTGATACCACATATTTAGCGCTTCCTGTTTTATTCGTATTTTTTATAAGAAGTATTGATAAACATATTTTCTCTAGCTTCTTCATTTTGATGATTTTCGGCTTACATTACTCTCAGCACTATGTTACAGCCCTCATATATGCCATGTGTACAGAAATATGCAAGAGTGCAGATACTAAATCTGTAAACTAAAACACGAAGGCCTACATTATATGCTAAATGTTTTTATTATGTGTATAATTTTCATTTTTGGCTTTTTATAGTTCAATAATTCTAGTTTATGAGTTTTGGTTATATTCCATGATGACCTGTCGTACGTTTAAGTCCAGAGTAACAAAAATACTATTTTGAAATCTCATTTGCACAGCTGTTGCGAGCTCCGAGATCCACCGTGAGTTTCGCTTCAGACCTTCTAATCACATAGGTATTTCGTTCAACTGGTAGCCGCTGTTTGCAGTTCCGTCGCGCGTTAAACACTCGCCGCCTCCCATCGGGGCCACCGGCACAGTTTCCCAGACGCAGCCACCCTGCGGCTGCCTGGGTCATTAAACAAAATTCGATTACGTGGGAGGAAGTAGCCCCAAACAAGTGAGCGTCTTCACATTTCGCTGGGAGCCGTTAAATCCTCTCTTACGAAGAATCAGAGAACTTGGTGAAGCAGCTAACAGCACGGCCCAAAAGTCAAAGGACTACAACCATCGGCCTCGTCGGAGAAGGCCGCGAGCACGAGAAATCCGCTAGGCGTATTTTCAGGCCTAGCGCACCCAGCTATGCGCTGCTACAAACTTTTTTCGCGTGCATATCTCTGAAAAGGCTGACGAAACTTCGTTTCCGTATAATAAAGCATCATTTTTTGACGAAGGATGAAAGAAAAGTGACAGTATTTTAAACTTTCAACAATAAATTGTGTTTAAATTATTAAAGAGTTGAGATACTAAGCGAAAGTTAATAAGGAATTTTGAATGAAGTATATAAGTAAATGATGAAATGTTCGAATTACTTCTACAACTACTACAGTCTATTTATTAACTTATTTATTTAAGGAAAAAATGCTGTTTCAGTAGTGAATTCGCCCTACTGACCTAAATACGCAACCAGCAATCAATAACACAGCATTGCTATCAGATATCTGAGATAAATAGTGTGAATGTAGAAATAGTGAACGGAACAACATAGTCGTACTTTTGTGCCTTAAAACTGAACTTACAAAATTTCGAGACACTGTACTCTCTCTGGACTGAGCAAGGAGGGAAGCCGGAAAGACAAATTTTTCATTCTGTTTGTGACAAGTATCTTCCATAGATGAGGTTAGGGGACATCCATTAATTACGTAAGCGGCTTTCTTTAATATTTGGAACCCCCCTCCTCCGCCCTTATGTGTGGTTTATCTCGTACTCGAATAAAAATTGTAAAAAATTAAAATTTTATTTTTCAAAACATTGACGAAAACACTGTAAGTAAAACCATGTTTTACCCGTAAAGTGTATTACACAGTGTATTTAACACGCAATTAAAAACTCAATAAAAACATGCTTATCCCGTGTAGTATTCGGACGGACGGACACACACAGACAGACGGTCAAAAAGGCTCCACGAAAATAATGTTAACCGTTTTGACAGATACTTAAAAAATTGACCTTTTATTGTTATGTTATACTCATTAAATGTCATTGAACTTCTACTTACTTTGCGGATGAATAACAACATTGTTTGTACTTTCCTTTGAATGGTATGATTACGGAGCTTTCCAATCTCTTGATTTATATCATAACTAAGAGAATACTTGTCGGTGAACTTCAACTTATATTCCTTCCAAAAACGATTAACTTCCTGCTCGCACGTGTGTTCAGACTTACTGGAAGACTGCTTAACATAGGCAGTGTGAAAGTTTTGATACAAATACGTGATGAGCACAATAATATAGGCTTTATATGCGTTGAGAATATCGCGACCAACTCACTGACATGCAATTCCCGACGCAGCATAGAACTAACTTCCCGAATGAAATCTAATACTTGTGCGATGCTTGCCTCAGATCGGGGAATGCCAGGCATACACATGTGTAAGGCAACCATTTCAGTTCAGAGATGCCGTAAATATTCCTGGGCACTTTGATGTTGTCCACACTGGGATTAATTATATACAAATAAAATGTTATCCGTTATAACAGTGTACAATTTCTGAATTAAATAGTTAAAGTGAATTTTCACTTGTCCGCGCCTCACCCCCCACTCACGCCTCCTTTAAATGAGATTTGGTGGTATTTTGCCGGGCACCCCCACCCCCTCTATTTTGATATCACGTAATCGATGGACGTCCCCTTAGGTGAACGCGGTGAACTCTTTGTTGCATACAAAAAAAATCACTGAAATTCATCTATAACTTATGCCGTTAGACTTAGTTAGACACAAGCTCTTTAACTCAATCTCTAAATTATGTTCACTGAAACTGCACGCGGCAGTTAACCGCACGGCATCACACTGCACACAATCAGTATTTCGGCACAAAATTGTAAGAGAATTCTATAATATTCATGGAAGTGCACGAGACATAAAAAGAATGAAAGCATTTGTAGACTATGGTGATCAAGGGGCGGGGAGGGCGAGTAGAAGTAATAAACAGTATGTAATGTACAGATACAGTTAATTTTTACTTCCTTGTTGCTTTGTGTGGCACTAATCATTCCTCAAATGCCCAATTTTTCAATTTACAGTAACCTCAGTTATAAATTTATGAAATACCAGAATGTTTTATAATAGACAAGAAAAAGAATCTTCAAATAGAGGAACTTGGTATTTAAAGCCTAATATGTAAGACATACAATTTATTCAGTTCACAAGTGCCCTTAAAAATTCAAATCTTCCACAGTGGTTTTAGAAACATGTAATTTCACCATTCCTTTTGACGATTCTAAGGCATAAATTTTCGTTTCAGCACTATCTAGGTGATATGCACTAATGAAGATACAATTGACACAGAAGATTAGAGGAATTCAAACCATTAGATACGGAAGAAAGCGCATTATGTCGGATGATTCACTTTAAATTGACTGTTAATATAGAAGAGCCCTAAGATTGGAAAGGGGAACAATCCCATAAATAGAAGTTAGGGGAATTATGCCTAATATCGCACCCATTTTTATTTTTTGGTGTAATTTTGCTGTCATTTTTATCAAGTTGCTATGTTAATTTTTTAGTAGCTGGTTATTGCTGTCCCTTATCCGAAATAATTAAGTGAATATCTCATCTAATAAATAATTCAAAAATAAAAGGCCACAACAACATTTAGGCAGTTTGGATAAAAGTATTCCTAATATAGCACCAGGTGTCCTCCAAATTAAGGTTTTAAAGTCAGTAGCTCCAGAACATTGTTCATGACACCACATGCGGCATTTTGTACAAGTTATCAATATTTCTCCGGACCTGTCAGTCAAATAAAGCTGGTTACAGAAAGGACACTCGCAATCATTTTCACTGTCTGCGTCGTCTGTAGACACTGTCAATGGTTTATCAGGATCTTCATCTGATTCTGAGGATGTATCCAATAATGGCTTACGTGGGACATTCCTTTTCTTAATTACAATAGTTCTTTTCTTACACATGATTTTTCCCTTTTTATGTTTTACAGTGAGTTGATTATTTTTGTTTGATCTACAAGCAAAAATATTTTTTGCAACATTTGTGTTTGATTTTTTGGAAATGTCTTCACTGAGCTTTTATAACGGTGTACCTGTCAGCAGCTTGGTCATCCTCTTTTCTTCGAATGAACGGTTTGGTCTTTCAGTTGTGGCAAGGGGTTTATATCTCTCGGAAAAATGTTGCGGTCATTTGCAGATGGTGGCCTGTCCTCGAACAATGGGTGTACCACTCTTGTTTACAGGTGGTTGGGAGCCACTAGGTCCAGGCTGGGGCTCAAGTAGTTTCTGTCTGATGCGACTTGTTTCAGTTGAATATCTGTCATTTTTTGGTGAATGACAGACACTCTTGTGGGGCGTCTTGCTGAGCAGTGGACATGGTAGAGTCAGCCACTGAAATTTCAATGTTTGGAAAATATTTCTGTTCAGTGGATACAGCCCAGTTATTCTAAAACCATGTTCTGCTGTAGCTACTGTGGCTGACTTTTTGTAAGCTTCAGCAAACAGCTTTGCATTCTGAAAATGACTCACCACTCTACCTACATGATTTTTCAACCAGTTTTCTATTTCCTGTGCATAGTAAGTTTTCAGGGGAAACATGAATGCGCTGTCAAGAGGTTGCATCTTATGAGAACAGTGAGGTAGACAGCCATGTTTCCATGCGGTGCCCCATCTAATAGCTCTGGCTTTTGATTTTTCAGTCGAAATACAAATAAAGGAGGTAAAAAGTGACCTGTCGCACTCATGCAAGTAACAACCGTTACTAACGATCCTCTCTCTGCTGAGGATACAGAGCTAGCTTGGCGTTTAACTTTCAGTGCAATAACTTTCGTTGTCTTATGCTGTACAGCTCTCATACCAGTCTCATTACAATTGTAAAGTCTCTTAGGGTCGAAATTTGTCTTTTCTAGAATAGGTTCGTAAACGTCAAAAAGCTGCTGAACATTTTTCCTGCTAAATCCTCTAATACGTTTCAATTATGTTTGTTGAGGTTTTCTTAAACTAAGCTCTGGGTATTTCCGCATAAATGAGTGTAGCCATTTCCAGCCAGCAATAATTGTCTATTAAAATGGGTTCGTAAAGAATTTTTTTCTGCCAAACCAACAGCCATCTTCTTTATATCTTTTGCAGTTAAACCATAAAATCTAGCCTCCATATCCAGACAATATTTGACAAGGGATTGCTCTAGCTCCGTGTTAAGCACAGGTTTTCTTCCAAATTTAACTGACACTAACTTATTTCAATCAGTATCTCCAGAATTAATTTTGTCTTTCAGAGCTGATTTTGGAACGTCAAATTGCTTCGATGCACGTCCCAGGCCCATCTCTCTATTCCTAACAGCAATGATAGCTCATTTCATATTTTCCTCGGTCCACTGCTTTCTCTTTTTAGGTGGCATCTGTAACAACACGTTATAACATGTTGAAAGTACAGATAGAGCGATGAAATGTTAGAAATGGTATACATGAAAAAGTGAGCGTACTATCGCACAGTGCGACATTAGAACGACACTAGAGCTGCGATATTAGGAGCAAACCAACATTCCATTATGGGCTACTCTGCTCCCAAAACTAACAATACAAACGTCAATATGCCGATGTCTTGTTAAGCTACATTATTCTGTGGTTCTGTTTTATGCTACACTATTTAAAAATAGCTTGCCTCTTAAAAGATCGATTACTGTGCTTTTGAAACGCGAAAAACTTTTCCTGTGCACAAAACATTCAAAAGATTACGCAGACTGAACGCTGCTGCACATCCAACCAAAGATGACACAGTACTGAAGGGTTGCTGTTAAACACCTGATGAACCTAATCCCGCCAGGTGGCAGCACCTACTTTGTGTTATCTAAAAAAAATATTCAAATGTGTGAGAGATCTTATGGGACTTAACTGCTAAAGTCATCAGTCCCGAAGCTTACACATTACTTAACCCAAATTATCCTAAGGACAAGCACACACACCCATGCCTGAGGGAGGACTCGAACCCCCGCTGGGACCAGCCGCACAGTCCATGACTGCAGCGCTGTTATTTAGAAGAGTGCGATATTTGGCTGAGGCGCGATAATAAGCAGAGTTCCTCTAAGATTTCCTTGGCAATGTTCGAGTAAGGTAACAGAGCTACCGTTGAAATCTGACCTTTTTAACCAATTTAACATGCCAGATATAAGGGAACCTATTACGATGCCAGTTATAGGGGAACCTACAGCTTAATCTAGGCTCCGAACGACGAGTTCCCACTTCAATGAAAACAGAAGGTGGGTTCCATCTGAGGAAAGATAAATCTAAATTGAGTGAATAAATTATGGAATCAGATCGTCATAATCGCCTAAGTGACTAAGGATTTGAAACAGATTCTTTTAAATAAAGACTCTTAAAAAAAATCGATGGGATGTACAAAGTGAAGAAATTTAAGACAGAGTAACTGAAGAAAGAATTTTGCTGCAAAATTTTACGAGGAACAATGATATGTTGGTGGAATGTGTGTGAAGTCGTCCATGGCCAGCTGAATTCCCTGCGGAGACTTAGCGAAAGAGATAACATGTGAGGGAAACAAAAGAAACATGGCACACAGGAAAAAGCTGAGCAGTGGATCCTATTAGTCTTAAGATTTCACAGAAAGAAAAACGTAACTGAAGACAGAGGAATAATATGGCAAGTCGATTGTATTGGAAAACTCATTATAGATTAACAATGAACAATTTTTTGATTTTAAGTTAAGAAAACTTGCACTTAGTTGAAGCGACAATCATTTTACCCCATACTTATATCTGAACTGTGAACCAAATGCTGAGTTTCCTCGAGTTTGTTGTTGTTTCCGGAGCAATGAATTTGTTGGTGCAGTGTAGTTATTAGTGACTCTTAGTGAGCGAAAAGAGATTATTCTTCTTTTTCCCTTACAGGATGCTGAATGACGATAGTTTATCTCTGGCCGACGAAAGTGTTGACTTACCTACATCTATGGATAACATTAAAGAATGCAAGTCACACGGAAGGTTAAAAAGATACAAATAAGACGCTTAAAGCGCAATCACATAAGCAAAGTGAGACAAGCAGTTGCAGAATAGCGTATTTTGATGTTATTCAGGAAACAGAAAGGTCACAAATAATTAAATATGGTAATACTTCTGCTCGCCCGAGACCGCTAACCGTCACTTTAATGTGAATGATTCACATTTTAAACCCGAAAATAAACATTGTTTTTGCACTTATGTGCATCAAATAACTTGGTAAATCAAGATATCTATGCAGTTCACATTTAAGCGTTTGGCACAGGATGCACAAAAATCCCGTTCAGACTATTTCCCTACCGATCCACTCTCAAAAAGTAGGCGAGATCTTATTTCTCCTATTTTAGTCTTTCTGGCGATAGTCAACAAATACCTCAGAATTCCGAGATAATACACTCCTGGAAATTGAAATAAGAACACCGTGAATTCATTGTCCCAGGAAGGGGAAACTTTATTGACACATTCCTGGGGTCAGATACATCACATGATCACACTGACAGAACCACAGGCACATAGACACAGGCAACAGAGCATGCACAATGTCGGCACTAGTACAGTGTATATCCACCTTTCGCAGCAATGCAGGCTGCTATTCTCCCATGGAGACGATCGTAGAGATGCTGGATGTAGTCCTGTGGAACGGCTTGCCATGCCATTTCCACCTGGCGCCTCAGTTGGACCAGCGTTCGTGCTGGACGTGCAGACCGCGTGAGACGACGCTTCATCCAGTCCCAAACATGCTCAATGGGGGACAGATCTGGAGATCTTGCTGGCCAGGGTAGTTGACTTACACCTTCTACAGCACGTTGGGTGGCACAGGATACATGCGGACGTGCATTGTCCTGTTGGAACAGCAAGTTCCCTTGCCGGTCTAGGAATGGTAGAACGATGGGTTCGATGACGATTTGGATGTACCATGCACTATTCAGTGTCCCCTCGACGATCACCAGTGGTGTACGGTCAGTGTAGGAGATCGCTCCCCACACCATGATGCCGGGTGTTGGCCCTGTGTGCCTCGGTCGTATGCAGTCCTGATTGTGGCGCTCACCTGCACGGCGCCAAACACGCATACGACCATCATTTGCACCAAGGCAGAAGCGACTCTCATCGCTGAAGACGACACGTCTCCATTCGTCCCTCCATTCACGCCTGTCGCGACACCACTGGAGGCGGGCTGCACGATGTTGGGGCGTGAGCAGAAGACGGCCTAACGGTGTGCGGGACCGTAGCCCAGCTTCATGGAGACGGTTGCGAATGGTCCTCGCCGATACCCCAGGAGCAACAGTGTCTCTAATTTGCTGGGAAGTGGCGGTGCGGTCCCCTACGGCACTGCGTAGGATCCTACGGTCTTGGCGTGCATCCGTGCGTCGCTGCGGTCCGGTCCCAGGTCGACGGGCACGTGCACCTTCCGCCGACCACTGGCGACAACATCGATGTACTGTGGAGACCTGACGCCCCACGTGTTGAGCAATTCGGCGGTACGTCCACCCGGCCTCCCGCATGCCCACTATATGCCCTCGCTCAAAGTCCGCCAACTGCACATACGGTTCACGTCCACGCTGTTGCGGCATGCTACCAGTGTTAAAGACTGCGATGGAGCTCCGTATGCCACGGCAAACTGGCTGACACTGACGGCGGCGGTGCACAAATGCTGCGCAGCTAGCGCCATTCGACGGCCAACACCGCGGTTCCTGGTGTATCCGCTCTGTCGTGCGTGTGATCATTGCTTGTACAGCCCTCTCGCAGTGTCCGGAGCAAGTATGGTGGGTCTGACACACCGGTGTCAATGTGTTCTTTTTTCCATTTCCAGGAGTGTATATGCGATTGAAATGCTGTGAATAGATGTAGTCTTTTAATGATTTCCAAGTCACTCGTAATATCCATGTCTCTACATGTTATTTCGTGACACGTAATACAAAATGCGTTGCCTTTCTCTGAACTTTTTCGAAGTCTTTTGTCAATTCTAGCTCTTAAGGATCCCATACCGCGCAGCAGTGCTCCATTAGAGAACGGTCAAACGTGGTCTAGTCTCACAGAATGAGATTTTCACCCTGCAGCGGAGTGTAGTCTCTTTAGAAGATTTGTTGCATCTCCTCAGTGTTTTGCCAATATAATGTAGTCTTCAGGTCGCCTTCCTCACGTTATGTTGTGTGTGATGCTTAAAATCCCCTAGAGAAACTTCCAATTTGAATGGAACTTCTATTCTCCGCACTATACTCATATCTTCCCTAGTCATTTTGCAGTTCATTTTAATCTTTTGGTGACAGTAAGGATTAAGACCAGCCGAGGGGCTAAAACGCTTCCTTGGTCCTTCCCTGATCCGGAGCATGTTCATGTCACTCTAGTTTCCATTGTTTTTAATTTATTATCAAAAAGCTCGTGTAGCAGCTTAAATGTATCAAATTACTCCCATAAGAATGTACTAATAAAAATAAAAGTTTCGCGATGAGGATTTTAATGTACGAATCATTGTGGTTTTTTTTTTTGTTTGTTTTGTAATTGCTCTCCGTGAAATTTAGTCGCCTGGATCTTTGCCCCATTTTCTTCCCGTTGTTTTCAATCGGCGCTATTAGCCATTTTGAGTGGGCGTGATCCGAATCATTGTGACACGCTGCACCGTCCATGTGGCAACAGCACGACGGGGCCGTGTTGACAGGGAATGGCGGACACCTCTGTGGCGCGCAGCCTGCTCATTCACAGACAACAAAGCGGGAGAAATGGCCGACACGCGTGGCGCCGTGCCAGCCGCGCGGCTATTAAAAGGAGTCGCGCCTTCTAATATAAGAACAAGGCATTATTTTTACCCGCAGCCCCACATTAAAATATAGGACAATACTGGCGGCTCGCGGCCACTGCGCGCGATCGGACGCCGTTACGTTACGTCACGTCAGCCGGCGTCACCGCCCCGCGTCATCCGTCAATTGACGCGCGCCTGCCAGACAACCTGTCCCACTTCCTGACGGTGACGTTTCTCTTCTACGCCGAAACATCTTAGCGGCGACCGCGAGTAGTGGTATCAACGCATATTAATCGTTAGTTCGCAGAAGACGCTCGGCGCGGTGCTGGTGCGATTAGCTGTTTCGATAAAAGTCGAAAGAAGGTGATTGACTTCACTTGTTTGCCAGCCGCTATCAATATTAAGGCACCCGTAGACGATCAAACAATTTGTCAGACTTGAAGTGTTTGTAAAATTATTTCGCTATGAGGTGCTTTTACCATGTGTTTGTCAAACACAACGTGCGTTTCACGTGTCTGAGAGGAATTTTCGTGCAGGGGCGATCTAAAAAAACAGGTTTACGGTTTACGCATGCGTTTGTCAAACAGTAGCCAGTAACTTAGCGGATTGTTATCAATATGTTTGAGATATATAGCGACTGGAACAGGTTTCGAAAATTTGAAGTTTGTATTCTGAACTGCACCTCGTACACTGTTCAAATGCTCACTAGCGTGAAACGCTTCCCGAGACTATAAGCACAGTACGACAGGTGCTTCGAAGGTGAAGTTAAAATTTGAGAAACTCGGTTGGTATGTCTACCGCGCTAATTTGATAAAACCGCGAATTTGACAAACAAGTTTTAGTAATGTGTATGGGGACACTGGCATTGTTGTAGCCACATTGTTTAGTGTTAAGAGCACCGCGCCGACTGGTGCAACGTGAACTGTTGCTGTTTATATGTCTTTCACATCTCATGCCTGCAATAATTCACAAGTATATAGACGCACTAAACACAGGTTTACAAATTGGCCGTGCCGAGAATGTTGTCGGCACCGATTGAGTACATTCGTCTTCTATCGATACAGCGACTCCCGCCAAACACCGCGCCGTAGAGTGAACATCAGTAACATTCACAGGACACCATATCACTACATACATAAAGGACTTTCACACCATCCCAACATCAAAATTGTTCATGACAAATGTTAGAAGAACTCGAGAACTCGAATTTCCACAGTCAAAAAAATAAAGTAATATCTTATTTCTTGAAATAAAGATAGCTTTCCTGTTACTTATCGCTAAGTTCATATTCACAGTAATTTGTAATATCAATATTATTAGTGAAGTCCTAAAAAAGAAACGCGAGGTCTACACTTGTTTCCTTGCCGTTGTCTTCTTTAAACACTCACGAGGTTTTTATTATTCCTATGTAAAACTGTGTGTCTACACACCAAGGTCTCCTTCCACGTAAGGAAGACGCTGGTAAGTGAACAAATAACAACAACATTTTGGTAGGCTCCAACCGAGGTGTTCTCGATATTCTCGCGGTTGGGAAGAACCACACAGGAGGGCAACAACAACACTCCGGCATTCACCCTGAGAGACTTTCAATGAATTAGGGAAACATATATGAGCCAAACAAAAATTTGTTTTCGCTCCGTTTTGCCTTTAATACGGTTGTGCCATCTCATTCCATCACGGAAAGGGTGATTTTCCTCGGTAGTCAGACAAAAGTCAGAACTTGAAGTCACTTCCCAAACATTACGAAGTGCTGTTCCCCACAGCGAAGTTTGTCGTAATACAGGTAAAGAGAGACAAGTTTCTACAACAGTGAGTAATGCGATAAAATGACGGGGTTACATCGTGGGGGCGTTCGATATACAGTATATGCAAGGTTATTAGTGACAGGATGCAGTGCAGAAAAGCTACTTTGAAGAGACATTGTCGTCTTGTACCTGTCTTCAAGTTTATAACACAGTCTTATGTAGTTTAAATTAGTGGCCGAAGAAGCAGTGATTAACTGGAAACTAATAACAATATTCTGGATAATATTCTATATCAAAACGTGTACACACTGGTAACAGTTCGACAAAGTTTGCAGAAACAGACCGATAACGAAATTTTGTCTCTTAATATATATATATATATATATATATATATATATATATATATATATATATATATATAGTATGAAAGAATTCCAAGTCCCAAGTAAATGGTGGTACGTTCTTGCATTTCAGACAATTTCTTTGTACCGAAAAATTATAAGTTTCAGATTACTATCATCTGGAAATTATTAGTTTCAGACGTAACTCAAATATTAATGAGTCTGATAAAATGGTCAATCTTCCGGGTATAGCCTACTTAATTATATCAGCTTCTGAAATAACGCAAGAAGACATAAAATACTGATGAACCGCGGGCATAATAGCTTATGACGATAGAGAAAGAAGCGTTATCAGCGCCCAAGTTCCTTTAGAGGACGTAAAATGTGTAATATGTCGGAACTGGAGAGCTATGAATTTACCACGTTAATAAACTTATATATTCACAATGCAAACGAAAAAATAGGTACAAAAATCAAAGTTTATGATATTCGGTGAAAATGATTTCTTGGAAATAAGATGTGAGTGATGTTCTACATAGGATATATGATGTATGTGCCGATTAACACCATCGCGTAAGACACGAACAATAACAACAAATCACTTTCGGAGTATTTAGTAGTAAAGAACCAGGACCGTCGAGAAGTGAAACGCTACGACCTAAACCTAAGAATGCGAATTGCATACAATAGCCTATAATGGAAACTAGTCTCGCTCATTAATACATAAATATTGGCATTTTGCTATAAGACGTCAGTATGTGTGACGTACAAAATATTCACAGCCGTTTTTAAGCGAGAGGAGGCAACTCTACTGTGGTTTACTTATTTTGCACGCTAGGTGGTTGCAAGAATGTGTGCTATGCCCTTTATCTGTTTGAAGCTTAATGAACTGCAAAGCGGAGACTGAAACAAAACCTGTTCTTCTCCATTTTTAGTTGTTGCATTATTTTAAGAGCAAGAAATGTTTTCCTGAGGCTATTCCTCTCGAAAAGTATTTTGTTTATTAACTGATGCTGAATTCCTGGTTAACAAGAGAGTGACAAACCATAACCTCCGTATTATGAGAACAAAATACTCTCATGAATTCAGTTGTCGAAGAAAATAGTTGTGTAGACGTCTGAAGAGAAGTCATGCTACTGTATAAACGTTCGTTAATCCAAGACAACAGGTAATGTCTTCTAACAAACGTGGCTCAGTTTTTCGTTCAGATCGACTTCATTTTTCGTGGCTGCGGTGCTCTAGCGGGTGGCGTGATAGGTTCGGGCCCTGGAGAGTTCATACTCAAGAAAGTACTACTTTACACTGAAGTTAGTAAGAAAGAATCGAAGACTTTATAGTCAATGTTGATCTGCAAAACTAGCGATTTCAAGCACGGATCCGGAATTATAGTTTTATGAAATTAAACAAGAATCAGTCATTTGCTTTTGTGCTTATCACGAAATCACAGCTGCATCACAAATTCTCACGCGCACTCTACACTCCATCGCGCTCACAATCACGTAATGAGAATCTAAACGGAAGCCTGAGAACCCACGGGCAGTAACGATGATTCCAGAGGTCGGCGAGCGCGTCGGATGTACCCTCGCTCAAGCGACAAACGTTACAACCACTCGACTGTGCAACCGATTGTTTCAGAAGATGTCAGAGTGATTTACAACAAACTGATTCAGGCTGTCTATTTCAATCATTGAACAGGTCAGCTCCCTCTAGAACCTCTCTTAGTACCCCCCATCTTCCGGAACTGCCTAAGACATACTGGACTATTCCAGTAAATTCAGCTCCTACTTGCAATTTGTTTTGCACTGTCTTTCTTACCGCTCTCGATTCAAACGAATCTAACAGAGGCTAGAGAAGACTCGTATGCTTTGGTGTCTGTGGGTGAACCGAGTGGAGTGTCGCCCTCTCCGCTGCGGCTTACTGCAGCGCAGGGAGTGCCTTGCCTGCATTCCTGCCATTCCTGCCGCCGGTGACTCGACGAGGTTCCACCAGCCAATAAACCTTGCATTCTCGTTGCTTGAAGCCAGCTGCGCAATTCCTTTGTTTGCCGCCACTTTCCAAACCCAGCGACCATCGAGCAGATACTGGAATTGGTAGTCAAATGTGGTGGTAGGATAGTTTCTTCTTCTTCTTCTTCTTCTTCCTCCTCCTCCTTCTCCTTATCATCACTGTCGCCTTCATCAAGAAGCCGTTTGACAGCCATTGTTCGAAAAATGCCTCCTCTAGACTTTCCCGTGTCTTACCGTGTTGGGCTACACCGATTCATCTTGCTTCTCCGGTTTTCCAAATTTATCCAGTCACCTTTCATGAGGGTTTCGTCTCGCTCTCTGAGAATCCAGTAAATATCTTTGTTGACATTCTATCCATGGAGCTGAGTTCAAATGGTTCAAATGGCTCTAAGCACTATGGGACTTAACATTTGAAGTCATCAGTCCCCTAGACTTAAAACTACTTAAACCTAACTAAACTAGGGACATCACATACATCGATGCTCGTGGCAGGATGCGAACCTGCGACCGTAGCAGCAGCGCGGTTCCGGACTGAAGCGCCTAGAACCGCTCGGTCATAGCGGTCGGCATTGAGCTGAGTGTATCTTCCGTCCTCCTCTACTTCATCTTCATTTCAGATATAATTACGTATTCCATTTGGTTTGTTCCTGATACATTTGTTAGGTTTTCTATCTTCCCTAGTAATTATCAACACGCGTCTCTGCGTTGCTCAGCTTTTGATGGTTCAGATGGCTCTGAGCACTATGGGACTTAACATCTTAGGTCATAAGTCCCCTAGAACTTAGAACTACTTAAACCTAACTAACCTAAGGACATCACACACACCCATGCCCGAGGCAGGATTCGAACCTGCGACCGTAGCAGTCGCGCGGTTCCGGACTGCGCGCCTAGAACCGCGAGACCACCGCGGCCGGCTCAGCTTTTGAGCGGTTTTCGCTTTTATATCTTATACCTCACTGCCGTTAGTTATATATGGTAAGTCACAATACCATAAACTTCCAATCTCAAACACACTGAAATTCTTTTGATGGTAAATTTCCCACCAATATTATTCCAGGCTATTTTCACTCTCCTGCTTATTTCTTTCTCTGTCCTTTCAGTACGAAAATATCCCGAAAATTTGTTTCATTTGCAGTTTCATTAGTATCTTCAGCAGTAACACTGAATGCCTTTTCTTTTTTCTTGTCGTGTTTCTCGTCGTCTTTCTTCAGTGGAAGTATGAGAAAAGCTGTGATTGTTGTCCGGTTAAATAATGGAGGAAAAGAGAAATATCCCAGTTTAAGCACATGAGCTAAACGAAATTTATATCCATATTGATGGTAGTACGCATATGTACATCACTTCCCTTTGTAGTTCTTGAAGACAATGAACTAGTTTCAGCTACTCTCTCTCACTGTCGTCCAGATGCTCATTGAGATAAGAAGACAGTATGTTCAACCAGGTCAAGCTAGTGTAAAATCGATAAATAAAATTAACAACCCTATACTTGGTTGAAATTTCTGAGAAACCTGAAGTATTTTCAGGGAAATTCTGGATGACATCTTCATATCATCTTAGAATGTAAAAGCGTTGATTTCCATGTAGCACGTGCTGCAGACTTCCAGTCGATCAGGACAGATAACGGTTATATAGGTGTAGGAAAGGAGGAGAGTTTACAAAGGTATTGTCTTGTTGAACAGGGTAATGTTTGCTGTTCTAAAAGTAAAAAGACAGCTGTGAACTAGAGTACAGTTAAAAAAGAACGTAAACTCCGACGTGGAAATCCTATATATTGTTCGAAAGTCAATGGGGGACATTCACTGAATCGATATCATCTGGAGCAACTATTCTGAATGATAAACGACTGAAATAAAGACGCCAAAAGATCAGGGCTGTATCGAAGGCGCCGCTATATGAGACCCTCCAACGAAGCAGGCACAGAGGGTTTAAGGAAACTGATCGAAAGAAGAAGAAGAAGAAGAAGAAGAAGATAGAAAGGCGGTTTAAGAATTAAACAAAGAGGTACGAGAGGTCTCCCACCCCTCGAACGCTTTCCGTTGAGTCGCGATCGCAGACGCATACTGTTGTCGCAGTGTCATTTCCAAGCAGCATCATAAAGAAACGACTGCTACCCAACAGACGTCTATCGCTAACACGGTTTATGTGGCAATACTGTACCTGGTTCAAACAGCTGCCGACTACACAGGTAGCTCTTGCTGAACAATAGAGTACTTGCTGCTACATCGCCTACGTATAACAAAATCTCAAAAACCGGATAATATGCTGTTTTGACTTACGGCTTTCGATTTTTTTCAATTTCTGGCGACTAAAGAATAAAGCGTGATGTGACTATGGAGGAAGGAAAAAAAAGCTTGTGTTTGGAAATTAATTGTTGCAGTTGAAGTAGTACGGCAACCGATTGCGGTTGTTGATATTTTATTTGGATAGTGACTCACAGTTTCGCTATTTTTGGCACAGTGAAATTTAGTCGTCACCAGTGAGACGTAACGTCGCAAGAAAATCAACTGACTTCGAAATTCAGGGCAGTTATTCGTTAAATGAAGAGTACTTTGGGAAGAGAGTGACGAAACTGGAATGAAATAAATACCGGAAGCGAAGATAAAAGGGTAAAAGGGACGTCAGTGAAGACTGGTTAGAAGGGTGGTACTTCCGTGTCATTATCTGCATTAAGACATAAAAAAATGTGATTATACTGCGAAAAGTTTTTTTAAACGGACAATTATACATGAAAGTTCCTCTACTGATTTTCTGCCTACCATCTCCCTCAAAATTACGTGCTGGTTTTATTCGGCCCGATACGGTACTTCCCCTCCCCCTCCCTCCCCCTCCTCCTCCCTCTCCCTCTCTCTCCCTCTCCCTCTCTCTCACACACACACACACACACACACACACACACACACACACACACACGAGCGCGCGCGACGCACTGAAACAGCGACACTTAGGTGACAGGAAGCTGGCACGGGCATCCGCGTCCACCATTGAATGTGGCATTGCGAACCAGGCTAACGAGGTTCTGACGCGTTCCGTGACGGAATTAGCGCCAGTGTGTGTTACCAGTGCGCCCGCCTTCATCAGCGTAACCACACACTGCGGTGCTGACGGACCGCTGTTACATATGGAGCACGGCGGAGGTCTCGTGATTTACTACGCACTCGCTAGAGAAGGAACATTGACGACTGTACAACTGGAAAGCGGAGCCGAGAAATCGTCTTGCCGTCCGTGGCGGCAGATTTCACATCCTGGCGAGAGTATTACAGGCGGGGCCAGGTATCAGTTTTAGTATAAAAGCAGCCTTTTTATTGTTTTATCAGGTTCTGTGGGACCATGCGAGACAAAGCTTCTTATTCACAGAACCTGTCTGTACATAGTAAAGAGCGTGCTGATTAGAAAAATTGCAAATAAAGAATTAAGGATTAACAAAACACGAAAATAACAGAGTATAAGAATAAATAACAAATACAGAGAAAAGTAGCTACTTCAATGCAGTCCTACACAGAATAGAAGGAGTGTGATACAAGAAAACCAGTCAACCTGAATTTAAGTGTCTGGGGTTTGCCAATATTTTTCAGTTCTGCTGGGAGCCTTTTGAAGAATGTGCTGAATATTGCACATCTTTCTGCACATTGGTTAAAGAAGTGTCATCCAAGTATGCGGCGTTTTTCCTTCTAGTCTTAACTGAGTGAGTGTCGTAACTTCTTCTGAAAGAGCAACTACGTAAACAACATATCTTGTGATGGGATGTACACGGTGATTCAGCTGCCCCTACCTATGTGTTTTACGCAAAAACCAAGAGTGAGATTTTCATATGCTCACGCTCGCTACACGCAAACTCTTAGTCCTACACAAAAAATGCACAATTCACTTATGTATGTTTTCCTTGAATAATTCAAAAACTGCGGCCTCCAGCGGAAACGTATCCTTTTCCAAAATTTAACTACCGACACTAAACAGCCTACAAAAAGATCCTATTCGTTTTCTTTAAAACTAATCATTTGCGTATAGTGAGCGAGAGTATACGAAAATCGTGCGTGTGGCATTTGAAGGCGTTGCAGGTTGCGTGAAACTCATAGGTAGGGGCAGCTAAATTCCCTGCATGTACAGGGACGCCAGAGTTGACAGACTTCCGAGACACCTGGACGACTACCTAAACGAAATTCACGGAAGTCCGCCTCGGGGGCTGCGCGGCCAGTGCGCCGGATTGTTGAGCGCAGGGGCCTGGTTTGGATTTCCAGCCGAGTCGGAGATTTCCTACAGTCGGAGACTGGGTGTTGCTCACAACGTCGTAATTGACATTCTGTAACTGAGATGGCTGAATAGGCGCAACCACTAAATTTAAAATAAAAATAAATAAATAAACTTCGCGAACTGCCAACGCAGGTCAGTGTGGCCGTTTCAGGGCTTCGAATGTTCTTAGTGAGAGCACAGAGTTGCTTCAAAGAACGACACCATAGGAGAAAACCGAGTGAAAGCAAGCAAAGTAGACAAAACTTTGTATGTCAATATCAGAGGCAGTGGTCATCACTTACAGTGAAGATAGCAGCGTTGAGCGTCTGCGCGAGATCTTGAGCGAGATCCTTTGAAGAGAGCTTTCCATCTACCCTCAAGTCCTAAGAATATAAAATTGTCGACTTGAGCAACTGTTTTAACACCAGCGGAAACAAAGGAACAATTCTGGAATTCACGTGCTTGAATTAAGGGAGCTTTGGATGCCCCGTTCATTATTGCTGCAAGTAGATGAACCTCCTTAAGTTGGGTACGAGCGCTGTGTCGTAACCGGGCCGCAAAGCCAACAGTTTCGATCTGTGGGCTGATTCGAGTGCATGCTGGGAGTGTGATGGACCTCTGTAGCTGACAGCGTATTTTGTGTTAAAACATTTTACGGAACTTTACCAATAACCATGTTTAGATTTTCGAAAGAGAAAGTGCTACCTCTTTAACAGTAGTGTCTTTCGAAGAAAGGGCCCTCCTGATGAAGCATAGTTAACTAACCAAACTTTTTCAGTTATATTCACAGGTTTCACTTCGCCTTTAGTACCTGCAGAAAGCTTATTTTCTATATGCCTTGCAAGTTACTAATTTGAAAAGCATGAGGAAACGAAAACTGGCTGCCCAACATATTATTTACAAACCAATGTAACGATTGATAGTTCTCACTTTGAGCAAAGAGAAAACACAAGAGGAAAAAACCTAACGTCATATCCTGCTGTCGATTTTTATGAGCATGCTTCGATTCCCATATACGAGTAGATTTACTAGTGGAGGGAAGGTTCACTATATTTTTGTCTTAATGCTTCTTCTGCTATGGACTGTCTGTAATGACTTTTTAGCGAATATAGATAAATTTAAACAGACCCACCGGGATAGCTGGGCGCGTTAGCATACCATTTCCGCGATTCGGGGAGGCGCGCTGGCCCCAGATCGAATCCGCTCGGAGGATTAACGACTAACGACGAGGCCGATGTGCCGGCTAGCCTGGATGTGGTTTTTAGGCGGATTCCCACACACGATTCGCAAACTATCAAAAACGGTCCCTCACTTTCACTCTCGATGACACTAGACGCAGACAGACGGCGTGCACTATTTCCGTTTGCAGGGGAAGAGGTGGTGACAGTCGATTTTTCCTCACCCTTGTTCGGCTTTTGTTGTGACTTGCCTCTCAGACAACGTTGCAATCGATGTCTTTCAAGCCCTAAAACCAAAGCATGTTAGTATAATGAAGAACATTTACGTCACTCCAACTATATACATTGGTGCTACCTACAGCTTCCGTTAAAATGACGTTGCGAAATATAGGACTCTAATAGGAGTCAGGAAACAGATTCCATATTACGTGAACTATTCTACAGAAAGTCTTTAGACGTGTACACTGGGAGCCACTCGACTGATGCTGTGTTAACGATCAGGGTGACAAAAATACCATAAGGCTCACTACAGTTGTAAGTACAAAAATGTGTGTAACGATTTGGCAGAGTTGTGTTGAGTATTCACAGAACTCCTTTAAAATTTGTACGTCTGTTTTACAGTTTCTTAGGTCACACAGACGACGAAGATGGAAAGTGAAATAGGCTGGTCGCTGACTGAAGCGACGCAAAGTTCACAACATATGCACTAAAGCAGTTAAAAGTATTTACTGGCCGTGCATTGAGATGGTAATTTAAATGGTATCTCATATTAGGGTTTCTTCTTGTTTCACTCGTACATGCAGCGTAGAAAGAAGAATTGCTTAAATTCCTCTAGCGCACTGCATGTAGTGTAACGGCTAATCTTGTTTTGGCGATCCGAAAGTTAATGATTAGTAGAAGGACTGTACGATATCCCTTGGTTCCTCAGTACCATCTCTTGGAACTTAATAAGTGGTCTTTCATGGGATAGTTGATGCCTGCCTTCGAGCGTCTGGCAGTTCAAGTTTTTCATCACTTCTGTGACGCTTCTCAGCAATGGTGAAGCTCTTCTATGTATACGTCAATATCCCCTGTCAGTTCCATTTGGCCTCGGGCCCCACACTTAGTTCTACGATGAGCGGTACGAGTGTTCTGAAAGCGGTCGCCGAAGACAGCTTCTTCCTAGCATTCTGCCTGCGAGACAAAGTCTGCCACCTGCTACATGTACGAACAAGACTTTGCGATCGTTCCATCTCATACTCTAATTGCTACGCCCTAGTACTTGTACGAGATGGGCGATTCCAAATGTGACTCAGCGATACTGAACTCGAAGGAAGCATTTTGTTTAGTGTACAGTTCTAACAATTTTAAGTAGCTTTCTTCAGAGATTAATTAATTATAGATCATAATCTCGTATGAAGAAAGTCTAAGGTTATTATAATATTGCCTGCTGGCCATTAATTTATAATATTAACAGTAAGGGTTGTAACACACTTCCCTAGAACACGCTCGAAGTTATTTTCCCAGTACATCTTTCGATGGCTGTCCATCCTACATAACACACTGCATCGTCCCTGCCAAGAAATCCTCAATCCTGTCACAAATTTCCCTTGATATCCGATACGATTGTACTTTCGGTAGTAAGCGTTTTGTGGTGCTAAGTTTGGTTATCACTGGACGTGCGAAACTTCGGTTATCCCTAAAGAGTTAGTGTTCGCCCACGTATTGTGTTGTTCCAATTGGAGTGCCGTGTAGCTGAATCGTTAGTACCCTCTCAGCTACACTTCGTACCGGGACTACACTTCGCACGGCAAAAAAAGAGCGCTGAAAGCTGGCATCGTTGTTGCGATTTTTAAATTGCGAAGCACGGAAGGCTGCGGTGCTGTGGAAGCAACGTAAATGAAAACCAGTATTTATTTATACAACTGTGGCAAAAGTGAGGCATTGCGGCAGAGACGTATACAAAATCGCGTGGTTTGCAACAGACTGGCGTCTCAGCCGTGCTAAAGCCCACTTTAAGAGTCAGGACGCTTCTTTCGCCATACGCAGTGGAGTGCGTAGCGGCCGTCACGTGACGGAAGTCCCGCTGCACACGTCCTGGCTCCGCGGCGCAGCAAGTCCAGTCAGCCAAACACGGCGGCTGTGTGGCCACGGAATGGCCGCTGTTTGCTCTGCTAATGGACAGCTCGCGCCGCCACGTGGGCTGGGCCCGGCCCCACACGTGTGCGCGTACACGCGCCCGCCGCCGCTTGACCGCTGCGTGCGTGCAAAGGCGCAGCCTGCTTACGTGGCTCTTTACACCAGGTGCTTACTGAGCCGCGTTCACCTGTTCACAACCAGGCAGCCAGAAACATTTGCGCCGTGTATGGGGATAATGCCACTGGAATGAGCATGGCAAGAAAATGACTTTCTCGTTTTAAGAAGGATCGTTCTGACATTTGCGACTCTCCACGTTCAGAAAGACCTTCGGGGTTTCATGAAGATCGTTTAAACGCTTTAATGACAATGATCCAAGTCAATGTACTCGGGAACTGGCAAATGTAATGAATTGTGATCATTCCACCATCGTGCGACGTGTGCATACAGTGGGAAATCTTCTCAAACATCGGTTGTGTGGGTAGTGCATGCTGTTAGCCAAAATCACAAAAATGAGCGGGTGGCTATATATGCATCTGGTGGAACAGCTACGACCTGGTGTACTGCATATTACGTTCCCGAGACGTAACCATCAGTTGAGACGACTTGCGGAGGCAATCCAAGAATAACGACAGGAAAGACTGCGTGCAGTGATGCTACTGCACGATAACATCTACATCTACATCTACATGGATACTCTGCAAATCACATTCAAGTGCCTGGCAGAGGGTTCATCGAACGGCGGCACACATACTGCTACACTGACAAAAAACACTATACAGCAGTTGAGAAGTCACTCCGCACCCGCCTTATTCACCTGATCTCGCGCCCTGACATTTTCACCTTTTCCGCTCTCTGTCTAACAGCGTTAATGAAATTTCCTTTCCAGAGGGAAATGCGCTCCGAACATGGGCTCAACGAGTTCTCTCGCCTAAAAACCAAGCGATTTCTACAGACTTGGGCAGCGTTGGCAGACTGTTGTGAATAGTGAAAAAGTCTCTGTTACGTGCATCTGTTATCTTTATTAGATTTACTGAAAAACACTACAAGCTGGTTGGTTGTTTCGGGGAGGGCCAAAAAGCGAGGCCATTGGTCCCATCGGATTTAGGAAGGATAGGGAAGGAAGTGGGCCACGCCCTTTCAAAGGAACTATTCTGGCATGGAAAATCACTGAAAACCTAAATGAAGATGGCGAGATGCGGGTTTGAACCGTCGTCCTCCCGAATGCGAGCCCAGTCTGCTAACCACCGCGCCACCTCGCTCAGTACGAACTTATGCATCAACCCAATGTATATGCACTCTTCTATCTTAAGACATGTCCAGGAACTGGTGTAGGGTGATCAGCGGACTTTCCTCGTCCTGTTCTGAATCGCGGATTACATGTCCGCCCACCATCCGGCTAGGGACGCTGTGGGACAAATAACTATGGCGGGAGAACCCACCGCACCCGCGTCACACAGTGTCAGTGTGGGAGGTAATAAGAAGGGTCGCTAAGTTGGATTTTCTCCGAAATGGCGTGAGAAAATAAAGGCTTGTAGGGAAAAAAGTGTTGAGTATATGATGAGACAGGGACGGAACACACGTGGAGGCTCCCTGGGACGCAAGCGACGAGGGAATTTCACCACGTCCACAAACGAAACCGACACGGACTATGAGGTGTACTAAATTTTGTGAGAAAAACTGATTTCGCTGACGAATTGTTCATCTTACTACAACTTGAGTAGTCAAAATGAGGAGGGACCCACCGCTGTCACGACAGTCACCATCTCTAGATCTTCCAGCTGCCGCCACTTCGGCTTGTGACGGGCAAAGCAGTTTTTGAGCCCGGATCCTCCGAGATGCGAGTCCACTGTCCTCGGACGCTGCGATAATACTGCCGCTACGCCACCTTCGTCATCGCGTCGACGCTGCTGCAGTCTCGGGGACGAAGACTCGTCGAGTGCCGCCGAGACTGACACGCGTCTCTTTGCGTCGGTCGGAACGGCGACGCGTGCTTTTGTTCTATAAATAACAGCGCTAAGTGCCGCCGGTGCCGCGTCCGCCGCCCACGCGCGCCGGCAATTCGGCGTGGGAGAGCGGCGGCGGCGACGGCGGCGGGGGCGGCGGCATTCCACACACAGTTGAGCGCCGCCTCCGGACCCTATTGACCCGGCGCGGGGTCCCGCTGCTGCGGGTCGCAGGTTGCCGCCGGCCGCGGACAC
Organism: Schistocerca piceifrons; assembly: GCF_021461385.2. Lineage (NCBI taxonomy): Eukaryota > Metazoa > Arthropoda > Insecta > Orthoptera > Acrididae > Schistocerca > Schistocerca piceifrons. The sequence goes on from NC_060141.1 coordinate 431,781,893, forward strand.
TGACCGCTAGCCGCTACGCGCCGCCGCGCCGGCCCCGCGCCAACACCGATCGCTGCTTTCTCCTCGTAATTCAGCAATTCGTGTAATGACTCGCCACCTAAGTTAACAAAGCCACAGCGTTGCTCAGCGTCGGCGCGAAGCCGCACGTGGTACTAGCAGCTAGGGATGGCGCTTATCGCTGAAACAATCGGTTTTCATCTCCAGGTTCACTGTTAAAACCGCTCAAAATAATCTGTTTCTGAAATAATCTGTTTTCGGTTTGTTATTGTTATTATTTCCAAAAATAAAAGTAGATATCGGACTAAAGTTCAACAATTCTACGACCACCTCAGACTTTCGCGTAACAGATTTCAAGATACCTAGAATCACAGTATCAAATAAAGTACGTAAATAAACGAAAACTTAGTTCGTCCACCATTCACTGCTTTTCTCGAAAAGTAATCTGGGTTTGAATATTACAAGAAATTCAACAGTACTGTTGTACTGAGTCTAGTTCTTTTTTAATCGTTTGAAAGTCACGTTGTCTTGTAATATTGTATCGTTATTTGAGTATTACGAAACGTCAGTGCGACAGGGTGACAACTTAGGCCGTTCGTAAGGTCTGCGAGCGGGTAAAGGCATACTGTGTGTACACAATCAGCAAATTCAACTAATTTCTCTTTTTAATGTGCACTATGAGTCAGCTGTTGAGTTTTTAATCTACGCTCATATAGTAACCGTCTTTTTTTATTGTTTCATAGAAATGGCAGGCAAATAATAAGCTTGAGGATAAAAGTTGTTGCGTTCTTTTTTCTTTAACAAGTCAAGCAAAAACTCGTTTTTTAGTCAGATATGTATCTTTACTTTTAACCGAGAATTTGAATGCAGTTAATTTTTTGCTGACAAAAATCAAAAACGCTCTTTTATAACATTCAAATGAACAATTTAGCTAGTGGGCAGAATATAACATTTACCAGGAACAATTAGCCGGCCGGTGTGGCCGAGCGGTTCTATGCGCTTCAGTCTGGAACCGCGCGACCGCTACAGTCGCAGGTTCGAATCCTGCCTCCTGCATGGATGTGTGTGATGTCCTTAGGTTAGTTCGGTTTAAGTAGTTCTAAGTTGTAGGGGACTGATGACCTCAGATATTAAGTCCCAGAGTGCTCAGAGCCATTTGAACCATTTTTGAACCAGGAACAATTACGTGACAACAATTAAACTTTCAACGGTGAATTAATCCAATGGCGAATATTTATTGTCCTGTCTGTTCATAAATACGTGTTCTATTACGTGCTGATCTGTAAGTTGACTCCTTAATCCGGATGGACACAGGCTGTCCTCCCCAATACAAGTGCTATGAGAGAGCAAGCCCATCTGGAAAACATGGTTTATTACACCTGTCTCTTTCCAATTTGAACGAGCTAAAGCTTCTAGTTACGGATCTAACGGCGATCGGGAGTGATATCCGCATGTGGAAATTTAGCAAAACACAGTGGACTACACGATGAGACAATATCAGTAACGTGAACTGTTACGTGTAGTGAGCCAAGCAACGTTCAGTTCTAAAGTCTGATCGTAGTATACACTCATATTCGTGGTGATCTATATTCCTGACTTTGTTATAATGTGAAAGTACACCTAAACCCGTACCTGTAAAGTCAAGGTATTCGTCAGCAGATGAACTGTTCTGTGCCTCCCACTGCCTAAAACTGTTCACCGTTATGCAAACTAACTTTTAACTTGTACCTAATTTTGTTGATCTGCATATTTCTTTGGAAGAATGAAATAACCGACCTAACAAAAATCAGTTTCCAATTCGACGTACAAGCGAATGCAAATTCGCTTTCTTTCTGTTGCTCCTTCCCGAAGTAAACGGTACATGTTGTTCAGATAGGGCAATCTCCTCCGATGGCCGGAGGATTATCAGCAATCAAAGCTTTTAACAATAACTATAGTTTGATAACATCTTAGGCCGCATCTCTCACAGTAAAAAACATCAAACGTTTTGTATGAGGTATTGCAGATAATAAAGCAGAAATGTCAATTCGGTGGAATTCTGAGGAGTCAAGGAGAAGGTACTTCGAAATTTGGCTACAGACTATGAAAACACTTTGGACTAAAAAATCAATAGTACAACATTCGAATTGTGGGGAAGCGGCGAGATCTACAAAGAAAAAAAGGAAGGTGAGTGGGCGTCAACCCTATAGCTCATCTGTTGAGTATCCAATCCCTCGCGTGAGGGTTGTAAATACAGGTGTGCGGTAGAGGTAACGCGTAAGCAACATAGGCAACAACCCGTCGAATACTGAGACTTACGCTGCCAACACGATTTCTACAGTATGAATACTATGAAACTCACTGGACCTGAGTGAGAACCTGTGCTCGACACTGAGTGGGTCCGCTTAGATCCAAACAAACATTCCGGCAGGAAAACATAAATCTGAATGGCCAGACGGGGATTTGAACCGCTGACCTCAAGAATACGTGTCCAGTGCCGTATTATTGTACGTGCGCGTTTAGTATTTTACGTTGGGCATCACACGATAAAAGTGGCGAGCCGTTTCCGGTTTCGGTTTGGTTGATTCCACAAGAACAAAGAAAAAGCAGTATAGAAAATATCTTTAGAAATGTCACAGACGAGGCACGTGCAGTCTGTTTGAAATGACATCCAAGCATAACGGTACAGCTTGGTAGTTACTTTTTGGGCATCAGCATACCACAACCACACATTTTTGATTCGTCAGTCTTCTGACTGGTTTGGTGCGGCCCGCCACGATCTTCTCTCTTGTGCGAAACTCTCCAACTCAGAGTAGCACTTCCACCCTGTGTCCTAATTTATTTGTCGGTTGTATTTCAGTCTCTGTTTTCCCCTATCATCTCTACAGCTCCCTCTACTACTATGGAAGTTATTCCCTGGTGTCACAACGCATGTCCTGTCATCCTGTCCTTTCTTTTCGTCTGCGTCTTCCGCACGTGCCAGTTTTCGCCGATTGTGCGAAGGTCTACATGGATACTCCGCAGTGCGTGGTGGAGGGTAACCTGTACCACGACTTGTCGTTTCCTTTCTCGTTACACTCGCAAATAAAGCGAGGGAAAATCTATATATTTCTGTGTGAGCCCTATTTTCTATAATTTTATCCTCGTGTCCTTACGCGTAATGTATGCTGGCGGCTGTGGAACCGCGCGGCAGTCAGCTTCAAATGCCGGCTTTCTAAATATTCACCGAGCGGGAGGGCGCAGTGGTTAGCATACTGGATTCGCATTCGGGAGGCCGACGGTTCAAACCCGCGTCCGGCTCCTGATTTAGGTTTTCCGTGACTTCCCTAAGTCGTTTCAGGCAAATGCCGGGTTGGTTCCTTTGAAAGGGCACGGCCGATTTCCTTCCTCTATATGTGGTCTGTTCTACAGGTGAAACCACTCTTTCCCAAAATTCTCCCAATAAACTGAAGTCGACCATTCGCCTTCCCTACCACTGTCCTCACATCTTTGTTCCTTTTTATATCGCTTTGTAACGTTAAGCCCAAATATTTAAACGACTTGACCGTGTCAAGCATGACACTACTAATACTATATCCGAGCATTACAGTTTTGTTCTTCCTGCACATCCGCATTATCTTACATTTTTCCATATTCACAGCTAGCTGCGGTTCATCATGCCAATTAGAAATTTCGTCAAGTTGTCAAGTTTTCTTGTACCTGCCAACAGTTACTCAAGTTCGACACCTTACAGTACACCGCAGCATCGTCAGCAAGAGAGAGAGAGAGAGAGAGAGAGAGAGAGAGAGAGGGAACAACAGCGGTCCTGTGTTCCCTGCGGCACTCCTGATGGAACCCTTGTCTCCGATGAACACTCGCCGTCTTTAACAACATACTGGGTTCCATTACTTAAGAAGTCTTCGAGCCACTCACATGTCTGTGAACTTATTCCAAATGCTCGTACCGTCGTTAACAGCCTCTAATGGGTCACCGCGGCAAATGCTTTCCGAAGATTAGAAATCTGGAATCTGCCTGTTGCCCTTCACCCATGTTTCGCAGTATATTATGTTAGAAAATGGTAAACAGAGTTTCGCACGGGCAATGCTTCCTAAAACCATGCTGATTCGTAGACATAAGCTTCTCAGTCTCCAGGAAGTTTATTTATTCGAACTGAGAACGTGTTCAAGGATTCTGCAGCAAACTGAAGTTAGAGATTTTCGTGTGTAATGTTGCGGGTCCGATCTTTTACCCTTCTTATATACTGGAGTCAACTGTTCTTTTTTTCCTCAATCTCTTCAGTTACAGTATCAGTCAACCTAATTTTCAAATGGCTCTAAGCACTATGAGACTTAACATCTGAGGTCATCAGTCCCCTGGAACTTAGAACTACTTAAACCTAACTAACCTAAGGACATCACACACATCCATGCCCGGGGCAGGATTCGAACCTGCGACCGTAGCGATCTCGCGGTTCAGCCCAATTTTCAACATCTTTCTATAACGTGTAGTATTTCTGGATATGGGAGCCATAGCATTCGCTCCCAAACCTCACTTAGGAATTGAACTGGCATAATTTTAACCCGCGACGTAAGACATGAAATGAGAGACACATTCTTTCATTTATTGACATTACTTTATATCTAATGCCGGTTTGACTGACAGTCATAGCAGCGACCACACTCGTTATTCTGATTCTTTTAACTAACAGTTTTCTTTCCTAAATTGTCATGTGTTGTGGAATGCAGACGAAGCACTTCGACGATGCAACCAGGCAGTAAGACCCGAGCGAAGTGTTTGGGGCTGACCAGAACAGGAGTCGACTGGTGGAGGCCACATGTAACACCTCACTTAAATATCAAAGTACCGCAACTCTGTGAGCAATGTGGAGTAGAATGCGTAAATAGCGAGTTATTACGTTAAGCGAATTATGTAAAGTTTCATGAACAAGTATTAATAATATTAACTCTTTGACGTGTACAACGTGTGACATTATAATCAAACTTTAATTATATCGGTTGTAAGTTGTTTACGACTTGTGCACTTTAAGTATAACAAAAAAATATGGCGCAAGAAAGTATATGAAATTTCTGCTATATGCTCATCTTAACCTTTTTCAATAATTATTTTTTCTTCGTCATGATAAGGTATTTCAGTGCAAATACAGTGGCATAGATAATAGTGCATTTGAATATGCGGCCTCAAATTTTGATGAGGCCGTCTTTCGAGGAAACAGCGGAAAAGAGCAGAATTTTTTTTTTTTTTTTTTTTTTTTTTTAGATCAGAGAAAGGATTCCGTCTTTGTGTTTTCTTCTCACCGACAGGATAGCATAGATGGAATGCCAGTGTTATTACTGAGTGGACACATAGTGTTAAGTTACTGCAAACGGTTTTTAATGTATTTTCAATTGATTTACTTCAACATGCCGCAGTCATAGTATAGATTATAAAAAAGACAAAAAAAACTTCCAAGCTGCTGCCTGCGCGTCATCAAACTAATAATGTAAAACACGCGAATCTCTTTTATAAATTGCCTTGTCTGCGAACAAAGTATTTGTTACGTTCATGAATAATGCTGATTAAATTGTACTTTCTTTCTTCCCTTACGATGCGTACCATAGGCATAGCCTCAGCCCTCCATTGTGGCGCAATTTCATGGGTGGAACAGTAATGAAAGAACCCGCATTTTTGAAAAAAAATTCTGTATAAAAATGTCACCTCCTTTAAATAAAATTACACTAAACACTAATTCTTTCAATTTAAACCAAATTTGACTTTTCAGCTAATAACATTGAGAGCTTTAGCCCACTCACTAGTGATTTTCTTTCAGCCTCACATCAAGACAGTCGAGCTCTACGACCAACGCGCTACTTCTCTGCTTTTACATCAGTAGATGACACCAGGCTTGTGGACAATTACGGCTTTTGTGGTCTGCCTTGATGCGGCAGACGACAGGTGTGGCCCCGCGGACGCTCTGCATTCAAAGTACAAATTCGGATAGTTGCGCACAATCTGTAGCAATAGAGAGGAGGGATTACTCAGGACGTTTGCTGTGATGAACACTGGCTCTTGTTTCCGTCGGGCTGCGAAGGTGCAGTAGTTCCCGAACAATTAGCGTGCTGTAAGCACCACGTGTCAAACGCCTCCATTCTCGTCCTTCCCGATTTTCCCACGCTGGCCGCTGTGGCCGAGCCGTTATAGGCACTTCAGTCCGGAACCGCGCGACCGCTACGGTCGCAGGTTCGAATCCTGCCTCGGGCATGGATGTGTGTGATGTCCTTACGTTAGCTAGGGTTAATTAGTTCTGATGACCTCAGATGTTAACTCTCATAGTGCTTAGAGCCATTTGAACCATTTGATTTTTTCCACAGTCCATAATTTAGTACCGTACAATGCTGAGCTCCCAACATATTATAGTCAGAAATTTAGCAGTCAAATTACGACCTATGTTTGAAAATACGAGACCTCTTTTGGGCAGACCTCTTTGCCTGTTCTAATACGCTTCTTACGTCCTCCTCGCTTCGTCCATCACTTAATTTGTGACGAATGTGGAATAAAAGAGACAGCGTTTAGCAGTGAACTTTGTGAGAGGCGGCCCGCAGTGACGGCGCAGTAGGTGGAGGCGGCGTGCGCCGGCCGGAGCGTGGTCAGGACTGCCGATGCGATGAGGCCAGTTAACCCTGCGGTCACTTGTTGCATGCCCGCTGCCACGGCGCGCACAGCCCACTTCGCACACAGCAGGCGGCGCGCTCGCCCGTACTGTCTACGTCTCTTGACACGGCCAGCGGTTTGTGGGCACCAACGGACCAATCTGACAGACTGGCGGCCGGCCGGAGTGGCCGTGCGGTTCTAGGCGCTGCAGTCAGGAACCGCATGACCGCTACGGTCGCAGGTTCGAATCCTGCCTCGGGCACGGATGTGTGTGATATCCTTAGGTTAGTTAGGTTTAACTAGTTCTAAGTTCTAGGGGACTGATGACCTCAGAAGTTAGGTCCCATAGTGCTCAGAGCCATTTTGAACTTCCCCCACTCTGAGATTGTGCCGGTCACTAATAACCTCGTCATCGTCAGGAAGTTAAACCCTATACTAATTTACTTTTTTTAATACTTTTTCGGGACAATGAGCATTTCACACTTCCACATACCCGGTTCCTCCTAGCCACTAGTCATATTCTTACTTGCTCATTTCTTCTTTCTTAAGATTCCTTATGTGTAGATAAGATGTTCACTCTAACACAGTTTTGATTTACATGCGATACATGTACATTCGAAACAGTTCATTATTTTTAATGATGGGCACAGCTTCAAATCCATATCACATGTAAAATCAGAACTGCGTTAAAAAAGCTTTTACATTTATGAAACAAATACTTGCTGCAAAACACGGCCACATCAGCATTCTTATTAGAAAAAATGATCTCAAAGTAAAACGATCCGTGAGCAAAGCGAAGAACAGGCGGAGCCTAAGAACTAGAGTTGTGCTCAACCAAAACTACGGTTCGGTAGCTTTGGCATAATACGTAAATAACGTAGTAAATGTCAGGGTTATCGGTAGTACTGATAGGGAATAGAACATAAATGAATGTGAGAGAGATAAATACTTCTTTGTTTTTTGTTTTATTTGCACATACTTAGAACCGCACATCGTCCAGTCTTAGTCCATTATGTTTTCTATAACCCCTACATAATATAAATTGCATTTTATACATAATAAATATTTGTTGATAGCGTAACTTCAGCGCTTTTGTGTAACCAAAGCAATTAGTTTTGATTCAAGTGGAGTTTACAAGAACAACCATAAAAAAATCTATATTACTATTGCTTTCTTTGTACCAAATAGAAAGTTCATCATGATCAAAGGCAGGTGTTACTTTTTAATATTGATAAGTGCGAAAGCTGTTTATGGATAACAAAAACATGTCTTACACAAGCTCGACGAAGTACTGAAGAGCTGGTTGATTTGTTTTTGCTTTCCTTTTTTCAAAAAATTTTAACTTTCTTTCAAGAAATTGCGTTTCCGAGCGCAATATGATGTATATGTATTGTTTTTTATTTGCACTACAAGGTAACTCTGTTTCACGTTACAAATCAACAATTTTCGAATAAAACCTGAATAATTACTGAGAATTTCTATGTTGCTTTAAATACTATTTATTTTTAAGTAACAGACAGAACAACTATGTGAAACAAAAATGTTCAGTACGTTTGAGGCCCATTACTTATCTTCACTCAGTTTCTAGACGGTTCACATTTGTCGGTTTGTAGGGGAATCTAGTAAGACTCTGATCGGATGCACAAATAAAGCGATCCAAATGAGGTATCGACCGGTAAGTATGCGACGTGTCTCACATACCGGTAAAGAGAACTACCATCGTCTACGCATACGCTCTCAACAGAACACTTTGACGGAGCCGTAGAACTTCTCATCTGAGAGTGATGACGAGAGCCAAAGCCAGAGCGGACGCAGCGAGGGAGCAGAGCGGCGCGGGGCGCGCCCGCACCCAGCCAAACACTTGCCGCGTGGCGTGGCGGGCGGCTTGCGGCCGTCCCCTGCGACGACCGCGCACAGCCGCTCCCGACAGCGGCGACGCTGGCGCCCTGCAGGCTCCTGCTCCACCCCGGTGGTCTGCACGCGGCTGGAGCGGACAGAGAGAGAGAGAGAGAGAGAGAGAGAGAGAGAGAGAATAAACTTCTACATGGCGGAAGTTGCAGAAGTTGAACGTTCCTGCCTCGCCTAATCTCACAGCCTGGCGAGGTAGTTGCGGGGCCGAGCAATTCTCGGCTGGTTGCAAATGGAAGAGGATTACCATTTCCATCATTCCATTGTAAATGAACTTCAATCACAGTCCTTTGATCACATCTTTTGACAGTGTGCTAAGGCAGCTTTTATGAAAGATAAAAAAGTGGTTCAAATGGCTCTGACCACTATGGGACTTAACATCTGTGGTCTTCAGTCCCCTAGAATTTAGAACTACTTAAACCTAACTAACCTAAGGACATCACACACATCCATGCCCGAGGCAGGATTCGAACCTGCGACCGTAGCAGTCGCGCGGTTCCGGACTGAGCGCTATGAAAGATATCTGCTACCAAAGAAATTCGCTACAAGTTAGGGCGTGGGCTTCCTTTTTATCAACAGTCTTCGAAAATTCCCATTACAAATGTTATGACTTGTACAGGGGACTGAGTAGACGATAGTTTGAATTGGAGCCCATAACCGGAAACGTGCCATTTCCCTACTACAACCATTTGAAAACATGTTGGTATCGCAACGATTTATACAATTAATTCATTAAAGGCAACCCAGTACCTTACTTCTTCTACCATTCCACTCATTAATAACCAAAGAAACAAAAAGGAAACTTAATCAGTTTTCATAAACGCTTTCTTTTACATCACGACCTCTTCCATTTCGAGTGCGCCGCGTCTCTTTGGACCATCGCAGTCACCCCTGCTGACGGTGAAGTTACCCCTTTTTTTCTGAAGCCATTGCGTAATCGTAGCGAAAAGGGTATGCCATGGAGTCGGAAATTGTGGATAAATATCCTTATAATGGCGGCGAGCAACTCATCGACTACCGTGAATTTTGCCATACAGAAGGAACACTCACAGACAACTGAATGAAGCTCGAACAAGGGCAGAGAGGTAGGATAGATGCCAAATGACATCAACTGATCCGATGTAACCACCTCGCATCGTAACTACCCTGTTCCATACCTACCTACCGCGTTTCCGAACATGGGTTTTCATTCAAAATATCTACTAGTCCCATCTACAAGAATTTCCGAACTCCCTGTACACTTGTCGGTTCACTTGCTTTATTGCCGTTAACCTACAGAATGACTTAGAAGTACATTTGGTGCAGCCGCATTCGGAGTGATTGCACCGTGGATAATGTAAAAAAGAAATTACGTGGACCTACGAATCTATGGTGATGTGGAAATCCAAGGGTTTCCAGAGTAAATTTTCACTCTAAAGCGAAGTGTGCGCTGGTATGAAACTTTCTAGCACGAAGTCTCATCCAGATGTTGTCAGTAGAGTGTGCGTAAGTGAAATAGATGTATATCCCAAATCCGTCTGCCCCAGACGCAGAAGATATTCAGTTGGGTTATCTATCTCAAGAAGAAAGAAATATTTTCAGGGATAGTTTTATTTCGTCACCCTGTACAAACTGGATTTTTTTATGTAAGATGCAGAGACCTACTGAGCACTGTACTTTTTACAGTGTTCCCATTCATGACAAGTTGGTTCCCTTTATCAGTAAGCTCTACATTCAGCTTTAGTTTCGTATGTATTGTAAAACACTAAAGTTTCGAATACCTTCACGTGATTTTACCTGCATGTTAGAGGGCACAGCGGGATACTTGACAACAGTCTGTTGTTCGATAACAGCAGAATGGATCGGTCAGGACAGCTCAGTGACTTTGAACGAGGACTAGTCATAGAATGTGAACTGAATAACAAATACATAAGATACATTTAAATTCTTCCAAATTTTCCCGAGTAGACTGTTGGTGACGTGACTGAAGTGGATACGCGAAAAACCAACCACAGCTAAACCTGATGTCGTGATGGAAGGGATGGTCGTAGAGTGCGCACGGTGGTTGTAGAAAATCGCACGGAAACAGCGGAAAGAACGACTGGTGAGTTCCAGAGTGCTACCAGCGGTCCATCTAGAACAATGACTGTGCGTCGGGATTTCAGAGTAGGGTACAATGGTTGAGCACGTCCTCGTAAGCCACACATTTGGTAGCTTGAGATGGCGTAAAGGCAGCACTGGACTATGGATGACGAAGTGAGTGAAGCACGCAGGAGTTGCTGTTACGGTATGAGGGACTTTTTCGTGGTTTGGGTGTGGAACCCTTATTTCGCGTAAGGAATCGCTTAATGCGTAGTGACATGAACACACTGTACAGCATTAGTAGCGTGTACAGTAGGAGAATAGTTCGGGGACTCTGGTTGGTGCGTCACCATGAAAATGCACTGTTGCAGCCTATCCGCTTTGTTGCAGTTTCCGCCACACACCGGGCAGGTCGTGGGGGCAACCGTCCACACGGAGGACGGGGGTAAATGGCTTTCATCGACACCCAGATATTTCCTCATATGGCCTGTTCTGTTTACCGCGGAATTACATACTGCCTCCACAGCGTATTGGAGCGCCAACCTCGCCGACAGGCAGCGCACCTGTCGCAGCAGATCTCTGTCGGGAAAGCACTATTTTGATACGCCTGGTCATGTGCTCTCGCAGCACCACACTGATATCCATCCGCGCCGATTATTTATGCTACCGCCGGACCGCGCGAAGTCAGTTACGCCATGCGCCTCATGTTGGCAGTACCGGCTGTTTCGTCTCAGCGCTCCACGCCGCCAGCCCCTGCCCAGTTCGTACTGGTCTGCACCAGCAGCACGTCAGCCATCATACGCCGGCCCACGTCTACACACCGCCGCCTAACCTCGACTCAGAGGGGTTCGCCGTCTAGGCACGTCTTAACAACGTCACTGGAGAGATAATTCTGTTATACGCAGTTGTGTGCTTGTTCATCCAAGGACCTTATAACTGAGTTTCGTTTTGATCATAAAGTTATCCTTTTAAAGTGTCTTCGATCACTCCTCAGTACGAGGGTACTTTATGCACTCTGCCAAAAAGCAACATCTGTCAGGCAACGATTCGTGGACAGCAAGACATGGCCTGCACAGAGTTCTGACGTAAAGCCAATTGAACATCTCTGGGAAGAGGTAAAACGTCGACTTCATTCCAGATCGAGTGTCTAAAAACGCTGCCTTCTCTGGTTTCGGCTGTCATTCCGCCACAGATATTCAGACACTTGATTGAATGTGTCTCCAGCGGAGCTCAGTCCCCCTTGCTTAATGTTCACTAGTAGCTGTCCGGACACATTTGATCAGACTGTGGGGTGCACGGTTCCCGTGAGCGCGCTGACTGCCCGGCAGGCGCGGCTGGCGAGCTGTTTGCCGCGCCTCGGCCGGGAGCAACAGGCGGTCCGGGCGCCGGGCGTCGGGACGCCGCTCCCTCTGTGGCCTGACCTTGACGCCACGTGCGGCCGGCGGCCTTGACCCGGCCCTGCCCGGACCCGACCCGCACAAACCGCTCGATACAGCGCCGGCGAGGGGGTGGGGGGATGGAGGCAAGGGCGAGGGCGCTCACCGGCAAGGGCGCGTGGGCGTGGCACTGCGACTGCCAGGGCGCGGGGGGCACCGCCAGCAATTAGGGGGTGTTTGTCCGTGGGCGGTACTGGTACCGCGGAGTAATAAACCAGTCTGCTTCCGCGTAACTGCAATTGCGCAAAAACGATGTACTCTGTAATCTGTATCATTTTGCACGCCTCGATCCACTTTGATACGTGCAGGGAGCATGGAAAACACGACATGTACATACAAACAATGGAGCTAAGTGGAACATTATTTCAGAAACGTACATTTATGAAACGTCAGTCTTTGAGTGTGGCTACGTCCTCGACATCCCAATATATATTTCGCAGTTGCTGCCCTACAAGCGTACACTGAAAAGGAAAGGTGATCGCCGTTCTGACCCTAGACGTGCTAATCTGTTCTGACCGACTGCCGTGTTATCCTCAGCCAACGGCGTTTGTTTTGTTTTGGGGCGGTATGCAGGGGCGTGGCGTCAGCACACCGCTCTCGCGGCCGCCGTCGGGTTAACGGACCTGTTGGCGCTACTTCTCATTCCTCACCAGGCGTCAAGAGCCCGATTGCACCACATTCCAGCCCTCCATGCAAGGAAAAATCCCAAGCAGAACCGGGAATTGAACTCTTGTCCCTCCCATGCCAAGGATCCGCGCTGATCTCTCAGCTACAGAGGCGGACTGATGAAATGAACTTTTACTCACTACCAGCTCCGATCGACCGATCAGCATCACATGACATAAAAGTGTTTACTCAAGCTACGAGGGGCGTTCAACAAGTAATGTAACACTTTTTTCTGAAATCAGGTTGGTTTTATTCAGGATTCCAAAATACATTAATGTTCTCCACCCTTTCAGCCACAAGACACTATTTTTCAACATAATCTCCGTTCAATACGACGGCCTTTCGCCATATTTCTTGGAGGGCCTGTACGCCCGCATGGTACGACTCTACTGGTCGACGTTGCGAACTTCTTGCGGCAACAGACTCCACATTATTCACGTGCTACTTCCCTCGGAGTGCATATTTCATTGGGCCAGACAGATGGAAATCGGAAGGTGCGAGAGCCGGGGTGTAGGGTGTATGAGGTAGAACAGTACACTGAAGTGTTGTGAGCTCCTCGTGCGTGAACAAGGCCTTGCGCTGTCATAGAGAAGGAGTCTCTGAGCACAGGTGTGTTTGATAGTCATCCAAAACGTCTAAAACGCCGCTACCACCCACGTGCGCTTCAGTAGGCAATCAAAAGTGGAAAAAAAGATTTTCCATCATGTTTCTAACAACCTTAAGTTTTTTACGACAAAAGTAAAGTTAGCATTTCTATGCTGCAACTACGACGACACTGGAATCTAGAAGCTCACTTCTAACGTTAAGGCCAGAAAGTGCCATTGCACTCGCCCAAGGAGCCACCCTTGGGTTGCGTAAGTGGTATACAATACCGCATACCGTAAAACAGCATTAATGGGCGGGCATTTAAATTGTGCTCTTCGCGAATCACAGCATGAACATCGGTTTGCTCTCCGGAAGCGGGGCCCTGTCAATCCATCTCGACTGAAGTCGTCTGTGGTGCATGAGGTTACTGGTAGCTTGTCCGTCCGGTTAGCCGTGCGATGTAACGCACTGCTTTCCGGGCGGGAAGGCGTGCCCGTCCCCGGCATGAATCCGCCCGGCGGATCAGTGTCGAGGTCCTGTGTGCCGGCCAGTCTGTGAATGTTTTTTAATGCGGTTTTCCATCTGCCTCGGCGAATGCAGGCTGGTTCCCCTTATCCCGCCTCAGTTACACTATGTCGGCGATTGCTGCGCAAACACACTCTCCACGTACGCGTACACCATAATTACTCTACCACGCAAACATTGGGGTTACACTCGTCTGGTGTGAGACGTTCCCGGGGGGTGGGGGTCCACTGGGGTGCCAAACCGCACAATAACTCTGGGTTCGGTTTGGGGCGGCTGTGGGGTGAGTGGACTGTTGTGGGGTTGTAAACCACTGAGGGCTACGACGGGGACGAAGCCTCTCCATCGTTTCTAGGTCCCCAGTTAAATAGAATACAATACTGGTAGCTTCCACAGACCACGAACTGGTGTCTCTACGGCGAGCTTACAATATTACTGGAAACTCTTATAAAGGTACAACATGACGCAGTTTGGACTGCACAAACATTCACTGGCAGCGACAATAATTCTGATTCCAATGTTAACCACAGCGAAATGCTTCCAAGAAGCAACAGACGACATTTTAGTGGTAGTATCTGTCGATTCTTATCCCACCTAAGAAATCATTTTAAGCGTAATCATAATAATCGTATGTGAGGTTTTTTAACGAAAAACGGTGTAAGGAGACCCGAAGTTAATGGTAGGAAAACCATAAAGGGGCGGTTCCTTTTTCTGTTGATTTGCTCTTTTCTAATAGCAGTTCAACAGTTACTTTGTTCTGACCGTTTACAATTGCGACCGCCGGCTACTACGAGTAATTTATTGCTCGCGCATGATGTCTGCAGTCGGGTGTCTAATGCACTTGAAGCTTTTCTACACCAATAGTTAAGTAATTTTTCACTCGTATTCATTTTGAGAAGGCGATCTCTGACTCTCGGTTAACTTTGTGATTATCTCATCTTGTATTTGAGATGTGAGAGTTATTATCTTTGTACTGATAAGTAGTTCACTGTAGACCTGAGTTACAACGGTTCCTCCGGGCCCGTTCAGGTGACACATTACTACGTTAAAATATTAAAGTATATTTAACTGTATATGGAAGTTGGTGTAATCAATACGGTAATTTTTTCCTTAGTATCTCGCTATCTCCCTTAATTTCTTTCTTTTTAAACACATCTGATGATAGCTTGTAAGTGAAAAAAGGTAAATAAACCATTTGAGTGATATGGGGTTGGCGTATATAATAAAGAAAGGTAACCCTCACTGTACTGTATTTCCCTAAGTCAGTACACCTAAATTAATAACAGTTGTAAATAAATTAAGTAGCTGCATGCGATTCGTTTCTAATGCCAAATGCAATAGACTCTTTGTAATTCGAACATGGATAAATCGAACTAACTGTCAAGACCATTGGAAAAAGCTCTATAAATCGAAGAAGTTCTATCTGTTGTGGTACTCTCGACGAAGCTAAGGGATTGTCACGGCAGACCACTCCGCAAACACTTCATTTGTAACGCTCGGTAATTCGAATTGTTTTGTCATTTGTTCAGATAATTGCTTCGTCATTCAATTCTTTGCTATACTCCTTTGTTTTCCTAACAATTCATAATTTACTACAGCTCATTAATCAGTTGTGAGAAACTCTTCGAAGAATTACCAGTGTTTGCCTTTCGCAGAAGGAAGTTGGCTCTTGATTAATGGACTGTACAGACAAATAAAAAATAGAGAATGTAGCAAAGTCTTTTGGGATTCCGTCATCCACACTGTTGACAATCCAGGAACAGAAAGGTAAGACTGCTGAAAATGTGGCATTAGAAGGGAGAAAACGGACCCAGGGAGATCCTTTTTCACAATAACACCTACTGAAATGGCTTAGTCCGAGCACTGAAAGGTTCGCCGCTAGTGAAGGGTGGCTCATTTCCTGCAAAGGAAGACATTACTTCGTTTTTAAGAAGATATATGGAGAGAATGTGAGCGTTGGTGGCTGTTCAGCAACGTAAAAAATGATGAAACTGAAGTTTTCTCATGTAGTCTTGGAAAATTTTGTGTGTTTTTCGTTTAAAATGTCACAAAGTAATCAAGTAGCTAAAAAAATATATTTTCTTTCGATTGATTCCTAGTCTTTACCTTCTGCTCGCGTTTACAAAGAAAAACGAATGTCATTGGAAATATAATACAATTTTTACACTTAGAATAACTTTTTTCTTATTCCATCTTGATCAGTAAAATCTTTCTTTAAATCGAACTCTCAGGTATTCATACTTTTTGTTAAGTCCCTTGAACTTCTAATAAAGGGAGTCGCAGGTAAATAAGAAACTGTACTTAGTCGAATTATACACTGCCAGACTAAAACCGTGAAGCACTCAGAAGGGGGGTCGCAAATCATATTGAAATGCTTTACAGTGTTAAAGGATAAGTGATATTCAAAATTTTTGGGAAACAGCGATCTTCTAAGCTATATATAGTCAGTGAAAAAACAGTCTAATCGCGATGGTTATTGTATTAAAGTGACAGGTTTCGGCCTAGTCTTAGCCCATCTTCAGAACAGCACCATCAGCTGAAGTTGACGATGCCTAGAACAATCAGTAGACCTCAGTCGCTGAAACTAGTAATGAACTCTAGTGGTCGTCCTATCTGCCACACAGAATTGCAACTCAAATCACGCGGATGGCGTGTATGTATCGGAATTTACACTGACGTCCGACCGTGTCTTCTGGGTGCTCAACTTTTTTTTGTCAGGCACACAAAATAGGGAAGATGTCATCACGGGGAACATTTTCAAAAGAACTTTACGCTGTGTCCGTCACAGAACGACAGACCCTCGGAGGCGGGAAGATTGCCGCGGTGTCGGGTAGAAGTTAGAGCGCAGCTGGAGCGCAGGAGCTGGTGGGCGACAGGCGCGGGGGCGTCGTCGGCCCGGAGGACAAAACGGCGTCAGCTGGGGCGGCGGAGGCAGAGGTGTGGGTGGCGGCGGCGGCTCTGCGTGGGCGGCGCGTAGGAGGCCCCGAGGACGCTACACCCACCCACCACGGCAGCCAAAGCTTGCCGCACAGCCACAAAGTGGCCCATTTCTGCACCAACCGTCTCGCATTAAGGGGCTATTTTAACGCTGACAGCATTAATACACCTCCCTAGAGCTTTTTTTTTTCTTCCTCAGACTAAAGTGCAGTCAAAATTCTAGGCTATTTCTATAAAAGACACTATTGCTCAAAAATAACCCGCACTTGATACAACCCACACCCTTAATTTTAATTAGGAGGAAAACTGAAAAAAAAGCATAATAATTTCTATCACATTACCTACTTACAAATTCTTTTTCCAATATGTCCACTCTCAACACTTTACTTTGGTGTGTAGATAAATTACAAATGAATATTAGACTTCCATTCATACTCTTCACTGGTGTTACTGTTGGTTGGTTGGTTGATTGGTTTATTTGGGTGAGGGAACTAGACAGCAATGTCATCGGTCCCATAGAATTAGGGAAGGAAGTCAGCCGTGCCCTTTCAAAGGAATCATCCCGGCATTTGCCTGAAGCCACTTGGGAAAATAACGGAAACAGTAAATCGTCCTCCCGAATGTGAGTCCAGTGTGCCAACAACCGCGCCACCTCGCTCAGTCTGGTGTTACTGTTCACTTCAGTAAACTTATTTCTTACATCACATTCTATTTACGTCACTCTCCTCCAGAAGTACACAATCTGATCAAAAGGTTCCGCACACGTACTAATATGCAGCGTGTCCACCCTTCACCTGTATTGACGGCTTCAGCTCTCCGGTGACACTTTCAATGAGGTGTCTGAATCTCTGTCGGGAAACGACGCCTCATTCTTCCAAAGAACAGAAACCAGAATAGGTAGTGATCCAGGAGTATGGTAGGAAAGTCGATGTTCTAACTCAGCCTAAAGTTTTTCTACTGGATTCAGATTTGGGCTCTGGGAACAACACTCCATTTCAGAAATGTTGTCCACAAACCATTGCCTCGCAGATGCTGTCTTATGACAGGGTGCACTGTCATACTGATATAATCGTCTCCTCCGAACTGTTTCTCTAGTGTGCGCAGTACACACTCCTGTACCATGTACTCTTATACTTCCACATTTAGCGTTTCCTTAGACGCAATAAGGAGATCACACCCTAAGCACGGAAAACACGACCCTACTGCCACACCACCTTCTCCATACTTCACATGATGACGCCGCGAAGTTCGCGAGGCGCTCGCCAATTGCAAACCACTTCACCAGGTTGCCACAAGGTAAAGCGTGATTCACTGCTCAAAATTACTCGTTTCCACAAAACCACCGTTCAATGCCGTCGCACTCTGCAATTGCCCAAGCGCAGAGAAATGTGTGGCCTATGAGGAATAGCTCGAGAATTGCATAGCATTTATTTTAACTCTGTATGTACAATAAATGCGGTAGCTGAACTGCTCATATACCCTGATGTTGGTTTAGCTCTGGTTGTTTCTTTGGGTTTCCGTTTAAAAAATATATCAACCGTCGACTTGGGCCGCTTTAGATTGGCTGAAATGTCACTGATAGATTTGATACTCAGCTGACATCCAATGAATAGTCCACGTTCGAAGTCATTGAGCTCTCGTGACCGACCCATCCTACTATTACTGCTTCTCTACTGAAAACACAATACTCCCTGCCTCCTTTATAATGGCGTGTCCGTCCTTTGTGACAGCGACATCTATTGCTCAATTTCACAGCACATAGGGTTGCCTCCTTACTTCTGATTAGTGTGCGTTGTCCCCGCTACCACCCAGAGCACTTGACATGCAGCATATTATGGGAAATAAAGGGAGAACCCACTCATACATAAAGCAAGCAGGTGGCTTTTTAATCTTACTAGCCGGAGTGAGTGCAGAATTCCGTTCTGAAAGGCAATCGCAGGAGTATTTTTGAAGACTGCGTTTATACGGCGCGTTTACGACATCACACACCCACCGTTTTGAGACCATATTTTTGTTCTATATATAATTAAGTGTAGCACATCATCGGAAAGACAGATTTCTTCTACGAATAAATCTGAGACTCTAACTAATATTCTCACGTAGTTCTGTCGGTGGTATGTTTAAGATCTTTGTAATTCCGAAGGCCTGAAAACTGGTCTGTTTGTCGAGAGATAGCTGTTCCCTTTTTCCTGTTGTTTGTAGAAATGAAAGAACCCTAGGTTCCATGTTCAAGATATTTTCTAGCTTTTTGGCCATGTGCTGTGTTTCCACGATGAAACTCCACTTCGCTGCTTTTCCTACAGTGTGATTCAGCGCTACACATCACATTACTTTTTGTGAGCTTCTTTGTTGGCAGGCCTTACTCTCTGCACAACGAGTAACCGAAGGGTTTGAAAATCATAACGGGGCCAATATCCGTTGTCTGATAATGTCATGTCGCCATTATCAATGGAGACTGAAATTGTACTCTTTAGTCAGAGAACAAGTGCGTCTAATGTGTCTCATAAAACAACAGAACTGTGAGTACAATCATTGTCACTACCTAAATGAAACGCCAAGAATCGAAGCCACGCCCTAGTTTTCCAGGTGTAATTTTGGGGAAAAATTGCAGCTTATATTCGGGCGAAAGTGGTATTTCGGCGATCCAGAGACGACCGTTGCGAATTGTCACAAAGCGTCTCTAGAATTACCTCACTCCGCAAGTCAACAGTAAAAATTGTTGTACATTACACGAATTCGCAATTGCGAATAAGGACAACCATCAGCTGTCGAATGAAATAACAGTGAAAATTTGTGCCGGACCGGGAATCGAACCCAAATTTCTCGCTTATCGCGGCCAGACCCAGACTTCATATGTCGTCATCCATGCGTCTATGACCTGTACTCGTACATACTTGATGTACATTCCCGTACAGGTCAACGTTGTACTTTAAAGTCTTGTCCGGTAGCGGCAAATAAAAACGATATTGGAGTGCCTGTGTTATTCTGATTACGATGCAAAGTTCCTTTGTCCAGAGATCTACTGATACCGGGCAAGCGACTTTCAAGTACAACGTCTGACCTGTATGGAAATTTGTGGTAAGTTGCTATGGGACCAAACTACTGACGTCATCGTATTCGTGTAATGTATTTCATATCGGCTGTTGTCGCCGCAGTGTCATGCATGCATGTCCAAAGGAATTTCGCATCGTCATCAAAATAACGCAGGCACTGATATATCGTAAAAATTGTTGGCGCACGCATGTCTCCTTAAATATGTCTTAGCCCTTCCGTTACTCGCTGACGGTGTTAGTGTCGCCATGGAGAGGATGGAACTGTTATTCGCAAACCGAACGTCGCAGTAATGGGCACAGTTCCCATCCTAAATGTCGGCAGTATGACGAAGGATGAGAAAACTTGTAAAAAATTTTAAGCGGCAAGAGGCGTCTATAACTTCGGGCAGTGGCAGTGGAAGTGGCTGTTTACTCTTCGTCATTCGAGAACATAGTTTGTATGTGGGATGGAAGCTGTTTTAAATCAGTATGTCATGGGTCTTAGGATAACAATTCTTTACTTTTCGGGACAACGCACGGTCGTCATTTGTCAATAACAAAACGGGTAAGCCATAATTAAGGTACCATGGCACAATCCACCCGCTGACAAAAAAGCCTCTGAGCACTATGGGACTTAACATCTTAGGTCATCAGTCCCCTAGAACTTAGAACTAATTAAACCTAACTAACATAAGGACATCACACACATCCATGCCCGAGGCAGGATTCGAATCTGCGACCGTAGCAGTCCCGCGGTTCCGGACTGCAGCGCCTGAACCGCACGGCCACCACGGCCGGCCCCGCTGACAAAGAGGAGGGATGTAATTATCGAGAATACAAAATCAGTCATTACTTTAAGGAGAAGTAGATCTACGGTTTTTGCGTATTATTGTATCATGATCTGACACAATAGCTGCATATAAATTTATTAAAACTATCAGTTTCGATCACACAACAAACAATGATCAGGTATTACGGAAAACCGTTTTCTTCTTTTTTTTTTAAACATCTGATGAGGAATAGTTTGTTGTTCGAAACTGTTGGTTTCAATCAAGTGACATACAGCACTTGTGATAAATCATTACTTACGTCGATTTGGCTAAAAACGATGTTTTGAGTCGTATCAGTTGGGCAGTAACGCATGTTAAGAGATTTAATCGAAGGAATTAAATGCTAGAGCAATCGTGGCGCTGTACGTCAATGTCACAGTACGTCGGTTAGCAGTGGCAGTAGTCGGTTGCGGCTGGCTATCGCGGGCGCAGGCGCGGGCAACGGCCAGGGCCGAGTTTGCGTTCGGAGGCGCCAGCGGAATCCCCGTCATAGCAGCGTGGGTGAGGGGTGGGACGGACGGGGGGGGGGGGGGGAGGGGGAGGGCAGAGGCGGCGGGGGCGGCAGCGGCGGTGACCCAGCACGTGCAGCGGTCGGTCGTCAATCTTAGATGTGGCGGCGCTGACAGCCTTACGTAAGCCGGGACGGCCCGCAGCAGTAGGAGATCGGAGGACGCGACCGCGCTGCGTCGCACAGCAGGCGGGCCGGGTGGTTCCTCACACACGTACGCAGCTGCACTCACAGGCGGCGAGGGTCCGTGGTCTTTCCGACCTTTTTGTAGGTGCCGCAGGTAGCGGGCCACTTCCGACCAACCAGTTTTGCACTGTGGTATTTCCGACTAGAGTCCCGCCACTGTTGCGGCTTTCTTTGACGCGAGACTGTACCGTCATAAGCTGTGTGCTTAAGTTCCTGCCTAACTATACCCTCCGAAATCGCGACGTATTGGGAAATGAGGAGCCAACATTAGTGACAAGCAAGAATACAAATGGGAAATGGTTGCACGGTTGTAAGAAGAAGAAAATGAAAGACCAAATCTGCCGATTACCAGTCTGCTGAATGTGGGAGAAGCATTTTAAAGGCCTGTAACAAAAGAAAGGACAGCGTACAAAGAAATAAAATTGGAGATGGTTAATTATTCTGTATGAATGTCTAAACAAGTTATTTAACAAATTTATGTGGTATGATGAACTTCCGCAGAGTGGAACTTCGTGTACTCTTAGCCACAATACAAAAGAAACGAAGCACAGAAGGTTCTGGCAGCTTGTACGGGTGGATTTTAAAATCAAATATGGAGAAGATTATAACTGAAGTTCATCAACAAGTAACTTACGAAGAGGCAGGTCATGTACCCTGACACGGACGGTTGATGAGATCGGAAAGGAATCATAGCAGTTATCTGGTCTTCATGGATCTTGAGAAAGCATACGACACATATGGCTGAAGATGATTGTTCGAGGTGTTGTAGTTAGACGAACAGCCAAAAATTTATGTAAGAAGAATAATAAACCTCTACAGTGTGTCATTAAAGTGGGGAAAGAAATATAATGTCGTTTGCATCAACTAAGAAGAGGATACATCTTACATGCTTAAGAAGTTGTTGGTAGAATATGAGAAGTGAAACTTGAAAATTAATTTTGAGAAGATGGAGTATCTTGGACATCAGTGGACATCAAATTTATGTGTGTCAAAGAGCTCAAGTACACGGCTAGTATCGTATCACATGATGGAAGATGTGACACACACACATTCAACGAAGGATCATGCAGCTAAAGGCGGCTATAAAAAATTAAATCCTGTACTTTGGTCCTCAAAAATCAGTTTGGAGATTAAAATGCGATTACACAAGTCCATCGTGGAATCGATATCCAGTTATGGGACTGAGAGTTTCCACAGGGAGAAATAAAATATCTAGAATATTAGAAATGAACCACTAGAGAAGAGTACATAGAATTTCTTGACATGACCACGTAATAAATAAGAAAATAAAATAAAGGACGGAATATCATTGTAATATTACTGACAGTGTAGAAGAAAGGAAGCTACAATGGTGAGGGTATGGCAGTAGAATGAAAGAAGACAGGTAGCCAAAGAGAATACATTCATGGCAACGTCATGGACGAAGAGGAAGAGGAGGAGGAAGAAGAAGAAGAAGAAGAAGACAACGAAAAGGGTTGCTAAGGGGTATTCAAGAAGCGATGGAGAGAAGAGGAACAGAAGAGGATGTGGAAGCATGGGGAGGTCGGGGCATTTGGCGAAAGAAGAAGAAGATGAAGGAGGAGGAGAAGAAGAAGAATACAATTGTCATTGCTGCTCGTTTAACTACCAGCAATTTAATTTTTCGTTTCTTAATTTGATAAAATGTGACTAGGTGATCTTATTACAAAACGGTTTTGCACCGTGATACAGGTATTTCCGACCACTGTCTCCCCCACAGTTATGGCTTCCTGTGAATGTTGGAAAAGCCACGGCTAAAATACGTGCAGTGTTATACAGCACGTTGACGTCACCGGTTGCAAAGTCCACGACAGCTGCAGCGAGTAGCGCCGAATGTGGCGGTGAGATGAGAACTACAGTAATACCTTGACTTACTAGGTATAATTCCAGCTGGGTTTGCGTCTTCGTCCTGTTGTAGCTGCTGTGGACGCTAAGTCGCATTGAGGTATCAGGGTCGAGAGCTTTTTCCGGCCTGCGCCTGGGACGACACGGGAGAGAAACAATCCAATTGGACGGACAAAATTCAAGAAAAGTCGATAGCTTTAACTACTTGGGAACAGCGTCTAATGATGGCAACGGTCCGAAGAGTGCATATAGGTTGGATGAACTGGAAAACGTCGCCAGGTGTACTGTGCAACAGAAAAACGAATCTGAAAACTAAATGGATGATGTGTTGGTCAGTAATGAGATCTGCGATGCTGTATGGAGCAGAAACATGGGCATCAGGTAAGGCAGTGGATGTGGTCGAAATGAAACTGTTAAGAACAACTTGTGACGTCACCAGAGCCGATACGATGGAAACGAGAGAATAAGAGGCATTGTTTAAGTGGCAGAAATAGTAAAGAAAGCTGAAGAGAGAAGATTTCAGTTGTATCGACACGTCATGAGAAAGAACGACACACATGATGGCAAGAGGATAGTAGAAGCAATAGTAGAAGGTGACACAGGAAGAGGAAGACCAAGAAGGTGATGGACGGAGTACGTCCGCGAGGACTTGAGGGAGAAACGTCTAAGGTGGCGAGGAAAATGGAAAAGACTTGCCAACAATATCGACCCCACATGAGTGGGAAAAGAAGAAGAAAATGATGAAGTAGTGTTCGCACGCCAAGTAAAAAGACGCCTCTTATCAGAGAGTGGAGTCCAATAGGTAGCTGGTGACGTTGCGTAGTGAACGTAACGGACTGAGGTTTACTTGAAGCGTTGATTTTCAATAGTTAACCTAGTAGATAGGGAAGAACTGATTTTTATTTTCTAAGGGAAAAGGCTTAAAAAGAACGAAAAATGTAGGTAAGAAAAATTTTGTTGTTAATAAGTACACTTTCGTCCATATCATACGATCTGTGTGTTCAAGTCTACCTTCATTATGAAAATAGTTGGTAAATTTAGCGCCAACGTTGTCCGCTGATGATGTGGATCGTCCATTTGTGAAGAGTTCCATCTAAGATGTCATCATGCTTGGATCCATCTCTTAGTCGAACATACTTGTGAAATACTGTAATCGCTTTAACTATGTGTTCGGCACAATCCACAGTGACATCTAATGAGCGATGTAGTATTCTCCATTTACCTCACGTTAAAGCAAAAGTACACCAGAGTCCCAACATCCTATAATTAGTCAATAGTTAAATATCATTTTTTATATGTCCGCTACATTCCATAGTAGGGCCTCATTAAATCTTCCATATGCCCAGATGCCATATCACCTACGCTCGTGAAAGGGAGTCCCACCTCGTGCTTTTCTGTTACAGGCCTTTGCTTCGGTACAGCCAAAGATTATCCAGTGAGTTTTTAATATTGAACGGAATGTGTCAAAACTTTGGAGTCGCTGTCTCTTCCATAAGCGCGAATGTCTACCAGGATAAATCGTCAGTCAAAGAGTCCCAAATTGCCAACAACACTGATATGCAAAGTATAAGGAACTTGAATGTTCTCGATTTTTTATTCGTACACGTTCAGCATCGAGAGATCCAATGCAATGAGAAAACTTTACGTACTGCTGAAGTCCTCGAGATATTGCAACCCATTTTCTTCATCGATCAGCATCACGATGTCTTAATTGACGAATTACCCTAGACATAATCGATTTTGCAGTTTTATATGAACAGTGTAGTTCCGCCACTAAACATCCGCTTACAATATAGTACAGGGTATTCAGAAAGAAGGAACATATTTCGAACATTCATTGCTTCCAGACTACAAATAGAAACACTATTCCAACGTTCCTGGAAAGAAGAAAGTTCAAATTTTTATGCATTCAATTCGAGCACCTTGTGTCACAACAAATATTAAAACGGCGGTTCATTTCCTAGTACACAGGAAGCAGTTGTCTCCTGTTATCAAATTCACAGCTTCAACAATGTGATGTCTCAGTCTTTCAAGGGTGTCAGGAATAGGGAGGATAAAAACGTGGTCTTTTACGTAACCCCACGGAAAAAAGTCACAAGGAGTGAGGTTTGAGATCTGAGAATTTCTCTAGGCAAGTCCGAAGTTATCTGAATGGCACTGTTCCAGGACGTTGGATTGTAAGAGGAGGGGCAGAAGATGAACTTCATCACCGGTGGCCTCTCAAGTCATGAGTGACTGCAAGGACTAACGCACTGTACCGCTCGCCGTGTGAACTCTCTTGACACTCGATTGCGCGTCACCGCGCGTCACATCTGAACTCAGCCTATTAAAGCTCGAGGACCCTGGTCGCGTCCGCGATTGGGCCTTTGCACGACGCTCCACCGTCGAGTCGAGAGTACTCTTTCGTATCCTGCAACGGAGTGTACTCACCCATGGAAAAAACCGCCCCTCTTTAAAGATGTTTGCTAGATCGAGTCAAACCTATTTTTTTTCACACACTCGCCGCTTCTCCGATTGACTCACAAAAGGCGGCCATGACATTGGGATCACGGATTTACTTTTTAAACATTGTACACTTTTAGTGGACCATTAAAACAACATAATGTGCAAATAGTAAGGTGCACTACTCTGGCACTTCTGAGAAAATCGCAAGAGAAGTTTATTATGTACCTGCTGTATCTGTGCGCAGGGGCTGGTCGTAAAAATATAGTGTGGTCAAGTGGTTAGCGTTCGAGTTTAGCAAGACGGTCGCGGACGAGGCAACGGTTCGAATGCCGCTAATACTTGTCTTCTATTCTAGATTTTTTTCATCAGCAGTCACTAATTTATATGACATTTGAAAGTTAATGTAATGAAGAATAAAACCACGTGCATTTTCAGTAAATTGTAGAGAATTTCATGTATTATTTGACAATTTACTATTTATCCATTACATTTTCAAGGACGAGGGACAGGCTTGGAAAGCTCAAGTCAAACCTCGATAAATAATAATGCGAACGACGTTATTCAGTAATATAACACGTCAGAATGTGCCAGATCACAGCAGCAATGGTTAGTTACTCGTCGGATGTGCTCTCGACACCGCACGTTGCAAGATGGTACTAC
Organism: Schistocerca piceifrons; assembly: GCF_021461385.2. Lineage (NCBI taxonomy): Eukaryota > Metazoa > Arthropoda > Insecta > Orthoptera > Acrididae > Schistocerca > Schistocerca piceifrons. Next base: position 431,808,135 of record NC_060141.1, read on the forward strand.
TATATCAGAAGCAGTTTTCTCGCATTTACAGCGAATATTCGGAGTTTCTAAGGGTAAACACAACTCGTTGACATTTTGAGAAATTTCTCTATCTTCTGATAGTTTGGATACAAACCATATATTACTAGTAATGAAAGAAATATTCATTAAAATTAAGTCTGGGTGGGAGTCGAACCGTCGCCTTAGACACGTTCGTCCTAAAAAGCTCGAACGCAAATCACTTCTTTTAGGGGGGGAGAGGGGATGAACATTCCCCGCACCAAAAGGGAGGAGTGGGGGCAAAGCGGGCAGGCATCGCAACCCGAAGTGTTGTCACCAATGTTCCGTTTCCACCCTCGAAGAACCAAGGAAAGTGTAGGGAATGCGGAGTACAGGTACAATGAACATAGTTTATTTATTTATTTTCGTTTTCTTTATTTTTTATTTTTATTAATTTATTTATTTAACGTTAATACGACCGAGAATAGCAGGAAACTGGCGTCGCGAGGAGGAGGGTGCAGCAAGACATCAGACTAATTGAGACTGTCAACGTATAGTTTTTCGAGAACAACATTCCAATGAGCAGAGAATATAATGGTCCTAAGTGACCGGGATCAACTTTTCATGACCGGAACACCACAGCTCTTGAGTGTGTTAAGAAAGACACTGCAAAGGAAACTGGAGAAAAATTATCTATATTTTGGATTGCAGACAACTGCAAAATGGCATTCATGAAGGAACTGTCAAAAATAAGGATACTTCTCTCGCTATCAGCAGACAAGTAGTGTGCTGCGTGTCCACAAATCCACTTCACAGAGTTCGTCTTCGTTTGTGGGAAGAATCTCGCGTCCAAAAAGAGGAACGGTCGAGTAGGTATCTAATGAGTTAAGGGACAACATCTGTCGCTCCCATAGCCAGACACCTCTTGCCGCTCTGCACACCAGGCGGTGCTCGTCTGTGTCCGCAACATCACAGGCAACACACAAAGGGGTGTCTAAAATTATAGACTACACTGAGTTCCGAATCGGGCGCCTGTCAGTAAACAGGCACATCAAAAAAAATTTTGCTTCACACCGGTTCCCAGAACTCCTGAAGATAGACGTTGACTGTGGATATTGTATCACAGACACAGTCCCTTTGACTGTTCAAAGATGTTATTTAACCACCCCAAAGATGTAAACAACCATGCATGAGCTGCGCCTATTAGACGGTGGTCGTCCGACAGCCGAACAGTTCCAGTCATTCCACCGGGAAGGGGGTACATGGCTCGTGTCGTCGAAGTTCAACAATGTCTAGACCGTCAATTCCGCGGTTCATTGTGTCCTCATTGTTACTTTGTGCCAGAAAGGGCTCTCAACAAGGGGAAGTGTCCAGGCGTCTTGGAGTGAACCTAGCCGATGTTGTTCGGACATGGAGGAGATACAGAGAGACAGGAACTCTTGATGACATGCCTCGCTCAGGCCGCTCAAGGACTACTACTGAACTGGATGGCCGCTACCTACGGATTATGGCTCGGAGGAAGCCTGACAGCAACGCCACCATGTTGAATAATGCGTTTCGTGCACCCGCAGGACGTCGTGTTACGACTCACACTGTGCGCTATAGGCTGCATGGTAAGTAACTTCACTCTCGACGTCCATGGCGAGGTCCATCGTTGCAACCACGACACCATACAGCGCGGTACAGATGGGCCCAGCAACATGCCGAATGGACCGCTCATGATTGGCATCCCGTTCTCTTCTCCGATGAGTGTCGCATATTCCTTCAACCAGACAATCGTCGGAGACGTGTCTGGAGGCAACCTGGTCAGGCTGAACGCCTTAGACACACAGTGCAGCGAGTGCAGCAGGGTGGAGGTTCCCTGTTGTTTCGGGGTGGCATTAAGGGTGGCCGACATACGCCGCTGGTGGGTAATGAGAGTAAAGTCGTGTGGTATCGCTGGCCTAGAGACGTTCACTTGCCTGACTGCAAAGGTTTTCTGTCTGAGAACACAGAAGCATGAGAAACGTGTCCACGTTTATTGCATGTTGCTGTGATGAGTGCATATTCGTGTAGTGGCACATGTGTTTCTCCTCTACAGGAGCCTCAGCTGCCTCACGAGTAGATCCAAAAAGGAATGAAAGTCAGAAGCAACCCAAAGCGCACAGTATTCTGCAAATAGTTGACAAGTACCGGAATAAATTAAGCCACGCACAATGAACGGACGACTCTCGACCGCAGCTTACTTCATCCAGACACTCCGGCGAGACATCGTCTGTCTCGCCTTCTTATGCCCGGTCGACTCCTCCGGCGTCAGCAAGTCTCCATAATGTAACGCGTGTGGTGTCATTGCAGCAGTGTTATGTATTTTAACTGAATGTTATTCAACTGTTAAGGATCAGATTTTAATGTTTCTGTCGCAGGTTCCTTCCAGCTTTTCTTTTTTTTTTTTTTTTTTATAACAGTACTCAGGCAGCCGAATATTTAAGGGAAAGTCTTAGTGGTTGTATACAGCAAATGTTTACTTCCCGGATAGTGTTGAATGTTAAGACTGCCATAAATTTTAACGACATGTACATGAGCGCACATGTTAAAACACAACCACATATTTTTAGTCAACCTTCGTGACAGATTAAAACTTTGTGTCAAACCGGGACTCGAACCCAGAACCTTCCCTTTCCCGGGCAGCACGTCTGCGCCTGAGCCCCGCAGCACGTCTCAGGACGCAACCTCATGGCTTTACTTCCGCCAGTACTTCATCTCCTACCGTACAAACTTAGCGCTAATCTTGAATAGCTCAGTGGGTAAGAGCCTTGTCCGCGAAAGACAATGTTCTCAGTTCCAGTTCGAGACTCAGAAGTTCAAAAACGGTACACACATTCAGCTGTTGGGTGAAAGGTTAGTACTGGAATCATACTTTTATTCTTTTTTATACATAACTTAAAATAATCAATAATTATTAAGTATTTTAGGCTCACTCACAGAAGAATGTTTAATGTAAGACGTTATTGAGTAAAGCAGTGTGAACATTGATGAGGGGCTGCGGGCGATCGACTATCCGAACGCCTAGGAAGGAGGGCAGTTAGGTTTTTTCTAAGGATACTCCTGTTTGCTGAGTTTATAAATGGGACTAATTTATGTACAGTGATAACAACGGCGTTGTGCACCCTATAACGGCCTCGACGACGATGACGACGGCGTCGACGACGACCACCGTTGTGAGGGGCAGCTAATATTGGCCATCTTAAATTACCTGGAAATCGCGCGTTGTAGGCACGTAATGCCGAAGTTACATACACAGCTGAAAAGACCGTAACTTCGCCGACCGCAGACTGATATTATTTTAAAATGTTGAAAGAAAGTACTATTCTGACGTGACATTTGAAAGATCTCAGCGCCCAGCTAGCAGCGAATTATACTGAATATAAAGGGGCTAGTATTTATCACGAAGCAATGACAAGAGTTCTACGTGGCGCATTACTGCAATAAATTTGAGACAATCATATATTTGTGCTGATTTTAACCCGCGGTGACTAATTTGTCGATATAGTGTTTTCTCTGAGTTAATGAATTATTCTTAGAGTCGATTTTTATCAAATCTTAATACGTTCGCTTTCGCCAATTTCTGAGCAATCCGGCAAACTTTTTGATGTGAGGGTGGATTACTATCGTGCGATAGCAAATATTGATTATTATTATTATTATTATTATTATTGATGTGTCGACAGAAGTGCCGACACAGTGTGATTTGAGGGGACCGCAATGCACGCTATAAACACACGAAGGATGGCGTGACGTCTGAAACAGGATACGTAATGAATGCTATAAAGAAAAGTACGTAGCTGCTGGTATACTTAACTTTAATCCATCCTTGTGGTACATAGCTCTTGACGAGTCAAGTGAGACTCTTTAGATACAAGCTATGTAAGGCTAATGGCGGCTTGCTAGGTCGTAGCCATGGACTTAGCTGAAGGCTATTCTAACTATCTGCTCTGCAAATGAGCGAGGCTTAGTCAGTGTGCATCGCTAGCGAAGTCGTCCGTACAACTGGGGCGAGTGCTAGTACGTCTCTGTAGACCTGCCGTGTGGTGGTGCTCGGTCTGCTATCACTGAAAGTGGCGACACGCGGGTCCGACATGTACTAATGGACGGCGGCCGATTTAAAGCTACCACCTAGCAAGTGTGGTGTCTGGCGGTGACACCACAATAATTATTATTATCATCCGTCTAAAATGTATAAAAAGTACGCCACATCGTCACGATGATGGAAGGCTCCCCAGAATAGTTTCAAAGCATCACATCAAGGGAACAGAAGCGTCAGTCGACGAGCGAAAAAGACGAGTGCAACAGTGGTAGCTGTGATAGGTCTACACTATATAATGACACAAACAAAAAGTTTTTCCCACTGGGAGTGAGACCCATAACCAAAGTCAGAAAAGTGTGCCTACAAGCACCAGGCTTTTCTCTCTCATCAAACATTTTGACAACATTATATAACATTTGCCAAAATAATTTAATGGTCCACAATCAACTTTAGAATTAAACTGTGTCCCTTTTGTAAATCAACATAATTTATTTGCCAGCCTGTGATTATAGTTCAAGTTTTCTACGCGATTCATTATTTGAGAAAAAGTGGGAGTAATCCTAACAATCTTAAATTTTTCTTTTGGGTGAACATCATGGGATGTATATCAGAAAATATTACATTCGTGTACAGTTTTTGGATAGTACATTACGATAAAAAACTCACGGCTAAGGCTAATAAAGAGACTACCTGCACTACGCTATACCGTCCTCTGTTAGCACATTGCTGTGCGGTATGGGATCCTTATCAGATAGGACGGACGGAGGATATCGAGGAAGTCCAAAGAAGGGCAACGCATTTGTAATATTGCGAAATAGGAGAGAGAGTGTGTCACAACAAAGGCAATTACCTTTGAGGCCAAATCTTTTCGCGAACTTTCAGTCGCCAACTTTCAGTTGTGGGGCGAAATACCGTCTTCTAATAAGTCCAGTGTGGACTAAAAATCTAACTGTACTGGTTTCGAGTGTGGCGGATTCTTTTTTTTTTTTTCGTCTTGTCCTTGAGGTTTCGTTTGAAGTGTCGTGAGCATGTGCCTGCTACTAGCCCTAGGAGAAGACTTCAACATTTCTATCGTGCCGCCACGGGCCTGAATCTGTGAAGTGCCCCCACAAACATTCACGATATTGGAATACCTTGCGGTCAGTCGCCGGGCGTCTGTAGTGTGAACCTGCAAAAACGGCGAGCAGCGGGGGCGCACGTGGAGGCGTCCTTGCTGATAAGCGCCACAAGACGGAAGGTCCGCACGCGCGCCGGCCGGCCCTGACCCGCGGACACGCCTCGCCGTGACCGCCGCCTCCGGGGTTATCGCAGCCCGCGGCCGCCCGGACGGCATTGCGGTAGGTCCAGACCGCCACGTGCGCACGTGCCCGCCCGCACAACGTCCAGGCACGTCACTGCACGCTGCAGCTGCCACGTCACATCCAAATCCGCGCCCGATCGATAACTTTGTGCGCCGCTGCCCGGCACACCAGACATACTACGCAGTGAGGGATTTCTCACCCGCCTCTAACTAGCAGAGACTACTCAAATCCTGATTGTTGTTGTTGTGGTCTTCAGTCCAGAGACTGGTCTGATGCACTCTCCATGCTACTCTATCGTGTGCAAGCTTCTTCATCTCCCAATACCTACTGCAGCCTACATCCTTCTGAATCTGCTTAGTGTATTCATCTCTTGGTCTCCCTCTAGGATTTTTACCCTCCACGTGGCCCTCCAATACTAAATTGGTGATCCCTTGATGCCTCAGAATATGCCCTACCAACCGATCCCTTCTTCTAGTCAAGTTGTGCCACAAATTTATCTTCTCTCCAATTCTATTCAACACCTCCTCATCAGTTATGTGATCTACCCATCTAATCTTCAGCAATCCTGATTACTCGTCATAAAACATGGTTCAAATGACTCTGAGCACTATGGGACTTCCAGACTGAGCGCCTAGAACCGCTCGGCCACACCGGGCGGCTGTCCGGTATGTATTTCATCTAGGAACATGAGGTAGAAGATCCTTGGTTTAGCCCAGATCAGTGGTCATCTGTATAGACATCCGAATATCTGTCTTACATTGGCTATGTTACAGTGTAACTTCTTGCCACGACGAAGTGTCAGATCCGACATGTCACGTTTGCACAGGAAACAGCGCTAGTATCTGTTCCGTGTGTAAACCAAATGAATCTGATTTATTATTGAAAAAACAGTATTCTAGCTAACTGGCGCCTACAGCACAGCCTCGTGACGTATGTCCTGATATTCCACTTCGTGTCAGAAAAATTAAGCAAGGTTTGAACGAAGAACCGGAGCTGCCACCCGGGAAAATTGTGTGAATCTATTAATTCCTTTTGCAAAATATTTTAATTGAACTCAAACGGCACCATTTGTATGTGCAGCGTTCCGATGTACGTGCAAAATAATTGCAGAATGGATCAAGACTGATGGTTTACATTTCGTCCACTCGTGTGTCGGATCTTGTTCTACAAGAAGAGTTAATAGTTTGAAAAAAAATTGTCTTTATTTGGATTTTACGTGCAACAAACATGTTTTACTTGGAGGTGTCTGAAGCTCCCCGCTTCTAAAATTTGAACGTATATGAATCTTTTCATTCGTCCCACGTAGGTAGATAAATGGACAAAGTCAAAACCATTTTTTTTATCCAGTAATCTGTATCCGTTGTCGAGATACGATAATTCGAAGTCAATCTAAATTAAGGGAGTAATATACGTTCGTACATGAACTAAATGTCCGGAAACGGATTAAAGCTTCTTTCGGATTTTACGTACATTTTTTTTTTTGCGTGCCGCTTGTAAATTTCGAACTTATGCGGATCGGTTCAAATTTTGTTAAGTAGCTGGTGGTGGTGGTGGTGGCTGTGGTCGTCGTAAGTTCCTATAGGACCAAACTGCTGAGGTCATCAGTCGCTATGCTTACACACCACTTAATCTAACTTATACTATCTTATGCTAAGGACAACACACACACCCATGCCCGAGGGAGGACTCTAACCTCCGACGGGCGAGGCGTGCGAACCGTGGCAAGGCGCCCACAGACCGTGCGGCTACCCTGTGCGGATTTGTGAGTGGGTGAACAAATACATGTAATTAATGGTCGTCCTGTTGTTTTGTGAGAGATTTACCGTTTCCACGATATGCGAACACGGTCGAAATACAATAAGAAAAATCTATTCCGCATCTGTCAATACCCAAGTCAACAAATATCTACATCGGTTGTCGAACTGTATCTAATGTCAAAATTATCATAGAGCAGATGTTAGGAATAAGAATGACAAATGCTCCTAAATAGCACAAAACGATTACTTTTGAATACATTGAGGGAGTGAACAGTGATCAATGTGTTACAAATATTTACTATCAAAAACAGTCTCGATCACAATTTATTTATTACGATGACCGGTTTCGACCACTACTGTGGTCATCTTCAGACCAATGAGTAAGAACCTCCTTCTGGTGGTAAATGACTACTAGTGATTTACCTCCAGAAGGAGGTTCTTACTCATTGATCTGAAGATGACCATAATAGTGGTCGAAACCGGTCACTGGAATAAATAAATTGTGAACGAGACCGTTTTTGTTAGTAAATATAAGCACAAAACGAGATGTGTAAACCCAAACATCTTGACATATTGGCGCATTTTTTTACGAATTAAGCTCTCTTAGCTGCAAAGTGTTTCCACGCCTGGTTCAATTTTTGGCCTAAAATTCCTGATCCTGTGCCTAAAATATCGAAGATTCGTCAGCCATAGTAAACAAAAAGTGTATAGCATCATATGGCTGAAGAGCATACATGTAGTAAGTAAAAAAAACTCTGGGTCGATAAAATTGTTGAGGGTGGATATGTTCATGGGGCGGGGGGAGGAGGACGCTAAAATAATTCTGCGCGAATATGCAAGATGTTTTTATGATGACTATGTCTTTCAAGCTGCCAGGTAAGTCGAAAAGCTAGTTTTCTTTTACATACCTAAAGTTTGCCCCAAGACATTTTCGCCTTTGTTGTACTATGACAGGAGCAGTTTAGATTCTGGTTTCCTTATATTCAGAAATGGTTTTCTTGTCGTTGTCAGTCTGCATTTTATGTCGTCTTATTTTGGCCGTCATGAGCTTTTTGCTGTCCAAATAGGTAAACTGATATCTCTTTCCAAGACACCACCGAGCGAGGTGGCGCAGTGGTTAGCACACTGGAGTCGCATTCGGGAGGACGACGGTTCAATCTCGTCTCCGGCCATCCTGATTTAGGTTTTCCGTGATTTCCCTACATCCTTTCAGGCAAATGCCGGGATGGTTCCTTTGAAAGGGCACGGCCGACTTCCTTCCCCGTCCTTCCTTAACCCGAGCTTGCGCTCCGTCTCTAATGACCTCGTTGTCGACGGGACGTTCAACACTAATCTCCTCCTCCTCCTCCTCCTCCAAGACAGCACCCGTTCCGTTTAACTACTCTTCAATGTCCTCTGGTGCCTTTGACAGAATCTAAGTGACATCTTAAAGGAAACCAACCACACGATAATCGACCGACCGCCGTGTCATCCTCAGTCATTGAGCGGCGAACTGCATTATTTTGTTTTTTTATTTCTTCTCCCCAAACTTTAGTTCTCTATGCAAATTCCTCTTTGCTTTCATTAACAGGTTTGCTCAATGTACAGACTGAATAACGTCAACGATAGGTTTCAACCCTATTTCTTTCTCTTTCCAACTAGGGCTCCCTTCGATGTCCTTGGACTGCACTCTGATTTCTCGTTGAAAATAATCTTTCAGTCCCTGTGTTTTCTCCTTGCTACTTTCAAAATATCAAAGACTGTGGTCCAGTACACACTGTCAACTTTCTCTAGATCTAAAAATACTTCTAAGATAAATCGTAGTCACTATTGCCTCGCGTTATCAAGGTTGGCCTCTGAGACCCGTTCTCCTTTCTTCTGAAAATGAAGAAGGACTTCAACTGTTTGTATTCGATGTATCAGACAAAAAGAGAAACACTGAAATTATATCTTTTACTTCATTATAAACTGGAATTGATCGAAATAAATGAGTAAAAAGGCTAAGCAGCGACTGCGGATTAAACAAAAAATGAATTGTTGAGATTCTACGGACGTATTAGTTGATCCAACGGTCCACTGGTGTATTGTCAGCTCATGGTGTCAAGCGGGCACTATAATCGGCATCAGATTTTTCGCCACCTTCAGGTGCTGTATGGGGAGGCACGGGCGTTCGCATAAATCTATTCAGCAGGGGACGGGAGAGAAGGGGGGGTAGGGACGTCAAGACTCTTAATTTCCATTCTGATATAGCTGAACAATGTTATAAACAAACGTAAATTACATAGTAATTCCTAAACTGAGCTACTGTCGCACTGCGACCATCACATAATATAAACCTGGCTAATCTACAGATTTAGCGGAATCACGGAAAATCACTTGTAGAATTGTATAAGAATTCTTTCATGAATAAAAAGTCTGTATTCCAGATTCCAGTGGAGCAGGGGCTAATGCCCGCTCTTGCCTCTCCCCCCCCCCCCCCCATTTCTCTCACTGACTCTTATGCGGACGCCTGTGGGGTGAGTGAATGGAGCCGGCAAGGGTGACCGAGCGGTTCTAGGCGCTTCAGTCTGGAACCGCGTGACCACTACGGTTGCAGGTTCGAATCCTGCCTCGGGGATGGATGCGCGTGGTGCCCTTAGGTTAGTTACGTTTAAGTAGTTCTAAGTTCTAGGAGACTGGTGACCTCAGAAGTTAAGTCCCATAGTGCTCAGAGCCATTTTTGAGGGAATGGAAGAGGGGAGGGCGCAAAGTCGAAGTTTGATCTCAGTTTCAGTTACCCTAATCACTGTTCAATACACTAATAACACGGCAGTATCTTAGTATTCCCGCTTTTTCAAACCAGATGTAAATATATATTAAAACGTCACAGTTATGGGGCTAATAAATTTTTGAAACTGAATCTTTTCTCTGTACGAGTGTGATTTCAAAACAGTCTCAAACTTTCGAAGCAGCTGAGTCCCGCTCGACGCGATTATCCTGTCGCCACAGGCGCTGCACTGTCCAACAGCTGAACTCAGCACTCGGCTGTGTTTTACAGGCAAATCCCCTTTGTAGCTGTTCCTGGGTCTAATACCTCGACCTACAAATTTGTTTCGGTCGAATTTATCACGAGGTTCCTGAAGCCTGTCGGCTTTAAGAAAATCTGCAGCAGCTTCTTTATCGGCGTATGAGACACCGAGGTGTCGAAGGGTTTCTTTGGCGTCGTCTGAGGACATCGACTCCAGCTGCGAGGCGGACGTTTTTGTCTTATTCGCTACCGGAGGGAAGACATGTGGAGGGCCACGCCACGTGTCAGTCGGCCTGCCCTGCCACGTGGGCAAACGGCGGACACGTGCCGTGCCGTGCCGTGCCGTGCCGTGCAGTGCCGTTTTTGCCGGGGCGTCCCGCAGCGCCCTCTCAGCCCGTGCCTTTGCCGCCCGCCGCCAACCGCCCGCGGAACCAGAGGCGCCGCAGCCACCGCCTCTCTGACTCATCGCCTCCTCTCCCCTTCCACCTCAGAATTATCGCAACCGACTGCCCTGCACGAAGACTAAAGGCGAGGTAGCTCTTTACTACCGTTTTTCCCTCAGTGTCAATGACACAATGACACACACACACACACACACACACACACACACACACACACACAGAACACTCCTTATCTCCCACTACTGACACCGCAATGTAAAAACCGTGAGCTATGAAACACCATTATACATTATTAAGCCCGCAAACAGTATTATTACGCCAAACGTGTTTAATTATCGTCACCGACACGAAGAAAAAAAAAAAAAAAAGTTATCGCTTCATTCTCTGTCGGCCACATGAGCAACGAAACCACGTCGTTAGTCGGTTGTTTAAACGGGAAATTAGCGTCACTATTAATCAACCCTTATTCGCGCAGAAAAAGAAATGTTAAGGTTTTACATTCCGCCGACGTCGTAGTCGCTAGAGACGGAGCACAAGTTCGGAATGTACAAAGGTGTGGTAGGAAACTGTACGACACCTAACCCGAGCTCGCGTCGGTCCTCTGCTGCCATTACCCATTAACGCTAAATTTCGCCACACAATCCTAACGAATACTTTCGTCGTACGTCCCACATTCACCTCTGCGATTATTTCACGCAGCGTTGCTTGTCTCTTAGCATTGACTACGCAAACACAGCTGCTCCCGGTTAAGTGAAGGCCATCGTTCACTGCGTTGTCCGTGGTAAGAGGTAATGCCTAAAATTGGTTATTCTCGACAGACAGTTGACACTGTGGATCTACGATTATTAAATTCCGTAACGATTTCCGAAATTTATGTACCATGCGTCTAGCAACAACTATGATTCCGTGTTTTAAGTTTGTTAATTCCAGTTGTATGACCATAATCACATCTGAAACTTTTCCACATGCATCGACTGAGTACAAATGACAGCTCCGCCAATGCACTGCCCTTTTCAACATTGTGTACGCGATGCTACCGCTATCTCAATATGTGCATGTCGCTACCCCATGACTTTTGTCGCCTCAGTGTAAATCTAGAAAGCAGAACGGAAATCTGATCCCCGTTACGTTCCGACTTTAATTTCTGACCACCACCTCACTCATTCGCACTGAGGAACAAGAGCGATGCAGTGTCCTCAAAGGTTGTCCCACAGGACGGTTAGACCGTCAGTGAGAGAGCACTTCGATTTCCTGCTGCTAATAAGGCGAGTACACCGTTCGCTTGTTACACATTTTTACGAGCTTCAAACAGGTACAACTTATTTTCAGTTATCTGGGTAGTTACTATTTTATTTTTGTAATTTCTTGCGTGTTTGAGTGCCTACTAGACACAACCGTTTATTTTAATAACAGTGTAGTGTACAGTATCGCCGTTGCTATCGACCCTCGTATCGTACAGGCTTTTGTTTGTTTGGTTAGAACAGCTCAGTGTCGGTTAGACCGTCAGTGAGAGAGCACTTCGATTTCCTGCTGCTAATAAGGCGAGTACACCGTTCGCTTGTAGGGTAAACATAGTCATGTGTAGGGACTGTGGTTGTTGTGAGCGGACGCAAGGAGAATTGGCCACTCTTCGGGGGCAGGTGGAGGCTTTGTCTGTTAGGCTCATCGAGCTCGAGGCGCAGGCGTCGGCTCGTAGTGGCGTTGGGGCAACTGTGGTGAGACCTATGCCTACTTCGGTGGCCTTGGAATCACATGGAACCCCTGATGTCGCTGCGTCTTCCGGCAGTGAGCATCTTACCGGTCAGCCATCACTCCAGGGTGAATGGCGGACAGTGGTGGGCTCGCGCGTGCCTGGCCGAAAGGCGAAGGTGGGATCTGGCCGCGTGGCAGCTGCCTTACCCCTTTCCAACAGGTACAGGGTGCTTCCTAGTGGTGATGACATCGTTTCCGAGCCACCACAGGATGCCTCGCCTGTTGGGCCAGTGGCCGATTCTCCGGCAAGGTCCCGACAGTCACAGAGGGCGGGCCTATTAGTTATAGGGAGCTCCAACGTTAGGCGGGTTATGGAGCCCCTTAGGAAAATAGCGGGTAGGTCGGGGAAGAATGCCAGTGTGCACTCGGTGTGCTTGCCGGGGGGTCTCGTCCGTAATGTGGAGGAGGCCCTTCCGGCAGCTATTGAACGCACTGGGTGTGACCGGCTGCAGATAGTAGCACATGTCGGAACGAATGACGCCTGCCGCTTGGGTTCTGAGGCCATCCTTGGTTCCTTCCGGCGGCTGGCTGATTTGGTGAAGACAACCAGCATCGCACGCGGAGTGCAAGCTGAGCTTAATATCTGCAGCATAGTGCCCAGAGTCGATCGCGGTCCTCTGGTTTGGAGCCGTGTGGAGGGTCTAAACCAGAGGCTCAGACGACTCTGCGACTATAATGGTTGCAAATTCATCGACCTCCGTTATTGGGTGGAGAACTGTAGGGCCCCCCTAGACAGGTCAGGCGTGCACTACACACCGGAAGCAGCTACTAGGGTAGCAGAGTCGTGTGGCGTGCACACGAGGGTTTTTTTAGGTTAGAGGGACCCCCCCTTGGGCGAAACGATAAAATACCTGACGGCTTACCAGAGAGGACATTATCATCGTTGATAAAGAACGTCCGTCCTCAGAGACCAAAAACAGGAAAAGTCAACATAATATTGGTAAACTGCAGGAGTATCCAGGGCAAGGTTCCTGAATTAGTATCTCTTATTGAAGGAAATAGTGCGCATATAGTATTAGGAACGGAAAGTTGGTTAAAACCGGAAGTGAACAGTAACGAAATCCTAGACACAGAATGGAATATATACCGCAAGGATAGGATAAACGCCAATGGTGGAGGGGTATTTATAGCAGTAAAGAATTCAATAATATCCAGTGAAGTTATTAGCGAATGCGAATGTGAATGTGAAATAATCTGGGTTAAGTTAAGTATCAAAGGTGGGTCAGATATGATAATCGGATGCTTCTATAGACCACCTGCATCAGCAACCGTAGTAGTTGAGCGCCTCAGAGAGAACCTGCAGAACGTCGTGAAGAAGTTTCGTGATCATACTATTGTAATAGGGGGAGACTTCAATCTACCAGGTATAGAATGGGATAGTCACACAATCAGAACTGGAGCCAGGGACAGAGACTCTTGTGACATTATCCTGACTGCCTTGTCCGAGAATTACTTCGAGCAGATAGTTAGAGAACCAACTCGTGAAGCTAACGTTTTAGACCTCATAGCAACAAATAGACCGGAACTTTTCGACTCCGTGAATGTAGAAGAGGGTATCAGTGATCATAAGTCAGTGGTTGCATCAATGACTACAAGTGTAATAAGAAATGCCAAGAAAGGAAGGAAAATATATTTGCTTAACAAGAGTGATAGGGCACAAATCGCAGAATATCTGAGTGACCACCATCAAACGTTCATTTCTGAGGAAGAGGATGTGGAACAAAAATGGAAAAAATTCAGAAACATCGTCCAGTACGCCTTACATAAGTTCGTACCGACTAAGGTCCAAAGCGAGGGGAAAGATCCACCGTGGTATAACAATCATGTACGAAAGGTACTACGGAAACAAAGAAAGCATCATAGGTTTAAGAGTAGTCGAATCATAGCTGATAAGGAAAAGCTGAACGAAGCGAAAAAGAGCGTAAAGAGAGCAATGAGAGAAGCATTCAACGAATTCGAACATAAAACATTGGCAAACAATCTAAACAAGAACCCTAAAAAGTTTTGGTCATATGTAAAATCGGTAAGCGGATCTAAATCCCCTATTCAGTCACTCGTTGACCACGATGGCACCGAAACAGAGGACGACCGAAGAAAGGCAGAAATACTGAATTCAGTGTTCCGAAACTGTTTCACTGCGGAAAATCGTAACACGGTCCCTGTCTTCAGCCGTCGCACGGACGCCAAAATGGAAAATATTGAAATAAACGATATCGGAATTGAAAAACAACTGCTATCACTTAGTAGCGGAAAAGCATCCGGACCAGACGAGATACCCTTAAGATTCTACAGTGATTATGCTAAAGAACTTGCCCCCTTTCTATCAGCAATTTATCGTAGATCGCTGGAAGAACGTAAAGTACCTAGCGACTGGAAGAAAGCGCAGGTCGTTCCCATTTTCAAGAAGGGTCATAAATCAGATGCGAATAATTATAGGCCTATTTCGCTTACGTCAATCTGTTGTAGAATAATGGAACATGTTTTGTGTTCTCGTATTATGACGTTCTTAGATAATACAAATCTCCTTCATCATAACCAACATGGATTCCGCAAACAGAGATCATGTGAAACTCAGCTCGCCCTATTTGCCCAAGAAATTCACAGTGCCGTAGACACTGGCGAGCAGATTGATGCCGTATTCCTGGACTTCAGGAAGGCATTTGATACGGTTCCGCACTTACGTTTAGTGAAAAAAAATACGAGCTTACGGAATATCGGACCAGGTTTGTGATTGGATTCAGGATTTCCTAGAAGAAAGAACACAACATGTCATTCTTAACGGTTCAAAATCTGCAGATGTAGAGGTAATTTCGGGAGTACCGCAAGGAAGCGTGATAGGACCTTTATTGTTTACAATATACATAAATGACTTAGTTGACAACATCGGTAGCTCCGTGAGGCTATTTGCAGATGACACGGTTGTCTACAAGAAAGTAGCAACATCAGAAGACTCGTACGTACTCCAGGAAGACCTGCAGAGGATTAATGCATGGTGCGACAGCTGGCAGCTTTCCCTAAACGTAGATAAATGTAATATAATGCGCATACATAGGGGCAGAAATCCATTCCAGTACGATTATGCCATAGGTGGTAAATCATTGGAAGCGGTAACGACCGTAAAATACTTAGGAGTTACTATCCGGAGCGATCTGAAGTGGAATGATCACATAAAACAAATAGTGGGAAAAGCAGGCGCCAGGTTGAGATTCATAGGAAGAATTCTAAGAAAATGTGACTCATCGACGAAAGAAGTAGCTTACAAAACGCTTGTTCGTCCGATTCTTGAGTATTGCTCATCAGTATGGGACCCTTACCAGGTTGGATTAATAGAAGAGATAGACATGATCCAGCGAAAAGCAGCGCGATTCGTCATGGGGACATTTAGTCAGCGCGAGAGCGTTACGGAGATGCTGAACAAGCTCCAGTGGCGGACACTTCAAGAAAGGCGTTACGCAATACGGAGAGGTTTATTATCGAAATTACGAGAGAGCACATTCCGGGAAGAGATGGGCAACATATTACTACCGCCCACATATATCTCGCGTAATGATCACAACGAAAAGATCCGAGAAATTAGAGCAAATACGGAGACTTACAAGCAGTCGTTTTTCCCACGCACAATTCGTGAATGGAACAGGGAAGGGGGGATCAGATAGTGGTACAATAAGTACCCTCCGCCACACACCGTAAGGTGGCTCGCGGAGTATAGATGTAGATGTAGATATGGAAGCAGTATTAGAGGGTAACGGATATGCTGGAGGGAGATCATCAGGCTGTACTCTTACAATTGTCTAAAAGTTAGATATCGGTGACATCTGGGGTGAACGAAAAGGGCAGAAACACTAATAGGTCGTTCAGTGGAAAGTACCCTCTTGCCATTAGTGACTGTAACAATTGAGTGTGATTCAGTCGGGTGTTAGAAAACACTCGATGCTTTCTGTTGTCTTACGTATTGGTTGAATTATTAATTGATTTTTTTGAATGGAACCAGTCTATGGGAATAACCGAATGAAAATAATCGACACAGTACGTTTTTGCTTTACATATCTGTTGGATTATTTATCTCCTCGCCTCTTTCCCCTCCCCTCACCCTCACTGAAATCAGTCTGTGCGAGTGACCGACTGTAAACATTCGACAAAGTCCGTTGCAGTTTTTGACACTGACTGAACTCTTCATTCTTTTTCTTCAAATTAACTAGTCTGTACTTGCTGAACCATCTATACGTTCTTGCAACCAAAACCAGTCTCTTCAATGTCTTAGTTGACTGACCAGTCCTTTTATCCCTCCGAGTGAAACCACTCGGTAGTACTTTCTTTCACTGGTTGAATTGAAGCAGTGGTAATACAACTAGGGTACGCGAAGGTTACCCCTACCCCTGGGGGGGGGGGGGGTATGCGGACACACATTAGCATACCCCTACAGTTAAAATAAGCGTGTTCGTTTAATTATGCAATGAACAAACTTAATTCTTCTTTTCACAATTTAAAACTGATTATATATTGCTATAGATTAAGTTGTTTCGGGTGCAGTTAACAATAACTAAGCAAGCTGATTTACTGATTTATCGTTGGGGGAGGGGGGCGGGGAACAAAGTCGAGATTAGAAATTTCGTTAGGAGTACGTGAAGAACAAAGGAACGTCCCCAAATTTTAGCGATAGTTTACATTCTGTTTTAGTGAAGAAGTATGACGATATCCATAAATTAAAAATAATTTTGATGTAGTCCTTAAACATTGATTCAGCCGTTTATTTGTCTTAGAGGTAAATATCTTCTACAGGAACTACATCATCAGCTACGTACAAGGTGGTTTACAATCAAACTTTCGCTGCTTGAGGCAGTGTAAACGGAAAGTTGTTTAGCGTATGGGTACCCAGATGTCTACGAATCATGTGCAGACTGTCGACTGCAGGATTTATGTGGTTCACAGTATTAGTGTCAAGACTTGCCGTTAGGGGTCGGCACTGGTACGACGACCCGGGTTGAAACACGAAACGCGGTGGTCTCGCGGTTCTAGGCGCGCAGTCCGGAACCGTGCGACTGCTACGGTCGCAGGTTCGAATCCTGCCTCGGGCATGGATGTGTTTGATGTCCTTAGGTTGGTTAGGTTTAAGTAGTTCAAAGTTCTAGGGGACTGACAACCACAGCAGTTGAGTCCCATAGTGCTCAGAGCCATTTGAACCATTTTTGAAACACTAAAATCAGTGTGCATTACAGTTGCATACAGTCAACATGGGTCTGAACAAGATAAATGGTTCAAATGACTAAGCACTATGGGACTTAACATCTAAGGTCATCAGTCCCCTAGGCTTAGAACTACTTAAACCTAACTAACCTAAGGACACCACACACATCCATGCCCGAGGCAGGATTCGAACCTGCGACCGTAGCAGTAGCGCGGTTCCGGAATGAAGTGCGTAGAACAGCTCGGCGACAGGGGCCGGCTCTGGACAAGATAAACAGAGCTTAACTCGTAAAGCTGTTTTATCCCAACACCAGCAATGGTCTTGTGGCTCTTTGCGAGTATCGACGCATTAAAGGGTTATGGAGAGGTCCTGTTTCCGCATCGGGGTTGAAGAGCAAGATTCTGAAGTTCGAATTAACTAGGAATTTCGGAACTGTTGTTGGGAGAAGCCGACGGCCAGTTGCACCACAAATACTTGAAAAAGTTACTTTTGCGACGATGAGAATGTTGGACACAACTGCGATCTCAAGCAGTGCACAACTGCTGAACCTTCCATGGTCCACCATTCGAAAAGTGCTGCGAAAAATTGTGAGATAGTATCTCTAGTGAGATTCCAGGCTATCGAGGACGCAAATGGTCGTCACACTGAGCAACGTTTGTAGCCTGGAATGTAAACGTGGTAGGAATTAATAAATGTTACCCTCACGTGTAGAAACTGAAAGGTCTTTCTTTCAATGGTTTCTCTTCCGAATGTCCTAACAAATATGTCCACAAAATTTCCTTTCCTACGATCTCTCGTTTTTCATGTAGAGAAAGTTTAATAATAACCACCCTGTACATACAAATGACACACATGCCCACGAACCTGCTTACATTCCACAGTGTGTCAAAAGTAGCATGTACAGCACTTCACAGGGACGAAGAGGTTTTATTCACATTCACACCTTGGTATTTGAGTTTCACAGTTAAATCTCTCTTTAGTAGACCCTGTAAAATGTAAAAGTCTGTAACCAAGTTGGTATTGCTCGGGACTGCTAGAGCGACAATGGGACTCGCCTGAACCCCGGCACATCCAGCTCTGAGTGGAACAATCTATGGGTTTTGTGGCCTTATATGATAATTGTTTACTGCACCCTTTTACTGCCTGTCGTTAATTGGTCTTCTAATAAATACTGGTTGTGTACACTGAGGGGACAAGAAACGTGGAAAAGCGATATGCACATACACAAATGGTGGTAGTATCGTATTCACGTGGTATAAAAAGGTGTAAATTGGCGTGGCTGTCATTTGTACTCAGGCGATTCATGTGAATAGATTTTCTAAGTGATTATGGCCGCACGACGGGAATTAACAGACTTTCAATACGGAATGGTAGTTGGACCTAGACGCATGGGAAATCGTCAGGGAATTTAATAATTCGAGATCCACAGTATCAAGAGCGTGCCGAGAATATCAAATTTCAGGCGTTTCCTCTCACCATAGACAACGTACTGGCCGACGGCCTTCACTTAACTGCGTTTGCGTAGAGTTGTCAGTGTTAACGGACAGCAACACTGTGGGAAAATACCTCATAAATCAATGGGGGACTTACGACGAACGTATCCATTAGAACAGTGCGTTGAAATTTAGTGTTAAAGGGCTATGGTAAAAGACGACCGACGCGAATGCCTTTGTTAACACTATGACATCGCCTGCCCTCGTGACCATGTCGATTGGACCCAAGACGACTGGAAAACCATGGCCTGATCAGATGAGTACCGATTTCATTTGGTAAGAGCTGATGGTGGGGTTCGATTGTGGCGCAGACCCAAAGAAGGCATGGACCGAAGTTGTCAACAATGCACAGTACAAGCGGATAGTGGCTCCATAATGGTGTGGTGTGTGTTTACATGAAATGGACTGGATCCTCAGGTCCAACTGAACCGATCATTGACTGGAAATATTTATCTTCGGCTACTTGGAGACCATCTGCAGCCGTTAATGGACATCATGTTCCCAAGCAATACTGAAATCGTCACTGGGCTAAAAATGTTCGCGATCGGTTTGAAGAACATTCTGGACAGTTCGAGTGAATGTTTTGACCACCCAGATCGACATAATCGAGAGGTCAGTTCGTGCACAAAACCCAGCACCGGCAGTACTTTCGCAACTATCGACGGCTATTGCGACGGCATGGATTGGACGCATGGTTGTCGACATATGGATATTTTTGTCTGGCCGTGATTCGTGCACGGATGGCCGAATGGTAAGACGACCGCTCGCTATAAGCGGGAAATCCGGGTTCGAGTCTCGGTCCGGCACAAAGTTTCATTGCCTTCAGTCCATTCTGCGGCTGAATGGTTGTCCATATTCACAATTGCGAATACATTTAACGTATATGAGGGTTATTCCATGACTTTTGTCACCTCAGTGTAGTTCATACCTGTTGACTGTGCCCTACTACTACCGGTAGTCAGTTAGTTTACTGTTAAGTACTGCCCCTGTGTATGTTGCGTAGTGACAGTTCGAAGCCGGCCGAAGTGGCCGTGCGGTTAAAGGCGCTGCAGTCTGGAACCGCAAGACCGCTATGGTCGCAGGTTCGAATCCTGCCTCGGGCATGGATGTTTGTGATGTCCTTAGGTTAGTTAGGTTTAACTAGTTCTAAGTTTTAGGGGACTAATGACCTCAGCAGTTGAGTCCCATAGTGCTCAGAGCCATTTTGACAGTTCGAACTAGTAAAATCTGAGTCGACGTCTGAGCAGCGTTGTACGACGGCACAGCAGGACTCAAACTGTTCACTCCTGAAGAGCACGTTCCATTCAGTCTCTGATAAAATGTTCGGTACTACCTGGGGATGCTTGGGTGTATCGTACTTGCGTCACGCTGTATCGCGTTATTTGTTACGCAACCGGCCTGGTGCTAACAAGTAGCATTGCTCAAGGAAGGCGCGCTTGTGGCGCGGCAGCGAACTGGAAGGCGGAGGCGGCGGCGGCGGCCGCGGCGGGCGGAGGCGGCTGTCGCGGCGTGAGTGATGCCGCCCCGCGCCAGTGTCGGCTCAATTAGCGTGGGCGTCGCGTGGGCGAGTCGCCGCCTCCACGCGGCCACTGGGGCGCATTCCGCGGAGCTGTGCTGTGCTGTGCTGCACTGCGACGTCCACCGGGGGGTCCACACTTCCCCGGACTCGAGCCGTAAAGCGACTCTCCTCCACCCCAGCTGCTTCCACATACAAAATGACAGAATAACCGCGAATCCTGGCTCGTAGAACTCAATCTTTTTCGTGTCCTCCACCCCACGACGACCACTCACATATGTTTTTCAGTGGTGAAGGCCCAACCTCTCGCCAAGAACGTACGCAGACCTGTGAACCTAGACTTTCTCCGTGTATATTGTTGACAGCGTTTACAACAGAAAACTCAATACAGTACACAAACGGAAATTCCAAATTTTTACGCAGATCAGCTGTTATTTTATTAACGGAAGCACGTACACAAAGCAGTAACCAGAAAACTTATCTTAATCAGTTTATTGTTACCAACAAAATGAATAAATCTTACACTTCAACACTATTCACTAACTCCAGCTTACCTCAATGCGTTTGTTGTGCATGTATGTTTTGTGGATTATTGTGTTTCAGATCGCCTACCCCGCACGCAACTGAAAGATTCTGTACAAAGTCATAACCGGTTTCGGCTCAAAATGGTAAGTTACAGTAGGAAAAAAAGTCTTATACAAGAAAAAAAATGTATAAGAGAAACACAAGAATTTATTTACTAGGCCTACTTGTGAGATATACAATGAGCCATTAAAAAACCTTTGGATTATACCTATGGGTGCCGTTGATTGAACTTTGATTGTTTATCTGATATACAGTATGCTTTTCACTATTAAAGATTTGTCCTAGAGAGGACGCGCGTATCTAGCGCAATTAGCAGTGAAATAAAATACACTTAGTTGCATGTATTATGGCAGTTATAAGAGTCGAGGGACATGAAAGGGAAGCAGTGGTTGGGAAGGGAGTGAGACAGGGTTGTTCAATCTGTATATTGAGCAAGCAGTAAACGAAGGAAAAAATAAATTTGGAGTAGGAATTAAAATTCATAGAGAAGAAATAAAAACTTTGAGGTTCGCCGATGACATTGTAATTCTGTCAGAGACAGCAAAGGACTTGGAAGAGCAGTTGAATGGAATGGACAGTGTCTTGAAAGGAGGATATAAGATGAACATCAACAAAAGCAAAACAAGGATAATGGAATGTAGTCTAAGTCGGGTGATGCTGAGGGAATTAGATTAGGAAATGAGGCACTTAAAATAGTAAAGGAGTTTTGCTATTTGGGGAGCAAAATAACTGATGATGGTCGAAGTAGAGAGGATATAAAATGTAGACTGGCAATGGCAAGGAAAGCGTTTCTGAAGAAGAGAAATTTGTTAACATCCAGTATTGATTTAAGTGTCAGGAAGTCATTTCTGAAAGTATTCGTATGGAGTGTAGCCATGTATGGAAGTGAAACATGGACGATAAATAGTTTGGACAAGAAGAGAATAGAAGCTTTCGAAATGTTGTGCTACAGAAGAATGCTGAAGATTAGATGGGTAGATCACATAACTAATGAGGAAGTATTGAATAGGATTGGGGAGAAGAGAAGTTTGTGGCACAACTTGACCAGAAGAAGCGATCGGTTGGGAGGACATGTTATGAGGCATCAAGGAATCACCAATTTAGTATTGGAGGGCAGCGTGGAGGGTAAAAATCGTAGAGGGAGACCAAGAGATGAATACACTAAGCGGATTCAGAAGGATGTAGGTTGCAGTAGGTAGTGGGAGATGAAAAAGCTTGCACAGGATAGAGTAGCATGGAGAGCTGCATCAAACCAGTCTCAGGACTGAAGACCACAACAACAACAACATGAACGTTTACCAAGTGCCAACCGTAAGTGTGATCCATATGTATTTTAACTGCAAATTACTTAACTCACAAGTAGAACTATTAAAATGTTTGTTTGTTTTAAGGTCTAACATAAGCTTATTACATGAACAGGAAAAATATTCGCAGTTGCGAATAGGAACAACCATCAGCTCTAAAGGGATAATGACGGCAATGGAAATTTGTGCCGGACAGGGACTCGACCCTGTCTTTCCGCTTTACGCGAACTGTTGCCCAAACCGCTTACACTACCCATGCAAGATTCACGGCCACACCCAAACCTCCAAACGTCGTCGTTCTTGCGTCACAACCTGTGCTCGTACACAGATTATCTAATTACCGTACAGGGGAGTTATTTTAATTAGGAGTCGCTTGGCCGGTATCGGCAGATAAATACGATATTGTAGTACTTGTGTTGTTCATAAGAACGACATGCATGTCCAAAGGAACAATGGATCGTTCTTATTATCAACAGAGACACTGCAATATCGTATATTCGTTTAAACTTCTTTTACTCTGCCCTATTATAGCATCTGAAGATGGCCACTGTCGGTCGAAACTGGTTATGACTGTCACAAAAAGTTATAGTATCAAAATAAAAAGGACTTTTATAAAGACTCAGTCAATCGACCTGCTTAAACAGAATGCCGATTTTTCCAGCTTTTTTTCCCCACTACTTACGCAATTCGCCTTGACCGAATTGTTAATGACGCGAGATAGCCATACATATTTCTTTACCCATGTTTCTCATTAAATACACAGCCTTATAACTCGCTCAGGGTGTGAATCAGACATTATCACTTCGTATAGCAAACAACTAATGTGGAGTATCAAACGTTGACAGCTGACGTCTATTAACCACAGGTAATTGCTGTTGGTTTGGATCTGCGTTTACTATTACCTGGTTTAAATAAAGCATCGTTCATTGTTGCTGCAAATTTTCAAACTTAAAATTTTCTGACTACATTTCAAATAACACAAATTAAAACTTAAATGCATTGTCTAATAATACACACATAAAAAAAATTTCCATCCCCCCCAGTTCCCATAACTCCTGAAGATGGACACTGACTGTGGATATTGCATCACAGACACAGTCCCTTTGACTGTTAAGAGATGTAAACAACCATGGTTGAGCAGCGCCTATTAGGCGGACGAGGTCCGACAGCCGATCAGTTCCAGTCATTCCACCAGGAAGGAGGTACAAGGCTCGTGTTGTCTGTAGTTCAACCATGCCTAGATGGTCAATACCTCGGTTCGATCGTGTCCGCGTTGTTACTTTGTGCCAGGAAGGACTCTCAACAAGAGAAGTGGCCAGGCGTCCCATAATGAACCAAAGCGATGTTGTTCGGACATGGAGGAGATAAATAAGACAGAAACTCTTGATGACATGCCTCGGTCAGGCCGCCCAAGGACTACTATTGCAGTGGATGACCGCTACCTATGGATTATGGCTCGGAGGAACCCTGACTGTAACGCCGCCGTGTTGAATAATGTTTGTCGTGCAGCCACGACTCAAACTGTACGCTATGCTTCATGATGCACAATGTCACTCCCAACGTCCATGGCGAGGTCCATGTTTGCAACCACGACACCATGTAGCTCCATGTGCACTTACAGAAGAGCCCAACAACATGCCGAATGGACCGCTCAGGATTGGCATCACGTTCTCTTCACCGATGAGTGTCGCATATGCCTTCAACCAGACAATCGTCGGAGACGTGTTTGGAAGCAACCCGATCAGACTGAACGCTTTAGACACACTGTCCAGCGAGTGCAGCAAGGTGGAGGTTACCTGTTGTTTTTGGGTGGCATTATGTGTGGCCGACGCACGCCGCTGGTGGTCATGGAAGGCGCCGTAACGGCCGTACGATACGTGAATGCCATCCTCCGACGAATAGTGAACCATATCGGCAGAAAATTGGCGAGACATTCGTCTTCATGGACGATAATTCGCTCCACCATCGTGCACGTCTTGTGAATTACTTCCTTCAGGATAATGACATCGCTCGACTAGAGTGGCCAGCATGTTCTTCAGACACGAACATTATCGAACATGACTGCAATAGATTGAAAAGGGCGGTTTATGGACGAAGTGCCCCACCAATCACTCTGAGGGATCAACGCCGAATCGCCGTCGAGGAGTGGGCCAATCTGGACCAACAGCGCCTTGATGAACTTCTGGATAGTATGCCACGACAAATAGAGGCATACATCAATGCAAGAGGACGTGCTACTGGGTATTAGATGTACCGGTGTGTACAGCAATCTGGACCGCCACCTCTGAAGGTCTCTCTGTATGGTGGCACAAAATGCAATGTGTGGTTTACATGAGCAATAAAAAGGGCGGAAATGATGTTTATGTTGATCTCTTTTCCAATTTTCTGTACAGGTTCCAGAACTGTCGGTACGGAGGTGTTGCAAATCTGTTTCGATGTGATATATATATATATATATATATAAGTGATACACTGTACCGGTGTCGCGACAAACTAGTTGCAATAGTAATTCATAGTTTAGTGTATAGATCAGCGACTAAATTTCGAGGAAGGAGATCACCAATATGACAAATAGTGGGATTTTAATGCCCCGTGTATAATGCCCATAAAGGATAATTTTTTAACTCTCAGATAAAGGAAACTCCTTATGATACGGGACAGTTGGCAACCGAGACTGCTGATGAAAAGTCTCAGACTTCACACCGGGTGTCAGTGTTGAGATACTGCGAAGTAGTGCTACTCGGCTGGAAACCGTGGAGTTTTCCATCACATACACAGTTGTTTCAGTGTTGTGGTTTATCCTACTGAGATCGAACTCCCTGGCTGACGACGCAGTTGATTGTGAGTGATGAGAGTGCGTGGACAGAATGTCTTTAGACTTGGGGCGATTCAGTAGACATATTTTGTCACGAGTCTTTTATTTTTTTGATGGGGGCCGCCAAGACTTCCTCGTCTGTGCCAGCTGCTTCTTCTCATACCAGCATCTGCAAGCGCCGAGTGGCTTCATAGCGAAAGGCGACTATTTTTAAAACTTTGGTCTTCTCACGTTTGATAACTCGTCTCCTGGAGTGAAGATCGGCGTACTCATTCGTGGTGAGGCTTGACAAGCGCCGGTCGACCTGTCTCCTCAGAGCGGTTTATCTGCGACTATACACTGACAGTGGCACATAGGTGTCGGCTGAGACGTATTTGTGGCTCTACATCACTATTCTGTGCAGCAACGGAACGACAGTATTCCCAGGAAACAGACCAAGGCATTCTCAGAGATTATGTGGAGAATATAAGTTCACGTACAGTCATTTATAGATCTTCCCTAGTTCTGCCCAACATCTTCGTTTATTTGCAGGCTGTAGTCCAATCTGTGCTTTCCATAACAAGTCCCCCCCCCATCCGGCTCCGTATTGGACCGGATGTCAATTCACGTGTTTTATCATTCTGTCACTTCTGGTCAGTGTTGTCCACCTATCCGTTCCCACAGCGATTCTGCGGAGAACTTCGTCATTTGATTTCTCGGTCCACTTAATTTTCAACACCATTCTGTAGCACATCTCAAAAGTTTCGATTGTGTTCTCTTTCACTGCCAAGCATACGAGAAATGTGTTGCGGATCACTACAATGTTCGTCGATGAAAGAGAACTGGAATGTAACCAGGCTCTTGCAGTAAGGCTCCGACCGATAGCTTGCGTTATATTTGTGAATCTGAGATAATAACTGCACTGTATGTAGTAAAACTAATTTTGCGGATAAACATTTTATTTGTTAAAATTCTCATTGGACGTAGCTGTCATCAGTGATAAAGTATCGAAAAATTATGGTACATAACTTCCTATGAAACTGATGGTTTCCCCTCGCGAAGTGCAGTCCACCGGTAAATCAGTTAGTTTACAAAACTCTCGCTCAGCTGATATCTGAGTCTTATTCATCAGTTCTGGGCCCTAAGCACATAAGATTGATAGAAGAAACAGAGAAAATGTAAGGGAGCCAACTGCAGTGGCAGACGTTTCAAGAGAGGCGTTTTACATCACTAAATGGTCTGCTGTTAAAATCTCTAAAGCGTATGTTCAACAAGAGTCAACTAAGATATTGCTCCCTCCAACATATATGTCGCGAAAGCGAAATTCGAGAGAGATATGAGCTCTCAAGAGGTCAAGAGGGCTTTCTGCTCACTTGCTGCGACTAGATGAGAAAAGCGAGGGCGGAGGGGAGGGGGGGGGGGGCAGTAATAAGCCAAACACCCTCCACCACGCAACGTAACGTTGCTTCTAGATGCAGATCTGCGTTTTGCACAAAGAGTGCAAATGAAATTAGCCTGTTAAGCTACCAATACCATTCACGTAAAATAAACTAATGCGTATTAATTTCCTACTAATCCAACACTGTTTTTCAGCGTTTCTAAATATTGCAGGGAGTCGCACTTACGTGTTGCACTGCAGGCTAACTTGCAGGTCACGCCCGCGATGACAAGACGAGCAGCCTTTGTGTAGCCCGAGTTCATTATGAACGGGGCTGCGCTTTCCAGACGCCTTCACGAAAGCCCGGAAAAGACAATGCGCCCATTGCCTCCTACGCGCGTCTTGGCGACAGACGGGCGGAGACGCCAACGTGACAACGAAAAAAAGAGCCATGCGAGAGGGCAACAAGTATCAGGGCTGCCACACCACTCGTGCTCCTTTCACGCCAAATACACTCTAGGACATATTGAAGAGATGCTGTAAAAGTTCAGTACAAGCAAACATGTACGTTTCGATTTGTCGGATAGAGGGATAGAACATGGACGTGGTATCTTTGTTGTGTTTTCTTGTGGCGCCAGATTACCATGCAGCCCTGATGACCCCAAGTACAGCCACGCTGACATCGAACCGCTAGTCAGTCGGCAGTGGAGCAAATCGGCAAGGTGTCACAGGACTTCGTAATGACAGCACTGGGATGCCACATAGGCATATTGTACCAGCGTCGTCACTTACATCGTCAGACACAACGTCTGTGCAGCTGTCGAACACAGTTACAGGTCACAGAGTTCGACGCAAAGAGGCTTGTCTTTCCGTCGAACGGTTTTGCGATCCTCACTGACCTTCGACCACCTTCACCTGCGGCTACTGGGGAGCCGCAAAGGCAGACACTGGCATTCCGACTGGCGACAAGTCGTGTTTCCCGCGGCGCGCCGCTCTTCAGCTCGACGAGCCGCTACGGCCACGCGGCTTCGTAGCAAAATATGATTGGATAAAAAACTGTGTTGGTAACTCATCGAGTGTGAACGCTGGCCAGTCATCGGTAATCATTCGTTCTGTTGCTTGATAATCACCGGTCGATCTTCCGCCACAGAGCGCTGCGTACAAGACATTCCACTGACAGACGCTAGGATGCCTGCGACATTTTGCTGGCCTTACGATCCATCACTGTGTTGATAGGAGCTATAGCGCACTATGTCATCTTATAGCCTTAGTCGTAGGGAAAGCGGGGGTGTACTTCGGTTCACTGGTACGATACTGGGAAAGTGCAGTGAGTCTACAAAGGAGACTGCTTACAAAACGTTCGTGCGACACACCCTATCACGTTGCTAAAGTATGTGGGACGCATAGCAAATAGAGCTAACAGGGGATCTTAAAAATATACAACAAATGACAGCACAAATGGTGAAGGGTTGTTTGACCCTCTGAGAGGGTCACTAGGTGCTGATAAACCTCAACTGCAATCCGCTTGGGAATGGAAACCAAACATCACGCCAAAGCATAATTGTCAAACTTTAAAGAACAGTACTAAATGACGAACATGACAATATACTACAGCCTCTAAATACGAAATCAGTAGCCTCAAACGCAAGATTGAGACAGATCTCCCATGGTACACATAACACGCATGTGAATGTTGAATAAGCAACGAAAAAAACCAAGCCTGATTTTATAAACGACGCAAAATCTGGCAGCGGTATACAAATCCTCAAACATAGATAGCATTGTCTTCAATCCTAGATGCTTTTTATAGTATCCACATCGAAACACTGTCTCGAAATCTGGCAGAAAGTCCAAAGAAATTCGGGTTATATGTAACGTACACCAGAAGCAACACACAATCGATACCTTCATTGTACGATAGTATGTTAATGTTACCTATGACAGCGCCAAATTTGTAAATTGTGCCCAGTTAGTAATTATGATTTTCCCAAATTCCTTCACTAAACAATTCGAATTAATATCAGCTGTCAACATGAGTAATTTGGAAGTTGATATTCTCAGCATAGCGAAATAACTTAACTCAGTTAATAGAGGTAAGTCTTCCGGTCCAGGCCGTTTACAATTGGGTTCCTTTCGGAGTACCCCGAAGAAATAGCTCCATTTTTAGCAATACAAACGACAGCTAGTTTGACGAAAGGTACCCCTACCGGAGGACTGGAAAGTTGCACAGTGCACAATAATACACAAAAAGGAAAAAAGAGGTAATCCGCTAAATTATAGACCAGTTTCATTAGTATCGATCTGTGGTAGGATTCTGGAACATATACTTTGTTCCAACATTATAAAATACCAATCCATTGACACACACACACACACACCGCACGGATTCATGTAATTCGTTCTTCGGAAACACAACTGGCTGTTTAATCAAACAACGTAATGACTGCTATCGACAGGAGATATCAAACTGATTCCATATTTCTAGATTTCCAGAAGGGTTTTGACACCGTTCTTCAGAAGCAGCTTGTAAGAGATTGCGTGCTTATGGATTATCGCCTCAGTTATGCAACTGGATTCATAAAGTTCACAGCTCGTTTTGATTGACGAGAGTCGGTCTAGTGGAAAAAGTGGTGTATGAGGTGTTTAAGGGTGTGTTATGGCTCTTCTGCTCTTCTTAAGTGCAAAAACAACAGTCATCTACAGAGCTGCGACAACACTGGGGCGTTGTCATAGAGAGATATAAAATCGCGTTACGTGACTGGCTGTGGTCGAAGCGTGAAGCAGCCACGCTCAGCCGGCCGGAGCGGCCGTGCGGTTCTAGGCGCTGCAGTCTGGAACCGGGCGACCGCTACGTCGCAGGTTCGAATCCTGCCTCGGGCATGGACGTGTGTGATGTCCTTAGGTTAGTTAGATTTAATTAGTTCTAAGTTCTAGGCGACTGATGACCTCAGAAGTTAAGTCGCATAGTGCTCAGAGCCATTTTGAGCCACGCTCAGCCCACTGGAAGTGTCAGTGATATTATTTCGTCTACCCCGCCAAGGTAAGTCTTCAGAAGATCAAAACGAGTTGCTAAATGATTTAGTCAAGATATAGTAGGTTCACTGTATACTACAAGCATCCGTTAAATTTCGGTTACACTATAAGTTGCATAAATTTAAAGGTTGTCGATTCAATTGAATATATAGGAATTACAATTATTAGAAGGATCACACAATAAATGTTAGTCCACGGGAGAGGCAAACCGAAGACCACGTTTTATTAGTAGAACATTAAAGATGCAAGAAATGTACGAAAGAGACTATCTACAGTACGCTTGGCTGCTTCTGTAGTACAGCTGCGCGGCATGGGATTATCATCAGATATGATCGATGGATGACATCGAAGAAGTTCAAAGAACGGCGGCTCGTTTTATATTATGGCGAAATAGGGGAGTGTAATGCGTGCGATAAACGAGTTAGGGCAATCATTAAAACGAAGACTTTTTCGCTGCAGCTAGAACTTTTGACGAAATTTCACACCCTTTCCATCTCCGAATGCCAAAATACTTTATTCCTTCCTACATAGGAAGAAATGACCATCATCATAAAATATGAGATATCAGAACTGCTAAGAAAAGATTTAGCTGTGCTGTTCGAGACTAACGGCCGAGAAATAGTCTGAAAGTTTTTATGGACCCTCTGCCAGAACAGTAAACAGAGACCTGCATAGTAGTCATACACATGTACATTAAACTAGTTACTGCTCATACAACAGTATTCAAGCAATATTTATTTCTGCGCCCCGTACTGGAATGGAACGTGAAGAAACCTTAACAGGTAGAAAAATGCAAAGTACTCTCCGCCATGCACTATACCGTGCTTTGCTGAGTGTGTACTGATTTGTAGGCTGTTCGAAATTCCTGTGCACTATTTTCGACACCGCGACAAAAAGTGATAAGGGACTCACATGACTAAAGATTCGGTCCGTCAAGGTCCAGTAACGAACTACAAGTACACACGCAATCGTAATGATGTACCCTCTCACTTTCCCTTTTCCGGGGAGAAACAGAAAACTTTTTCAAGCAGAGAAACTTGTTGGCAGGTAAAACTGTGTGCCGGACCGAGACTCGACTCGGGCGGGACCTCTGCCTTTCGCGGGCAAATGCTCTACCGACCGTGCTGCACTAGCACGACTAACGCCCGTCCTCACAGCTTTACTTCTGCTAGTACCTCGTCTCCTTTTACAACGGTGTCTACGCTACGGAAGCTACTGATGATGCTCTGTCTTCATCCTGTTGTGATTTTCTCTGCGCAGCGTTCTTATTATTTACTGGAAATAGATTTAACTGCTTAGTGGAGCTCGCTAATGTAACACAGGGAGGTGGTTCACGATCTGGTTGGACATCAGATGCTGGATGAGATTTTCAAAACCCTTATTTCGCTTGCAGTGGGAGAGGAGATCGTGACTCGTAGTTGCTGACTGCAAGATTGTGCGCGAATGTCCAGGATTTTTTCTCAGTGTCTCGTAGGGGAACGTGACACCGTTGATGACGATCGGATAGTCTGATAGAGCCGAAGGTTTGGATCTATTCGAGAAATCTATGCAATATGTTAATATTTCGTTCAACCACTTCCATTCTTTTGTGTATTTGTATGTATACCCGTGACAACACCATGTAGAGAAATACTCGTCACAGTCGCCCGAAGTGTACAATTACACGCCTCAAATCACGAAGTCTAAAGAGAGTAGTAGGCAAGCACATCCACTGATGCAGGAATGGTATTGTGGGTAACACCGTCAGTGGCTGTATCCAACACGTTTATTCAACTACCGGTTCAAGCTACATAATCGTATACAGAAAGAATTTAAACTCATGTGTGTCATTGTCACATTAAGTGGACATAAACAGTCAGTGTAATATAGGCACATGACAACTGCAATAGTTTTATGTGTACAGTATAATCAGTGTACATGGAAACTTAGCCTCTAAGGCCGGCCGGAGTGGCTTGCGGTTCTAGGCGCTTCAGTCTGGAACCAGCTGCTGCTACGGTCGCAGTTTCGAATCCTGCCTGGGACATGGATGTGTGTGATGTCCTTAGGTTACTTAGGTTTAAGTAATTCTGAGTTCTAGGGGACTGATGATGGTAAGTCCCGTAGCGCTCAGAGACATTTGAACCATTTGATACACTGTAAACAGCCTTTGAAAATTATACGGTGCTATTACTACTAATAAAAACTGACACACAGCTGTTAATATCAAATTTTGTGCCTGAAGTTGTTCATGTACAATGAATTCAGTAGTAAATGAACACCGGAGGACGACAACACGTTGGCCGTAACTGCTGCGAGGATAATTTTTTACAGAGCAGCGTGAGGGGAAACATAACACCCCAATGAGTGGTTCAGTAGGAATAACATTTTAATGATTAACCTGCGCATATGCCTCTTAAGAGCTGCTCGCCAGATAAGCGACTAGCAGCTAGTGAATGAAATTGTTTAGTTCAGAACGCCATTCCTGCGATATACCACACATACAGAGCACCGCTTATCAAAAATCTTCCCTCTTCACTATGACTGCCAAGAAAACTGCGTGGGATATCATTAACAGGTATAAGGGTCAGTTATTGGCACTCAAGTGAAAAGCGCTCTGTGCCAGGAGTAATCAATCTGTAGAACAAATGTTACGTTGTTCGGCGTCTTAATCGGTGCCACTGGAAAGATAAATCACGAAGGCTGAGGGATTATGGGGAGCAGAACAATACATAATCGCAGACACCGGCAGCAACTAGCCATCGGGCACGGCACGTGGCTCACTGGATGCGCTCGACACAGCTGAGGTCTCAGCGGCACTTATTTGGAGTCGGGAAGAGGCAGTGACGCCATGCACAGTGGAAGCACCGTGTGCGGGGGCGACCGGCCGGCCCGGGTGGTGCGTGGGCGTAGCGGGTGGGTGGGTGTGGTCGCGCGGCCGCGCACTTATCGAGGCGACGCGTTCCCACGGGCAGGGCGGCAGCAGTGCCGCTATCGTATCGGCAGGTGGCGAGCAAACAGCAGCCAGCCAGATATCGGCTGCCACCTCACACGCCCACGGCGCTGCGCTCCACGAGCCCCGTCTTTCCTTTTGATGCCCGCACCATCCTTTGCGATGCATCGGCGTGCAACTACCGCCAGAAACCCTTGACGCTTCAGTTCAAGAGGTAGCTACAAGCATGTTGCTCCACTGCCGCACTTGCCCTTTAACATGGTGATCTGCATCGCCTTACCCTGCGTTCACTTTTCTTAGCTTGGTAGTTGACTCTCACTGCCTTTCCGACATTTTTATCTATACTTCATTCTGCCAAATAACCTAACTAATTGTAACACCAATCTATCGTAGGTCTGTCGAACAAACAACCGTGCCCATTAGTTGGCAAACGTACAAGTCCCAACCGTCCATAAGAAGGGTAGTAGAAGTGATCCAGAAAATTGCCACCCAATATCCGTAACATCGGTTCGGTGTAGAATATACACTGAAAAGGGAATTCGCCTGGAAAGACGACGTCGATTTTGATCCGGTGACGGCACATGCCACCTAGGGGATAGTAGATATACCGATAATGGTTTCAATGTATCCTCCAACAGATAGCGTCGCGGCATAGCTACCAGAGCACCATCTTTGTCTACCCTTTAATTGAATTAATTTAATCACAGCCAGAAGGCTCAGTGATACAAACGTGTGAAGGAGGCAGGCAGCCCTGGTTCGTACAGCCAACTGATCGGTTCTGAACGGGGTCAAATTGTGGCCTACCGAGTGGCGGCAGGGTCCTTTTGGATAGTTGCCACACAAGTTGGACGTGCTGTATCAGTCGTGCAGCCACGCTGGTATCAGAGGTCATGTGAACACTCCCGCACCCGTAAACGAGACTCAGAAGTCCACGTAGCACAGACGCCCGCAAGGATAGCAGATAGCAGCAGCAGATTGAACAGTACTACAGTATAGACAAGAAGGCTTGTGCGCTCAGACGTGTACTACAGTATAGACAAGAGGGCTTGTGCGCTCAGACGTGTCAACACGAAGTGTTGTGAACCGATTATTAACAGTGTGACTACGAGCACGCGAACCTCTAACCTGTCTTCCACTCACGCCGTCGCAACATCGACGTGCACGGCTCGAATGGTGCCGTCAGAGGATGGAACGATGCGCCGTGGTCTTCGGCGATGAAAGCAGAGTCTGCCTGCAAGCAAGTGATGGTCGTTTGCGCGTACGACGTTGACGTAGTGGGCGCTGTCTCGTGGGGTGCATTCGTCCAAGACACACTGCTCTACCCCAGATGTTATGGTTTGGGGTCCTATATGCTACAACTGTCGCCCACTTTTGGTGGTGTTTCTAGAGGGGACGCTAACCAGTGCTCGGTACGTGTAGAATGATGTTAAATCCGTTCTTTTGGCGTTCTTGCAACAGGAAGGTGACGTGTTGTCTCAACAGGATAATGCTTGCCCACACACTGCCCGTGAATCTCAATGCAACACGTGCAGCAGCTTCCCTGGACAGCACGATCTCCAGACCTATCTCCGATCTGGAACGGGTGGGATATGACGGAACGATAAGTGACTCGTGCGACTCGTCAGACGACAACTGTTACAGAACTACTCTATTGTAGTCTGTCTGCCTTGACAGCTATAATGATAGGTTCTTAATAACAACATCGATAATTTATTTCTTCTTTCGCATCAGACTTTGTGTGAAGATATCTTTCGGAACTGCTTTCCGTGGCTAGAGAAAAAAATGGTTCAAATGGCTCTGAGCACTATGGGACTTAACTTCTAAGGTCATTAGTCCCCTAGAACTTAGAACTAGTTAAACCTAACTAACCCAAGGACATCACAAACATCCATGCCCGAGGCAGGATTCGAACCTGCGACCGTAGCGGTCTTGCGGTTCCAGACTGCAGCGCCTTTAACCGCACGGCCACTTCGGCCGGCGTGGCTAGAGAGTTAGTCACATTCATCCATTCACTAATCATGCCGTTCACTGACTGGCGTCGGTGTACGCAGAACGACGTATGTGTAGTTATTGATATCAACACAAAACCATATGATCGTGCAATGCATTGTTAATATCGACATTACATACATTTCAATATCTTATACATAATCGTTTCGTTTGATTTACGCCTTTTTTTGTCCCATAAACAAGTGTCACCTCTTCCATGCGAGCAGGCAAATGATGTTTAACCTGACTAAAACTGCAGTGATAAAAGAAGAGCTGTAACATTTTGAATTGTCTACTGACCTACAAATACGAGATACGCGGATCAGTAGCGATTTGTCATGGCGAAGACATGGGCACTGGCCACCACCATCTGTCTACCCCGTGTTTACCGAAGATCGCATCGTGTGCAGCGTCCAGGAGAGAGAAGTAGGGCCACAGATAACAAGTTATCTACAACTGCCTGCGCCTCCGCCAGGCCCGTGGGAATGTCTCCCGGCTCGTCCTGTAACCACGACGTAACAGATGTCGCTCCAGCTGCCCCATTCACTGGCAGTATGGTGAACAAATCTTTCGTGTGAATTCTTTCTGCCTAGCTGAATAAGAATATTTATTTGATCCATTACCACACTTATTTATTTTCTGGTGCAACAGTCATAATCGCCACTACACACTTATTGGTAACCTCTTCTGAATCGCCATACGTAGCACAACCGTAGGCTCTGACCCAGCGAGGGAGGAACGTGACGCAGTGGCAAGACCGTGGTCTCGCATTCGTAAACTAAAAATCTCCAGACTGCGCGCCCGTTAAAAAAATGATGAAGGATGGTACTGCGTCCCGCTAGGCCGGGCCAACGACTCTTGGGAACGCAATGACGTATCGCCGACGGATGCAAACGACTGCTCGCATTCTGGTCGTGCAGATATTCCAGATTACATTATGTACTTGGGCCGCCAACCAAAGTGGCCTCGTATCTGAGAACAGCTAAGAGTCGACTTTCCACATTTTCTGCCGGTGGCTCGCGGGACCCAGAAGACGTTAAACAAAAAGTGGAAACGGTGCTGCTAGATAGCCTCGCGTTACCCGCGGCGGAGCCAAATATTTTGCTCGGTCGTCCCGCGGCACGCCGGCCAAAAACGCGGACTCACTGTGCGGGCCGGGCTCGTTGTCTCGCACGTATCAGCGCGAGTGGCTCACAGAATGCCTGGGCGGCATGCGATCCGGTGCAGACCATCGGGGACGCATCGCAAGTACACGTCAGGAGTGACCGGACCGGTTCTATTCTTTAAACTTGAATAGGTGCTTTGGACAGCTCGCAGCATCTACTCGAGCCTTTGTGACATCTAAACCACATGTGAGCATTTCAGCGATGTGATCTTAATGAGAATGCTCGAGCTCCAACACTTTTGGGCGCAAATAGATCCCGGAGATAGCTGACCCGAAAATTGTAAGATGTGAAGAAACATTAGATGCCAACGAACAGATTAACTACGGGCAGGACTATGGAGTGTGAACACGTGCATCGTGATCCGAATTACTAAAGAAGCACACATTCTAAAATAGTTTAAAATCAGAGACATTTCTTGTGCTAAGAAATGATGGACGCTTTCGACAACCAAATTAAAATTTAAGTACTCACGTGAAATTACCGGACAGTTTTGCCCATTCCACCTGGAATTCTTTTGGTGACTGCTATTTGAAACAACAGGACTTTTGTGCATTTATTTATTCTGTATCCACGACCCAAGTGGTCCACTACGGTAACGTCCGAGGAAGAAGCACTTCAAAACAGATATAAACACAGTTCCAGTTTGACAGTCTGTTCTGTACGTTTTTGCTTACCTGGGCGACACTGAAAGACGATGAGTATTTTTGGGCCGCACATAGTACACGTTGCGTCAAAAATAACTGAAACAAAGGGATGAACCATTGAGAGTAGGAAGGGTTTTCCACTCCATCAATATTACATTGTTGCTTTTCCTTTTCTTTTAGAAAAATCTGAGGAAGCCTTAACCATGCGAAACGCATTGTTTGTAATAAAAATAACTTTTCAACCGGAATTGTCTCTTCTTATAACCATCAGATAATACCATTAACACAATGAAAACAAAAACGGGGAGAAGCACTCGGCCGTGGTACATCGAAGGAAATATTGCAGAAACAGTTATAGTATAGTCCCAAGCACTCCTCTGGTAGATGAGACCACCGTATTGACCACTGTGTCATCCGGCTGACTACATCGTCACGCTTACACCATTGTTGAAGTACAGTGAAACATCATTTATTCGGACAATGGGACCGTAGTTTATCCACATCACCGAAAATCCCTAAGTTCAGATAAAATAGAACATCGTAAATGTAAACACTATTCGGAGACCGGGCCTTAAGTCTGACCCAACTGGGGCCTTACGAGGTTGAATGGACTCCATTCCAGACCTCCCTACCTCAGAAAAAAATCTGAAGTGGTACTGTGTATGGAACTCTGGTCCTACAGCACCGAAGGCAGCGACGCTAACCATTTTGTCTCCTTTGTTTCTATATGATTCTTCGTCGTTCTTCTTCTGCAATTGTAAGTGGATGTCACATGACGCCTCTCAAATCCCAACGATAAGAACTTTACTCCGGATTCTTTTATATATGTTTTTTCTTTTTTATTCCTGGCCGTGGACAGTCCTCTGACAGAACACACTGAGCGAAATCCGTCGAATCTGTCGGTTACAGAGAAGCTCAGAGTGCTGCAGCTTGTGAAAATGCTGCATATAAACTACACACAAACTCGAAAGAAACTTCCTGCTTATTCCAGTGTATAAAATTCACTGTTTTTTAGGATACCGTACATCAGTCGGTAAAGACGGAACGCTTATTGGATCAATTAGTTGTCAGTCAGTCTCTCTGTCCGTCCGACTGTGACTTCCAAGTCAATGCAATCAGATGATGCACCCATTTCTGTCGCATATTCTGGTACTCGTAAATTTGCTCATCAAAAACTTAAGAATGCAATATGGCAAGAATAAAGATTTTGCAATACAAGTAAAAGAAAATATATGTAAATTGTTAATTTGTTGTCATATCGCACGTAGGTTTTGGAATTCCCGGGTGAGATCGATAACAGGTAAAAATGGTCGAGATTCTCCATACCCGGGATGGATGAACTATTTACATCTACATCTACATTGATACTCCGCAAGCCACCCAACGGTGTGTGGCGGAGGGCACTTTACGTGCCACTGTCATTACCTCCCTTTCCTGTTCCAGTCGCGTATGGTTCGCGGGAAAAACGACTGTCTGAAAGCCTCCGTGCGCGCTCTAATCTCTCTAATTTTACATTCGTGATCTCCTCGGGAGGTATAAGTAGGGGGAAGCAATATATTCGATACCTCATCCAGAAACGCACCCTTTCGAAACCTGGCGAGCAAGCTACACCGCGATGCAGAGCGCCTCTCTTGCAGAGTCTGCCACTTGAGTTTATTAAACATCTCCGTAACGCTATCACGGTTACCAAATAACCCTGTGACGAAACGCGCCGCTCTTCTTTGGATCTTCTCTATCTCCTCCGTCAGACCGATCTGGTACGGATCCCACACTGATGAGCAATACTCAAGTATAGGTCGAACGAGTGTTTTGTAAGCCACCTCCTTTGTTGATGGACTACATTTTCTAAGCACTCTCCCAATGAATCTCAACCTGGTACCCGCCTTACCAACAATTAATTTTATATGATCATTCCACTTCAAATCGTTCCGCACGCATACTCCCAGATATTTTACAGAAGTAACTGCTACCAGTGTTTGTTCCGCTATCATATAATCATACAATAAAGGATCCTTCTTTCTATGTATTCGCAATACATTACATTTGTCTATGTTAAGGGTCAGTTGCCACTCCCTGCACCAAGTGCCTATCCGCTGCAGATCTTCCTGCATTTCGCTACAATTTTCTAATGCTGCAACTTCTCTGTATACTACAGCATCATCCGCGAAAAGCCGCATGGAACTTCCGACACTATCTACTAAGTCATTTATATATATTGTGAAAAGCAATGGTCCCATAACACTCCCCTGTGGCACGCCAGAGGTTACTTCAACGTCTGTAGACGTCTCTCCATTGATAACAAACGGTACGGAACGGTGAAAGCTCGAATTCTATGTAAACTTGGCAATTTTTTTAATATCCGGTGAAAATTAATGTGACATTAACATATAATTTGTTTACGTGTGATAAAATACATATAACAATGTATTTATTACCTTTAATTAGAATGACGTGCAATAAATTGCGTAAGATACGTACTGTATTTAATTTCTCGTAGACACATTATTCTTCATTTTCGCATTTAATTATGGCCGGATACTGAAAATAAAAAGACTGAGTTTTAGATATTTAGCAAGTTCATTTTGAATCAGATTCGTGGATTGTTTTTGTGCAACACAATCACATAGCGTTAGATTGTGGTCGTTTACGCCTGGCGTTCCGAATCTAACACTTATTTTGTCCAGCTGCGTTCTTGTCCCACTTTGTGCAATAATATCTTCAGACTCAGCGCCAACTTCGTCAGTTAACCCATTTCCACTATCGCTATTGTCTGCAGAAACAGAAACGGCGATAGTTTCGTCGTGAGAAATTCTGATTTTGAAGCCAAGCTTTTCAAACGTGTTACCAGTTATTATTCTGATCCGACAGAGGCGAGGTCTTAATATCAAACTGAGCAGCAAAGGTTTTCACCAACTCGACTTTAGCCGTCCTATGCAGTGAATCTGTCTATAGACACTATTACCTTTTTTTCTGTGTGATGTGACCTGACACTTCGAATACACGAGCATAATACTGTACAGTCAATATCAATGTTAACTTTTTCACTAGCACTGTGCCAGGATCTGTGCAAGGCGAATGGCTACAATCAGATTTAATGATTGCAGTCGTCGATTCCTGCCCTTGTTACTTCCGGAGTATCAAACACTATACAACACTGTACATATAAATAAAATGGAATACGGATGAACTGGAAATCAGTATTTACGAGGGCCCAAAAAACGAAGTGCCATTGCACGCCTGTGAGTAATTAAAGGCACATGTAGGCTGGGAAACATAATCGATTACGTATTCTTTTGGTGAACAACAAACTAATCCGATCTATCGCCGGTGATACGCTTGTGTGTATATGTACGTGTGCGTGCCTGAGAGGGAGAGGGGAGGAGAGAGAGGGAAAGAGAGCGAGCGCACGTGATTGAGTGATGGGACTACAAGTCTTGCAGATCGTGGGAGCGTCCGCGCCCCTCGATAAGGGCCGAGCCGTGTCAACACCGTACCGCACAGCCAGCGGCTCTGCTCTTGAGCCTGTGGTGATAGCGAAAGTTGTGGGCAAACAGTCGGGCGACCGGCCGCGGCAGCCAGCGGGAACGGCCGGCTGTGTCAGCAAGTGCCGGTCGCTGCGAGGGGCTGTCGCCTCCCGCCTCCCGTCCGAACTAGCGCTCCCGTCGCTAATGACCTCTATGTCCACGAGACAAACACTTGTGTATACCCCTCCCCCTGTCCCACTCTCTGTCTCTCTCAATGGAAAATGATTTTCCCTCAATGATACTTGTGAATCCTTCAATACTAATCGTTGAACGTAAACAACAGACAAGGCTAAGATTTAAAATTCTTGTAAGATTCACTAATTTAACTAGTGTTTTTACATTATGAATTGCAGTGTCCACGTTATAGCCTTCACGTTTAGTACAGCCATTACCTCATATCCAATCATGGATGAATTCAATGATTCATCTACTTTTTTGCGACAGAAACCTTCCTCTTAGATACAAAAATTCGCCATGTACGAGCAGGACTGGCGCTCTGAGGGTTTCGTTTAAACTTAATTACATGTACAGACAGTTCATCCATTCTGGGAATCGAGAATCTCAACGATTTTTGTTGCCCGTCGTCGACATTGATACTGGCAAGGTGTCAGTCCTGGGAATTCCAAGACTTTCGAGAACCTCGAAAGTGTTGAACATACATATAATACAAAGAGATTTGCTAATGCCCATTCTACAGACTCAAAGTGGAGTGGTCGCCATGAGTGTGCAATGCATC
Source organism: Schistocerca piceifrons (assembly GCF_021461385.2). NCBI lineage: Eukaryota > Metazoa > Arthropoda > Insecta > Orthoptera > Acrididae > Schistocerca > Schistocerca piceifrons. Next base: position 431,848,650 of record NC_060141.1, read on the forward strand.
AAAAGATCTCGAACATATTTTCATCTAAGAAGTAAAAAGAAATGTGAATGTACAGTGATAATTCGTACGTATTGTAGCCATTGATCACAGAAAAGAAAATTAATTCACGGCACTAGTTTACACTATCGCATTACAGCTCTGAGTAAGTGCAGAAGTCAGATTTTTCGTTACTTTAAAGATTTTACGTTATAATAATGACACATTATTCGCTTTTGCCTGAGACGCCCGAGATTCACCTTACCATAATATCTAGGCCACCAAATAGATCATGTTGAACAACGTTCTAGGTTGCAGTATGTGTTCCCATCTCTCGCCATATGAGGATGTGTCCAGCACTTTCGAACTCTATCGTTTTAGTAGTCCAGGCATAATGATGCCGGAGCACACTGATCTCCAAATCTTTGAACACAGTTCACTCACCGGTCAACGTTATTGTGACAATACATTCCTTCCCCATGTTCGTCTTTTCCTGGAAGCGTTCGGCCCTTCATTTTTAAAGGTGACATTGTGCAACCACATCGAACAGGTGGAAGAGACTAGGAACGAGAGGATGTTAAGCGAATGGACTGACCTGTCCGTTCTCCGACTTACCACTTGTGTGCTGCAGCCACAGACGCCCAGCAGTTGTCAAGCGCGCTGTTGCATGACTGGGACGGCCCACCACATGAACTCCTTATCCACCTTGTGCTCAGCATGGGAGCGCGTTGCAGAGCACGCACTGCAGTCCTTGGAGAACAGCTGAACACGCGCTATTAAGAACGATATCCCGCCGTTTGTAATGTTCAGGCAACACCATAAGTCGTGTCTACTTGAAAATAATTGTTGTCTTTGAATAAAAGTGTCATTTCTGTTCGTCTCATTGCGTATTTATTTGTTACCTTTTGTACAATATCGTTGCAGTTCTTCCTATGCATGATCCAAGTTTCATCAGCTGCATTACACGGCGGTGACACATCATACGAAAGTTACTTTCGTGCTTTAAGTTTTCCACACTAGTGCATATTAACCCACAGTTACTAAAACTCTTTTAAAATTTAGAACTGGAACAGAGTATAAAAGAGGACTTTTTGTTATTTAATTTGGTATGTGACATACGATTGCAATAATTGTAATAAACTTGTGCATAAGCTGTACATTCTGTCTTCCTTTGAATAAATTTGGAGTACTAATACTTACGATGGTTTGGTGGCAAAGTAACATTCTCCTCTCCCCCCCCCCCCCTTTAGTGTTCTAACACCAGTATAGGTGGTGGTGGTTAGTGTTTAACGTCCCGTCGACAACGAGGTCATTAGAGACGGAGCGCAAGCTCGGGTTAGGGAAGGATTGGGAAGGCCGTGCCCTTTCAAAGGAACCATCCCGGCATTTGCCTGAAACGATTTAGGGAAATCACGGAAAACCTAAATCAGGATGGCCGCAGACGGGATTGAACCGTCGTCCTCCCGAATGCGAGTCCAGTGTGAACACCAGTATAAAGCCGTGGTCGTAACACTGTGGTTTTGTTCTACTTCTTAATGTATGCGAGGAAACTCATATACCGAGCGAGGTGACGCAGTGGTTAGTACACTGGATTCGCGTTCGAGAGGACGACCGTTCAGACCGCGTCCGGCCATCCAGATTTAGGTTTTCTGTGATTTCGCTAAATCGCTTCAGCCAAATGCTGAGACGGTTCCTTTCAAAGGGTACGACCGAATTTCTTCCCCATCCTTCCCTAATCCTATGGGACCGATGATCTCGCTATTTGGTTCAAAATGGTTCAAACCCTAAGCACTATGGGACTTAACTTCTGAGGTCATCAGTCCCCTAGAACTTAGAACTACTTAAACCTGACTAACCTAAGGACATCACACACATCCATGTCCGAGGCAGGAATCGAACCTTTGACCGTAGCGGTCGCGCGGTTCCAGACTGTAGCGCCTAGAACCGCTCGGCACTCAGGCCGGCCGCGCTATTTGGTCCACTCCGTGAATTCAACCAACCAAAGAAGCCCACGTAAGTTATGACAGATGGATTGGTAACAGGTCATAACGTGTCTGATAACTGTGCTAGCTTGCACATTTATTTCTTAGTCCGGTATGACGTAGTTCATGTGACTTCCACCTCTGTGCGTTGATATGGCTTTCGCGCTGTCTATGAGAGCTGATAATTTTCTCAGCTGCGCCGATTCATACATATGACCAGTGAGGTTACAATAAACTTTATAACTCTCACCAATCAGTTTGATGATGATGATCATGATGGTGCCAAGCGGAGATTTGTAATGTGTCGCCACTCCAGTGAGTAAATCGTCGTAAGGGAATTTCAGGATTGACTTTATCTGACGCTGTTGTTATACGCTGTAATTTCCACAGACATGAGGACGCTCGCGTCTGACAAGTGAAAGCGTCAAAATAGATCAAACAAAACGCGACCTGTGGCTGTATTCTGTTCAGTCTCTTGTTGCCAAACATTGCAGCGTTATCTGGACTCTCTCCAGGCTGTGCTGTGTCGACCGAAGAGTTGCGCTGGATCACGAGGTACCACACAGCGGCGCATTCAAGTCTCGCCGCTCAATTTCAACATTTCTATCGGAGGAAACGCACAATATCGCGTCATTTTTGTATTTTGTTGCAACTGAGTGCTCGTAAGTGACTCTCCGGCTGTCAACAGCGGGTAGGCGGCACCGGCGCGCAGAATCGCCGCGTCTCGCGCCGCCGTTATCGCGGACGACTCGATTCGGCCGCATCGGCGCGCCTGTTTGCGCTGCGCCGCTATCAGGCTCCGCTCCCGCACTGCAGCGCTCCCACGATATCCGCAAACACAACAAATCCGAAAACCGTGCGACCGAAAGGCAAACGCCAACAGAGACGTAAACGTAAACGCCGGCACACAGGGCGCGGGTAAATCGCGGGCACGCCGTCTCTCACGGTCCAGCAGCCGGGAAAGTGTTGCGCAAGGCTGGGCTCGCGTTGCTTTAAAAGCCTCGCCGAAGTGTCTCTCCTCCAGCTGCCCCTACAACTCCCGCAAGTGCGCGTATTTTCAAGACCGGCACAGCACTTCACTTTCCCTGACCAAGGATACCGTGAGAAAATATCGGGACAACAGTCAATCGCCCCATCAATGTGTATTATTTCACAGTGTCAAGGATATTTTTAAAAATTAGCATTTACCGAACACTTATTGTTAAGAAAACTACTTTTATAACGTTTTATTTACTCGGGACGCGTTTGGAAAAACGTTGTATCACCAAAAGTTCATTCCCATTCGTCTGATCACGACTTTTTTCTGTCAGGGTTTTCTCGTTTGGTGTTTTTCGAAATGTAGTGGATCCTTGACTCGTTGCGGATATCTTTAGCGATCCCACGCACACAAACAAGTGAAGACTGCAAATTCACTTGCTACAACTTCAGTTTGGACGTCAGCATTTTGCCGGGTTTGATGCTGTCCTCCACAGCTTCCTACCCTGTTCTTATCTTTTCATCTCATCCTAAGAACTACAGCCAACATACCCTATAATGTGGTTCGCATATTCTGCTCTTTGAGTGCCCTAACTGTTTTTCCTCTCCTGTTTCATTTGCATAAAATTCTGTGTTACAGACATGCACTTTCATTTTCTGGAAACAATTCCTTCTTTCCATATTACTATATGTTACCAGTATCAGTGACAGAAGCTGTCCTTGCCTGTGCCAATCTACGTCTGACGTCACTCTTGCTTTAGCTACCTTGAATGATCTTGCTATTACGATAGGAGAATTCCTTCGCTTGTTCGACTGCAGTGTCGTTCCCAGTTTTGTAGATAAGCGAGACTTTCTTTTTTTCTAGTATTCATCACCTCTTTTTGTCTGTTGCTTAAAACATATTCTGCGTATGCTCTCCATATCTTTCAACATGCTCCTACGTCCTTCTACACCCAATCAGAAGGGAAGGAAAGTGAGCAATAAACACGATCTTGCGAAGGCATCAAAACGTATTTTTCAGAGTCATCACTCAGGCGAGGCACTTTCTGTGTTCAGACCACCTAGTTGGCCCTTATTTTTTCATTGCAGGTCGCATCCAGTCGTTGACAATGCTTATAAATCCAATTCATAAGTAGGATGTGGCATATTACCCATGTAATTGAATTGTCGCAACTGATATTCGAAATTTAACGTCCTAGAGTGTTGGTAACTTTTGTTGCTGTAGTACCAGTTATGACAGCTAAACAGCCAGGTTTCGACATCACATCAGAGTGTAAATCAGTCGGCCTGCAGTTTCCTTGGCGTTATATAATCCTCACTGCTCACTTACGCAACTAATTGAGTGCGCTTGGGTGCCGCCCGCAGTGGGTCACCGCAAGGAGACGACCCCATCGTAAATCTGGTCTTTAAGAGACTACGTATGGGCTTAATCGGCGTGGGTGAGAAGATGAGAGACACATCACCTCGGCACTCACCTGCAGAGATTTACCAGAACTCACACAAAATAAATGGATAGGTGGAGGCTGCATAGCTGCTGAATATATGTTACTTTCCAACTAGAACCACAGCGCTATTTGGAAGACAATTATGGACGCATATCAAACTTATTCAGTCAAAAAGTACGCCAAGAAGGAAATCAGTTGTAACAGAGCCAGCCACAAGCAAGCCACCGTGTTAAGCATTGTGATGCAAAAGATAGTTGACACACGTTGCGAAACAGAGCCAGCTGGGTGCGGTATAGCACCAGCCGACAGTGCAATATGCTAGCGGAAGGACGGAACCTTTCCTCACTTGCCACAACAGAAGTGTTTAGAGTACGTTACTTAAGCCCTAAATGAACAGTCTCGAGTGTATAAGTACTCAGCCATTCGTGTACTAAAATATTCTTGTCTCAGCATCACAGCCTACAGCACGAGCGTGACACCCGGAGTGATATTCCTGAATGCAGTACGGGGTGGGCTGTTCGACCACGGGACGGGACAACCTACCCTGAGTGACGATAGCAGTCTCTCCTAGAACAGAGCTGCCCACTCTTTGGAGGGAGGTCACAGCCGCCTCCACTGTACTGTCACCTGCGATGCCGCACTGTCATCACAATTACAGCCGGAGACGTTGCTGACAGCGGCATTCGAATGACGCCATGTCCAGCCCCGCTCTTCGCACTGTCAGCAATAATCGATATCTACTGTTTCGCATGAGAGAGAACTGGACGCCTCCACCGAGCTGCTCCGGAATGCTACAGCTGAGGGTCGGAGTAAAGTAGTCGTCCTGACGCCTCATTTCACCCTCCATGGGTGAGCTTTCATGGGTCATCTAACAATATGGAAAACATTCACTAAAAAGAGAGACAGTACGATAGGACATGTACTGAGACACCAGGAAATAACCTCTGTCTTAGTAGACGGAGCCACTTGGGGCAGGAACTGATGGGAAAGAAAGAGATTGGAAAATATTCGACAAATAATCGAGCACATTAGTTGTAAATGCAAGTCAGAGATAAACAGATTGTTACAGAAGGCCAACTCCTTGAGGGTTCATCGAACCAGTCAGAAAACTGATTTCAAAAAGGAAATAAAGCACAATCCATATTTGCACAAAAGAGTTACTGCTAGATCTGGAGATGAACTGTTTGAAAATCTGGCACCATGATTGTCTCCATTATTTTCAGAGAAAAATTCTGTTTGTAGGTCCGCAGCAGATGAAACATTTGTTTTGCAATAGGCAGTTCAACAGGCACACTTTATTGTTTTATGTCATTTTATTTATTTATATTTCATTTCTATGTGACCTGTTATGATGTCGCAGTCTCATTCTGAAGCGCTCATAATTAGCCAATATTTCGAGTCTTAAATGAGACTATTGATGATGTTACATCCCTGTAGACAGCTATTCTGATTATACTCCGCCTTACGCAAAAGGTGAGGGCCTCGGCAGGGGAGAAGGAAACGAATTGAAACTTCAGGACTTGAGAGAGTACGTCACGCTATTTCAGTGACTGCAATACTGAGTCGAATTAACAACGAACTTTGAGTACGAGTGCACTTATCAGGATGACGTTGCAGCTCTCTAGCCTGGATGCCCGCACTGATACGGATAGGAAAGGTGTCAAAAACCCGTTGTATTCTGTCCTGAGGCAAGGTGGCCCAGAACCGTTGTGAATGGTCCTATCCTGGATAGTGGCACTGAGACAGAGTTGACATCCGAGCTGGTCCCACGTATCTTGTATCAGGGACAGAATTGAGGACCTTGCCGGTCACATCAAGCAGGCAGTTCAGAGATACGTGCCACATGTGGACAAGAATTGTCCAGTTGAAAAATTGTGGCACGATATTGCCGCATGAGAGTTAAGACATGAGAACGCAGTATGCCTATGACGTGCCACAGTGGTGTCACCAGATGGCTCCTCACACTACGACGCAACGTATAAGATCGCTGTGTCTCCAAAACATTGGAAGGATGGGACCTGTCCCCAGATCGTCGCCATACTCGCCGAACGATTCTCATTGACCACGATTTATCACTGAACACAGTGGCACGCCATTCATCAATATTCTGCACTTCCCAGTCATGGCAACCGTTCGTGTTGTGTTAATGGCAGCCTAGGCATGCGACGACAGTTCCGGAGTTGGTTGCTGCTATTCTCTGAACAATGTTGCGGGATGACGCATAATGTTGCAGGGATCCATTACTTTTCTCGGGTGGCAGGCGGGAACGTGAAGGGCTTTGTGCATAATACAGCGATTCTCTCTCTTGACGATGAGACCTGGTCGGGCGATCCTCTTTTTGGGTGATCAGAGGTGGCCGACCGGAATCTTGACGACGAGTAAGCCCGCCCTCACGTCCCCATGCAGTCCACTGTTTCACACGAATGCCCACAAATCTGGATACTGCACGATTCGACCAGCGAGAAAAATGGAGACCCGCGATGAGGCCCCCTTCATATTCTCTCAGGCGCTCAACGCTTTCTCACCAATACGCTGCATCTACGCTGCATCTCCGTGTCCTTCACAGTGATCACTCATCAGCTGACGCTGTTCTCGTCCTTCTATACCCTGACAGGCCTGGTAACAACACTAACACAAACACCAAAAGTGCACTACAATGGTCATCCTACTTGTCACAGAAAATTGGAATTTAAATATTTACATACTCACCAATCATGTGTACGTGTACGAAGTAGCGCTGACATCCAACGATGTTCTGGGTGCTTCACTTTTTGTCAAGCAGTGTAATTATGAGAGTTTAAGAATTGGGCTGAGACCCGCAAACCAGTAGTAACGTAGGAAATGTTAAAAAAATAAAAAATAATTAAGAAATATAGTATAGTTTTGGCACTTCTAGATCCAAAACTACAACAAGAAGTTCAATCCTACAACGCTAAATAAAATACTGCTAGGAACATTCATGTTTAACAACGCATTGACCTCTAGGTGCATTATAGGTAGTCTTAGACCACGAGATATTGGTGCGAAAACCGACCGCGGCCTTTTTCAAACGAACCATGCTGGCACTTGACTGAAGCGTTTTAGGACGATCACAGAAAACCCACATCTAGATACCTGGACGTGGAGTAAACCCATCCCAAACGCGAGTCCATCCCCGCAAAAGCTGCGCCACCTCGCCCGGTGCGCAGCTCGGATAGATGGCACACGTGAAATAAATTTAGTGCGGCCGTGGTGATCCACGGAGGCAGTATTCCCCTACAAGCAGCACAGGCGCGGCAAATTTTCGGAATGTCCGACTCGCGTCTCGCCTTACGCATTCCAGGCGGCGGGAAGGCGTCCTAAACACGCTAACCCCGTGCCGAGTGACAGGTGACGCATGCGCGGTGCCTCGCAAATCCGAATACGGAGCGGCGTCGGCGGCATTCCGGGCCAGCTGGAACAGCGGCGCGAGATGAAAAGCCGGCTCGCGCCCGCCACCCGCCGCCGCCTTCCACGCGCCGGCCGCCAGGGACCGCCACGCTACCGCCCGCCGATAAACAGGCGTAATTGTTTGTGAAAGGCGAAAGAAATCCCCAGCCGCAGACTTAATTGGACAGAGCGACTCGTATCGGAGCACTTAATTGGGCACTCGCGGGAGGCGAGGCGGAAAAAAGAGGAGCGGCGTTTATCAGCGGGCGCCGCGCTGCGCCGGTGAGGTGTGTGTCAACCCGGCCGGGCCAGCAAGTCGCTGACAGCCGCTGCACTACCTGCGTGTCGTCACGCCGGCTCGTGCCGCACATCTCATTATAAACTCACACCGTCCTCGTCGCAGGGGGAGCCAAGAGTTAAGCCTCGAGGGAAATCTGCTACGTACCACGGAACCTGTTGTGATATTTCTTCCAGTTTCTTTGGCACTCACGTGTTCTCCATCATTACAGCTTTAGTTTGGTTGTTATTTCCTGACGCTTAACTTCAATAGGAGGTGAAACGATAAGACTATAAAATACGCGGGTGGACAAGCAGTGCTGGCTGAGTTATACAGAAGATGCTGAAGAGTACCAAGTTTAGTGACGTGGAACGGAAGCTGTGCAGAAGAAATAAGGACGAGGAGGATATCTGTGGGAAAGAGGAAAGGTGAAGCATTCATTAACATCTGGAAGAATTACAACGAAGCCGAAGAAAGAATAATTGCTAGACGTTATGGCTGGAGTAAAGTGTTAAACAGCATATAACTGCGTAGGCTTCCGCGGCCAGTCAGTCGATATAAAAGTTTTCTGGGTTTGGTACCGCGTCATAATGTCCAGCAGCAGTAGTTTTTACATTATGACGCGGTACCAAACCCAGAAAACTTTTATGTCGACTGTCAAACAGCAGTGAATTAGTGATAGTTAAAAATAAAGAAGAAAAATATTTAGAAAACTTTGAAATATGGCTATGGAGAAGACTGCTTAAAGCGAACTGGAATGAAAGACTTGATAATGAACAAGTAATAAACAAAATACGGAACGGAAGAATATTGTAAGTGATAAAAATGGGGAAAAATTTCTTGTCTGGGGCATACAGTGCGTAGGAATTGTCTGCAACAAAGAATTATACGGGAGGGACGGGGGGAGTGGAAGGAATGAGGGGAAGAAAATTGGAATGATGGATGACATCAGAAGTAGACGAACATACAAACAGGTGAAAGAATATGTTTGGAACAGGACACGATGGAGCCTCCAGTTGAAACATTGCCTACGACAGATTCACTAAAGAAGAAGAAGAAGAAGAACAACAACAACAACAAGTACGAAGAATTTGCGAAGCCATTAGAGAGAGCGACAATATCAGAGTTGAAAAATGTGTATCGTTTAAGCAACACTGCTGAAATGAAAATTAGGAAATAATTAAAGAATATGCCAAGGCCCGGAACTGAGCTCTCGACCTAGAGTTTTCTAAAGGCGGCCACACACGTAACAGCATTCTTGACAAGCACGCATACACAAGCATGCTTGCACGTGCGTAGGCTACATTGGAGCAAACATCAGGACTGTACAAAACGCTTGATGCTTGATCGAATTTAGATTATGCATGCTTGTGCAAGCGTTAAAGCGTGTGCATGCTTGACTCTGTGTACGATGAATAGGGAGCCTTGTGTAAGCAGTCGTTAGTTATTTGATTTAATTTAATTTTTATTTGTCCCTGTTAAATTACATTCTGTTCAAAGGCTGTACTGTAATGTAGGCCAAGTTAAAGAAATGAAGCAAAAGAGATGGGAAACAGCAATGCTACGAGACACACTCCGTAGAGTGTATTAATATGGGAATAATATTTTCGTTTCTTTAACCACTCTTTAGTCCACGTTATCAAATCTGCTCTTTTTTTTCTCAGTGCAACTAAAAAGGCTGCCAAAAGCACCTCATTGTCGACTGACCTAGACATTTTCTGGTACAGAAACTGAAGGTAGCAGAACCATGCTTGAGCCGTGTAGGGGACAAGAGAAATTTGTGTATGCTTGCGCAAGCAAGCGTGCCTGTCAAGCACGCAGTTACTTGTGTGGCCCCTTAACGCAAAACTACCGACTGCGCTAACTGATCAGCATACGTACACAGGACTGAATGAGGACACTTGTACATGTGATTCGGCGTTCTCAATTTGTCTTGCGTTGATATATACAACAAGTCCTATTATAATTTCGTACAGTTAGTATCCATGGGATCCCGCTGTGGCATTCGAGGGTGCAGTTTTAGTTCGCCCTATATAGAATGTAAAAAAACTGCGTATACAAAATTTTATAGTATTTATAGGAGATAAAAACAAACACTTTTTCGTGACAAAAGTGGCACAGATGTACCACTTCCCCGCTGGGTGTCCATAAAATTATGACGCTACTGATGTTCGCAGAAGACGTTCGAGCTGCCGTCTGACAAATATTGCTTTACAAATGTTGCTGAAACCGTCATCCGCTTACATTAATGCGCAAATGGCATCTGTGTGCTAACGATCGTCTAACACGCTCAGAACAAACATGTGTTTCACGAGTAACGCTTCAGCCAAATGGGCCATCAGCTCTTCTGGACCTCGGTGCCTTGTCCACCAAACGCTTCGTCTCCTCCCACGAAAGATAATCCACCGGAGGTCAGAAACGTGTCCAGTATTCCATATTTAGAGAGATATAAACATAGCCTCTGAAACACGTGCTTGAAGAGCTATGAGCACTTTTTCACCTTCCTTATTGTGAAACCCATCTCTTCTTCTGCAACCTCTTTGCTATGCGGTAAACAAATGTAGACACATTCTTTTGTTATTATCCATAGATATTATTCCACCTAGGAGTAATGGCGCTGCGGTCAGCTTATAACGAGCTTTTATCGTGACATTTCATGACGACACGCCGAAATACTCGATAGTACGTACAGAACTGTCTTGAAATCATTCACAGTGCGATGCTTTTTCCTCAGTCACCGCTGTACTTGTTCGCTGTAACGTCACCGCGTGTTCCCAGTAATGCCCACAAGTTACCAAGTGCAGTAATATCATTGTGTGGTAGAACTTTAATTCCAATGGAACGAATCTGTGTTTTGATAAGTTTGTGATGTACTTTTACAGTGCAGTTATATCTTCGCCTTACCAGCGAAACGGAAACCTATTATTCAAATGGCTCTGAGCACTATGGGACTTAACATCTGTGGTCATCAGTCCCCTAGAACTTAGAACTACTTAAACCTAACTAACCTAAGGACATCACACACATCCATGCCCGAGGCAGGATTAGAACCTGCGACCGTAGCAGTCGCGCGGTTCCGGACTGAGCACCTATTATTCCACACGGAAAATAGCAGATATGATCTCATGTTATGATCTGGCAAATGCAAGCAACCGTGGAGCCGTTGTACTGTATTACAAGTTCTACTGTTCCGCAATAACAGATTGATATGTTCTCATTTGTTAACTGCATTCTGCAGATCGATCGTAATAACACAGAGCTTGCCGCAGAGGAGGTGCTTCACAGTAGCGAAGATGATCAAGTACTCGTAGTTATTAAAGTGTGCGTTATAGAGCCCATGTTTAATGGACGTTTTTCTAGTTTTGGATCTTTCTACCACCTCTCAATATATGGAATACTTTCTTTTAACACTGTGTGTATCACACCTGGAGCAATATCAACTGTACTTAGCACACACAAAACGGAGTAACAGGTTAAAATAACTTTCTGGCAGGTAAAAACTGTATACCGTATCGGAATTCGATCCGGCAGCTTTGCTTTCCACGGGAAATACAACAATGGAAAACTAATGAAATCAGCCTAGCCTACTGTCCACTGTTTTTGGGATAGTTAGACCAACTGGTGACAGTCCTGATGACATTCAACTTCAAGATTATTCGAATAGGCTGTTTAGGAACCTTTTTCGAATCATCAGAAGCACTTTCCCATGTCTTGAAGTTCTTATAAATCATCCAGCGACTTTAAATACTCGTATACATAAAAAAATGGCTTTGAGTCCTATGGGACTTAACTTCTGAGTTCATCAATCCCCTAGACTTAGAACTACTTAAACCTAACTTACCTAAGGACATCACACACATCCATGCCCGAGGCAGGATTCGAACCTGCGACCGTAGCAGCAGCGCGGTTCTAGACTGAAGCGCCTAGAACCGCTCGGCCATAAAAGCCGCCTACATACAAACACTTTTGTAAACGGTTGCGGGAGTGGTTGGGACATAATGGCGTTATAATCAGATGGTGCATTTTATTCCTTCAGAATTATGCTGGGTTCAGAATGTTTTTTTCTTCAGCTAACTCTTTCTGCTGATAGAGGAACTAGAATTACTATTTGTAATAATTTTGTGTTAATTATGTCACTTTCCTTTCTAAGCTGTTTACTGTGCTAGTTGTGTAAACAGAATAACTTCACTTTCAAAATTCCGTACATTTGATTTCTTCTCCCGGCTACCAGAAGGTCTCGCCGACCGGCCAACGCCCGGTAGTCTGCTAGTTAATTAACAAGTGCTGCGTGGCGCCCAGCCTAACGCAAGCCTATCGATTTGACGCCACTTTGGCGGCTTACGTGTCAATTTCGCGGCTTGTTTCCTCAAGCAGCTTCTCATTTCACCTCACTAAGTTCAGTGGAAGCTATTACATAACATCACACTCTAGAAAAATGAGGGGTGGTCACCGCGAATCGAAACTAGAACACCACGGCATAACAACCAGTTGTTCACCACTGAGACCACACGAGCGAACTTCTATCTGTGCACATACGTCACAAATAGCCATCGATTGTCTGTATATGACAGACAAATGACAGACAAAGATTTCTCCATTTACAAGGAGCAGCCAGCCCTATTATCAACTGCTTTGCTTCATAGACAGAGGGCCTTACTTCGATACACAGTAATGTTGGATATTACAGTCCGGAATTTGAATTCGGATCTCCTTGTCATCTAGCCGTTGCCTTAACCACTGAGGCAAATCGAGCGCATACGCAGCACTGACTGAATCCTTAAATTTCACTCATGTTCCCCTTCTGTTAGTTCGGAGCATCAGAGATCTCTGGAAAAAGCAGCTCTGGGACAATAAATTCGGGGCGGGCCCAGGAAGAAAGGAAGGAAGATTAGAGTTTGCTGTCTCTTCGACAGCGTGGTAGTCAGAGACGAAACACAAGCTCCGATTAAGGAAGGATGGGGAAGGAACTCTGAAGTACCTTCCACCGGAACCATTCCAACATTTGCCGTAAGCGATTCACGGAAATCCCGGAAAACCTAAATCAGGATGGCCGAACGCTAATTTTAACCGACGTCCTCCCGAATGCGAGTCCACTCTGCTTTGTGCTTGGCAGTTAAACGAGGGACACATCAGCGACATTAAGGTCTGAGGCGGTGCTGTTTATCACAAACATCATAAATGATGCTCGCTATGAAAACAGTGGTACTAAAGTCACGTTTCTGTTAAAAATATATACTAGAACACAATGCAACACTTATTATACCGACAAGTTTAGCACATTAACATGATGTATTTACGAGTATGCAGTATGAAGCGACGAATGAAAATTTGTACCAAAGTTAGGATTCGAAACCAGCTCTTCTGCTCACTAAGCAGACGCACTAACCACTACCACACTCCGTCACAGTGGCTCTGCACAACCACCCTAGCACGCCTTACTCCTCTATATGAATTTTTATTCATGTCTTAGCCCACTTGGTATTCCCCCTAAACCGGAACAGCATTGCAGAGGCCCTACAGCTGTACTGGGATAGCACCTCAGCATCGAATGAAAACTGCGGATCCTGCCTGGAGCCCTGGCATCGGTGCTTTAATCAAATGAAACTTTGTGGTTGTAGACTGAATCGACGAATGAAAATCTGTACGAAGGGCGCGATTCGAAACTGGGTCTCCTTCTTATAAGGTAGATGCACTATTAATCTCCCAAGAAGTTCCATGATTTATTATGATGAATTAACGTTCATTTCTTAACCAACAGTATGCAAGATGTGACGACAGCTTGCAGCACACGTCATCGGTCTTCCCATTGTTCAGGAAATATTTCAAGAATTCCGTTTCATTAATTTCAATATATATCAAGACTACGACAAACGATGTTAAATAAAAATAGTATCATGATTGGTTTCTATGGTCTTAATCTGTGAGATATGAATAAGGTGGTCAGATTTTAGCAAACGAAAATTCAGGCCAGGCGCAAGCCTGCAGTCAGAACTCAGCCTACGGAACGGTTTGAAGTGGTTTCCAAGATTTCAGTATCGGCGGATGCGGATAAAAGATCTTCGAATGAGGGCAGTATTTTTCTTTTCCGCACAGACATCTAATCGTAAGGAACGTGCGGTTCATATCACTGGCACCGTGTTGATGTTAAGTACAGACTGTAGGAGTGGATGAAATTGTAATTTGTAATTTCCAGGCCAGTTCCGTATGCTTATTCTGTTCGCTATTGTGGTAGCAAGGGCCGGTTTCCTGTTGCAGGGGAAAGGAGGCTTTTTTTTTGTCGGTCTGAAATGAACAACGTATAAAACCCTGATGGATTAGGCAGGGCTTATGCCGTCGGCACACTGACTGTGCGTTCGAGCGTTGAGCGTGTCGAGTTTCTGATGTCACAGCTTGGAAAACGCACGTTGGGGAGTCTTTACCGAATGCGGTAAGCAATCTCTAGCATTTTAGATATTCTGAACGTGCGTTTGAACATAGACCTGTAAAGTGGGAGAATGCGTCCTAGGTCACATGGCTCATTCCTCTTCACAAGTGTGTCGCGAGACGCTGTATTGGCTTTCATTTGCAGCCGATGTTTATATATCCCGTTTCTAAGCACCAGCAAGTTGACGATCTCTCGAAAACTCGTCGTTAATTGGACGATTTGTTGTTGTAAAATGACGGGAAACGTCATATTGGTGGTTAAAGAACTATTGTAACTTTCGTTATACAATAGTATGTCGTTTCGAGGCAACGGCACATTGACGATCCGTAAAAAGCGCATTGTTCTTCGTATAATTTGTTATAATTAGAATGTAAGTTAACAACGGGACGCAGAATTGTAAAATGATGGAACTTATGTGTCACTGCCTTGCGTCCCAACTGCGCCCAAATACTTTTTACCAAATTTCGCGTCTTCTAAGAAGTTCTGATACTTTGGCTGGCTCTGAGCACTATGGGACTTAACATCTATGGTCATCAGTCCCCTAGAACTTAAAACTACTTAAACCTAACTAAACTAAGGACAGCACACAACACCCAGTCATCACGAGGCAGAGAAAATCCCTGACCCCGCCGGAAATCGAAGCCGGGAACCCCGGCGCGGGAAGCGAGAACGCTACCGCACGACCACGAGCTGCGGACTCATACTTTCTTAAGTTAATAGAAGTATACTCTATAATACTCGATGTTGTAAGAGCAGTAAGATATTTTACACTTTCTTCTTTCAAGTTTTGTTTTCACATGTAAAGATTCTACTACTGAATCAGAACAGCGAGGAAGTAAGAATAACGATAAGGTTTTACTAAAAAGTGAGAATGATTAATTTTTATCTTATGCGGAGAACTATTGTAAATTTGTATCGCACTATTTGTAAAAACTGTTGGTCTTCCTGACTGGATGTGGTACTGTTTTTTTGCCTCATAATGGGTTCATGGATATTTAAGTTCTTATTTACGTATACTACAGACAACACCAACGCATATGGGCAGTGGAGGAAATGTGCATTTTAATAAGCTAACACAGATATTTTGCTACGTCCATTTCGTAAGGTGTGATTTGCGAGACACAGAACACCCGACAACTGCCGCTGCGATCGCGCATACCACGTTGGCACACGTACCATACGCACAAATCGCGTCGTTTCTGAGCGTTCAGCAACACTTTGAATTCGGCACGCTCACAGTTGACGTTCGAAATCACAGTCCATGTGCCGACAGCTTTCGGCCTGTTCTTGGGCGAAACATACGGCGAATTGGCGCACTGGTCACATATTTTCCTGTTTTCTGGGCGAGCGTTGCGCATTTATGAGCGTGGATTTGTTCGGTAAAAAGGGGTCTCGCAGCAGAGTGTGCAGCAGCGGAAGCTGTCTTGGATAAAAGTGACACACTAGGGACGAGTGATGCCAATAAATTTCGTTTCTTTCCGTGCAAATGCGAATGCAATGTTTCTGTGTGAAGTTCTTCCTCTTATCGACGCTGTAGTGTGATTTTGTTCTGTTTTGCGGAGATTAGCAGTTGACATTGTAAGAACGAAGTTGGAGGCGGTGTAGGAACCGGGAACGATGACCATATCCCGGTCCATAGGCGGGATCTCGAAATATTTCTGAAAGCAGCCGGATTGCTAAAGGAATTCAATGACTGACACTGGAGTAGTGGACTAATAGTGTCCCACGGGTCAAAGCAGGGCTGACGACTCTTGTTAGACCGTTTTAACACGGCTAAGAGCAAAGAGAAACTAATCCGGGTCCTCCAATAAACGTATTAGAGCAAGAATGTGATTTTCACTCTGCAGCGGAGTGTGCGCTGATATGAAACTTCCTGGCAGATTAAAACTGTGTGCCAGACCGAGACTCGAACTCGGGACCTTTGCCTTTCGCGGGCAAGTGCTCTACCAACTGAGTTGCCCAAGCGTGACTCAGGCCCCGTCCTCACAGCTTTACTTCTGCCAGTACCTCGTCTCCTGCCTTCCAAACTTCACAGAAGCTCTCCTGCGGTAGCTCAGTTGGTAGAGCACTTGACCGCGAAAGGCAAAGGTCCCGAGTTCGAGTCTCGATCTGGCACACAGTTTTAATCTGCCAGGAAGTTTCAAATTAGAGCAAACTTGCGGAGCAGTGAGTCGTGAAATTTGTCTCGCTCTCCGACCTTCGATTCTTACCGCGACCGCGAGTGAGAGACTGAGAACGCTGTGGAGGCTCCGAGGATGAACGAATGGAACCTTATAAGAAGTCAACTTCGAATCATACAGTAGTGGGAATATTGTCGGATCGTAGCGAAGTGTCGGATGGCAGGAACCGGGGCGCGAAAGGAGTTGTAAAGGAGGTGTGCTGGGCGGGTGGGTGCGTGGTGCGACACGCAACAAGCGCTACGCAACGCCGGAGGTCGCTGCCGCCGGCCGGCGCAAAACGAGCAACGCGAGGTCCGCTGCCGCCGCCGCACGCACTTTCCCAGTCCGCCCGCCTGGCCGGCTACCTGTGGGGCTCCAGCACGGCTGTCGCGCCGCGCTGCGCCACGGTCCAGCCGACTGTCCGCCAGACCCGCTCCACCGCCGACAGCACACGCCCACTACTCCCTGGGTGTTTAACGTCACACGGCGGTAGGACAAAGTAACGTCAGCGTTGTGCCATGGGCAACACAGCTCCGGACTATGTTAGCCACTTGCTGAGTAACACGCTGGCGTCGCCTCTTGTGTGCTGCTAATATGTAAACTCCCTTCAAGTGTTCTTGTCTCTCAAAATACCTGTGCCCTGTAGTCCTATTTATACTAGTCGGCATTTGACAACTGGAAGGCAGGTCTGCTCCCGCCAATACAACTGTGGGAGCCTGTCACTATCCACTCACAATGAATTGCCAAAGCATTGTGCCTGTCAGTTCTCGAAGCACTGAACTTTTCCGATCGCCCCGCCTGTTTTAATAACTGAGTCCTGCTCAACTTAAGACTGAGATCAGAATTTTCGAATGCTTACAGGCACCAAGAGTTAATCTAATATCAGAATTGCTACTTGATTTTTGTGGGATATATTGTATATATAAGTTAAATACTGACAAAACTGGTGAGAGGGGGGGGGGGGTGAACAACCTTTCCCGAAGCTTACACGTAGCAAACGCAATCCGATGCGCAGTTTTGTGAAGATCCCTTACCAAGTGAGGTATTTTAGTAGACAACGAAAGAAACAGTTTTTCCAGTGAGTCCAATGGCTTTCGAGATATTCGATGATACGTTTGAACCTGTTTCCCGGACGAGACAGTCCTCCCGTTTCAATTGTCATAACTCTGACCGTAATGAAATTTAATAACATTTTTGTAATGTTTAGAAAAACGTAAGTGAACGCTTAGTATGCTTATTTACAGTACTTCTGTAGGAGACAGAATTTCAAAGTGAAAATTCCTCCCTTTCCAATTATCGTAATTCCGGCCGTAATGAAATTTAATAACAGATTTTCATCGTGGTAATAGAAACGCACGTAAACTGTAGATACTTTTTTTTCTTCACAACTTTTGTGGGAGACAGAATTTCAAAGTGATTTTCTATCGCCACAAATTGCGTAGCGTTATGGCGTGTCCCTGCCGACGGTACCAGCCTCGATATTGAAAAAACTTTGGACCTTAAAATTCAAATGACAACTGATGTCTATCAGACTACACAGTGCGATTCAGCTGCCCCTACACATGGGTTTTATGCAACCCGCAACGCCGACAGAAACCACGCACGAGGTTTTTATCTTCTTATCATCTTTTCTTGCTCGATGTGCGCAGTGCCTTTTTGTAGGAAATTTAATGTAATTAAATTTTGTACTTGGGATACGTTTTCGCTGGAGGCGACTGTTTTCGACTTATTCAGTAAAAACGCATTTGTACATTTCTCTTGAATAGTCGAAAACTGTAGGACTAACAGTTTGTGCGCAGCGAGGAAGAAAATATGAAGCTCTCGCACGTTGTATCTGAGGCGTTGCGAATTGCATAAAACCCATCTACATCTACTCTTAGGCACGGGCAACTGAATGACCCCAAATTATCGACTCGTGTCTGCAACACTTCTTAACAAAGTCAATTTTCTGTTACTTTGCCCTTCCGTGACAATAGTCGCAAATCAAATAAGGATATTAACTACTATATGTAGTTTCCCACTATTTGCAGCAGTCTTGGGCGAACGTCTTTACTTTGACAACAATGAAAGACAAAATAAATTTGCTGGTACACGAAGGGGAACTTAAACGGGATAGTTACGTGTGTTAATCACTGTAACTGCGTTACATAATTACAAGCTATATAACGCCTTTGGCCGGATTTAGAAAAGACAATCCGGTGGCATCGCCTCCCCATTCACCAGACCTGATTACGTTGGGTTTCTGGCTATGGGGCTGGTGTAAATTCAGCTCATTGACACTCTACAGATGTTACAAGACCGTGTAACCCATGCTTGTGACCCTACACGAATGCAACGAGATGCATTTATTTGAAATAGTGCGTGACACACTGCGAGGAAGGGCAGAAGGATGTCCCAGAATGCGTGTAATCACGTGGAGCATTGCCTATGGTGTCTACTTCAGTGTAACATATAGATGCGAATGAGAGGACAGTGATTCATCTCACAACAAGTATTTGTTTCACGACATAGTATTTTAGGAACCTTTTATTCACTTTTGACCAACTGTACCTCCTGTAAGTACGCGTTTGTTAGGTACACGTTTTTTTAACATCCTGTACATGCAGATGTGCTTGCATCGGTCATCATACGACGTTCTCGACATGCTGTCACCTGCCAGTAACAAACTGCTCCAATACCGTGTCTACACTGTCGCCATACGCTGCGTCTAACAACAATAATTCAGAGCCCCATCTTCAAATGGGATAACCATCCCGTGACTTCTGGCCACTCCGTTTTGTTATGATCAGACGAAACTACAAGCGTCTGATGTAACTATAAGTTCTTTGATTGTTCTGGTAGATGGCTCATTGGAACTACAACCTATCAGATATTAGTTAACTTTATTAAATGAATGAATAAAACAATTTACTTAAACTGAAGAGTGAAATTTTCATTCTGTAGCGGAGTGTCACCTGATGTGAAACTTCCTGGCGGACTAAAATTGTGTGTCGGACCTACACTCGAACTCGTAGCTCGGGTAGCTCAGCCGGCAGAGCACTTGCCCACGAAAGACAAGGGCCCCGATTTGGAGCCTCCGTCCGGTAAACAGTTTCAGTTTACCAGAGTGTTTCATTTACTTTATACAATCCTTCGCCAGAGGAGTGCTTCATCACGTACAACTGTCATTGACTATCGGAGCATTTCTTGATGCATTATTTGACAAACACTTCGCTTGAAGTACAATGTTCAACATTTACAGAAGTACATTTCCACTTTAAACTTAAATAGCTCTTGGCCCTATTAGAAGATGTTGACTGCTTCAGCTGAGGTCACAAACTGGAGCGAGCGCTTCCATGCTCGGCTGTATACTGACCTTACGAGGGCTCTAATATGCTGAGAGAGAGTCTCCGTCAGCCTCTCCAGTTCGTCGTTACGGACTGCAGCAAGAGATCACCGTCTGTGCTATCCATGTGTGTTACCGCCTGTGATGTGGCGCTGTGATGTTTGGACGATACCTCGCGTTTAATTACTGGAGCACCCAATACGCTCACCCACTGCTGCGGATAATTCTGCGAACCGTCGAGAGGTCAGTGATGATAACAGGCCGTCTAATAATAAAACGTCTAAAAGGAGGCGGCAAGGTAGGATCGCTATCGGGTGGTTGGGCGGCCGCCAATAGGACATGTGGCGCTTAACGATCGGCCGTCGCTCAGGCCCGGCTCAGCGCGGAGCGCGTTATTTCTGTGGCCTGCCCGCTGCGCTGCGCTGCCGTCCGTTCGTCTTCCCGCCGCCGCGCCGACAGCGACGCCGCACGCTTCCCGCGCTGGGCGACGCGGCGCTCTGTCGCCGCCTCGACGCATGCCCTCCGGGCGCTACAAAATACGATCGGCTGGCGAAACCGCCACTTCAGTTCGTCGCAGCAACTGTCTGGAGGAATATTTACGCTAGTCGAGAATTGTCCTCACTTCACGCACGGAAACAAAGCTGATAGCAGCTCCGGCAGGGTCGACAACTCAATTTGACTGAAAACGTGATACTAGCATTTCCGGTATGCGCAACTAACGAACGAGACTACACTTGTGTCTATAAAGCCAGCTGTTTAATGCAAGCAACGAATTGTACAACTGAACAGCCTTCATTTTAGCAGTGCCGGAAACTTTTTTCTTTCGTTCCCGTGAATTCCGCTGGGAAGTCATGCTTCGAAGGTTGGATGAATCTTTCCTGTTCCTATTGCTGGTCAGGCGTGAGGTGGCCTCTCCTTCTCCGTATCTTCGTCTCCGGTAGTCCTTAGCTCTGAGCAGTACGTTTCTACTCTTGTGTCTGCCATCCTCACCTTCTCCGCATACGTAGCACACCTTGTATCACCCATAATAACCGAAGACTGCGTTTTATTGGCAGGACACTTAGAAAATGTAACAGATCTAAAAAGGAGACAGCCTACACTACGCTTCTCCGTCCTCTTTTAGAATACTGCTGCGTGGTATAGGATCCTTACCAGATAGGACTGCGGAGTACATCGAAAAAGTTCAAAGAAGGGCAGCACGATTTGTTTTATCTCGAAATATGGGAGAGAGTGTCACTGAAATAATACAGGATTTGGACTGGACATCATTAAAAGAAAGGCGTTTTTCGTTGCGACGGAATCTTCTCACGAAATTCCAATCACCAACTTTCTCCTCCCAATGCGAAAATAGTTTTTTGACACCGACCTACATAGGGAGAAACGATGGCCACGATAAAATAACGGAACTCAGAGCTCGCACGGAAAGGTATCGGTGTTCGTTCTTTCCGCACGCTATACGAGATTGGAATAATACAGAACTGTGAAGGTGGTTCGATGAACCCTCTGCCCGGCACTTAAATGTGATTTGCGGAGTATCCATGTAGATGTAGATGTACATGTAGATGTAGAAGTAATCTGCTGCATTCATGACATTCTTCGCCGTCCTCCTGCAATTGTTCCAATGACGTTTCTGTGTCTTAAAATGTGTCTTACGACTTTCTCTCGTCTTTTTTAGATGTGCACCTAAGGAGACGGTTTGCTGTAGTCTTCTCGGCACCTGTTCTCTTTCTACAGCACCAAATCTATAAGGCTTCTGGCCGCCTTCCCTCCTTTTTCACCTGTCAAACTTTGACACTCCTAACAAATGCTTTCATGATCCGTGCCATTTCCAGACTGATGTTCCTGTTAGTGAGAAAGTTCTTCCTCTAATGAAATGCAGTTTTCGTCTCTGTGTTCTGCTCACAATTTCTTTCCAGATTCCACTATCTCTTCATGATCCTGCTTACCATATAGGTAAACTCCTCAGTAAATTATTTAGTCTTTCTCTTTTTTATTACAAGAAATCATTTCGATAGTCCTGAGGATCTTCTCTAGTACTCCCTTCGCCCCCCTGACCATTGCAACATCATCACCCGTATGTCCATTTCCTGCGAATTAATTTTGATTCGCGAAATGAGTGTTTAGCTTCCTGAACGTAACCTTTGAATTGTTACGGTATCATGTTTTTGGTGGAGATCATTGCTTGAGTTTGCTAGGAGCCAGCTGAAAGCGATGTATTGAACTGCTACAGGTGTACATTAACCGTTGCAGCGGCCGAATTGCGAAATCTTTCTGGAAATGCTTAGATTTGTGGAGGCATAGGTGCAGTGACAGTTGTGTAACCTGTCTCGCGGTACACAGCGAAGGTGGCGGTCCTTATTTAGACTGATTTGATAACGGAACACCCGCCCACGTAGCCGACGTCGCAAAGTCACCGCTGTGTGGTAAGCTGATTCGAACACAGGTAGTGAAAATGTTTCACTGTCAGCATTTGGCCGCAGTATCCCACGAACTGAAGGCGTGTAACGTCTTCGACGGTCATCTGTCCGTCGGGTGGGGACGTTAAGATCGGCGGCTAGCTTGATGCTATTCGTGAGGAGTGAACTACGTGCGAGCAACGGGTTTCACCCTCTCCCTTCTTGTCATCCATAACGGCACAAACCTAACACTACACTGCACAAGTACTCACCACAGTCATCCAGGCGACACAGATACACACTTCACACTTCAGAACATGTCGGAGGAGGGCAATGGCAAACCATTTTCACTAGGACCCTACCATGAGCGCCGGTGCAGCCTTCCTACATCTGCTCTCTTATGCTTATGCCCTGTGGATGGGACTCCTTTGACTCTGAATAATGTAACAGTGCAGATGGTTATTCCGAGTCGTGCAATAAATGTTTCCGAGCATTTTTATGCGCAGCAATGTGTCACTTGAATTTGATTCGAGGTTCACATGGCTCTAAGCACTATGGTACTTAACATCTGAGGTCATCGGTCCCCTAGAGTTAGAAGTACTTAAACCTAACTAACCTAAGGACATCACACACATCCATGCCCGAGGCAGGATTCGAACCTGCGACAGTAGCAGCAGCGCGGTTCCGGACTGAAGCGCCCAGAACCGCTCGGCCACAGCGGCCGGCTGCTTCGAGGGTTCAGGTCGCTGGAGGGCACTGATTTCAGCCGCAGCTGCGAATGGAAAATCGCGCGACACCACGGAAGCTCGGAGGACGGGCGACAGTAACGTTTCAGTACTACCCGGGCCTGGTCTACACCGTCCGTGAGGCTTCTGCCGGCGCCGCGGCGCGGCTTGCGAAAGCGGCGTCTTCGGCTCCGGCCGGCGCTCCACGGCCTTGTGACGCATCCAGAGGTCACCTCCGCTCCGTTCCACTCCGCTCTGCCTCCCGCGCAGCGCCCAGTTTCCGCGGAGGCGGCGCCCACGCAACCGCTCTATCAGGCCACGTGTGTCCCCCGCACTCACCACCGCCTCCCCGCTGTCCTTGTCCGCACGCGCCGCTCTAACGAACTTGACATGTATCAGTCTTGTTTACTGCGAAGTCGTCGTTATTGGCGACCCACTCTTTTAATAATTGCAGCAGATACCGAGTGAGATGGCGCAACGGTATAGGCGCAGGGCTCGTGCGCCAGACACACGGTACGTGCCGTTTCCCAACAGCAGTTCATGCAGATGTCGGAACAGTTTGTCGATGGCCGATCCGTTCCTCTTACTTTGCCTTAGTCAAAGCAAGCTTAGACTGCAGCATCCCTTCGACGACGAAGTCGCTGGAGCCAGAGCAAATATTCCTATTGCGGAAAAAAATCAACCTGGTGCTTTTCGAAACAATGTCTCTCCAATCTCGTATCTGTCAGGAAATTAAAAAAAAAACTCTCTCTTTGCATTTAAAAAATTCAGAAGGTATTCTGATACCATACACATATGCTGATCACCTCATCAATGCAGAATATAATCAGACAAATTACGAAATAAATACACACACACACACATTATATATATATATATATATATATATATATATACATATCTATTATAAATGTGTGTGTGTGTCACATATCCTACACCACTGGAGCGATTTCAACCAAACTGTGGGGGTAAGAACCACCTAGCTATTATACATGCGTGAAAGAGATACGTGAAAGACTCCCGCATCGTACATAACCTTAAGTACGTCTTTTCTGCTAATTGTGTTCTCAACATAATTCGGAGACATTACCCACATACGCCATTGTACGTGTATATACAATGTGCCTACATAGATGTATCACAGTGTACGACACATACACTATGTGAATTAAAGTATCCGGCGCCATCCATCGATAATACTGGAATTCAATATGGTGTTGGCCCACCCTTAGCTACGACGGCAGCTTCCATTCTCGCAGGCAACGGTCAATCAGGCGCTGGAAGGTTTCTTGGGGAATGGCACTCCAAAGAAATGGCTCTGAGCACTATGGGACTTAACATCTGTGGTCATCAGTCCCCTAGAACTTAGAACTACTTAAACCTAACTAACCTAGGGACATCACACACATCCATGCCCGAGGCAGGATTCGAACCTGCGATCGTAGCAGAATGGCACTCCATTCTTTACGTAGTACTGCACTGAGGAGAGGTATCGATGTCGGTCGATCAGGCGTGGTAAGAAGTCGGCTTTCCAAAACATCCCAAAGGTGCTCTGTAGGATTCAGTTCAGGACTCTGTGCAGGCCATTCCAATACAGGGATATTCCTGTCGTGTAACCACTCCGCCACAGGCCGTCCATTATGAACAGGTGCTCGATCGTGTCGAAAGACGCAGTCGCCATCCCTGAATTGCTCTTTAACAGTGGGAAGCAACAAGGTGCTTGAAACATCAATGTAGGCCTGTGCTGTGATAGTGCCAGGCAAAAAAAAAAATGTGGTGCAAGCCCGTCCATGAAAAACACGACCACTCCATAACACCACCGCTTCCGAATTTTACTGTTGGCGCTACACACGCTCTCGGATGACGTTCACTGGGCATTCACCATACCCACACCCTGCCATCGGATCGCCACATTGTATACTGTGGTTCGTCACTTTACACAACATTTTTCCACTGGTCAATCGTCCAACGTTTACGGTTCCATCACGAACCGAGGCGTCGTTTGGCATTTACCGGCGTGATGTTTCGCTTATGAGCAGCCACTCGACCATGAAATCCAAGTTTTCTCACCTTCCGCGTAACTGTCATAGTACTGCAGTGGATCCTGATCCAGTATGGAATTCCTGTGTGATGGTCTGGATAGATGTCTCCCTATTACACATTACGACCCTCTTCAACAGTCGGCAGTCTGTCAGTCAACAGACGAGGTCGGCCTGTACCCTTTTGTGCTGCACGTGTCCCTTCACGTTTCCACTTAACTATCACATCGGAAACAGTGGACCTAGGGAAGTTTAAGACTGTGGAAATCTCGCGTACAGACGTATGACAAGTGACACCCAATCACCTGACCACGTTCGAAGTCCGTGAGTTCCGCGGAGCTCCCCATTCTGCTGTCTCACGATGTCGAATGACTACTATGGTCTCTGATATGGAGTACCTGGATGTAGGTGGCAGCACAATGCACCTTAATATGAAAAACGTATGTTTTGGGGGGTTCCGCATACTTTTGATCACATAGTGTAGTTTAAGAGATTTAATGTCAAAAACACTGAGATGCGTGAAAAAGTGCCGCGTCACGCATGAGGTCTTAATACATTTGTTCTTTACTACTAAGACACTCCTACAAGCGAGTCAACTTACGAATATACCTGTAACCCTGGCAGCGCTTTTGACAACATTCAACTGCGAAGCGCAAACGGCTCTAGGCGGAAACAATAGCCGTCTGTGGAGCCATGACGCGATGTTGCCACAGAGACGGGTACAAAATCGTGTTTTAGACACGCGTAGCAGCTGCGCCCACTGTACAAAAATCTTTCCATGCTGTCACAGGTGTTTTACGAATACACAGCAATTAAAAATTTTTCTAACCCCCGCCCCCCCCCCCCCCACCCTGCTTCCCAGTTCCACTGTTCCAGTGCCGCATAGGCGCGTGGCAAGAATGAATGTGGGTGGACCTCCGCATTAGTTGTCATTTCACAAATTTCTTTCGTTGTCGTCATCTCGGCAGACGCGTGTGGGATGAAGTGGTTTGTCGCCCGGATCTTCCCGGAAAGTTTTGTTTCGGGATTTCGATAATAGACCTCTCCGTGATGCATCACGCGTCTCTTGTAACGTCTGCCACCGGAGTTTATGGGCGTCTTTATAACGCTCTCGCGCAGACTGAACGATTCCGTGACGAAACGTGCTGCTCTTCGTTGGATCTTTCCTATCTCTTCTATTAATCCAACTCGAGAATGGTCCCAGGGGGATGGACAGTTCTCAAGAATCGGTCGAACAAGTGTCTTGTTAGCTACTTCTTTCGTGGATGAATTATATTACCTTAAGATCCTACCGCTAGATCCGTCGATCGGAACGGGTTATAGTGGTTTATAAAATTTTTATATTCGCTGATGTGGTTAATTTTTTTTCTTTTTTGCGCTGATCACTTCATAAAGGACTGTAGTTGTGCGCGTCTGTTGGTCATATACCGATCCGTGATTGGCGACTGCTGTCGATCGCGTTCACTCTCCAGGCACGACAGCGGCAACAGCAGCAACGCGTTTTGCGACGCAGCGGTCGATGCCGCTCGCTGGTCCAGCACGCAGGCACGGCCGTGCAAGCCAGACAGCCGGGACCTCGGTCACTGTGCTGACGTCAATAGCCACCCTCTGACGTCACACACAGCTGACGCCGCGCTCGATAGCACACACTTGTTGAGGACGAGCAACAAGGGCCGGTGAACCCACAGCCCTACCCTGTGCCTTGCTTCATTAGCGCGGAACCGACTGCATCCTAGAAAATCAGAGCGCCATCACATCTACCTTTAGGCACAACACCCGTTGGAAAGCTCTTTCGGACACAGACATCTGTGGTAGTACCCGCGTTATCTCCAAAATGTGGCGTACAAGTGTACGGCCGTATACGGCATGGACACAAGCTCCTTCGACAACGTTTCTGAGAATGTTAGAGAATATTTACTGGGTGGCTTGCCATAAGAAAATTGCGGCCACTGGTGGCGCGCTACAGGGTATTTGTTTTGGAAACAGTATATCCACAACTCCACTTTGTCTTCATTTACATGTCATTTTTCGCATACTGTTCTCGAGATCGTTGTTACATTCCTAAGCGATCATTCATGTATACAGCCAAGCTGTCGAGTTGGTCACGGCTGTACTCAGTTGCATTTCTTTTAATTTATTACCCTCATTTATCTTGGTACTGTACTGAAAATACCAGATGGTTATAATTGAAATCCAACTAATCACATAGGTCTACTGTGGGTTGTAATTACCGTATGGCAGCGAAACTTGGTGGATACTCTACTGCATTAACGCAAGATACGGAACAGTAAAAGTTTTCTTTCCTTGGTCGCATTTCAAATGACGCACCTAAAAATATGCGCAACAATATTTTGCACTTTAGTCACAACTTCACGCTCAGAAGAAGCAAATTGAAATGCGTCCTCTAATCTGGATTCGTATTTTCTTGAGTTCACGCTGGCGCATATTTCTACGTTTGTTTCAAGTGTACCCGCCTAAGAATGCTAACCTTTATACTCCTCGTTAATATCATCACGACATGTTGTAAAAGAGCATCTAACAGACGTTACTACCTAATGGTTAAAAACATAACGTTTTTCAAACGCTCTTGAGCCTCATGACGATAAAGGACAAAATAATCGCATGTTTGGTGTTGACTTGTGTCCATTGTACTGCGTTGAAGCAAGCGCACGCTAACATACAAAAATATGGACCTAGTTTTTATGGAAGATTGTAGGTTAACAGGCCTTTGCATTACACATGCACCGTTATTCAACGACGTACCTGAGCTACGTTGCACTTAGTTTATCTATTACACACACCCGTCTTTGTAATAATCGTCAAGCTCTTCGTAAGCCCTTTCGAGACAGAACAAAATATGCAGGACATAAACCATCACAAATAGAAACCTTCGTAACTAACAACGACGTATTCGTTCTTGAACTACAGGTAGCAGAATCTTGTCACGATGGTTGCTCCACTCGAAAGGCGGCAAGCCATCTACCGGCAAACCTTTCGAACAAGAACCGTCACCGGCTCTGTCGTAAGTATGGTGTTCAACAGATCGTAGAGTTACGAGACCGAGTGGCTCTGAGCTAAATGAATTGGGCATCGCGTAACAGCGTTCGTCAATGAAAGCGTTACACGCAGCGCTTGATGACGCAATAATCAGCGCTAGGCGGCTGCCGGGAGGCGCGAATCAGCTGTATGACGACAGCGGCAGCTAGCTGTTATCCTATCGCGACAGCTTTTGATTGAATACGAACTTCCGCAGATGATGACGAATATCGATTTTTTTGCAAGCATCTTGTTTCTCACTTCCACGCACTCACGATACCAGACAAAAAGTATCCTTGGTACTGTTTCCATTACTTGCACAAGTACTAATGACGACGTTCAAATATTGCTGCAAGCAAAGAAGCGGTGTCTGATGTTTAACTCTCTCTCTCTCTCTCTCTCTCTCTCTCTCTCTCTCTCACACACACACACACACACACACACACACACACACACACATACACACACAGTGAAGTATACCAGTCATCACACAGGAAAAAGATTTTAAAACCTTCATTTCAGAATTTAGAAAGTTAAATTCGTTCCCAAACAGAGTGGGACTACGTTTCCACTACACACTGAGTTTTGACAATTTACCTTGGCTCTATTGCGACGGCACAGAGCCTGTAAACTGTGACAGGTCCATTCTCCTTAGTCTCCTTAGCGATTTTTATGATTTTTTTCAAAACTAATGAAACAACATAAATCTTTTTGCATGTTAGTTACTGATTCCTGTATCATATTTTCTAATTTTTATGAAATTCAGTCTTCATTTAGTCCCCCATCCGAGGAAATAAAGTTACTCTATCCAAAATGAGACGTATCCTGCACTATAGCGATATCGAATGTCAGGGAGAAAAGAATATAATAATTTAATCTAGAAAAAGTTTTCCAAGACATTGTAAAAGATAAGGACAACGTAACTTGCAACACTTATTGTGAGATGTAGATCAAAGAATGTCGGGCGCAGCGCGGAGTAACGGTGGAATGTCGCCGAAAGAAAATAGTTTTCTGCATTAATGAGTGATTTCGTACGTCCAACGTGATGCTAACTAACAGGCAGTACTCCGAACAGTAAAAATATTTAAGCAGCTTCTATAGCTCTGCAGAATAATCAAGCCATAGTTGTAGTACCCATACTCAGAAACCTGTGAGCAAACATTTCAAACTATCGTAGAAGAATGAAATACTGTGACGTTATTTTTGCAGCAGCACGATGCTCAAGCGCCTACTCGCCCAGTCTCTACCATAGACCCTGTTGTAAGACAGGACTGTAGAAACGTGAAGTAAGTCGGGATGTAAACGCGGCTCGCTCGCTCTCTCTCTCTCTCTCTCTCTCTCTCTCTCTCTCTCTCTCTCTCTCAATCACACACACACACACACACACACACACACACACACACACACACACACAAAACTTCTTTTTAGTGGACGTAAACTACATCAAGCAAAATACCTGCAGATAATACAGATGTCACACAACGCAGTGCAGTTAGGGCTGATACTCGGGAAGAGTGAGGCAGAAATTTACCAATACTTCAGAGGGCAACAACAGTTCAGGCATGATAAAATGCGTTGGCTGCTATGGACACTTCCAGTTCTCATGCCCTGTGATGAATAGCTTACAATTAAATGCTTACTTAACTGTGCGCTCAATCAGTAAGAAACTGACCGTCCTCCTTCTACCTTCCACCCCAGTCCTTACTAGGGCATGCTTTGTGCAACACGTTCTCCATTCACGATAATATCGTACGCCCATGTCAATTAATTTAAAAGGCAATTAACGGAAATCAATTAATTCAAGGCGTGATACGATCAGAGAAGGCAAGGAACACAACAACAATATCATATATCCCCCGCTCGCAACTACTGCAACGTCTGCAATACTGCCGGATCTATGAAACACGTCGTGCTTCAGTATCTACCTAATTTACTTTTACGTGTTAAAAGGTTTTTATTGTATACTCAGGTGAAGGAAACTTGAATTAGTGACGTGAACACAAGAAAAAATGTCTGACTTAGATTTGAGGAAAGAAGAATACAAGAATAGGTGATTGGGTGCTAAAATTCCAAATGATTTACCGAATATCCGAACTTCCCACGTACAACCTTTCAAAAAATGGCTCTGAGTACTATGGGACTTAACAGCTGTGGTCATCAGTCCCCTAGAACTTAGAACTACTTAAACCTAACTAACCTAAGGACATCACACACATTCATGCCCGAGGCAGGATTCGAACCTGCGACCGTAGCAGTCGCGCGGTTTCGGACTGCGCGCCTAGAACCGCGAGACCACCGCGGCCCCCTACAACCTTTCAGTTTCCCTGTTAAGTGTAAGCGAAGACATAGCACTGTTCTGCCCTAGCACTGGAACAATTTTGATAATAGTCGTTCAAGAACTGGAGCACGTTGTCACAGGTACAGGTAACCGCTTCCATCGTATCGTTAACTCGAACAATAATGTCTAGCAGCGAGAGAGACGTCCATCAAATCGGTCAATCACAATGGTGGCTTTTCAGCCACGTAACCATAATCCCATTAGTTACATCATTCAGTCGGAAGCTTTACACATGGTACCGTCTACACATTCAACATTACATTCCTAAATTTCGATTTATTTTAACTTCAATACATTAAATACGATTCGTGCTCTCATTACTGAATAATCATGTGCTCCTAACAAGATTGTATTTGTTTCTTTTACGGCGCACTGGAATAAGGCTGCGATACGAAGTATTACTTTCTATACGCTGACGAAAGAAATTCAGACAATGGAACACAAAAATGAAATAATTTTATTGCTTCAGTCAAATGGTTCAAATGAGTCTAAGAACTATGGGACTTAACATCTGAGGTCGTCAGTCCCCTAGACTTAGAACTACTTACACTTAACTAACCTAGGGACATCACACACATCCATGCCCGAGGCAGGAATCGAACCTGCGACTGTGGCAGCAGCGCGGTTCCGGACTGAAGCGCCTAGAACCACTCGGCCACAGCGGCCGGCTGCTTCAGTCAGTTTTTTCTAATAACTATTAGCGCGGCGACGCGTTTCGGAAGAATATTGCCATCACGTGCGTTACACATGCACGTACATTAATATGAAATGTGATGGGGATTAATTCCTTGGTGTGCAAATATTCCTCGTCACACTTAGGATTAATGTTCGCGTAACTGTAACGCATATCATGATAGCAAAATCCTGCCGAAACACGCCGTACTAATAAATGTTAGCAAAAAGTGACTGAGGCAGTAAATTTATTTCCTAAATTGTACAACCCCAACAAAGAAAAAAGAAATTAGGTAGCAGGAATTAGAAAAAAACGTTTATGAAGAAATTGCGTTACAAAGAAAGCGTATTGGTCCACAGTCAGGTCTCGAGGCACACATTTTAAGTAGTATAGAGCCACATTGAGTTAAAAACACACTATTGTCAATATATTCGAAAACTAAATTTCCCTTAGAGATAGGCTACATAGATTGTCGTTCTTAACGTCGTCATTTTTAACCGTTAGAAATATACGGATATTTAAATGTACACAAGATAGAAAAGTTTTCATCAGGCGGAGACATTTGTCGATGGTGCGGGGGGAGGGGAGGGGACGTTGGGGGGGAGGGGAGGAGTGAGAGTAGAGCCTACAGAGAAGTACACTCCACGGCTGAACCCGCGGTGCGGGCATTACCAAGCGAAATTTTTGGATACGGCAAAAAAAATATTTTACATCAATGTCGAATTTAAAGTCCTTTAAGACAACAGTTAGGGTTATTATTTACACTTTTTTGTACAATTGTTATGATTTAATGAATTGATGAGATTCAAAATATTAAAGGAGTTGAAATCATAAAGGTGTTCAAAAAGAATCTATTAACATTGCTACGAACAGCTGCTATAAAATTAGGAACTAAAAAATTTGATTCATGCCCATGTAAAATTCGGTATAACAATTTTAAAAGTGACGCACACAACTGTAAGCAAATTAGAAGCGTACATCTATTGCAACCAAAATTTTTTTTATAAAATTTTATCCGTATTTTTATAAAAGCAGGTTTGTTAATTTGTCTTTTGAATTTTCCGCTTAACCGATCACGGCGCTCGCGTAACCATGCTATGACGCTCTAGTCAGTAAGCTTATTTTCAGATTCAATCGATTTTAAAAATATCTGGTAAGTTTCCGCAATATCTTATTAACTAAAGAAGTTACCTTAAATTGTTTTCTCCAGCTTCAAAATTTCAAGCATCAGCGTCTGGTGGAGAAAAAAAAATTGCCTAGTTTTTACCCCGCTGTAGTTTTTGTATTTATGTGCAATCTTATCTCAGGAACTGCTCTACGGATTTGGATACGGTTTTTTATAGCGGAAAGACTGATTCGCGAGGAAGGTGTGTGTGTGTGTATGATTTGTTAACACTAGTTAGTGATGAGTGTGTAATATATGAATTTTTATGTTTCATATTTAAATGGCGTTTGGACTGACATCTAGTGGCAATGGTGGGAGCTACGAGCTGGTCAGCTGGAGAGGAGACGGGATCTGGTGGGAATGGCAGTGAACTAACAGGAGCTGTAAATCCATAGAGCACCGAAGTTTGACCAGTATCTATGTACATATTGTAAGGTGCCCCTCCTCCTTCCGCCCTCTTCCAGCGTTTTTCTGTCTGTATGCGGAGGTTAATCTCAGGAACTAGTGTAGTGATTCTCATATGTGTTAGCTAATAGACTGACTTACGAAGAAGGTTTCTGTATATCACTACAAACGTTCGGCCGTAGATACTTACACGGGAAACTCCCCATCACCCCCCCCTCCCCCCCCCCCCACATTTTGTGGTAAGAGGGCCCATTGGATAACCCATCAAAAACTGAGTACAGATTAAGCATGAAAACATGAAGAACGTGCACTGAAATGTGAAAAAACAAGAAGTAAAATAGAAACAGTGGACGGTCCCAGAACAAGAAGCGCAATATAGAGCAGCTAGTGACAGCAAAAGCAACGGCATCGTGGTTAAGTGGTTACGGTGTTGAGTACCAAGCAGGCAATCCTTGTTCAAACCTCGGTCGCGCATTTTTTTTTTCCGCTGATCGCTGTATTCAATTTTGCGCCTGTGTCGTGATGTAACGTCCGATTGCAACAGCGGGGTGTAAGGGAGGGCTCTATAATGACAGCAGATTCTGCACAACTACTCTATTAGCAGCCAAATGCAACTGGCTTTCGAATGGGAATCGCGAACGTTTGATGAAAAGGCGACAAATCAACCGAATCCTCCACCGGAACACACGTCTGGTGTGTCGTACACGGCATTAGTGACAGTATGTGTGTCATTTGATAGGCATCTCTTAACCGACGCACATAATTTTTACGTCTGGTAAGTGGAAGAGAGATATGCCTCTTTGCCCGATTTAGATGTTCGTACGAATGAATTTGATCACCCCCCAAGGAAATAATGAAAACATAATAGTTTGTTACACATGCTGCAACAAATGGCTGCAACAAATGGCTGCAACAAATGAACGCAACAGCTTCACAATCAGTCAGTTTCTCAGTGCTCTGTCAAAACATATGTTCGTAACGTTTTTGAAGTTACTTTCCGTTCAGGAAATTTTGACCCTTGAAAGCTTTGTTGTCACACCGTTCACACCCCTTTACATGTTTTCATTTCTGTGAGAAGTCTATATGATATCTCATCTGCTCTCATTATTCATCACGTTTACTTGCAACGGTAACGTATTCTTACCACATGACTTATAATCTATAAGAAATATATAGTATGATAACTGCCAAGACTATAGGAAGAGAACAAACACTTCAATGACCGGACGGACAGTTCATAATATCGCGAAAGAAAATAAATAAAAATAAATCGCAGGAGAGAATTTTGAGCATGGCTCGTCCACTTTACAATCGAACATTGTGACCACTTAACCACGACTTTGAAGTTTTGCTCAATATTACACTTGATGAGCTTGGACCGTTCACTGTTTCTATTTTCCATTTTTTTTTTCTCTAAAGTTCAGTACGCCTGCTTCCTGTCCTCATGGTTGATCTATGTTCAGTTTCTGACGCGCTATCCACTGGGCCATCTTACCATTAAATCTGAGGGGGCTGTATGGGGAGGTTCCCTTGTTAGTGCTGCCGTGCGAAGCCGTGGCGACCGCAGGTATGTTGTAAAAGCATAATCAGATGACTGCGTCGTATTTACAGGATGAATCGGTAATCAGCTGTGGAATGCTTTGAATGTAATGCGCCCCTACAGTGAAAACATTTCAAATTGGTAAATATTCGAATAGGAAATTAAAACGGAAGATAAATTCAAGCTGAAAGTTGCATGATAAATGTAGAGTACATGTATTTACATTGAATGTGCGCTAACGGCTTTGAAGCCTTGTATTTTTCCATGTAGCAAGAAGCAATGTACTGATAAACGTATCGCTATGTTGCATATTTTTTCCCTTTTTTTAACACCAAAATTCCGTTTAACATTGATTTAAAAGTAGTTGCGCTTTTTCCAACGGAAGCGCCACGTGTTCGTTCGCATGTCACTGGGAACTGAAGCGAGGACCACGAGGTTTGAGTGTCATATATCAGCTGTCTACTGAAAAATACAGCCGAATATGGCCTTACAAAACTAGTAAGCACACGTATTTTAGGATTGTGGCCGTGGTGGCCTAGCGCGGGCAGAGTGCTATACTCAGACTCCATGGCAGCCTAAGATACACTCACCCAGCCTTTGCCGAAGTTCTTTCCTAGGAGCAATGGCCGGCTGGGGCGAGGGACACGCCACCCCCCCCCCCCCCCCCCCCCCCCGAGTCTCGACGAACAGAAAGGCCTGCAATTAGGCCAGTAGACCCACTCCAGTCACGGGCCTGCGCCACCACACTATTCAAGCGTTTATTTTAAATTTTTGTGGCTGCAGCTTAGACAGCTTGCGCCAATACCGCCAGAGATATTACCTATTACTAATTTCGAAATTGAGCCACAAATACGGCGGCAAATGCTTCCAGAAGGCACACGACATGCGAGAAACGCGAAGAAAACCGTCTTCAAGTAAACACCGCTTCAGCAAACTCGTGCGCCAGGATTGCCCAATAGCTTTTATCGACCAGCGCCACGTCATTATCACTCTCACAAACACATAAACACACACGCACGCCACCGCTCCCCTCTTGGTACCCGTCCCGCCAAAGGAGTGAGACGAAGGAGGACTTACGCTTTCGTGCGATAAGGTTATGTCGGCGATGAAGTTGACTGCACTTCGGCAAAGGTTCTGACGGGCTGCTGAATGACGTCGGATGAAGCTCAGCTGACCCAACCGATAACGACCATTATATTGGGGAAAAAGTAACGATAATCCAACTCCGTCACTACGAACCGGCAGGTCTCTCTCTCTCTCTCTCTCTCTCTCTCTCTCTCTCTCTCTCTCTCTCTTTTCTCATTAACACATATGGACGCTTGTGCATACGTGCTTTCCCGCTCATTATTCCGTATTCCGTGAATGGAGACAAGACTGTGTCTTGCAACGAATCACTACTTCACAAATAATTTGAAAAGAACTCGGAATACAAAACGAAGGACAATTAGGCATAATAGGAATCCCCAAATCTCATGAGACTGCATAAATTATTCGCTCACATCTGTAACCATTACTAAACTGAAGTTCCTCGTCGCGTCTGTATATGAAAATCTCTGGAACTACTGTAGGGATTTTCATGTAGCTACTTACAATTAGTGCAGTATGTCGCTTGCAAAAAACTAATTTCCATATAAATTTTACTGACAACTTATTTAAATGATATATCTGCCCTGAACGTCTGCACACACCTCCAAGCAGGCATGCACCATTATTCATCCTCCGTAATGGATCGACTACTTATATTCTGATCATGTCCCGCAACCAGGAAGTGTATTTTGGGAGTGAAACGTTTGTAAACTGAAGTATCGCGACTAAAAAGTGGGAAATGCAGTATGTGAAACTCTGCTAACCTGATCACATTACAAACAAGACATGAAAAACTAAAATCGTCAGCATTCGCAAATGAAATATCTTCATTGGTTAATTGCAGATGTATTCGAAAACGTTCGCAATGGTATGAATTACCCGCCTGCTCGCAAAAATACGACTAACTTCCTTAAACACAAAAACTACCGTGAGTGCCTGATTCAGGTTCTTTCTAGTTACATAAAGTCTGTTTCAGGGCCTGCTAGAAATACTCCACGCGTATGGCTATTGCACCGTGCGCTAACGTTGTGGATTTAAACCCACAAATCTACGTAGTTTATCGCGGAGCGCAGACATGACGCATTGTGGACGACGATTCATCCAGCAAATGGCAAAATTAATTTCCGTGGACACTTTTGGTGCAGCACATGGGGAGTACTGTTTGTGTTGGTACCTTTCTACCGTTCACTTAAAAACAAACGCAGCGCTCCACAAGCCATAATTACAGTTGTCCACACGATACAGATAGTTAGTTAATATTTTATAACGGGTCGGCGGAATGTAATAGGCTCACTACATCGACCTAAAGGAACGAATATCCCCAACGCGATCATAGGTTTCATTGCCGCGGAATGAGTATCGTTGCAGTCAAAGGCTACTAAATTTTCATTTTACGTAAAATAACCAATCTAGCGTTCACTTCCAATTAGAACGATCAAACACGGTGATGCATTTGAGAGAACGACGGAACCAATCTGCGTCCGGCCATCCTTATTTAGGTTTTCCAGGGTTCCTCTAATTCGCGTTAGGAAAATTCCGGTATGGTTCCTTTGAGAAGTACATGGCCGATTTTCTTCCACTAACACAGCTTAAGATCCGTCTCTAATGACCACGTCGTCGACGGGACGTTAAACCCGTGTCTTCGTTCTCTCCAACCAAAACCAGTTGCAAATCCATGTAACAAATTGTTATCTTCCGGACAACAATGCAGTAACTATAAAACTTTTTCCTGCTGATTTCATAAATAATCAAGCCCTCTGTGGACAAGTATGAAGCTGCAACAAATGAAACCCATCAAGACCCTAAATAATTAGGACGGTGGTAGTGTTGATAATACCGGGTGGTGAAACTTAGCAGATATGCTACTGCCTTTATGCAGAACCGATTTACACGTTATAATATTAGATCCGATTTTGGCCACCAGTTGCAAATCTGGCGCTGTCCTCCATCTCGTCGCCGTCTCTGATGCTCACATGCAACAAATTATGAAAGCGGTGGTTAGTAAAAAAAACATTATACCTTTTTCACTTGTTTGATGTTTTCTGCTCACTTCCCCTTCCTAGTCCATAACGTATGAAAACATTTCTATACCGTCTTTCTTGCATTCACAGCACCAGATTTGCATCTGGTGGCCCGAATTGAATTTAAATTTTATTTTTTTCCATCGTTAATCGGTTCCGCAATAACCTGTTAGGATATCTACCAAGTTTCGTTTCCATACGATAACTACTGTCCACATTGGCCTTCTGTAAGAAGCTGCACTTTAATTATAACCACCCGGTACTAGCTTCCCTGGTTGAGGTACAAAGTTAACTTCACCTACTATGGATGGGACTGCTTCCGCAGTAGGGCATTTCGAACTGACCAGTATAAAGGGACACAACAGTCGCAAATCGGACTGGAGATTTTCTTGCGTTAGCGTCTACCGTAAAATGAATCGAGTCTATATCTCTAAAGAACAGCGGTTTAATTTATTCGCCCAAGATGACGTTAGTTACAAATAATGCGAAATTGATAAAAGCAGATTTTAACTAGTAGGAAACAACAAACGCAGCGCTCCACATGCCATAACCAAAAGAAAATCCGATCCGAGAACAAGTGTGACAAACTGACAATTATTACGAGCAGAAGGCTTAATGCTAAGAAAAACACAAGCAGGTTTCCTCACGGTATGATCGATTCGCTTATAATCGAATACTTATTCCTCTCTCGTTCACGCAATCGCGACTTCACATATCACAGACATTAGCGAACTAACAACGCACGGTAACTTCCATTTTCCGCTACCGGCCCCATCAAACGAGTCGCGGTCCGAGAATTTATCGCGCCCGCTTTACTCCATATAAAGGCGCACTCTGCAATTCAAATTTAAGGGTCTAGGGAAACATCTCTTTCGACGGCCGAAATTAGCGGTTTGTGGTAACGACGATGACGCTGGCGGCTGGCGTAAAATGTGTGGCAGAGCGGAGAAAGATCAGACGGAATAACACCGAGTTAAAAGACTTATACACCACAGACCTCTCAAAAGCAAAGAACAGAGGGTCCGTCTTAGCTTTTTTTCTGCTCTGCCTGTGGCAACGCTGTGCATTTTCAATTAAAAAAATGAAACGCGCATGTTTGTACTTCTGTTCGTGTTCTGTTACACACACACACACACACACACACACACACACACACACACACACATAACCCCACAGATACGCACGCGGAAAGACACATGCGAAGATGTACTGATACTCACATTAGAAAATGCAAGAACTCGAGCAGACACACGCATACAAAGACTCCAAAAACCAGGTTTCCCATAAACAGACCTCTCTATACAGGTTCTGGTTGGCCATTCTGGTAAAGAGGGCTTGGCTACCCAATCTGAGCTCCAAGAATTCATTTTCGCTCCACAGACGCTCTGTAGCTTCAGATGGTTCAAATGGCTCTGAGCACTACGGGACTTAAAAGCTGAGGTCAACAGTTACCTAGAACTTAAAACTACTTAAAGCTAACTAACCTAAGGACATCACACACATCCATGCCCGAGGCAGGATTCGAACCCGCGACCATAGCGGTCCCGCGGTTCCAGACTGAGGCGCCTAGAACCGCTCGGTCACCCGGGTCGGCCGCTCTGTAGCGTTTGTGTATGTGACTGGGGTTTCAGCTTACTGCTTCCTCTTCAGTATGTTGCCTAATATGAATGCCATGATTTTCTACAGAGTGATTATTGGTTTCATCAGGTAATTGTTTGACTGAAAAGAAAGTCATTTTTTCCTTATGAGACGGAGATATATTCACATTAGTGCTGATATACAGGGTGATTCAGATGTCCCTACTGCTGTCGTTTTATGCAACCCGCAATGTTACTGCTGGCCTTCATAAATCAAGCGCGATATTTCCATATTTTCTTGCTCGTTAGACGCAAACTGTTAGTCCACAGAAGAAATGAGAAGGACATTTTTATAGGAAACTTAATGTAATTAAATTTTGTACTGCGGTGGGTTTTCACTGGGTGCCAAGGTTTTCGAGTTACTCAAGAAAAAAGTACAAACTGACTTTTAAACCCCACTCCACCCCCACACTCATCCCTCACCAACCAGGATTTCTAATATGTTGGCCATGGCACTCCCTCCGGCCAGTGTACAAATATTTACGACTGCACGAACTATTGCCGATATTCGACGTTTTTTTGTCTCAATTGACTGGGCTGTTAAGCCACCAGCATAATCGGCTATTACGTTGACATTATTAATTTGTAAGTGCCCGTGAGGAAACGTCAGTTTTACAATTTTTAAGTGCTCAACCAACCAGGTGGCGTATTATGGCCAGTAAATGTACAGAAACTGAAAAACTATGGCCACTCGCTAAACCTGTTACAGTACAAAAATCGACTACTTTTTTTTATATAAATTTCCTTCAAAAGTTTTTTTTCTAATACTTTTGCTCGTAACGAGCGAGCGAGAGAATTTGAAAATCTCGCACGTAGTTGATGAAGGCTAGTTATTGCGGGTTGCATAAAACGATCGCGGTAGGGGCAGCTGAATCACTTTGTATTTCCTGGATTCGCAAAATCACAGTGTTTGGCACCAACCCTAAACGCTCCGTAGCTGGATAAATTGTAAACTACTACACCCTAGTGTCTCTGTTAGTGCCAAAGGCTTTTGCGCGCTGTCAGTGACTGGTGACGAAACACTCGCTAAAGCTATATATGGGTATAGGAACGTGTTATCACTCAGTCGGGAACTTTCTTGCCCCGTCTACTTTCCAAAGTGTTGGGTGTACAATAAATAATGCCCCACCAGTGTTTTCTAAAACGCTCGTGATCTATGTAGGCGTGTTTCAACCTCGCAGACATCTCGTGGCGTGGATCTCTTCGTGAATATGATGTTGCAGTGCCTGTGTTGTTAAGAAAAACACAAGCACTACAATACCACATTTACACTCCGATCCCAGTTAGCGACTTCCAATTAAAATGTCGCCTCTGTACGGGAATTACGCAATGTGTGTTCGAGTACAGGTAGTCACGCCAGAACGACGATATATAGAAGTTTGGGTCTGGCAGTGAATGGCGCACGGATAGCCAGAGCGGTTGAGGTGACCGGTCCCGTAAAGAGGGGAATCCTGGTTCGAGTCCCGGTACAGGTTTTCATTGTCGTCATTCCATTATAAGGTTTAGGGTTGTTCGTACTCTCGGCTGAGAGTGTATTTCATGTATCTTCGTGAATGAGTTCCTCCTGCTTGAGAGTTCAGAGGTCTATACGATGCGAGGAATTTGGAAATATAGTACACAAACGCAAAATGAGCTGCAACGATCATAGTTCAAGTTAACGCAATTTTATTATATGTTTTTCTAGCGTGCAAATAATTTATTAATTTCCTGACGTGTTTCTACTGCTGGCTACCTTCAAAAAGATGAAACATCGATACGAAATATCTTGTCAATGTAGTCGGTAAAAAACACATGCAAAAAGTTTTGCATTTGTTACTTGTACCGACAACATCGACGAGAGAGCTCGCATCAGTCAGATTCGCGTCCTTTTGAAGATGGCCCATGGTTGAAACGCGTAAGGAAATAAGTAAACCTCTTGTGGTCAAGACAAGAATACGATTATATAAACTGATCGTTCTTTGTGCAACTGATAGTGCTTGTGCTCTCTCGTTTGTTACTCTGCGAGGAGACTCACTCCTCAGCTGCCGCGTGAAAGAATGGATCAATTTCTCCTTCCATTACAGGAGGCACGAAAGTTTTAACGGAGACACACTACTTAACGAGTGTACAGCGACTGGCTGCCCCAACAGCTGAAC
Source organism: Schistocerca piceifrons (assembly GCF_021461385.2). Lineage (NCBI taxonomy): Eukaryota > Metazoa > Arthropoda > Insecta > Orthoptera > Acrididae > Schistocerca > Schistocerca piceifrons. The sequence goes on from NC_060141.1 coordinate 431,889,817, forward strand.
AAAGCTTCGACGCCTGCAGATGCTCGCGTGTTCGAAGCGGCCGGAGCGCAGAGAGAGAGAGAGAGAGAGAGAGAGAGAGAGAGAGCGATGGCATGATGCGTGGGTGGAAAATGGAAATAAGAAGAGAGAAAACGAGGTAAGGTAGGAGAGAGGGAAAAAAGGTTTGTGTGTGTGTGTGTGTGTGTGTGTGTGTGTGTGTGAGAGAGAGAGAGAGAGAGAGAGAGAGAGAGAGAGAGAGAGCAGGGAGTAGTGGGCGGCGGCGGTGGCGGGGGCAGCGGTAGCGGCAGGTGCCTCGCCGCCCGCGGCGACTGGCCGCTGGAAACCTGTTGCCTCGGCGGCCGCCGCACCTGCTACTGGATACGTGCACCTGCTGGAGTCGCCGCCGCAGACGCCGCCGCCGCCGCCGCCGCCTCGCTGTGACCCCGGGTCACGACGGCGACACGCCCCGCAACCTGTTGCTTCTTCCGCCTGCCCTGCTCGCCCCACTTCGGCGACGCGACGCGACACTGCCTCGGCGGCCAGTGTTCTCCGTGCCCGTTAAGTATGCGGCTCCCACAACGGGAAGCCGATCCCAAACCTGTTGGGACCTCTCCGCTTGTCTGGCGCATCGAGCCGCCGGCCTGCCTGTGTTTTTTAGACACTTTTCTCACGGGACTGAAGGTGCCTACACACGTATCTGCAGCATCGACAACCGTGCTCGATCGAGTATTTTGCTCGAGCATACGCAAATTCATTTGTGCTCTACGCATCGGAATTGCGTGACTGCTACGGTCGCAGGTTCAAATCCTGCCTCCGGCATGGATGTGTGTGATGTCCTTAGGTTAGTTAGGTTTAAGTAGTTCTAAGTTCTAGGGGAATGATGACCTCAGATGTTGAGTCCCACAGTGCTCAGAGCCTCTTGAACCACTCGACGCATCAGTTCCTGTTTACAATCTACGTTGGACTATAACGATGCGCTCTTTCTGTAGCCATTGCACGTGCAAGAAAAAGTATTAAAATACGTAAACAAATAAGTAAGAGACAAGAGGAAAATCTGAGGGAATCAATAAATTCGTGCATCTAAGATGGTTCAAATGGCTCTGAGCACTATGGGACTCAACTGCTGAGGTCATTAGTCCCCTAGAACTTAGAACTAGTTAAACCTAACTAACCTAAGGACATCACAAACATCCATGCCCGAGGCAGGATTCGAACCTGCGACCGTAGCGGACTCGCGGTTCCAGACTGCAGCGCCTTTAACCGCACGGCCACTTCGGCCGGCTTCGTCTAGGAGACGTAATCGAACGAGACAACTGAGGGAGAGAAGCCATTAAAGCAAGAGACTGTAAGACGAAGCCAGTGCACTACTTTACTGAGGAAGTATATAGGGTGTAATGGGCATAGGTGCAAATTTTTTGTATTGGTGACTGAGCACAGTGTACTGAACAACATTTCATCAGTATTTACGTCATTCACGGACTAATAATTATAGCTATTACAAATCTTATATTTTTAGGTTGAGTAGTACCTCCAAGTACATGCAGCAAGAGCATGTCAATGCTTATTTTCCCCTGGGTGGCAGGTCAGGTGCTGCAGTGAGGATGTGTGTGGACGGCCGAGCGGTTCTAGGTACTTCAGTCTGGAAACGCGTGACCGCTACGGTCGCAGGTTCGAATCCTGCTTCGGGCATGGATGTGTGTGATGTCCTTAAGTTAGTTAGGTTTAAGTAGTTCTAAGTTCTAGGGGACTGATGACCACAATGTTAAGTCCCTTAGTGCTCAGAGCCATTTGAACCAATTTTTTGTGTGTGGACGCTAAACGGGTAGTCTACACTTACAGGCGTAGTCAACTTAATGGTGCAGTCACGGCCGTGCAGAAAACACCAAATCGTAAAATTTGTGACTTGTTTGTGGGAAGACTCTTCGATGCAGAGAAGAAAAAATCTGCACAATTATGTGTGTACATATTAAGGCACCATATATAACAGTATCTGCACTTACATAACTGTTACAATCTGTATAGCAAGAAATCAGTATCCCCCAATGCAAGGCATCATTGTACAGTAATTCGCCCAGAAGCATTTTATGCAGCACTATGTTTACTCTAAACAAAATGGCGATGATGGAAGCACTGGAAATCAGGAAGAAAATTTTGAAAGTAATTAAATAGAAAAAGCTATACATAAGACGTGACAATAGTGAATTTTTATACACATTCTGAGAAAAAAAATTACAGACGTGATAAAGGAAAGAAGAATAGGTTTCTATCGCCCGTATTATAAGGATGAAACCCGTGAGACTGACAAAGAGTCTTCACCTATTTCAGTAAATTCCACCCAAAGACAAAGTGAATAAACAAGCAAGAATAAAACTTTTGGGAAACAATAATAAAGACGACTGGAGCCAGGTGAGGGTAAATATAGAGAAATGTCGAAAAATGGTAAGAGATTTGTTGAAAAGAGTAAAATAGAAACAACCGTTACCCACGAGGCTCGTAAGTAAAAGAAGAAAAACGAAACGTGATTTCTTGTTTAAAGGCTAGAAAATCGAACGAAATTATTATTTCTACGCGATTAACTTAATAAAATAAGAACGATGTCACATGGACGAACCTTCTGTCATTGGTAGCTCCTTTGATAAAAAGAATGTCACAGTCGTGACAGAAGTTCGAACATAATTGACGAAGTCGTTACAGTGCGCTAAGGAATGTGGGACCCATACCAAATAGGATTAACTGGAGAAGCTGGGGATCGGACACACAGAGGGGCAACACGTATGGCCACAGGTTTTTTCGATTTAGGGGAGAGCGTCACGCAAATGCTGAAAAATCTCAACTCGCAGGTGCTTGAATAAGCAAGGCAAGTGGACCATGAAATCCTATTCACAGAGTATCAAGGACCAGTATTAAGTGGGGGATTTAGATATACACTACAGCTTGCTACATATCGGTTGGTTGGTTTGTCGGCTAATTTGGGGGAGGGGTCCAAACAGCAAGATCATCGGTTTCATCGGATTGGGGAAGGATGGGGAAGAAGTCGGCCGTGCCCCTTCAAAGGTACCATCCAGACATTTATCTGAAGCGATTTAGGGAAATCGCAGTAAACCTAAATCAGGATGGCCGGACGCTCGCTGCATATCGCTCCCACATGGACTGCGGAAACAGGATTAGAGCCGAAGAGAACAGGGCGCCCCCTAACCGAATGGAACTGGCGTAAACCATAATAGAAGAAATTCCCGATTACCCTGGTTAATGCAGAACCGACGTGGTGCAACAGTTGTACAGAGAGACATTTCTGCGGAGGCTGGAGATCTCGCTGTGATGATCGGCTTTTCACACAGGCAGTCTGCTTGTGAGTTGACGAAGCCAACCAATGTGAAAGGAAAAATCCTGGTTGTCGTGACAGGCTGATCTGTAGCTTTGTTTATGCTAAGATGGAAGGGGATAGTCTGGGTGTGCGATGGCGAAGTCAGCGAATATGAAAGTAAAAAGTCACCTCAAGTGTCTCGAGTCTGCAGAAATGTGAAGTACTACAGTTCCACCCAAGTGTAACTACGCATGACTGTCGCAGACTCTCCAAGACTGCACGGATAATCCTCAAATACACACGTTTTACCGGAAACTGCTATCTAGTTTATTTAAAAAAAAGAAAAAGTAGCTACATGTTACATACCCAGCCCACTGCATTACGTACACGATTTCCTTCTACTTGCGCCGCGTGATCTAGGACGCTTTGCCACGGTTCGCGCAACTCCCTACGTCGGAGGTCCGAGTCCTCAATCGGGCGTGTGTGTGTGTGTGTGTGTGTGTGTGTGTGTGTGTGTGTTGTCCTTAGCGTAAGTTAGATTAAGTAGTGTGTAAGCCTAGGGACTGATAACCTCAGCAGTTTGGTCCCATAGGAACTTACCACCACCACCACCACCACCACCACCACCTCCTATTACTTGCTTTCAGCCCACTTTCGTGTAGTAACTATCCATTTTTTCTGTTTCTGTTTCTCATTCACTTTTTTCAGACTACGATTCTCATTTTTCGGCGAGCCAAAACATCGGTATATCCAAAAGAATTTTGGCTCTGAGCACTATGGGACTTAACATCTATGGTCATCAGTCCCCTAGAACTTAGAACTACTTAAACCTAACTAACCTAAGGACATCACACAACACCCAGTGATCACGAGGCAGAGAAAATCCCTGACACCCCCGGGAATCGAACCCGCGAACCCGGGCGTGGGAAGCGAGAACGCTACCACACGACCACGAGCTGCGGACCCAAAAGAATTTTATCCTGCATACTCTCAGTAACACATCAATGCAATCCAGTGCCTCTTCAAAATACACTTTGCTCACCATGTTTGCTTCAGTAATCTGCTTAAATTCCGGTTCGTAAGCATCATTGTCTAACTATTTGCAAATGTTTTCGTCATCTACGTAATCACAACAAGAAATTTGCTTCAGAAGAAAAGATTAACAGTGTCACGTTCCTCACTACCGTAACCTTTTAGTGGAGAATGTTGCAATTTTCTTGCACGAGCGAGCTGTTACCATCTTCACGTTTCCCAAGACTTACAAATATTAGTTCAAATTATAACAGAACACTTCAGGGCGCAGGATTAGCCGAGCGTCCTAAGGCGCTGCAGTCATGGACTGTGCGGCTGGTCCCGGCGGAGGTTCGAGTCCTCCCTCGGGCATGGGTGTGTGTTTGTCCGTAGGATAGTTTAGGTTAAGTAGTGTGTAAGCTTAGGGATTGATGACCTTACCAGTTAAGTCCCATTAGATCTCACACACGTTTGAACATTTGAACACTTGTTCACGGATAAACTGCATCCTAATATCACACACTTTCAGTAAATAAAATATGTAAACAAATAAATAATAGGAAAGGGGAAATGTGGTTTTGAAGTAAAAATTGGTTAACTGAACGAAAATCTTATCCCCCACTAGAAGACCTATGAATGGTTTAATTTCATTACGAACAACGAAAGAAAGCGTCATTCCTACTAACTCTGATCAAAAGCACGATACTATCGTGAGATAAGTTGTAACACAACTGACGAGAACGTTAGATGTGCTCGGGCATGTATGACACACGCCTTGTACGACTAATAAGAGACAAAGTAATCAGAGATGTTCGGCACGCCTGGTCACAGGTTGGACTGAAAGAAAAGCGTCACAAACATGTCAAAAAACCAGATCTGGCAGGAGCTTGAAAAAAGGAGCCATATACCTCGCGAAAGCCTACTCAAAAAATTTCAAGACCAAGTATTAATTGGAGAATCTAGGAATATTCTACAGCTCTCTACTTGCCACTCTGCAGGGAACTGATTAGCCAAGATGTATCTGAACAGCCATTCCTCCCGTAATTCGTAACTGAATTTAATGGGTAAAATCCCTAAAACGTGATACAGTTTTTTTGGGGGGGAGGGGAGGGGGGGGGGGAGGAGTGAAGTGTTCCCTGTGTTCATGTCCTTCACACTGATTTACAGTGTGCTGATGTAGGATAATAGCGAACCATTTCATTTCATACCTGAAGCCTGTCATTCTATCTACGAGAAGCTGAGTAGTTATTATTTACTGCCTAATTAAATGCGTCTTTTTAATACCAGTTACGTAAAAATGCTTCATATTTTACTAAGAGAGATGGAATGCAACACCTCTCTTTGTCTTAAAGTAATAGACTTTCGATTTAAAGATTTCCCCCCCCCCCCCCCCCCCAAATACATGAGTCTCATGCGCTGGAAGAAATTATTCCAGTAATGCACAAAATTGTTTTGTGCACCTTCATGTTTTCGGAGCGGAATGACTGCTCCATTAAATTTCGCCCGTGTGGCTGCACACCCGAAATTTAATGGAGCGTAATTGTTTTGTTTCATATCGCTCGAGATGGTGCAGATAAGTAAACTGCCACCAACTGATATGCTTCTAGAAGCCTTATTGTGTCTAGTATACCTCACCCAGTGGGTGTTCGTTGGTAATGTCGCAGTATCGAAAATCAGCGCTTCCTAGAGAAGCCAGTACGATTAAAATGTGCGCACATTTTCCTGGACCCGTTTATCAAAGACATGAACCCTGGGTCTACCGCATCATTAGCCAACGGTTCACACACAGATATGGCGTAAGGTAGGTTTCTGCGTTTTTGAAGCTCCCGATAGGTATACGCCTCCTATGTTCGTTCGATGTTTACGTCTTTTCACCGGTATACGTTATTCTTTGCGACAATATATTCCGTTAAATTAGTATTGTTTCTGGCCTTCACATACATTTGCTTCGGACAAGATTATTCGTCGAACCGACAACTGAACCCCTGTCACAACTGAACAAGTCAGTTATGCTCACGAAAGGATTTATCTTGTGGCGTTATCTCATATGTAAATAAGTGGCAACGGTAAATAGATGTCTATATTAGCACCAAGTAAAATAAAACATCGTAATGTACATTGATGATGTGTCAGCTCAGTTGGTAGAACAAGTATTCCCTTGTAGCAGAGATTTAAAACCAGTACTCCGTTTCAAAAACAATTAAGGTCAGAAAATTATTTTTTAGGAAAGGTGAAACGTACAAGAGGTACAGATTATCAACGATGGGAGTAAGGGAGAAAAAGAAAGCTCGAGCTGGAAATGACAAACGCAAACTTTGTACGGAAACATACCAAGTAATTCCAAGAACGAACTACAAATGAAAGGTTTCAAGATAATTACGTTAAAAAGTAACCACGACATTCCTGGAGTACAGGATATGTGCAACTTGCTGTGCAGGGGTAAAAAGTAAAATATCTAGAAGCGAAATAATATGCATTTGAATCTTTGATTCGATTTTGTTGTTGTTCGATCGTGATAATGGGTAATTAATCCAGGACATACACAAAGACACGTTTCAAAAATTAAAATACCACAGGATCTGGGCAATATCATCTGATAAGAAGAGAGACTAGAAGATATTTTACATATTTCCTCTATTTCGCATCGGTCTTGAAATATATATTTTCAAGAATATTATTACTTTCGTTGCCGTTGTTAAACACTGACTGGACCTCAAGTTACCGAATTACTTAGCAGTATTTACACTGGGCCTATACAAAAGATATGAGACGATTTTACTCGTCATCACACTTCCCAGTCATTTGACACGTCTGTTCACCATTTCCTGTTCTACGCAACCTCTTCATCCCAGACTAGCACTTGAAACCAACGTCCTCAATTATTTGTTGTGTTTATTACACTCTCTGTCTTCCCTCGTTATTTTACCCTCTACGGCACTATTTCCAAATCATGAGCGAACCTATGCTCTGCTTGCTCTACGTATTACGCTCTCGATAAACTTTTATACAGACTATAGCACCAGTCCTTTCAAAGTATATTTCTGATTTTTCGGAAAATGAACTAGTTAAGTAGTAAGGCAGGCGTAGTCCTTACATTAAAACATGATACACACCACCTTCTCACACACTACGATCTCTCCCTTTGTGAAAGGAACTGTTGCGTATCTAGCATAGTCCAAAATGCTAAATGGAAAACCTACATCCAACGCTCACAGTAGTCATCTTCAGTTCTCCAAAACATAAGCACGTGTGTCATAGTTTATCATTTAAATAGGTAAAAATCTCATTTTGACCAATAGAAGGAAAAGATGGAAACAAATTTTGGTTGTAACTAGTTCTTCACTGATACCTTCGGTAACGTAGTCGCCAGGAATTGCCGGGCTCCTGGCATGTTCCACTATCTCAATGGGAAAAGATATATACGCTCGCAGCCGATTATCTTGGCTTTGTTGAAGTGTTCAACCTTGTATGTTTACAGTCACCGCAAGAACGAAAAACAAAAACAGGCACAAGACATTAAGCGCTGGGTTCATTCATCGCAAAAGAGTTTCTCGAGCACTTTGAGAAAGTTTTCTGCGAACCACTATGCCTTGTCTCGCGAACTGGCACGTCCAGCGAAGTGAAATCTCTCTCTGTCACTCGTAAAACAGTGCAGCTGATCTGACTCACCCTCGTACCATATCTGAGGCAACACACAGTTCCTGCCGTCGTCGCCGTGCGGGTGTTATCAGATGTGAGGAATGTGAAACACAACGCTACAGCGTACGTTTTACTCTGCCTAGTAGCGATAAGTCTCCCATACTTCCCTTCATACAAGAAAATGGGAGATTTTGTAGGAAGCTTCCGCAGGTGTTGGCCCAGAGTCATTCCACGTTTTATCATTTAACGATTTCTGACACAAAAGGAATGATGCCGATGGCATTTTTTTAGGAAATGTATGTAGGCGGTGTATTATTGGGAGGCTGTTCCTCGATCTTCATCGGTGATTAATTTTCTCAAAACCGACTGACTTAGTGGCACTTGGGCACATAAGTTACCTGGCATTCATAGAAAACAACTTGTAGTAATGTATTGAGCCATGGAATCACAGGATGCAGACGTGTAAGTGATCAATAGCTCGTATTCCGAAGACCTCCATCGCTGCCTCAACATATTTTTGATAATTAAAAAAAAATCTGTGTCATCAATCTCGTTTCTTTTGAAAAATAAAGAACCGACTTCCGGAACACGATTTTGTTCAATGACAAGTTATTGAAACTTTTGCTATTTTCTTTGGCCTCTGGAATGGTGGCGGATTCAACATTCATTTTGAGCCACAGTTGTGCAATGTCAAACAGAATATGCACTGCATATACAATGCAGCTTACAAATATATTTTTCATGTAGATAAAACGAATATTACCCATCTTTTGCAACCAATGTCTATTATTGTTTTCAACGAAATATGTTACACCAATTGAACTAAGCATTATGAATAGTTTTTGTGTCTTCGTTTCCCGTGTCCATTGGCGCTTGTTTAAGCACTACATGAACACAACCTTCATGTATCACTAAACTAAAGTCTCCCGTCTGTGTATGATGGATAATCTCAGAAACTAATGTGCGTATTCTCACCAATAGATGACTGATTCCCGAAGAAGGTTTGGGTGTATAATTTATTTCCTGCTACGGCGGGCAAGTCTAGCAGCCGTACTTTCTTATGTGCTATCCGTGCAAACCCAGGGCAGGTCTTAGTATATACCAGACAATAGCAGAAAGCGTAATTACCAGCCGGTCAGGAGTTTGGGTAACGAGAAAGAGAAAAAAGGATGCGCTGCTAAACTAGGAAATGAAAGAATAAAAAAATCGTAGAGGGGGAGAAAAGAGGTTATCATGATATGGATGATAACAGAAGGCCAAAGAAGATATTGAAGGGATACCAGAGGTGAAAGGAATACGTTCTCGACAACCTGGAACGTCCCCTTAGAAAAATTATAGATGACTGTGCTTAAACTGAAACACAATATTTTTTAGCGCAACGCAATCTGACTTTCAAAAATCCCTACAAAAAAATGGCCCTGACTAACATTAACCTATACCATTCACAAATCACTTACCTCACAAAAATCTTGGTTACTCCAACTACTGCAATACAGCGAGCGCTACTACTGCCAGCTAAATAAAAGATTCAAACTACGGAAGGCACTAACTACTGATAGGGATAGTTAGCAAATGAAAGATTTTAATAGAGAACAAACAATGTATTTACCTTAATAGTGTTCAAAGTTCATAATATATATAGCAGTTCATGACATCCAGTCTTACAAATTTACTGTCTCTGTCCAGATCATCCGCTCTCAAAAATCCGCCTTCTCACTTCCCCACATCCACCACTGCTAGCGGCTCACCTCCAACTGGGACGCTACGCGCTGTTCACATCCAGCTGCCCAACACTACAATGGCAGACAACAATGCAAACTAGCCACAGACTGCACACAGCACAGCCAGTGATTTTCATACAGAGCGCTACGTGGCGTTACCCATAAGAAAACAGCTTACTTACAAACCTTAAGGATGGTTGGCAATGTCAAAGAACTTATGAACTCAAGGAAACTCCAAGAAAACATAACAGTAACGATGACTACTGCTGGTTTTCAGCACCTGTAACCACTTGAAAATGACCCAGAATTGAAATTGCAGTAGTGGATATTTAAAAATCCAGGGCACATGATGCAATGGCTCACCACAGTAGGGCAAAATCTCTCTCTTGCGTTCAAGAAAAGGTACGCTGCTGGCGGATCGCAAGACCACGTCTGAAATAAACCGTTCGTCCACTGCCGCTGATTTAACCATTTTGATGAAAATTGTTATAGCACAGGGACACTCCTCGATGTCGAGCAAAATCTAGGCATCATTACTCTTGTTCCTTAAGAAAGGGAGCTGTAGGAACGTTTAGAACTTTTCAAAATAATTATAAAAGGATGCTTCCCCAAACGTAAGTTGAATGTTTTCTGTTTAACACTTACAGATGTAAAACAATCACGGTTGGTCTGAAGAGCAACGTGCGTTACCAGACATGTGAGTCATACAGTCAGTATACAGACTGCCCATAAAATTCATTTTGAATCTACAGTTTCGTAAGCAGACTCTGCAACACACAGTATAGAGCGAGCAGAAGGTACAGCGTTGAAATATTATCGATTTTCTTTCCTTCTGTTCTCGTGCACTGAGCGAGGGAAAAACTGACACTCTAATGTGGCTTTGCCCGCGCCATAATCTCCCATATCTTACTGTCGTGATCGCTACGGCGAGATAGACAATGGCCGGGGTCGTCTTCGAATACTAAGTTCTCTAAATTTACCCAACAAGGTTTCGGGAGAACTACGTTTAATTTCTTCCAAGGATTCCAATTTTAGGTCGACGCATTTCTGTCACACGACTGTGTAGGCCAGTGGTGGGCAATTGTTTTGGCTCGGGGGCCACTTCGTGGAACCGAAGATCAGCGAAGAGCCGCATCTTTTACAGTGATTGCATTCGCTAGTTAACTTTGCATTTAAGAAACGGCATAAATTGTTCCATACAAATAAATAAATGTAAATAAAATAGCCATAGATTTATTCATTTTATTTATTTTGCTAATTTCATATCCTCTACATCTGCAAGCACATTTAGAACCAGTTTAATAAGCCAAGTGTACCCTTTCACATGTATGTACAATTTTCTTGAAATCAGGAGTAAGATTGCTTGTTGAGATTGACATCATAGCGTGTAGTTAATATCTGTCAAAGAGCATCGATACTTACTCTTGTTGATCTTCAAGCAAGAAAAACTTTGCTCACAAGTATATGCACACACGAATATGGACAATGTTTTTTTCCAGCAAATTTCTTCGTACATGGAAATTTTTCAGCTGATACAGGTTTATGAAAGTCAACTAGTGTCTCGGCATCAAACATTTCTTTCACAGTGTTATCCTACCGCTTGTCAGTAAGTTCAAGCTACAGCTCCTCAGTGTCACTATCAGCAGTGATGGCACATAGCAAATTGAATTAAAACTCAAATTTCTTAACGCCCCGAAGTCACCTTGTGAGCTAGTCCTCCAAACAGTGCAAATCATCCCTAATCTTAGCAGAAACATTTCCAGGCACTTCCTGTTTTCCTGATAAAGGGAAATTACAAAAATTGCTTTCACCTGCTTGGTTTGCAAATATACCTAGATTTGATTTTAATGATTTTACATGCGTCCACATTCCACGCGCAAACAAGCGCCTTTCCTCAGTGTAACACTCATTTCATTTAATTTTTTTTAAATATACCAGCTGCAAACGTCATCTCATATCTCCACTCCTCACATCCTATTGTAACAAAATCATTAGCTATATCCTTCGTGTCCAGAAACAGGAGGATTTCATTCTGCAATGCCCAGACTCTGTTTTAATACTTTGCCCCGACTCAGCCATCTTACACTGTTGTGGTGAACTGCGTCGTCATACTCTGCTCCTGCATGCCATTTTGTTGCAGGACAAGCCACTTTTCTCCACACAATTCACAGCACACTGAATCAGCGATTATATCTTTACTGATTCTAGGTGAAGCAGTTCCTCTGAAGACAAAATGGGCAAATATGAGTAATTCTGCAGCATCTTCGTTGTCTGTGCTCTTATCCACTGCCAAACAAAATCTTTGCTCGCAGTCCTCAGCTGTTCTGCGAGTTTGTCACTAAGCAAGCCAGTGCGCCGCACTGTAGTCCTACTTGACAATGAAATGCTTTCAAATTTGCTACTAACCTCAAGAGACAATATGGTTGCACACTCTACCATATATTGCTTCATAAACTAGCCATTCGAAAAAGGATTGTTGCGTTCAGAAGTTACAGGCTACCGTTAAATTTGCTTCTGTAGCTCAACTTTGAAGTGTCGATGCGCTGTAAATAACATCGTTTCAGATTGTACTCGTTAAACGCAGCTATGGTTTCATGAAACTATAAATACACACGACATTCATCACTGATTTTACTTTTTTTTTAGGGTTTATGGTTCCAATGAACTTGGAAATTTATACATTTACTGTTGCACAGCCAAAGTGTAAATAAAACAAATCAACCGAAAGAGCATTGCCCGTTGTACAATTCGCGCAAATGAAGTTGACACTCGGCGCGATGGCTGGTTGGAGCGACTATAAATGGGATATGACTTTACGGTCGTTCCCGTCAGTCGCCGCGCCGAGTGTCAACTTAGTTTGCGCGTACAGTACCTACACTGCGCATACGTACTAACATGGCCGTCGTAGGGGAAATCTTCCAGTACAGACTACACTGAAATAGTAGCAATATTGTTCACCATGACTGTGTGCAATAAAAACAAATATTAAACAGCTATGGTGGGGTTGCAGTGATAGGATAGCCACCAGCTGCAACGGGCCGGTTTTAAAGCGCTCGCCAATTACCTTCAGACGGCACCTGAACTCCCAGTGGTCCACTCTGCAATAGCAACAAGGGAGAACTTGGTGAACTGGTGCCGGTTCCGTAACTCTGACGGACGGATCCTGTTCAAGAAGTATTCGAATAATTTAATCTAATTGTAAATTATGCAGAAACGCGTGAGCTTCACGATCACAGTCCTACACAGGGTTCTGCGCTTCCGTCGTCGGTCCGCTCAACCAACGGGGCATCCCACACGTCTCAGAAATGCCGACAGATACCCGCGTCTCAGTCTATTCAGGCAGAAGCAACAGCTGACATGCTTCGCTCAGAACTAATCTAATCCAATGCAAAGCCACTGCCTTCACTTATCCCCGTGTGTTCCATCCAGTCGCCGACTGAAATCTACTTTCTTCACAGCTTCCACACTATTTCAGACCAGTAAGTGAGACACACTAGTTCATTATGCCTTCGCGCCTATCATTATTTATGTTTAGCAGCAGTAAAATATTACACGTGATATCAAATCTTTTACGTCTAAGTGCTCACTTTGCCATTTTTCGTCCACATTTCCTATTTGTGGAGCTCGAGACTCATCGGATATATTTTTCTCCATTTTGTAGACATTTGACCAATGTTTTATGCTGGTAATATCAACCATCTTTCTCCGTCCTACTTCTTTCAAACGAGAAGTCGCCTATTTGTGCACAACTTATAGGATTAGCGCTCATTTTTCCCCTCTTCTCCTCAGTAACTGAATAGTCTTACGAACGTGAAATTAGAATAATAGCAGTGTACAGTTTACATTAAAACTGGAACACGACTGCAGTTTAAACTGATTCCTGGAGAAATTTTGAAAGTACAGAAGGGAAATTTCTGAAATGAATAAAAGTCGAAGAGAACGCCTACGGATAGGCTGCTTGTCGGATGCAACTCAGGGAAGATTTAAGACTCTGTTAAATGTAACTGAGTACCTAACTAGTTCAACTTTCACGCTAAGGTCTCAGCAATGACAAAAGTCGAGAGTAACAACACGCATCATACTAGCACAGGACACTACGAAAATACGATGCAGCAATACTGAAATAGCTACACATCTCGAGAATAAAGCTAAAACAACACAGCCGGAGACAGAGCACTTGAGCAGCAGATTTTCACAGGCAAGGGAGCATAGTTGTAGAAAACGAAAATAAATGTGACATGAGATATTATCTCAGCCTAATGAAGTCGTTCAACAGAAGGGGGATTTAAATATAGAAAGTAACTACATACTGATGATCTATTAAAACAGAATAAACTGGGACGGAAGAAAGGACAACACGGGACACGAACTACCCCATACTGCTCTTGTTAATCTGGCAATGGAATTAACTGTATAGGAGAGGAAAGATGTACGGTGTCGATAAAAGCCGTTATTAGTACACTGCACCTTACTGAAATTACACAAAGTGATATTTACGGAGAGCTGAAAACATGTTAGAAAGAAATGTAGAAACGTGTAATGCCAAACAATAAATCCATACATATCATAAATTGAAGTTCCCCTCCGTATCTTTCTGTCTGTACGTGAAGGCCAACCCGAAGAACTACAGGAGGAGTTTTGACATGGTTTTCATTAATACTGACTGATTCACGGGAAAGGTTTGGGTGAATAATTCGTAGCAGCTACGCCAGACAAATCGTCCGGCCGTACGTACTTGGTGTGGTCCGTGTGGAGCCGGTGCGTGGCGCTACGGAAAATCGAGTAAAGCAATTGATACTCGGCCTTCCCTAAAGAAGCGTTTTACGCCCTCTGCCGTTCCTGATCTGCATAAACGATTTAGGAGAAATCTGGGCAGTCGTCTTAGACTGTTTGCTGGTGATGCTGTCATTTACCGGCTAGTAAAATTATCAGAAGATTAAAACCAACTGCAAAATTACACGACATCTGAACTGAGCGAGAAGTGTCCCAAAAATGGTTCAAATGGCTCTGAGCACTATGGGACTTAACATCTGAGGTCATCAGTCCCCTAGAACTTAGAACTACTTAAACCTAGCTAAGCTAAGGACACCACACACATCCATGCCCGAGGCAGGATTCGAACCTGCGACCGTAGCGGTCGCGCGGTTCCAGACTGAAGCGCCTAGCGCCTAGAACCGCTCGACCACTGCGGGAAGTCTCCCATTAACGAAGAAAAGTATGGGGTCATCAACCTCCGTACATAAAGAAAGCCCTTAAACTTCAATTACACAATAAATCATACAAATTTAAAGGTTGTTATATCGATTAAATAACTAGAAATCGTAATAACGAGCGTAAATTGAAACGATCACATAGCTAATGTTGTGGGCAAGGCAAATCAAACACTACGTTTTATTGGCTTACACTTAGAAGAGGCAACAGGACTACTAAAGAACAGTCCACACTACGCTAGTTCGGAGTATTGCTGTGGTGTATGAGATGCTTACCAGATATGTTTGACGTAGGACAACAAAGAAGTTCAAAGAAGGGCAGCTCGTTTTTTATTATCACGAATTAGGGGATAGAGTGTCATAGATACTGTAACCGAGTTGGGGTGTCAATAATTAATGTAAAGCCGTTTTTCGTTGGGGTGAGATCTTTTCACGAAATTTCAATCACTGACTTCCTCTTCACGAAATTTAAATCACCAACTTTCTCCTCTGAATATGAAAACATTTTTACTGTCACGAACCTATATAGGAAGAAGTGATCATCGCAATAAAATGAGAGATATCAGATCTCGTACAGGAATATTTAAGTGTTCATTTTTCCCACGCGCTGTTAAGAGAGTGAAGCGGTAGAAAAATAGTCTGAAGGTGGTTCGAAGATACCCCAGCCAGGACTTAAGCGTGAACTACAGTGTAGTCATGTAAATAAATAAATACTATAAAATAATAATAATAATGGAAAGAAGCGCTTGGTTAATACCAGTTCAAACACTTGTTCGCTTGTAATACTGAAGTATTCCAACGAGGCGAATGCGCCGTTCTCCCAGATCCGCATTATAGCAGAACGATATCAAACTGAATTTCGGCTACTGAAGTTATGTTTGGTACCCAATCAGAAACTAGAAGGTAGCAACATTTCTTTTTTTCAGAAACCACCGTCTAATTTACCAGCGCATAGGAACCAGGAGACCACATGTATAAAGAAAGGGTGGACTCTATTCTTTCTGAGTGTAAGACCATCGTATCGTCCATGAATTAGAACGCCGTTTTGGAGAACTACACTTGACGCACTGCATGATATTGTACAAAATATCCTTAAGCAAATGGGAAAATATATTTCAAACAGTCACTCGTGACCGTTTGCATTCAGTACTTTTTTTAGTATAGCTTAATTCAAAATCACCTTCGCTTTGAAAAGAAGGAAAGTGGGGACACTCCTGTATTTTTCCTTAGGGTACATAGGGTAATTCTTCCTATGCAAATGAACGGGCATCGACACTTACATTTCAACCTAGATAGAGCTGAATAGCAGCTTCCGAGAAGCTACTCTCATAAAACTGCACAAAACTAAATCTGTTAGCTGTAAGGAAAAATCTCACCCCTCAACATGGAGCAATTTACTATCTTCACGTAACTAGCTTAGTTTTCGGCTTTCTGAAGTTACCATCTGATTAGTGGAATCATTGTCATCTGGCAGCATCGTCCAACTCCCTTCAGCTCAGGTAATGTTGACATAAATTATGTATTTAACTTCGTCTTTTGCCAAAACGCAACACGAAATGACTGTATGGTAAGTTATTGTTGAAAACTACCTCCAGTTTTTTATATTTTTTCACCAGGCTACGAGTATTGCCAAAGATACGTAGCTTCTTATGACGTGGCCACAGAAGTGAACACTGGAAGAATTACTGGTTCTGGAAACGGACATCTTAGGCCTCAACAGCCCCAACTACAGTCAGTCCGATACTCCCTGTGATCGGTACAATCGGCTGCAAAACCGAATGACGCACACAGCGCAGTGAAAGAGGCAGTCTTCCAATACGAGAAAGTTTTTTTTATAAAGAATATCAAACTCTTGAATACAGCTGGAGCGAACGAACTGATAGCCGCTCGAAGCGAACACTCAACAACCTCTTTAGTCCTTTAGTCACAATTAAAGGCTGCCATATGCGGTCAAAGAATGTCAAACTTTGCTATATTTGGCAAACAACTGACCCTGTATTGTGTTGTTTGATGTGGTTGTACAGCATAGATAGTGTCTGAACTGTTTGCGAGAAGTTTTGACTGACGGAAAGTTTGACAAGATGGCGGACTTCGATTATGTCGATGCCTCGCCGGATATGTTTAGTGAAAAGTAGTTTTATTACAACTTATCTCACTGTAACGCGAGTTTCCACAACTACGGAAACTACAATCAAGGATAAAAACAAAATAGCACTAGCAATTACCAAAATGGTAGCGGTGTCACATCTTTTCCCGTCATAAATTACGAAAGATGCGATTAAGAAGAAAAATCAATCCTCTACGCCCAACAAACAAGTGGGAGTGCAATGAAATTAAAGAAAAATACGTAAGTTCTCCGTACTTCCATGGACGATATGGACTATATGTTTCCATGTCGTGGTATTTCAATGAACTGTCGTTAGAGGACTGAGTAGAAGAGCTTTTCTCATTCTTTTCTTCATTTTTGGTGTGAGGGCGAAGTAACTCTAAACAAATCATTAAAAATTTCACTACCCATTTGCAGAAACTTGATGTTATCATCACGTATTGAGTCAAATACGTTCTTTAATAGTTTATCATGTGTATATTCATATCTCATTTACAACCATTTCCTGGAGCAGAGTTTTGTTTACTACTTATTTAAAAACAGTACCACAGTCAGGGTTAGAAATAGTTTATCAGCACTCGTAGCCGTTTGCACTAGTGTCAAAATACACCATACACAGTAAGCATGTGCTTCAAAAATAAGGTTAAACTGACGAACTTTGTACCTGCACAGGCTTGTTCGAAAAATCCGCGGCTAGACAAGGGTGAAGTTGACAAACGCACTCGTGTTCAATTTTCGCACCGTCGAAACTCATTCTATCGCCATCTTTCGCTATGAAAACATTTCTTATTTATTAGACTGTTAAACATCATGTATTTTACATGAAGTCTGTTCGTTTATGTATGCCATCCTAGGAGCCGTATTATGATTTGTAACAGTCAAAGGAGATAACTTGCGATTAATATCTGTTACCTGTGAGCTTCCGGCTACTGAAGATGTGTCCTACCTCTTTTTTTCGGCGGAAGGAGCTGCTTTATCAAACATCGACAAGCGACAGACTTTTTCTTTTGGGAAAAAAACTCATTTCAAAATAGCCAAGAGCTTCTCAGAATACGTGGAGAACACTCCGTGCACTAACTTGATTACGGTCGGAAAACGAAGATCGATTCCGTACACTTTCGTATTACTGCCTGTAAATGTATTTTAGTACTTAGCAGTGGTGCAGGATGGCTTTTATTTTCTTTGAAGTCACAGTGAGAACGTTGCCTTATAGTCTGTTGTAAACAATTTTATGATTCCTGACAACGATCACGTGATCGAAACCAATAGTGAACATTAAAAATTACTTCATTTGCTACTCTTGGCGGGTTTGAAATATGACTTCTTTTCTTCAAATACTTAACGAACTGTGGGACACAACTTGCAGAAAATATTTTCTCATTGGTTATTGACACTGAACCTCTCTTACTCTTAGTTATGCAAGTGATTTTGGTTAATAATATCAATCTTAACTGTAAAATACAATGGATTCTATATCTGAGGCGAATTTTTCTACCCGACTCAATTTTAAAAGGCTCTGCCTCTTTTCTTTTTTACCATGGGACGCTTAAGTCGGGCTAAAGCAGCAAGACGAAAGGAAATCGCCCGTCACCCACGAAATATTATTAGTTAACTGCACTGTAAGCAATCATGTTTTTGGCAAGGCAGCATATTGTTTATAACAATCAACATTAAGAATGACTGATAGTTTTGATGTAGTACGGGGAAGTGAGTGAAGGAGAGCGTTCAGTAATAACTATTCCAGGCCTCTAGAAGCGATTTTGAAAATGAATAAACACTTATCTGCGATCAAGCCAGGCGTTCCTGGGCTCTTCATTAATTGGCTGTGCGCCACCTTTGTCTGTGCACGAGGGACCTGGTGTCATCCACGGCTCGGCGAAGCAGCCCACTAATTCCAAATGACGTGGTATTTCAGCCGAAAAGACTTCCTTGGGCCGAATCCGAACTAGAGGCGGTTTACACGCACTGGGAAGATCCTGATCTGCAAACACGAAGCCACGGCTGTTGCCGAAGTATGCCCGCCTAAAGATTGCTGCTCTTTGAAATGACGGGTGAATTGCCAAAGAAATGTTTTATTTCTGGTGACGAACATCAACGATTTAGTCGTCGTATTTGTAAGCGGGGTGAAACTTAACGGTGCTGCCTGCGACGCACAGCTAGTGTCATTAGGACTCCCGTCTGTGCACACATTTCTGTCCCAAATTCACTAGCACTGCATACAGGAGTTATTCAGTCCCCTCACGTCTTGTCTCCCACGCCGCTCCTTCGACAAAACAATGCTAGCCCACACGCAGCTAATTTCTTCGAGGAACGCCTCCACAAGTGAGCTCTTTCCAAACCCCCACCTCCCCCCCCCCCCCCCCATCGTCCCTCACATACTTGGAACTAAGTCTTATGCTACGGCACTACAACTGCCAAATTATACTACGTCTATCGAAACGCACACAGTTGCCAAGGAATACCCAGAAAACATGCGAGGTACATTACTATAGACTGGGTCCGTTGACGATCCACCACTGAACCGCATTTCTCAACTTTTCAGCCTGATTTAAAGCTATACAAACTCTTTTTCGTCACAGGATGGTTTTGTGTCCTATTACAGGCACTTAAACAATTCCTAGCTAACTAAGAGATATCACACGGTAGAAACATCTTCCGCGGCGTTAAAAAAATTATTTTTCATGTTTTGGTATTAAAACACAGCCGGTCTGCCGCCGACGTTTCGTGTTTCTGTTAACAGGTAGCGACAAGTGAGCACCATACTGCATATACATACATCTGCAGTCAAATGATAACTGCAACTATCTTTAAATGATCGGAGAATCAGAAGCGCATCTGTAATAGCTAATTTATTATTGCTCGAAGCAACAAATTTGTGCCGATTTAGTTATGAAGAATCCTCACGGAAATCTTCGAATATATCATCAAAATTAAATAGATACCAAGTATGAAAAAAGGCAAATATGCACCGATTTACGCCCACATAACGGATTATCTGAGGCCTCGGTTTCGAAACCGAGGCCTGTGTTGCACTGTCAAATTTCTTTGGCCAAATCTGTGACAATGTACAAGGGAAGCGTCTATTTCTTTACTTTCATCAAAGATCTTCGTCCAAAGTTTCAGTATTATTATTATTAGCATTTGGCCATCACCATTTGATTCAAAGTTAGAGCTTTGGACTAACTTTTATCAAATTCCGCCATATTGTGTACTTGTTTGACTTGCTTCTAACCTGTAAAATGACTTCAAAATTTACTTGGTGTGTGGCTACCACCTTATTGATAATTCCCAAGTGCAAAGAATACGACATTCTTCGTAACGTCAAACACACTGATTATAAAGACAATAATACGCGGTTGGACTGACGAAGAAGTAGCTGCAGCCATCTCCCATATTCAAAGTGGTTGCTCTGTGGATAATGTAAGGAAGAAATAAAATGGGCTCCGGTGTCTATGTTGATGTGGGAGTAACATTGTTGTCAAAGTGTACACATGTGAAACATGTACTTGTTACTCCTTATGATGTAACCTAAAATTCATAAATTCCTCCTTCAAGTGGTTCATATACGGGTTCACATCTTTCTGGAACAACACGTGAAATTGTACATAGGGGGAAGCCAGTACGATATTGCAAGTTCGAATTTTTGTTTGCAGAGTGAAGGCTGCTTTCACAATGGCAAATTGAAATTTTTGTTCATCCAATCTCAAATAATTTTCGTCACTCTGTATGTACTCGCACTGTAGTTCACGAAGCAAAGCTGCAGAGATGATTAATTGTTCAGCATTCATTATCGGACAACTGACGAAAAATTTTACGATCGTGTCATTCGCCAATTAAATAGTTTGAGCAAAGAAGTTTGAGAAAATCTTTAAAAAGTTCTTTGATCTTAAGAAAGTGTGTAATCGGGCCTAACTGCTTTGGACGTTAAACTGTTTATAGTATTCCAGACAACTGAACAACACATAACATCAGCTTCTGGCATGACGTGCAGTCTTTCTTTCCACCTGAGATGGCGACTAAATGTTGTACCTGAAAATCATCTATTTTGGCGTCAAACAATGTTCATTTACTTAAACTACAAACCATATTACATTTTTGAAAATTTGTTGATGAGTTATCAGTTTACAGTTCATAATACATGCCTGCATCACATTTCATACACTTATGATGTATTTTAAAATTTGAGAGAAACGTTGGCGTGTACATCACAAGTCTTCTGTTAAAAGGAGTTTGTAAGTCGCAGTACGTCGAAAACGCATCTGCTCGCTAGTCCTTGGGGGCAATATGTATTACTTTGATATTTCACGTGTATAAATTTTTTATACATTATAAACTAAACTGTCTTGTACAGTTTTGCCTCTGAGGCATCTTGCGCTGATCTCCCCGCAGTCATTTGGAAACATGGTTTACAATCACACTGTCAAAGGCCAGCGAAGGAACAAGTATCACCACGCCAGTTGGTAATTATCTAAAAATTAGGATCAGAAATATTTCACTTTTTTCTTCCACATACATGCATTCTATAATATAGGCCCGGCACAAATGTAGTGCAAAGTCTCATTTGGAAACTGCCGCGTGCCTCACACAAAATTATTCTGCAACAGCGACAGACGGTCAACACCGCCGATGTACTACTTCTTACTTTCGCGTCAAGTTTTCGATTAACCAGCGTGCAAGCCCGTAGGGAAATAGCGAGATACTGCCAGCGTCGATAGCTTTCAACACTGGCCGCAATCACTCGTTCGGCGACACCAGCCAACAAGGTGTCGGGCGGTGGCCGGGCAGTACATATAACCGCGGGCTATCCTGGAGGTCAACGCTTGTCCACTCGGGCCTCCAGCTGAACAAGCCTCGCGCGCGAGGTAATTACATAAAGGCAGGCAGCAGCCGCCACGCCGGATTACGTGTCACCTGACCACGGGTGGGCGCACACTGTGTTCTCAGGAGGACGCGCGGGCGTCAAATGGGAGAGGCCGAGCTGACGTCGCCACCAGCGCACGGCCGACGCCGCGCAGTGCGCGGGCGGGGACAGGTGTAGCGACCCACGCACCTGCTGCGGCGCAAACCGCTTTTCCGCCGCGACCACTTCTGGGGAGGCACATCTCAGTGGTGACAACTCAGGAACCTATCGGCGGCGAACGTTCAACTGTCAACTACTCTTCAATAAAACAAGAAAAACACGCAGGTAATTTCGGCAGATAGCGAAAGTCTGTAAAATATTTCGTACCAACGCAAGTAAATTTCGTTTCGAGTGTCGGCATTATGGCATCTGATTTTCACGACAGGAACAGTGTTCGAATGTCACACGTTTGAACAATTTGCACCACATGGGAAGGGTGTGCCACACGAAATAAAAAGCTGCTGTGTCTCCAGTGTTACTGACACGGCGTAAAATAAGAAAGGCGTACTGTTAGACGAATGAATGACATCGAGCGACGCTGTGGCACACTATGCACACATACACTTTAAATAGTAAGAGCGCAGATTGCGGGGGGCACGTAGTGCAGACGCACCTGCTGCAAGTCGACGCACGGGACGAGTGCGCACCTGCTGGAGGCGCCGGATGGTCGGTCGGCGGTGTCCCTCTGCTACATGGAGTCACGCTAGTCGGTGGTCGCGCCCCGCGTCGCGTAAGGTCGGGCCGCTGCGCTGGGATCCGTGCACCTCCCACTCCACTCCGCACACCCTTAGCGATCGGCGGCCGCCGCTCGACTGAGCCACCCGATGCAGGCCGAGTTGCGCGGCGCGGCGCCCCCGCCCGACTGCCTCCGACGACCGGCGGAGGCGGCCGAGGGGACCGGCGGCGTCTCCCGCTGTCCCAGACGCAGCCCGAGGGCAGTGCGACCGACGCGGCCGCCGCGGCTCCAGGTCGTGCGTGCTGGCGCTGTCGGCACTGCCAAATCCCCGGGCACTGGCTCCCGTAACGGTCTGCTCTCTACCTTACACCTGCCCGCACCGTCTTAACAATCCTCAACATCAGACTACTGAAAACAATCTGCTCGTATTCGGAAGGAGTCTCCTTCGAATCCCTCTGCTGATATTACGATGTACACTAGTATTTGTGAATACTGCAACACCAAGGAGGCGTGTGATTACAGTGAAATTTATTCCATATATTACGAACATGACAATACACAAATGATCAGAATAACACAACTGTATGTGCGCTTTGGCTGTAAAAATTTACTACGTTGTGAAGCTGCCACTTCCTACGATCAAAGCCTCCTGAGATCCTCGCATGGAATCAAAGAGAACCTACTCCTGGCCAACACGCTGCCATACGTTTGTAGGCGCAGCCAGAAAGTATCTACAATGGTCGCAGAAGGATCGGAACGACCAAGTTGCCGACTGAACGTGTAGCAGTCATGCTCGATGGGCGGCAAATGAAGGCGCGTACGCACTAGGTCAACGAAGGATAGACACTGGATTCGGTGGAACGTTGGTCATCAATGCATTGGTGTTCCGCTTCTGAGCCACACCATACCAAGGGCTTGGGGCCAAGGCATTCGACCATGTGTAACCGAAGTTGGTTCTGATAACTTGCCGACGTTGTTCCCGTTCTGTTGTTATAAAGTAACGTTTAATTCACCGGCCAATTTTATGAGGGAAGAGGAGAATTTAGCTGTCGCCGCATCTGCAGCATTTATTTTACTACAGGAAGCTGATAATCAAAAGAAGAAGAAACGACGCTGGTAGACGACCTCTTTTAAAAAGTATGGAGCAGTGTGGTGGCACAAAATGTCTACCTTAAAGTTGAATTGGGAGATGGATTATTTCAGAATTTTTTTTCTGAATGAAAGCTACGGATTTTTCGAATTGTTATTGAATTGTGTAAGTCCTAAAATTTCCAAAGTCACTTGCACAGAGAGATTGATGGTTATTCCCAGTTTTGTTTATTTCTCTTGTAGTTCATGTCGAAAAGAAGTCAATAAAGATTCCATTTCATTTTTCACATAGTGCACATTTCTTTCGAACGGCTCGTTCATTTCCCTCCAACCATCCAATTTTTCAGTTTGGTTTTATAATCGCAGTTCGTAAGGGCTTGTAAACATTCCCGTTCACGGTAGAAGTATCAGCTTTAATGCTCTCTCCTCATTCCTCTCTCCTCATTCCTCTCCATGCTCCAGTATTTTTAAGCACAATAAATACCTTTAGCGGCAGGGGGAGCAAAACCAGTCAATAAAACATGCTTAAGCGCGACTTGAAGCTGTCCGGAAAAGGTTAAATACACACCCGTTGTAGACACACAGCCAGCGAACATTAGACCAGGCGTCCGCACTAGGAAATGGGACCCGAGGCCATCTACCGCCAACGCTTTCGTGTTGCCGGCAGCAGATCAAACCACAACCAAGGACAACCGCTTCGTTGACTCAGATTTGCCGCCTGTACTCACTAAGCAAATATCGGCCAAGGAAGCTGCTGGCTGTCGTTCGTTGCCCTTCCTTGGCCTAGTGCGCACGCGTCTTCAGACGAACGTGGCAGACTAGGGAAGCAGGGTAACCCCTAGTTCTTCGCAGAAGGCTTGCACATTCCTTGCCATATGTGGCTGTGCATCGTACTGCTGAAACATGCCGTGTAGCGCTGCCTGAAAGAGAGGCACTGCCTCGGGCTCTGAAATCTTCCTGATATAGCGGTTCCGTCACCCCAAACCACCACGCTCGTCGTTTGTCCACTATACCGCTCAGCAATACAGCCTGCCCGATTGCGTTCACCACGGCAGCAGCTAAAACGTACAGAACCATCACAATAGGCCAATTTGAAGTCCGAAAACTACCACACTTTGCCACTCTTACATTACTGACGGCTTTCGTACACACGTTCCCTACTCTGTGGAAGGAGCTGTTCTCGCTTACGGCTATAAGCGGACAAAATGGCGGTCTTCTCGAGCTGTGGTCTCATCACGTGATCCGTACCCGTTCTTCGCTGTGTGCAACCCTCTTCTATTCACTGGTCCCACACGCGCATCATTCTGCCCTAATCTAATTGTGAGCTTTGTTGTGGACGACGCATACTAGCAGCTGCTTGCACGTTTCCTCTCGTGTGGCGGCTCTGAGTGTGGCGTGACACTAACCTGTCCAGTCATAGAAAACAGGGCGCTGCTAAGTCCACGTGCAGTCTTAACTGTTTATCATGATTCCACTGTTCTACACACTCTCCAGTTTTGGAGTGATGCAGACCCTTCCTTTTGAGTGTTGCAATTTTCACAAACAGTAGCATACGTTCCACATCTCCATTTACACCTCCTAATCAGTCCTTAATCCAGATAATGATATCCTCCAGAGCAGTCACTGCCTTGAGATCCGAATGGGGTACATTTTACCTCCGTTATATTTTACCTAAGAGGATGCGGTTACCATTAAGCCACACAGTATAACTGCAGGCCCCGGGAAGAATAACGGCTTGTTTTCAGCCGTTCACAGTACCAACATTGCAAGGCCTTATGAATTAACCTTACAAGACCGGATCAGTCAACCA
The DNA here is from genome assembly GCF_021461385.2 of Schistocerca piceifrons. Taxonomy (NCBI): domain Eukaryota; kingdom Metazoa; phylum Arthropoda; class Insecta; order Orthoptera; family Acrididae; genus Schistocerca; species Schistocerca piceifrons. The sequence continues at coordinate 431,915,263 of NC_060141.1, forward strand.
TCCAGACTATTTCCCGTGCAGCTACTGAAACAGATGCTTCCCTCTTCACCAACCACTCGGTTGTCTGGCCTCAACAGATTTTAAGGGTACAGATGTCGATCCGGCACTGGAGAAATCGAATCTGCCCCTTCCTCTTCTTTGTTTCAGCACATCGTGGTTCTCTGCTACAGCGCAGCGACATCAAAATGGTTCAAATGGCTCTGAGCACTATGGGACTTAACATCTATGGTCATCAGTCCCCTAGAACTTAGAACTACTTAAACCCAACTAACCTAAGGACATCACACAACACCCAGCCATCACGAGGCAGAGAAAATCCCTGACCCCGCCGGGAATCGAACCCGGGAACCCGGGCGTGGGAAGCGAGAACGCTACCGCACGACCACGAGATGTGGGCGCAGCGACATCGCTGAGGCCGGTATTACACTATCACATTTCTTTGTCAAAGTTGATATGTCAAATAAATATCATGGCGTAAGAGGCAACTTTGTCAAATCCCGCTTGTCGTCAAATAAATATGATCAAATATAGGGCCTCGCTGGAGATTTGATCGTAGAGTCGCTTGTCTTCTGTTCACTGCAATGTGAAATGTTACCACTTGGAGCGCTAGCATCGCTGCAGCGCTCTGTCACCAGTAGTGTGTTTGTAAACATGGCTCCGAAGTTTAATTCGTGTGTACCGACAACTACAAAATTAAAAGAAGTGTAACAAGCTGATGAGGCGCTTTACAACATGTATACATATCAAGTAAACTGACTTGTTCCACACCGTTTCGATTCAAGAATCGTTCAAATGATCTACGGAACCAACCAATTAACTAACTTTGCGAAGATATTTCCATTGCGTCAGTTCTTGCCTTTTCAGGACATAAGCCCTAACTATAGTAACAGCTGGTGTTATGCGGACGTTGTCCTCGCACCCAGCGTCTTGCGGGTGGTGGTCCCCCAACGTACAGCTTATAATGCTAGGGTGAGGTGAGAGGTCCTTCCCTCCGTGGGGTGGCAGGGGGGGGGGGTGGGGGGAGGTCGGGGTGAGGGGCGCAAGGCAGCGCAGCGCTTTTGTCGCTGCCTCTACAGCGCGGGTGCATTTACAATGGCTCGGAAGTTAGGAGGAGGGCTCGTCAGCATACGGATCAGACCAGCCTCAGGCGCCCAACGGCGACAGCATTGTGGCCACATAGCATCTTAGGCAGATGGCAAATGCCCCGAAGAGGTACTGAATCAAACTGTTTAGATGGAAGCTTTATGATACAACTTCACTAAACGAAGGGAATAGTTGATAGAACACGTCCTGCGGGATCAAGGGGTAGCTGATTTCGCAATGGAGCAACGTAGAGGAGTAAAAATTTTTGAAGGAGACCAAGGATTGAATACAGTAAGCAGTTTCAAATGGATCAAGAGTGCGGTTATGCAGATATGAAGAGGCTTGTACGGGATCCGCTAGCGTGGAGAGTTGTATAGAACTCACGATTGTACCATATGGTGTATTACACCATATGGCTGATACCCTCAGTTATTAGGCGTTGCCCTCACATAGTTCTATGTGACCAATCTCGGGCTAAAAGTGAACGATTTTTGGATGAGTCAAGTATCACCACCTTCAACATTCCCACAATACACCACTGGAATTTGTACTTGGGTGGGGCAGACTATTGTCTAAAGCACAGCTAACGGTATCAAGATCCCTCTTCCCCTCCCCCCTCCAACCCCCCAAATTGCCATCCATTCAAACTTCCTTCTACACCATGGTTACCAACAACTGCGTCCAGTCGCCATTTAATCACTTAACACTTCGTTCTTCTTCGCCTGTTAGTCATGTTCACTGTGAAGTAAATCCAGTTCACGAAGGTTTGTTTTCAGACAGTTTGTCGATTTGTTTTATCGTTTTTCACGTACGTATCGAGAGTTGTGACAGGCACCCCCTCTTACAATCTGGGGAGTCGTTCCGTGTTGAAGAAGTGCATACAACCTCAAACATGCAGATTAATTGCTTGACATTAACATGTTGCAACAAAGTTAACTATGAAAGTTTAACAGAATGTAAAGTGAAGACAAATGCAAAACAGTTGAATTGTTATTCTGTTTTAATTGCAGTCTATGGTCGCATGTCTTTATAATGATTACTGGTTTCATCCATATCTGAATATCTTCAGATCCATTGGTTACTGTGAAAAATGGCGCGTTTTACCTGGGCTCCGTAAATGACTGCGTAAGTCAGGTTATAAGTCGCGGGAAGCGAGGGACATACTATTTCTAGTAAGAGGATTGGCTGGTTCAAATGGTTCTGAGCACTATGGGACTTAACATCTTAGGTCATCAGTCCCCTAGAACTTAGAACTACTTAAACCTAACTAACCTAAGGACAGTACACACATCCATGCCCGCGGCAGGATTCGAACCTGCGACCGTAGCAGTCCCGCGGTTCCGGACTGCGGCGCCTAGAACCGCACGGACACCGCGGCCGGCTAGTAAGACGATTGATGACAAGATTACATTTACCTCAGGAAGCCACATACAGTAACAGAAAAGCAACCTGATGTTAGGAAGGTAATTGTTGTAATGTAGAAGGGGCGATCAAAGCGTTTCTGATTGAGGGTTTTGCTGGAGTTTGTATGCAACCCAGCGCGACTCGATGTGCATATATGTACACCTACATGCAGGCAAGGAGTTAGTGTGGCCTTACTGATTGATTCGTTTTATACAACCAATTCGTTTTATACAACCCACGCCACATATGCATCAGGAAAGGTATCCGATCAGGAGATAGCCATGTAATCGATATAATTTTCCTCGCAGGGCTTCGGACGAATGTCAGTAAAAAGTACAAGTTGGAATTGGTCATTAGCTACTTAATGTTTTTGGACTAAAATATACTTTATGTCTGCTACACTTATCCAGCTGTCTCCAGTCTTTCTTTGGGCAAGTAGTGGTGTAGTCATACAGATTTTGAATATCTCTGTAAGTTTATTCCATTTGTAGTACTTGATGTTTCACAAATGTTTTGGAGCTTATACTTGTTACTTGGACACTTCCCATTTTGATATCTACTGTTAATTTCGACGTTTTCAGTAGTGGAACACACAAGGCAAAGTTTCTGAAGAAGTTACGGTAAATTAGTTACTATAAATGGACATCCAAAACCTGTACAATTACATTGCTAATTACACAAAGAAAGATTGTAGACACTTGGATAAGTACGGCAGAAGTAACGTGTATCTTAATGGAAAACTATCGTGTAACTCATGGCCTGTCCTCACTCGTATTTTGTGCTGTATGATTCCGTTGGCTAACAGTCGCTGAAAGCTCTGAGAGGGAACTTCATCGATTACGTGGCAGTCGCTTATCTGGGTACCATTGCTGATACATATGTAGTGTGGGTTGCATGAAACGAATCGATAGGGGCAGCTGAATAACCCTGTAGAATCCTAATCAACTCGCCTCTCTCTTCAGAATGGTTCAAATGGCTCTAAGCACTATGGGACTTAACATCTGAGGTCATCAGTCCCCTAGACGTAGAACAACTTAAACCTAAGTGACCTAAGGACATCACACACATCCATGCCCGAGACAGGATCCGAACCTGCGACCGTAGCAGCAGCGCGGTTCCGGACTGAAGCGCCTAGAATCGCTCGCCCGCAGCGGCCGGCTCTCTCTTCAGAAATCTGAGGTTGATTTCCTCAGATTAGAAGTGCTTTAGTCGTTATAACCTAAAGACACGGATCAGAAGTTGCTACTGATTTAACATAACAGACACTTCCGACTACAACATAAAACTGCTCGAAATTGCACTCCCATTTCCATCTTCACATTTTTACTTTTATTTCCTTTATCAGTTTACTTCGTATGGTTCAAATTTTCATGTTTAGTTTGCCTTTTAGAAATTATCCCTAGCTTTACCAAAATGATTGCAACACAGAACCGCCTCTTATTTTAAATGACATAATAGGTTTTGGTGTTACAGCTCTCACCAAATAATCGTGTAAAGACTGAGAGCACTGCTTATCTTTATTTTGGCACTGTTTAGAAAAAATTTTTGAAGCAGTTGATGTATTTAAATCGAAGTGCGAGAACAAACAACAACTATTCTGATAACTAGATTTGCTTAAAAGACACGTTTTAATTGCTATTAATTGACTGAAACATACGTAGCTTCCGTAAAACCGTCCGTACACTCATCGCGAAGCGTGACAAACATGGTATCCGTCGTGACTGCCGCACGCTCTGAAGCGACCTCACGAGACATGGTCCTCATCGTGGTTTGCGACTGCTGTGCTCTTCGGCGGCAGCTAGCTGCATCTGAGGCGCTAATCAAACAGTTCGTTTACGAAAATGGACCTGTCTAGAACAGTTGGGTGAACTGTGCAGCGATCGTCGAAGAAGGGCAGAGAAAATAGCGGTGAAGATTCTGGACTCGTCGATGACTTGAACACCGAATTGCTGGTAGAGGTACACTACCTACAGGGTGTTTCAAAAATGGCCGGTATATTTGAAACGGCAATAAAAACTAAACGAGCAGCGATAGAAATACACCGTTTGTTGCAATATGCTTGGGACAATAGTACATTTTCAGGCGGACAAACTTTCGAAATTGCAGTAGTTACAATTTTCAACAACAGATGACGCTGCAAGTGATGTGAATGATATAGAAGACAACGCAGTCTGTGGGTGCGCCATTCTGTACGACGTCTTTCTGCTGTAAGCGTGTGCTGTTCACAACGTGCAAGTGTGCTGTGGACAACATGGTTTATTCCTTAGAACAGAGGATTTTTCTGGTGTTGGAATTCCACCGCCTAGAACACAGTGTTGTTGCAACAAGACGAAGTTTTCAACGAAGGTTTAATGTAACCAAAGGACAGAAAAGCGATACAATAAAAGATCTGTTTGAAAAATTTCAACGGACTGGGAACGTGACGGATGAACGTGCTGGAAAGGTAGGGCGACCGCGTACGGCAACCACAGAGGGCAACGCGCAGCTAGTGCAGCAGGTGATCCAACAGCGGCCTCGGGTTTCCGTTCGCCGTGTTGCAGCTGCGGTCCAAATGACGCCAACGTCCACGTATCGTCTCATGCGCCAGAGTTTACACCTCTATCCATACAAAATTCAAACGCGGCAACCCCTCAGCGCCGCTACCATTGCTGCACGAGAGACATTCGCTAACGATATAGTGCACAGGATTGATGACGGCGATATGCATGTGGGCAGCATTTGGTTTACTGACGAAGCTTATTTTTACCTGGACGGCTTCGTCAATAAACAGAACTGGCGCATATGGGGAACCGAAAAGCCCCATGTTGCAGTCCCATCGACCCTGCATCCTCAAAAAGTACTGGTTTGGGCCGCCATTTCTTCCAAAGGAATCATTGGCCCATTTTTCAGATCCGAAACGATTACTGCATCTCGCTATCTGGACATTCTTCGTGAATTTGTGGCGGTACAATCTGCCTTAGACGACACTGCGAACACCTCGTGGTTTATGCAAGATGGTGCCCGGCCACATCGCACGGCCGACGTCTTTAATTTCCTGAATGAATATTTCGATGATCGTGTGATTGCTTTGGGCTATCCGAAACATACAGGAGGCGGCGTGGATTGGCCTCCCTATTCGCCAGACATGAACACCTGTGACTTCTTTCTGTGGGGACACGTGAAAGACCAAGTGTACCGCCAGAATCCAGAAACAGTTGAACAGCTGAAGCAGTACATCTCATCTGCATGTGAAGCCATTCCGCCAGACACGGTGTCAAAGGTTTCGGGTAATTTCATTCAGAGACTACGCCATATTATTGCTACGCATGGTGGATATGTAGAAAATATCGTACTATAGAGTTTCCCAGACCGCAGCGCCATCTGTTGTTGACAATTGTAACTACTGTAATTTCGAAAGTTTGTCTGCCTGAAAATGTACTGTTGTCCCAAGCATATTGCAACAAACGGTGTATTTCTATCGCTGCTCGTTTAGTTTGTATTGCCGTTTCAAGTATACCGGTCATTTTTGAAACACCCTGTATGTTCCACAACCATATGGTATACGTGCGAATAGAGATTATTCGTTAACTCAGTTGAATCTCCATCACGTTTCCGATTTTAAGTGGAATATAGCTAAAGCATAGTGTCTACTGTCAGTTTCCGCGCTCATGATAACCATACTCTCGATGTTGTATGGGCTACTATTACCCTGAAGTAACTTACTTATCACATAGGTTTCAAGTTCGAGATTCGTTTCGTGATTTCATTCCAATGGAAGGACATTTTTCGAAGCTACTCACCGCCATTGAAAAAGAAATTTACCGGGAAGATACAACCTTGAAGCAGTCCATAAACCAAGAGATACATCCTATATGTCTTTAACACGAAGTTTCATAATAGCAAAAACTTATAGTGTGCAACTTACGTTTACTTTCTGGCATTTGAAACTCGTAGACTAGCAGTCACGTCAAGATTTCTGGCCACTGAGGAAACGTTCTAGTCTTTGGGCTATACAACACGAATTGCAGCAAGTATAATATTTATAATAACAACGCGCTTTACACATCATACTTCCATCAAATTAATAAGGAAGTCTCAGAAACTTACAGAAACAATAAGATGGAAAAAAATTGCTAGTAGTGAGACGCAAGCCTTCTACCTTTCAATTATATTAATGCACGGCGTCTGTTCTTCTGGACATGTCCGAAAGAACAGACACCAGGCGTTCACATACCTGATGCGCCTTGATGAGCAATGATTCCACCACCTTCAGTGCGTATGCACAGTTACGTCTCACCTCCTGCGTGAATGTCAAATGTCAAAGTAGCGAGCGAGCATGTAGGATATGGGTTGCGGGGGGGGGGGGGGGGGGGGCTGCAGTTCGGTGGCGCTAGACGGGAGCGTGAGTAAGCCGAGAGGCGTACGGATGCCGGCTCGGTAGCTCAGCGTGTTCGGTCACAGGGTTAGCTACCCTCTGTAACAAAAAACTGAGTGAACGGGTCAAGGAAGAACCTAAATGGGTGCCATCGGACGTCCGCCCCCATACAAATTCAACGAACAATATTAGAACAAAAAGAGCACAAAAATTAAAAAATAAAAAGGTGGCGCAGTGATTAACGGAACTGCCTAGTAAGCAGGGGTCCCGGGTTCGAATCTTGGTCCGGCACTGATTCCGCATAAAGTCCCGATGCACCTGACATCAATAGTTCCTTTCCTTTTCTTTCTCCCCCCTCCACCTGCAATTTACATAATTCTACCTTTCAGCTTACACTTCACACCGCTATCAGTTACGCTACGGCTCGCTAAAGGCTGTAGCCACAGATGTCATTCTTTGATATTTAGCTAGAAGAAACTCTACGAACAAGACGCGCTTTTGGTAAATTATCAATGTGGCGCACTACTGAAAATGCATACTTTCGTAACATCCAAGCTATAAAACAAAAATCATTAAATATGAGAAGGCTTTATGTACTCTTTTTATGTTACAGTGTATGTGGTATGAATATCAGCTGTTTCACAACACCAGCATGTCGAGGTTCTGTCGAAAACGCGTAGATTTGTTCTAATAAAACAACAGGAAAGAACACATGAATGTACGGCGTCTGTTCTTTTGGACATGTCCGAAAGAATAGACACCAGGCATTCATATAACTGATTCGCCTAGATGAACAAAACTAATCAGTCCCGTCGATTTATTCGAACAAATTTTTTCACAAACTACGTGTTTTCGAGAGAACCTCGACATGCTGGTATTGTAAAACAGCTGATATTCAAACCAAATACACTGTAGTATAAAAAAACACCAAATACAGAATTCAACTCCATATCAATTAGGGGGGCATCCTGGACAGTAAAGGCTCCGAATTTTTTATGTGAAAACTCTTAAAGCTTCTTATACAAACCAGACGTTATTAACAATCTACATCTTTATTCTTCATGTCTACGTACAAGAGGGCTCCGAACTGAAGCGTGTAACATGACGATGTGTAACGTAACTACACTATGTGATCAAAAGTATCCGGACACCTGGCTGAAAATGACTTACAAGTTCGTGGCGCCCTCCATCGGTAATGCTGGAATTCAATATGGTGTTGGCCCATTCTTAGTCTTGATGACAGCTTCGACTCTCGCAGGAATACTTTCAATCAGGTGCTGGAAGGTTTCTTGAGGAATGGCAGTCCATTCTTCACGAATTGCTGCACTGGGGGCAGGTATCGATGTCGGTCGGTGAGACCTGGCACGAAGTCAGTGTTCCTAAACATCGCAAAGGTATTCTGTAGGATTGAGGTCAGGACTCTGTGCAGGCCAGTCCATAACAGGGATGTTATTGTCGTGTAACCAAACCGTCACAAGCTGTGCATTATGAACAGGTGCTCTATCGTGCTGTAAGATGCAATCGCCATCCCCGAATTGCTCTTCAACAGTGGGAAGCAAGAAGGTGCGTAAAACATAAATATCAGGCCTGTGCTGTGATAGTGGCATGTAGAACAACAAGGGGTGCAAGCCCCCTCCATGAAAAACACGACCACACCACAACACCACCGCCTACGAATTTTACTGTTGGCATTACACACACTGGCAGATGACGTTCACCGGGAATTCACATTCCCACACCCTGCCATCTGATCGCCAAATTGTGTGCCGTGATTTGTTACTCCACACAACGTTTTTCCACAGTTCAGTCGTCCAATGTTTACGCTCCTTACACCAAGCGAGGCGTCGTTTGACATTTACCGGCGTGATGTGTGGCTTATGAGCAGCTGCTCGACCATGAAATCCAAGTTCTCTCACCTCCTGCCTAACTGTCATAGTACTTTCAGTGGATCCTGATGCAGTTTGGAATTCCTGTGTGATGGTCTGGATAGATGTCTGCCTATTACACATTACGACCCTATTCAACTGTCGGCGGTCTCTGTCAGTTAACAGACGAGGTCGGCCTGTACGCTTTTGTTCTGTATGTGTCCCTTCACATTTCCACTTCACCATCACATCGGAAACAGTGGACCTAGGGATGTTTAGGAGCGTGGAAATTTCGCGTACAGACATATGACAAGTGACACCTAATCACCTGGCCTTGTTCGAAGTCCGTCAGTTCCGCGAAGCGCCCCATTCTGCTCTCTCACGATATCTAATGACTACTGAGGTCACTGATATCGAGTACCTGACACTAGATGGCAGCACAATGGACCTAATATGAAAAAGTATGTTTTTTTGGGGGGGGGGTGTCCGGATACTTTTGATCACATAGTGTATGTCGTTGCATGAGAAACAGCTTGCTGTGATCGGGTTTCGAATTTGAAGAGTTTGTCCGCACAGGGTGGACCCTCCACTTCAGCATGACAATGGCATGCCAACACGAGCGCTGCAACATCTGAAACAATCCGACGCCTTTGGTTCGTTGTCATCAATCACCCACCCTCCACAGAGTTTTTCCATCGGTTTCCAAAACTTAAAGAACACCTTCGAGGACTTCACTTTGATAGTGATGAAGCGGTGCAAACAGAGCTGAGGTTGTAGTTCCGTCCACAAACTTAAACATTATTCAGTTATAGCATCAACAGACAGGTCTCTCGTTGGAGAAATGTGTTCTTCTCCAGGGTGACTATGTCGAGAAATAAATATGCAGGATAAATTTGTAGAACGTTTGTTTTATTTAAAAAGTTTTTAGGAGTTTTTGCAAATAAAATTTGGAGGAATTAGTTTTTAGCTCGTCACGGCAGATTTTTCCTTTCGTGCTGCACAATATAGTTGAACTTGGAATTTCAAGCTGTGGCGTCACCAACTCCTCGTCCACGAACGTTTCGTTGTCGCGTGAGAGAACGCCCTAACACTAAATCCAATGTCAATTTCGAAAACCGCAAATTGAAGGAAATCGTTTGGTACATATTACAATAAAATTCTTGCCTGATTTTTGTTTTATCATTTTTCTACTGATTTTTGTTGTTTTATATTTCTAAACTCTTCCACCCCTGTTCAACCCGAGTCAGTCACTTTATTTAAACATGATTTGCATTGAATAGAACCTGCAGTTTACGAGGGACTCTCAATAGCATTTGGATGCACTCAGTTAGCGGCCACAAACCCAACTTAAAGGCCACGGGAATAACACCACAAGTGACTAGAGTAAAAGCAGCGGGCTTAGCTGAACTTAGGCAGTTGTGCAGTAGCGAAAATGTTCGACACGATATCGGCGAATGTAGGAAGCAGACGCATTGACAGCTGCAGATGTGCGTAATTTTTCAAGACTGCATTGTATTTTTTTGTGGGTAGTATGAAGGTCACAACACTGATGCAGTGAGATAGTTCATGGCACCTGACTAGTGTTCTTTTTTTTATTTTGGGAACCAAATAAAAATTACGCGATGGTCGTTATTTACAAAATTAGAAAACTCCTCATCAAACATATGAGGTCAGAGAATTGCAACCTTTGATGGCGAACGAGCACAAGATAGATATATCCAAGGAAATTATGGATTTAGGATTCTACGCTATTAATGCCAAATTACATAAAGAAAAGGTAGATCCCAATAACACCTTGAGAAACATGTTCGAAAAATGTGACAGATCTCCACAGTTACCATCCAATCCTCGTTACCCGAGCTGCGAACGAGACAGTTGATTAAATTGTCTGACAAAAAAACTGAAACATGCAGTTGGGGAGGAGGAAACGAAATGAGACTTCACGGGTTGGGAACATGTGATGTATTTTGGTGATTACAAAATGGAGTCATAAGAAACAGGCAGTATGTGTCCACTTACCAGTATGACAGTGTATCCCCTCTGGCCTGGATACATGCGCCAATTCAGTTGGAAAGGGTTTCATATAACCGTGCTCTCTCTTCCGGATGCAACCGCGCCCACAACTATTGCAAATAGTTCTTGATATCGTGGATACTGACACAGAGAGCGTAGACGTCCGAGCGTCGTGTTATGTGTGGACGAGCATTGTCCTTCTGAAAAATGGCACCAGGCTACTGTGGCATGAGATACGGTAACACATGAGGACGCAAAATGTCCCTTCGTACCGTTGTGCCGTTAGAGAGTCCTCAGTCACTACCCGCCGTGACCTAAGTCATGCGCCATGGCTCCTCATACGTTGACGCCAAGGTAACAGTACTATGCCTCTCCAGAACAATGGAAGAAAGGGGACCTCTTTCCACGCATCCGTCACACTCGCTTACTATGGTCATCCGCTGTAGTACGGAACCACAATTCATCGCTGAACGCAGTGCGACACCATTTATCAGCCATCCAGTCATCCCGATCGCGGCAACACTCCAAACGCAGCCGTTTGAATTGTTGTGTTAAGGTCAGCATACGCACGGGACATAATTTCCTTTTTGGGCTATTGCAAGTCTCTGGCCAATGATGTGGGGTAATGGAATGTTGCAGGGAATCCACTACTCATTCACAGATGGCAGGTGCAGATGTGAATTGTTCACGATGTGCTCGGTGCACAATACTGTAATCCTTCCTGCTGGTGGTGGACGGGAACCTTATAGAATGGTGCGCCTGTGTTTTTACGCAGTACAATATGGGCCCCCTTTCACATACGAATGGCCTACGAATCCAGATATCGCACGATTCGACCAGTTGGCAAGATGGAGACGCACAGTGAGGCCCATTCCAATCTCTATCAAGTGCTGATAACGGTGTCTCACACGAGTACGCGGCGACTTCGTGTCCTTCACAGTGGTCACTATGTATGCGATGTTTTAACTCCTCTTATACACACTACCAGGCCTGATAACAACACTAAACACGAACAACACTAGTGCAGTCTTGTTGCTGTTCCACCTTCACCCAAGAATTGCAGTTCTAATCGTTTCCATACCAAGTGATTACACATTGACGGAAAAAATTGCAACACCGAAAAATAATTTATATACAGTAATGAAATTTCGGCAATACATTTATCTAGGTAATATATTTAACTGATTAACATTGCAAGATCACAGGTTAATGAAAGCGCTAGCTAAGCTGTTGCAAATGAGAAATGCTGATACATTAACAACCAATGTAACAGCCAGAATATGAATGCAAGCTTACAAACGTGCATGCGTTGTGCTGTACAGGTGCCGAATGTCAGTTCAGTTTGGGGGATGAAGTTCCACGCCTGTTGCCCTTCGTCGGTCAACACTGTTTGTGGATGACGCTGGAGTTGTCGTACGATAATGTCCCATATGTGTTGGATTGGAGACAGATCGGGAGATCGAGGAGGCCAGAGCAACATGTCAACACTCTTTAGAGGATGTTGGGTTGCAACAGCTGTATGTGGGTGAGGTTATCCTGTTGGAAAACATCTGCTGTTCTGTTTTTCGTGAATGCTGCCATAACAGGTCCAGTCACCAGGTTGACATACAAATTCTAAGTCAGTGTACATGGGATAACCACGAGAGTACTCCTGGTGTCATACGAAATCGAACCCCAGAACATAACTCCAGGTGTAGGTCCAATGTGTGTATCAGGCAGGCAGGTTGGTTGCAGGCCCTCAACTGTCTTCCTTCTAACCAACACACAGCCATCATTGGCACCGAGGCAGAACCAGCTTTCATCAGAAAACACCTGCATCCGGCACTCCAAATGAGCTTTCACTTGAGACCACCAAATCGCAAATGGCGATGGTTTGGGGTGAGCGGAATGCACGCTATGGGGCGTCTGGCTGGGATCTGTCTACATCTACATATATACTCCGCTAGCCACCAAGCGGTGTGTGGCGGAGGGCACAATTCGCGCCAAAGTCCTATTCCCCCCTCCCCCCTCCCCTCTGTTCCACTCGCGGATCGCGCGAGGGAAAAATGACTGTCTGAACGCCTCAGTACGAGCTCTAATTTCCATCATCTTTGAATGGTGATCATTGCGCGATTTGAAAGTTGGTGGTAATAATATATGCTCTACATCCTCGGCGAAGGTCGGATTTCGGAATTTAGTGAGCAGTCCGTTCAGTTTAGTACGTCGTCTGTCTGCAAGTGTGTCCCATTTCAAACTTCCTATGAGATACGTAACGCTCTCGCGATGGCTAAATGTGCCAGTCACGAATCTTGTCCCTCTTCTTTGAACCTTCTCAATCTCTTGAATCTGACCCAACTTGTAAGGGTCCCATACAGACGAACAATAAGACTGGACGAACTAACTTATTGTAAGCAATTTCCTTTGTTGACGGACTGCATCGCTTCAGGGTTCTACCAATAAACCGTAAAATTAGAGTTCACCTTGCCCGTTGCTTGAGTAATCTGATCATTCTATTTGAGATCATTTCGAATAGTCACACTCAGTTACTTGACGGGTGTTACCGCTTCCAATGACTGGGCATTTATTTTGTACTCGTACATTTTATACGCAGTAGGTTGCACTACTAATATTGAGAGATAACTGCCAGTCATTACACCACGCATTTATTTTCTGCAAATCCTCAATGATTTGTTCACAACTTTCGTGAGCTACTACTTTCCTGTAGACTACAGCATCATCGGCAAACAGTCTAATGCCGCTGTCAATACCACCAACCAGATAGTTTATGTAAATCAGAGAAAGCAGTGGACATATTACGCTGCCCTGGGGCACACCTGAAGTTATGCTTGTTTCTGTTGAAGTCACCCCGTTCAGGGCGACATAGAAAACTTTCTATCCAACCGCATATGTCATCGGATAGACCGTAAGCGCGCACTGTTTGGAGCAAGCGACAGTGCGGAACTGAGTCGAACGCCTTTCGAAAGTAGAGAAATATGGCATCAACCTAGGAGCCTGTATCTAGAGCCTGCTGTATATCAGGCACAAAGAGGGCCAGCTGTGTGTCGCATGACCGCTGTCTCCTAAAACCGTGCTGATTTCTTCAGATGAGCTTCTCAGAGTCTAGAAAGGTCATTATGCCTGAACACAAAATATGTTCTATTATCCTACAACAACTGATTTTTAAGAGTTCGTTCTGTCACTGTGGTGCCAACTACTGCTCAGACTGCTGCTGCAGATGCAGTACGATGCGCCAGAGCCATATGCCAGTCTTTCTTCTCGGTAGTGCCACGTGGCTGTCCGGAACCCAGTGTTCCTGGGACCGAACATTCTCGTGACCACCGCTGCCATCAATCATGTACAGTGGCTACATTATTGCCAAGTCTTTGTACAATCTAGCACAAGGAACATCCAGCTTTTCGTAGCCCTATAACACGATCTCGTATAAACTGTGACATGTTGACAATGGCGTCTTTGTCGCCTTAAAGACATTCTTGACTAACATCAATTCAGCATCTGCAATGTCAAAGGTAACGAACGCTCAGGACTGTTACATGGTGTCTTTAAAGCAAACCCAATGTGCATCCTGTTATGCGATTGATGGGAAATTTTAATAGACATCCTCTTTGGGATGGAGAGACACGGCTATCATTTATGCCGCACGACTGCTTCTTGGTGTAGCGTTTTTTTCCGTCGGTGTATTTACGTGTACGAAGTTACATCGACGTCCGACCAAGTCTTCTGGGAGCTTCACTTCTTTTTCGGCGGGCAATTCAGCAGACGAAGTGCCTGTCAGTAAGTATAGCCAATCTTCGGCCGACAGAGCTGGAACGAACGCGCGGGGCGGAGTGTGTTGTGACCTTTGTGGAAGCCTGGACACGCGAAGGCTGGGCGCCGGCGGGTGTGGGCGGCGGAGTGGGTGGCAGGGCTGCGTAGGAGCGCGCGCCACGCACCACGCGCCACGCACTGCGCGCCGCACGGGGCCGGCCGCCGTCATTTAACACATCAGCCGCCCGCGGGACGCGCCACGCAGACCGGGTGGGGCCGCTGCAACAGCTCGCAACATCTGCTGCCAGCGCCGCTCCCCGCACTGCTCAGACGCAGCTCAGGAGGTCGTCCACACCTTACCGTACCACACGGGTTGGTAAATGTTCCATAACACGGTCATTTTTCGTCATAGTCACTGGCCGCCACCGGTTCCCCCTCTTCGTCACAGAATACCGTTTCTACAATCGGTCCTCAGTTACTTGTTGGGTATACACTGCTTGACAAAAAGAAGTTAAGCTCCCAGAAAACATGGCCGGATGTCAATGTAACATCGTAAATGTAGACACCCTCAGAGTGTTGCAACGTGTACCACAGTGCATTACTCTTGTCGATGTGTAGTGTTGATACCATAACTAGTAGGGCACACTCATGCTCATAAATTGAGGATAATTGCAGAATGTGGTGCCACACAACGTGGCACTACACAAAACTGGCGCTAATAGCATAGGCACATAGGGAACACACACGACACAGGTCTGTAAGTCCACGGTACTGGTGATAAATTGAGAAAACCGTCCCGAAACACATCTGCTACCTAACGCCACTGTTTCTTGCGCATGTACCCCGATATCAGTATCGGATATGATCACAATGCAGACGTACACAGGCCGCACAACGGGTTGGCATACTCTGGATCAAGTGGTCGAGCAGCTGCTGGGGTATAGCCTTCCATTCTTGCACCAGTGCCTGTCGGAGCTCCTGAAGTGTCCTAGGGGTTTGAAGACGCGCAGCGATACGTCGATCGAGAGCATCGCAGACGTGCTCGATGGTGTTTAGATCTGGAGAACAGGCAGGCCGCTCCATTCGCCTAGTATCTTCTGTTTCAAGGTACTCCCCCACGATGGCAGCTCGGTGGGGCCGTGCGTTATCATCCGTCAGGAGGAAGGTGGGACCCACTGCACCCCTGCAAAGGCGGACATACTGGTGCAAAATGATGTCCCGATACACCTGACCTGTTACAGTTCCTCAGGAATGTACGTGCACCAATCATAATCCCACCCCTCACCATCAAACGACGACCTCCTACAGGTCCCTTTCAACGATATTAAGGGGTTGGTGCCTGCTTCCTGGTTCACACCAGATGAAAACCTAGCGAGAATCACTGTTCAAACTATACCTGGACTCGTCCTTGAACATAATCTGGGACCACTGTTCCAATGAACATGTACTGTGTTCTCGACACCTTGCTTTACGGGCTCTCCTGTGACCAGGGGTCAGTGGAATGCACCTTGCAGGTCTCCGGGCGAATAAACGATGTCTGTTCAGTCGTCTGTAGACTGCGTGTCTGGAGACAACTGTTCCAGTGGCTGCGCTAAGGTCCCGACCAAGGCTACCTGCAGTAATCCGTGGCCGTCTGTGGGCACTGATGGTGAGATATCGGTCTTCTTGTGGTGTTGTACAATGTGGACGTCCAGTACTGTTGCGCCTGGACACGTTTCCTGTCTGCTGGAATCGTTGCCATAATCTTGAGATCACACTTTGTGGCACACGGAGGGTCCCTGCTACGACCTGCTGGCTTTGACCAGCCTCCAGTCGCCCTAGTATTCTACCCCTCATGACGTCATCAATATGTGTTCTTTGAGCCATTTTCAGCACACAGTCACCATTAGGACGTCTGAAAACGTCTGCACACTTACTCGCTGCATCGTACTCTGACAAGCACCAACATACCTCTGCGTATGTGAACTGCTGCCAGCGCCACCGTGCGACGACCGCAGGTCAAATGCACCGCATGGTGAAACCCCGAGGTGATTTAAATCAGCAAACCGCCCCCCAGAGCGTTGTTTCACCAGGTATCAGCATTATCCTTAATTTATGAGCATGAAGAGTATCAGATAAGTGATCACTGCGAAGGACACACAAATACCGCGTATTTGTGTGAGACATCGTTCTCAGCACCTGACTCAGTCTGAAAGGCGTCTCCGTGTGGGTCTTTACGTGGCCGGCTGATCGACTTGGGCAAGATCCGGATTTGTGGGGCATTCGTATGTGCGAGGGGCCCGATTTTGGACTACATGAAAGCATGAGGACAGTCATATTTATCGTCAGGGTTCCGGCCGACCATGTCTGAGCACTACAAGAGAGGATCGCTATATTGTGAACCAGATAACTGCTTCACAAACGCGCCCGCCGTCCGACAGTCCCTGCAACAGTCTGCATCATCCTGCACCATTGGTCAGAGCCTTAACAACAGCCGGCCGAGCGAATTACTGTGCCATGCGTTGGCTACCGTCAATACCACAAAACAAACAGCTGCGTTTCGAGTGCTATACTGAGCAAGAAACAAAGCCTGCTGATGAATGGTGTCGCACTGCGTTCAGAGATGAATCGTGGTTCTGCGCTACTCCGGATGACCACTGTTGGCAGTATACCAACGGCAAGGGGAGTGATCCCATTCTTCCAGTGTCTGGACAGTTTGGTGCAGCCATCGGGTATAATATCAGGTAGCAGCTGGTAGCAATTGAGGCGCAAGGTACGTTAGAGGTATCCTCAGACCACCAAGATCACTAGTGTTACCTCTCATGCGACAGTATCGTGGTGCCACTTTTCAACACCACAATGCTCGCCTACACATGGCACGTGAAGCTATGTACTTTCTGGCTGATGCTGAGGTATTCTCATAGCCAGGAAGATCCCCAGATGTGTCCCCTATAGAACATGTGTAAGACCAGCTCCATTCCAGTCCCAATATCCAGGATTTAAAGACCAATCACAAAAATTGTCGATCATTTTGTCTCAGCAGAGGACACAACGGCCTTGTAAGCATACCGAATCACTATATGCACCCGGGCCACAGTTGGAGCAACGTCATACTTATAATTGGGCGCACACTGCCAAGTTATTTGTTAATTAGACTCTATTTTATTATCACTGTAATAATGTCACATACTCTCTCAACACGTTAAGTTTCATTTCGTTTCGTCCTCCTCTGCTGGGTGCTTCACTTTTGTCTGTATTTCTGTCATCAGTGCAGTGGAAGCATTACCACGACCTCTCAGCACACTTTCTATCATCCTGTCCCCTCCTGTAACTAGGCCTGCAGAGGACTCACGCTTGATGCAGGGGCTGCCAGTTTAGCTTCAAAATAAACAATGTAACTTATTGCCACTAAATACGGGCCTCAGGCAAGTATGTTCCGAGCAAGGTGCTCAGGGATGGGAAAGACTCGCCGTGTTTTTAAATCGTGTTAGAAAACTGATACGTAAATAGAGAGAACTTCATCATAGATTCAAGAGAAGTCAAAACCCTAAAAGGTTTTGGTCTTATGTAAAATCAGTATGCGATTCGAAATCATCTATTCAGTCATTCAGTGACCTTACAGGCACGAGAACTGAAAATAACAGAGAGAATGTCGAAATGCTGAATTTAGTCTTCCGAAATTTTTTAACCGCGGAAGATCCTTAATATTGGCCCTTCTTTCTATCGTCGTACGAACGTCGAAATGTCAGATATTAAGATAATATAATAGAAAAGCAAATACAGTCACTTAGTAGTGGAAAAGCATCAGGACCAGATGACATAAGTTTCTAGAAAGGTTGTGGGAAAGAAATTGCTCCCCTTCCAGTAAAATGGTTCAAATGGCTCTGAGCACTATGCGACTTAACTTCTGAGGTCATCAGTCGCCTAGAACTTAGAACTAATTAAACCTAACTAACCTAAGGACATCACACACATCCATACCCGAGGCAGGATTCGAACCTGCGACCATAGCAGCAGTGCGGTTCCAGACTAAAGCGCCTAGAACGCTCGCCGATAGCGGCCGGCTGTATAATTATAGAACACGTTTTGTGCTCAAAACGTATTTGGAGATCGCAAATTTCCTCTATAAATACACTATGTGACCGAAAGTTTCCGGACATCTGGCTGAAAACTACTTACGAGTTCGTGGCGCCCTCCAGCGGTAACGCTGGAATTCACTATGGTGTTGGCCCACCTTTAGCCTTGATGACAGCCTCCACTCTCGCAGGCATATGTTCAGTCAGGTGCTGGAGGACTTCTTGGGGAATGGCAGCCCGTTCTTCACGGAGTGCCGCACTGAGGAGAGGTATTGATATTGGTCGGTGAGGCCTGGCACGAAGTCGGCATTCCAAAACATCCCAAAAGCGTTCTGTAGGATTCAGGTCAGGAGTCAGTGCAGGCCAGTCCATTACAGGGGTGTTATTGTCGTGTAACCACAGGCAGTGCATTACGCACAGGTGCTCGATCGTGGTGAAAGATGCAGCCGCCATCCCCGAATTGCTCTTCAGTGGGGAGCAAGAAGGTGCTTAAAACATCAATGTAGGGCCGGCCGGAGTGACCGAGCGGTTCTAGACGCTACAGTCTGAAACCGCACGACCGCTACAGTCGCAGGTTCGAATCCTGCATCGGGCATGGATGTGTGTAATGCTCTTAGGTTAGTCAGGTTTAAGTAGTTCTAAGTTCCAGGGGACTGGTCTCATAGTGCTCAGAGCCATTAGAACCATCAATGTAGGCCTGTGCTGTGATAGTGCCACGCAAAACAACAAGGGGTGCAAGCCCCCTCCGTGAAAAACACGCCCACTTCATAACACCACCGCCTCCGAATTATACTGTTGGCACCACACGCTGGCAGATGACGTTCACCAGGTATTCGCCATACCCACAACCTGTCATCGGATCGCAACATTGTGTACCGTGTTTCGTCACTCCACACAACGTTTTTCCACTGTTCAGTCGTGCAATGTTTACGCACCTTACACCAAGCGAGGCGTCGTTTAGCATTTACCGGCGTGATGTGTGGCTTATGAGCAGCCGTTCGACCATAAAATCCAAGTCCTCCCACCTACTTCCTAACTGTCATAGTACTTGCAGTGGATTCTGATGCAGTTTGGAATTCCTGTGTGATGGTCTGGATACATGTGTGCCTATTACACATTACGACCCCCTTCAACTGTCGGCAGTCTCTGTCAGTCAACAGACTTAAGGAGAGTAAACATTGGACAGTGGAGAAACGTTGTGTGGAGTGACGAATCCACACAATGTGGCCAATGTGGCGATCCGATGGAATGGTGTGGGTATGGCGAATAGCCGGTGAACGTCATCTGCCAGCGTGTATAGTGCCAACAGCGGAGGCGGTGGTATTATGGTGTGGTCGTGTTTTTAATGGCGGGGCTTGCACCCCTTGTCGTTTTGCGTGGGACCACCATAACACAGGCCTACAATGATGTTTGAAGCACCTTCTTTTTTCCCACTGTTAAAGAGCAATTCGGGGATGGCAACTGCATCTTTCAACACGATAGAGCACCTGTTCATAATGCACTGCCTGTGGCGAAGTGGTTACACGACAATAACATCCCTGTGATGGACTGGCCTGCACTAAGTCCTGACCTGAATCCTGTAGAACACATTGTTTTGGAACGCCGACTTCGTGCCAGGCCTCACCGACCGACATTGATAACTCTCCTCAGTGCAGCACTCCGTGAAGAATGGGCTGCCATTACCGAAGAAACCTTCCAGCACCTGATTGAACGTATGCCTGCGAGAGTGGAATCTGTCATCAAGACTAAGGTTGGGCTAACACCATACTGAAATCCAGCATTACAGATGGAGGGCGCCACGAACTTGTAAGTCATTTTTAGCCAGGTTTCCGGATACTTTTGATCACGTAGTGTATTTCTAAGGAGTAGTGAAATGAAAAAGAGAGAGACGGAAGAAAGTAAGTAAACTATTTATCATTTCAAAAATTGTTGCCATAACTGTTGATATATTTATCCCACTGTGAGACAAGACGGCAGTGCCTTGACAGAAAAATCTTTGTGATTACCTACGGAACCATGATTGTACACAGGCATAAGTCCGAGACAAATCGACGGTCGCGGATGTCTTTCTTGACGGCTCCAAAAATATGGAAATCGCGTAGAGAGAGATTGGAACTGTATGGAGGTTGTGTAAGAGCTCCCCAGTGCGCTTGTGTCTACATGTTGCCAATGTTGTTTCGACTATCTACATCTACATGACTACTCTGCAATTCACATTTAAGTGCTTGGCAGAGGGTTCATCGAACCACAATCATACAATTTCTCTACCATTCCACTCCCGAACAGCACGCGGGAAAAACGTACACCTAATCCTTTCTGTTCGAGCACTGATTTCTCTTATTTTATTTTGATGATCATTCCTTCCTATGTAGGTTGTGCTCAACAAAATATTTTCGCATTCGGAAGAGAAAGTTGGTGACTGAAATTTCGTAAATAGATCTCGCCGCGACGAAAAACGTCTTTGCTTTAATGACTTCCATCCCAATTCGCGTATCATACCTGCCACACTCTCCCCCCTAGTACGTGATAATACAAAACGAGCTGCCCTTTTTTGCACCCTTTCGATGTCCTCCGTCAATCCCACCTGGTAAGGATCCCACACCGCGTAGCAATATTCTAACAGAGAACGAACGAGTGTAGTGCAAGCTGTCTCTTTAGTGGACTTGTTACATCTTCTAAGTGTCCTGTCAATGAAACGCAACCTTTGACTCGCCTTCCCCACAATATTATCTATGTGGTATTTCCAAACGAAGTTGTGCGTAATTTTTACACCCAGGTACTTAGTTGAATTGACAGCCTTGAGAATTGTACTATTTATGGAGTAATCGAATTCCAACGGATTTCTTTTGGAACTCATGTGGATCACCTCACACTTTTCGTTATTTAGCGTCAACTGCCACCTGCCACACCATACAGCAATCTTTCCTAAATCGCTTTGCAACTGATACTGGTCTTCGGATGACCTTACTAGACGGTAAATTACAGCATCATCTGCGAACAACCTAAGAGAACTGCTCAGATTGTCACCCAGGTCATTTATATAGACCAGGAACAGTAGAGGTTCCAGGACGGTTCCCTGGGGAACACCTGATATCAGTTCAGTTTCACTCGATGATTTGCCCTCTATTACTACGAACTGCGACCTTCCTCACAGGAAATCAGAATCCAGTCGCACAACTGAGACGATACCCCATAGGCCCGCAGCTTGATTAGAAGTCGCTTGTGAGGAACGGTATCAAAAGCTTTCCGGAAATCTAGAAATACGGAATCAACTTGAGATCCCCTGTCGATAGCGGCTATTACTTCGTGCGTTGCACAAGAACGATGTTTTCTGAAACCATGCTGATTACGTATCAATAGATCGTTCCCTTCGAGGTGATTCATAATGTTTGAATACAGTATGTGCTCCAAAACTCTACTGCAAACCGACGTCAATGATATAGGTCTCTGTTCGTGTTTCAAATTCTGGAATATTCCATTCGTCTTCCCTGGTGAAGGAATTTCGGGAAACTGCGTTCAATAACTCCGCTTTAGCGGCACAGTCGTCGGTAAAAGTACCGTCGGCACTGTACAGCGAAGGTATTGGCTGCGTCTTGCCGCTTGTGTACTTTACATACGACCAGAATTTCTTCGGATTTTCTACCTTTTTTTACACCATGTCCTAAAGTGATACGGCCATAATGGCATCGTCGAAACATATAAATATAATCAGCATAGCATCGTCACATATATTTAAAATACGGTGTAGAATAGGCCACTTACATCGTGACATGTCTCCCACAGAAAACTTTTAAACAACATATAAGCATTCAACAAATAAAATTATATAGTTTGACTATACATTCCATGAGTAGGTATGTAAAGCCCTGTATTGATTAAGTTCTTACGATCGGTGCGCGTCTACATAAGATCCTCGCGGCCGACCCAACAGAGGGCGCTGTTCATTGATCTGTCTCTTTTTCAGCTGTCATATAGAAATTTTATCTTTCACGAGCAATTTATAGGTTGGCACAGGCAATGTATTACGATATATTAACTGTTGAGCGAAAATTCACCATAAAAAAGGGTCGGACCTATACTCTTCATACATTTTCTTCTAATAATTTTACATGGTTAACTGCATTCATCTTTTAATGTATCACAATTGGTTTCTATGATGGTCATTAATTTTAATAAGTCTGCTACATGCATTTTATCTAATGTGCTTTTATCAGATTATGTGTTTGCGTAAATGATGACTACATATAAGCAAGCCCACATCTAGGGAGGGTGTAGGCAAACAGGTTTCTGGATGCTACTGTACCCCAGTAGCTAGTTGGCAACAATGACAATGTGGACGATGTGGCCTATTCTACACCATATTTTAAATCTGTGTGACGATGCTATGCTGATTCTATTTATATGTTTCGACGATGCCATTATGGCCGTATCACTTTAGGACATGGTGTAAAAGAAGGTACATTATACCATATTTTATCTATACATTTCCCTGGTGTATGACAGTATATTGTGATACATATTGCTGTTTTATGTTAAAAGACACACTGCTCACTAGATGTATATATTTATGTATTTTAAATCTGAAGATGGTCATTACAGAATGAAACCGGTCATCGTCTAAAGAATTCACTTGTGATCAGAGACTGGAATAAAAAAGCATTTTACAGTATTGGATCACAGTTTGTACTCGCGATTATGTCGCAGTTGGTTTGACAGCAGTATAACCCTGAAGGAGATCCTAGCAGAGAGGACTAAACGTCGAGTAATCTAACAGTTTGAACAGGAATATGATGGGACGTAACAATTCAGCAGATTTTACCATGAGATTATCTTCTCACTCTCTGTCATGATGGGTCAATGTTCCGTCTCCAATTACCTGAAAGCTGATCAGGCATTAATTGCTCTTTGTTCAAGTGTCTTAAGCAAGGCGTAAATCCTATCGGCGGGAATCCTGGAAACGAAACTATCCTAAGTGGGAACGAAGCTCGTGGAAGTGATGCGTGGAGTTGGTATGCAGTGCGTGAGCGCGCAACAAGCACCAGCAGCCAGGGAGCCACGGCCCGGCCTGGCGAGGCAGACAGCTGTGAGAGCGGTGTAGGCGGCTGCTGCCGCTGCTGCCGTGGCTGCGGCTGGAATGCCGACTCCAGGCTGAGCGCGGCTGCGGCAGCGGCTATTTACGACACGAGCCGTGTGTGTCTCCAGCCTCAGGACATCCGGTCGGCGGCAGACCTGGAGCCGGGCCGGAGGCGCGACTCGCGTTACAGGTGCGTCGCTACCTGTCCGTGCCTTGTGTCTGTGCGCTCTGCAGCCTGCGAGCGGGTACTGACGCTGCCCGTCCGAGGGCCGGCCACTCTGCCCGTGTGTTGCCGATTCCGCTAGCGAGGTACCTCGACCTGTCGGGCATGATTCGCACGGAGGCGATGGAACTTAGCGGAACGGACGGGAAACTCATCGTCACGCTAGACGCAACGTCGACATAACGCCAAATCGCTCAGCCCCGTACCGAGAGCGGCGTCCACAGCGAGAGGCAGCGGAGGGTAGCTGCTCCTCTTCGGAAAAGAGAGTCCTAGAAAGCTGTTGTTGTTGTGGCGTTCAGTACGAAGACTGGCCTGATGCAGCTCGTCGTACCAGTCTACAGTGTGATTCAGTTGCCCTACCGTTGTTGTTTTATGCAAACCGTAATTTCATATCAGGCCTACGAAAACCACGCGCGGGATTTTCATATTCTCTCGTTCGCTACACGCAGACTGTTAGTCCCACAGGAAAAAAAAAATGAACAGGATATTTTTGAAGGAAATTTAATGTAGTTAAATTTTGTACTGGTATACGTTTTCACCATAGGTCGTAATTTTCGAGTTATCGAAGAAAAGCGTACGAAAGTGACCTTCAAACGCACCTCCACTCCCCCACTCAGCCCCACCGGTAAGCATTCATGGCACTCCTTCCTACCACTGCACAAAAATTTGAGGCTGCACGAATTATTTTCCACATTCGACCTTTTTTTTGTCTCCATTCTCTGGCCTTACTACGCTACCGGCTTAACCGAGCACTTACACGTTGTAAATTTGACGTTCGAGTAAGTTTTACCTAAGAGTTTTGTGAATTTTAGCAGGATAGTATAATAACGTCGATATATTGGTCAAGTCTTCTACCCGCCAGGGTAGCTGAGAGCGCTAATGCGCTACTTCCTGGACTCGGGTATGCGCGCCGGCCTCGGATCGACGAGTGCTGGTCTGCTGGCCAGCCTGAATGTTTTTAGGCGGTTTTCCACATCCCGATAGGTGAACACCGTGCTGGTCCCTACGTTCCGCCTCAGTTACACGACTGACAGACATTTGAACAAATTAGAATTATATTAATACCTTCAGCTGCTGACGGGCGTTGATATAGACCAACGGGGACTCGAACCCGGGATCTCCTGCTTACATGGCAGACGCTCTATCCATCTGAGCCACCGAGGGCACAGAGGATAGTGCGACTGCAGGGACTATCTCGCGCACGCCTCCCGCCAGACCCACATTCTCATCTTGTATATCCGCACACTACATTCGTAGTGTCCCACCCCAACAAACTCAATACTCGTGGAAGACATTCTTTCCAAGTCGCGTAAGAGTTCGGGGAATATGTGTGCATCCGCACAGAAGAAGAAGGTCATGGCTGGTGTTGCCAGAACTATATACTTATATGGATATGGTGCCTGTTTTTTCGAACATGTCCGAAAGAACAGACACCATATTAATATAAGACATTTGATTGGTTGGTTATTTGGGGAAGGAGACCAGACAGCGTGGTCATCGGTCTCATGGGATTAGGGAAGGATGGGGAAGGCAGTCGGCCGTGCCCTTTCAGAGGAACCATCCCGGCATTTGCCTGGAGTGATTTAGGGAAATCACGGAAAACCTAAATCAGGATGGCCGGACGCAATATAAGACATTTGAACACGTTCGCAATATTTCATGGCTTACACTAGACGCAGACAGCTGGGGTACACTAATTACCTCCCGGGGTGTTCAGGTGGCGGCAGGATGGGTATCTGGCCACCCCCTGCAACTAACGTTTCCAAATCCGTAATAACACCGCCGACCCCGTGTTGGCGCAGGACAAGGCCAAAGAAAGAAAGAAAGAAAGAAAGAAAGAAAATTCGTCAAGTCTTCTGACTACTTTGCTTGTGAGGGTTAAGTTTCGATTGAATTGTCAAAGTAATTAGTTTTAGCGTAACGTTTACAATAGTTTTTTTCCTTGCATTAACCTCACGGTCACGTTTATATTAATAATGGTAACGAAGTAGCCGACTATGCTGGTGTCCTAAAATACCAATCAATAGAGACCAAAAAAGATCAAATATAGGGAATAGTTCGTGTGATCGGAAATTTTTGAATAGTGAGGCCGAGAACAACGTACTAGAAATCCCGACTGACGACAATTGACTGTGGGGGGTGGATGTGCGTTTGAATGTCGCTTTTGAATGTTTTTCTTGAATGCTTCCGAAAATGTATTCCAATACAAAACTTAAATATATTAAATTTCCTACAAAAAGGTCCTGTTTATATTTATCTGTACTACTAAGAGTTCGAGCGTAGCGAGCGAGAGAATATGAAAATCTCGTGCGTGGTATTTGAAGGGATGATACAAAATTGCGGGTTGCTCAAAACAACGTTGGTAGTGGCAGCTGAATTACCGTGTGTATTCTACAGGTCTCTTCATCGCTTCATAACTACTACACCCTACATCCTCTTGAACCTAATTATTACAATCAGGTCTTGGTCTTCCTGTACAATTCCTTCCCTCCCCCTCCCCCAACACTTGCCACTATTACGAAACCGATGCTCTTGTCACGCTTCGGAACACGTTCAATCAACTTTACATACCGTCATTAATTTGATGACAGCCAGTAGCAGTTGTACTTATGGTCGTTTGTCATCGAATCTATAGACTAATTTCGTCATTCACCGCGAAACTAACATAAGCTGTTCCTCATCCAAACGCCCCATACTGCTCAGACCTTCGGCAGGCTCTTGCCCAGTACCGAAGGGCGAAAATAAGGTTATGAGTGAGCGACTCTTTAATTCCAATCCCCCTTTCATTATCCCTTCCACTTCTTCTGACACCGAACAAGGGTTCAAAAGTGCTAACTTATATCATTCTTAATGCATCCTTATACATTATTATTGATATTAGTGTGATTATTATTATTATTGTTATTATTATTATTATTAACACTGCAAATTATTATTACTGAGTTTGTTATGTAATAACTACTTAATATCATTCTTGATTCCTCCATTATTTTATCATCAGTATTAACATTACTATTATTGATACTATTGTTAGTTATTATTTTGATTAATAACGGAAATTATTAATATTCTGATAGTTATGGAATGTTTTTGTATGAGTTGTTGACTGCTAGATGTATGAAAGGGTCTTAAGGCCCTAATGTGGTCGGGCAAAATAACTAGTAACTAAATAAATAAAAGATGTTGGAATATGGCACCAATATGAAGGACCTAGCAATATCAGTAGAGTTTTTTAGTAGCCAAAGAACTATTCGTAACCTATGTTCTTGAGAAAGGTCATCTGGGAAACTTTCGGCACTGCTCAGATCTGGAGAGAGAGAGGAAATATATACTCACATCTGTATGACTAGTGTGAATTCACACTTGAGAGCGTGGCAGAGGTTTCACAGAACCACCTCCAGATTATTTCTCTTCCGTTCCACTTTCGAATAGCACATGGGATAAACTAGCACCTAAATCATCTTGTCCGAACTTTGAATTTCCGTATTTTCTTGTGATACTCCTTTCTCCCTATGTAGATGGAAAAAGTTGGTGACCGAAATTTTGCAAGACTATATCGCCGCAACGATTAACAACTTTGTTCTAATGACTGCCACTTCAACTCACCTGTCTGTGGGACACTGTCTCCTATTCCCGATAACACCAAACAAGCTGCCATTCTTTGAACTTCTTCGATGTCTCCGTCGCTTACCAACACAATGTATTGTAGAAGGCAACTACATAGCGCATTTTTAATTTTATCCTTTGTGTCTGTTTCCAAAAGCCAAATTAAGTAAATATTTTTGCTCTTCTAGTGCAGCTGACTTTTTCAGTGTTGAGAAACTGTCATTAAATAACCTTTTCCATTGGTTCATGTTCTTAAAACTTGCACATTTCCGATTTTTTTCTAATCTAGGTGTTGTAAAATGTAAACCATTTTCCACATTGAAATACGGCTTCTCACTTGGGGTCGAACACTCTTGGGAAAAATATCAAGCCTCTTACAACCAGCGCAATGCGACGCGAAAGCAAAGCAAAGAATGAAGTTAAGAAGATAAAAAAATCCTAAATCCATTAGTATAATGTGAGCTAGAGCAACGAGAACACGTTAACTTCCTTGTTAGCAGGCGACGTCGCTGTCGCTCGGTACCAACAAAACTTTCTTCCCAAGAATCCTTGACGTTGACGTCCTGTTTCGTTCCGTTTGGTATGAAATCACTGTGGAACGTTTTGACGTTAAGATCGTTTCTGTCAACCGTGAATCGATCTTTATTCTCACATAAGAAAAACTTTCTTTCCGCTAGTCACCCACAAATCGTCTACTTGTTGTAGTGCTGTTACGTTCACAGTATCTGCTGATTTGACGCAGAGCACGCATTTTTGGCTTTGATGTGGGAAAGCTGAAAAATGATGGCGTCTATATGCTAAAATATTCGTGAAATAAAAAGCAAAATCTTTGATATTTGGCAAGGAAGTCGGAATATATGACGCACGAATCGGGAATGTAGAAGTTCCAATCCAATGAAAAAGGAAAGAGAAAGTATAAGAATGGAATATCTGAAACCTACTCGTGTTTCTTCTCTGTGGTCCTGGACCTCATCCCGTGTGTTTACGCCGCAGAGG
This sequence comes from Schistocerca piceifrons, assembly GCF_021461385.2. NCBI lineage: Eukaryota > Metazoa > Arthropoda > Insecta > Orthoptera > Acrididae > Schistocerca > Schistocerca piceifrons. Next base: position 431,943,680 of record NC_060141.1, read on the forward strand.
GCTCCCACAGAACGCAACTATGGAGCAAGTGAAGGGATATCTGAACACAACGCGTTCCAGCGTGCAACACGTGCACAAGTGGAGAAGCAGTCATCAACAACTAACAGATTACCGAATTATTATAGTGGAATTAGCAGTCATTTTTGACCACAGTATACAATAATGGCACTGTGATGATCGAATGAACTGTGAGAACAGACAATGATTAGAATATGTATAGTAGACTATCAGAGATGTAGGATGTAGTTTGCTTCGAAAGATTTACATATTACCACAAGAAAGTAAAGGCGCCGAACGACATCTTTTCGAAACGGCGGACTTGACAGACGTGGTTTTCCTTCTGATACGTATTCTGACCCTGCTTTGTGAATATGTACGTCAGTAACTATGCGTCATGAACACGCCCAGCACAATGTAGTACGATGGCATGCTGCTCTGTTGTTTACACTTAGAAAATAGTTCCTTCTTGTGAGCAGAACATACGAAAGTACCAATACAAGACTGCCACGCTCCTACAGTTTCCAAACTAAGGAGACCGGCGCAAGAGAGGTTGTATTTCTTCACGGTATTTCCAGTATACGCAATAAAGGGTGTTTCAAACTGAATATACGGGTTTTAAGGCTTGGCTGCGCTTGTTAGATTCAACTTACAATTTTAAATAATATATCAAACGAAAGAGCAACTCGAACAGTCTTTCTTGCAAGTGATCAGTGTCAGCACCATTTGCCAGACATCGGGTCGGCAGGCAAGTTTTTTCTAAACCTAGGTCAGTGTGTCTCGAGTAGTTGTTGCACCAATGCTGTTTCTAAAGTTGGGTAGATTAGCTGGTGGCGGAGTCACATACACATAGTCTTTTATGAATCCCCAAAGGTGAAAGTTGCAGGTCGTGTGTGAACATGGACGTCAAGCAAAACGAACTCTGTCATCCAGACCCTTTCGGTCAATCCAACGAAGGAGACTGTGGCTATGAGACAGAAGACAATGGTTCGAGAGACACAAAAAGATAATGACAATGGTTCAAATGGCTCTGAGCACTGTGGGACTTAACTTCTGAGGTCATCAGTCGCCTAGAACTTAGAACTACTTAAACCTAACTAACCTAAGGACATCACACACATCCATTCCCGAGGCAGAATTAGAACCTGCGACCGTAGCGGTCACGCGGCTCCAGACTGTAGCGCCTAGAACCGCACGGCCACTTCAGCGGGCCCGGTCTTTAGGCTTTACAGCTTTTAACAACTGCAAACGGTAAGGACGTAGTTGTAAGCGTATCGTTAAACGTCCCCAAACAGACGGCACTGGAATTGCCGATTCACGACGAGCCTTCCGAACTGATTTTTTGGGGCTACGCGTGAAAGACTCAAACATTCAACATATTCTTCTGCCACTCCTGGTCATTCCATACTCTTCCCTTTGAGCTCTGGTATACAGACAAAACTGTCTGCGTGGCTCTTTTATGTGATGTATTATTTATTATTGTAAACTGAATTTAACAAATGCTACATAGTCTTTAAACCCGTGTATTCTCTTTGAGCCATCTGTATCCACTGATATTTGGCATTTGACACCATGCCCTCCACCCCTCCCCACCCCTCCACCACCACCCCCAGGCTTCTCAAAAATTCACCTTTCTTCCCTTACCAGTACCATATTTCCATCCGATTAAAACGATTCCACCTGGCTACATGCTGATATTTAGCGTCGGATAACTAAAGACCACGTCAAGAACAAAACGGAATCTACGAAATTGACTCTGACAGTCGCTCTTTTACTCGTCGGGCCGCAGCGTTCGCTCCGCAGCAAGTAATTAAGCAGTGGCATCACTCTAATTACTATACTGGGCCAGTTTCTTCTGCCTTTCACCCTGCCAGCAACAATTACACGGGGGGAACCAGACAGGGTGTTCAGTTGCGGAGCTATAGTTTTAACTGCGCATAATCTCCGAGACGACATGTATTAGCATAGGTGGGCGTCATGCTTCTCAGAAGCGTTCCTCGTTAACTCAGCACACTAGATGCAGAAACGGCATCTAAACGATTTACGGCGTCGCTCATTATTTAGTTCCTGCTTCACGCCCTCGCGGAATAGCTAAAGTTTATGATTCATGTACTCCGTAATCAAGATCTCGTCCACTAAAATCCACACTACCGCTGCTCATAATGATAAGAAAAACTGAAAATGGCCATGAACCTCTGGTACCTCAGCGAGAGGACATTAACACAGTTAAATAACGGAAGCAAGTTTGTACCAGTGACGAAGTCATTGCCGGCAAGTACACGTACTTCCCAACATACATGCGTGAACGGAGGCAATGGGCAACGTACCACGTCATGTGGGCAACCGCAAGGTGATTCTGGGGAGCTTCCACCGTCAACACCTAAAAATGGTTCAAATGGCTCTCAGCACTATGGGACTAAACATCTGAGGTCATCAGTCCCCTAGAACTTAGAACTACTTAAACCTAACTAACCTAAGGACATCACACACATCCATGCCCGAGGCAGGGTTCGAACCTGCGACCGTAGCGGTCTCGCGGTTCCAGACTGAAGCGCCTAGAACCGCTCGGCCACACCGGCCGGCTGACCACACTGTAGGGTTAGAGTAGTTGCGCAAATGTGTGTCTCAAAGAACACGTTTGATTAAGAAAATCTTGGATGTTATACTAGTTGGGAGATAGCCGACAGAAACTAAAAATAGCATCAGGTGTGCCCGAAGAAGCATAACAGGATCGCTAATGTTTTTAATAGACGTAAATGGCTTACCTCGCTGGTGGGTCTACTGTCGGCCACTGGGTGAACACAATGAAATCAAGGGCAAGTAGATTGTATTGCCTCTTGGTCTAATGAGTGTCAACTTAAATGTGCATAAAAACAAGCCAATTTACATCAGAAAATGGTTCAACCAATTCTTTCCTATCACAAGATTAAGAAGTAAACTTCTGGAGTCCATCACATTAGATTAGGTTCGGAATTTACGGGTAGTACAACCAGCGGAAAAAAGGCGAATTTGCTCCTATTTAAAAGTCTCTGACTGAAAAGTGGCCTACTGCTGCCTCATTCTACCTTCGTCAAGACATTTAAAGTTTTTCTCAAAATTTTTGGAATGCGAACATACGTGCGTGCTTTTTGGTATGCAGCTAACTTCTCACTCCCAACTGTAGCTCGCTCACACGCACCATTACATCGATGTAAGTTATCCACCCTCTCGCACTTACCAATTCTCTCTCTCTCTCATTTAGCTCAACTCATTGTCATTAGCCGGTCGTGGTGGTCAAGAGGTTCTAGGCGCTACAGTCTGGAACCGCGTGAACGATACGGTCGCATGTTCGAATCCTGCCTCGGGCATGGCTGTGTGTGATCTCCTTAGGTTAGTTAGGTTTAAGTATTTCTAAGTTGTAGGGGACTGATGATCTCAGATATTAAGTCCCATAGTGCTCAGAGCCATTTCAACCATTGTCATTATCTTTTTGTGTCTCTCGAACCATCATTGTCTCCTGTCTCGTAGCCACAGTCCCCTTCGTTCTGTCCTACTCTGTCTCCTCTCGCTGCCACTTTCACCCTCTAGTTCTGTCTTACTCCTGCTATCTTATTCATTCTTTCCCAATGCTGCTACGTCTTCTTACTGTCACTATTTCTCTCTTCCTCGTTTGCATTGTTACAGGGTCTGTCTCTCATTATTACTGGCTCACGCCGATTTTCACTTTCTCCGTCTCTTTATTCCTTTCCCACTGGCAGTGTATCCTTCACTCTTTTCCTAGCACTGTTCTATCTCTGTCAGCTAAGTTCCACTACCACTCCCTCTATCTATCCCATACTGCCCTTGTCTTCTTCGCTCTTTCTAAACCACAACCAGTCTACTTTCGTCCAGCATTTCCTACTTTTCCATCTCTTTCCAAATGCCATTGTCTCCTTCTCTCTTAGCGCAAAAAGGGCGAATATGTTCCCACCCAAATTTTTTGGGAAAACTGTTGAAGTTGTGAGGAAGGCAGCTTGTACCCCACTTTTCACTCAGGGTCTTTTGAACAGGAGCGTATCTGCCTTTTCTGTGTTCCGATAGGAGAATTTGCCCGCTGGTTCCCTTACTTATCTGTCACAGCAAGGCAGGCCAGTCATAGGAAAAGAACTTTATGGTTCAGTAAATTTTTAATAGTTTGCTTATGTGAAGACGAAATACACAAAACTAATTTTACACCTCAGACCGATTTACATGCACTAAAATTTTTCATGTGCTTCAATACTACAGCATAAGATTCCCAGAACTCTTCTGATGATAACGGAGACCGTTTGCAGCATGTGCTTCCGTGATACGTCACTTTATAGACTACGTCTTTGCCACACAACGGATTTTCCGTGCGTATTTTAGTTGTACGGGCAAGGTAGCTTTGAACTTGGAAACGGACGAAGATATCAAGAAAATTTGGAAGGCTGCTCGGGATTATACCGTTAAAAATTCAGTCATTTGCTGTGCATAGTCATCTTGGGATCCCTGCTTGGTTTTGGTAAAGAAACACTTCTTTGGTGTTTTATAAGAACTGCTCACGAACTAATGGTGACTCCGTAAGTCCCTTAAGGCCCATCATAGACCACATCAAAACTGACTCTGAGCACTATGGGACTTAACATCTGAGGTCATCAGTCCCCTAGACTCAGAACTACTTAAACCTAACTAACCTAAAGACATCACGCACATCCATGCCCGAGGCAGGATTCGAACCTGCGACCGTAGCATCAGCGCGGTTCCGGAATGAAGCGTGGAGGATCGCTTGGCCACACCGGCCGGCAGACCACATCAAATGCTAAAAGAAACAACCGATTTACTCCATTTTCCTGAGCAGGAAGAAGTGTGTAATATTCATATTTTGACCCTATACTGTAGGAGAGAAGACGAGCTTTCTGTTGAATATACAAATGATATCTAGCCCAAGGGCTAACCAAAAAACTGGACCCTACCTTTTTACAGTCTAGAACAGCGCGACTGCTAAGGTCGCAGGTTCGAATCCTGCCTCGGGCATGGATGTGTGTGATGTCCTTAGGTTAGTTACGTTTAAGTAGTTCTAAGTTCTAGGGGACTGATGACCTCAGAGGTTGAGCCCCATAGTGCTCAGAGCCATTTGAACCATTTTGAACCTACCTTTTTATCACCGATAGAACCGGAGCTGCGAGCCCCGGAAGAGTCCCGTTTTTATGTGCGGCGTTTTGGAACCTACATTCACGTTCAGAAGAAAACAGTACACATTGAACGACTAGAGATAGGACGTTGATATTCACAGGACATTTAAATTAGTATATCCTGTAGAAATGATTAGCATTTCAGTCACCTCGGTTCAGCATGTGTGGTAGGCACAGGGTCTGCCATAGGCCCTGATAACTTGTTCCAGGCGTGATGACATCGACTCGTATATAGCGCGAGTGCCGTGCTGTGGTGTGATAGCCACCCATGCTGCATTACCTCGTTCCAAAGTTCATCTGTGGTGGTTGGCATTGCGTCACAGTGCTGAACCCGTCGTTTCGCCATATCCCACACATTTTCGATTGGTGGCAAGTCTAGTGCTCTGGTGGGCCAGACCAAAAGGCTGACATATTGTGACACCAAGAAGGCACGTGCTCGGGTAGCAACTTGTGGTCGTTCATTGTGTTGCTGAAAAATGGCGTCTGGGGTGTTGTGCAGAAAGGGCATAGTTACGGGTCGCAGGATGTTATTCACGTCCATGCCCGAGGCAGGATTCGAACCTGCGACCGGAGCAGTCGCGCGGTTCCGGACTGAGCGCCTTAACCGCGAGACCACCGCGGCCGGCATTCACGTAGGTCTTACTGGTCACAGTGCGCTCGACTCTCACCAACTGTGATATGTGGTTGTACCGAAATAGCACTCCACACAGTCAGGCCTTGAGTTGGCACTGTGCGTCTTGTGCGAATCCAGTCATTGTGATGCCGCTCCCCCTGACTGCGGTGAACCGAGATGAGGCCATCATTTTCAAACAAACAGAGCCTGGATTCGTCCAAAAACATTATCCGATGCCATTCCTGTCCCCAGTGACGTCATTCCATACGCTGTTGCCGTCTAGCATATTTCTATACATTCGTCAAAGATAGGCGGAGAAGTGAATGACGCGCACGTAACCCTTGCTAAACGGCGACGGACTGTACGATGTGGTAAACTGTTCTACTATTGCGCCAGAGCCGAGGACGACACAGCTCTGTCCTGCAGTGCCATTCGGATGAGGTGTCGATCTTCTCGGGGGGTGGCTTGGATGGTGTAACCAGACATTTCGTCGTGTTCTATGGCCTTCCGTGAACCACTCTGCACACACCCGTTGCTCTGCCGAGACACTTCGTCCCACGCGAGCAGCAGTTTCTCGGATGGATGCCTCACATTCTCTCATGCCAATAGTGGGCCCTCTGTCAAACTTACTGATTTGGTGGTACGGTTCGCGCATATCTCTGCGAGGCATCCCGCACGTCTTTTCAAGTCGCTCTGGTCCATTAACTTCGTTTCGTAGTGACAACGAGAGCCGCCGGCACATTTTACCGGTAGTTGGTGTTACGTCGCGATATCGATGTTGACCTTGAACCCGAGGGCCGACATGGGTCAAATTCCATTCTTTTTTTTTTATTAGAACGTACCTCTGTACGTGTCCTGTGAATATGAACGTCCTATCTCTAGTGGTTCAAATTGTTCTGCTTTTTCTGAACATGAATGTATTAGGCAGCGTATGCTGTCGCATGCGTGCCGTTTAATCGATATGAAATGTGTCGATCACATAAAGTCTGTAGTAGGGAAGGCGAATTGATGACTTAGATTTGTTGGAAGTGTTTTGTGAACGCCGGGTGCACTGTAAAGGACACCACATAGAAGATACTAGTGCGGCCAGTTGTAGAGCACAGGTCCAGCTTTTAGAGGACTGAGCCAATAGAAATGACATAAGACATCCAAGTAATACAAGGATGCGCTACATGTTCCGGAAGCTGCCTAACGATGTGTGGCTGGGTGGGATTTGGTATGCGTCGTCATCATCATCATCATCATCATCATCATCATCATCATCATCATCATCCTGCCCCCCACATGGATCATTTTCCTCTTCCGGGGGTGAAAAGTGTGGGAGTTGAAAAAAAGCTGATAAGCCTATGTCTGAGCTCAAATCTTCCTGGTTTTACCGTCACAGTTTCTCTCGTGATCTACATCTAGGGGGAAACAATATACTATCTAACTCCTCTGGGAACTTACATAAAAGTAAATAATACTAAGATGCACAACGCCTCTCTTGTAAAGTCTGCTATTATTAATGAGCATCTTCGCGACCCTTTCGCGCTTACTATACGAAGCTTTGATGGAACCTTCTGCTCTTGCTTCGATCTTCTCCATTTCCTCTTTCAATCCTATGTGGTAAGAGTCAAAGACTGACTAGCATTAGTCAAGTATCTGTTGAACGTGGGTTTTGTAAGCTACTTTACATCCAACGTCGATGGATTACAATCGATGAGAATTTTTCTCGTGAATCTCTGTCTAACATACGTCTTTCCTATAATTAGATTTTCGTATCCGTTCCACTTATTTGGTTATGCTGAGTTTGAACTGCCAGTCCTTCTACCAAGCATCGATGCTCTGTAGGTGTTATTGCATCTCCCTACAGTTTTCTAGCATGCATCTTTTCTACTACAACAGCATTATCCGCGAATAGCAGTATCGGGTTGCCGACATTATCCACTAACTTATACAGGGGTCAGGAGCAGTCTGAAAAGATTGTAAGGCTAATGCAGGATATACTGTGCTAAAAATAAATGTTGAGGAAGAAACCCGATACGTTGTGCAGTTTCCGAGCTAATTAACATTGAAGTTAGCCATTCAGGCCACTGCCAGATACATTTAATGTCAGCCGATCTCAAAGCATGGTTATAGGGCACGAGACTGCTCAGCTTTTGGCTTGGGTTCAATTTTTTACTACAGTCCTAGGTCCAATTTTTTATTGAAATCTTGTTCGGTTTTACGAAACCAAATTACAACACTTTTGGCTACACCGGCTCTGATGAGCTGCATGAATTTGACTGTGCAGTGACCTGATTGGCTAATTTCAATGGTAATTTATTCTGAAACTGTGTGACTTATCGAAGTTTTTAGTTGATTGGTTGATTTGGCGGGAAGGAACGAAACAAAGGAGCTATCGGTCCCATCGGATTAGGATAGGATGGGGAAGAAAGTCGGCCGTGCCCGTTCAAAGGAACCATCACTGCATTTGCCAGAAACGATGTAGAAAAATCACGGAAAACCGAAATGAGAATGGCCAGACGCGGCATTGAACCGTTGTCCTCCCGAATGGCTGGCTCTGAGCACTATGCGACTTAACTTCTGAGGTCATCAGTCGCCTAGAACTTAGAACTAATTAAACCTAACTAACCTAAGGACATCACACACATCCATGCCCGAGGCAGGATTCGAACCTGCGACCTTAGCGGTCACGCGGTTCCAGACTGAAGCGCCTTTAACCGCACGGCCACACCGGCCGGCCCTCCCGAATGAAAGCGCAGTGTGCTAATCACTGCGCCACCTAGGTCAGTCGAATTTTTTTTCTTAATAGTTATTTCTCAGCACAATCTACACTGTGCTATTTTTATGTCTATATAGTTTTCTCCGCTAAGAGTGACATGTGCGGTCCATTTGCTCGGTACTCTTCGCCTCAATCACGAAGCTTCTCTGAGCTTCTATAAGCACGTATTTGGGTCATTAGGTGACAGTTAAGATCTCTATAGTGTTTCCCGGGAGTCAAGGGATACGGCATCAGTCTGGGCGCCGGTATCTACTGTCCTATAAGTCTCGTGGATTAAAAGACGTAGGTACAACTAGTGTAACAAACATTTTCATGGAACTTAGTAAGATTACGTGGGAGAAATGGAACTGTTCCCGTAAACTTAAGTTACTGATAATCGAGACAGTCTGTGTGATAATACTGCTGCCTCCATCGTATCGCGTCTAGAGACACAGACTGTCATATTCAGCCTCGCTTAATGCGCGAACCTTATGGGGCGGAAAGCCGCTAAGATTTCGTACAAAGTATCCTACCCGAAGCAGTGTACCGTAGTTTGCAGGTTACACATGCCGATGTGGTTGTAAAATCTCGCTATGTATTAAGAAGGCCCTACCAAGTAAACCCTTTCACTGGTTCCCACCAGTTATTTACTGCATCACTCATCATAATCGAGAAATTCATTTGATGTAATTGCTGTAAATCCTTCCTCAGTAACGTACGTTACAATCACAGTGTCTCTTAACCAACTATGGAGAAAACTAGGGTTAATACACTGAAGAAAGAAAATCGCAGCGCTAAGAAGGAGTTGTGTGACATAAAAGAAAGTTTTTACGCGTTTTTCTACATCGGATAGACGATGTCTGTTCAGATTTTGTGCCAGTCGCCATAGAACAGCAGTAGTGAGCTGATGTTAGCCAATAATGTCTTTAAGGCGACAATGACGATATTATCAACACCTCACTGAGCTTGAAGGAGGTCGTCAAATAGTGTTACGAGAAGCTGGATGCTCTTTCTGCTATATTGCAGAAATACCTGGCAGGAATGTAGCATGACTGCTGGCAGCGATGGTCACAAGAATGTACGGTCGCAAGTAGACCGGGCTCCGGACGGCCACGTGGCACTGCGAGAGGGAAGACCATCGTGCTTGGCGTATGGCTCTGGTGCATCGTACTGCATCTGCAGCAGCAATTTGAGCAGCAGTTTGCGCCACAGTGATACAACGAACTGTTACAAATCGGTTACTTCAAGGACAGCTATGAGCCAGACGCCCTGTAGCATGCTTTCCATTGACCCTAAACCATCGCCATTTGCGACTTCAGTGGTGTCAAGTGAGAGTTCTTCGGAGGGTAGGGAGGAGATCTGTTGTGTTTTCTGATGAAAGGTGGTTCTGGCTCGGTGCCACTCTTGCGCGTGTGTTGCTTAGAAGAACACCAATTGACGGCTTGCAACCAAACTCTCTGTGTATTAGACACACTGGACCTACGCGTCGAGTTATGGTCTGGTGTGCGATTTCGTATGACAACAGGAAAACTCTCGTGGTTATCGCCCCCACCCTTACTGGAAATTTATACGTTAATTTGGGGACTGGACCTGTTGTGGTACCATTCATGAACAGCATTACAGGGAGTGTTTTCCAACAGAATAACGCTCGCCAACATATCGCTGTTGTAACCCAACGTGCATTACAGAGTGTCGACATGTTGCCTTAGAGTGCTCTATCACCAGATCTGTCCCCAATCGGGCACATATGGGACATCATCGGATGAAAACTCCAGCGTTATCCACAAACAGCTTTATCCATCCCTGTACAGACCAACCAAGAGCAACAGGCTTCGAACTCCATAGTACAACAGGCGTGGAACTCCATGCCACAAACTGACACCTGACACGTGCACAACACAATGTATGGTTCGTTCCATACTTGCATTGAACATTCTGGCCGTTACCCCTGTTACCAGCATTTCACATTTGAAATAGCTTATTCCGTTCTTACATTAACCTGTGATCTTGCAGTGTTAATCATTTAATTATGTTACCTATACAACCGTATTTTATTACTCTGCATTATCTATTTTTCAGTGCTGCGATTTTTTCCGTCAATGTATATTTCCGTCCACCGCCATAAACCCAACAGGCACTTTCAGTTTAATGAAATCTGACTGTCGGAATGTCAACCGAATGGTTGACTTTGGAAGGAGTGAGAATTTTTGCTGTTACTCCATGTGTGTAGCAAGGGAAGTGAGTTACGAGAGCCGTGGCCACAGCAGGGCAGGAAACCTCAGGCATCCGCCCTACCCGGCAGCTGCGGGCGCAGCCAGATAAAGCGGCGGTGGCGGAGGTGGACGTTGACGTCGACGTCGCCGCGGAAGCATCGACACCGCCTCCGGGACCCGGGGAACCGACTGGGCGCTTCCACACCACCAACTCCGGCTCAGGCCGGTCACCGCTGGCGGGTGCACCAACGTCGTAGCTGCCAGGCAGATGACACTTACCCCTGCTCTTGCGTGCAAGGGTCAAGAGAGACTCCATCTGTAACGCGTCATTTCCTAGCCTGAAGGAGCAAGTGGTCAGAGGAGTATATCATGTGAGTCGGATTTTATCGCAGCGACGATGTTACGTCTCTTATTTATCTGGTCTGACAGTAGCTCCCTGAGAACATGGTCTTCGCTGACGCCATAGCTTCCCGCCGTGTGAAACACAACTGGTTCCTTGCTTCTCGATTTTCAGAAGCCTTTTGACACTGTTCCTAACAAGCACCTTCTAATCAAACTACTTGCCTATGGAGTAGTGTCGTTGTTGTGCGAGAGTATTCACGATTTCCTTTCAGGAACGTCACAGTGCGTAATAATTGGAAGGAAGTCATCGAGTGAAACAGAACTGATATCTGAGGTTCCCCGAGGGTGTATTATAAGGCTGTTCTGAATACACTACTGCCCATTAAAATTGTTACACCACGAAGATGACGTGCTACAGACGTGAAATTTAATACACAGGAAGAAGATGCTGTGACATGCAAATGATTAGCTTTTCAGAGCATTCACACAAGGTTGGCGCCAATGGCGACACATACTGCGTGCTGACATGAGGAATGTTTCGAACAGGTTTCTCATACACAAACAGCAGTTGACCGGCGATTCCTGCTGAAACCTTGTTGTGATGCCTCGTGTAAGGAGGAGAAATGCGTACCATCACGTTCCGGACTTTGATAAAGGTCGGATTGTAGCCCATTGCGACTGCGGTTTATCGTATCACGACACTGCTGCTCGCGTTGGTCGAGATCAAATGACTGTTAGCAGAATATGGAATCGGTGGGTTCAGGAGGGTAATACGGAACGCCGTGCTGGATGCCAACGGCCTCGTATCACTAGCAGTCGAGATGACAGGCATCTTATTCGCATGGCTGTAACGGATCGTGCAGCCATGTCACGATCCCTGAATCACCAGATGGGGACGTTTGCAAGACAACAACCATCTGCACGAACAGTCCGACGACGTTTCCAGCAGCATGGACTATCAGCTCGGAGACCATGGCTGCGGTTACCCTTGACGCTGCATCACAGACAGAAGCGCCTGCGATGGTGTACTCAACGACGAACCTGGGTGCACGAATGACAAAACGTCATTTTTTCGGATGACTCCAGGTTCTGTTTACAGCATCATGATGGTCGCATCCGTGTTTGGCGACATCGCGGTGAACGCACATTGGAAGCGTGTATTCGTCATCGCCATACTGGCGTTTCATCCGGTGTGATGGTATGGGGTGCCATAGGTTACACGTATCTGTCACCTCTTGTTCGCACTGACAGCACTTTGAAAAGTGGACGTTACATTTCAGGTGTGTTACGACCCGTGGCTCTACCCTTCATTTGATCCCTGCAAAACACTACAAAAAATGGTTCAAATGGCTCTGAGCACTATGAGACTCAACATCTTAGGTCATAAGTCCCCTAGAACTTAGAACTACTTAAACCTAACTAACCTAAGGACATCACACACACCCATGCCCGAGGTAGGATTCGAACCTGCGACCGTAGCAGTCCCGCGGTTCCAGACTGCAGCGCCAAAACCGCACGGCCACCGCGGCCGGCAAAACACTACATTTCAGCAGGATATTGCACAACCGCATGTTGCAGGTCCTCTACGGGCCTTTCTGGATACAGAAAATGTTCGATTGCTGCCTTGGCCAGCACGTTCTCCAGATCTCTCACCAATTGAAAAAGTCTGGTCAATGGTGGCCGAGCAACTGTCTCGTCACAATACGCCAGTCACTACTCTTGATGAACTGGTATCGTGTTGAAGCTGCATGGGCAGCTGTACCTGTACACGCCATCCAAGCTCTGTCTGACTCAATGCCAAGACGTATCAAGGTCGTTATTACGGCCAGAGGTGGTTGTTTTGGGTACTGATTTCTCAGAATTTATGCATCCAAATTGCATGAAAATGTAATCACATGTCACCTCTAGTATAATATATTTGTCCAATGAATACCCGTTTATCATCTGCATTTCTTCTTGGTGTAGTAATTTTAATGGCCAGTAGTGTATGTATACACGATTTAGCACACAATCTGAGCCATCCTCTTGGAATGTTTGCAGATGACGCTGACGTTTAGCGTCTAGTACAGTCATCAGAACATCGATTCGAATTTCAAAATGATTTAGAAAATGATTTAGAAAATGTATTGTGTGCTGTGAAAAGTGGCAACTGAACTTTGTTAATGAAAAGTGTGAGGTAATCTGTGTGGGCATTAAAAGGAATCCGTTAAATTTCGGTTGCAGCATAAATCCTACAAATTTCAACAGAATACCTAGCGACTATAATCACGAAATACTTAAGTTGGAAACGTCACATAGAACATTTGTGGAGAAGGCGAACGAAAGTCTGCATTTTGACAAAATCCGTATAAGACGCATGAAATCTAGTAGACTGCCTACCTTACGCTTGTCCATCCTCTTCTGGAATACCGCTCCGAAGTAGGGATCTTTACCGGATAGGTTGGATGGAGGACGCCGAAAGAGTTCAAAGAACAACAGCTCGTTTTTTATGACTGCGAAAGAGAGGGGAGAGTGTCACGGATATGATAAATGAGTTGAGATCGAAATCACTAAAACAAAGACATTTTTGTTGCGGTGAGATCTTTTCACGAAGATTCCATCACCAATCTTCTGCTCCAAATCTGAAAATATTCTATAGACTCCTACGTACCACCGCGATACAATAAATCAGAGCTTGTATGGAAAGTTGTAGGTGTTCATTTCGAGAGCGGAACGGGCGACAAATTGTTTAAAAGTGGTTCTACGAATCCCCTGTCAAGTACTAAAGAGTGAACTGTAGAATACCCATATAGCCGATACCTTGGGCTTCCCTTGTCCGCAGGCAACAGGCTTTAGGGAAAACGACAGAATACTTGATGAATGTTGGAGACCGAGCCTGCTAGGATCCTATACGTATCAGAGACTTTCCAAAGATTGAAGATATTTTCCCAGTGCCATTAAAAATATCGCGGGAAGTCCTGACAGGAGGCAGCAGCTGCTGGAATGGTAGAAGGCGCTGACAAAGACGACGACAGTGTTCCATTCCTGGAGCTGATCGACTGCGATACCAGAATGTTTAAACAATTGCTGGGAGACGTCAAAATCGAAGAGAGTATGAGGCGCGTTGTGCGCCTTTTAGGTGGTTTCTCATTTCAGAAATCAGTGATCCGCAGTGATCGACAGATCTGTTTTACTAAGAGGAATTAAACTGCTAGTGAGTTTCCCCTGTCGGTCGTGGACTTCTGGTAAGTTTTTCTTGTGAGAACTTAGTTTTATGTGGCGACGTTCTTGGATAAACGCTTCACGGATTTGTCGCGGTGTCAGATTTGTATGCTGTAGGTCTTATGGTACTTCAACTTTCATCACTTACACTGAATGAACTTGTGTAATTCCCTCTCGGAATTAATTTCTTCCATTCTTATACAAACAACTCCACTGGCGCCCAATGCAATAAAAATAAAATTGCTTGGTATCAACGCCACCTTTGTGCCTGGTGGAGAATCTTCGGTCTTCTCTCGTATAGTGATATCATTTGAATGTGAAAACGACCTTTCGTCAGTTATCGGAGGTGCCATGAGGCCCAACTACTTCTCCAATCAAATTCTGTTCTTATACAATACAGCAGCTTCGAGATTTTCGCTACTAAAACATTGTTACAGAACAAATTTCGCATTTGGAGTGATTTTCAATTGCAACTCTCATTTTGAACGGCTGTTTCGGCGAACAAGAAGCGATGTGGCATTTTCGCTATCGCAGTTTCACACCGGCCTGTTACCTCCGTGAATCAGTGTACTCCACACACTACATGAAAACCGAGATTACTTTCCGGATACGCTCGCAAAGAGCCGCATTTGTTATAGAAATACAGTAAGAAAATTCTTAACACTGTTTGGACCGTTTCAAAAAGATTTCAAGTGGTTTTTGCACCGATATGTCATTGTCCTAATATTAACTCTAGTCCTTAAACTATGCACAAATGTACAGAGTCGAGAGATCCTTGTCATGTATTGCACCGTCTTTATGCAATGTTGTGAGACTCAAGAAGCCATGTAAGGTAAAAATAATGAGCTATTGTCGATTAGTCATGGCAGTTGAATATTTAGCGGCTATTAACAGAATGTTACTATCAAGTTAGTTGCAAGTAACACGCAGTGGCAATGTAACTCACCTCTGATACTGAAGTAGAATCAGTGCAGGCCAATTTCGACGTACTTCGTCACAATTTTCCCCAAACTTCTGAATCTGTAAGAAAAAATAATAACTTGTGACATCGTTTCTTATGGTGTTTACACAAGAAAACACTTTCCACTGACACATTAAAAAGATGTATACATAAAGATCGGAGCGACGAATGAAAATTTGTACCAACGCCGGGATTCAGTGAGTGAATAAGAAAGATGGTTCAAATGGCTCTAAGCACTATGGGACATAACATCTGAGGTCATCAGTGCCCCAGATTTAAAACTACTTAACCTGACTAACCCTAAGGACATCACACACATCCATGCCCGAGGCAGGATTCGAACCTGCGACCGTAGCAGCAGCGCGGTTCCAGACTGAAGCGCCTAGAACCACTCGGCCACAGCGGCCGGCTGAATAAGAAAGAAACGACTTGAACAGTGGAAGAACAAGTCATCGGCTCTGCATCAAGACAATACATCGGCTCATAGCGCATTGTCTGATAAGAGGTTTCTAGTGAAGTACAGCATCCCAGTGTTAAACTACTCACCTTAGTTGCCTGACCCAGCACCATATGACTTTACTCTACTCCCCAAAGTCAATTAAAAGGAACAAGATCACCGGCCGTTCAAGTAATGAAGGAAACAGCGGCACGCGTCAACAAGGAGCTCACAGAAGAAGACTTCCAGCACTGTTTCTCCAATGGAAATTTCACATGGAGCATTGTGGAGACAGAAGAGGGGAGCACATTGAGGTGGCAATTACTCAATATTTATCTTAGCCCGCCCGGTTGGCCGTGCGGCCTAACGCACGGCTGTCCGGGCAGGAAGGAGCCCTTGGTCCCCGGCACGAATCCGCCCGGCGGATTTGTATCGAGATCCGGTGAACCGGCCAGTCTGTAGATAGTTTTTAGGCGGTTTTCCATCTGCATCGGCGAGTGCGGGCTCGTTCCCCTTATTCCGCCTCAGTTACACTATGTCGGCGATTGCTGCGAAAACAAGTTCTCCACGTACGCGAACACCACCATTGCTCTATCACGCGAACATAAGGGGTTACACTCGTCTGGTGTGAGACGTTCCCTGGGGGGGTCCACTGGGGGCCGAATCGCACAGTAACCCTAGGTTCGGTGTGGGGCGGCGGAGGGGTGAAGTGGACTGCGGTAGTCGTCGTCGGGTTGTGGACCACTGCGGCTGCGGCGGGGACGGAGCCTCTCCGTCATTTCTAGGCCCCCGGTTAACATACAATACGATACATACATATAAATATTTATCTTTCCGAAATAAAATGTTTTAGAGCAGTAGTTCCGTTATTTTATAGCCACACCTCGTATACGTAGATGTTAAACTGTTGTCCTTTGTAGCAGGCTGACGCAGGTATCAGCTACAAAGAGACGAGGGTCTGCCACTTGCGGTGGGACTCTAAAATACTGTGGTGTCCAGATCTACCGCGAGTTTGCTGACGCAGCATCACGCTCAGCCATTTGTGGCATTGGCTTCAAAGTATCCAGATGATTTCTTTACGGAGCTGCAATTTTCGGTTTGTAGCAAAGTGGAGGAGCCAGCCGGTCTGAGCGGCGCGCCTATTAATACTGCGGCGTCTGTCAGTGCGGGTCTCGAGCAGAGCAGACAAAAGAGCGAGAGAGGGAGAGACGTGAGACGGGCGGCACGCGCTGGCGGCGTGGCGGGCGGCGCCGGCTTACAGCCAGTGTCGGGTGGCGCCCTGCAGCGCTGGGCCGCGTGCGCGTGGGAGGAGGCTGCCACTTCACGACCGCTGCTGAGTGTCTGTCCCAGTGAAACGGGGTGTCGAGCCTGTGGTGGCTGCGCAACACCGCTGATCGCTAAGTTCCGAAGACAGTTGCTAAGCACTCCGTCTTCAGGCCACGAGTGGCCTACCGGAACCATCCGACCGCCGTGTCATCCTCAGTGGAGGATGTGGATAGGAGGGGCGTGGGGTCAGCACACCGCTCTCCCGGTCGTTATGATGGCATTGTTGACCGAAGCCGCTACTATTCGGTCGAATAGCCCCTCAATTGGCATCACGAGGCTGAGTGCATGCCGAAAAATGGCAACAGCGCATGGCGGCCTGGATGGTCACCCATCCAAGTGCCGACCACGCCCTACAGCGCTTAACTTCGGTGATCTCACGGGAACCGGTGTATCCACTGCGGCAAGGTCGTTGCCCACAGTTACTAAGGAACAGAGATTGTGTCTGAGACGAATAATCGCAGGCAATGATGATCGACATGAAACACAGTACATACGTTATAGAGGTAGAGTCGTACACTGAAAAGCCAAGGAAACTGGTACACCTGCTAATATCGTGCAGGCCCCCGGCGATCAAGCAGAAATGCCCCAACATGACATGGCATGGAGTCCATTAACATATGAGGCACTGCTGGAGGGAACTGACACCATAAATTCTGTAGGGCTGTCGATAAATCCGTAAGAAAGACGGGGTGGAGATCTCTTCTGAACAGCACGTTGCAAGGCATCCCAGATATTCTCAATAATTTTCATGTCTGGAGTCTTTGGTCGCCAGCGGAAGTGTTTAAACTCAGAAGAGTGGTCCTGGAGCCACTCTGTAGCAACTCTGAACGCGTGGGGTGTCACATTGTCCTCCTGGAATCGTCCAAGTCCGTCTGAATGCACAGTGGACATGAATAGATGCGAGTTCAAATGTTGAAATGTGTGTGAAATTCTTACACACTACTTAACCTAAATTATCCTAAGGACAAACACACACACCCGTGCTCGAAGGAGGACTCGAACCTCCGCCGGGACCAGTTGCACAGTCCATGACTGCAGCCTCGCAGACTGCTCGGCTAATCCCGCACGGCATGGATGCAGGTGATCAGACAGCATGTTTACGTACATGTCATCTGTCAGAGTCGTATCTAGACGTATCAGGGGTCCCATAACACTCCAAATGCACACACCCCACACCATTACAGAGCCTCCACCAGCTTGAACAGTCCCTTGCTGACATGCAGGGTCCATGAACTCATGAGGTTGTCTCTATACTCGTATACTTCCATCCGCTCCATATAATCTGAAACGAGACTCGTCCGACCAAACAACATTTTACCACTCATCAACAGTCAAATGTCTTTGTTGACGGGCCCAAGCGAGGGAAAAAAATGGAAATCAGCATATGGCATTATTGGCGTAAAGCTTTATGTCGAGCAGTCGTCAAGAGTACACGAGTAATCCTTTGGCTCCGCAAGCCCATATCGATGATGTTTCGTTGAATGGTTCACGGGTTGTCACTTGTTGATGGCCCACCATCGAAATCTGCAGCAGTTTGTGGAAGGGTTGCACTTCTGTCTCTTCAGTCGTCGTTGGTCCCTTGCTTGCAGGATCTTTTTCTTTCTTCGAAGCGATGTCGGAAATTTGATGTTTTACTGGTTCCTGATATTCACAATACACTCGTGAAATGGTCACATGGGAAAATCCCCACTTCATCGCCACCTCGGAGATACTGTGTCCATCGCTCGTGCGCCGACTATAACAGCACGTTCAAACTCACTTAAATCTTGATAGCCTGCCACTGTAGTAGCAGTAACCAATCTAACAATTGCGCAGACACTTGTTGTCTTAGCCAGCCGTTGTGGCCGAGCGGTTATAGGCGCTTTAGTCTGGAACCGCGCGACCGCTACGGTCGCAGATTCGAATCCTGCCTCGGGCATGGATGTCTGTGATGGCCTTAGGTTAGTTTGGTTTAAGTAGTTCTAAGTTCTAGGGGACTGATGACCTCAGAAGTTAAGTCTCATAGTGCTCAGAGCCATTTGAACCATTCGTTGTCTTATATAGGCGTTACCGACCGCAATGCCGTATTCTGCCTGTTTATGTATCTCTGTATTTGAATATGCATGCCTATATAGTTTCTTTGGCACTTCAGTGTATGTTTACAACTAAAAACGATACGGATTTCACCACATGGGAAAGCAGAATAACAGGATAACAGATATAAATAACGTTCATGTTAGACACAGGTCAGACTCCAAGAATAAAAGGCTTTCAGTACGAAATATGCCCTCCTCGACCATTAACGCACATTTCGCACCTGTTATTCACGCTGGCTCCCAAACGGTCGAGGAAACCTTGGGTGATCCTGCCCCACACCTCTCTGAAGGCGGTTTTCAGTTCTTGCACGATACAGGTGGGTGTGTTCGTTGAGAAATGCGTGTGCAAAGAGCATCCCAGACATGCACTATAGCAGGGATGCCCAAATCGCGGTCCGCGGGCTGCATACGGTCCGAAGCAAGTATCAGAACGTCCCAAGATGTGATCATCTATCACACGATCGCTAAAAAAGTTTCCATAAAATTCTGTTATGTAACGTTATGATAAACTGAATATTTTCAATATGAAAATTCCCATACACGATGCTATTCTGTAAATGGTCCATAGCATTTTCCCTCCTTGTGTTAAGTATATTATGTCCTGCCCAAAAATACTAGTATTCTTCCTATGTGGCCCAGGTAAATGGTCCATAGCATTTTCCCTCCTTGTGTTAAGTATATTATGTGCTGCCCAAAAATACAAGTATTCTTCCTATGTGGCCCAGGTAAGTTCAAATATTGGTCACCCCAGCACTACAGGGTTTAGGTGCGGGGAGTAGCAGGCCAGTCGATACGTTCGATATCTTCACTTTCTAATATGTTCGACACCTCAGCGGTCTTATGTGGGCGGACATTTTCGTCCATAAACAGATAGTTGGAGTCTGCCGCACCTCTAAACATATGCACATGATCCAGAATAATCTCCCTGCTGTAACGGTAGCTCGCACAAAGATATGCAGCGGTGTTCGACCATTGTGCGTAATGCTTGCCCACACCATAACACGTGGCTACATCGATGACGTTCATGAACATTCTGTGGTGTGTAATGTGTTTCCGTCTCTCCTCACACTAAGTGGCGACCGGAGTCACTTGCCACAGTGAAGGGATGTTCGTCGAATAACGTCACTCAGGAGCACTGTTGCTGACCGCAACCGACGTGCTCCCTACACCAACGGAATGTTTCTAAACGAATGGCGCGGTTTAACTGGGATGCGTTTAGCAGGCTTCGGAGCGTGCAAGCTAGACTGATTTAATCGCTGCGAAATGATTCTGGCGGAGACACGCCTACCGAGTAGCGTTTGCAAGGTCTGCAGCAGTCTGCCTAAGCCTGAGATGTTGTTCCTTTCCGCCAGAAGTCTGGGCCGTTTATACCATTAGGCAAGACTAAGCGGACCCTAGGGTGGCGAAATCGCAAAAAATTGAGCAAATGACAGAAAAAATTCAAAAAAACCTAGGAAGAAAACATTTGTTGTTCTCAATTAGTTTTGAAGGAACTGAGGACAAGGCATGAAAACTGAGGACTGCCCCCATAAAATGAGGACATTTAATGATTAAATGCAAAATAGAAGATTAGCGTTGCTGTGCTATTGGATGTTGGTGGTGGGCGAAGGGTGGTGGTGGTGGTGGTGGGGGGGGGGGGGGGTCTCAGGGAGACCGATGGTAGTGAAAATGAGGGGCCGTCGTTTTTCTATTCTCACCTAGGGCGTAACACCTAGCAATAGTCATGTCACTAGGGTGCTACGTATCGATCCTCTTGAGGTGTGGTGGTCCGTCTACGAGTAACGGCATGCTTTCGCATTGATTTCCCATCTTCAGTCGCCGTTTTAAATCTCCAGATGACACATTTGAACATACTCATGACTGTGGCAACAGAAGTGACGCTTGCCGGCCACGGTGGCCGTCCGGTTCTGGCGCTGCAGTCCGCAACCGCGCGACCGCTACGGTCGCAGGTTCGAATCCTGCCTCGGGCATGGGTGTGTCTGATGTTAGTTAGGTTTAAGTAGTTCTAAGTTCTAGGGGACTTATGACCTAAGATGTTGAGTCCCATAGTGCTCAGAGCCATTTTAGAAGTGACGCTTTGACAGGCTGCATGCCTTCCATCTGCTCGTCCACGATCGTAAACACTCAAATTACACTCCTGGAAATTGAAATAAGAACACCGTGAATTCATTGTCCCAGGAAGGGGAAACTTTATTGACACATTCCTGGGGTCAGATACATCACATGATCACACTGACAGAACCACAGGCACATAGACACAGGCAACAGAGCATGCACAATGTCGGCACTAGTACAGTGTATATCCACCTTTCGCAGCAATGCAGGCTGCTATTCTCCCATGGAGACGATCGTAGAGATGCTGGATGTAGTCCTGTGGAACGGCTTGCCATGCCATTTCCACCTGGCGCCTCAGTTGGACCAGCGTTCGTGCTGGACGTGCAGACCGCGTGAGACGACGCTTCATCCAGTCCCAAACATGCTCAATGGGGGACAGATCCGGAGATCTTGCTGGCCAGGGTAGTTGACTTACACCTTCTAGAGCACGTTGGGTGGTACGGGATACATGCGGACGTGCATTGTCCTGTTGGAACAGCAAGTTCCCTTGCCGGTCTAGGAATGGTAGAACGATGGGTTCGATGACGGTTTGGATGTACCGTGCACTATTCAGTGTCCCCTCAACGATCACCAGTGGTGTACGGCCAGTGTAGGAGATCGCTCCCCACACCATGATGCCGGGTGTTGGCCCTGTGTGCCTCGGTCGTATGCAGTCCTGATTGTGGCGCTCACCTGCACGGCGCCAAACACGCATACGACCATCATTGGCACCAAGGCAGAAGCGACTCTCATCGCTGAAGACGACACGTCTCCATTCGTCCCTCCATTCACGCCTGTCGCGACACCACTGGAGGCGGGCTGCACGATGTTGGGGCGTGAGCGGAAGACGGCCTAACGGTGTGCGGGACCGTAGCCCAGCTTCGTGGAGACGGTTGCGAATGGTCCTCGCCGATACCCCAGGAGCAACAGTGTCCCTAATTTGCTGGGAAGTGGCGGTGCGGTCCCCTACGGCACTGCGTAGGATCCTACGGTCTTGGCGTGCATCCGTGCGTCGCTGCGGTCTGGTCCCAGGTCGACGGGCACGTGCACCTTCCGCCGACCACTGGCGACAACATCGATGTACTGTGGAGACCTCACGCCCCACGTGTTGAGCAATTCGGCGGTACGTCCACCCGGCCTCCCGCATGCCCACTATACGCCCTCGCTCAAAGTCCGTCAACTGCACGTACGGTTCACGTCCACGCTGTCGCGGCATGCTACCAGTGTTAAAGACTGCGATGGAGCTCCGTATGCCACGGCAAACTGGCTGACACTGACAGCGGCGGTGCACAAATGCTGCGCAGCTAGCGCCATTCGACGGCCAACACCGCGGTTCCTGGTGTGTCCGCTGTGCCGTGCGTGTGATCATTGCTTGTACAGCCCTCTCGCAGTGTCCGGAGCAAGTATGGTGGGTCTGACACACCGGTGTCAATGTGTTCTTTTTTCCATTTCCAGGAGTGTATATCATGCAGACATGTCGCCGTATCACACGGATTGTCGCACTAACCACAACAACCTTCGCCTGTCGCCGTACTGCTTGAAGTGTCCAGTGCACACAGGACGCTCGTGCACAGGCCTCGCTGCAGTTAACACGTCCCGCCCTCTAAATGGCTCTGAGCACTATGGGACTTAACATCTGAGGGCACCAAATGGCTCTGAGCACTTTGGGACTTAACATCTGAGGTCATTAGTCCTCTAGACTTAGAACTACTTAAACCTAACTAACCTAAGGACATCACACACGCCATGCCCGAGACAGGATTCGAACCTGCGACCGTAGCAGCAACGCGGTTCCGGACTGAAGCGCCTAGAACCGCTCGGCCACAGAGGCCGGCTGTGGTGGAATTAAATGAGGCGATGCTAAAGGAATTAGGTTATTAAACGAGAAACTTGGTAGACGGGTTATGTTATTTGAGCAGCAAAATAGTTGATGAGGGACGAAGTAGAGGATATAAAATGTAGACTAGCAATGGCAAGAAAAGCATTTCTGAAGAAGATAAATTTGTTAATATCGAATGTCAATTTATGTTTTAGGAAACCTTTTGCCGGCCGCGGTGGTCTCGCGGTTCTAGGCGCGCAGTCTGGAACCGTGCGACTGCTACGGTCGCAGGTTCGAATCCTGCCTCGGGTATGGATGTGTGTGATGTCCTTAGGTTAGTTAGGTTTAAGTAGTTCTAAGTTATAGGGGACTGATGACCACAGCAGTTGAGTCCCATAGTGCTCAGAGCCATTTGAACCATTTTTTTTAGGAAACCTTTGCTGAAGATATTTGTCCGGAGTGTACCATGTATGGAAGGGAAACATGGACGATAAACAGTGTAGACAAGAAGAGAAGATTATGAAATGTGGTGCTCCAAAGAATGTTGTCGTTTGGACGGGTAGATCACGTAACTAATGAGGAGCTACTGAACAGAACTGGGGAGAAAAGATATTTGTGGCATAACCTGACAAGAAGGGATCATCATACAATGTAGGCTTTCACGGCCGGTGTTGTCTTGAGTTGAAACTTCCGGGCTCAGAGGCCGTGGTCGATGTATAAAATTTCCTCCTAACGTTTCGTCTCCATATGCGGGAGACATCTTCTGAGGTTTCCTGCAGATGGAGCCGAAACGTTAGGTGGAAATTTTATACATGGGCCACGGCCTCTCAGCCCGAAAGTTTCCAGTGAAGAAGAAGGGATCAGTTGATTGGAAGCATTCTGAGACATCAAGGGATCACCAATTTAATACTGGAGGGAAGTGTGGGGGATAAAAATTGTACAGGGAGACCAGTAGGTGAATATAGTGAGCAGGTTCATAATGACGTAACATGATGATGATGAAGAGGCTTGCATAGGACAGAGTTGCATGGAGAGATGCATCAAACCAGTCTTCGGATGAAGGTTACAACAACAGCAGCAACAGCGACGACGACGACGACGACGACGACGACGACGACAACAAGTTAAACAAGTTTGTTGTTGTAACTGATGCATACAAATATAATAATAATAATAATAATAATACCTGCAACCTACAGAACTTCAAAGAGTGTATACCGGTGTACCGAAAGCGTATTGCTGCAGCCTAAGTGTCTCGATACAACTTTGTCGTGGACTTTGCTCATCGGAACGAACTGGAAGAAGTGCAGCGGAGCGGCGTGCAGACGCGGCCAGGGAAAACTACCAGAGGCGGACGGCGGGGCGTGGGCGTGCTGTCACTGGCTCGCAGCTGGCCTCCAAATTAGTGGCGGGGGCGGAGCGGCGGCGGCAGCGCCGCGCTTTTCACGCGCGCCCGCCCGCGGAGGTGGCAGAGGCGGCCGTAATCGGCGAGTGGGAGCGCGGCCGGAGTGCCATTAGCGCGCCAGTGCCGGAATCAATCCCGCGGCCAGACTCGTCCCGTGTGGGCGCGACCCGGCCCCACACAGGCACAGTCACGATTTGTGGCCTTTGTACCCAATAAAAACCGACAACCCTGCGGATAGTTCACGGTCGCCTACCCAAAGACAAAACTTCTCACTCTGTCCGTGTATGGCTGTCGATTTCCTTCCACCACCTTGTGTTGTTTTGAACACAAACTTTGAGTTGGACTCTGAGATGCGTGCGATTAATCCAGTTTCGTTGTTCATTGCTCAAAATAGGCAGGGATACCGTCTTGACTCTCGGTGCAGCGTACATGTTTAATGTACAGCTGTATTAATGAAAACTGCAGCCCCGAGAAGGATAATAAATAACAAAACTGTATGTATTATGCACATACAGGGTGTTCCATTGATTTTAGTCCCAAATTACTTTTTGTCCAAAAGCAAAATAAAAACATACCGCTCAAAAATTGCGTAGCTACCAGGATGGCAGTAACTGGCAAGATTTCCCTTTTTGTAACTTATTTCGGTACAAAAACATGAAAAAAGTACGTCTTTTTTAAATAGCACCCCACATTTTTTATTTGTAATCCATTATTTCTCCTCAACAATTGCTCAGAAACGTATCAAAAAAAATGGTTCAAATGGTTCTGAGCACTATGCGACTTAACTTCTGAGGTCATCAGTCGCCTAGAACTTAGAACTAATTAAACCTAACTAACCTAAGGACATCACACACATCCATGCCCGAGGCAGGATTCGAACCTGCGACCGTAGCGGTCGCTCGGCTCCAGACTGTAGCGCCCAGAACCGCACGGCCACTCCGCCCGGCAGAAACGTATAACCGAGTACCATTCACGAACTGGAATGTGCTCGTGGCTGGGGCTTCCCGTCGTGTAGACCGGTCGCCTGCTGTAAGTCTTTTTAATTGGTGCCATTTTGGCGACTTGCGTGTCGATGAGGATGAAATGACGATCAAGACAACACAACACCCAGTCCCCGAAGGGAGAAAATCTCCGAGCCGGCCGGGAATCGAATCCGGGTCCCCCCACATGGAATTCTACCGCACTGACATTTATTTTTAAATTAAGGGCCTGAGAGAAGAGTCGGATGCAAAGAGGGCAGGGTCGTCTTCCGAGGCCTGGCCACAATGTCCCGTTCCCGCCCTCTCAGAGCCATGTAAGGAAAGGGGTTCGATAGGATCTAGAGAACTTTATTGAATCAAATACACTTATTATTATTATTCTCGTTTTTAATGGCACCTTTCAGCTATGGAGGTGGAATGGTACGGTTCACTCAGTTTTGCGTTGCTGGGGATACCTACTTCATGAATAGATCCCGTCACGCTGATAGTTCGCAACTACTGTTGCCGTATTCCGACTTGACGGTTGCCTTCTCGTAGTATTCTTGATGCAGTCGTCCTGCTATGCTGTACCGTGGGACTTCTTTTTTTCTGCAGAAGGGCCGACGGCTGTAAGATATCTCATATATATAACTACAAGCTACGAAATCATGTAAGTACTGTTTAAAGAACTCTTCTGCATTTAACGTTACTAAAAAACTATTGCAACATCGAGTGTAAAGATCATTTTATTTACTACACGCTCGTGGCCAGACCCCTTCTTCTCAGGAGTCCACAGCATCCCCAAAGCGCGACTGCAAAGTGCAAACGACTTGTCCTTCGCAAGTAAAGACAATGCCTTGTTAATGCACTGTGCTGCCATTTCGCGTTTCATACGTGCACTTAAGTCCAAAAAATGCGGATATAGTGTACCGTTCTTCCTACACTACTAATTAAAATCATGTTACTCCAAGATCATCTTTTATTGCTACAGTAGAGGGATGTGACATGGTGCTATATTAAATAACATCATATGCCGCTACAATGCACATGACTTTATTAGAAACGGAACACACAACTGTCTCTAGCCGCCAGCAGTGACCGAGCAGTTCTAGGCGCTTCAGTCAGGAACCACGCGACCGCTACGGTCACAGGTTCGAATCTTGCCTCGGGCATGGATGTGTGTGATGTCCTTAGGTTAGGTAGGTTTAAGTAGTTGGCTCTGAGCACTACGGGACTCAACTGCTAAGGTCATTAGTCCCCTAGAACTTAGAACTAGTTAAACCTAACTAACCTAAGGACATCACAAACATCCATGCCCGAGGCAGGATTCGAACCTGCGACCGTAGCGGTCTTGCGGTTCCAGACCGCAGCGCCTTTAACCGCACGGCCACTTCGGCCGGCAGGTTTAAGTGGTTCTAAGTTCTAGGGGACTGATGACCTCAGATGTTAAGTCCCATAGTGCTCAGAGCCATTTGAACCATTTGAACTGTCTCTGCCTCTCTTGTAGTAGCAGACAGAGCAGATACCCGGGAAAACTTAAGTCGTCTACTTACTGGAGATGTCAGTAAATAAATGGAAACACAACCAAAATGCACACCGGTCACTCCGTCAGCCGCATGTAGTTGAAGGTGTCTACGAGTACAATGTTCCCCGACGAAGAGAGGGTGGAGATGATACTCATCTATGGAGATTTTAAGTTAGATGAACAGTAATTGCAGTAGTGTTTTCTTATTTATGTGTACATGTAGTACACTACTGTATTACACTCTCCTTAGATGAGTACCATTCTTACCCTTTCTTAGTCGGTGTACATGGGCCTTAAACGAGAAATACAACGCATTTTTTTCTGAAAGCAGGTTGGTTTTATTAACGAATCTCATGCACCATATTATTCCCCTCGTTTCTGGGTACAAAACTGTGTTTTTGAACATAAGCTACGTTCAGTGCGACAGCCCTACGCCACCTTACTGATAAGGGCTGTATCCTACTGGTCGACGTCGGAGCGAATGTCCTGCTGCATCAATAACCTCCCCGTGTACTTCGTTCCGCGCATTGCATCCTACATTGAGCAAAACAGATGGAAGTCGAAAGGTGTGAGATCCCATCCGTGGAACAGATGAGGAAGAACAATCCAATGAAATTTTGTGTGCTCTTCTCGGGTGCGCAGACTTTTGTGAGGCCTTACGTTCTCAAGGAGAAGGAGAAGTTCGTTTGCATTTTTGTGGCGACGAATACGCCGAAGTTATTTCTTCAATATCCTGAGAGTAGTACAATACACTTCAGAGTTGATCGTTGCACCATGAAGGGGGGACATCAAACAGTACGACCACTTCAGAGTCCCACCAGAAGCCCGTCGCCATGACTTTACCGGCTGAGGCTGCTGTTTTGAACTTTTTGCCCGGAGAAGAGATGGTGTGGCACCGTTCCATGGACTGCTGTTTTGTTTCGGGTTCGAAGTGATCAACCCATGTTTCATCGGCTGTGACGATAATCGACAGAAAATTGTCACGATCAGACTGCAAACGCGTAAGAAATTCCGCACAGATGGTCCTTCGTTGCTCTTTACGGCCTTCTGTTAGGCGGCGAGGAACCCAACTGGCATACACCTTTCAGTACCCCGAGAGACGGATGAGTGTGTCAGCACTACCAACAGAGACGTCCAGCTGTGCATCGAAGTGTTTGTTTGCGATCCATCGCTCACCTCGAAAGAGAGTGTCCGCACGTTCCAACATTGCGGGAGTCAGAGCTGCGTGCACGCAGGAGATTGGTCAGGTTTGCGCGACCTTGTTGCCATGCTGACAGACGCCTCGCCAACCACTCAACGTGCTTTTGCTCTCTGCCGGGTTTTCGTAGTAGCACTGCAAGCGCTTACGAATATCTCCAATGCTCTGGTTTTCCGCCAAAAGAAACTCAGTGACATCTCTCTGCTTGAAACGCAGATGACATTTTGAAGGCTACGTGTAGCGCTACCACCTATTGGAACTTCACGAAACTGTGCGGGATTACTGCACGATGTCCCAAAACAAATTCCAGATTTTTTTCAGCCTAAATGGGCTGAGAAAAAAAGTGTTGTATTACCTATTGCACACGCCTCGTATATTGTACTCGCTCAAACCTTCAACTGGAGACGGTCGACTGCACGGCCGCTGTGAATTTTCCTTGTGTTTGCATTTGTTTACTGTCAACTCCAGGAAGTGGACGAGTTTACGTTGTGATCCCGGGTATCTACACTGTGTAGCAGTGGAGGACCGTCGAAGTCACTATGAACCACCCCGAGATTGCGGTTTTCTTTTCGCCGCGCGGGGTAGCCGCGCCGTCTAGGGCGCCTTGTCACAGTCTGCGCGGCTCCCCTCGTCGGCGGTTCGAGTCCTACCTCTGGCATGAGTGTGTGTGTGTTGTCCTTAGCGTAAGTTAGTTTAAGTAGTGGGTAAGCTTAGGAACTGATGACTTTAGCAGTTTGGCCCCATAAGATCGTACCACGAATTTCCAAAAATTACTGTTCTCTTCTCGTTACCTGACATCGTGGACGCACGACCGTGCACGGCCGAAGAAACTATGTATCTGTCCTCTCACGTGCTAGACGCAAGGGACTACTGGAATCCTGCACGGAGTAAAGTATGGTCTCCTGAATCCACAGATTCCATATTCGCATGACACTCGTGGGATCCAACCAACGCGAGCAGCAGTATGGCGGTTCGATAAACTGCAGTCTCGATAGGCTCCGATGCTACTGACACGTCTAGTGCCATAACACGATTTCCCAAAAACGTCGCTCAGTGGAAGAGGAGTCATAATAAGCGAACACGTGTCTCACCTTACCCGTAGACACTCTACCGATTCTGAGAAAACAACGGGCAAAGTTTTCGAGGTACTTTATGTGCCACATAGCAGGTAAATCGTTCAGTCGAAGCGGTGGAGCAGTGGCTAACGCCACAGTTTCACACTTCAGCACCTCGTGTTCGAAGCCCGATTATTATTGTCTTTCATGTATCTAGACATGGGAGATTACTACATGAATGTTTTCCAGTGAATACTGAAGTAACGTTATACTTATTCGTCTAAGAATTGTATCTCTGGTCAATGAATTTAAAGAAAGCAATAAATGAATGAGAAAACTATTTGAAATTGTTTTCGGTGAAATTCCTGTAGTGTAGCTAGATTCATAATCAGCTACAAGTTCCACTTTTCGATAAAGTGATCCGTTATGTGTGGTTTGCCGCGAAGTTACTCCAAACACGTGAAAGCTTGAGCAGCGTTAATGACGTTTGTTTCTCGAGTGAGATTCATTCGAAGAACTGTCGCTGTGGCATACCTGCATTCGCACATTGCTCATGGTGTTCGGAATTTATATTTTTCGAATGCTTCTGTTAACGGTATCATCCAAGGGGATGCACCGAATCTTCCTTAACAATAAACGTATGAATAACATACAGGAATTAATATAACAGTTGATGTAAGAATGAGTTATAAGAATATGAGAACTTAAAAAGAAAAATAGTGTACACAAACATATTGTATAGTAAATATATCAGACTTATTGTCAGCCCAGTTATAATTTTACAATTGATATAACGCTCTTGTATTCCCTAGCTGAATAACACACATTTGTGTAATAACCTTCTACGGACATGGGTAGTTAAATGAATAAAATAAAATAAAAACAGTATCGGGTTTCGAACATGAGGCGCAAAAGTTAGAGGGCACGATACTAAATACTGTGCCACCAGTTCGGCTAAGAGTAACGCGCTCTAAACGGCAATGTACACTACTGTCCATTAAAATTGCTACACCACGAAGATGACGTGCTACAGACGCGAAATTTAACCGGCAGGAAGAAGATGCTGTGATATGCAAATGATTAGCTTTTCAGAGCATTCACACAAGGTTGGCGCCCGTGGCGACACCTACAACTTGATGACATGGGGAAAGTTTCCAACCGATTTCTCATACACAAACAGCAGTTGACCGGCGTTGCCTGGTGAAACGTTGTTGTGATGCTTCGTGTAAGGAGGAGAAATGCGTACCATCACGTTTCCGACTTTGATAAAGGTCGGATTGTAGCCTATCGCTATTGCGGTTTATCGTATCGCCACATTGCTGCTCGCGTTGGTCGAGATCCAATGCTGTTAGCAGAATATGGAATCGGTGGGTTCAGGAAGGTAATACGGAACGCCGTGCTCGATCTCAACGGCCTCGTATCACTAGCAGTCGAGATGACAGGCATCTTATCCCCATGGCTGTAACGGATCGTGCAGCCACGTGTCGATCCCTGAGTCAACAGATGGGGACGTTTGCAAGACAACAACCATCTGCACGAACAGTTCGACGACGTTTGCAGCAGCATGGACTATCAGCTCGGAGACCATGGCTGCGGCTACCCTTGACGCTGCATCACAGACAGGAGCGCCTGCGATGGTGTACTCAACGACGAACCTGGGTGCACGGATGACAAAACGTCATTTTTTCGGATGACTCCAGGTTCTGTTTACAGCATCATGATGGTCGCATCCGTGTTTAGCGACATCACCGTGAACGCACATTGGAAGCGTGTATTCGTCATCGCCATACTGGCGTATCACCCGGCGTGATGGTATGGGGTGCCATAGGTTACACCTCTCTGTCACCTTTTGTTCGCATTGACGGCACTTTGAACAGTGGATGTTACATTTCAGATGTGTTACGACCCGTGGCTCTACCCTTCATTCGATCCCTGCGAAACCCTACATTTCAGCAGGATAATGTACGACCGCATGTTGTAGGTCCTGTACGGGCCTTTCTGGGTACAGAAAATGTTCGACTGCTGCCTTGGCCAGCACATTCTCCAGATCTCTCACCAACTGAAAACGTCTGGTCAATGGTGGCCGAGCAACTAGCTCGTCACAATACGCCTGTCACTACTTTTGATGAACTGTGGTATTGTGTTGAAGCTGCGTGGGCAGCTGTACCTGTACACGCCATCCAAGCTCTGTTTGACTCAATGTCCAGGCGTATCAAGGCCGTTATTACGGCCAGAGGTGGTTGTTCTGGTTATAGATTTCTCAGGATCTATGCACCCAAATTGCGTGAAAATGTAATCACATGTCAGTTCTAGTATAATATATTTGTCCAATGAATACCCGTTTATCATCTGCATTTCTCCTTGGTGTAGCAATTTTAATGGCCAGTAGTGTACTAGTATGAGTCACACGAGTGACTTTTAAGCAATCTCCTTTATAGACTAATTTAATTTCCTTAGTATTACATCGATGAACCGAAATCTGGCACCTGCCTTACCTACGAATGAGACAGTGTGATCGTTCCATTTGATATCCCTACCAAGTATGGGTTAACCGATTACAACTGCGACTCATTGATATTATAGGATACAACGTTTGTTCATTTAGTGAACTGCACAGTTTTACGTGTCTGAACATTGAAAGCAAGTTGGCAATCTTTTCACCACTTTCACAAAGATATAACTGAGCTTTTTTCACATAGTACCTCATTATACACAATGGCATCATCTCAGAAAAGTCTGAGGTTACTAAAATATTGTCTGCAAGGTCATTAACACAAAACATTAACAACAAGGGTCTCAACACATTTTCCTGTGGCACACTCTAAATTAATTAGACGACTGTCCATTCAAGATAACTTGCTAACTGTTTCAGGCAGTTCATTACTAATGAATTGCTGGATATAATAGTTCAGTTCACAAATCAACGAGGAAATGAATTGAAAGTGTCTGGAAAATTAGTTGGCTGGCGTGATACAGACAGATGCGAGCTTCTTTCATTTTTAGGCTTGCTGATTTTGTATGGCGTACAGAAGAGCCGGGGGAAACCTATTGACGAATTTTGGGACTCTGAATATGGCACTCCTCTATTCCGTGCTACTATGTCGAGGAGGCGATATCAGGACATTCTGCGTTCACTTCGTTTTGACGACCGCATCACAAGACTTGAAAGGAAAGAGAGGACTGGAAATAAGGCTGAAGCTGTACAGGAAATATTTTTGTTTGCCGTGCAATGTCAGACATCACTTACACCTTCCAGCAACATTACTGTTGATGAACATCTTTGCGTATACAGAGGTCGGTGCAGTTTGAAGGTCTACATTCCTTCAAAGCCAGGAAAGTATGGCATCAAGATATGGTGCGCAGTAGAGTGTGAACATGGTTATCTGACAAATCTTCAAATGTACACTGGAAGGAGTGGTGGTGGTGTGAGAGAAGTGAATTAAGGCAAGAGAGTTGTCTTAGATTTAGTGCGTCGTCTGGCTGGCAGTGGTAGGAATATTACCACTGACAATTTTTTCACCAGCTATGACCTTGGCCAAGAATTGTTGAAAATGAAGTTGACACTTGTAGGTACTCTATGTTCTACAAGAAAGGAAGTCCCAAAAGAGTTTTTGCCTTCGAAAACTAGGGAAGAATGCACCACCAGATTTGCATACAGTGGTAAAGCCCTATTAGTTTCGTATGTTCCTAAAAGAAATAAGGCTGTGCTACTCCTGTCAACACAACATCAATCATTTGAAGTGCCCAAAGAAAACAACTTGAAACGAAAACCAGAAGTAGTGTTGTATTACAACTCAACAAAATCAGGTGTTAATACGCTAGATCAAATGAGCTCTTATTATTCTGTGAAAAAGGGTACAAAACGTTGGCCATTAGCAGTATTTTATGATCTTGTCGATCTAGCTGCACTCAATGCCTACAGACTCTTCTGTGTTGCTGTTGAAAAAACAGAGAGACGTCTTTTTCTAATGAAGTTGGCCAAAGAAATGGCAAAGCCCCAAGTGGAAGGTCGTTTGAGTTTACCACAAGCAAGGAACAAGGATATTATTAGCAGTATCAAACGGTGTGGATTTGATGACCTGTTAGACAATGGACATCCAGACGTAATACCCGACAATCAGAAGAGAAAGCGAGGCAGATGCTCCATTTGCCCCCGATCAAAGGACACAAAATACAGTTCAACATGCAAAAAGTGTAACAAATTTGTTTGCAAGGAACATTCTGAAATAGTTACTACTTGCAAAATATGTGCAGATGACTATGGCACGGATTCCGGTTAGAATTATGTTTCCTGTTGAGTTGTTCATCACATTTTCTGTAAATTTGAAGCCATTGTGAAACATTTATGATGAGAGGCACCCACGTGCCTTGCTTATACTGTGGCATCAAGCAGTCAGGCTTGCAAGATGAGTGGTATGCCAAGCGAGTGGATTCATTCTTATTTATCGAGTAACATGAACTCTCGTACTCACAATTAAGTCACTAATCAACCTCCTGTATGAATAATACGCAACGGAAACACGCATCTGACTATCAGTAATTTACAGAACTCTGACTGTTCACTACGCACTGGCAATACCGCATTTTCTTTCCTTTTTATTTAACGGCTTTTATCAACACGTGGCCATCGCACTGAATATGAGTGGCGCACACATTATAAATTCTGGATATCATAACATCATACAATTCGAAGGAAAAGGCCACCAATCTTTTTCTTTTCACTATCTTATTTATTCCGATAAATTCTATAACCTAAACACACAAATTCTATAACCTACAACAATAACACATGAGAAATTCCGCCCAGTGGGCATGGCTTAACATTGGTGATTCTCTACCTTGTGGTCTCGTAATTATTTAACGCTACAATGCACTTTCTGGATAGGATGGTGGATCTTTTATTATACGTCACAGTTCGACTCTCACAATCATCATCACGAAAATTTCCTTCAGACCGAGCGGTACCGAAGGAACAAGCATAACCCACTAATCTTTTGAAACTACCTCGCTACTCTCCCATCCAAACCACACATACCCAAATTACATGACATACACCACACTACAATATGAAATACTACACAGGAAATAGTCACAACATTATCACTTTCAGCTTTCCCACTTCAATTAATATTTATCCCAGTTTCACACGACACTGCCCCACTTCGTAATTCTACTTTCCTACTATGAACTCTGGAGCTTTATGCACGTCTTCCTGTGCAATGCAAGCCAACTGGCGTTGCTGGATAGACGGCCGACTCACCTTGTTTCTCTCTCAGAGTTTGAATCTAGCGTCACACGGAATCATACCACGCAAAGTAATATTAAGAACGTATTCATCACACACGCGAGTCCTCAACTGATACCATGGACGAGTACTTCTCTTTATCTTTAGTCTCATACACAGTTTGAGACTCACACAGTACTCACCACATGGAAGTACTCGTCTCTAATTTCAAGTCCTGCACACGCCATTTCTTAAATATTTCAACTTATGGTACACACGCTATTTCTTAAATATTTCAACTTATTGTACACACACTAGTAATTCAGCTTAACTTAAGCACACGGAAGTATTTCAACTTATTGCTACACGTGGTTTCATTGTGACCGTTGGTCACTTCCGAAGATTACTACGATCCCATTAATATTACCTGCCTGACATTTAATTCTCCCCACAAAAGTTCCTGAAATAGAGAAATTATTATTTCAAACTACTCTTAAATATTCCACATGCATACCATGTCTCCACTCTTTTGTCTTTACGGAGCACAACTAAGACAGGTCTTAACAGCACAAGATCCAGCGGCAGAGTCCTGAAACATGGCCGTTCTTCAGGTCCTCTCACACATCTGTCGAAGTGGGGAGCACCTTGCTACCGTATTGGTCAGCCACATTTCAGGCGCTCAAAGCTCAGGTAAATTTCATCTCTTTGATCCCACCAAAGGTGGCCAAAGGATCGTCTCAAAGATGAGCATATATTCACATTCACTATCTGCGGTTAGCAGACGACCATACATTCATTCATTTCACAGATCTCACCAAACTGGACGTAGGGATTTATTTTATGGGAGTGCACATGTGATAAATTAAATAAATAAATTGTCATTCTTTCCCACACTGGTATCTGGCTTAGCTGTATTAATTGAAATTGAGTTATTTTACAAAAAAAATATGTTGTTCTGACAAAAATAATGAAGTATGTCGTACCTATTTTCACTGTCGGGCGGTACTGTACCCTTTCAATGAGTGAAACAAATTATGACTTAGAGTAATATTGTAACTTCTGATATGTAATTACTCTGCCATATGTAATTTAATTCTACTATGTACATACCTGTTAAAAAGCTGTGAAATGTGTCTAAATGATAAATAAAATGTAAACAAACAGTATTAAACGACAGTACGTTGTTCTATGAATGATTAGTACACGCAGTCAATTATATATTGATTGGCGTCATGTATGACCCCAGATGGAGTACTAGGGAAATTTTAGCAGATGAGTCCTAGGGTTCATCTGCCAGGAAATTTCATGCCTCATTACATTTGAGCTCAGAATATTTTCAAAGATTCTACAGCAAATGGATCTCAAGGATACTGGACGTTAGTGTTGTGTTTTACGTCTGATACGTTTCTTGTAGGTGGGTGTGACCTCTGCTTTCTTCAAACTACTGGGCGCCGTTTTTTGTTCGAGAGACTAATGATAGACTATCATTAAAAATAGGCAGATGGGCTAGTTCAGACGGAAACCTGGTACAGAATCTGATAAGGATTCCAGCGAGTCCTGAAGCTTTGTTAAATTTTAGCGATTTCACCTGTTTTTCAGCATCTGGGCGCCAATATCTGTATCATTCATCTTTGCAGTGGTGCAGGTATTATGTAGGGGCAATACTGTGCTCCCGGATAACTCTGCATACCATTGTCGTTATTTTATGTGGAAGATTGTATACTGAGTAAGATATACCTTAGGAAAACAGTACTCATCATAACTTACGTAACAAAAAAGAAAAAAGGAATATAGCAGAACGCTATGTAGGCTATTGGTGGCGCTCTTTATCATCTTCCTGCAGTAGGACCGTTTGTTTAGTTGTCAACTTGAACGGCGGCGTCATCGCAGCTCGGACGAGCCGCACAGAACCGCACTGCAGGTGTAGGGAGGAGGAAGCTTGGACTCGGGGTGCAGTTAGTGAGCAACCAGTTTCCGGAAATACTGGGCACATACTTCACAGACTTCGGTCTGGGTGCAAATTTCACTGAGTGCAGTTTACGTATATCCAGTCTAAGTGTACTGCAAGGATATCATCTGATCAAGACGGAGAGTTAGGCGGGAGCCATAAGCGTTCACAATAATATTCTTTTCGTTGTCGGAATGAAAAAATATTATCTTCAATTACTACTGCTTCAGTCGGTAAAACTACCAAAAGCTGTAGGGCACTCTGTTTCATTCTTGCCTTTATG
Organism: Schistocerca piceifrons; assembly: GCF_021461385.2. NCBI lineage: Eukaryota > Metazoa > Arthropoda > Insecta > Orthoptera > Acrididae > Schistocerca > Schistocerca piceifrons. Next base: position 431,980,268 of record NC_060141.1, read on the forward strand.
AGAGTTAATAAAATCGGTGCGATGCTAGTTACTTTCAAGAGACTTGTCATGTTCTAGAACTTCGTTTGGATTTCGCGAGGCATGCTGCAGGGAACATCGTGCAGTGAGGACTAATATACTGAATATAAACTGCAACAGTGTCATTCTGTACGGAAAACTACAAAACTGCATCGAGAAACCGTTGTAGTGCTTCTTTACAGCTCGTAATTAGCCCACGAGTGAGGTCACGGCGGCGTAAAACGCCCCGCTGGCATCGTAAAGCGCTAACGAGCGCTGGGCACATCACAATGACGGAGACTGAGCGCTCAGCTCCCTCTGCACGGCGGTACGGCTGGCAGGCACTCGCCCCGTACTCGCCTCGTTGCCGTCAGAGGCTGCAACTGAGCCACGCATTCTTAGCGCTGATTAATCACCTGTAAAACAATTCAGGAACTTCTGCGTCGTCTCCTGAATGACTTGAAGACCTCCATAAAAGAAGGTCGTTCCTCACATTTTTGGCAAAGCTGAATTTTCTCCGGAACAAAGTGGTACATCACACGAGAGATGCTACCATAGCAACAGATGTCTTTCTTCCTGTTCACAAGTTCTAATTTTGAAGCTGGTCGTCCTGGAAGAACGTTGTATTTCAAAGGGTGTTGTATCATTAAGTAAAAGCATAGAATAGAAAAGAGATCCGTCTAATTGGAAGCAGAATGCCAAGAAAAATAGGAGGTACAATGGAAAATCTTGTATTTCTACAGATGGTAAAGACGTGCCTGAAAAAAAATATGTATAAGAACGTTTTATATCATTATAACGTAAAACAGTACGCTAGCATTATTTTCTTGGTCTGGGCAAAACTACAACTGGACAACGATACTTTTATACAACTACCGTGTTCTGACAGGATATTTTATAACAGTAGACCGTAAGTTTGTTTCGGGGCATAGCTTTCTGTCTTGGGACTGTACTTTTGCGTTAACCAGAAAGAAGAAGGTAATTAATGTTCTTATTATCTATGATAATAATAATATCTTAAGCTTTTTTAGGTACATCTTTCGTTACAGGGGTAATGAGCCAGAATGAGATTGTTGCTGTCAATGTTCTCGAAATAATTATGAATTCTGGCCCAAATCCGAAAATGACTAGTTACACTGCTGAATATCAATGCAGATGATCCAAATACAGTGTATCTGCGTCTTATTATAATGTCATTCAACCTTGAGCATATCATGCTCTGCTAAAAACAATCAACCTCAAGTTAATATCCCTATACGTGTGCAGTGGTTGTGTAATCTCCTCAGTACGCTGCAAGTGTCAGCCGTGGTCAGAACAGTGTTTTGCATAGTTGTGAGTGCGTTATATCGGAGAAAAATGTATTAGGTCGTGGGAAAATTGTTGGTGTTCGTATGGTGGGTTCGTTGTAGCTTTTTCCTCTATTGGCAGGCAAAATGAGGGCCTTGCTGGATTGATTTTTGTGTGTGTGTGTGTGTGTGTGTGTGTGTGTGTGTGTGTGTGCGCGCGCGCGCGCGCGCGCGTGTAAAATTTATGTGCAATACAGGAAATTTTGTATGAACTTACCTTCTGACTAAAAAGTTAAATTTATTTACCCTCTGTTTAGGTTTTTTCTTAGTTATTGTTTCTCGTCTTATTTAGAACTAGACTTTTTTTAGTTTGGAGGTTAATTAAGTAAATGCACAGTACTCTTTCAGTATGCCAAATAATATATTCTGTGAATACTTTCCATTATTTCTGCCATTGTATCCCAACATTTTTTTTTTTTTTACATAGAACTTTATTTCACAACGTACTTTTACACGATATGCAATGTTATAATTAAGATAACTTTTTAAGTATTGTGAGATTTGCTAAATACATAATGAGATTTTCACTCTGCAGCGGAGTGTGCGCTGGTATGAAACTTCCTGGCAGAAAACAGTGTGCCGGACCGAGTCTCGAACTCGGGACTTTTGCCTTACGCGAGCAAGTGCTCTACCAACTTCTCTTTTTTTTTTTTTTTTAGCCTCATTTTGTTCGTTTACGGTCGTTGCATCTGCTCGGTGCGGACGTCGCAAGACACCCGTTTCAGTTCGTCGTTGATATATTAACTCAGTTTTGAGAGGGCAGCTAACCCTCTGACCGAACACGCTGAGTTACCGTGCCGGCTCATTGTGTTCGTGATTGTTCGTTGCATTTGTTCGGGGCTTCAGGGCGGACGTCCCCTGATATCCGTTAAAGTTCATTGTTGATCCATTCACCCAGTTTTTTTAATTATTACAGAGGGCAGTTAATCATCTGACCGAACACCCTGAGCTACCGTGCCGGCAAAAATTCCGTTCCGGTAACGAGAATCGAACCCGGGCCTCCTGGGTGAAACACAACACCCAGTCCCTGAGCGGAGAGGCCGGCCGCGGTGGTCTAGCGGTTCTAGGCGCTCAGTCCGGAGCCGCGCGAATGCTACGGTCGCAGGTTCGAATCCTGCCTCGAGCATGGATGTGTGTGATGTCCTTAGGTTAGTTAGGTTTAAGTAGTTCTAAGTTCTAGGGGACTGATGACCATAGATGTTAAGTCCCATAGTGCTCAGAGCCCTGAGCGGAGAAAATCTCCGACCCAGCCGGGAATCGAACCCGGGCCATTAGGTATGACATTCCGTCACGCTGACCACTCAGCTACCAGGGGCTGACTAAACCAACTGAGCTACCCAGTTGTACTTGCCCGCGGAAGGCAGAGGTCCCGAGTTCCATTCTTGGTCCGGCACACAGTTTTAATCAGCCAGTAAGTTTCATGCTAAATACATGTTGCTATTCTATAATCACTTGACCATACACTATCGAACATGTAAATAAATAGTACCAAAGAAAAACAACAATTATTTTTTGTTCCTGAAAAATTATGAAACTGTTTTATACCTTCTTTGAGGGAGGTGTTCACTTGTGGTGGACTCAGGAAAATTCACCTAATTCATGGTAGTATTTAAATTTACTTTTACATCTCTGGAACTGTGCAAAGTGGTGTAGTGGCTCAGCCACTGAAATCATACTAATAGGGAGCGGGATTCTAAAAACCAGGTTCGTGTGTCCAGAAAACGCTTGAGGCGAATGAAGGGATAGTTTCTCTGAGAACGACCAACACTGCCGTGTCCTTCCTCGCTCTTGTCCGATGCGAGCTTCTGTTCCGGTTCTAATGACCTCGTTGTCGATGTTAAACCCTACTCTCTGCCTTTTATTAACTGATATATGATACGATTCAAATCAAAGAATTCAATGCTTATACAATCTTCAATGTGTTTAATCTGTATTCCCACACTATTTGTAGCGTAATATACATGTTGCATTATACATAACTATTATGCACGCTTTCCGGTATTTGAGTTCGAAGGCACTTTGTGACTTGCAGCAAACTTTACATACTATTTCAAATCTTTATGAAAATTTTCTCGCTTACAACCTTCACAAAACGATGAGACAAAAAATGTTCATCGCTTTCAACATTTTCTCTTTTAATGCAGTAAAACTGCCGCATCAGGAATGACGTCATGACGTTTAAAATTATTACTTCTGTGCTACTAAGTGTATTCGTACCACATTTAGCTGACAGCATCTACAATATGCCGCTGAATGTACTTTCAAAATTATATCACTGTTCGACATTGGGAGAGGGGGGGGGATGGGGGAAGAGGAGACGTACAGAGAAAGGGAAGGGGAGGAGATGTACTGGGAGAGGGTGGGGGGGGGGCCTCAGAGAGAGACAACAAAGTGATGACAGAGTAGCAGATGGACATAGGGAGGGGTGGGAGATGGACGGAGAGAGGTGAATGAACGAGATGCACTAGCATAATTGAAATGAATACATGCGTACCGGGTACTCAGTTAGTAAATAAATAAATCCCCCTTATTGTCCAAACAACCGGATTAGGCAGAAAGTTGTGTTTCCTGACAATTAACGTCAAGACGGGAGCGAATATATCGTTGACATCGCTTCGTGAATAGCAATCATCCAGTATTTACTAATGGTGCGTGTCATTCAAAGACGCAGAAACTCTTGACGGTAGGAGCGTTATATATGTACATATATTCGTGGTTGTCTAGCACGTATTACTTGTAACCAGCAGCATCTGACTACCGTCGATAGGCCCTAAACGAAAAATCATAATGTTACTGTAATGATTTACCAAGAAGTAGACATGGTTTAGTAAAATGAACCATCTCAGCATCCACCATGTCATTCAGAAACTATCTGTGTCACATCGGCTGCACTAATATTTGAACCCTAGTGCTTCTAAAAAGGGATTAACTCTAACATTTTTACCAACTGTTACTTGTCGCCACCAACTTATTGGTAGCACGAAAATGCTGTTTCAAAGGCTCATAAATGACATGCAGCTGAATGCAGGATTGTTTTCATACTTATTTTGCTTGGCTCATCCTGATGGATCCGGTGTGGTGACTTACTGTGTGCCTAGACTTTGCGTACTATGTTTTTGCAGCTGAACGTAATCACACTGTACACCGCGGTACACATCTTTGCTAGCACACTACATGAAACTGTTACTCATGGTAATCTGTCACGTTACTCCATTCGTGAAGCCAAACTATTGCCCCTTCTCTATGGTAGATGAGGCATCATAGTGGAATACACATATTTTGGTGCACAGTATTTCGTTTCCAGAACTGTTGAGGAATTCGTGGCCATTTGTTACCATATTGCCTATTGGTTTTCGTGTCGGGATCTTCGGCCGATACTTGTGTCATGACTTTACTAACGTTTCACCAGCACGAGTGTCGCCAGGGCGAGAGAAACACTGTGATTGCATAACATCTGAACAGTCTCCTTGCAAATATTAAGTTTACTGTGGAGGTAGACGAGGATCAACAGCTACCCTTTGTAGATGCACCGGTTACAAGAAATACTGAGAACATGGGACACAGCGTAAATCGAAAACGGATGTACACGAACCGATACCAGCACACACTTTTAAAATCAGCGCCAGAGAAGAGGAATGATTATCACGCTCCTAGCGCGCTTAGGCCGAATATGTTAGCCGCAGTACCTCGAACACGAGGTGTAACACCTGGAATGTGTCGAGATGTAACACCTGGAATGTGTCGAGATGTAACGGGCTCTCCACTAGACCCATATAAAGTATCACTAAACGTAGCACCCGGCGAAGTAACACATCAGCAGCAGAAGTGTTATGTACGAACTTCCTGCCATATATCGTCAGAGAGATGAACAGAATCTGCTTGCTGTATATTTCACAAGCAAACCGATCAAAGATCAGGGTGTGTATTAGATGGGTAAACGATAAACGGAAACGTGTTGGGGGTATACCGCATAAATGCGGAAAAGTCTGTGTCGGAATAACCGGACGATCCAGCAACACCAGGATCTTTGAACGTAAACGGCACTGCAGCCTGAGACAGGTGGAGAAGCCGGCAGTGACGTAGCACTTGCTGTGTGAGGCCGATCACGGAATTTGTTTTTTTTTTTTTTTATTTATTCGTAGGGCTCACATACATTGTAAAAATACAGGTAATAACGTTAGTAAATGCACGTAACAAGAATACTGAAAGACAAAACTGCATATAAAACAAACTAAATCTCAGTAAATTCCTAATCCATGTAAGAGCTGTATCGGCAGCTTTGATGAAATCGCTCCAACTCCCCTGATATAAACGCAAGGGGCATGATTGGTTCGGAGCCTCACAGTCACAAACCGGAGACTCCGTAGCACCCCATTTGTAAAGTGAGTCTGCGCATCGATCATCCCGAGTGCGAGAAACGCTCAGTTTGACATATAGCTTCCTGTCGAGTTCTGTGCCTGCTGTATAAAAGCTATAATTTGGAAATCACTCACGCTCTTCAGGATTTTTAATAAGTTGACAGTTCTGACGCCATAGGTCCCTCACCTCGATATTACTGGCATCTGGCTGTTATGCTTGCCGCAATTGTGGATTTCTTGAATAGAGTCTATTTCGTAGTAGAGTTTGTATGCCTCCCTGTATGGGTAAATTCCTGGTTCTCCTGTAGCTTGCAGTATTCCCTAAGCAAGGCCTAGCGTCTGCGGATTGCGGGTGAATAGAAGTTGATCAGCAGAGGAAGCCAATGAAAGGGTGTTGGTCGGATTGTTCCAGTTATTAACCCCATTAGTGTGGTTCAACTTGACGTCGATCAGGTTGGTGTGGCAGCTATTAAGCCACATTGGGGCTCAACACTCGGCTGCTGTAAACTCCAGCGCAATGGATGATGTGCAAAGGTATCTGCTGAAGCTCCTCACGTCATCCCACACACCCACACAATAAACCACGGAATAAAATGTGGCGGCACAGAGGTTCTCGCTGTGGAGGAGAGCTACGACTCCCGTTTGTTCAGGGAAGCCACTGATTTTCATAAGCATGACAATAGCTTTGACAAGAAAGAAGGAAGCTTCAGGATAAACGCATCCCAGATTACCGCGCTGCGGCGAACGACCGTTGCAGGTAACACTGGGAGAAGTACTGCGTTAATGACTCAGATGTTGGCGCCGCAAGTACATATAACCTTTGGCCGCGGGCTCGACTACTGTCTGCCAGCAACAATGGAGGCCGAATCTTTGACAATGCCAGTAACTCAGTCTTGGAACGTACTCCTTGTTTGCAGATAAGAGTGCATTTTACTTTATTTCCAGTTTTGCTATTTCACATACGTGAATTGAATGTATCAGTGCTGCAGTACGTACGGAGTAGGGAGCGAGCGGTAGGTCCCCTAGCAGGCTAGCAGAGGCGGTTGGCCATTTGGCGCTTTCGGAGCCAGTGGGATGTGCCGATGCAGAAATCGCTCGTGACGTCAGCGAAGATATACGTAGGAAAAGCGTATTTATTCTGACGCGAATGAAGTAATTGTTATTAATAAATATTTTCTAACAATAGTTGTCTTTTGCCACTCGGAAGTTAGGAGTCTACGGGTCATAAATAGTATCTTTCAGTAATTTTACAATGTTATTAAACGTTGTAATTAATTAATGTTTCAAATGGCTCTGAGCACTATGGGACTCAACATCTGAGGTCATCAGTCCCCTAGAACTTAGAACTACTTAAACCTAACTAACCTAAGGACATCACACACATCCACGCCCGAGGCAGGATTCGAACCTGCGACCGTAGCGGTCTCGCGGTTCCAGACTGTAGCGCCTAGAACCGCACGGCCACTCCGGCCGGCCTATTAATTAATAAATGAATATCTTTGGCATAATCGAAGACGTACGATCTTAAACGAACTATACCAATTTTACACTCAAGTTACAGAATGTGCGCCACATTTGGCAATCGTCGCTAGCATCCCTTTCAATCAAGTCATGCGATATACCATGCTCTTGTACCGTTAATTGTAAGCTTATAATCAGATTGAATAATTTCATTTTACAGTGCTTCATAAATAAACGTCGTACCGTTAATTGTTAGCTTATAATCAGATTGAATAATTTCATTTTACAGTGCTTCATAAATAAACGTACCATAATGACATCATGTGTAAAAAATATCTGCACAAAAAAACTTCTTCCTGCTTCATTACGTGAAACATAGACTGTAGTATTGCTCTTTGAGAATCCGACGGTGCTGCTACGGCTCTGCAGGGGGACATAAAACTAGGACCGCGTGACCACGTAACAGGGAGGAAGAATTCCTACGCGGTGGCTAAGTCAGTTCATCAAGGACGAACTGGCGTACTCGGGTAAAAGAGATGGGGCCCCTCCACGCCCGCACCAACGTGGTGACCAGACCAGAATTGTGAAAGCGTGGCCAGTTACACTGTAAGCCCCTTATACGACTGGCTCAACTGAGTCACTTCTGGAAGTTTAGAACGAGTGGGGGATTCCTGCAGACTCACGAATCATCGGCTCCCGAGCCGAAAGCCAGCAAGTAATAAGTCAGTATTTCGCTTGTTTCTACACTTCCTGAGGGTTCTTCGAGTGAATCTCAGACTGGTATCTGCTTGCGACTTGTTTTATGCTGTCGCTCCACTTAAAGTGCTCCATGGACGTACTCCTAGATACATCGTCCGTCCAAAAACTTCCGAGACTGATTTTTCCCTGGTGTTTAAACAACGCTAGCACAGCATCTACGGTGACAGCTTGAACTACCAACTGTAAAAAACAGATGGGCATTCAAGCGGTCAGCTGTGAGCAGGCAGTGGTAAATAGTAAATGTGGTGTTGCAGTATTTCAACGTTGTTGTCACGAATCGCAATGGATCAAGATGTCTAAGTAAAGTGTTCAAGAGATTCTCCAGAATGTTTTGAAGGAGAAAAAAGTGTGTGCGAAGTTGGTCTCGCACACCTCGACGCCCGAAGAAAAACAGCTACATGTGGACGCTTTCCTCAACTTGTTTGCAATGAAAAACGCGCACAATTCTTTTTCTGAAAAAAAAAGGTCAGCACGGATGACGACACTTCGTGTTGTCGATAGGAAACTACCACGAAACGACGAAGTAGAGACAATCGTTTGAAGAGTCAGCGCTTTAGTAACCACCGACATTCAAGCGAATGTGGCGCAGGAGTCGAGCAACATCCCAAAGGAGGACTTCTCTGACAGTTTCACATGCCTGTGCGAATGTTATGTGGGTCGTACTCAGGTGTGGCGAGACTGTATAGAATATCTAAATAATTAAAGCCGCTATCTTTTCTGTTTTTTATAATCCAATCTCGAAACATTTTAGACTGACACTGTATTTTCCGGATGCTACTACTTCTAGTGATTTTTCTGCAGTCGTGTAATCATACAGTAATGGGACTTCCTGCCTGTTCATGCGCAGTGCGCTACGTTTGTTGCCGCGCGGAGTGGCCGCGCGGTTTGGGCGTCATGTCACAGACTGCGCGGCCCCTTCCGCCGGAGGTTCGAGTCCTCGCTCGGGCATGTGTGTGTGTGTGTGTGTGTGTGTGTGTGTGTGTTGTTCTTAACATAAATTAGTGTAAGTTAGTTTAACTAGTGTGTAAGTGTAAGGACCGATGACCTAAGCAGTTTGGTCCCTTAGAATTCACACACATTGGAACATTTTTTTGCTACGTTTGTTGATGTGGAGAGTCCGTAAAAACAAGATTAGACTCATTACAACCCCGCACAGAGGCGTTTAAGCAACGATTCTTCCCGCGCTCCATATGTGAATCGAACGGGAAAGCCCTGATGACCGGTACAATGGGACGTACCCTCTGCCCTGCATTTCACAGTGGTTTGCAAAGAATAGATGTAGATATCTCGCCGCGCAGGATTAGCCGAGCGGTCTCAAGCGCTGCAGCCGTGGACTGCGAGGCTGGTCCCGGCGGAGGTTCGAGTCCTCCCTCGGGCATGGGTGTGTGTGTTTGTCCTTAGGATAATTTAGGTTAAGTAGTGTGTAAGCTTAGGAACTGATGACCTTAGCAGTTAAGTCCCATAAGATTTCACACACATTTGAACATTTTTTTTGTAGATACCTCATTATGATTGAGCACATAATATGTTCTAAGATTCTACAGTATAGACGGGCCGTCAATGAAACTGGAAGGTAGTTTTGCGGATCACTTCCGCTATCTTTCTTAGAGGCGATTGTGACCTGTACTTTCTTCGAACCACTGGCCATAGTTGTTTGCTCGATGGATCTACGGTATATTATGGTTAATCCTTGCGAGGAAATTTGGTAGTTTCTTACGACTGGTGAACTTGAACGACCCCTGGTCTACGCTCTTGAAGTTACTGTTGGCAGGTGAAGGATTCAACTCCAGCGATGGTCCCTTACGACTAAAAACCTAAGTCCAGTGCAATGTATCCGTAATTAGTACACAGATCTACGAAAGGCGTTCAAGAAGTAATGCAACAAATTTTTTCCCGGCCAGTTTCGACTGATAAATGCAGAATTTCTTGTGGTACATCGTGGAATACTCTCGCTTCAGCCCATATAGTGTCATGAAGTTACAACAGATGGCTGCGATATAAGTATCGTTTAATAGATCATCCGTAACGGTGGTGCGTTTCAAGCAGAGAGCTGTCATTGATTTCGTTTTGACGGAAAACCAGAGCATCGCAGACATTCATAGGCGTTTGCAGACTGTTTACGGAAATCTGACCGCGAACAAAAGCACGGCGAGTCGTTGGGCAAGGCGTCTGTCATTATCGCCACAATGTCGAGCAAACCTGTCCGATCTCCCACGTGCCTGCCGGTCGCACAAAGCTGTGATTCCTGCAATGGTTGTACGTGTGGACACTCTCATTCGGGGTGATCGACGATCACAAGCAAACACCTCGGTGCACACGTGCACGTCTCTATTGGTACTGCCGACACACTCTTCCACCATTTGGGGTACTCAAAGGAGTGCGCCCGCGGGTTCCCCTCGTCTAACTGCGTACCATAGAGAGCAACATTTATATTTGGAATTACCTGCTCGTTAGCCGGCCGATGTGGTCGAGCGGTTCTAGGTGATACCGTCTGGAACCGCGCGACCGCGACGGTCGCAGGTTCGAATCCTGCCTCGGGCATGGGTTTGTGTTATGTCCTTAGGTTAGTTAAGTGGTTGTAAGTTCTAGGGGACTGATGACCTCAGCAGTTAAGTCCCATAGTGCTCAGAGCTATTTGAACCATTTGACCCACACCTGTTCGTTGTGAGGTTGATCGTGGCAATCTTTTGTCGAACATCAAGACTGGCGATGAAAGATGGTTTTGTCATTTCGAACCGGAAACAAAACGGCAATCCATGGAGTGGCGTAACGCCACCTCTCTTCCGAAAAAAAAAAAAGAGTTCAAAACCGTACCCTGCGCCGGTAAAGCCATAGTAACAGTCTTCTGGGACCCTGCAGGGGCTATTCTGTTTGATGTTCTCCCTTATGCTTCAATGATGAACTCAGAAGTGTGTTGCGTTACCCGCAAGAATTGAAGAAACGACTATTGCACGTTTGTCACCACGAAACTGCAAACGAGCTTCTCCTTCAGAATGACGGCGCACTCTAGAGGAGCTCACAAAACGTCATTGGACTGCTCTTCCTCATCCACCCTACAGCCCGGATCTCGCACCATCCCTCTGTTTTGCCCAATGAGAGATGCACTACGGGCTGGCCGGAGTGACCGTGCGGTTCTAGGCGCTACAGTCTGGAACCGAGCGACCGCTACGGTCGCAGGTTCGAATCCTGCCTCGGGCATGGATGTGTGTGATGTCCTTAGGTTAGTTAGGTTTAAGTAGCTCTCAGTTCTAGGGGACTGATGACCCCAGAAGTCCCATAGTGTTCAGAGCCATTTGAACCATTTTTGAAGATGCACTACGCGGGAAGCAGTACGTGAATGATGGGGAGATTATTGTTGCAGCAAGACGTTGGCTCTGGCGTCGACCATTAGACTGGTACCAAGCGGATATACAGGCCCTCCCAGAAAGGTAGCCTAAGGTCATCGCATTGAACAGAATTTTGTCGAAAATAGCGTCTTGTAGCCAAAAGAGTGGGCAGTAAATGGTGGATTGGGATCTTGAATTTTATGATATTAGTCCGATTGAAAACGAGGTTATGCAACAAACTTTTTATTTGTATAGCTATTCCAGCAACTGTGGGCCCACGCCCAACAAAGTGGTGAGGGTGAGAGAGAGAGAGAGAGAGAGAGGGGGGGGGGGGGAGAGAGAGCGCCGAGGTGGTGGGACTGGGACTGGGTGTTCGCCGGAAGCAGATGCGGCTGGCCCAGTGGCGCGGCGGCGCAGGTGGCGCTGCGCGTGCAGCGTAGGCGCGGCAGTAGCGGCGAGCGGCGAGCAGCTAGCAGGGCCGGCCAGCAGGTGTAATTTAGAGCGGCTATGATTTGTTGGCGCGCGGGCTCGTCATGGCCGATGAAAACGGAGACGCCGCACGCCGCTGCCGGCGCACCGAGAGCCGCCACTTTGGGACTGCGGCTGGCTGGCGCCATTGTCCGGCCGTCGTACGCTTGTATCCACCTGTCAGGGAAATACTAGACTGTTGTGAGTAACCGCCCCCTTGTAGCGCACACGGTGCAGAAAAAACTGCAGGTGAGTCGGTTGTTGCGTGTACAAGGGTACGGTAGCGTTAACATTAGATACTTATTTATAAATTAACTTTCGTCACAATACATCTTTTATGATATTTCGCCAATGCGTCACCGAGTCGCAACAGTTTTGCATCATCCGTGTTTGATGACAAGTTACAGGAATACGATGGCAGATTTACCCATTCGAGTGCACACACCATACACGGAACCTAATATGAGCCCGCATCTGTTAAAGGTATTTTTAAATGGTTGAGGTCACGAGCGCCGTCTCTGCATAGATGCTTCACTTTTTTCAGATTGCGTTGGAATCGCATATTATGACGAACAGACGCACCACACTGCCCAATTACAGCTCCCTCCGGAAGCCTCGGTACTCACAGCGGGGCTCACCCCAATACTGAAGGGCCTTAGATATGCTGACAGCTTAGATATACGATCATTATTCCGAGAGTCGTGATCAGCATTGCTACTCATACGGAATCATGTCTTCGGCAGTACCAACAATTATTTAGAGTACCAGATCACAGACTGTACTGCACCACGAGACAGTACTAACAGGAAAATCACTATGCTGTGGGTAAAGGGTGATCATGGTATCAGAGGCAATGAAATTGTCGACGCTCTCGCTAAGAATGTCATCCACTATGGTACAAGGAAGTACTAACATGTTCCTTGCAGCACATCCAAACCTTGTGCAACACAGTGGTTAGGACACTGGACTCGCATTCGGGAGGATGACGGTTCAATCCCGCGTCCGGCAATCCTGATTTAGGTTTTCCGTGATTTCCCTAAATCGCTCCAGGCAAATGCCGGGATGGTTCCTTTGAAAGGGCACGGCCGACTTCCTTCCCCAATTCGATAAGACCGATGACCTTGCTGTCTGGTCTCCTCCCCCACAACAATCCAACCTTTGTGCAACAATAAGTTGCGCCTATCGTAACAACTTTGGGGGAAGCCTTATATAGCGATACCACCACGTATCCCTGTAACGTGATGATCTCTCGGTATGTTCCACAGAAAGTTTCTGATCAACATGTTCCGCATCGTCTCTAACCATGGGCGGTTCCGACCGCTCGTCTGTCGGCGACAGGTGATTGACTCAGCCCTATATGACTGTGGCACCGGGGAGGACATGGACCACATTATTCTCGGCTGCCCACTGCGATATCGCGCTACCAAAGGATTGCTGCAGTGCTACGTTCTTAGTGGACAACACCTTTCTATCAGTGTGAAAACACTACTTGCAACGCGTGATGTGTTATTGTATAGACATGTATATATCACTTTTTAGCAGCTGAATCCATCGTGATCACAATTACGAATAACTTAAACTGGAAGGAACACACAGAAAATGTTGTGGGGAAGGCTAACTAAAGACTGCTCAAATGGTTCAAATGGCTCTGAGCACTGTGGGACTTAACATCTATGGTCATCAGTCCCCTAGAACTTAGAACTACTTAAACCTAGCTAACCTAATGACATCACACAACACCCAGTCATCACGAGGCAGAGAAAATCCCTGACCCTGCCGGGAATTAAAGACTGCGTTTTATTGGCAGGACACTTATAAAATGTAACAGACCTTTTAGAATACTGCTGCGCAGTATGGGATCCTTACCAGATATGACTGACGGAGTACATCGAAAAAGTTCAAAGAAAGGCAGCACGCTTTGTATTATCCGGAAATATGGGAGAGAGTGTCGCAGAAATGATACAGGATTTTGGCTGGAAATTATTAAAAGAAAGGCGTTTTTCGTTGCGAAAAATTGTGAACCGCGTGCGGTATAATCGGATGGTCACCCACCGAAGTACTAGCCGCACCCGACGGTGCTTAACTTCAGCAGTGTGACTGGAACGCCGGCCACTGTGGCCGAGCGGTTCTAGGCGCTTCAGTCCGGTTCCGCGCTGCTGCTACGGTCGCAGGTTCGAATCCTGCCTCGGGCATTGACGTGTGTGATGTCCTTATGTTAGTTAGGTTTAAGTAGTTCTAAGTGTAGGGAAATGATGACCTCAGATGTCAAGTCCCATAGTGCTTAGAGCAATTTGAACCATTTTTTTATGACTGCAACCGGTGTATCCGCTGCGTGACGGCCGTTAACTCCACTGAGTTACTCAGCCGTTTAAAATGAATAAAGGGCTGATAGAAGATAATCGTAGCTGACTCTTTGGCATAAAGGTTTCATGCTGGAGGCAGTCGGCCGACCCTTCAGTACAGCTATTACTGTGGCCACGCTCCACAGCCGGTCACTGCTGAGTGAAGAGCGATAGACACAATCGCCTTTCTGGGGCGACCGAATAAACACACGCTTCAGCTGGGAGTGAAAAATGTCAGGCAGTGAGTGCTTGAATTGGACAAAGCGCCGCTGGTTTGACGGGCCACAGCAGCGCCGCGCGGGTCGCCAGCAGCTCGCACCAAAGCCCGACCAGCAGCTACAGCGTGAATGGACGCACGAATTCGTGAATTCCTACGAGAGAATTCATTAATTCTCATGACTACGGGGAAGGCAGGACCCAATTTACACTAAACCACACTCAGACTGTTGCTTAACCGTCTCACTCTCGACTAACACACGGGAAAACGAACAGTTACATCTTAACGTGCAAACTCTGATTTCTCTTATTTTATTACGATGACCATTTTTCACTATGTAAGTGAGTATCAGCAACACATTTTTGCATTCGTAGGAGAATATAGGTAACTGAAATTTCGTGAAAAGCCTTTGTCCTTTGCTTTGATTGTCACCGCAAATCGTGTATCATATACGTGACGCTCTCTCCTCTTTATCGTAATAGTAAAAAACGAGCTGCCCTTCTTTGAACTTTTTGGACGTCCACCGTGAATCGTATCCGGTAAGGATACCACACAGGAACTGCACTACTCCAGAAGAGCACTGACAGGCGTAACGTAGATAGTCTCTTTAGTGGATCTGCTGCATCTTCAAACTGTTGTGCCAAGAAAATGCAGTTTTTGGATTGCCTCCCGCACAATATTATCTGTGTGACCGTTCCAATATAAACTGTTCGTAATTGCAATCCCTAGGTATTCGTGTGTATTGACAGTCTTTAAATTTGTGTTATTTATCGTGTAACCGAAATTTAACGAATTCTTTTAGTACTTACGTACACGACCTCACACTTTTTATTGTTAAGGGTCAGTTGCCACTTTTCGCACCATAAAGATATTTTGTCAAAATGATTTTGAATTCGTTTTGATCTTCTGATGACTGTTCTAAACGATAAACGAGAGCATCATATGCTAGGAATCTAAGAGCGACTCAGATCGCCTACTAGGATCAGGACCAACAGACAGCCTGTAACATTCCCTCCGGGAACGCCAGATTTCACTTCCGTTTTAATGATGAGTTTCCTTCGATTATTACGAGTTACTTCCTTTCTGACAGGAAATCACAAATCTAGTGGTACAACTGCACGTAATCTAACTGGAAGCCGCTTTTGAGGAACACTGTCTAAAGCCTCCAGGAAACCTACAAATATGTCATCAGTTTTGAGATCCTCTGCCTGTAGCACTCATTACTTCGTATGAAAAAAGCCCCAACTGTGCTTTGCACGAACGATGTTTTCTGCATCCGTGGTGGACTACATGTCAGTAGATAGTTCCCTTCGAGGTAACTCATAAATTCTGAACACAGTATATGTGCCAGAATCCTACTGTAAATCGACGTTATCGATATAGGTCTGTAATTCAGAGTATCAATCTTGTTTCCTTTCTTGAGTATTGGTGAGACCCGTGCAACTTTCCCGTCCTTAGGTACAGATCCTTCGTCGAGCGAGCGGTTGTGTTTCATTGCTAAATATGGATCGATATGTTTATAACCGAAGTATGAAGACGAATCAAATTCAAATGGCTCTGAGCACTATGGGACTTAACATCTATGGTCATCAGTCCCCTAGAACTTAGAACTACTTAAACCTAACTAACCTAAGGACAGCACACAACACCCAGCCATCACGAGGCAGAGAAAATCCCTGACCCCGCCGGGAATCGAACCCGGGAACCCGGGCGTGGGAAGCGAGAACGCTACCGCACGACCACGAGATGCGGGCGAAGTATGAAGACGTTTATCCTAGTTTTTCGATTACAAGTTGTGGCTAAAATTGAGTGCAGACCTTGAGAAAAAGAATTCTTTTCGCAAAAAAGAATCCCATTACAACAATAGCTGTAAACTTCTTGTTTAAATATGCAGGGTTAGAAAATTGTGTATACGTGATAAACACGATCAGTTTATACTGCTGGCTTGCACTTAACAGAGACTGTACTTTACATCAGTTGTCTCGTAAGTACGTTGAGCAGTGAGCAACAGTTACTAATGAGTGAGAGTTCAGTGCATCTGCTTATCTGTTAAATCGTATGTTACCCTGTGCTGCGCGGGTCAGGAAGCTAAGACAGCCCACCCAGTAAATATATGTATGTGCGGCTTTCGCTAGGCTATAGCGGACATTGTGCCGAATTTTCTGATGTATGCAAACACACTGTCAAGTCACATTACTGCGACCACCTGTTAGACGCCAGAATAACAACGTTTTGCAAACGTTGCCCGCTAAAATTGTTCAGATGGCTCTGAGCACTATGGGACTTAACATCTGAAGTCATCAGTCCCCTAGAACTTAGAACTACTTAAACCTAACTAACCTAAGGACGTCACACACATCCATGCCCGAGGTAGGATTCGAACCTGCGACCGTAGCGGTCGCGCGGTTCCGGACTGAAGCGCCTAGAAGCGCTCGGCCACACCGGCCGGCTGCCCACTAAGAGATGCGCAGAAAGAGTCTCAATGATGTCGTGGACAGTAGCGACAGGAATGTGTAGACGTGCCCACTCCAGCGCCGTGGCCAGTTGCGCTAGGTTAAACTGATCCTGGTGCTCTTCGAACCAACCACATACAGTGCGAGCTTAGTGACACATTGCACTGTCCTGCTGGGGTAAGCCATGGTGCCGAGGGAAAACAAGCTGCGCGCAGCAGTGAACGTGGGGCCGAGGAAAGTCGCATCCTTGACCCATTATGCCTTCACCGGTGGAATGCCATGAAATGTTCGTCAGACCATAAAGCTCCCTCCTCCGGCCAGGGGCCTTCTGATGATGAGTGTCGCAAGGTGTTTGCTTTCACGCCGCACACGCCACCGGCCAGCTGCCTCATGGAGAACAAAACGGATTCATCTGAAAAGGCCACCTTTCGCCACTCAGTGAACGTCCATTTGCGTGTACTGGCCTGCAAATCGCAGCCTTCGTCGCCGATAACATCAATCAGCAGGGGTGCGTGAACCAGCCGTCTGCTGCGAAGGCACATATGCAGCAACACTTGCTGAACAGTCGTTGAGTAGACACTGTTGGTAGCCCCTTGTTTTATCTGGGCGGTCAGCTGCTCAAGAGTTGCATGTCTATTAGCGCGTACACATCTCGGCAACCTGTCATCCATGGCCCGTGGTGCACCGCAAGTGTCTCGGCGCCGGGTTTGGATAACACCATTTAGCAATGCGCTATACGAGGTGCGACAATAAAGTAATGAGACTGTTGTGAAAAAAAATGTTGCTTACCGTTTTAGTCAAGTTTAGTGTTGTCTCTTTCAAAGCAGTTCCCTTCTGATTGCACACTCTTTTTCCAGCGCTTCTGCCATTGATGGTAACATTTCTGGAACTCGTCTTCTGTAATATCCTCCAAGACCCTCGTCACAGCTTTTTGGACATCGTATGTTGTTTGAATATGGCGTCCCTTGACCGCCGTTTTGACTCTTGGAAATAGAAGAGAGTTGCACAGAGCGATCTCTGGTGATAAGGTGGCTGTGGTAGTACTGAAATTTATTTTGAGGTTAAAAACTGCTTTACTGACAGAGCAGTATGGGATGGTGCATTATGGTGATGCAGAATTCAATTATCGGCAATGTCGGCACGGACACGAAAAACTCTTTTACGAAGTCTTTCTAAAATTTCTTTGTAGTAATACTGGTTAACTGTTTGTCCAAGAGGCACCCACTCTTTATGAACAATTCCCTTGGAATTAAAGAAGCACACAAGCATGCATTTCACTTCTGACTTTGACATGCGAGCTTTTTTTGGTCTGGGTGATCCCTTTGAGCACCATTGCGAAGCTTGGCGTTTTGTCTCTGGATCGTACTGAAAAAACCAACTTTCATCACCAGTGATAACACGGCTCAACAATTCTGGATTGAATTCCGTTTGCTCTAACAGATCGGCTGCCACATTTTCCCATGTTTCTCGCTGTTGTGGTGCGAGATTTTTGGGGACCATTTTTGCACAAATCTTTCTCATACCAAGATATTCAGTTATTATTAGACGAACCGTTTCTCGATTGATGTTCAGTTCTTCTGCAATCATTTTCACGGATAATCTTTGATCAGATCGTACGAGTTCACGCACCCTGGCCATGCTGACATCCGTCTGTGAGGTTGATGGTCGTCCGCTGCAGTCTTCATCTTCAACATTCCTTCTGCCTTCACTAAACATTTTATGCCAACGAAAAATTTGAGATCTTAACATAACCTCCTCTCCAAAAGCCTTCTGAAGCCTACCGTAAGTTATCGTCGCGTTTTCACCCAATTTAACCCAAAAAGAAATGGCATACCGTTGCGCTATATTATGCGGTTCCATTTCCGTGACGAGAGACACAAACACATGTTAACTTACTACAGCACAACTCACGACTGAGCATCTGCATCGATGTGCCGCGTGGACTAGAAGCAGCTTATAGACCTAGGTCAAAGATATTGTGTCTACGCAAGCCTGCAGGGTTGCCACATCTTGCAAAGAAAATCAGTCTCATTACTTTATTGTCGCACCTCGTATACGTGAACAACGGTGGCACGGCCGTTTAGCCATGCGCTGTATGCATGAAGAACGGTGGCACGCGAACGGTTTACAAACTTTCGGAAATGTTTTCACCCTTGGCCCAAAAGCAGAGATCATGCCCTTTTGGACGTCAGATAAATCACTCAATTTCCGCATTACGACAACGACTGCACTATTTACCGCGTTCCACCTACACGTTTTAATTACTCTCCATTGCTAGCATTGCTACCTGATGTCTGCGAGTTGTTACTCGTTGACATCGAACATAGGCAGTGGTCACATCATGGTGACTGGACATTGTAACTTTTCATGTTTATAGCTCCAGAATGAGGTTTTCACTCTGCCGCGCACACTCCGTTGCAGAGTGAAAATCTCACTATGGAAACATCCCCCAGGCTGTGACTAAGCCATGTCTCCGCAATATCCTTTCCAGGAGTGCTAGTTCTGCAAGGTCTAGAGGAGATCTTCTGTGAAGATTGGAAGGTAGGAGACGAGGTACTGGCGGAATTAAAACTGCGAGGACGGGTCGTGTGTCGTGCTTGGGTAGCTCAGATGGTAGAGCACTTGCCCGTGAAAGGCAAAGTTCCCGAGTTCGAGTCTCGGTCCGGCACACAGTTTTGATCTTCCAGGAAGTTTCATGTTTATAGCTGTCCAATTACAACACCGACTCTTTTTTTTAATGAAACTATATGCCTTGTACTGAATTATTGAAACATTGGAAAAAATGAATTATTGAAACATTGGAAAGAACTTTCGAAGCGGACGTCAGTAGCTGGCCGGAGTGGCCGTGCGGTTCTAGGCGCTACAGTCTGGAGCCGAGCGACCGCTACGGACGCAGGTTCGAATCCTGCCTCGGGCATGGATGTGTGTGATGTCCTTAGGTTAGTTAGGTTTAATTAGTTCTAAGTTCTAGGCGACTGATGACCTCAGAAGTTAAGTCGCATAGTGCTCAGAGCCATTTGAACCATTTGTACGTCAGTAACGAACATATGCGGAACTAATCGAATAGTAAAGATGACAGCGTCACAAGCACTATCGCACCATAAAGACAGAAAGATCCACGAATGGCGTCTCTGCTGTACCAAATGTAAGCAGCAGGTAACTCAAGTGCGGTTCACGTATTTATTATTATAAATATCATATCAAGAGCTCAGAATGTTGTCCTCTAGCACTGATGTACATTATGAAGAGATTTCGGACAGAATGTACTGTACAGTGAATATCATCCTGAATATCATCTTGACTTCTGCTACTACACGATATTTTATGCCTTCGAGAGTCTATATATCCTTGTGGGCCGCTTGAAGAGAAAGGTCTAGAGGTGTTAAGCCTGGTGAGCGTGGAAGCCATTTGTTTTCCCACGAACGATCGTATCAATGATCTCCACATATTGTTAAGTAGGGCGCAGTAGGTGGGACACCCATCATATTGATACCACTTGGATTCTTGTAAATGGTGGGATGTCTTCCTGTAACTATGGCAGCGTATCTGTTAGGAACTGTAATACTTGTTGCTATTTAGTGTCCCCTCAGTAGAACAGGGACCAGTGTTGCGATTCTTGAAAAGCCAACTCCACACATTCACAGACTGGAGTCGTCGTTTATCTCCTCCCTCAGGTAGCGTGGAGTTTCAGCTAATGAGTAGTGCGTATCCTGAGGATTGATTTTCCTATATTCTGTAAACGAGATTTCGTCCGTAAACAAAATCTTGCGTAGGAAGACCGTATCACTTGGTAGTTTTCGTAGACACCATTCGGAAAACTGCAACCAAATGTGAAAATCATAGGATGAACACGTTGATGGAAAGGATGAAACGCGTTGTAATGCAGTATTCTGAAAACACTCCTTCGGCTGTTCCTACTCTCACATCCCCTATAAAATGATCGACATTGCCACACTAAATATCCGCAATACAAAATGGTTCCACACAAATAAAAAAGAGTAAACTAGCAATAGCTGATATGTCAGCAGTAATCTTTGGACAGTAAAGGATACGCGTTTGGAAATGAAGAATAAAACATGGAAGACTGCTCTAAGAAACAGAAATTTTGGAATGGATCTGTTCGAAGATTTTCAGATACATCGGCTTTACACCGACCACAAATTACTAAATGAGAACCCAAAATTTTATCAGTTATTTTGAAACCGCTCTAAAATAAAAGAAAATTATAATTTATAGAAATCAGCTGCTGTCTATTTCTTACAAACAACAAAAAAATGATACTGTTGTCACCTGTAGCATACGTAAACAACGTCGTATCCTTTTCGCCTAATCGCTGTACCATAGAAACCACTGAGAAAAGAGCAAATGCTGGTATGTTATTTTCCGTTCAAAATGGCCGTATTATCATTCTTATACTCGTAGTATTAGAGTGGAGGTCATTGTGGGAAGTAGCTTGTTGCAGCATTGTTCCATTTCAAAGTAACAGGCGTTCGTACATCGTAGTGCGAGCAGGGTCAGGGAGATAATCTTTCGATATTGTTCTGCGTTGTTGCCTAATGAATGAAATACCACCATAGTAATGCAACTAAAGACTTTCTAAAAAACACACCTCTGCGCGTAGTTCTTCAATGAAGAGAAACCAGCAGATGTGGAGCGTGGTCGCACTCTAAAGACGTGTTACAGAACCAGCACTATTCAGAGTGCTTATATAAATTATCTAGTAGATAACAACAGAAACATCATAATCTGTTTGCGGACGATACTGTTGCTAACAGCCGGCCAGAGTGGCCGAGCGGTTCTAGGCGCTTCAGTCTGGAACCGCGCGACCGCTACGGCCACAGGTTCGAATCCTGCCTCGGGCATGGACGTGTGTGATGTCCTTAGGTTAGTTAGGTTTAAGTAGTTCTAAGTTCTATGGGACTGATGACCTCAGATGTTAAGTCCCATAGTGCTCACAGCCATTTGAACCATTCTGAAGAACGCCACGCTTTGTAGTGAAATACAGACACGCCTGCAGAGGATCAACGTTTGGTGCACAAACTGACAGTTAACTCTGAACAGAAACTAAGGTAATGTTATGCGCATACATCGACAAGACGATCCATCAATGATTTACTGCACTTCGCTGTAACACGCACAACCGTAAGACGTCTAAGAGTACCCGTTCGGAGCGACTTAAAATGGAACTACGACATAAAAGTAGCTGTATCAATTACTGATTAAGATTCACAATAGAGGTAGCTTACGATACACTGTATCTACTGATTCCTGAGTGTTACTTGTAGAACTAGCAGAGGAGATAGGTGTAATCCAAAGAAAGAGAACTCGTTTAGTCGCCGCGAGTGCGTCACTGACAGGCTACAACACACTCATTTAGAGGGCGTACGTTCCAGGAAGACTTAAAAAAATGTATTTTTTCCTCCAAATTTTTGTACAACTGTGTCATCCTATCTTACACTAACCCTTGTACATACATATCGCGATACCACGAAGGAAAAACAAGAGGTATTTGAAATGCAGCGATTTGCCGCCCAACTTACGGGGATGGAACAGCAGAGAGACGAAGCTGATTGATACACGATTCGGTAGCTATATACATTAAAAATTACATGCATACATCAGAAAATTCGACATTTCGTCCACTATAAAGTAGCAAAAATCACATGTCGATGTATACGTACTTTCAAACATTTCTCTCAAATTAAGGCGTACTATAGTTGACTACCATTGACGGAGAGTGCTCACTTAGCCTATACTTGTCTTCTGCTGACGGCCTCCACGGTTCGTCCATGTTTCTTCACATACAGGGTAAAGGATTTTCCTAATTCTGGAAGTAATGCTCTCTGATCAAAAGTATTCGGACACCGCCCTGTAATGCGGAACTGACCACTAGATGTTACGAGAGGCGGACCCGCCAGTACAAAAGGGGCAGGAAATACTGTGTTACCAGTAGAGAAGCAGTAACAGCACAAGGAGTGGGTCAGGAGATGACAGTGACCTCGAACGTGCACCAGTCATTGGATGCCGCCTGCAACATATCCATTAACAAAACATGTCAACCTTTCTCAAGCTGCCCACAACTGTTGGCGGTGTGATTGTGAAGTGGAAACGCGCAGGAACAGGCACAGCGAAACCAAGTCCAGGCAGACCTCATGTACTGGAGAACTGGGGCCGTCAAACATCGTGCAAGGTTCCTGTGAAAAATCAGCGGAAGGAATAATTCTGAGTTCCAAAGTGCTACCAGTAGACCAGATAGCGCAATGAGTGTGCCTAGGGAGTTAAAAAGAATGGGGTAGGCTAGTCGAGCAGCTCCTTATAACCCACAGATTTCTGTGGTCAGTACTATTGAGGTGGTGTAAATAGCGACGCCACTGCACCATGGATGACTGGAAATGAAAAATTGAATCTCGCTATACCGTGTGGCAATCCTATGGAGCTCAATTCTACTCCGGAGTGAAGTAGAATTATCTTAAGTGATGAATCCCCCTTCGAACCGGTATCAGATGACCAGTGAAGACGTGACTGGAGACGCCTTGGACGGCGGTGGGATACCAACCTCACAGTCGTTGGCCATACGGCCCGACAACCAGGATTGATGGTCTGGAGTCGCATTTCATTTCATAGTAGGACTACTTTGGTTGTCCTCCGTGGCACCCTTACAGCATAGTGGTCCGTCGACGATATTCTACGCCCCGTTTTGTTGCCCTTCATTTCACGGCAAGAAATGCTGGGCTTGTATTTCAGCAACTTAAATCCCATCCGCACACGGCGAGAGCTTCCACTGTTTGTCTTCGTGCTTGCCAAAACCTATCTTGGCCATTAAGGTCGTCGGATCTCTCATCAATTGAGAATTTTCGGTTCAAAAATGGTTCAAATGGCTCTGAGCACTATGGGACTTAACAGCTGAGGTCATCTGTCCCCTAGACTTAGAGCTACTTAAACCTAACTAACCTAAAGACATCACACACATTCATGCCCGAGGTAGGATTCGAACCTGCGACCCTAGCAGTAGCGCGGTTCCGGGCTGAAGTGCCTAGAACCGCTCGGCGAGAATTTCCGGAGCATTAAGGGAGGATCCTCAACGAACTTCGGATTTTGAAGGTCTAATACACTAATTGGACAGAATTTGTCCATATCCCTCAGGAGGACATACGTCAGTGTTAAGGCAAATAATTGTTTGCATAATGGCTGGAGGTGGACCAAGACGTTATTGACTTGCTCTGTTTGTGAAGCTCTTCCTCTTGAACAAATCGCCCATTTTTTCTGAAATTGTAATCATTTGTTTGTCTGTACATGTACATCACATCTACCAATTTCCGTCCTTTTTTTTTTTTTGTCTTTCAGTGTACTTTAGTTCCGTACGTGTCTATCGTTGTGGTATTGGTTCCAGACTAATGAACAACATTCAACTATCGGTAGAAAAAAAGTTTTGTAAGCTACTTCCTTCCTTGGTGTTCTACATTTCTCGAGTATCCACCCAAAGGTCAGTTACCGTACACATCGCAACGTCATATTAGATTAACTTCATTGTGCACAGAGCGTTCTAAGCAGTCTTTTTTTCTGCTTTTCCTTGCGCAAGATGAATATTTAAGAGGAAGACAGACGCCAGACTGAGTTTCGTTGCGTGAATCCTCAGGAAGCGTAGTCCACCAACGGAGGTACTTTACAAAACCGTTTCTCTACCGATACTTCCATATTGGTCGTCAGTGTGGGATTAGTATCAAAAAGATTGATAGAGGAAATAGAGAATATATCAAGACAATTAGACTGTTTACTCACAGTTTAGTTTAGTAACCGCGATGGCGTCTCGCAGATGCTCGTTCATCTGCAGTGATAGACTTTGCTAGAGAAGCGTTGCTTATCACGATGCGCTTTGAGGTTAAAATTTTGTGAGCGCGTTTTCCTAGAAGAGTAAACCGGCATGTTGCTTCCATCTTGGTATATCTCGCGAGCATATCATGAATGTAAAATTAACAAGTTACGAGCACACATGGAGGGTTACCAACATCCGTTAGCTCCGCACAGTGTTCACGACTAGACCAGGAAAGGATGGAAAGGAGAATGGTTCACGAACGCTATGTTTACATGCGGCTCCCAAAACCGGATTTCTTAAACCAATTTCCCAATACCGCTTCTGGTTGTCCATGTAAACACTCCAACAGCGACTCTGGCTATGCAATTGTAGCTGTTGGATTTTCTGTCCCATAATTGATTTTCGCTGCCAAGTAAACGCACAACAGCTTTCTAAACACGCTTAGGTTTTCAGGATTTCGTTTTGTTTTTAAAAATTACGGCTAATCTGGACAGGGTGCCATTTTCTCTTTTTTTAACGGTTACGGAGAAGTAGGAATGTTTGCAGAGCATGAAATAGGCTACTTCCGAAATTTAATTGCAGCGCAACAGCTATTGTGTTGACTAAATCGGAAACCAGAATAGCTGATTTCCACACCATTTGTGTAAAACAACTAACGATAGGAAGATCGATATTTAACTGGTCTTGCCGAACCGCTCCAGGCCTCAACATGTAAACATAACTCCGAAAAACGGTTTCCAAACTTTGTTTTTTGGCTTCTAGTACTTGTGCCTCATGTAAACGTAGCAAAAGTACTCTCCGTTACATACCATAAGATGGCTTGCGGAGTATACACGTACATGTATAGTGTTGGTGCGTAAGTCTGTAGAGTTTTTCCATCAGTTCAGTAAACACAAGAGATAAACATAGCAGAGACATTAATCAAACATAATATGGTCTGCTTAACTAGTTACAACAGTCTGCAAAAGCTGGGGTATCTTTTCGATTCCGCGACTGTATAAATCATGTGGTTTTGAGGCGAAGAACTCGTCGAGCCATATTCGGAGCGCATTTTCATCCGTTAAGGAAGTTCCTTGATGGTTGTGCTATAGTGAGCAGAAAAAGTGAAAGTCTGAGAGCGGAAGATCAGATGAATAACATGAGTGCGAATGACTTTCCAACCTGACCCCTGTATTATGCTTTTTGTCACTCTACCAGAATGCTGGCGGTGGAGTAGCTTCACTTCACGTACTCTTCATGGTAATTACTACCGAGCTAGGTGGCGCAGTGGTTAGCACGCTGGACTCGGATTCGGGAGGACGACGCTTCAAACCTGCGTCCGGCCATTTAGATTTAGGTTTTCCGTGATTCCCCTAAATCGCTCCAGGCAAATGCCGGGATGGTTTCTTTGAAAGGACACTGTCGATTTTCTTCCCCATCCTTGCCACAATCCGAGTTTGTGCTCCGTCTCTAATGACCTCGATGTCGATGGGACGTTAAACCCTATCTTCAATTCCCCTCGTTGTTATTCTTGTATTGCGTCTTCGTAATGTCTCAGTTGTTGACTATAAAAGTCAGCATTGATGGTTACAACTCGGGCAAGAAATTCATAGCACACCACACTGGAAATTGCTACTTTGTTTGGTCTCAGACGTTCATTTTTCGTCACCAGTAACGATAGAGTACAGGAATGGAAGTTGTTGGTCACGAATCAACTGATGCCAAGCAAGCAGATGTGCACATATGGTCACCAGCTGGTTTCTGTGATTTTGGCTTAGAGTATTCGGTATACATACACCCGATTTTTTTTAATCTGCGCTATGGTGGAATGATCACAGTTCCACACACTTGCCATTTCACTAGTACTCTGACGTGGATCGTCGTGAATTAAGGCTTTTAAACAATCATCATATCCAGAAGGTCTGCCTGGACGTGGAGAGTCACAAATATCAAAACGATCCTCCTTAAAACAAGAAAACCTTTTCCCCGTCGTGCGGTGTCCAATGGCATTATTCTCATACACAGTGGAAATACACTGATGAGCCAAAGAAATTGGTACACCTGCCTAATATCGTGTAGGTCCCCCGCGAACACGCAGAGGTGCCGTAACACGCCGTGGTATGGACTCGACTAATGTCTGAAGTAGTGCTTTAGAGAACTGACACCATGAATCCTCAAGGGGTGACCATAAATCCGTAAGAGTACGAGGAGGTGAAGGTCTCTTACGAACAGCA
The DNA here is from genome assembly GCF_021461385.2 of Schistocerca piceifrons. Lineage (NCBI taxonomy): Eukaryota > Metazoa > Arthropoda > Insecta > Orthoptera > Acrididae > Schistocerca > Schistocerca piceifrons. The sequence continues at coordinate 432,007,021 of NC_060141.1, forward strand.
GATTGCAATGTATCCCAGATATGCTCAGTAATGTTCATATCTGGAGAGTTTGGCGGCCAGCGGAAGTGTTTAAACTCAGAAGAGTGTTACTGGAGCCACTTTGTAGCTCTTCTGGACGTGTGGGATGTCGCATTGTCCTGCTGAAATTGCCCAAGTCCGTCGGAATGCACAATGGACGTGAACGGACGCAAATGATCAGACAGGATGTTTACGTGCGTGTCACCTGTGAGAGTCGTATCTAGACGTATCGCGGGTCCCATGTCACTCCCACTGTACACGCCCCACACCATTACAAAGTCTCCACCAGCTTGAACAGTCCCCTGTTGGCATGCAGAGTCAACGGATTCATGAGGTTAACTCCATACCCACACACGTCCATCCGCTCAATACAATTTGAAACGAGACTCGTCCGACCAGGGAACATGTTTCCCGTCATCAGCAGTCCAATGTTGGTGTTGATGGGCTCCGGCGAGGCGTAAAGCTTTGTGTCGTGCAATCTTCGAGGGTAAACGGGTGGGCCTTCGGCTCCGAAAGCCCATATCGACGATGTTTCGTTGAATGGATCGCACACTGACACTTGTTGATGGCCCAGTGTTGAAATCTACAGCAATTTGCCGAAGGGTTACACTTCTGTCACGGTGAACGATTCTCTACTGTACACTCGTGAAATGGTGGTACGGGAAAATCCCCACTTCATTGCTACCTCAGAGATGCTGTGTCCCGTCGCCCGTGCGCCTACTATAACACCACGTTCAGACTAACTTAAATCATGATAATCTGCAATTGTAGCAGCAGTAACCGCTCTAAGAACTGCGCCAGACACTTGTTGTCTTATATAGGCGTTCCCGACCGCAGCACCGTATTCTGCCTGTTTACTCATCTGTATTTGAATACGCATGCCAAAAATATGGTTCAAATGGCTCTGAGCACTATGGTACTTAACATCTGTGGTCATCAGTCCCCTAGAACTTTGAACTACTTAAACCTAACTAACCTAAGGACATCACACACATCCATGCCCAATACGGATGCCCATACCAGTTTCTTCGGCGCTTCAGTGTATTTCTGGCTGTCTCCGTTACTGCCACTCCTCTATTGCACTCACACAGAAGAACATGTAGGAAATGTTCCGATATCTCCACTTGGCATTCCATTTTGTAGTGTCCACAGCTCCGGGCCCCATCTATGCAGTCACATAGAAACAGTGAACTACAAATAAAATGATAATCGATAAATAAACCCATAGTAACAGAAACACCAACAAGCAAATCTAGTATGCTACCAACTTATGCGCCAACCGAATAATTACGGAATGAGAAGCACCCTCGGCCATGCAGTACACCGTGGTCTGTAGAGTACGGATGTAGATGACAGCTCCGCATTTACTGTTGCCCCCTTCATTACTATATTCCCCGTTTTGAAAAATGAAGAAACGGCAGGGCAGTTGCTGAATGCACAACCTTTTATTGTGTACACAACCGGTCGCGGAACACTTAAAGTTCCATCATCTGGTGTAAGAAATAAGATCACTCCATCATCTAGTTCATCCTAACCCCAGTGTTGTCATGAAACCAAACGTTCCGTATCAAAATAGTAAAAGGGACAAAAATTCAAAACCAACCGTTGCCCGTGCTGAGCGACCGTGTCATGTACACAGTAAATCACTGTGCCGTTTCTGCTATTTTCAAAATGGATTTGATTGTTGCGGCTGCGTCTTAAGAAGAACTCTTTGACTGTTTCTCGTGCTTTAGCAAGACGCGCTACCGAACACGGCGATACACGATTTTGCCTCGTCGCGTTATGCGTCGACCTGCTCCGTGTGCGAGCCGAGGACAGGGAGTACATAAACAAGGAGCTGGTGCGCGGCGCCTGGTGCACTGTTGTACGCATTGAGCTACTGGTAAGTGAAGCGGGCAGCGGCGAGGCGCGCCCAGATGGAGATTACGGCTCGGTAGCGGCGCCGCGGCAGCAGGTGTAGGAAGGAGCCGGCCGGCTACCTGGTCCACGCCGCGGGCCATGGCGGGGGGCGGCATAATTACAGTAGCGGCCGCCAGGCCCGCATTCCAAGACCCGCACCGGGCGCCACGGCGGCGGAGGCGGAGGTGGGGGCGGAGGCGGCGGCCGGGGACGCGCGCCGCGGGGGCGGCGGGGCGGCAGAGCGGCACCGCGGCTGGCCGCTCCTCCGCCACGCAAGTACAGCAGGCGGGCAGACTACACTCCACAAGCCGTCCTACGGTGTCTGGCGGATGTTACTTCTTTGTAGCATTCGCGAACAAATACCTGCCGACGAATCTACTTGCGAGCTCTAGTTACCCTAATGTTCTCGTCATGGCCATTTCGCGAGATGATTATAGGGGGAAATAGTGTGGCCTTACTCTTCTTGAACACAAGCTCTCGGAAATTCAACAGTAAACACTCACAAGCATAAATATTATAAATATTTCAGCGACAATTTCTGAAAATGCTGAGAGGCCTGCCTTTAGGAGTTGCACAGGTGCATTACGCAAGCCCGTAGCTTCTCCATTTTTCATTTGTTGGAGAGTTTTAGTTGCATCTGATGAATCTGTGTGTGTTCTTTCGGAGATGTCTAGAAGAACAAAGACCGCATATACAATTAAGGGGAGGCTGGCCAATGATCCCTTCAGTGCAGATACAAACCATGATCGAGCTCTTACGGGATTCGGCGAAACGCTGCGAGCAATGAGGATAATGAGCAGGGGCACTATGTCAGTTGAGTGTGGATAGATTGACGCCTCTTAAGAGAACTATCGTACAGTGGAACATAGATTAGAAGTTTGGGAGGACAAAATTATTTCGCTGAATAGTCTCGATATCAGTGGAAATTAGTACGAGCATTCCGCAGCTCACGACCAGCCAACCTAGCCATTAGGGGCCAACAGGTCACATCTACGACGCCTTGGGACAGGCATTACTGTTCGCCTCAATCTACATGGCACAAAACGCACCGCACATCGTGGAGGAAGAGGAAGAAACTAACAGGGTTATCCAACAGGCGGACGACATTCGCTGCACGAAGGGAGGATCCTCTCCTAACATTAACAGCGAAAGTCAGTACTATCATTCGCACGGATCATCCCATCACCTAATGGGATCATGAGCGGACAACTCAGACAACTGCCGCAGAAGCCATTGGTGCTCATCATGAGGATCTTCAATACTTGTCTCCAACTGAACTACTTCCCAGGAGCTTGGGATATAGCTCGCCTTTACCGATTCCCAAATCAGGAAAAAACTCGAGTCAAACTACAAACCCTCGGCCCATCAGTTTATTACCTGCTTTGTGAAAGGTCCTCAGGAGGACAATCTTAAAATGACTTCGACAACCCATTGCCTTGCAGGACGTAATTAGAGCAGATCAGTTCGCCTTTCAACCAAGGCTTTCGGCGGAACTTCAACTACTGTGCGTTAAAGGATATGAAGCATACAACGTGCATCGATCGGACTACGCTGAGGCTGCTTTCCTGGACGTTGAAAAAGCCTACGACAAACTGTGGAAGGAAAAACTAGTTGCCAAACTTCACGCCTTAGGTTCGACACCGGACTACCGTGTCAAGATTCTTTACAGTTTCCTGCAAGGAAGGCGTATCTATGTCAAAATAAACGGACAACGCTCCAGCACGCTAGTAGGCTTAACACAAGGCTCCATCCTCTCGCCAATGCCTTTTTATGTCGTACGTGAACGACATGCCGGTGGTCCCGCAGGTTGTCCTCGCGCAGTTCGCGGACGACACCACGTTATTAACAAGTAGTTGACGCATCATCGCGGTAATATGGCGTCTACAGCGGCGGCTAAACATCACAAAACAATGAGCGACGGCACATCGGATAAAATCTATGGCAGAGAAGACGACGCCAGCTCTTCACCAGACGACGACCTGACCTTCCTTGACAGCCTGGCTATAAACAACATTCCAGTTCCTTGGACTGACAACATCCGTTATATGTGAGTCATAATTGATAAAAAATTACTTTTCAAGGAACATGTCAACAAAAAAAGTCTATAACTTTGCGCCTGATATACTACTTGTACCCTCAAATCGCCAGCTCTCATATGTCTGTTAGCACGAAACTTAAGCTATACCGAGCAACTGTTTTCCTTCCATGTTATATGGCTGCTCCTCCTGGGGCACCAGGAGCAACACAAGCTTTAACCAGTTACAAGTGTTGCAAAATCGCTCTCTTCGGCTCATTCTCAAAGCCTCTTGGTGGCCCTAGAGAGGGACTTTCATCAAGAACGTAACATCGACCTCACACAGGACACCATCAAGAAGACAACACGTAAACTTCTCCGCACCATTGAGGACCTCCGGCCGAGCACTCGCTATTTGGACTGTGTTGCATGTGTTGCCCCACAACGTTGACAACTGATTCGGATGTCAAGGGCCGTAATCGAATCTCCTAAAGAAGCAACAAAAACGTGTAGAAATCACCATTACAGAAGAGCGTATGGACCCAGGACACGCAGTACTCCTTACGAGTAAATAAAGATAACAATACCCATTCACATTTTCACCACGCTGTAGCATTTTCGGAGATTCTTCATTAATACTAGCTCTTGAAACTTTATAAGTATCCTTTCGCGTGATATTTGTTGTTTATCTTCAACCATCTTTCAGGAGAGGTATTCAGCGTCTCTTCGACACACTCCAATGGGTAAAACGTCTTTTGACCATTCGTTCTGCCTTTCCTTTTATACCTTCAGTATCCCCTGTTTGGTACGGATCCCACACACTTCAGCATGGTTCTTGTATGGCTGACTAGCAAGAGTCTTTTGTAAGCAATGGTCTTGCAGCCTTATTGCTTTTTCCCAGTGTCGTACCAATTTACCGAAATCTGTCACCTGCATTATCTACGACTGAGCCTATGCTATTATGCCACTTCTTTCTTCCATTTAAACTTTAACAACCAGTGCTATTAGTCTGTGTGAGTCGACTGACTCTAACTGTGACTCAATAACATTGCAGTTGTAGGATACTACTTGTTTGTCTTTGACGCGCACAGTTTTACGATTACAGACCTGACCACCAGATGATACTGATTTCAGAAATGCCCTCCGCCACAGATGGTAGGTGACTTGCGGGCTATGGGTGTAAGTGAAAAGCTTTAGACATGTTGCTATTCGATGTGACAAAGACAAAGTAAACCACTCTGATAAAGGCTGTCTGCAACTGCAGCAGAAACGCTGCAGTTTTATCACATATCAGGAGTTCTTATGCCCAGAAGAAGTTTATTGAAATGCAAAAACCACACTGGAATAAAGGAAACGAGGTATCATACGTGACCTACATGTGTGACTTTAGAACAAACCGTATTTTCTTTCATGATGAATCAGTCATACTTGGCTGAAATACTGTAAGGGTGTACCAAAAAGAATCATCCGATTTGACATGTCTATATTTCTGAAACTAATAAACATTTACAATGAATTCCGTTTTTTGATGAACGGGACACTCAAAAAGTTTTTTTCATACCTTTCCATGGGTGTTCAATATGCCCCCCTCGAGATGCACTGCATATGTCAATACCATATTCAGATTGTTCCCGCACTGCAGCGAGCTTGTCGTGAGTTACTGGTTCCACAGCTGCAGTTATGCGATGTCTCAATTCATTCATTGTTGTTGGCAACGGAGGCACGTAAAGAGTCTTTGATAAACCCTCACAAGAAATAATCACATACAGTCAGGTCCTATGACCTTGGTGGCCAGTAATATAAGGCTGAATCATTTGGTCCAGTGCGACCGATCCATCGTTCAGTAATCCTTTGATTTAAAAATTCCCGCACTTCCAGATGCTAGTGTGGCGGTGCCCCATCCTGTTGGTAAATGAGTCGTTCGAATCAGTCTCCAACTGTGGGAAAAGAAAATTCTCAAGCATATCGAGATATGTGCTTCCTGTAACAGAATTCTCGGCAAAGAAAAATGGACAATAAAACGTTTCCCTTGAAACTGTACAAAACACGTTAAATTTTGGAGAGTCCCTCTCATATTGTACAACTTCATGCGGTTGTTCCGTACCCCATATTCTCACATTATGACGGTTCACCTTTCCATTTAAATGGAATGTTGCCTCGTCACTAAACACTAAACGTAGAAGAAAACTGTCATCCTCCATCTTGCCAAGAACGAAATTACAGAACTTCACGCGTTGTTGTTTGTCACCTTCACGAAGAGCTTGCAGTAACTGAATTTTGTATGGTTTCATATGTAAACATCGACACAACACACGCCAGACGGACATTGGGGGCATGTTGAGCTGTCGAGCTGTACGGCGAGCGGATTTCTGCCGACTCCTTGTGAAACTATGGCGAATGTGTTCGACGACTGTGTCCGACACTAGCGGACGGCCCGGCAATTTGCTTTTAACAAACAACCTGTTTCTCGGAACTGTTCATGCCATCGTCTAATGCTCTGTGTTGTAGGAGGATCCACACCATACCTAGTACAAAAGTCACGCTGAACAGTTATTACTGACCCGCACTGCGCAAATCGTAGAAAACAGAACGGTTTCTGTTGTTCAGAAACCATTTTTACTGGAACTGATGTGGGAGCACACTGCTGCTACCCAGCAAGAACCATGCAAAACTCGAGAGTTTGCTCCTTCCAACGGTACTTTGTTCACGCGCATATCTCAGCATAATAGTTACTTTTTCTTTTTTCTTTTCTTTTTTTTTAAATCGGATGAGTCCTTTGATACACCTTGCGGATCGAAAGAAGTGAGAGAGGCCGGATAAATCCTGTGGTCCCAAGAGAAGGCACGTGTGAGCTGCAAACAATATTCTTTTTGCGACTGGCTCGCAGCTCACAGCCGCCGCTGCTGCGCCACCTAATTTCGGCGCGGGCTGGCGCGAATCACACACGGGGTAATGACAAACCGCAGAGCGCTCCAGTTCTCGGCCGTGTCCCGCTGCGGCTGCCGTGCCTGGAGTGTCCGCGTCCCGGCGCTGCCCGGCTCGGTCCGGCTTTCACCTTCGGCCGACCTTTTTTCGGGCGGTTTTCTTTTTGTGCTCGTGCCCTCGCCCCCTGCGATACTCATTAGACAAAATTACAGCGGGCAACTGAAATGAATAATCTCGTGGGGCGCGACTGCCGCAGCTGGAGCACCCGGACACCGCCGCCGCCGCCGCCGCCGCCGCCGCCGGCACCTGCGCCTCGAGCCGCCGGCGCTCCTCGCCGGGCCAGTCCCCGCCACAAGGCACTGCCTGCCAGCAAACACCTAGCCGACACGTTGGTATTGAAATTAAGAGTGAAAGACTATAGCTGGACGAGGAGTACCCATCTATACGTATTACAAATTAAGAGGCCCAGTCGCGGTGTCCTGCCTGTATGTGAGAGAGAATCGCGGAACAGCTGCAGAGATTTGGATGCTGTTTTTGCTAACAGACAGACTGATTCATTAGGAAGGGTTACGTATATAATTCGTAATTATAGTGATGATGACTGTGTAGCATATGAATTCTCATCAGTTTCAAATTTATCGACTTTTATCTCTTGGCAATGATGACAGCTACGGGCCGGGGAGCTACAGAGGAGGCGGTATCTGGCGGTAAAAGCAGTAAACAACCACGACAACTCCAGAGAGCAGCGAAACTTGCCCTGAATCTATACATCTAGACATACACTGAAGAGCCAAAGAAACTGGTACACATGCCTAATATCGTGTAGGGCCCCCGCAAGCACGCAGAAGTGCCGCAACACGATGTGGCATCGACTCAACTAATGTATGGAGTAGTGTTGGAGGGAAATGGCACCATGAATGCTGCAGGGCTTCCCATAAATCCGTAAGAATACGAGGGAATAGAGATCTCTTCTGAACAGCACGTTGTAACGTGTCCTACATATGCTCAATAATGTTCATATCTGGGAAGTTTGATGGCCAACGAAAGTGTTTAAACTGAGAAGAGTGTTCCAGCAGCGACTCTGTAGCAATTCTGAAGGTGTGGGATGACGCATTATCCTGCTGGATTTCCCCACGTTCGTCGGAATGCACAATGGACATAAATGGATACAGATGATCGGACAGGTTGCGCCGGCCGTTGTGGCCGAGTGGTTCTAGGCGCTTCACTCTGCAATCGCGTGACCGTTACGGTAGCAAGTTCGAATCCAGCCTCCGGCATGAGTGTGTGTGATGTCCTTAGGTTGGTTAGGTTTAAGTAGTTCTAAGTTCTAGGGGACTGATGACCTCAGATGTTAAGTATCATAGTGCTCAGAGCCTTTTGAACCATTTTTTGGGCAGGTTGCTTACGTACGCGTCAACTGTCAGAGTCGTATCTAGACGTATCAAGGGTCCCGTATCATTCCAACTGCACACGCCCCATACCGTTACAGAGCCTACACCAGCTTGGACAGACCCCTGCTGACATGTAGGGTCCATGGATTCATGAGGTTGTCTCCATACCGTACACGTCCAGCCGCTCGATACAATTTGAAACGAGACTCGTCCAACCAGGAAACATGTTTCCAGTCATCAACAGGCCAATGTCGGTGTTGTCGGGCCCGGGCGAAGCGTAAAGCTTTGTCTCACGCAGTCATCAAGGATAACGAGTGGGCCTTCGGCTCCGAAAGCCCCTATCGATGATGGTTCGCACGCTGAAACTCGTTGATGGCTCAGCAATGAAACCTGTAGCAATTTGTGGAACGGCTGCACTTCTATTAAGTTGAACGATTCTGTTTAGTCATCATTGGTCCCGTTCTCCCAGAATCTTTTTCCGGCCGCAGCGATGTCGGAGATTTGATGTTTTACTGGATTCCTGATGTTCACCGTACACTCGTGAAATGGTCATACCGGAAAATCCCCACTTCGTCGGTACCTAAGAGATGCTTCGTCCGATCGCTCGTGCGCCGACTATAACACCACGTTCAAACTCATTTAGGTACTGATAACCTGCTGTTGTAGCAGCAGTAACCGATCTAATAACTTCGCCAGACACTTGTTGCCTTATATAGACGGTGCCGATCGCAGCAGCGTATTCTGCCTGTTTACATATCTCCGTATTTGAATACGCATGCCTATGCCAGTTTCTTTGGCGCTTCAGTGTATCTTCTGTCTATACGTACAGGCTGTCCCAGGAGGAATGGTCAATATTCAGAGATATGGCAGGAATAATCACTGTCACAAAAAGGTCTAGTGAACATGTGCTCTAAAATGCGTACTTGTTCAGTTGAAGAGATGTGTTTCACAGTATCGAAGATCAAGAATTATTCATAGTTCTTAAGGTATGCGTTTTAGAGCCCATGTTTACTAGACATTTTTGTTTAGAATGATCATTCCTGTAATATCCCTGAAATACTGACCATTATATATGTGTGTGTGTGTAAGTTCACTTCTTTAGCCGTCTGGATTGGCCTGATAAGGCTACGACGTTTCTGCTTTGGCGAAAACGAATTACCATGCTACAGTCAATATTACCATTTTGGTCTGGCGTCACTAGTGGTGTGCTAGAGTACTACAGCGCGGCTGCATGAAACTGTATTCAGACAAAAAAATTAATTACACATCATCGCATTTTTAGGTGACAATTCGCTAATGACATTGGTATTCTACCTAAAATGACGAAGGATTGCAGAAAACTTGAAACATAATGAACAGAATAGTCTACTATGTAGAGAATGTGGATGGAGGGCAAACAAAAGAGAGCCGGAAGCACTTCTTAAATGAAAAGTGCACCACTTACTTATTTTTTGACTCTTCGCACAACGCGTTTCGACGATTTATTCTCATTTTAAACTGCATTTGTGCATTTGTTTACATGAATATCTTTGATGATATTTCCATGTGTGATTTGCTGCCTCTCTTCCGTCTTTTTGAAGTTAAACTGCAATCGGAAAATGGGGAAAAAATGAATTATTGAGTTTTCTAACGCTAATGATAGAAATGGTTCTTTTGTTTGACTACTTAGAGGTATTGTACCTCTTCCATTATATAGAATATCACACACACAAATCATCACTTACACTGTTTGTTTACACAACATGCTACAAAGATATTACGACACTATCGCTTCAAAACGAGTTTGTACACAGTCAGTTTTTACAGTGTTATTGGATTACATTATGTACCTGTATAAGAGTGTAGCTTTTTCCTTGCTTTTTGTGCGAGGAGAAAAAATTCTCAATGAAAAACTAGATGCTGAATCAGTTAATTTCTTCAAATGTTTCTCCTGCATACGATAACTGTAATAGTTATCATAAATATATACATTTCTTCATTAGAAAAAAAGTAATTCATAATTTAGCAGTCAATGATGGTAAAAATATGTTTCATAATTTAGAACTTTAGCAGCAGCACGGGAATGTGCTGTCGCAAGAATACCGGGCTCCGGATGTCCCGTGGCACTACCGAAAGGGAAGACCATCGTGCTCGGCGTCTGGCTTTGGCGCATCGTACAGCGTCTGTAGCACCAATCTGAGCAGCAGTAGGCACCACAGTCAACAGCGAACCAGACGCTCTGTAGCAATAATTCCAGTGACCCTAAACTACCGCCATTTACGACTTCAGTTGTGCCAAGCGAGAGCTCATTGGAGGATAGTGTGGAGGTCTGTTCTGTTTTCCGATGAAAGCTGGTACTGCGTTGGTGCCAGTGATGGCCGTGTGTTGGTTAAAGGCGGCCAGTTGAGTGCTGCAACTAACCTGTCTGCGTGTTATCCACGCTTCACCTTCGCCAAGTTATAGTCCGGGATGCGATTTTCTGTTAGGCTGCCGATTTGACGTGTTAAGCTGCCATTCAGGAATGACATTGTAGGGGGTGTGTTCCAGCAGGATAGCATTCGCTCACATACCGCTGTTGTAACCCAACGTGCCGTAATGCTCTACAGAGCTACGACACTTTGCCTTGGCCTGCTCGAATCACCAGATCTGTCTCCAATTGAGGACATATTGGACATCATCGGACGAAAACTCCAGCGTCATCCACAACCAGTATTAACCATCCCTGTGTTAACTGACCAAGTGCAACAGACATGGAACTCCATCCTACAAGCTGACATCGGGCAACTATACGACACAATGTACGCGCGTTTGCATGCTTGCATTCAAAATTCCGGCGGTTTACTGGTTATTAATGCACCGGAAATTCATTTTTGCGATGATTTTTCTCGCGCTTACGTTAACCTGTGAACTTGCAACACTAATCACTCACATATATTACCTGGCAAATGTATTCCCGAAATTTCATGATTCTATAGTAATCATTTGTTGGTTTTGTGCTTTTTCCGTCACTGTATATTCGTCCCGGTCTGGCGGAGGTTCTTAGGGCGTCTGCTCTTTCAGTCTCGGCAGTCCATAAATGGACATTTAAATTCGAACGTGACCGTGTTGTTGTAGTTGCTGTTGTGGTCTTCAGTCCTGAGACTGGTTTGATGCAGCTCTCCATGCTACTCTATCCTGTGCAAAGTTCTTCATCTCCCAGTACCTACTGCAACCTACATCCCTCTGAATCTGCTTAGTGTATTCATCTCTTGGTCTGCCTCTACGATTTTTACCCTCCACACTGCCCTCCAATGCTAAATTTGTGATCCCTTGATGCCTCACAACGTTTCCTACCAACCGGTCCCTTCTTCTTGTCAAGTGAACGTGATCATACCTTGCGTAAAGATAATGCACTCGGAGCGCGCCCCAAAACCACGGATAAAAACGGACAAGGTGCACATTGTACGTCTTCTGGACAATGTCTTGTAAATGGTCTAACAAACGAAGTGTCTTCTCTTGGAGGTCTCCGTGAGGTTATCTTTCTACAAAATAACGCAAAACCGCTTGTTGCCCGTGCTGTCCTGCCCCTACTGTCCCGAGACAGCTGTTTACTGTCGGTGTTCGACTGTAGCCTTCGCTAGCAGTTCCATCGACTTCTCGCCTCGCGGAGTGGCCGAACGGTTTAAGGCATCATGTCACGGACTGCGCGGCACTTCCCGCCGAAGGTTCGAGTCCTCCCTCGAGCATGGGTGTGTGTGTGTGTGTGTGTTGTTCTTAGCATAACTTAGTTTTACTTACTTTAAGGAGTGTGTAAGTCTAGGGTCCGATGACCGAAGCATTTTGGTCCCTTAGGAATTCGCACACATTTGAACATTTTTTGAACATAGACTTTTCACCCACTAAAAGCATATAGTCATGGGATGTCGAGTGAGTGGCAAGCTACCACTCGCCAGAAGCTACAATTGACGATTTGTGCCATAGTGCAGGAGCAGCATGGATTGACGCACCGGTATCTGTTATTCAAGTGTTGGAGTTGAGGGCCAGCCGGCATAGAACCATCGTTGCCGTCAGAAGCAACAGCCCTCTGTGCTAAATTTCATGCCCTGTATACCCACAGATCACCTAAAAATTACAAAATGTTTTTTTTTCTTTCTGCTATACTGAACACGGCCGAAAAGTAAAATTTTATTGTATACTGACATTGCCAGCAATGTAAATTGTATCACCCGCTCAGATATCCAAGAGTCTAAAGCGTACGCTTTCCGGGACACCGGCAGGCGAATCCTCCTGATGCAATAACGAGGAGGGTTGGTGAGACATCAAGCCTGGATGTACTTTTGGGGCGGTTTTCCACATCACAATAAGTAAATACCAGGCTGGTAGAGACGATCCGCCTAAGACACGCATTACGGAACCACTTAGAAAACTTTCTCAGAACATGGGATCTTCACTAGGCACAAACAGATGGGGTACATACATTTCTTCCTGGGAAGAGTGGTGACGTCATAAAAGGCGTCCAGTCACCAAATGTCAGTAACACAGCCGAAGCCGATACCTAACAATGTCTGTAGAGAACGGCGAAAAAGTCGCAAGTAAAGAAGTAATGTACGCTATGTCAGATGGACTCCGAGAAATGGATGAAAAGAGACACGAAAGGCTAAAGTGTAGGGGGAGGGGTGAAGTTGGTGTGCGGAAGGAAGGAAGGGGAGGGCGTGTGTATTTACTCATCATACTAGAGGGGCACGTACAATGATGAAGGTCTGAGCTTCCGGCGTCTCACTACTTGGCTCATTTCCGTTCAGCACATAAAGCAGCGTACAAACAACAATGCCAGACTTCTGTCTTCCTCGCCACACACAGCTGTGAGCCACCGAAAATTAATGTGGGTGTACAGACACGCGCCGCTGCGTTCAGACGTAAATAACACGCAGACACACTCACAACAGAGGTGGAAATAAAAGGCTGAGACGGCTGGCAACACACATTCTCGGGCCCAGCTGTTGCTGGCCGTGCGCGCAACAGGTGTCGCCGCGGCCTGGCCGCCCACGCGAGGCCCGACAGCCGCCGAGGTGCGCCGCCTCGTGTCAGCAGCGGTCCAGCTGGGTGGCTGGTTGGTGGAGGGGGCAGGGGGGAGGCAGGACTGAAGAGGGGAAGTGCGGAGGAGGAGGAGCAGGGGGGAACCACGGGCGCTGGAGGGGAAGGCGCCGCCCGCTCGAGAGGCGAACTCGGCAGCAGCCGCTGCGCCTCTGCGGTACGCGCTGGTCTTAGCGGATTATTAAGGCCCAATTAGAGCGCATCAAGTCAGAGGGTCCTGCATCGCCGTCATGCTGAACTATCCGGGATGCTTATCCTAATATGAACCGAGGCTGACTTCAGCATAGTCATGTAGAAGCTCGCATATACACGCACTAGTAAACTCACCGGTAAAAAGAAATACGTACATCCATCTTCTACTGGATAATGAATTCTGGGACAGCAGCTGTTTTAATGTGTGTGTGGCAACAGTAACACCATCAGCTGTGTGTATTCGTTTTATTTAAGTGCAACCAATTTCAGGTCCCTCTGGAACATTGGGTGATCACGATTATCATCATCATCATCATCATCACCACCACCACCACATCTCTACTAAAAGAAGCAGACACCACCGGTCTCCGTGGATCCTATCGGTTATGGCGTGTGTGGTTGCAGCACATCAGCATCTGGCGGGGAGTATTATGTGTCAGTACAGAAGCAGTAACAGCTGAATAAGTTAGTCAGGAGAGCTCAGTAGCTTCGAACGTGGATTATTCATTGGATCCGACCTAAGTAACAATCCATCAGGGGCATTTGAATCCATCTAAAAAAACCTATATCCGCTGTTGGCGGTGTGATTGTGAGGTGGAAACGCAGTGGAACAGCTACAGCTAAACAGATACCAGGAGATCTCATGTACTGACGAACAGGGACCGTCGAGCATTTCAGAGGTTGATTGGAAAAAAATCGCACGAAATCACTGGAAGGAATCATTCGTGAGTTCCAAAGTGCTACCAGCAGTCCTGTTAGCACAGTGACTGTCTAGGGAGTTAAAAAGAATGCTGTACAATCGTCGAACGGTCCCTCATAGGCCACACACTTCTAGAGTCAATGCCAAACGAGGCTAAGGGACGCCGAGGTAGCGTAAAAACCGACGCCACTGGATAGTGGATGACTGACAACGAGTAATTTGTAGTGATGAATCACGCTGTATCTCCCACAAAGAGATAGGAGGCGAATATCAGGAGAATGTGGTCTGTCATCGTGTGTAGTGCCAAGAGTGAAGTGCAGGGGAGTTGGATGTGGTTAGGGTGTCGTCCACTTGTTGCGCTTAAGAGAACGCCGAATGGAGAACACATTTTATAGCGCTGTGTGTTGCGTCCAGTAGAGGAACAGTCCAGAGACAGTGGTTGGTTGCATGAGAATGACAATGCATCCTGTCATAAAGCAGCTTATTTGAGGCAATTGGCCGGCCGCGCTGGCCGAACGTTTCTATGCGCTTCAGTCCGGAACCGCGCGACTGCTACGGTCGCAGGTTCGAATCCTGCCTCGGGCATGGATGTGTGTGATATCCTGAGGTTAGTTAGGTTTAAGTAGTTCTAAGTTTTAGGGGACTGATGATCTCAGATGTTAAATCCCATAGTGCTCAGAGCCATTTGAACCATTTTTGAGGCAATTGACTGTGGACAATAACATCTCTAAAATGGTCTATCCTACCAAGAGAGTCGACCTGATCGCAGTGGAACACCTTCGGAATGAGTTAGCACGTCGACTACGCTCCACAGCCCAGCGTCCAAATCACTACATTCTCTCGCTTAGCTGCTTGATGAATAATGGCCTGCACTTCCTTCACAGTCTTTCAGACACCTGATCGAAAGTGTCCGTCGCAGAATTCAAGCTATCACAATGACAAAGAGTGGGCACACCCCATATTAATGTTTAGTCATAGGTCTGCGGATACTTCTGATCAAACAGTGTCCCCGGGACACTTGTCCTAAGATTTAGAAAGAGTTCTGGATGGACATGTAAAAGCTCAAATGCGCAGTACAAATAAGCTCACCCGAAAAAATTAGTGAATCCTTTAAAACAGCAGACTGGCCGCTTTGTTGTGATGTAGATGGTGTGTAACTTGTACCAGTGGGGTGATGTGACCGTACATCGCTTACCTGTCGTGGCAATGAGTTATGTACGTGCGAGTCAGTTTTATTGGAGCGTCGTATACAACGACCTTATGGAAGGAGCTAGGAGAAGAGCCCCGGGGAGGACCAAGTAGAATTTCCTAACACTCTGACACGCATTATCCAGTCTGTACTTCTTAGGTTGCTTGGCAACACAGCCTGCGTGAGAGCTTTACCGCGGCGCGCCAAGGGCTATCAATCCAGTCAAAATGAGGAAACAAAGTTCTGCGAAGGATAGGAAGTACAGTAGTTTATTGTAATGGATTGTTATGTACTATTGTGTTGTGTAGTGTAGTATAGTGTAGTCTGGAATTAGACGGGGTGGTGGAAATAGCCTTAATACCTTGTAAGAGTGTTACAGGGTAGCTTGTGCTGAGAAATAGTTGTTAAGAAAACAATTCGGTCGCGTTGCGCCGTTTCCGAATTAATTAGTACTGAAGTTAGCCAATCAGGCCGTTGCGTGCGCAAATTCAAGTGACCCACCAGAGACAACATCGCCAAACTTATTCGTCGTTTGGTTTTCTAAAACCGAATAAGAGAGCCGTACAAAATTTGGACATGGGACGGTAGCAAGGATCGATCCTGAGCCAAAGGCAGAGGAGTCTCGTGCGCCAGCATCTACACTATATGAACAACTGACATTAACCGTTTCTAGTGGGCCACTTCAATTTGAGGGCGCAACGGTCTGATTGGCTTCCTTCAATGCTAATTAAATCGGAAACAGGGGAACGTGTAAGATTTTATCCTTAAAAATTGGAACACCCTTACAAGCTTTTCAAACTGTCTCTGACCACCCTACATATTAAAAAATTTCTGATGTATTCTTAGCAATGGGACTTAGAATAGTAGAGCAACCCTGAGTGGGAAAAAATACCGCATTCATACCTGATGTAACGCATCGACTTGTTTCCTTGCCAAACTGACGCCGTCATAAGGACTAGATGGTGGACGGGTTACTTGGTGACAATGCGATGTCATTTTGCAGCTCGTGTCGTATATTGTGTTTCTACAGAGAAACAATTGGACGTCGTGTGCTATGAAAATGCTTGATACACAACCAGCCCTCCTTGTTTACATTTTGCGAAGACTTATTCAGTCGCTAGATGGTGTGGATTGATTTATTGTACATGATGTTTAACCCCTTTACACTTGACGATGTACACTGAAGAGCCAAAGAAACTGGCGCACCTGCCTAATATCGTGTATGGGCCCCGCGAACGCGCAAAAGTGCCGCAACGCGACGTGGCATGGACTCGACTAATGTGTGAAGTGGTGCTGGTGGGAGTTGACATCATGAATCCTGTCCATAAGTCAGTAAGAGTACGAGGGGGGAGATCTCTTCTGGACAGCACGTTTGCAAGGCATCCCAGATATGCTCTATAATGTTAACGTCTGGGGACTGGAGTTGTTCAAACTCTGAAGATTCAAATAGGTCTGAGCACTACGGTACTTAACATCTGAGGTCATCAGTTCCCTAGAACTTCGAACTACTTAAACCTGACTAACCTAGGGACATCACACACATCCATGCCCGAGGTAGGATTCGAACCTGCGACCGTAGCGGTCGCGCGGTTCCAGACTGAAGCGCCTAGAACCGCTCGGCCACTCCGGCTGGGCAAACTCGGAAGAATGTTCCTGGAACCACTCTGTAGCAATTCCGGACGTGCGGGGTGTCGCATTGTCCTGCTTGAGTTGCCCAAGCCCGTCGCAATGCACAATGGACATGAATGGGCGCAGGTGATCAGACAGGATGTTTACGTTCGTGTCACCTGTCAGAGTCGTATTTCGACGTATCAGGGGTACCATATCACTCCAACCGCACACGACCCGTACCATTACAGAGCCTCCAACAGCTAGTACAGCCCCCTGTTGATATGCAGGGTCCATGGATTCATGAGGTCGTCTCCATATCTGTACACGTCCATCCGCTCGTCCGACCAGGCAACATGTTTCCAATCATCAACAGTCCAATGTTGGTGTCGACGGGTCCAGGCGAGACATAAAGCTTTGTGTCGTGCAGTCATCGAGGGTAACGACTGGTCCTTCGTCTCCGAAAGTCACATCGATGATGTTTCGTTGAATGGTTTGCACGCTGACACTTGTTGATGACCCATCATTGATATCTGCAGCAGTTTGCGTAAGGATTGCTCTTCTGTCACGCCGAAGGATTCTCTTCAGTCGTCGCTGGTCTCGCTCTTGCAGGACCTTTTTCTGGCCGCGGTGATGTCGGAGTTTCGATGTTTTACCGGATTCCTGATATTCACGGTACAATCGTGAAATGGCCGTACGGCAAAATTCGCACTTCATCGCTACCTCGGAGATGATGTGTCCCATCGCTCTTGCGCTGACTATAACAGCATTTAAATCATGATAACCTGCAATTGTAGCAGCAGTAGCCGATCTAACAACTGCGCCAGACACTTGTTGTGTTATATAGACGTTGCCGACCGCAGCGCCGAATACTGCCTGTTTACATATCTCTGTATTTGAATACGCTTGCCTATACCAGTCTCTTCGGCGCTTCAGTGTATTTAACCCCTTTACATTTGACGATTTATTACGTATTATGTCCGGAACCATCTGATATTCGATAGAATGTAAACAAAAGAATTTTCGATTAATAAGGGAAACAAAATTTGAAGGATGCGTGCCAGCGTGTGTGTGTGTGGGGGGGGGGGGGGGGGCAGGCGCACGTGTGCGCTGGCGGCGAGGGCCGGGCAGCGCTCCTAATGACAGGAGAGGCCGCGCGGCGGCCCCTGGGGTCGCGTGGCCGTGGCCGGCCAGCCCCGCATCCCATCAGCACGCGACGCCACAGCAGAGCCAGAAGCAGCCGCGCGCACCTGCCCGGGAACACGCCCACACCGCACCGCTACCACGACCCTCTACCACCCAACGTAGCACTCTACGCTCACTGACTCCACTGGTCGCTTTGCTGGCAGTGAGAGGACGTACGGTCTAAGAGTTACTACCAACAGGACACCATTTAGGCGCAGGCACAGAACTATGAGGATGTAACTCCAGGCAGATTAAAATTGTGTGCCGGATGTGGACTCGAACGAGGGTCTTTTGCCTTTCGTGTATAAGTGCTCTGCCAACTGAGCTACCCAAGCGCGTCTAATAACCCGTCCTCACACCATTACTTTGTAAGTAGGCTGTTTAGGTTTTTATGTTGGTAACGCCACTGATTGTGCTGTGTGCAGTCTGTGGCTGATTTGCATTGTTGGAATATTTGCTATTGTAGTGTTGGGCAGTTGCATGTGAACAGAGCGCAGCGTTGGGCAGTTGGAGGTGAGCCGCCAGCAGTGGTGGATGTGGGGAGAGAGATGGCAGAGTTTTAGAGAGCGGACGATCTGGACGTATGTCCATCAGAAAAAGGAAATTTGTAAGACCGGACGTCATGAACTGATATATATATATATATATTATGACTTTTGAACACTGCTAAGGTAAGCCGGCCGGAGTGGCCGTGCGGTTCTAGGCGCTACAGTCTGGAGCCAAGCGACTGCTACGGTCGCAGGTTCGAATCCTGCCTCGGGCATGGATGTGTGTGATGTCCTTAGGTTAGCTAGGTTTAATTAGTTCTAAGTTCTAGGCGACTGATGACCTCAGAAGTCAAGTCGCATAGTGTTCAGAGCCATTTGAACCATTTTGAACCGTTAAGGTAAATACATTGTTTATTCTCTATCAAAATATTTCATTTGCTGACTATGCCTATCAGTAGTTAGTGCTGGCAGAAGTAAAGCTGTGAGGACGGGGCATGAGTCGTGCTTGGGTAGCTCAGTTGGTAGAGCACTTGCCCGCGAAAGGCAAAGGTCCCGATTTCGAGTCTCGGTCCGACACACAGTTTTAATCTGCTAGGAACTTTCATATCAGCTCACACTCCGCTGTAGAGTGAAAATTTCATGCTAGTAGTTAGTGCCTTCACTAGTTAGAATCTTTTATTTAGCTGGCAGTATTGCCGCTCGCTGTATTGCAGTAGTTCGAGTAACGAAGATTTTTGTGTGGTAAGTGATTAACGAAAGGTATAGGGAAAGGTATAGGTTATTGTTAGTCAGAGCCGTTCTTTTGTAGGGATTATTGAAAGTCAGATTGCGTTGCGCTAAAAATATTGCGTGTCAGTTTAGTATTGATCAGAATCAGTAAAGAGAGAAATGTCTGAGTACGTTCAGTTTTGCTTAGCTGTTTAAAAATCAAATAACGTAGAGGTTTACCAGCACTGTCATTCTTAATTTTTCTAAGGGGATGTTTCAACTTCCGCCAGTAACTCATTTCTATGTTCCCAACTTCACACAATTTTTCCTGGCCAGGAGAACTTCTGTGAAGATTGCAGATGAGTTAGTGGTGGCAGTGAAGCTGTCAGAACGGTTTATGAGACGTGCTTAGGTAGCTCAGTTGATAGAGCACTTGTGCGCAAATGGAAAAGGTCCCAGGTTCGAACCCTGCGCCTCCACAGGAACTTTCAGGTTAGAGTACACTCCACTGTGACGTAATATCATTCAGGGAACTATAAGAATTACCAAACTTTACTACTGGCCTCTAAAATTGCTACATTATTAAGTAAAATTGTGTCCTTATCTCTTTGGCATTTGTATATTGGTTAGTCGTGCATGATGGTGGATGTTTGTTCTCGTTTTCGATTGCTTCAGAATACGAGATGACTGGCATCCCTTTCTAAGTTAACCATCTGTAAATTCAAGTGACTTACTAACAGCTTCTCTCTCACTCGCAAGTATATTTCGGTACTGTATGTAAAGTTATTTTTACGTAATTTTGTTGTATGCTATCCCGAATGGCGTTATGTATGTTCTCATTCCATGTCTGTTCATTGTCATAGCTGCTATTTTGCATTTCAGGTCGGCTCATTTACTGTACTCGGTTTTTCAAACATTTTATCTTCCCCCAGTCCGTTGTCTTATATCTTCCCTTGACCACAGATTCTACAAAGTGCACCTTGCCTCCTTGTTTGAGGACTTAATCCTTTTTCATGGAAAATGTCTCCAATTATATTTTGCTCAGGGGCTACGTTACAAATGCATGCATGCAGGGATTTATCTTTCCTAAGAATTTTTCAGCAGTCTAAGTAAGGCATCCGTCAAGCAGTTGTTCGAGTTATACGACGGTGCCTACGACATCACCGTAAGTCATCGCTTTTAGAGCATGTGCTCTTTATTTTTAGGTTATTAGTTACTATATGCAACAGACGATAAGAAAATTTGTCCCTGCACATATCGAGCCTATAAGTGATGATTTATTACAGTTTACGCAGTGTAGTATGAGGTCTACAGTTAATGTTCTAGTTCAATAGTCAGTTGTGTTACTTACGAGTACTTTTCCATCCTTTCGTTGCGCTTGACTTAGGCTCTGCCACCTCCGAACTCAATTCGAAAATCAAACCGTGTTATTAGTGAATCATATTCAGTGTCTGGGTTACATTTCAGTGCATAAACCGGGTTCGCCGTCTTCGATGAACACTCAAACACAATTTTGTGAGTATTGAACGTTTACAGTGTTTGGATACGAAAATGATTAGCATTTCGGCGCAGCCGCACGAACTAGGTGAGAGTAACGCCGTCTATATTCTGCATGCAAGGGAGCTCTAGGCAGCAGGTTGTTTGTGAGAAGATGGTATTAGGGTAAGGAGAATCTTTTACCAGCACATATTGGAATTCAAGAGAGACAAGGTCGTGGGCTATAGAGACTGTATTTTTACCTTTTGGCGATATTGCCGCTCGTGTTAGCCGGCGTCCCACGACTATCGTGCAAATATGCAATCCGATGGTTTCAGGAGGACGATAATGTCATGCATGGACTCAGTAGCCCCTTGCGAGTAGCGCCCGAGGAGGAGGAGGAGGAGGAGGAGGAGATTAGTGTTTAACGTCCCGTCGTCAACGAGGTCATTAGAGACGGAGCACAAGCTCGGATTAGGGAAGGATGGGGAAGGAAATCGGCCGTGCCCTTTCGAAGGAACCGTCCCGGCGTTTGCCTGAAGTGATCTAGGGAAATCACGGAAAAAACCTAAATCAGGATGGCCGGACGCGGGACTGAACCGTCGTCCTCCCGAATGAGAGTCCAGTGTGCTAACCACTGCGCCACCTCGCTCGGTATAGCGCCCGAGAGGACACACACGGTTCGATCGGCCGTGCAGTATTGTACAGCCACTTTAGGGTTTATTTGCAACGTGGCAACTACAGTCGTCCTGCTATACCTATAGATTCTTTGGTTGCTCTGGAGATGGCTCATTTGAACTACAACATACGAAATGTTAGTTCGCTTTATTACAGGAATGATAAAAAGAGTTATTTAACTTGATACAATCCTTTTCCACAGGAGTTCTTGATATTTTATAACAGTCACTGACCGTCAAAGCATCACTTGATGCATACAGTTACACTTCACTTTCGAAGTACAATGTTCAATATTTACAAAAATATATTTTCATCTGAGACTTAAATAACTACTTAGTCCTACCCGATGATACTGATTACTTCAGCTGAGGCCACGAACTGTGGCAGAGCGATTCCATACTCTGCTCTATATTGACCCCTGTGTGAGGGCGCTGAGCGAGACGGCGTGTCTTCCTCAGCTGTGGAATGCAGCGATACATCACTAATGTCTGTGGTATCGATGTGCATTGCCTACTTTGATGTGGCGCCGCGATCTTTGGACGATACCACACATATCAACAGTGCGGTGACGTCTGGAGCATCAAGGATTGTCCACATAGCGACCATGTTGTGACTTCCCTTGCTCTGCAGCAGAGAGACAGTGGTGCACCCAACTAAAACACAGAAGAGCGGTATCACGTTGGCTTTTCAAGCGAACCAGGTTCTGAGTAAATCATCTCGATGGATATACCTCTGTGCGGAAGCACCGAGGGGAACCAATGTTGCTAGATGGCATATGTCATCGTCGGCTTAGCACTTGTCGTGATGCTGTGAGATGCCACTGAGTACACGGTACGACCACTTTGGTAATTTGGTCAGTGTGTGGCACGTTACTGACGTGGTAAGGCTTTTGACTGTGCCTTATCTTCGAGGGATTCACATGCCGCCCGTGCTATGGTCTGCCTCGATACAAAGGGTGCTCGGACATTCTCCTGGCAGCATGTTCTCCAGATCTCTCACGCAGTGAAGCTGCAGGGGCTGCCGAGAGAGTGTCACGCCACCACTCGTCAGTCACTATGACTGATCACGTCTGCCAATGAGTTGAAGTAGCATGGAATGACATGCCCGTATCTGTCATCCAAGATTTGTTCGACGGGACGACCAGCCAGATTTTAGTCACAGTTGATGTCAGAGATGGCAGTTTTGTGTATTAAATTTCACACCATTACAAACTGAAGCTACAAACACGACTACGAGGGGCGTTCAATAATTAATGCAACACATTTCTTTTCTGAAAGCAGATTGGTTTTTTTCAGGATTCCAAAAGAGCATATTGGTCCCCACTCTTTTAGATACAAAAACGTTTTTCAACATAAACACCGTTCAGTGCGACGGCCTTCCGCTACCTTATTGTTGGGGGAGGGGGGGGGGGGCTGTATGCTTGCATCGTACAACTCTACTGGTCGACGTAGGAGTCAACGTTTTGCTACATCATCAAAAACCTCCCCATCATCCTCGTCTGCTTCCCACGTTGTGCATCCTTCATTGGGTGAAATAAATGGAAATCGGAAGGCGAGGAACTCAGTTTGCACACACCTTTAAGTACCCCAACAGGTGGACGAGTATGTCAGCACTACCAACAGAGACGCCAATTGTGCAGCGAGGTCTTTGTTTGTGATCCGTCGATCACCTCGAATGCAAGTGTCTTATCGTTTCAACATTACAGGAGTCACTCCTTTAAGATGCCGGCCGGCACGCGGGAATTGGAGAGGTTTGCGCGACTTTATTGCGATGATAGACGCTTCGCCCAACGACTAGCATGAATTCGGTCTTCCGAAACCATTTCACTGGGGAAAGTCATAATACAGGGTGATTCAAAAAGAATACCACAACTTTAAAAATGTGTATTTAATGAAAGAAACATAATATAACCTTCTGTTATACATCATTACAAAGAGTATTTAAAAAGGTTTTTTTTCACTCAAAAACAAGTTCAGAGATGTTCAATATGGCCCCCTCCAGACACACGAGCAATATCAACCCGATACTCCAACTCGTTCCACACTCTCTGTAGCATATCAGGCGTAACAGTTTGGATAGCTACTGTTATTTCTCGTTTCAAATCATCAATGGTGGCTGGGAGAGGTGGCCGAAACACCATATCCTTAACATACCCCCATAAGAAAAAATCGCAGGGGGTAAGATCATTGCTTCTTGGAGGCCAGTGATGAAGTGCTCTGTCACGGGCTGCCTGGTGGCCGATCCATCGCCTCGGGTAGTTGACGTTCAGGTAGTTACGGACAGATAAGTGCCAATGTGGTGGCGCTCCATCCTGCTGAAATATGAATTGTTGTGCTTCTTGTTCGAGCTGAGGGAACAGCCAATTCTCTAACATCTCCAGATACTGTAGTCCAGTTACAGTAGCACCTTCGAAGAAAAAGGGACCAAAAACTTTATTGGCTAAAATGGCAAACAAATGTACAACTAAATGAAACTTTATAGCTCCCTTAATTCGCCGACAGATAGTGCTTAGCTCTGCCTTTTGTCGTTGCAGAGTTTTAAATTCCTAAAGTTGTGGTATTCTTTTTGAATCATCCTGTACAGTTCCTCGTTTGAATGATTGCACGAACACCAAAATGGCAAATAATGAGAAGTGATCGCGGATGGAAAACCACCTAAAATCGCGGCGAACAGAAACACTGCCACACATTTTACGGGGTATTCAAAAAGTCTCTCCGCAGTGCCGTATGATTGTTAGCCGCGCGTGCTGTATGATTTATGCCTGCCTGGGTTACTTCCCTTCAAAAATGGTTCAAACGGCTCTGAGCACTATGGGACTCAACTTCTGAGGTCATTAGTCCTCTAGAACTTAGAACTAGTTAAACCTAACTAACCTAAAGACATCACACACATCCATGCCCGAGGCAGGATTCGAACCTGCGACCGTAGCGGTCTCGAGGTTCCAGACTGCAGCGCCTAGTACCGCACGGCCACTTCGGCCGGCTTTACTTCCCTTCAAGTGAACTCTTCCAACATTCCACTGTTTCCTTTATCTCAGCCAGCGTAAGTAGTATCGTTTGGTGTGTGTCGTTAGGTGTTGACGTGAACGTTTTAGTTCCTTTGTTCGTTTGTTTCGTTTTTGTTACTGTTAAAATGCTAACCATTGAAGAACGTGTGTTTTTAGTCGAACAAATGTTCAAAGCTGACGGCAAATACACAGTTTCAGTTCGACAAACATTTAATTCAGTTTCCCCGAAGACAACACTCCCACATCGCGATACTGTGCGACATTTGACTAACAAATTTCAAAGTACGGGTGCAGTGGCAGATGCACCGAGAAGTGGTAGTCCTAGCGTTTTGTCTGAGGATAAACTACTCGATATTTCCGATAAAATGTCCATTGGTCCGAACAAGTCAGTAAGAAAACTCGCCCGGGCAATCGATGTTAGTGTCTCAACGGCACACACAGCTGTAAGGAAAAAATTAGAAATTTTCCCATACAAAGTGACAAGAATGGAAAAATACTGACCATGGCAAGAGACTGCATTATTGTCAATGGTTCAAAAATTTCGTTCAACAAAATGGAAGGGATATTCTTAATGAAACGGTTTTCACTGATGAGGCGTGGTTGCATTTATCCGGGTACATGAACCCGCAAAATTCTCGTATGTGGAGTACTGCAAATCCATTGTGTATTCATGAGGAACCACTTCATTCTGTGAAAACAGGAGTTTTGATTGAAATTTCTAGATTTCGGATTGTGGGTCCCATATTTTTCAACGAAACAATAAACGCACAACGATACTGCAGTGATATTCTGTACCATTTTCAACAAGATAAGATGGTGCAGTCGCGCATACAGCTCGCGTTTCAATGCGAAAGCAACTGTCAATAAAAACCGTCCAGAATCCATCATGAATTGAAAACTGCAATATCCACTTTCACTCTTCTGTTACAGAAGAAATGTTACAGCTTGTGTTTGGAAACATGATTAGACGAATTGAATTGTGTATTCAACAAGAGGGGGGGGGGGGGCACTTTCAACATTTAATGTGAAAATTTGTAAGTAAAAATGAATATTCAATACATTAATGACTTGTACTTCACTGAGTTTCATTTCGGTATATTCACTGCGGCATACGGCACGCGCGGCTACCAATCATACGGCACTGTGGAGAGACTTTTTGAACACCCCGTATAAGCGCCTATGAATATCTGCGATGCTCTGGTTTTCCGCCAAAGGAAACTCAATGAGATGTGTCTGCTTGGAACGGACCTTCGTTGTAGACGCCATTTTGAAGGCTACGTATAGTGCCACCACCTATAGAAACTTCATGGAACATAGGGGCTGAAGCGGGAATATTTCACGATGCCCCATAACAGATTCCGCATTTTTTCAACGAAACTGGTCGACAAAAAATTGTGTTGCATTACTTTTTAACGCCTCTCGTATATTTGTGCTATCTTCTTACTATAGTTATACGCACAATATGTAAACTTTCATTTGTACATCAGTGGCAGCACTGTTCTTGGTTCTGTGAATAAACTAGATAGGCTATACAATCAGATACGGAGTTGTATCATGTTAGCGATAGGAACGACCGGACAAGATAAATGTGATAAGCCGAGAGGAGAAACAGGAAAAAGACCATTTAATGACGTGACCAGCGAATAGCTGGCAACGGAGATGTGGGAACGGTGATACGCGGCACAGATCTGAGCTTTCTTCCCCACGTATCAAGCAGCGGTAGGGACCGAGGCACGCCGACCCCGATCATGGCCTGGTTCACCAATATCGACATGTTGGTTTCTACCTGAAAGCATAAAAGCATATCCTGAATCCATTCACAAATTTGGTCCACCGCTTAGTAAGTTTGTTCACTAAGCGACAGTGCAGAACTGTATCGGATGCCTTCCTGAAATCAACGAAAAAAATAACTTGGGCGCCATTGTCTGTGGCGCTCTGGATGTCGTGGACGAACACAGTGAATCGTGCGTGTTTCTGAATATCTCTGTTTACGGAATCCAAAATGATTTCTGTAGAAGAGTTTTCCGTTCACCAAAAGTGTCACAGTATGCGAGTATAGGATATGTTTCATAAATCTACTACTGATGTCAGCCGTATAGGTCTATAATTATGCCACCCGTACGACGATACTTCTTAAAAATGAGACTAATCTGCGCTTTTTTCAAATCTTTGGGTACCAGTAGTTGCTCCAGCATCTTAGATAAACTGTGCTTGAATGAGAACAAGTTCCTTCGCACAATCTCATCCGGCTCTGAAGCCTTTTCAATACTGAGTGATTTTAATTGGTTTTCTATTCCGCGATCACTTCTCAAACTTCGCTATTTTGACGTTCGGGCTATGATTCAAACAATGAACTGTTTTATGATCTCCCCCAGTGAAATGGTTTTGGAAGACAGTGAAATGGTTTTGGAAGACCGAATTCAGTATTTCTGCCTTCTCTCTGTTATTTCTAGTTTCAGCGATGGTATGGCTACTCCATGACTGGATAGATGATTCCAGTCGGCTGCTTACTGTACGTAGAACCAGAACGCGTTAGGATTTTCTTTGGATTACGACAATATCGTAAGATATTGGCTGTGTGTATGTTTTAAGCTTTTCTCCGACACAAAAGACTTCTGTACAGAATCAAAGGCAAATGTAAGAAGTAAATTAATATTCTAACGAATAAGACAATACTGAACTTGACATAAATTTTATGCTACACGTGCGTGTTATTTTTATAATGCATCACTACATTTTTTATCACACTAACATTTATAATAAGCTTTTTAATGCGGTCAACTCAGTTAGATGGCTAAAAATGGGAATTATGTCTGCCTGAACCAAATAGAGTTTGAAATCAATAGTAGCAAAACTTTTCCAAGTTAGGGTAAAATGCTCAATATTACTGATACACGTCATTGAAATCTGGTGTGTGAGTGCTACAGACAACGTACTATATGTAAAGTTTACTATTGCAGATACGTTTTCTGTGTATTACATACATACTGTATAGGCTACATTTTACTTCTCTTACAACTTGTACTGAAAGGTTACTTTCCACAACACTGTAGAATGATACCGATATACTGATATTTTTGCCGGCCGGGGTGGCCGAGCGGTTCTAGGCGCTACAGTCTGGAACCGCGCGACCGCTACGGTCGCAGGTTCGAATCCTGCCTCGGGCATGGATGTGTGTGCTGTCCTTAGGTTAGCTAGGTTTAAGTAGTTCTAAGTTCTAGGGGACAGATGACCTTAGAAGTTAAGTCCCATAGTGCTCAGAGCCATTTGAACCACTTGAACTGATATTTTTAAGGTACTCTCAAATTATCTAATATTTGATACTGTTGCACCATGGTTTTGCAGCAGACGATGAACTGTTCCTGCGTTGACCAGCAGAACAATGCCACATGGGTGGAAGCACCCAAGAGCCTGACGACCAGGCACTCTGATACAAGAGAGCGTATTCAGGTTGCAATTACTCTCATTCAGCCTTCTGACTGTGTCGAAGACGACAGCCAGCACCCCTGAGAGCCAAAGTAAGGACATCGTGCTGCTCTGGTTGGGCTTCTGAAACAATTGACCAGTCAGGAAAACTGGGGCAAATAAAATCATCATTGCTCAGTGATGACTCCCAGCCACGCCAGCGTGTTAAGGTTTCTGGCGTGGGAATGTTGC
Organism: Schistocerca piceifrons; assembly: GCF_021461385.2. NCBI lineage: Eukaryota > Metazoa > Arthropoda > Insecta > Orthoptera > Acrididae > Schistocerca > Schistocerca piceifrons. Next base: position 432,035,208 of record NC_060141.1, read on the forward strand.
TATAGGAGAAGCATGAACCAGATGGCTCACATACATGTACCACCCAAATCAGACCCTGATTGTCACATTGTACTCAGCAGTATCCTGGTGTGCACAATTTGTCCAGCAGCACAGTCAACTCCAGCTGATAATTATGAGAAGAAGACTTCTTCCACATCAACACGAAGTAAGCATTGGTAAACTTTACTATCAATAGCATCAGGCCTCTGCCTGAGCCCATGTCTGCGTGCAGTCAACTTGGCTCCATCAAACTGTTGAGTCACCTGCTGGGTGACACCTTCTGCTGTTAGACATCTCCCTGGTGAGCCTTGGGCAGGAGCCTGGGCCACCTAGCTGCCCAGCTGCTTTTTCACTGCGCACCAGTCCGAGCGGTCTTACAGGTTGCTTTCCAGTTCCTAGAATGTACACATGACATTGTTCGTCCATGCTGGAAGCCACGGACCAACACCGCCCTTTCTGGTGTGTTGCACACTGCTGCAGTGGGAGTAGTCAAGCAGACTTGTCTGTTCTCTGTCGCCCATGGCTGAGAGCGCAACGTGTTGCATCAGCTCTATGTGGCTTCACTGACACCAGCACACACAACTTTCCTGATAGACAACTGCTTACACCAGTACGCTGCAGTGACTGTGGCCTACTACATGACCAATACCAACGACTTCCTCTCCAGCTATGCTTCCATCTCTGTAGCTGTCATGAATAAAAGATTTTCTCAACAAGGGATGTTTTACTGATGAACAGCCGTGCGACTCCAGTTACAATCACTGCACTCACGGCCAGGCAGGGGAACGGCACTTCATTCTGACGTACCAGTAGCCCAGTCCACCCACCACTGTAGGTGTCACATACCGACGTCTACTATACCTGCAAGAACCGATACTTACAACAGTAATATCGGAACATCCATACTCCGAAGGCCAACGTACATCTACATCTACATTTATACTCCGCAAGCCACCGAACGGTTTGTGGCGGAGGGCACTTTACGTGCAACTGTCATTACCTCCCTTCCCTGTTCCAGTCGCGTATGGTTCTCCGGGAGAACGACTGCCGGAAAGCCCCCGTGCGCGCTCGAATCCCTCTAATTTTACATTCGTGATAATCTCCTCGGGAGGTGTAAGTAGGGGGAAGCAATATATTCGACACCTCATCCTGAAACGCACCCTCTCGAAACCTGGACAGCAAGCTACACCGCAATGCAGAGCGCCTCTCTTGCAGAGTCTGCCACTTGAGTTTGCTAAACATCTCGGTAACGCTATCACGCTTACCAAATAACCCTGTGACGAAACGCGCCGCTCTTCTTTGGATCTTCTCTGTCTCCTTTGTCATCTCGACCTGGTGCGGATCCCACACTGATGAGCAATACTCAAGTATAGGTCGAACGAGTATTTTGTAAGCCACCTCCTTTGCTGATGGACTACATTTTCTAAGGACTCTCCCTATGAATCTCAACCTGGCATCCACCTTACCAACAATTAATTTTATATGATCATTCCACTTCGAATCGTTCCGCACGCATACTCCCAGATATTTTACGGAAGTAACTGCTACCAGTGTTTGTTCCGCTATCATATAATCATACAATAAAGGATCCTTCTTTCTATGTATTCGCAATACATTACATTTGTCTATGTTAAGGGTCAGTTGCCACTCCCTGCACCAAGTGCCCATCCGCTGCAGATCTTCCTGCATTTCGCTGCAATTTTCTAATGCATCATCCGCAAAAAGCCGCATGGAACTTCCGACACTATCTACTAGGTCATTTATATATATTGTGAAAAGCAATGGTCCCATAACACTCCCCTGTGGCACGCCAGAGGTTACTTCAACGTCTGTAGACGTCTTTCCATTGAGAACAACATGCTGTGTTCTGTTTGCTAAAAACTCTTCAATCCAGCCACACAGCTGGTCTGATATTCCGTAGGCTCTTACTTTGTTTATCAGGCGACAGTGCGGAACTGTATCGAACGCCTTCCGGAAGTCAAGGAAAACTGAATCTACCTGGGAGCCTGTATCTAATATTTTCTGGGTGACATGAACAAATAAAGCGAGTTGGGTCTCACACGATCGCTGTTTCCGGAATCCATGTTGATCCCTACAGAGTAGATTCTGGGTTTCCGGAAAAGACATGATACGCGAGGATGACGTTAGCATCGAAACAGTCTAGTGCAGGGCTTCCCAATCTGTGGTCCGCGGACCCCTTAGGGGTCCGCCGGCTCTTTCTATGGGGTCCGCGGCCACCTTTCACCAAATCGTGTAAAATAATGAGTAAAATTACTGAATAAAAATGTGGAAATCAAATTCGTCACTATTTTTTTTCCTGTGTGATCCCCAAGCAGCCTTTGCGGTTCCTAAGTGAGAACGTATACACAGTTTAATGCCGGAGAATGCGGCTTCTCTGATCGACTGTTTCGCAACAATACGGGGGTCATTTGTGCGCCGGCTCACGGCGCTAGATGCGCTGAAAGCTTTTACGCATGCGCGGAGCGAGCTTTGTCGACCAAAGCGGTCGCTGGCACGTATGCGGTCCCAGCCATCATTAAATGTTAAACTTGCTTTGTCAGTGCACTACCTATTTCATAAGTCGATTTTTGACCAGTTTATTACTTCTAACATGGATCGGTGACTGAAGTCAGGATCACTGAAGAAGGGTGCAGTTTCTCCATCGCCTTCAGAACAAGGGACGTTTCCAGTTGAAATGAATGAGGAGGGAGGACGACCAAAGGAAGACTTTACATACATTTGAACATTTTTCTTCGGGTTTCACGACTGCCCCCCCCCCCTCACTCACACACACACACACACACACACACACACACACACACACACACACACGACTGTGAAATATGCCTGCTCCTTACACAGTAGTAGCCAAATTGTGGAAGTGAACAGACCATAAGCGGCAGCTTGTTAACAGCGAGCTATTTGGACGTGACGTTGACTGCTCTTGGAGGAAGACAGCTCCATCGTGTGAAATTTCAATTACCAAGTAATTTTAATCAGGCTATAGTGTTTTGAACAAAGTGAGTAAATCCACTAGTAAGTGTCTGGACACAATGGGAATTCAAATTGGATCGTTAATTTCAAGTTGTTTTCATTCATCTCTAAACCAAAGACTAATGATACTTCGAGGGGGGGGGGGTCATTGGGAACATGGCACTTGCACCAAGAAGCTTTCAGTTCCCATGGGTTTCGCTCTGAAATTTAAAGTTACTGTGCTCTTGACTGACTAGGGGTCCGCCATGGATTTTCGACTGAAAAAGGGGTCCGCCAGCTGAAAAGGTTGGGAAGCCCTGGTCTAGTGTAAGCATCTAGTCTGTCTTACGGGAAAGGCACAGTTCGGATAACGCGAGAACAGTTAATGGAGATCGCCACGAAACAACCATAGCCTGAGCGCTAATGTATACATCAGTAGGGACTGCAAACAGCTATCCGTCCGTGCCAAGGTTGGCTGCAGCCAGTCTTTTCGGATACATTGCTTTATAATGCGGCGGCGACCGGGCCTCGGAATTACCCCATACCGAGAAGGCGCCGTCGTTAAAGTGGACGCCGCGGGGCCGGCCCGCGACCGCCAGGCATCATAACTCATGCGGCCTGCCGCCCCGCCCTGCCGCCGCACACGCACGCTCGCGCTGCCGGGCTCTGCAATTACGCCGGCCGTGTCCATCACGGCGTCTTCTCCACATCTCGACGCTCTAAACAAGTGGGTCCACAACGCATTACCGGTGCAAAAATTGTGCCGCCCCCCCCCCCCCCTCCGTCACACGGCCGCTAATCACGCGCTCATTCCACGAGCTGAACGCAAAACCGGCGACGCCAAGCGAGGCGAGGCGAGGCGCAAAGTGTCTACGGCAGCGCCACTGGCGGGGCGACGCCGAACTAAATGGCGCGGGCGAGCGTACGCCGAGCGCCGCGCAGCGGCCTCGGGGCCGAATTACGGCTTTCCACCCAATAACTGGAATTTGCCTGTAATTCCGGGAAATGAACATCTATTTGGAAGGTATGCCCCTTGTTATATCCACAGCCGTTTAACGACAGAGAGACGGGGAGGCTGGCATGAATCATTTATGAAACGTGTCCCTCCACGGAGCAGACCCCCAGGTTGTGTCGCTCGGCACGCAAATACCTCGCACTAGGTGTCGGAACGAGAGGGGGCGGTGCCGCTGCATTTGTGAGCGAGGGAGATGATTGCTAGGCGACTGCAGCTCTGGATTCTGGGTCATTCCTCTGCATTCCTGAGTAGGGGAACTGGAGCACAGTTTCGGACCTGTTTGGCCTAGTGTGTCTAAGCCGATACGTCTGTGAAACACGAATTATTATTTCCGATATGATATCAAGAACGTCCTGCATAAGCCTGTTCGATCAACCTAGCCTAACTGTAGGCTATTATTCATTTATTGATATTTTCCGCACAATAATACAACACACCCTATTATCAAACCCACACCTCAGTCCATGTAATTTTTACCCTAATCAAGTGCTATTTAAGTAAATATTGAATGGCAATTTTTTCTAAAATATTGCCAATTAATCATGAAAATATGTTAGTAAAAACCTGTTAGCAACACTTAAAATTATTAGCTGTCAACAAAGTAAAATTTCAGAGGAGTCTAAAGGATTCGTTAGTAGCCAACTGCTTCTGCCCCACTACCAAATTCTTAGCAGAACTTACGGATGCATATATTATTAATAACAACACGTTGTGTGAATCCTATGTACTCTTCAATTTCTAAACAGCTGTTTTAATATGACGAGTGTAGACAACATCCTCAACTCTCTTTTTTATCGTGCTTAATTGTAGCGATTTAGGAAATATTTGTCCAGTTTGGTATGTGTACATCTATACAACCACTTTATTAATTTCCACACCAAAATATTTTCTTTTTTAGGGTTCCGCGCCTCATTCTGTAAAAACGGAAGCCTTATAGGGGCGCTTTGTTGGCTGTCTGTCCGGCTGTTAAGAAATCTTTTTCTGAAGAACAGATAGACGGATTAAGTTCAAACTGATGTCACGTGTTAAGGAGTGTGGTCCCTAGCAGATGTAAATGTTTTAAGCTTCTAAGTCACTCCAATCAAAAGATACGGCCGTTTGTGTCACACATTTTGATGCTCGACAGCTCACTCATCAAAACCAATAGGGTGCTTCACGTTGACCTAGAATCATGAAAATTGGCAAAAAGCAAGGTTTCACAGTGCAAGTAAAGGAAAAAAATCCGAAAAGGGCTAATTTGTAATTATAGAACACGAAAAAATATTTTTTATCCGTCTGTTTGTCTGTTAAGACCTTTTACCTGTGGAATAGTTTGGCGTATCAATTTCAAATTTACGTCACACAGTAAAGTCTATGGTCCCTTGGCGGTATAAAAGATTTAAGCTTTTACGTCAGTGCAATCAAAACACTGGGTCATTTATGTCACACATTTTGATACAAACTCACTCATAAAAAACCTACACCGTACTTCCCGTTGGCCTAAAATCGTGAACTCGGCAAGAAGCAAATATGTTAAACTGTAATTGTGTCACATAAAAATATTTTTTCCATTTGAACATACATTGCATTCATAATCCGTCACAAGCATTACAGACGAGCATTAATGCATACAAACACAAAATGTGAATTGTAGTCATGTTTCAATAAGCAAGCAAACAATAGTTTATTAAAACTTCCCTCTCTACATATATAAACTGAAGCCCACTCATTTCTTTTTGCATATCCGGGCTAGTCCGAGGAACTAGTGTAGAGATTTTGATACGATCTTGGAATTCCCTGGACCATCTTGTCAGTATCGATATCGATCGCAACCTATAATCGTTAAGATTCTCGATTCCCACGGTGGATGAAGAGTATATATTTCTGACGTTTTGCGAGCACGAATTACTAGCACTGTCAAAAGTCGGCAAAGGAGTGCCTAGCTTCAACAAAGTCAGCCAGCTACTCGTGCTGGCGAAACGCCCTTAGAAAAACCATTACACAAAAGTCGGCCGTAGATCCGGAGACGAAAGCCAAAAGGCAGTGTACCAATCACTGGCCATGAAAGCCTCAATAGTTTTGTAAGTATTCGACAAATTTTTAGTCTGACGTCTGCACTGTACGCACTACCTATGGGTCTACGAAGCTAACTACGAATCTGGTCTAATCTAAACCTCAGTAACTACACGTATGGTAAGATGTTTACCCACAATGAATATAGCCGGTTTCAATTGCCAAAGTGCCATTACCGAATGTTTGGTGGCCTATCATGTTCGATCTAAAAACAGCGTGCATTTTTATTATCCTTCAGTAACCATTACTGCTGTAATAAATATCAAATGATGTAAAAGCTGTTATTTAGAAGTGACCCTGGTGAAGCAGCGAAGCTTTGTGGCAGGCACTGTAAACAGGAGAATGTTGCCTGTTTAACACTTCCTCTCTGTAACAAATATAAGTCATAAAGTGAAAGAACAGTAGCTGTTGGTTTCTTGTTTTTGTTGTTGTGGTCTTCAGTCCAAACACAGGTTTATTACAACTCTCCACGCTAGTCATATCTTGTGAAAGTCACTTCATTTCTTTGTAACCACTGCAGCCTGTATCCAATTCTTGGTGATTATTTAGTCAAGTATAGGTCTCCTCTACAATTTTTAGTGCCAACACTTGCCACCGTTACTAAATTGTCAACTCGTTGTTTATGTACTCTATCAACCGGTTCTTTCTTATAGTAAAGGTTACGCCATAAATTACTTTACTCCCCAATTCCACCAAATACCCTATCCCCCTACCCCCAAATCAGTTATCAGATCTACCCATCTCATCTTCAGCATTCTCCTGCAGCACCACATTTCAACAGCTTCTGTTCCCTTCTCGTCTGAACTGTTGATAGTCACGCTTCACTTTCATAGAATGCTACACTGCAGACAAATACTTTCAGAAAATATTTCCTAACATTCTGTGTTAAAAATTTTTATAGTAACGCTTTTATTGTTACATACAGTCTGCGTTTTATGCCCCCTCTACTTCGGCCATCGTCAGTTATTTTGCAAACGCATACAACAGTAATCATCTAATACTTTTAATGACCCATTTCATAAGATAATTAACTCGGCAACACTTAGATTTACTTTCGCAACATTCTTTTCTTTTTGTTTAGCTTTTGTAAAGGTCATCTTGTAACCTCTATTCAGGACACTATCTATTTCGTTCAACTGTCCGTCCAAGTTCTTTGCCATCTCTGACACACAATGTCATCGGCAAACCTGGAAGTTTGATTCATAGACCCTGAGCTTTAAGTCCCTTTCCAAAGTCCTCCCTGTTTATCTTTGCTGCTTAGTGAATGTACAGAGTGTGGTATTGTCAGAGATCGGGTTGCCACATCAAAGTCGGCAACATGAATTGATACCACAGACACCAGCGAGGGCTCGTTGCAATCTGCAAAGACGTATGGAGGGCGCTCCAGAAGACCACGCCTCCCTCTCAGCAACACTGCACCTTCATGCTGAGGCTAATATAGCGTCGAGCTAGGAACAGCTCTGCCCAGTTCGAGACCTCAACTACAGCAGTCATCATCATCGTATAGGACCAACGAGTAGTTAAATTTTCAGATGCACTTTTAGCGTTGCATTTTGTGCTGCAAGAGAACGGTTTGTTAATATGTGCATCAGTTGATGCTTTGCTAGTCCATAACAGTTTCAAATTATACAGTACTCCTATGGCAAAGAACTATATCAAATTTAAGTAAATTTTATGTTCATTTATGTATTTTAGTGAACTAATATTTCATGTGCCAACGGCCTTGCAGCAGTGGTAATACTGGTTCCCGTCAGATCACCGCCGTTAAGCGCTGTTGGGCGCGGATAGCACTAGGATGGGAGATCACCCGGTCTGCCGAGCACTGTTGGCAAGCAGGATGCACTCAGCCCTTGTCAGCAATCTGAGGGTCTACTTGATTGGGAAGTAGCAGCTCCGGTCTCTTAAACTGACGTACGGCCGGGAGAGTGGTGTGCTGACCACATGCCTCTCCATATCCACATCCAGTGACGCCTACAAGCGGAGGTTGACACGGCGGCCGGTCCACACCGTTGGGCCTTCATAGCCTGTTCGGGCGGAGCTTAGTTTTAATATTTCATGTGTTCTAGTAGGATGGGCCTTCTCCCATGGGAATCAAAGAACTCACAGTCGTAGCCGGGAAGAAAGTAGTTTTGCCTGATTACAACACAGATCAGGGGAAGGCTGCAACTCTGTCGCATTCCCTTCTCTATTATTGTTTATCTTTCATGTCCTTCGACTCTTCTACCTTCAGTTTGCTTTCTGTACTGGTCGTAGCTTTGTAACTGCATTTTACTTTTGATATCATCAGAGTTTGGAAGAATGTGTCCTAGTCAACGTTGTTAATATTGCCAGATTAAATAAATCAACAAAAAAATTATTAAAAGTTTTCCATAAATCACCAAATATTATAAACGTAGGTTTGCCTTTCTACATCTTAGCTTCCGAGTCGTAGGTTCAGTAAAACCTCGCGTGTTTCTACATTTCTCCAGAACACAAAATGATCTTCCCACACGTTGGCTTCTGCCACTAACAGTTCATCAAATTTAATATCTTCTTTGCGGTATATTGCTTACAAGAAAATCTTCCTAGAACTTAAGATTAGAGTTAGGAACTTAAATACTACGTGCTGGAGTACCTAGTAGTAATAATGCTAGTCACAGCACAGATTGTATAAAATCAATGTCCAGAGCAAATTTTTATCACGTCTTGTGGAATGCCGAACAGATTTACCCAAGCTGTTGCGCATCTACCGCATGAAAAAGTGCTCAGTGAACATTCAAAGGTAAGACAACTGTTGGGTAGAACAAGGGGGGCAAATATACGGAAGGACCAAAATAGTGCCTTAAAAGTGACTAAATGTGATTTTCCGTGGATTTCCCAGTTTCCATTGTACGTGGGTACGACGCGCTTAGTTCGCAGACGGAAAATTGAACTTTATCGCACGTAGTTATGTGCAATCAGTTTTGAAATAAGCAGAACGTTGGAGATTAATGTTCTGTGGGTAAACCTGATGTTTAGAGACGGAACAAACTGGACAAGTGCGATGACAGAAGTTGACCAGAAAAAACGAAGCGAGCTATCATTCCCTTGAAGGTATTTAAGGTGACCAACGACAACCTGATATGGGACAATTCTAATTTGTGTTCTCCCTAACTCACGAATTGCTGACAAGTTCACTACAGAGCTGTCTGTGACAGACCGCTGAGATATCATGTCTGCACTCGCGCCGTACGCCGTGTATGGCAGCAACATACAAGCGTCGTACATGGCACATTCGAAATGGGACATCGCTTCCCGTGACTTTTTGGCCACTTAGTTTATATAGGCGACGCCTATTTTCATAACGTTTTAACTATTCGAAAAGTCTGTTCAAACGATTTGTTTATTTCACAGTACCTATCCAATGTTCACACATGGAATTCTTACGAGCTTCACTAGAAATATGAGTGTGTGAGCCGGAGGTAGTTGAGTGACCTAACGTTAGTTGTAGTAATTGAATACAATCACAAAATATGCGGGCTATTTTTCTTTTTTAAGATTGATCGTTCGCAAAACAGAAACCACAGGAAAAATAAATAATTTCCATATACGTTCCAGCAACCTCTCTATATGGTCGCCGCTTCGAGTTGGACATTTGTCGTAGCGTCATCGAAAGCTTTCTGCCAATTCTCTAGGCTGGTTTGAAGCTGTTAGTCTGTACCAAAATACTGTCCTGAAATGAAATGTCGTGTAGTTAGGGTCTGCCGTCGGATAGACCGGTCGCCTGGTGCAAGTCTTTTTCGCTGATGCCACTTCGGCGACTTGCGTGTCGATGATGATGGCGATGAAGACAACACAAAACCCAGTTCCCGAGTGGAGAAAATCTCCAACTCAGCTGGGAATCGAACGCAGGGCCCTCGAATGGCATTCTGCAGCGCTGACTACACAGCTATGGAGGCGGATAGAACTGTCCTCATAGGCAGCGTTTCATGTGGGGAGAAAGATGAAAATCAGAAGGAGTAAAGTCTGGACTGTAAGCTGTGTGATCAAACACTTCCCGTCGAAAACGCTGCAGGGGGCGTCTTTATTGGAGCTGCAGTGTGCTACCGAGAATTTTCATGAAGAAGGACAATGGCGAAGAACAACATAACACTTCGCTTGTTCCGAATTGTCCTTCATAGACGATTTTCTCGAACAGCTTGATCCACTTGCTGAACAAGATCGTCAGTTGACACTCGCTTTCTTCCCTGACCGCCTGCATTATGAGCGTCTGTGCGTCCTGCTTCAAAGTTCCTGCACCATTGCCGCACTTTGCTGTCACGCACTACTATTACGTTATGTGGGCTGCAAGAAATCAGGCGGAATCCCTCAGCATTAGAAAATCGACCGACAGCACGCATGCCATACTTGGCGGAACTCTGTCTTATTCTGGGCATCTGCAACTGCTCATTGTGCGCCCAGAACTGAAAAGTGATCGATAGGCATACTGGGGACAGTGCGCAACACATCTGCAGCTTCATCACGTTTTAACTATATACTTTATACTTATGTGGATATGGTGGTATATAGTTCTGGCAACACCAGCCATGACCTCCTTCTTCTGTGCGGATGCACACATATTCGCCAAACTCTTACGGGTCTTGATAAGAATGTCTTCCACGAGTAATGAGTGTGTTTGCGTGCGACACTAAGAATGTAGTGTGTGGACATACAAGGTGAGAATGTGGGTCCCTCGGGAGTCGTGCGCGAGAGAGTCCCTGCAGTCGCGCTATCCTCTGTGCCCTCGTGGGTCAGATGAATAGAGTGTCTGCCATGTAAGCAGGATATCCCGGGTTCGAGTCCCAGTCGGGGCACATATTGTCACGTGTTCCCGTTGATATATATCAACGCCCGTTAGCAGCTGAAGGTATTTATATAATTCCAATTTCATTTTACTTATGGTTAACGCCTCATCTGATCTTGGGGGGAAAAAATAGCACTCCTACTTGACCTGGTGTCGAAGGATATATGCGGAAGCTCCCCGAATCCACGAGGGGCTTTCAGTAAGTAATGCAACACTTTTTTCTGACAGCAGGTTGGTTTTATTCGCGATTACAATACACCAGATTATTTCTCACACTTCTGGCTACAAAACTTTATTTTTCGACGTAAACTCTGTTCAATGCGATGGCCTGATGCCACCTTAGTGGGAAGGCCTGTATCCCCGGGTGGTATCACTCTACTGGTTGACCTCGGGGTCAACGTCTTGCTGCATCAATAACCTCCCCATCATGCATGTACTGCTTCCCGCGCCGCAGAGTGCATCCTTCGTCAGGCCAAACAGTATCTCACCATTTTCCACGCCAATTCCGCATATTTTCAACCGAAACTGGCCGAGAAAAAAAAATTGCATTACTTATTGAACGATCCTCGTACATTTATCTCTTGTGTGTTGCGATATCGGTTTTAAGAAGACAGAAGGCGTGGAGGAGAAATATGTCGAGGAAGCGACTTTCCCAGAATCCCACTTGGAAGACAAAGCACAACTATTACTGTAAGTTAGGACGAGTGCCGACGCTGTGCGCCCCGGGGCCCGGCATTCCGGCAGGACTCAGAACAGAGGAGAGCAGAGAAGTCTCCAGGCAGCGGCGGCCTATATTTTGAGAGTCGGCGGCCGACCGCGCCGTGGGCGGAGGGGGAGGGGGAGGGGGAGGGGGAGGTTGAGGTGGGTGTGGGGGTGTGTGGTAATGACACGGCGGGACCCGACGCCGACGCCGAAGCCGGGACCCGGAATGCGCGCCTGCGGCCACGCCACGGCCGGCGACGCCCACATCTGCCGGAGTCCGCCGCGGACCCACCCGCAGATTCGCAGTGCTCGGCCTACCTGACCGCCGACAACGGCGCGCGCCTTTGTCTCTCGCTGACCTACCGGCATCCCTTCGAGGCGATATCAACGCACGCCTGTGTAAGTGCACATACTCTCTTAGATAAACACACACACACACACACACACACACACACACACACACACACACACACTGGATTCAACAGAAACAAGAGTAACTTCAGGTGTGCCCCAGAGCAGCGTAATAGGTCCTCTGCTTTTTACGATTTACATAAACGATCTGGTTGATGGTATTGACAGCGGCCTTAACTGTTTGCCGATGATGCTGTAGTCTAAAGTAGTATCACACGAAAGTTGTGAATGAATCAGTGAGGATTTTCAGAAAATAAATGCCTAGTGTAATGACTGGAAGTTATCTCTCGGTATTAGTAAGTGTAACCTACAGCGTATAACAGGGCGAAAATCCCCAGTAATGTATGAGTACAAAATAAATGATCAGTCTTTGGAAGCGGTAACATCAGTGAAGTATCTGGGTGTGACTATTCGAAATAATCTCAAATGGAATGATCACAATTACACAAGTAACGGGTAAGGCGAACTCTATATTGCGGTTTATTGCTAGAATCTTGAAGCGATGCAGTCCTTCAACAAAGGAAATAGCTTACAATACGTTAGTTCATCCAGTCTTAGAGCACTGTTCGTCTGTATGGGACCCCTAACAGTTGGGTCTGATTCAAGAGATTGAGAAGGTCCAAAGAAGAGCGGCAAGATTCGTGAATGGTACATTTAGCCATCGCGAGAGCGTTACAAATCTCATAGAAAGTTTGAAGTGGGACACACTTGCAGATAGACGACGCGCTGGACAGAAGAGCCTGCTCAATAAATTCCGAAATCCAATCTTCACCGAGGATGTAGAGCATATATTACTACCACCAACTTTCAAATCGCGTAATGATCATCATTCAAAGATAAGGGAAATAAGAGCTCGTACTGAGGCGTTCAGACAGTCGTTTTTCCCTCGCGCGATTCGCGAGTGGAACGGAGGGGGGGGGGAATATGACTTTGGCGCGAATTGTGCCCTCCGCCACACACCACTTGGTGCCTAGCGGAGTATATATGTAGATGTAGAAATCGGTACATGTAATACACATCTAGAGACAAACACGTGGCAACAATTTAGGAAACAACGGATGATTTATTCAACAGAAAGAGCTTCACAAATTGTGCAAGTCAACAACACGTTGGTTCACGCAAGAATTGTTGGATGTCCTCGTGGGAGATATCGTGCCAAATTCTGTCCAGTTGCCAATTGGCGCGTTACATCGCCAAAATCCCGGGCTGGTTGGAGGCCCCTACCCATAATTCTCCCAACGCTCTCAGTTAGGGAGAGATCCGATGGTCTTATCGGCCAAGCTAAGGTTCGTCAAGAACGAAGACAAGAAATAGAAACTCTCGTTGTGTACGGGTGGGTAGAGCAACGAAAAGGGGCGTAGAAAATCGTCGAAATGCCACTGTGCTATAACGGTGGCGCGGGTGACACCCAAACGCTATGTAGGGGTGGGTATTATCTTGCCATGAAAAGCAACGGAACGGGTCGTAGAATATCGTCGAAATGCCACCGTGCTATAAGGGTGGCGCGGATGACACCCAAACGGGTCCTGCTTTGAAATGAAATGGCTCCCGAGACCCTCATTCCTGATTGTCGGACCATACGGCGGGCGGCAGTCATGCTGGTACCTCACAACTCTCTGGGACGCCTCCAGATGCGTCTTTACTGTTCGTCGGGGGTCAATTCGAAACGGGACTCGACACTGAAGAAAGTTCTACTCCATCAATGAGATTCCAGGCCGAAGAAGTGTCTCGAGACGCCCCGGTCAGCTGTGGGGTACCAACCTGACAGTCGGCCGCCATGCGCCTCGACAACCACGAGCAATGGTCTGAGTTTCTTTTCTTTTTTTTTTTCATAGCAGATTCCCTTTGGTTGTCATCCGCGACAGCCTTAGAGAACAGCGTCACGTCGACGATATTCTATGCCCCGTTTTGTTGTCCGTCATGGCATGCCATCCTGGACTCACATTTCAGCGAGATAATGCCCTCCCGCACATGGCCAGAGTAGCTGCTGTTTGTCTTCGTCCTCCTTGCCAAACTCTGCCTTGGCCAACAAGGTCGCCGGATCTCTCCCAAATTGAGGACATTTGGATGGCCGTAAGCACTATGGGACGTAACATCTGAGGTCATCAGTCCCCTAGTCTTAGGACTACTTAAACCTAACTAACCAAAGGACATCACACACATCCATGCTCGAGGCAGGATTCGAACCTGCGACCGTAGCAGCAGTACCGTCCCAGGTTGAAGCACCTAGAACCGCTCGGCCACAGCGGCCGGCGAGGACGTTTGGAGAATCGTGGGGAGACCCCTCCAACCATCTCAGGATTTTGAGGTTTTAACACGCCGATTGAACAGAATTTGCCACCATATCTCTCAGCAGGAGATCCAACAACAGTCAATCAAAGCCATGCCGAATAACTACTTGCATAAGGGCCAGAGATCGACCAATGCGTTATTGACTTGGCCAATTTGTGAAGTTCTTTCTCTTGAATGAATCATCAGTTTTTTCTGAGATTGAAGTCATTTGTCTGTCTATACATGCACATCACATCCACCGACTTACGTCTCCATTACGATAATTCCTTAATGGTACATCCTTTTTCTTTCTTACAGTGTAGTCGCAGTAATGAGTCCATTCATATACAGGATGTAAACTATAACTGCTCACAACGTACCACAGTGATATAGAGGACGCCGAGGCGAACTCTTTAATATAGGACACTTGTGGTCTATCAAGTCGGAAAAGTACCTCAAACCTACACAAACTATCTAAGCTACAGCGCATGCACGTACGTGCGATTTGAAACACTCTCTCGCTTTCTTCGCGCAACGTATTAGTCCCAGAGAAAAAACGATCAGACTTATAGTAAATTGTTTAAACTAGCACTGCGTTATGTTTTCGCTAGGGACTGCAGTTTTCAATTTATTCAAGAAAAGCGTACAGAAGTGACCTACAGACGCGTCTCCGTCCCCTACACTCAATCCGCACCGGTCAGAATTTGTAGTACATTGCTCATGGCACTCTCTCCTACCACTGTGAAAAAATTTACTGCTACAGAACTGCTTTTCGTTTTCGATCTTTTTCGGTTTTCATTATTAAGTGGGCTGTTATGCCACTGGCATATTCGGTTATTAAGTTGAAATTATTAATATTAACTTTCCCGTGAGGGCAATGAAAGAAAGGAAGATTCTTGTAAAATAATTACGTTTAAATACAGTTCGAGCCGCGCGGGGTAGCCGCCCATTATGATAAAAAAACAGATGGCTGTCCTAATAATCTATGCTCATGACAATCATAATAACGATTATACGTGTCCTGTCTTGTGAATGTACACCTGAATATGTGATTTGAAATCACGAAACGGTCGTGTTCCTGCGAAATTTCGTATACAGCTCAGAGCGGTTTATTTCAGAAACATGGGTTACTTAAAATGGCTCTGAGCAGTATGGGACTTAACATCTGAGGTCATCAGTCCCCTGGGTTACTTAAGCTGCAGTTGCTGTCAACAGAAAACTATTCTATAACATAGTTTTCCTGTGTGTGTTCCCAGTCACACAGCACGGGGGAACGGTTTTTATGGCACTTATCTAAGTAATTCCACGCAACATATGATTTCTGCCCCC
Organism: Schistocerca piceifrons; assembly: GCF_021461385.2. Taxonomy (NCBI): domain Eukaryota; kingdom Metazoa; phylum Arthropoda; class Insecta; order Orthoptera; family Acrididae; genus Schistocerca; species Schistocerca piceifrons. The sequence continues at coordinate 432,050,762 of NC_060141.1, forward strand.
CCCCTCCCCGTTTTTATTGCATTTTACCAGTTACAATACTCTGGTAACTTCTGGCGTCCGGTCGTGATATCCGTTGTTTTTCGCCTTTTTTGGTCCCTTTTATTCTTTTGTCGTGGAACCTTTGATCTCATTAACTTTTTTTTTGTTTTTTTTTTTTAAGTAACGTCGTGTTGTCTCTCTTGATTTATTTTAATTATTTAGAAATTTTAGCTGCATGATTCCTTATCTGACATTTTCAGACTTGAGGATTCCCTTCATTTCTCGGGGAACACAATACTTTCATTATTATAGTTTACACCAGATGATGGAACTTCAAGTGTTCCCAAACTGCTCATGTACACAATAAAAGATGACGAATTAAGCAGCTGTTGTGCGGTTTCTTCATTTTACAAAATGGACTTATGCAGTTGCCGCTGCCCGATAAGAAGAACTCTTTATTTCAAAAACGGTTGAGCGTTTATATGGGAGCGAAAATCTGTTGTGGAAATGAAAACCGGCAGCTATAACCGGATTTGCAGCATACATTTTGTAGTGTTTACATGGCCAGCCAGAAGCGATATTGCGAAATTGATTCGCGAAATACGGTTTTGGGAGCCCCATGTAAGCATAGTGACTGTGACCGCAGCATAACTCGCAGTCATCATCCATGATGGATAAGTCGAACAGGGCCTTTATGTTGGCGTCCAAGGTCACCTGACCTCAATGCTCAGGGTTCGCGTGTTTGAGATGAAAGCAAATGGCTCCAAGCGCTATGGGACTTAACATCTGAGGTCATCAGTCCCCTAGACTTAGAACTACTTAAACCTAACTAACCTAAGGACATCACACACATTCAGGCCCGAGGCAGGATTCGAACCTGCGACCGTAGCAGCACCGCAGTTCCGGAATGAAGCGCCTAGAACCGCCCGGCCACAGCGGCCGACTGTTTGAGATCATCTCATAAGTGAAGTTTATAGCATCTCCACATCACTCCCAGCAGGACCATGTGCAGTCAAGTACAGTGTGTGTGTGGTGTGTGTGTGTTGTGTGTGTGTGTGTGTGTGTGTGTGTGTGTGTGTGTGTGTGAGTGAGAGAGAGAGAGAGAGAGAGAGAGAGAGAGAGAGAGAGAGAGAGAGAGTGAGAGAGGGGGGGGGAGGGGGAGAGGGAGGGGGGTCTGTAAGTTGGACAGGAGAGCCGAAGTGAAATGGATTGGCGGCAACACAAAGAGCGGCGTGGCGCCTTGAGCAGGGGGCGGATGGGCGCGGGGGCGGAGGCGGGGGGCAGAGCGCGGCTGGTAATGATACGGAGCAGGACCAGAGGCCGGCGCCGGTCGCGCCAGGGGCGCTGTCTGACGTCTGGCCGCGAAAACGCGCCGCGCTGGGCAGCTTTCTGCAGCCTCACCGTCCGCAGGTAAGCCCCGGCCAGGCGTTCGGCGCCAGCAGTCAGGAACACTGATATCGACGTCTCAGGAGATATCAGGATAGGGCTGTTTACTGATATACCCGTGCGAGCTGGCTCGCGCTCTCGCCACGGCAATGAGCAATAGACCCGCTCACGGAGCGTAAAGTAGAAGGAGGGGTGGAGGGGCAGGAGGGGGAAGTAAGGATGAGGGGAGGGGTGAGAGGAATCGGAATAAGGTAGCTCCGCATGAGAAACTGTCAACGAGTGTATTCTATGGTCACTAATGTGAGTACACCGGAGATGTATCCACTCATCTACATCTACATCTACATTGATACTCCGCAAGCCACCCAACGGTGTGTGGCGGAGGGCACTTTACGTGCCACTGTCATTACCTCCCTTTCCTGTTCCAGTCGCGTATGGTTCGCGGGAAGAACGACAGTCTGAAAGCCTCCGTGCGCGCTCTAATCTCTCTAATTTTACATTCGTGATCTCCTCGGGAGGTATAAGTAGGGGGAAGCAATATATTCGATACCTCATCCAGAAACGCACCCTCTCGAAACCTGGCGAGCAAGCTACACCGCGATGCAGAGCGCCTCTCTTGCAGAGTCTGCCGCTTGAGTTTATTAAACATCTCCGTAACGCTATCACGGTTACCAAATAACCCTGTGACGAAACGCGCCGCTCTTCTTTGGATCTTCTCTATCTCCTCCGTCAGACCGATCTGGTACGGATCCCACACTGATGAGCAATACTCAAGTATGGGTCGAACGAGTGTTTTGTAAGCCACCTCCTTTGTTGATGGACTACATTTTCTAAGCACTCTCCCAATGAATCTCAACCTGGTACCCGCCTTACCAACAATTAATTTTATATGATCATTCCACTTCAAATCGTTCCGTACGCATACTCCCAGATATTTTACAGAAGTAACTGCTACCAGTGTTTGTTCCGCTATCATATAATCATACAATAAAGGATCCTTCTTTCTATGTATTCGCAATACATTACATTTGTCTATGTTAAGGGTCAGTTGCCACTCCCTGCACCAAGTGCCTATCCGCTGCAGATCTTCCTGCATTTCGCTACAATTTTCTAATGCTGCAACTTCTCTGTATACTACAGCATCATCCGCGAAAAGCCGCATGGAACTTCCGACACTATCTACTAAGTCATTTATATATATTGTGAAAAGCAATGGTCCCATAACACTCCCCTGTGGCACGCCAGAGGTTACTTTAACGTCTGTAGACGTCTCTCCATTGATAACAACATGCTGTGTTCTGTTTGCTAAAAACTCTTCAATCCAGCCACACAGCTGGTCTGATATTCCGTAGGCTCTTACTTTGTTTTTCAGGCGACAGTGCGGAACTGTATCGAACGCCTTCCGGAAGTCAAGAAAAATAGCATCTACCTGGGAGCCTGTATCTAATATTTTCTGGGTCTCATGAACAAATAAGGCGAGTTGGGTCTCACACGATCGCTGTTTCCGGAATCCATGTTGATTCCTACATAGTAGATTCTGGGTTTCCAGAAATGACATGATACGCGAGCAAAAAACATGTTCTAAAATTCTACAACAGATCGACGTAAGAGATATAGGTCTATAGTTTTGCGCATCTGCTCGACGACCCTTCTTGAAGACTGGGACTATCTGCGCTCTTTTCCAATCATTTGGAACCCTCCGTTCCTCTAGAGACTTGCGGTACACGGCTGTTAGAAGGGGGGCAAGTTCTTTCGCGTACTCTGTGTAGAATCGAATTGGTATCCCGTCAGGTCCAGTGGACTTTCCTCTATTGAGTGATTCCAGTTGCTTTTCTATTCCTTGGACACTTATTTCGATGTCAGCCATTTTTTCGTTTGTGCGAGGATTTAGAGAAGGAACTGCAGTGCGGTCTTCCTCTGTGAAACAGTTTTGGAAAAAGGTGTTTAGTATTTCAGCTTTACGCGAGTCATCCTCTGTTTCAATGCCATCATCATCCCGTAGTGTCTGGATATGCTGTTTCGAGCCACTTACTGATTTAACGTAAGACCAGAACTTCCTAGGATTTTCTTTCAAGTCGGTACATAGAATTTTACTTTCGAATTCAATGAACGCTTCACGCATAGCCCTCCTTACGCTAACTTTGACATCGTTTAGCTTCTGTTTGTCTGAGAGGTTTTGGCTGCGTTTAAACTTGGAGTGGAACTCTCTTTGCTTTCGCAGTAGTTTCCTAACTTTGTTGTTGTACTCACGGTTGCCTTTCGTTATTAATTTATTTTCTGACAAGGGACCCTGTGAGTGCGAGGTCGCAAAAGTCCATTGATGTTGATGACATTCGACGCTCCACATATTGTCTACCATGCAATCAAAATATTGGCTGCCAGTGGCTGCAGGTAGCGGAGCTGGAAGTATCCAGTGGTGAGCACAGCGTGAGACTACGGAGCGTAGTTTAACTGCTTAGTCGACGACTAATTCACGACAGTGCTACAGTGAGAGCAATGGCAACAGTAAGCAAAGCAAACACTGCATTATACCTACAGCAACAGTTACGGAAATTGAGATTTCGCCGGAAAGGAAACTAAGAAATTTCGCAGAGTGAGAAAGAAGTGGCAGATGAAATGTTAGCGTTTCTGAGTCAGTGTAATGTGTGTTGTATACGACAATGTACGTGAGAAGTACGATGATGACGACACGTGCTTTACAAGCGAAAGTGATATTGAAACAGGTGTCGATCCATGCAGTTCACAATCCTTGTCGAACAGATAGCTACAAATCCGTCTTCAGCGAAACGTAGTAAAAGGTCAATCGTTGTCCACGGAGCATGATTACATACATCGAAGATCATCCGCAGCATATAAAAAAACAATTATGAACAGATTTCTAATAAGTCCGCAGCAATATGGCCGTATAGGGCACAAAAGAAACTACAGACATTCAAGGGAAGACAAGGCGCACTTGTTACAAAAACTGGTGTTTGCGCGTTTCAAGGATGCTCGATACAGTTCACAGGATGTGCACGATAGTGACCTACTACATTATGCATATCAAATTATGAGCGACATAGGTTATAGTGATTTCAAGGGAAGCAATGGATGCTTGCGTAACTTCAAACCGTCCTACAGAATTGGAAAACGTAAGATAGCGAAATTTTAAAGCAAGTGTCAACTTCACGATGCACAGCAAACTGCAGAATCGGCCCTGAAATTTGTAGATGAGATAAACAAACTTATTCGCTCAGTAAGGAATTTGTTTTTCAACTCCCACCACTCGGGATTTGAAGACGAAATGCATAAGAAAGTAACCTTGGAAATTAGAGGTACCAAGAGATTTGTATCAAGACCAACTAACATCAATGCCTTAACACATTCGTGTATAATTATGCCGATAGGTAATGTGGACGGTAAATTGGCTGGAAAGTTATTTGCCTTTGTGACAAGTTGAAGGTGCTCTGCCACCTGTAATTCTTATCGTGTGCATGATCTTCCATGGGCAATGGGGAATATTTGCGCCACAGCAAGCAAGAGCGGGAAAATGGGCGTAAGAGAACAACCATGGTATGGGCACTACTTTTGACCAACAGCTGATCAAAATAACTAGCTTCTGTTTGATACCTGGTCTGTGTATAAAAGTCGTACTCCTTAAGAGCAAACTATTGCTCCTGAAAAGTGTGTGAAATTGCAGTTCATAGCACCTGGAATCACTTGACAAACTCAGCCTCTGAATTTTGTTTTTTCCGTGCCTATAAAACATATTATCACACTATCTGCAGCTACGCCTTAAGGAGAGCCAGTTTCACTGTAAGCTCCAGGACAGAATGTTTCGCATTCGGTTGCACGCCATACTATCACACTATCTGCAGCTACCCATTAAGGAGAGCCAGTTTCACTGTAAGCTCCAGGACAGAATGTTTCGCATTCGGTTGCACGCCATCACGCTTCACCCCGTTACAGCAATATTTCTCTACATGCGTTCTCTAAGGGTGGATACGTAGCTGAACGTCCAGCACCGTCTGCAACTCCCAAGGAGTTCGCCTTTGATCCTGACGGTGTGATCACTGTGGCGCGCCATTTCTCATTCGGTGTTCATTGCGCATGTTAGTGGTTTGTTTTTAACATTTCTTAACTGTCGACGATGTCCATTTTGTGAAGTGTAATACGTGCATCCCACAGAAGATTGATCTCTGCAGCTCCCGGGCACTCATTTCCTGACGTAAGTGTTAACACAATGCTTTCAAATGGGCCTTACTGAAGATTTAACTTGCGACTCGCACTCATTCCTTGTAAGACAGTTACACTGATGAGAAATGACAATGAAATTACTCTTACATTTTAAAAGATCAAGCGAAGACCATGGGCAGTTATGTACGAAACATTATATGTCTTACGACTTATGTAATCTTGTGTTAAACGACCTTTTCGGATGCAGTTTAAACTGACGTCAACTTGTGACCAGTATAGCCACACACTAAACAGAAAATCACTGGATGTTAATGATTAGTACTTATTTTGCTTTTGACTAAAACTTCAAACTATTGTACCACCTTTTGAGCACTGCTGACTCGAAGACAAGCGCTTAAGTTGAAATACGTCAGTAACCTTCTGTGGATAGGTTTCATTCCTTTCACTGCGTAAAAACGTCATCAGACAAGTATGTACGTCCAAACATTGACACAATCGTAGGTGCAAACTTTCAATGTCAGGGGTATGTATGTTGAGGAAAATTTTTATACAAATCTATGAGATGTACTTTTTTATGAAATTTAACACACAACTGCCTGTCACACTGTAGGTCTCTAAGTTCTAACTGTAGCCGGGCATCCTACACTGACGCACTATAAATTGGTGATAGTGTGTCTGTCCTTGGCTTTGAAGTTACTCATCAATTTAAAATAAGTTACTCATCACTTTAAGCATTGCGCCATAAGTATACAGTAGTGGATATCAGTATCAAGGGAGCGTTCCTACGAAAGTTGTATACAATGTATGAAGCATACATGTATCGAATTTACTATAAAAAGTAGTTGATACATATAAGACACAACCAATCATGACGGGATCACATAGTATCTTTCGTATCGCAAGTAACAAAATAAGACGTTTGCATTTCCTGAATGGAAACTGGTCTGATGGCACTCTCTCTCCTTCTGTGTTATTGCATTGTTAGTATTTTGTCCAATCTGCGTTCTTCCTGATTACCTCAAAATTTCTCTTCGGCATTGATTTTGTCAGGGCTTTTTGTGCTTCCAGTGAAATTGTCACCCACTCTTCTCGCATCGCTCTTTTCAGCTTACATACGGCCTCAAATTGCCTCCCATTGTGATGAACACGCCTTGTAAGTATTCTCCAAAGGTTTTCCACGGTTTTTAAATCGAGACTAGGTGCAGGCCATGGCAAGACACAAATATCTTTTATCTTTAAATCACTTTTTTGCTGTAGCAGGATCATGCACAGATGCATTATCTTATGGAAGTATTACACGCTCGTCCTCTAGGTCCTCATACATTCTAATCTATTCTCTCTCTAGCATCTCCGTGAACATATCACAGTTCATTCTAGTGTTCACCCAAGCAAAGCGTCATTTAAGTTTACGGCAAAAGGCTGCCCAAATCATAGCACTTCCACCACCAAAATTTCTGCTAATTCTTGCCTGCTGCTCTGTACTCAGATCATGCCAACAATACTGAAATCCATCAGGACCATCTAAATTAAACTTCTTCTCATGACTGAAGATTACTATATCCCATTCTCAAGTAGGTGATAGGTGATTTTCAGCAAACTCAAATGTAGCCTGTTTATGTTTGGGTGTTAGAGCAGGTTTCTGCAGTCGTTTCATGAATGCAAGAAGTCTGCCATACACGTCTGGCATATACTGGCATCTGTAAATCAGCAATAAGCTGAGAAGAATAACAGTTTCTGGCCCTTCTGGCCCTTGCTTGGTGCGAAAGTAATCGTTTCGATGCCTCAGATAATTTTCTGCTTTTCCCATATTTCCGCTCTGTGCAGTCATGCACCCATTCTAATGAAATTATAAATCATTGTACTTTAACGGTCCATCTTCTCGGCTGTTTGACGATTAGAGTCCCATTTCCCTCTAAGCAAAAATTTTTTGTTTTTTCGTCACATGAAACTTTTCCGCGTGGCAGTATCACAATCGTGGCTTACGTACACAATACGCATTGTCACCAATGGTGCCTGTTTTCTGTCTGCAGGAAAGACACGTACGCACACACTAACACCGTACAGAGCCGACTGCCTTTGCACCGAGTTCCAGTCTCCACCACGTGAATGTCTTTTTATATTCTATATTATGGGATACCATTTGACTGCAATCAAATGGGATACCATTTGACTGCATTTGTCAGTATACCAGATCTCATGTTATTGCCTATACACTGTGCACAACTATTCCAATCGACAATGTTAACTCTCCTGCAAACATTGATGCCTATATACTGATTTCCACTACTGTGTACGCTTGTGTCTGAGGTTACGGGCAACATTAACATGGCGATTCCTCTGAAGACAGCGTACAGTTCGCAGTTCTCCAGCTCTGCATAACGACGCCTCACCGTCGCATTTTGCCGCGAGCGCTCACTACCAGGCGGCGTGCGGGCGTGCGGGCGCTAGCGCTTGTGTTCGCCTAGCTGCCTCCTGGACAGGCCTGACCTAGGAGATACACTCCACACTGCAGGTCCTCGGGATGAGGCTGTTCCTGCCGGAAAGAGTCTTCCGATCGCAACTCTAACAGAAGTCGCGACGGTAGATAATTGCTGTGACGTGCAGGAAGACCTTTCAGAGGATCAACGCTTGATTCAGTGACCGCCAAGTGTCCTTCAACATAACAAAATGTTATACATTTCCCATAAATAGGCGGAAAGACACGTTGCTGTATAATCAAATGGTTCAAATGGCTCTGAGCACTATGGGACTCAACATCTGAGGTCATCAGTCCCCTAGAACTTAGAACTACCTAAACCTAACTAACCTAAGAACATCATAAACATCCATGCCCGAGGCAGGATTCGAACCTGCGACTGTAGCAGTCGCGCGGTTCCGGACTGAAGTGCCTAGAACTGCACGTCCACCGCGGCCGACGTTGTATAATCACACAGCTGTCCAACAGTCATTGGATTTGTCATATTCATTACGTATTTTATGCGCACAGTGTGTTAAAGATGGGACGTACATGTAAAACTAATCACATGAAAGCTTCAGTGGAGGAGACGTCAGAAAGTGTGGTCCACCCACGAGAGAGGTAGCTTACAGTTGCCTCGTTCGACAGCTACATGAGCATAGGTCGTCAGTCACCGTCTACATCTACATAAATACCTCACAAGCCACCGTATGCTACATGGCGGAGGGTACCTTGTACCACTACTCATAATTTCATTTCCTGTTACGCTCGCAAACGGAGCGAGAGAAAAAACAACTGTACAGAGAGTGATTCTTATTCACTTTTAAAAATCCCCGACGCTTTTTAGATGACGCTGAGACAAGTAATTTAAGTCACAAGGGGCGGAAAATGTTCGGAAATATGCCAAAAGCGGATGACAAGTGGTGAACATGTGACGTCACCAGATTACGTATTTCACCGGTCGTGCAGCGATTGGGTTTGTCCATCCTACCCTCACCTGAAGGGGGCAACGCTAAATATCGCTTCACTAGGCTACTCTGTTTACGAACGCTTTTTGTAAATGTGATCTGTTGTAAACGTAGAATTTACAAAATTATTGTCCTCGTTGTAACCGAGCAATAGCTATTACTATGTTGTGTTTCTTTCCTTTTTTACCTACTTTTTTTTTTTGTTTATAGACTCTATTAAGTAAACACCACGTAGGTAATTTACTCGTAGAGGTGCAGTTCTGAAGTGTATACTTATTTACCTGTGACGCAACAGGTAGGTTTTTTGTTGTATTGTACTTTGCAATTAACTAGCGGAGACCGCAAGACCGGTAAATAAAATAATAAATCTTACCTCAATATAAGCAGATAGCTGTCTAACGCAATGCAAAAAAGAAAAGACTGCCAGCCAGACGCAAGATCGAATCCTGAGCTGCACGCACTTAACTCGTGCACATAACTCCGGAGCCAAATCGACGTGAACACTTGACTTGGGTTGGGATGATTAGGTGCAACACACCGATAGGCTCCACCGCTGCAACGTAATCCACTTTTTCGCGAAGCATCTCCGTGATACACGTGTGTTCATCCAACGTATCGGCAACACATATAGAAAGAAGTCTCGTAATCGCTTCGATGTCTGCCTTTAATCCGATCTGACGGGGATTCCAAATACTCGAGCACTACGCGGGAAGGGGACAGACTAGATTTCTAAATGGGGTCTCCTTTATAGATCAGCTACATTTTCCTGTAATGCACCCATTAAATCGAAATCAACCATTCGCCTTCCCAACTACAGTCCTTACGTGCTCGTTCAGTTTCATATCGTTTAGTAGTGGGAGTGTCCGCCTGCTTAGCTGGGTGGTAACGTGCTTGCCTCCCGTGCAGCGGGCCCGGGTTGAACTCCCGGCCGGGTCGGGGATTTTCTCCGCTCGTGGACTGGGTTTTGTGTTGTCCTCATCATCATTTCATCCTCATCAGTGGCACGCAAGTCGCCCAGTGTGGCGTCGACTGAAATAAGACTTGCACTCGGCGGCCGAACTTACCCCGATGGGGTCTCCCGGCCAACAATGCCATACGCTCATTTCATTTTTTAATTTTTATTTTATTCTTTGCAGTGGCAGGGGCATGAGGGACTGGACCAACGAGGAGTGGGACCGCGTGCTCTTTTCGACTGAGAGCAGATTCAACCTGCGTAGTTACTTTGGACGTGCCCTCAAATGGCGAGACCTGGGAACACGTAATGCACGCATGAACATTGTCCAACATGATCATTTTTGTAGTCCAGATGTTATGGTGTGCGGAGGCATAGTGTTACATGGGTGCACTGACCTCCAAATCTATGGACGCGGTACACTCACCAGGCAACGTTTTTTGTGGCAGTGTACTACCTCCCCATATGCGTCTTTCCAGGGCTGCATTCGGTCATTACTTCATTTTTATGGATGTCAATGCGGGATCGCATCGAACAGCGTAGGTAGAAGTGGGTCTAGGAACAAAAGGATGCCGGCCGGTGTGGCCGAGCGATTCTAGGCGCGTCAGTCTGGACCCGCGCGACTGCTACGGTCGCAGGTTCGAATCCTTCCTCGGGCATGGATGTGTGTGATATCCTTAGGTTAGTTAGGTTTAAGTAGTTCTAAGTTCTAGGGGACTGATGACCTCAGATGTTAAGTCCCATAGTGCTCAGAGCCATTTTGAACAAAAGGATATTCGGCTAATGGACTGGGCTGTCCGTTCCCCCGACTTAAATGCCATGAGTACGCGTGGGGCGGATTGGGGAGAAGCACTGTAGCACGTCTACGTGCACCAACAACCATTCAGTACTTCTCAACCGCACTGGTCCAGGAATGGAACGCTCTACCACAAGAACTCCTTACTAACCTTGTGGGCAGCACGGGAACACGTTGCAGAGTATGCATTGACGTCCGTGGTGATCACACATCGTATTAAGAACCAAGTGCAGTCTTTTGTAATGTCCAGGTTGGTTGGTTGGTTCGTTTGTGGAGAGGACCAAACAGCGAGGTCAGCGGTCCCATCGGACTAGAGAAGGATGGGGAAGGAAGTGGACCGTACTCTTTTAATGAACCATTCCCGCATTTGCCTGAAGTGATTTAGGGAAATCACGCAAAACCTAAATCAGGATGTCCGGACGCGGGTTTGAACCGTCGTCCTCCCGAATGCGAGTCCAGTGTGCTAACCACTGCGCTGCCTCTCTCGGTAATGTCCAGGGGACCATCGCGAATCGTGGTGTTTTTAGGGTAATTATTGTCTTTGAATAAATGTATCATTTATGATAGTCTCACAGCACATTTCTTTCAGTTACATTCTTTATTATATTGTAGCAGTTCTTTCTACGTGTGGTCCAAGTTTAATCGAGATATGTTACTTGGCAGTGGCACAAAATGGTTCAAATGGCTCTGAGCACTATGGGACTTAACAGCAATGGTCATCAGTCCCCTAGAACTTAGGACTACTTAAACCTAACTAACCTAAGGACATCATACAACACCCAGTTATCACGAGGCAGAGAAAATCTCTGACCCCGCCGGGAATCGAACCCGGGAACCCGGGCGCGGGAAGCGAGAACGCTACCGCACGACCACAAGCTGCGGACGCAGAGGCACAGCATGCGAAACTTATTCTCACGCCCTTGAATTTTGCACACGAGTTTACCTAATACAAAACAGAAATCATTCGGATGAACATTTGTGACAGGGGAAGACTGTGACCAAGCGAAGTTAAAATCCAGAACACTCCGGCAGTGTGCAGCCAGCTGAGCTATCCGAGAAGACCTCACTTAGCGTACAACCTGTGGATTGCATCCACGCTGTAAGGTCTCCCGTGATGTTTCAGGGCTGACAACTCCGCCATTAATACGAATGTACTTCGTCTGCTTTACATCGATGAAGTTGTGGTTAAGGTCAATTCTAATCCTGGTGCTGGTACAAATTATTTTCGCCGGTGTTCGACCAACAAGGAAGGAGAAGTGCAGTTACCAGACGAGGTTAATTTTCTAGCCTTTCCGCAGAATCTCACTAGACGGGGACGTGTTACAATGAAGGTGATCCGTCCTTCGGATGGTGACATTAGGCTCGGCGGCCCCCGTGGTGCTATTCGAGAAGAGTAGGCCATCTGTCGATGTGGATTATACTCTCTATTTCCCTCATAGTCATCGAACAACAAAAATACACCACACTTCATTTGCGCTCGTCACAGTCACCTACATGGAATATGTGGGTGTAAAAGTGATAACTAGCGGGAACAACGCAACCCTTTCCAATTAGACAGTTGAACCCATCCCTGCGGCCGTCCCACATAACAGAGCAACGTGATTTTACTACGGTCAAAGCCTCCACTATATCGTTTCTTCCAAAATTTCTTCCTGCATCATTGTGACGAAGCCTATGCCGACTCTGGTACGTCCAGAGAGAAGTCATTGGCGCCTGAAACTTTGTGCTGGTTATTTAAGCGTATTCGGATAGTGCAATCAGTATCGCACAGCCCACAGAAGGTAGGAATGCGGAACACAGTTTTGACTTGTCAAATGTCACATGGTATAAAATTGAGACATTCTGAATTACCACTCGGCGTTATTCAATGTAGTAATCATGCGCCTAGCCTTTCGAACAGTACCCAAAAGCGACTAGTTTACAAACGTAACACAATCCGCTATGTAACTCTTACAACGATCCAATGAAATGAGACCTTGCATTGGAAGAGTCTTTCATTTCCGCTGGGTCAATATCATGCAGGAGGCATCCGACTGGCACGGAAAACCATTGTCCTCTTGTGTCTCAAATATTGACTGAGCTGTGTTTTGTAATCGAAGAGTAGAGAACGTGAGAGAGAAATGTATGGCTACTCTGCTGTTGCTTAATACTACCTGTCGCAGTTTTTCCATTTTCCCGGGAAGCCTGTAATAAAAGCCACAACAGTTACTGTTGTGATACTAGATTTTTCGAAGAATCGATCGCGTAGTTGTTCATTTTGTTTATCCATCACAATTATTAGCAGAAAATCTATTGATATTGTCATTTATTGGTTGTAGCAGTCCATCTAGACCTAAGGTGAAAAGAAACTATTCTTTTTATTTTTTCGTACTTTAATGAATTTTCTTAACGGATGCCATGTTCACCACACTTTCGTTAAAATGGATAGGATCTACGTTTGCACAGCCAAAAAAATATGCTTTTCAAAGAACCACGTGCCCCTTCCCTCGTTTACGAAATGTTACTAGTGTCCTAGTTATATGTGACATCACACACAGACAGACACACACACACACACACACACACACACACACACACACACACACACGTACGCATGCACACATGCATACACACTCACTTTGTAACTTTGCGCATACACGACCCTGTGAGGCCACAGTTTTAGAATCGTATACAGATGAAAGAAGGAACATACAAGTCATGGAGAGATGACACTGCGATGTGAACCTGAAGCCACAAACGTCGTACCATACACCGTCCTGCTCTTAGCGGTACGTGAGGACTGCGTCTTTTCTTGCTGTGAGCAGAAAGATGAACGACGCACGTTAGCGGCCCTCATAGGGGTAATGCGTTACAGCCGGCAAGTGGATTCACTGGTCTGAGGTAGCGTGCGGGCCGGAAGATTCCCAGGGTCTTGTCCCCCACAACAAGCACTCTGGTGCGAGGGAGGCCACTGACTCTTATCCATTATTTGACTGCTAGGATTTAAACGGAAATCTGCCGAAATACTGAAGTAGCAACATACTTTTAATTTGAATATCTGTTTTTTTGCTTTAGCTTCCGTAATGCGGTTCAGTGAGATGCAGCGTGCCAAGTGGGCTGCAATACTCAGGGGGTAGGGGGCGGGCCAGAATGAGGCATCGAAACTACTTTTTTATCATCATTTCTGTGTAAACAGTGGATGACAGGAACGAAGTATTCTACCCTACATTTGGTACGTTCCCCGGCTACGGCTGCGAAAAGTTTCGCTTTGATCATCGACATGTATTGTAGCACTGCACTCTTCTTCTCAAGAGCTGTGAAATACATTTAACAGAAATATATTTTTCCACCATAGTTGCCCTAATACTTCAGTAGGTAAAAAGAGAAAAAAAGTGTTGCTGCCATTCGGAAATATATTCACCCCTCTGCGTGCTATTGACAGTGAAAATATTGTAACTTGATATCTTCAAGCGCAAAAAAAATATTTGGGAAGTCTCCGTTAAATCCTAATAGCTTTTTTGTAACGCCACTATCCTCAGAATTTGAGACAGTTTCTATGGTAGTCAGAGATGATCGGGTCGCTGTTGAAGTAAGCTAGGTGCCGCTGTGTACCGATCAAGTGCAAACTGTCGCGATTAGTTCAGAAGCTGATCGCGTTGCTAATGTAGCTTTGTTGTTTCCCGGAAGTTGTTTGAGTAAATAAATGGAGAAACAGTGGCCAGAGAAGTAGTTTAACTTGCGACTCAAGATTTACGTACGTAAGAAATTAATAGCCTTTTGACAATTTCATTTGTATTCGGCAGTTACGAAAACCGCTGAAAATTTAAGATTAAATACAGGAAGTTTTTTCATTTTGTAAGCCACAAAATAAAATAAAATTTTTTTGTAGACATTGCTTACGCCTCGGCTTTCAGGGATGTAAAAGACATATATGCCAAATTTCAAGAAGATTGGATAATATTTAGAGGTTGCTCACTTTGACAAATTTGGTGAAAGTGGGAAAAAAACTATTTTTCAGTTTTAATCACTTTTATGAGGGGAACTAGAAATCACAATCTTAAAACAATATTAAAACTACACGCTAAAATTAATAGGTAGACTGACAGGCAAAACATGTTATATGTTATTGAATTTTGAAAGATGCAATCTCTTCTTTAGTCCTTTTGGTGACGACTTTGTGGTACTCGACTACTTTCAACAAGAACTGGTTTTGTTGTTTGTCCCTGACCGATTCGTTTAACTTTTTTATCAGACCGATTCCTTTCTCTATAGGATCGTTGACCATCTTAAGAGCATTCACTTGGCTTCTTAGAGAATTACAGCAATATTCTGTCATGTCGTGCATTCCAAACAATTCAAAAATCGTCTTTGTTTCATTAGTAACGAGATGACTCAGATCTTTTCCTCGAAAGCTAACTGCTTCATTTTCTTTTTCTTTGCATGTTTGGTTTCTGAATTTTCAATCTTATTTTCCTTAACAGTCTGAGTATGCGTTTGCCCTAATAAGCCAATCTTATGTTTGTTTCTGACAGGTAAGAAAGGTATCTCTTACCAACTGTGAGAGAACTTTTTTGGGGGACTGCGTCTGCATAAGTGCTCAGAGACTGCAGCATATCCATATCCTTCTTTGAAGCCCTTCGACTTACAGCTGTCTCGTGTCAAAAGCGAACATATGTGAGACTGACAAAATGTTACTTGGCAGCGACACAACAGGCGAAAGTTCCTTTCATCTTTAAGTTTTTCATACCAGACTATTTTCAGCTAAATAGTATACAGTATTTTCGTATACGACGCTGTGGAAACCGAGTCGCAGACTGAGTGCTACTTGTCAAACTAGGCATGTGAATTGTTTATTTAGAATCTTCTACACATTTTTTAAATATCGAAAAATTTGGTCGAGAATGGATTCGAATCTCACGGTAAGCCCTGTCGCCTACAACATGTTAATTCTAAACGCGTTGTTCTAGAATGTACACTGAAGTAAGAAAAGGCATGGGATACCTCCTAATATGGCGATGGACCTCATTTTTCCCTGCTTAGCGCAGCAATTCGACGTGGACTCAACAAGCCGCTGGAAGTCCCTTGCAGAAATATTGAGCCATGCTTCCTCTATAGCCGTCTATAGTTGCGAAAGTGTTGCAGGTCCAGGATTTTATACCTTGCGTACGATTATATCCTATAAATGTTCGATGGGATACGCGTCAGGCAGTCTGAGTGGCCAAATCATTTGCTCGAATTGTCCAGAATGTTCTTCAAAGCAATCTGGAACAACTGTGTCCACCATAAAATTCATCATTCAATCGTTGTTTGGGAATATGACTTCCGTAAACGGCTTCAAATGGTCTTCAAGTAGCCGAACATAACCATTTCCAGTCAATGGTCGGTTCAGTTGGACCAGAGGACCCAGTCTATTCCATGTAAACAAAGCACACACCATTATGGAGTTACCATCAGCTTGCACAATGCCTTGTTGACAACTTGGGTCCGTGGCCTCTTGGGGTCTGCGCCACACTCCAACCCTACCTGCGGCTCTTACCAACTGAAATCGGACTCATCTGACACAGCCATGGTTTTCCAATCGTCTATGTTCCACCCGATATGGTCACAGGCCTACGAGACGCTCTGCAGGCGATGTCGTGCTGTTAGCAATGGCACTCGCGTCGGTCGTTTGCTGCCATAGCCTGTGAACGACAAATTTCGCCGCGCTGTCCTAACGGATATGTCCGTCGTACATCCCACATTGATTTCTGCTGTTATTTCACGCAGTGTTGCTTGTCTGTTAACAGTGATAACTGAACGCAAACGCCGCTGCTCTCGGTCGTTAAGTAAAGGCCATCCGTCATGCGTTGTCCATTGTGAGATGTAATGCCCAAAATTTGGTATTCTCGGCACACTCTTGATACTGCGGATATCGGAATACTGAATTCTCTAACGATTTCCGAAATGCAATGTTCCATGCGTCTAGCTCCAGCTACCACTCAGCGTTCTAAATCTGTTAATTCGCGTCGTGCGGCCACAACCATGTCGGAAACCATTCCTCATGGACCGCCTGAGTACAAATGACAGCTCCGCCAATGCACTGCCCTCTTATACCTTGCGTACGCGATACTGCTACCATCTGTATACCTGCCTAGCGCTATCCCACGACTTTTGTCATCTCAGTATTTTGACGCTCAGAAATTGCGATCCCCTTTGACGCACAGCGAAAAGGTAATGTGCATTCTGAAATTGAAACACAGTATGACGGTTGGAACTTTAATAGCGGCAACTATTTATTTACAGCTCGTTCAAAATAGATACGTGTTTCAAAGTTTTACTGACCTTCAAAGTAGTCACCAGCACTGTGTATAATCCGTTGCCAGCGATGTAGAAGTCGTAGCAGTGCCAGTTGTGTTGACAGTTCGAGCGGCGCGGTATATTGCCCGACGAATTTTTAGCAGCCCTGAAGCGAATGCTGTGAAATGTTTTCTTCAGTTTAGAAATCGAGTTGAACTTACGAGGGCTTAAGTCAGGGGAGAGCAGTAAGTGGTATAGCACTTAGCAGCCCCATCAGTCAAACAAATCGGTAACAGCTTGCACTGTACGTGCTTGAGCATTTTCCTGCAAAATGATGGTCAGGTCCAGTAGAAAGGGTCATCACTTCTGCCTCTATGCTGTTCATTTTTGGAGCACAACCTACGACCAGCTTAGAGACAGAAGTGATGACACTTTCTGCTGGACCTGACCATCATTTTGCAGGACAATGCTCTAGCACGTACAGTGCAAGCTGTTATTGATTTGTCTGACTGATTGCTAAGTGCTGTACCACGTACTGCACTGCCTTGAATTACGCCCTTGTAAGTTCAAATCGATTTCTAAACTGAAGGAAACACTTCACGGCATTCGCTTCAGAACTGCTACAAATTCGTCGGGCAACAGACCGCGCCGCTCGAACTGTCAACACAACTGGCACTGCTAAGAGTATCCAACGACTTCCACGTCGCTGGCAACGGGTTACACACAATGCTGGTGACTACTTTGAAGGTCAGTAAAACTTTGATATACGTACTTATTTTGTACGAACTGTAGCCGGCCGAAGTGGCCGTGCGGTTAAAGGCGCTGCAGTCTGGAACCGCAAGACCGCTACGGTCGCAGGTTCGAATCCTGCCTCGGGCATGGATGTTTGTGATGTCCTTAGGTTAGTTAGGTATAACTAGTTCTAAGTTCTAGGGGACTAATGACCTCAGCAGTTGAGTCCCATAGTGCTCAGAGCCATTTGAACCATTTTGTACGAACTGTAAATAAATAATTGCCACTATTAAAGTTCCAACCCCCGTATAATTTAACATAAGGATATGATATATCGACTGAGCGTAGTTGACGTTCAATGCAAGGTTGTCCGCTGATGATTCGAGGCAAAAAATGCTTCAAATGGGTGTGAGCACTATGGGACTTAACATCTGAGGTCATCAGATCCCTAGAATTTAGAACTACTTAAATCTAACCAACCTAAGGAAATCACACACATCCATGCCCGAGGCAGGATTCGAACCTGCCACCGTAGCAGTCACGCGTTTTGAGACTGAAGCGCCTAGAACCGCTCGGCCACCGCGGACGGACGGACGGACACACACACACACACACACACACACACACACACACACACAAACCAGTGAATGTGGGAGGCATTACGCTAGAACGAGACGGAACAGAAGGGTAAACTGACTGGCTGACAGAGACGGTGCAGAACCCGACCTTGGGCCGATACAGCAGGCGGGTTGTTTCAGCCACACTGGCAAGGTCGTGGTCAAGGAGGGAAGCTCCGCGGCGTGCCAGCGGCAGCCGGCGGTCGCCAGCTACGCCTTCCGCATTCCTCGAGCAGTCAAGTCTGGCTCTCCCAGTAAGGGCGGGACTCTGTGCTGGGCTCAGGAGGGGACCGCGCCTACTCTCACCACATATTTCGTCCAGTTGTATGGTTCACGCAGGACATGATCAGGAACGATAGTGACAGAAATGGGTGCTCCAAAGGTTCTAGCGTAAAATGAATAAATAAAAATTTATTCTTTGCGTAGGACTTGCACACTGAGAGTTCCGTACAAACTTAATTATGCATATACGTAGTTTTCCATCCTGGGAGTTGAGAATCTCAAAGATTTTTGTCTGTTATCGATATTGATACTGGCAAGATATTGGTCCCAGGAATTCCAACAACACATCAAAACCTCTAAAGCAGTTCCTTAGAGTAGCTCGGACATACAGAAAGAAGCAAGCAGGGGACTTCAGTTCATATACATCAAGAGGAAGAAGGTTTAATAAAACATTTTTATTTATTTACTTAAACTTGCCTACAACTTACATTATTGTTTCCATGCAGTAATGTTATTCCATTATGTTTCTGAAGGATGATGAATGCGATGTATCTTCAAATGGCGAAAAGATATTTTTGATGTGAAATAATTACAATTTAAGAAGTTTCAGATTTTTCACTTTACTTGTACTGTGAAACTTTGCTTTTCGTCAAATTTCGTGGTTCTACGTCAACGGGAAGTACCCTACAGGTTTTGATGAGCGAGTTTTCTAATATCAAAATACGTTACATAAATGGCCATATCTTTTGATTTCACTGACTTAGACGATTAAAATTTTTACACCGCCAAGGGACCGTAAACCCTAGTATATGACACAAATTTTAACTTGGGAGACTAAGGCCGGCCGAAGTGGCCGAGCGGTTATAGGCGCTACAGTCTGGAACCGCGCGACCGCTACGGTCGCAAATTCGAATACTACCTCGGGTATGGATGGGTGTGCTGTCCTTAGGTTAGTTAGATTTAAGTAGTTCTAAGTTCTAGGAGACTGATGACTTCAGAAGTTAAGTCCCATAGCGCTCAGAGCCATTTGAACCATTTTCTGGGAGTCTGACCTTCACTGAGAAAAAGGGTTCCGAACAGCTTGACAGACTGACACACGGACAGACGCAAGACAGAGCGATCCAGTAAGGGTTCCGTTTTTACAGACTGAGACACGGAACTCTCAGAATTGCATTTTTTGCGCGTTTTATGTGAGGCATGGCTTCAGCAGCGAAAAGAATGTTGTTGTTGTTGTGGTCTTCAGTCCTGAGACTGGTTTGACGCAGCTCTCCATGCTACTCTATCCTGTGCAAAGTTTCTTCATCTCCCAGTACCTACTGCAACCTATATCCTTCGGAATCTGCTTCGTGTATTCGTCTCTTGGTCTCCCTCTACAATTTTTACCCTCTACGCTGCCCTCCAATACTAAATTGGTGATCTATTGTTGCCCCAGAACATGTCCCACGAACCGATCCCTTCCTGTAGTCAAGTTGTGCCACAAACTCCTCTCCTCCCCAATTCTATTCATTACCTCCTCATTAGTTATGTGATCTACCCATCTAATCTTCAGCATTCTCCTGTAGAACCACATTTCGAAAGCTTCTAGTCTCTTCTTGCCTAAACTATTTATCGTGCATGTTTCACTTCCATACATGGCTACACTCCATACAAATACTTTGAGAAACGACTTCCTGACACTTAAATCAGTACTCGATGTTAACAAATTTCTCTTCTTCAGAAACGCTTTCCTTGCCACTGCCAATTTTCTGTCCTCTCTACTTCGACCATCATCAGTTATTTTGCTCCCCAAACAGCAAAACACATTTACTACTTTAAGCGTCTCTTTTCCTAATCTAATACCCTCAGCATCACGCGAATTAATTCGAATGCATTCCATTATCCTCGTTTTGATTTCGTTGAAGTTCATCTTATATCCTCCTTTCAAGACACTGTCCATTTCGTTTAACTGCCCTTCCCCTTCTTTTGCTGTCTCTGACAGAATTACAATGTCATCGGCAAACCTCAAAGATTTTATTTCTTCTCCATGGATTTGAATTCATACTCCGAATTTTTCTTTTGTGTCCTTTACTGCTTGCTCAATATACAGTTTGAATAACATCGAGGATAGGCTACAACCCTGTCTCACTCCCTTGCCAACGATTGCTTTCCTTTCATGCCCCTCGACTCTTACAACTGCCATCTCGTTTCTGTACAAATTGTAAATAGCCTTTCGCTCCCTGTATTTTACTCCTGCCACCTTCAGAATTTGGAAGAGAGTATTCCAGTCAACATTGTCAAAAGCTTTCTCTAAGTCTACAAATGCTCGAAACGTAGGTTTGCCTTTCCTTAATCTATCTTCTTCTAAGATAAGTAATAGGGTCAGTATTGCCTCACGTGCTCCAACATTTCTACGGAATCCTAGAAAAGAATACAGAATGTTAATCCGAAGGTCGTGGGATCGAGTCCCTAGGCGGAAACGTTCTAAATTTTTTCAGTTATTATGTTACTTACACTGCAAATAAACCGAAGTAATCATCAATATATTGTATTTATTAATATTTTCACAAAAGTCTTGACAACGAAAGGCAAAGGAAAATATGGGATTGTACATAAATTTCCAAGAAACGAAGTTATACTTATTGCGACCATGAGGACCTGGCAAATAACATCCCAACAAACTTCGTATCTACTAGCTTCATTTTGAACTTCGAACAGCCCTCGACAGCTGCGTGCGAACAGTAGTTTCCCGGTAAAGGAAAAATCGGCCCATCGGCCGTTGGGGACAACGCTAGATACGGCTACGGAGCTCTGCCCTTCTAACTTTCAATATTCTCCTGTAGCACCACATTTCAGAAACTTGAATTCTCTTATCAGCTACTTATTCACTTTCCATTCAAATAATTTCAGAAGAGACTACTTAGCACTTATCTTCGATGTCAAAAAATGTCTCTTCTTCAGGAACTCTTTTCTTGACATTTCCAGCCGCTTTTTATATTCTCTCTACTTGAGCCATCGCCATTTAATTTGCTGCCCAAGTAGCGTAACTCGTCCGGTACTTTTAGCGTCTCATTTCCTAATTTAATTCCTTCAGCATTACCTGATTTAATTCGACTACTTTCTGTTCTCCTTTCTGTACTACTGCTGATATTTACGTTATATCATCGTTTCAATAGACTATCCATTCCATTCACCTGCTCATGAAAACAGTTTGCTGCCCCTGACAGAATTGCAGTGTCATCGGCAAACCTCCAAGTTTCCATTTCTTTTCACTGAACATTAATTCCCGTTCTAAAGTTCTCCTTTGTTATCTCTATTGCTCGCTCATTGCACTGATTGGATGTCATTAGGGACACGTTATAACCCCGTCACACACCAGTGTCAACACCTGCTTCCCTTTCATGCCCTTATACCCATAACTGCAGTCTGGTTTCTGTTCAAGTCACGTATCTGCAAACAAACAGAAAATTGATCACGTGAGCCATTACCAAAATTTATAACTTACACTAATACGGCCAAAACCGTATGAAATCGATAGATTAGATTACGCTAGACCAAAAATAGTAATTTCAGAAATTTTCCTCATCCTGTCTGATCTGACAGCATTTTCAAATATAGCGATAAATTTCATCGAACTGTATCACAGAAATACGTCTGCTTTTCGGAATGTAGTTGAGTGATAGATATAAATACAGAAAAAACGTTTTTCAGGCCCCTTTTCGTACCGCAAGCTCAGGGAACCATTTGAAAAAATAAAAATGACACCAAAAAAGAAATCGTAGCAAACTGTCTGAAATCTGTTTTACTAGTAGATTTGGGCCAATTAAGGCGAAAAAAATATTTTTCAGAAGAAAATGTGAGCACCTTCCATTTTGAGACCGTTTAGAAAATGTTAAAAAAAATTATCGTCTGGTAACAAAGCATTACGTCTGATAACTGTTGGACATGATAAAAATAAGTCGCTCAGATGTAGAAAAAATTGACAGACTACTTTAGTGCAGCATATTACTAATGAGACAACTTTAAACTCTCAAAGATTATCAAAAATCAGACTTAACCGTATGAAAGTGTATGTTGCAAGCCAATGAATAAGTTGCAGCCCTCAAATTCTGAGATGCTTCATAAAGAGCTTACCCGAAAACTCGTGCTGAAGTTGAACTTTCCTTTTAAATAAGGCGCCCAAAAGGAAACTGGGATAAGCTTTGAAAATTACAGTTTATTAAACGCGAAAACATGTAACCGGTTTTGTTCACCGTCGGATCCATTGCCATTATCACCGCCTTAAAATCACTCTCCAGGACACTACCAAGTTCTTAAATGTGTTCTTCTGGAAAGAAAATGTAATTAGTCAGAATCACTCATTTCTTCATAAAAATCTTAAAGTAATATCAATGTTTACTATTCCTGTTGTGGATGTTGATTCTTCGTCTTAGATAACGTCGCTCGTTTTAATAATTGGCTACCAGACAACCATGAAAAATCGTAACGTCCCTCGTTGTCATAGCATTCGAAATCTGTAGGATTTAGATCGCTTAGATTTTTCGTACGAGTGTTGCTCTATATTGGAGAAATGTATTTTGTTTTCAACAAATGTTGTTCCGTTTATTGCAGGCGATGTAATTAGATAAACTCAGACTTGGAGTTATAGAGGGAAGTACGCTTTTCATTTTGTGTGTTTTTGTAAAAATATTTACTCTAGAATTAGATTTTCACTCTGCAGCGGAGTGTGCGCTGATATGAAACTTCCCGGCAGATTAAAACTGCCTGCCGAACCGAGACTCGAACTCGGGACTTGTGAATTTCGCGGGCAAGTGCTCTACCATCTGAGCTACCCAAGCACGACTCACGACCCGTCCTCACAGCTTCAATTTAGTAGGGCACTTGCCTGCGAAAGGCAAAAGTCCCGAGTTCGAGTCTCGGTCCGACACACAGTAGTAATCTGCCAGAAAGTTTTAGATTTTGTTAATTGTGTGATTAGCAGTACCATTTTCAATTCAATATTCATAGCGTATGTCATGATTATTAAGGATGGTTTTGTTCGAGATAACCTGCGTCATTTCCTGTTGTGGCCAGTTATTAATTAAAAACTTGACCACATTTTCTTTAAATTTTATATTCTTCATTTCTTTCACGAAATCTGAAGGTGTAACTTGTTGCGGTCCTGAGATGTGAAATTCTACCGAAGCTATTCTTTCGCGCAGTCATGTTCGGTGTCCTTGATAGACGGACACAATTATCTGTCGAATATTTGATTGATACTTGCAACATCATGCTCACACAAAATACACAAAATTTTGTTCCAGGGATATACGAATATTCGTAGAATGTCTCTTGAGGTATGCAGTTAAGAGAATCCATCAAAGATTAAATGACCTACAGATGCCGGCTCAGTGCTTTCAATTTTTTTTAGCAAGATCTCGCGTCGATGCTAACTCGTCGGTGTTATTTATTGTGCCGCCCATATTACAAAGTGATAGCGGCATTTGAAGTTATCGGATAACACAGTACTTTTTCAATACTTAGTTCCCCCCCCCCCCCCCCCCAAGGATTACACTAAAAGCCATCAAAATAAATAGGAGTTCTCAGTATGACAAGCGCCGAAACGTTCTTTTCATTTCTGAAAGTGGAGGTGAAATCGAAAATCTCTGAAAAAATACTTTGGTAACCCTTTACGAGAAAAGAGAAGCAGCTGTGTGAATATCGAGAGCTCAGATGGAAAACCAGCCCTAAGCAAAGAAGGGAAAGCTGAACGGAGGAAGGAGTGTATAGAGTGTCTATATATGTGTGTGTGTGAATTCCTAAGGGACCAAACTGCTAAGGGCATCGGCCCCTAGACTTACACACTACATAAACTAACTCATGCTAAGAACAACACACACACACCCGTGTCCGAGGGAGGACTCGAACTTCCGGCGGGAGGGGCCGCGCAATCCTTGACATGGCGCCTCAACCACGCAGCCACTAGAGAGTGGCGGCTAGAAAGTCCTTACAAAGGCGACGTACTTGAGGGCAGTATTACAGAAATGAAAGTGGACGCAAATGAAGGTGAGATGAGAGATATGACACTGTGAGAAGAATTTGACAGAGCGCTGAAAAACCTAAACGAAACAAAGCCCCGTGAGTAGACTACATTCCGTCAGAACTGCTGACAGCCTTGGCAGAACCAGCCTTGACGAAACTCTTCCATCTGGTGTGTAAGATATCTAAGGCAGGCGAAATACCCTCACATTTGAAGAGGAATATAATGATTCCAGTTCCAAAGAAAGCAGGTGCTGATAAGTGTGAATATTACCGAACTATCAGTTTAATAAGTCGCAAAATAATAACACGAATTCTATGCAGAAGAATGGAAATTTGGTAGAAGTCGACGTCGGGCAAGATCAGTTTGGATTCCGGAGAAACGTAGGAACATGCGAGGCATTACTGACCCTGCGGCTTCTCTTACAAGTTAGGTTTAGGAAAGGCAAACCTACCTTTATAGCATTTGTAGACTTAGACAAAGATTTTGACAATATTGACTAGAATACTATCATTGAAATTCTGAAGGTAGCAGGCGTAAATTATAGGGAGCGAAAGCCAATTTACAACTTGTACAGACACCAGGTGGCAGTTACAAGATTGGAGGGCCATGAAAGGGAAGCAGTGGTTGAGAATGGAGTGAGATTGGATTATCTCCTGTCCCCGATGTTGTTCAATCCGTACACTGAGCAAACAGTAAAGGTAACCAAAGAAAAATCTGGAGAAGGAATTAAAAGTCCACTGAGAAGAAACAAATAGCTTGAGATTTGTCGATGACATTGTAATTCTGTGGGAGACAGCAAAAAAAGGGGAAGGGCAGTTAAACGAAATGGACAGTGTCTTGAGAGGAGGATCTAAGATGAACATCAACAAAAGACGAGGATAATGGAATGTATTAGAAGTAAATCAGGTGATGCATAGGGAATTAGATTAGCAAACGAGGCACATAAATTAGTGTTTTGTTATTTGGCCTGTAAAATAACTGCTGACAGAAGTAGCGCGGATGTAAAATGTAGAAGGTCCATATCAAGAAAAGCGTTTCAGAAGAAGAGAAATTAGTTAACATCGGATGTAGATTTAAGTGTCAGGAAGTTTTTCTAAAAGTATTTTTAGGTGTGCAGTCACGTATGGAAGTGAAAAATGGACGTAACCAGTCTAGACAAGAAGAGAATGGAAGCTTTTGAAATGTGGTGCTACAGCAGATTGCTGAAGATTAGATGGGTAGATCACGTATCTAATGAGGAGGTACTGAACAGAATTGTGGAGGAAAAAAATTTATGGCATAACCTGACTAGAAGAAGGGATCGCTTAGTAGCACACATTCTGACAGCAAGGGAGCACCAGTTTAGTATTTGAGGGAAGTGTGTGTATTTAAGTTAAAATGAACATTCAAGATCGCAATAGTATTGGTTTATTAACCGTTTTCGGCTTACGTAAAAGCCATCTTCAGAAGTTTTGGCCCGCTATGGCTGGTGCTGGCAGCTCTTCGGTTTTCTCGTGATACCACTATCGTGTGTGTTTGTTTAGGGGGAGGCGGGTAGTAAAAGTTGTAGAGGGGGACCAAGAGATGAATGCGTAAGCAGATTCAGAAGGTTACAGTAGTTACTCGGAGAAGAAGAGATTTGCGCAGGAGAGCTGCATCACACCAGTCTTCGGTCTGAAGACCTCAACAACAGCCATTCCAAAGGTTTTCAAGAAATTGAAACGGGTGGCTGTAAAACAGTTCAGTAAAACTCGTTGACGTTTTCGAAAATGCACGCAGGCCAAGTGCTTTGCACAAAATGTCAACTAGCAAACAAATTCGTAATAAAATAAAATACGTATACTTTTTAATATCAGACGTACTGTCATGATACCATTCTTTTTTTTTTTTTTACGTGGGACAAATGAACACTTGTGGAGTCGTGACATTTATGATCGATGCTGCCCATCTGGTCGCATACAGAATGATCTAATCCAACGATTTCATGCCGTTTTCGCGATGACACGTGGTTTTGGTCGTGAACTCCCGTATTACTGGGAGATATCTATGTAGTCAGCCGGAAGGGGCAGTACGGCTGGGACGCGGTGGCGCCGTCATTGCCCCGGCGCGGCAGGAAGCCGCGGCAGCTGCGACTCCTCCGGAACACCCCGTGTACAGCAGGCCTGCGCGGTCCAGCCTCCCACGCTGCACCACGCCACGCGGCACCCACGCGGCCGCCACGTCGTGCCGGGTGCTGGAGTATCGCGCCGGCCGTTACATCATCGGGCGCAGCAAAAAGCTCGCGCCTATTGCGCTCCATTCAGGGCAGCAGGCCGAGCCGGCAGCCGAGCGGAGGGCGCGTGCCACGCCGCAGGGGTGCCCACACCTGCCCACTACCAGCCGCGCAGCCTGCGGCTCACCTGGACCGGCGCTTCTTCTCAACGGTACTGGCGTGCTGGTTGCTGCTTCCTTACCTATCCTTACCGGGGTCACAAGGTTCCAGTGGTCGTCGTTATTTACCAGCTCACCATAGGCACTCTCCTGCAGAACGGATTCCGGATCTTTCTCCAGGGTAAGAAGAGCAGATGAAGCATACAGGAGGACGGCCTACCTCAGGGCAGTCACTTTCCTGTGCCTTATAACGTTTATGCCAACGCTCAGCCATTACAGAATACTCCAGCAATTTGTCTATACTGATGATGCAGCGGTTGCAGCCCGAAGGAAGGCGTTTAAAGAGGTGGAAGAAAACTAAATTGGATACGCTTGGCCTTCATTATGACTTCAGACACCTGAAGCTAAATCTCAACAAGAATTAGGTGTGCGCATTTCACTTACGGACTAGAGATGTTGTTGTTGTGGTCTTCAGTCCCGAGACTGGTTTGATGCAGCTCTCCATGCTACTCTATCCTGTGCAAGCTTCTTCATCTCCCAGTACCTACTGCAACCTACATCCTTCTGAATCTGCTTAGTGTATTCGTCCCTTGGTCTCTCTCTACGATTTTTACCCTCCACGCTGCCCGCCAATGCTAAATTGGTGATTCCTTGATGCCTCAGAACATGTCCTACCAACCGGTCCTCCCTTCTTGTCAAGTTGTGCCACAAACTCCTCTTCTCCCAAATTCTATTCAATACCTCCTCATTAGTTATGTGATCTACCCATCTAATCTTCAGCATTCTTCTGTAGCAACACATTTCGAAATCTTCTATTCTCTTCTTGTCCGAACTATTTATCGTCCATGTTTCACTTCCATACATGGCTACACTCCGTACAAATACTTTGAGAAACGACTTCCTGACACTTAAATCTATACTCGATGTTAACAAATTTCTCTTCTTCAGAAACGCTTTCCTTCTCATTGCCAGCCTACATTTTATATCTTCTCTGCTTCGACCATCATCAGTTATTTTGCTCCCCAAATAGCAAAACACCTTTACTACGTTAAGTGTCTCATTTCCTTATCTATTTCCCTCAGCATCACCCGACTTAATTCGACTACATTCCATTATCCTCGTTTTGCTTTCGTTGATGTTCATCTAATACCCTCCTTTCAAGACACTGTCCATTCCAAGTCCTTTGCTGTCTCTTGACAGAATTACGATGTCATCGGCAAACCTCAAAGTTTTTATTTCTTCTCCATGGATTTTAATACTTACTCCGAATTTTTCTTTTGTTTCCTTTACTGCTTGCTCAATACACAGATTGAATAACATCGGGGAGAGGCTACAACTCTCTCTCACTCCCTTCCCAACCGCTGCTTCCCTTTCATGCCCCTCCGCTCTTATAACTGCCATCTCGTTTCTGTACAAATTGTAAATAGCCTTTCGCTCCCTGTATTTTCCCCCTGCCACCTTTAGAATTTGAAAGAGAGAAGAGAAGACTAGAGAAGCTCGCGCGAATTGTACGTCACGCGGCAATGCGAACGACTTCAACACAGTCCAACACCAGTGCATCTGGATGTTACTCTTGACTGTGCGCTTTGCTTCAGGAAAAACTGCCGTGACACAAACCTGAAGGTCAGTGCAATAAACAATATTTGGAGCAAACTTACAAAACACTCCAACTCCCGTCGACAAACACTCTCTTGTTGCTGTAATACCGCCTCCCCGCTGCCAGAAGAGCAGTCGCTGCCGATGCGTAGAGGCAAAGCAGATCAGTGACCCTTGTCATCCACTGTATGATCATCAAGCTGTGGTCTGTCGACGGAAATCTAGAACGATAATCGCTAGGACGCAACTTCTATAGGGAACACTGGAGCCTAACTGCGTCACCAGATGCAAGATTAAACTGCCGTCCGATATCCCTGCAAAAGTAAAACTAGCCCGGGAGACGGTCTGCCCAACCCTGTTTGGAGATCAGTCATTCGTCTTAGGGTGGGCTTCCCCAGTTGCAAGGCCAATGTGCAAAAATCCTTCCAGCGGATGGAGACGTGTCCTGTGAGTGCGAAACAACACAAGACGCGGGCCATTTGTTCATATGCCCTGTACTGGAACAACCTTGCACAACATGAGACTTGATCGAGGCAAACAACACAGCCATTGGAGTTGGTGCGTTCTGGAAAAGGTGCCCAGATACGGGAATTAATGAATGATCATTTGCTACAGTTTAAAGCCTCTGGCCAGGTCTGTTTGGGACATACACTACTCCATCGCCTTCTTTCCTCCCACGATCTGTCTGTCTACATCTTGATGCTGTCTTCTCCTTTCTTCTGCAGTCCTTCACTATCTTCAGCCAACTGTCTCTTCCTCTTGGTCTTTTTCCCTTCCTTTTAATCTCGTGTATTTCCTGGGTCCCCCCCCCCCCCCCCTTCTCCCGCATTCGCTTAAGATGTCCATACCATGTAAGCGTTGAGTCCTCAGTGCTGCCTTGTAATGGTTCCTCCTCATGCCATGATCCTCTCATTCCTTAACCTGCCCATCTCCTCACTGTTTCCCAATAATTTCATCTCACTAGACTGTATTTTGCTTCTCTCTCTTCGCTATCATTAACCACGTCTCCCAGACATACGTCAGGATTGGAACATAGTACGCCCAATATATAACCCTTCTGCCATCTTGAGGTACATTGTTGCCCAAGATCAGGCTTCTAACTTTGTCCCAGAATACTTCTGCTTGTTTCTTCCGTTATTTATTTCTCTGTCGTTTTTTCCATTCTCTTGTATTAATCTTCCCAGATACTTAAAGCTCTCCATCTTCCTCGGTTGTTTCCCAGTTGTTGTTATTCCAGTTGTGACATTTAGCTGCTTCTTTGTGTGATAATTCATTCACACTTACTTATGCTAAATTTCATCCCATATCCTTTTACTATTTGTTGCCATGCATTCCACTGCTCCTGCACTTCCTCCTCCCTGTTTCCCAGAATAATCAAAGCGTTTGCAAACTCCTTTCCATTCATCTTTTCCTCACCAATTGCTGGTGCCGCTCTGGTAGTTTTCTCATTCATCAGCACAATGAAAGTTCACGTCCGTGCCTCAAACCGTTCTTCCGTTCCGGCCCGTAAGATCTCTCCCCTCCCATTTTCAAACACCTCACTCTCCTGTTGTACATTTCCCTCATCCTCCTACTCTGCTTTTATACTCCACTGTTCTGCGGAGATTTCCATATCTTTCTTCATACACTATTATATTCTCTCTCAGAGCCGAGGAAGTCCATCTGTAGATCTATTCCAATTCATAATTATGATCCTGTAGCTGTCTTGTAAGGAAACATAAGATTCCAATGCTACTACGCGCAGTTTAGATGTGAAACGGGTACAGTTCCCAAAGATTTTGATGTAAATGACCTAGAGCCACCGTGGGAACGCACGCAATTTGAAGGATCTAAAGGGTTTTTAAGAAAGAGAGACACTACTGATAAATTAAAAAAATGCTAATAAACACAGCAAATAGAAACCTAAAGCGGATAGATTGAGCAAGGATTTAGATGTTTACCAAGGTCAGACTCAGCTTTTGCCGAAGGAAGGTCATGAATACAGAGTGAACACAGTAATGCTACGTATAGGCAACAAAGAGAAAAAAGCTTACTCTCTTGTAAGCACTTGAGGTAAGTCACCTGTTCTAACTGAGCAGCTACAGTCGAGCACCCCGCTCGCACTCTTTCCTTTCCCTGTCTTCTTTGGTTAACCCGATTTTCTAGCCGAGTAGCAATAATTTCAGCTGCAGCAATTCTCCTGTTACCGATTTCCTTCAATATCGACAGTCTGAAAACTCCTGGATCAAATCCTAGCCTCTGTAGAGCTTTCAGTCTGCTAAGATTATTAAAGTATAGTAATTACGCTTTACTGGAACGAGGCATGCTGCTGATGGTCTAATAGTAGATGACCTAATAGTAGATACACACAGAACTTTCGTAAACTTTACTTCCTTGTAACAACTTCAGCAGGAACACCATAAAATAAAGAATACAAAATCAGTGGCAGTGATGCTATTCCAGAGCCTTCTTGATCTGCTACACAAACATTCCCCGAGCGGTAATTGCGTAAAACTGGAAGAAAACGTCGCAAGAATAAATAATAGGGACCACAGAACAAGAAAGGGACGTGGCCTCATGCAAGATTTTCCCAATTATTATTTTTATCACTCTTAGGAATGGAATTGAACTGTAATATTCACAGACTGAAATTTTAATACTGTGTAGTTAATAAAGAGCCAATAAATTTTTTTCACAATTTTGGTCGCTTTTATTTGTATCCGCCTTGGAGTCAGTGTACCACAAAATCCTGTCCTGTCTTAGCCAGAGTAAGAAGTTTTTAATCCATTACGGCCCGCAGAAAAGCACTTGTATTCATCGTAAAAAGGAATATTCCTTCAGTTTTGGATTTCGCGCACTGGCGAAATTGTAGCTTTGGGCAAGTTATGAAGTTCGTGTGAGCCGATACTGGTGACTGGGCAGCTTGGAGGCTTGTGCTCATACTTGTCAAGTACCGCTTGAAAATGGAAAAAGTAGCCATAATTGGCCAGTTGTGGAAATAAATAATAAAAATGTGGATGGCGGGAAAAGTCGTCATTCCAGTGTATTGAACACACCGGCATCACATCAGTGGTGAGATTCAAAACCTTTTACAGCCTACTTGGTTTTGCAGACCCTGTCGACGAGAAGTTTCTGTCTTTATTTGGCCCTGTCCCGCCCCAACACAGAGTCGGCCGTGTTATTACGGATTTGGCAGTGGTAGTTGCAGAGGGTGGCCGGATGCCGCCACCCCGCACCCCCCGGGACGTAAGTAGTGTACCCCAACCGTCTGCGTCTAGTGTAAGCCTTGACATAGTGCGAACGTGTTCAGAAGTCTTTGAGTCGTGTAACTGAGATGGAACGTGGGGACTAGCCCAGTATTCACCTATCGGGATGTGGAAAACCGCCTAAAAACCACACCCTGACTCTTCGATCCGGGACTGGCGCGCTACCCGAGTCCAGGAAGCAGCGCATTAGCAACAAGACGACGCCACCACTCGGCTGATAAACCGAGAAGAATTCATCAGCGCATTAGCGCTCTCGGCTACCGTGGCGGGTGCCGACGAGAAGTATGGAACCTGAGTTACTGCGACGCGTGCTTCTGCAGCAGTCTACCTGCCCGCCAGTGACGTACCCAGCACGGTGCATCCGATGTGAGGTGGGCACGTGCTGCTGGCTTGGGCCCGGGACCGCCCAGTGGGACAGCCCGCTACACCAGGGCAGGGGATGGGACGGGATTCGGTGGCGCACCTGGCCTTAAAGGGATCCGGGGAAGAGGCCAGACAGGTCCCTCTCCTTCCACGTAGCGCATTGTGCAACTGCCTACCCACCAGCTGGGTGCGCGTAGCCGGGGGCGTCGCCGCAGACGTTACACAGAAGGGTTGCGGCCGCACCGGAAATACCCGGCTGTTCAGTTGTTACACTGCGTACCGCACACCGAACCCTTTTGAAAGTCCAGTTACAGCATCGTCAACTTCACCGTTACAAATTCGTATACTGAAATAACAACAAAAAAGCATACATACACGCAGCAGTACATTACACGTTGCACAGCAGAGCCACGTTTCCACTCCATTCAAGAAACAGCTTCATAGCTGCTGCAGTAATCTAATAGAATTTTTCGGTTTTTCAGTAAAATTTGTGGCAGGTAAAAGTGCCACTGTCTGTAATAAGCAGACATATACATTTTTTTCTGATTTCAGGTGTTATTGCACTTGTTGGCGCCATTTGTATCTTGCTTTCCATTAGATTTTTCAGTATTTGTACCAGATCGTTTAAGTAAAAGCACAAGTACCGTCCGGGATAAGAAGCTTTTAGTCTATTACACAACGTAGAATGACAGTTTTATTCGCCATAAAAGGAATATTTTTGCAGTAGCTGCAGAAAGTGATCACTCCAGTATACTTGTAACGCCATACACAGTTTGTATAGCGTCGAGAAAATTATACTTTCGTATTCAATAAGTCACACCATACTTTGAGACTCAGTGATCATCAGGTGACTATTCACGAACATTATCAAATTTTCAGCGGTATACTTCTTGTCTTGGCATAGTACTAACCGTACACAGCAGTATTAGAACTAGAGTCACATGACCCGTGTTTTAACACGCTGCAGAATGTGGTATTTTAGTTACTAATAAAATGGTTCAAATGGCTCTGAGCACTATGGGACTTAACATCTGTGGTCATCAGTCCCCTAGAACTTAGAACTACTTAAACCTAACTAACCTAAGGACATCACACACATCCATGCCCGAGGCAGGATGCGAACCTGCGACCGTAGCGGTCACGCGGTTCCAGACTGAAGTGCCCATAACCGCACAGCCTCACCGGCCGGCAGTTACTAATATAAACAGTTCTTCATCAGTACACGTCACGTAAATAACTCGAGTATCCACGGCTACATTGTGTGTCGATATTCAACTCTGATTTATGTTTAGCGCCTAAGAGGGCGTTCGCATATGTCTAACGTTGTCGCTGACATTGAGTTATCTCGGAGACACTCTTAATATGGAATCGACGGCCGTGAAACAAACCGTCTTTCGTTGCGATTGTGACGACACTCTGTTCTTCTATCTGAATGTGATGAACAGCATAAGTTCATTACAAACGCGATGTTTCTATCAATCGACTGGAAGGCGTTTAACACCGTACTCTGGCATCGAACAACTGCCTAGTGCTTCGAATATCTAGATCAGAAAAAAATCTTTTTGTGCCTAGAAAATACCATCAACATCGTCAGAGTGGCAAAAGATTCAGGAACAAAAGACACTTACAGACACACACAATACAAATCATCCCAGAAATTTGATTAAGGTTATTTATATTCGTATTTGCTCAAGGTAATACAGTACGTACCTGTTGTGAACATAACTTGTGAAGTAAACGACAAACGACAGTCGCCTGTGGTCTGAAACATAAAATAAAAAAAGAGAGATGTCAGTATTTGAATAGAAATCTAGTAATAACAGCAGCAACTTCTGTAATTATTATGCTACTTCAGCCAAACGAACTTCTAAACTAGTGAACAAGGTGAATGTTAATTACTGGTACATCCCTGCCTCCGTACCCGATGTCGCTAACTTACGCATGTGTGGTGGATTCCTTCTCTCAGCACCGCGCGACCGCTACGGTCGCAGGTTCGAATCCTGGCTCGGGCATGGATGTGTGTGATGTCCTTAGGTTAGTTAGGTTTAATTAGTTCTAAGTTCTAGGGGACTGATGACCACAGATGTTAAGTCCCATAGTGCTCAGAGCCATTTTAGCCTTCTCTCAGTTTGAGTCCTGGTAGTGGAAAATTTTCAGTCAGTATTCGGTTGGTTAGGTGAGGACAGGTAGTAGCGTGAAGTTTCTGATCACCAGTCCTTGCACTAATGGCCTGGATTAAATTCCAAACCTCTCCGCAGTGTCTCATGAAGTGAGGGCAAGTGACAGTTTTGATGCCGCGCGGGGTAGCCGCTCGGTCTGTGGGGGCCTTGCCACCGTTCGCGCGGCTCTCCTCGTCAGAAGCTCGAGTCCTCCCTCGGGTGAGTGTGTGTGTGTGTGTGTGTGTGTGTGTGTGTGTGTGTGTGTGTGTGTGTGTGTGTGTTGTCCTTAGCCCAAGTTCGTGCAAGTTATATTAAGTAGTGTGTAAGCCTAGGGACCGATGACCTCAACAGTTTGATCCCAAAGGAGCTTACCACCACACTTTTGATAGAGATCCGTCTGTCGGATAGGGATGTTAAGCACAGCTGCCCCCTGGTGCTATTCGAGAGGAACGGGCTAGGTGTCGGTATGGGTTTCGCACTGTCCCTCCCCTTCATCCGTAACAACACAGACCGAACATCACACTGTAGAACAGTCATCACAGTCATTTCAAACGACGCATGTACACACCTTGCACTTCATAAAAGATCAGAGGAAAGTACAGTAATGTCAAACCACCTCCACTAGGATCTTGCCTAGAACGGCGATGCAGGATTCCTACATCTGCTCCCCTACGTCATTCCCAGAGTATGGGGCTACTTGGACTTCGTACTTCCCACAAATTTCGGAAATTGTGAGAGGTATTCTTGGTTTCAGTGGCTCATTAAGGACATGAAGCACAGACTTTTACAAAACGAAAGGTGCTTTTGATCATGACCTCAACATTTCCTGGAAGAATAAATTTGATGTACATGATGCCCCACATCATTTGATGTGAAAGAACATCACGTTCACCAAGATCAGATGCTGTTTGAATAAAAAGTTTTTGTTGAGCAGTAGTTTCGATAACATCCATCATCAGTTTCGATGACATACATCATCATAAGGTCCATAAAAATCAACCTAAGGTACTGAACAAGTGTAATATCAGGGCATCAATAACGAAATGTAATTTAAGTTATTCTATTATTATCATATCCATTAGAGATATTGCCATGTGTTCCGGACATGATTATAAAAGAAATACTCAGATTACATTTTATTATTGGTGCCACGGTATTACCTACGTTAAGTATATTGGTTTGATTTTTATATGGACCTGATTGTTATCTGTGTGATAGTAATTGATGGTCAACAGAAAGTTTTTATTCAGGTAGCAGTTCCTTAAAAATATGCATTGTTGATAATGCATGAATATGTTTGGGCAATCTGTGCGCGGTGTTAAGTACCCTCTTCAAGAAACATTTTGTTCAGCAACTGATTGGTAGCCGGCCGCTGTGGCCGAGCTGTTCTAGGCTCTTCAGTCTGGAACCGCGCAACCGCTACGGTCGCAGGTTCAAATCCTGCCTCGGGCATGGATGTGTGTGATGTCCTTGGGTTAGTTAGGTTTAAGTAGTTCTAAGTTCTAGGGGACTGATGACCTCAGATGTTAAGTCCCATAGTGCTTAGAGCCATTTGAACATACAAATACCTCCAGAAGAGAGTTCCTAACACTTAGTTTTGTATTCGATATTAACAATTTTATATTTTTCAGAAGTGCTGTCTTTACTTTTTGTATCCACTCTAGTTCAGCCATGGCCATTTATTTTACTGCCCAGATGGCAAAACTTACCGACGACTTTTAGTGCCTCATTCATAAATCTGATACAGTCAAGATCTTATGATTTACTTTTGTTGATATTCATCTTGTAACCTCTATTGAAGACACTATCCATTCCGTTCAACTGCTCTTTCAAGTCCTTTCCAGTCTCTGACAGGATTGCAATGCTACCGGCAAACTGTGAAGTTTTCATTTGTTCTACCTGAATTCATATTACAGCTGCAATTTTTTCTTTCGGTTTTCCTTCACTGCTTGTTCAACGTACTCGTAGAATAACACTGCAGACAGGCAACAATCCTGTCTCACTTCCTTCTAAACCACATGTTACCTTTTACATCCTTTGACTCTTTTAGCTAACTACCGTCTGGTTTCTGTTCGAGTTGTAGCTAACTTTTCGCTTCGTGTATTTTACCTCTGCTACTTTAAGAATTTCAAAGAGTAGATCCCAGTCGGTTAATGAGTAACGATAATAATTAATACTGTTTGTAGTAATAAGTTGAAGCAAAGTGTTTATCATCCTAGCAAACCAAAACTATGAGAAAAACTACACTCCTGGAAATGGAAAAAAGAACACATTGACACCGGTGTGTCAGACCCACCATACTTGCTCCGGACACTGCGAGAGGGCTGTACAAGCAATGATCACACGCACGGCACAGCGGACACACCAGGAACCGCGGTGTTGGCCGTCGAATGGAGCTGGTTGCGCAGCATTTGTGCACCGCCGCCGTCAATGTCAGCCAGTTTGCCGTGGCATACGGAGCTCCATCGAAGTCTTTAACACTGATAGCATGCCGCGACAGCGTGGACATGAACCGTATGTGCAGTTGACGGACTTTGAGCGAGGGCGTATAGTGGGCATGCGGGAGGCCGGGTGGACGTACTGCCGAATTGCTCAACACGTGGGGGCGTGAGGTCTCCACAGTACATCGATGTTGTCGCCAGTGGTCGGCGGAAGGTGCACGTGCCCGTCGACCTGGGACCGGACCGCAGCGACGCACGGATGCACGCCAAGACCGTAGGATCCTACGCAGTGCCGTAGGGGACCGCACCGCCACCTCCCAGCAAATTAGGGACACTGTTGCTCCTGGGGTATCGGCGAGGACCATTCGCAACCGTCTCCATGAAGCTGGGCTACGGTCCCGCACACCGTTAGGCCGTCTTCCGCTCACGCCCCAACATCGTGCAGCCCGCCTCCAGTGGTGTCGCGACAGGCGTGAGTGGAGGGACGAATGGAGACGTGTCGTCTTCAGCGATGAGAGTCGCTTCTGCCTTGGTGCCAATGATGGTCGTATGCGTGTTTGGCGCCGTGCAGGTGAGCGCCACAATCAGGACTGCATACGACCGAGGCACACAGGGCCAACACCTGGCATCATGGTGTGGGGAGCGATCTCCTACACTGGCCGTACACCACTGGTGATCGTCGACGGGACACTGAATAGTGCACGGTACATCCAAACCGTCATCGAACCCATCGTTCAACCATTCCTAGACCGGCAAGGGAACTTGCTGTTCCAACAGGACAATGCACGTCCGCATGTATCCAGTGCCACCCAACGTGCTCTAGAAGGTGTAAGTCAACTACCCTGGCCAGCAAGATCTCCGGATCTGTCCTCCATTGAGCATGTTTGGGACTGGATGAAGCGTCGTCTCACGCGGTCTGCACGTCCAGCACGAGCGCTGGTCCAACTGAGGCGCCAGGTGGAAATGGCATGGCAAGCCGTTCCACAGGACTACATCCAGCATCTCTACGATCGTCTCCATGGGAGAATAGCAGCCTGCATTGCTGCGAAAGGTGGATATACACTGTACTAGTGCCGACATTGTGCATGCTCTGTTGCCTGTGTCTATGTGCCTGTGGTTCTGTCAGTGTGATCATGTGATGTATCTGACCCCAGGAATGTGTCAATAAAGTTTCCCCTTCCTGGGACAATGAATTCACGGTGTTCTTATTTCAATTTCCAGGAGTGTATATTGTTACAGTGACCACAGAAGATGATTTAAAATACTGGGTGATCAAAAAGGCAGTATAAATTTGAAAATTTAATAAACCACGGAATAATGTAGATAGAGAGGTAAAAATTGACACACATGCTTGGAATGACACGGGGTTTTATTAAAACAAAGAAAAAACACCCCATTTTGCTAGACGCGTGAAAGATCTCTTGCGCGCGTAGTTTGGTGATGATCGTGTGCTCAGCCGCCACTTTCGTCATGCTTGGTCTCCCAGGTCCCCAGACCTCAGTCCGTGCGATTATTGGTTTTGGGGTTACCTGAAGTCAGAAGTGTATCGCGATCGATCGACATCTCTAGGGATGCTGAAAGACAACATCCGATGCCAATGCCTCACCATAACTCCGGACATGCTTTACAGTGCTGTTCACAACATTATTCCTCGACTACAGCTATTGTTG
This sequence comes from Schistocerca piceifrons, assembly GCF_021461385.2. Classification (NCBI taxonomy): domain Eukaryota; kingdom Metazoa; phylum Arthropoda; class Insecta; order Orthoptera; family Acrididae; genus Schistocerca; species Schistocerca piceifrons. The sequence goes on from NC_060141.1 coordinate 432,089,121, forward strand.
AGGAATGATGGTAGGCATATTGAGCATTTCCTGTAAAGAACATCATCTTTGCTTTGTCTTACTTTGTTATGCTAATTATTGCTATTCTGATCAGATGAAGTGCCATCTGTCGGACATTTTATAACGTATATATATATATATATATATATATATATATATATATATATATATATATATATATTTGTTCTAATAAAACCCCATGTCATTCCAAGCATGTGTGTCAGTTTGTACCTCTCTATCTACATTATTCCGTGATTTATTTAGTTTTCAAATTTATACTGACTTTTTGATCACCCGGTAAACATGGCTGAAAAGGGCAAATAGCAAGCCCTAAAACAACACGCTCTGTCCCCTCAGGGCAGAGAATAAATATATATATATATATATATATATATATATATATATATATATAGGGTGAGTCACCCAGCATTACCGCTGATATTTTTCGTAATTCACATCAAATACTGACGAATCGATTCCACAGACAGAACGTGAGGAGAGGGGCTAGTGTAATTGGTTAATACAAACCATAAAAAAATGCACGGAAGTATATAGCGGTAACGTTAAGTGACCCGGCCGAACTTTCAGGAAACATTCCTCACACACAAAGAAAGAAAATATGTTATGTGGACATGTGTCCGGAAACGCTTACTTTCCATGTTGGAGCTCATTTTATTACTTTATCACGTTGGAATGAAGCCTCATCCGTAAAGAGAATATTTGCACTGAAATGAGGATTGACACATTGTTGGATGAACCATTCGCAGAAGTGTACCCGTGGAGGCCAATCAGCTGCTGATAGTACCTGCACACGCTGTACATGGTACGGAAACAACTGGTTCTCCCGTAGCACTCTCCATACAGTGACGTGGTCAACGTTACCTTGTACAGCAGCAACTTGTCTGACGCTGACATTAGGGTTATCGTCAACCGCACGAAGAATTGCCTCGTCCATTGCAGGTGTCTTCGTCGTTCTAGGTCTTCCCCAGTCGCGAGTCATAGGCTGGAATGTTCCGTGCTCCCTGAGACGCCGATCAATTGCTTCGAACGTCTTCCTGTCGGGACACCTTCGTTCCGGAAATCTGTCTCGATACAAACGGCTATTGCCCCGTGCTAATCCGTACATCAAATGGGCATCTGCCAACTGCGCATTTGTAAACATTGCACTGACTGCAAAACCACGTTCGTGATGAACACTAACCTGTTGATGCTACTTACTGATGTGCTTGATGCTAGTACTGTAGAGCAATGAGTCGCATGTCAACACAAGCACCGAAGTCAACATTACCTTCCTTCAATTGGGCCAACTGGCGGTGAATCGAGGAAGTACAGTACATACTGACGAAACTAAAATGGGCTGTAACATGGAAATTAAGCGTTTCCGGACACATGTCCACATAGCATCTTTTCTTTATTTGTGTGTGAGGAATGTTTCCTGAAAGTTTGGCCGTACCTTTTTGTAACACCCTGTGTATATATATCACCCGGTAAAGCGAAACGCGTTTGATCTGAATCAGTCTTTTCAGTCTTTATTACATTCGCTGAAGAGTGTATTTAACCTATGTAACTTGTACAACTGCGACTGTGGAATAAAAGAGATCGAAAAAGAGAAGACAACATGCAACTGAATTAAATTAATTCACCTCGAGACCGAGGCACCGTGTTCGACCAGCACCTGGCGCGCTGCCACAGTGGCACGGCGGGTACCTCGGGAGGCCGTTGCTGGTTCGACAGGGAGTCTGCGGCGTGTCCGGCGGACAACGCCCCGAGCCGGCGCTTTGCCAGGCAGCCGAGCGAGTGGACGGGCGCGTCGCTTTTTTCCGCTTTCGCTTGCGCCCACAAAGCACGGCGGGGGGGGGGGGGGGCTGTTGGGGGGTGCCGGAGAGGACTTGTTGAATGCCCTCAGCTCACCCCGGGCACGTGCGCGAGGGCAGTTAGGACCGGGTGGGCGGCGTCTTCCACGGCAGCCGGGGGCGCCAAATTTTTTGTTCGGACCCCCCGGCGGGAGGGGGTGAGAAAAACGTTAGCCCGAGGCGCAGGGGTGTCCGGCGCCGCCTCCCGCGGCCTCGCCCGCCTACAGCGCCGCCCGCGGCGCCCACGCACCCCTGGGCTGGCGGCGCCGTTTGCCGAGAGCGGCTGACGGGCTTATATCTGGGCCAGCCACACTGATTTCTGCGGTCATCAGCAGACGCAAAGGCCTCCGCGCCGACACACACACACACACACACACACACACACACACACACACACACACACTTCGCGTTATAGGTTAAGCGGTGAACTGGCGCCACACTCAAGGTCTCTCGTTGGCTGTAAAGCTATTGGCAGCCTTCTACTTACATTAGAGCGTCGATTATCCGAAGTAATTGGGGAACATGGGTGTTCAGAAAAATGGTTTATTCGGATAATCGAACTGTACATGTTTATTTGCCAAAAAGAAGTACTGTACAGTAAATTTATTCATGAAACAGGCATCTCTTTTAGTACCCATTACAAAGTAACATACAAAGGCAACTTCAGTAGGAACATAGAGTAATAATCTCGTACTTGTCCCTCATAGAACGGACAACACGTTTACGTTTAAGCATTTTGTATCGTCAAGTTCACTTCCTCACGCAGCAGCGCACAAGTGGTCTAACAGAGAACAGAAGGTGACTGTTTGCACCGTGAGAAGCTCTTCTTGGGGGCGCGCAATCTTCCAAACTGCGCGGAGCGGCACACCTCAACTCTAAGCTGGCGCAGCTGTTGCTGTGAACAGCTTTGATACTGCCGCTATTTCTACTACCAGTGCCAAGCCGACAGAAGTGTGCTGATTGTTGAAAAACAGCGGCTGGCGGCTTGGCCTGTCAGTAGCGCCTTGTGAAGGCCCCATTAGAAGTAATGTTCCGCCAGCGGTGGCCCAGTGCGGCGACTACTGTGGGAAACTTGGTTTGGGAGTCAGGTGGATGATGGACGGTAGGGTGGGAGAGTAACAGGTGCGAGGGAGTACACAGTTCGGTTAAGCGGTCGTTCGGTTGACCGACGTTCGGATAATCGACGCTCTACTGTAATAAAAATAACAAAAGCATTTACATTAGGAATTGATCTACCCATGTAGCGTAACGCACAGCGCGCTACCTTGACAGACAGGGAGATGCGCCAGACCCGGAACGGGTCCGCACGGCGGATTAACGATCGTGGCTGGTAAATTGGCCAGCCAGAGTGTGGTATTTAGAGGATTTCCCACGCTCGGATAATTGCTGGGATAGTCCCCAAGTTCCACTCCATGTAATAAGATACCAAACAGCTACAACACGGTAATACACAGAACGCTGTGTACGTGATTCACAGACTGACGAACACACGACTTCTCTCCCTAAGGTTGCCTTGACTACTGTAACTTCAGGAGAGGCATCCGGCCACAATTTAAATAATCAAATACAGTTAATGCTGCGGGGAGGGGGTTAAAGGGGGAGGACAAGGAGGGACATACAGTATCACGTCACTAATGCCTCTCTACTTTTTTATGTTTATTCTGTTTTGATCTCTTAGGTACCCTACAGAGTTTATTCCTGTAACTGACTGCCGCCGGAGTTCATAAAATATTTTCAACTAGAAAAAAAGAGTTAAAGAAACAATTCACTCCTTTTTTTACTGTGAAACTACAAGTACACAAAAACGAAAGATGCGCTCGTGGTATAGCAATCGCAACATTTGTGTGTTCGGCAGAATAAATTATGTTAGTTATATAACTGACGAGACTGATTTTATTCCAATTTCATTTAATTATTACGTGAATTTTTGACGACTTTCCGTTGTTACAGGCCGACCGCTGTGGCCGAGCGGTTCTAGGCGCTTCAGTCTGGAGCCGCGCGACTGCTACGGTCGCAGGTTCGAATCCTGGCTCCTGCATGGATATGTCTGATGTCCTTAGGTTAGTTAGGTTTAAGTCACCATCCAGACACTCGTAAGGAATGGTAAAAGTTTTCGGTGCCGAGTTAAGGAACCCATACATTTTATAAAATAGACGTACATGGGTATTTATGTATGGTACAGATATCACTTACTGTTTGCAAAGAATCGCTGTGGGGGTAAGAACCACCTGCATATGAATGGGAGTGAGAGTGAAAATGAAGTGTCACCTACGACACAAGAATTTCCAGATTTTAGTCATCCATTATTGGAGGCTGTGATTTCTCGCTATGGTTTCAGTAATGAAGATGGGCGCAGAATCCTATAATTCGTTAAAGCAAATGACCTAGCTATCACTATGTTTTTTAAAATATTGCATATCACACACGATCACCTCCACTAGCGGTAGGCACAATACTCAGACTGACTAGATGTTACTCCACAGACGCAACGTCCTAAAGAATGCCCGATGTGAAAGGTCAAGCCAAAACCAAATGGTGGAAGCTAAAACAACATAAAGTGTCCACATTTGAGAAGACTGTGTACCCTCCCCTTAATTCTGCACATGTTAGTCACACTTGGTCAATATTTAACAACTGTGCAACTAGTGCAGCTCAACCTCCGGAAATACGAAGTGACCAAGAAGGAAGTGAAACGCGCAGCTGCAGAGACCAAAGCGAATCACGACCAACATTTAGATAACCAGCTAACAACTATAGAAGGGGACAAGATCGCTTACGTACTGGCTTGAGCGCGATGTCGAGCAAGTCAGGACATAGAACACTACAAGTGAGTAAAAGTTGAGAATGGTCCGCGGCTCCATGACAGCAATATGATTCTCGGATATTGAAGTGAGTATTCAGTGGAATATCCAGCACTGAATTCCCTGAGATATAGATATCAAAAGCTAATGTCACGACTGGACCATTTCTATCAGATGAGGTCAAAGTATCTATTCGTAACATGAACGATGGAAAGCTTTCAGGATAGACGACCTTCCTGCAGACATTTGGAAAGCTGAGGGTCTTTACGACAGAGCGACCACCTGGATGGTAGAAATCTACAACTCCGTCATTCACTGAGCCATATATCTACCTATTGTTCGTCTAGTATCACGTATCTATTTTTAAGGGCAAGAGTAACACTACTGAATGTATCAGCCATCGCCCAATCCGATCCCTCTCCAACACTATGAAGGCATTCCAACGTTTCCTTGACGACAGCCTACGGGACATAGTCTATCTCTCAATAAATCGATCTGAGTTTGTGAAAGGGCGTGTCACGACAGACGCAAGTTTTGCTGCGAGCCAGCTCATGGAGACATTCCGCGGGAAAAGTAAGTTGCTACATCTTGCCTATTTTGCCGTCGAGAGGCATGTGGTCGAGTACCATGTTAGATGATTTGGTATGCTCTTCGCTATCATCAAGATCTTGAAACATACATCAACTGGGTAAAAATGATGTACAGAAACACCAGCAGGCGGGTGCGGTGTTGTGAAGGACTGACTGACTGCTTCCCTGTGACAGTTGACGTTTATCAAGGCTCACCTCCGTCTTAGCTGCTCTTTGGTACCATAAAGGATAGCATCAGAAGTGTCTACCGCTATACGCAGATGATGTGATGCTTGCTGCGGATATCGGCGAGGATCTTCAACTTCAAGTTCGATCATGGTATCATCATCTATGAAGTTCCGGCCTCCGTTTAAACACTCACAAGACTGAGTACATCGAAATGATTCCATCTCCTAGAACTATACAAATTAATGAAGCTCCTCTAACCCAGGTAGGCGCTTTCCGATATCTAGATTCTCGACAACACATGAACGGCTTCGTGAATGAGGATGTGCGAGCAAGAATCAACTGGATGGTATTCAGAGACGTCACTGGTACTCTTTGTGATAAGAAGCTGCTCATCCACCTAAAACCAAAGATACGCCGCACAATGCTGAGGCCAGATGCATTATATAGTACTAAATGTTGGCTCACACCTAGAAGTGCTGATCACCAAGTACATGTTACGGTGCCTCGGGCATGGATGTGTGTGATGTCCTTAGGTTAGTTAGGTTTAAGTGGTTCTAAGTTCTAGGGGGCTGATGACCACAGTAGTTAAGTCCCATAGTGCTCAGAGCCATTTGAACCATTTTTTACATGTTACGGAAATACGGATATTGAAAAGATTATTAGGGATTCTGTTGCTCGACCACATCAACAATACAACGAGCCGACAACTAGATGGAGTGGCTCCAATCAATGAAAAGATGGGAGAACGGAGACTTCGGTGTTATGGACACATCATACGGGCATCACCTACTTCAGGCATCAGCTCAGTCTACCGTGTCATTGTGGAAGGCCAGAGACAACGTGGAAGACCTAAATTACGGGGATTTAACACTGTAAACGTAGATCTCAGATTAAGAAGTCTAAACCCACAGGAAGCGTTAAACAGTATGAAAGAAGCCCATTGACCCAAAAAGCGAGCCCCGCTCCAACGAAACGAAGACGAAGAAGAAGATAATTATGATTTGAGAATGAGAGCACTTAATTACTTGCAACGAACTTTATACATAATTTCAGACCTTTGTGAAACTCTTTTTCGCTGACAGCGTCCATAAAATAATGAAAGGCAAAAAGTTTATCTGTTACTACATTTTCACTGTACATGCAGTAAGACTGCAACCTCAGGCATGACGTTTTGATTTATTACTACTTTACTACAAACTGCATTCGCGACATACTTTGCAAACATTGTTCAGGAGATATTACGTCATGAATATCGAGAATTGTGAAAAACTGCCGCATCATCTACATCTACATACGAGGGTTGGAACTTTAATAGTGGCAACTATTTATTTACAGCTCGTACAAAATAGATACGTGTTTCAAAGTTTTACTGACCTTCAAAGTAGTCACCAGCACTGTGTATAATCCGTTGCCAGCGATGTAGAAGTCGTAGCAGTGCCAGTTGTGTTGACAGTTCGAGCGGCGCGGTCTATTGCCCGACGAATTTTTAGCAGTCCTGAAGCGAATGCTGTGAAATGTTTTCTTCAGTTTAGAAATCGAGTTGAACTTACAAGGGCTTAAGTCAGGGGAGAGCAGTAAGTGGTATAGCACTTAGCAGCCCCATCAGTCAAACAAATCGGTAACAGCTTGCACTGTACGTGCTTGAGCATTTTCCTGCAAAATGATGGTCAGGTCCAGTAGAAAGGGTCATCACTTCTGCCTCTATGCTGTTCATTTTTGGAGCACAACCTACGACCAGCTTAGAGACAGAAGTGATGACACTTTCTGCAGCACCTGACCATCATTTTGAAGGAAAATGCTCAAGCACGCACAGTGGAAGCTGTTACTGATTTGTTTGACTGATAGGGCTGCTAAGTGCTATACCACCTACTGCACTCCCCTGAATTACGCCCTCGGGAGTTCAACTCGATTTCTGAACTGAAGGAAACACTTCACGGCATTCGCTTCAGAACTGCTACAAATTCGTCGAGCAACAGACCGCACCGCTCGAACTGTCAACACAACTGGCACTTCTAGGAGTATCCTACGACTTCCACATCGCTAGCAGCTGGTAATACACAATGCTGGTGACTACTTTGAAGGTCAGTAAGACTTTGAAACACGTATCTATTTTGTACGAGCTGTAAATAGTTTCCTCTGTTAAAGTGCCAACACTCGTACATTCTCCGCAGGCCACCATACGGTGAGTGGCGCAGGTTACCCTATACCACAACTAGTCGTTTCTTTTCCTGTTCCACTTGCAGACAGAGAGAGGGAAAAACGACTGTCTAGATACCTCCGTATGAGTCCTAATTTTTCTTATCTTCGTCGTCCCTACGCGAAATTGTGGCAGTAGGATCGTTCTGCAGTCACCTTCAAATGCCGGTGAACTTTCTGAATAGCGTTCGTCTTCAGTCCAGGTATTCCCACTTGAGCTACCGAAGCTTAACCGCAACACTTACATACTGATCGAACCTACCGGTAATAAATCTTGCAGCTCGCCTCTGAACTGCTTCGATGTCTTCTTTCTATGCGACCTGGTGCAGACTCAAACATTCGAGCCGTACTGAAGAATAGGTCGCACTAATGTCCTATATGCGTTCTCCTTTACAGATGAGCTACACTTTCCTAAAATTCTCCCAATAAACCGAAGTCGACGATTCGCATTCTCTACTACAATACTCACATGCTCGTTCTGTCTCGTATCGCTTTGCAACGTTTCGCCCAGATATTTAAACGACTTGACTGTGTCAAGCAGTACACTACTAATGATGCACCCAAACATTACAGGCTTGTTTTTCCTCCTATTCTTCATTAACTTATATTTTTCTATATTAAGAGCCAGCTGCCATTCATCACACCAACTAGAAATTCTGTCTATGTCATCTTGTATCAACGTGCAGACACTCATATTCAACACCTTCATGTACACCACAACATCATCAACAAACAACCGCAGGTTGCTGCTCACCATGTCTGCCAGATCATGTATGTACATAGAAAATAGCAACAGTCCTATCACACTTCCCTGGAGCACTCCGATGAACGCTCGCCGTCGAAGACAACATCCTGGGTTCCATTACTTAAGAAGTCTTCGAGTCAGTCACTTATTTGGGAGCCTATTCCATATGCACGTGCCTTCGTTAACAGTCTGCAGTGCCGTACCGTGTCGAATTCTTTTCAGAAATCGAGAAATATGCAATCAGCCTGTTGCCGTTCATCCATAGTTCGCAGTATATCATGTGAGATAAGAGCGAGCTGGATTTCGCATGAGCAGTGCTTTCTAAAGCTGTACTGATTCGTGGTCATGAGATTTTCGGTTTCTAGAAAATTTATTGTATTCGTACTCAGAGTATACTCTAGAATTCTGCAGCAAACCTATGTGAAGTATATTGGTATGTAATTTTGCGAGTCAGTTCTTTTACCCTTCTTATACGCACGAGTCACCTGCACTTTTTTTCCAGTCGCTTGGCACTTTGCGCTGGTCGAGAGATTCGTGATAAACCCAAACTAAGTAATTAGCCAATGACGTAGAGTACTCTTTGTAAAACCGAACTGGGATTCCATCTGGACCTGGCAACTTATCTGTTTTCAACTCTTTCAGTTGTTTCTCTACGCCAGGGATGAGTATTAACATGTCATCCATACGGGACTCTGTGCGAAGGCCGAACGACGGTACGTTTGTACGATTCTTCTGCGTGAACTATTTCTTAAACATAGAATTTAAAACTTCGGCCTTCCTTTTCCTATCATCTACTGCCAAATCAGACTGGTCAACGAGTGACTGGATCGAGGCCTTAGACCCGCTTAGCTATTTTACGTAGGACCCGAATATTTCAGGTTCTCCGCCAGACCTTCAGCCAAGGTATGACGGTGGTATGCTTCGTGCGTAGATCTTTTCACAGACGCATGAATGTCTACTAATCTTTGCCTGTCATTTACGCGTCCTCTTTTCAAGCGAGAGTGCAACAGCCTTTGCTTCTTTAGCATATTCCGAATTTCGTTATTAAACCACGGTGGGTCCTTTCCCACCTTAATCCACTTACTAGGCACATACTTGTCCAGAGCACGATTTACAATCTGTTTAAAAATTGCTCATAAGTCCCCTATGTCCCTCTTTCTGGAACTAAATGATTGCAGTTCATTGTCTAAGAGAGATGCTGACAACTGCTTATCTGCTCTTTCCAGCAGAAACACTCTCCTAGCCCTCTTGGCCGATTTATTGTTTTTCATAACCATAGTCGCTATGATGACATCATGATCACTAATCCCCGTCTCTATAGTGACGCCATCGATGAGGTCCGGTCTGTTTGTAGCTACATGGTGCAGGTTACTTCCATTGCATGTGGGCTGCCGAACTAGCTGCTCAAGACAGTTTTCGGAAAACATGTTCAAAACTACTACACAAGACTGTCTGTCTGTACCTCCTGGCCGGCCGCGGTGGTCTAGCGGTTAAGGCGCTCAGTCCGGACCCGCGCGACTGCTACGGTCGCAGGTTCGAATCCTGCCTCGGGCATGGATGTGTGTGGTGTACTTAGGTTACTTAGGTTTAAGTAGTTCTAAGTTCTAGGGGACTGATGACCACTGATGTTAAGTCCCATAGTGCTCAGAGCCATTTTTTTTGTACCTCCTGCAATGAATCCATGCACGTCCTAGTCCACACTTGGTAGTTTTAAGTCACCACCAACTAGTATTGCATGATCTGGATATTTATGCACAACTGACCATAGACTTTTTTTTCAATGGCTCTAGAAGCGTCATAGCGGAGGCGAGTGGTTGGTAAAAACATTCAACAATCAACTTGGTTTCACTTAGACCTGTTACGCGCGACCTTGCACCATTTATTAATTCTTTGCTACTAACTCTATTCGCAACATAATAAATGTACCTACAGAATTGTAGCATTGGACGACACATGCTGTAGTTCAGAGGATAAGACGTCGTAAGAAATTGAGCTGCGTGAAAATGAAACTACAGAGCGAAATTCACTAGAGATAAGGGTGAAATATGTGGACAAGTACGTGTGAAAATATGTTAAATATATGTGAAATATATGTGACTTGTACGTATGTGGGAAATGGCGCGGATAAAAAACTCCCCCTGAACCCCTGGATCGATTTCGACCAAACTTGTTAAACATATTACTTACTATCTCGAAAGATATACTTGGGAGGGGGAGGGGGGCGGTGAGAACCAGTAATCTCATTCCATGTGTCTTTGGATAGGGTCCGCCTTTACCGAAACACGTTTTTGTTTTTAATCCCTTACATGTCTCACTGCAGTTGCAGCATCTTCAGTAGGCTTTTATTTTATGGCTGTTAAAGAATGTTCTTTACTGTTTGTATACATGGAAATATTAGTATTCAAATCGTGATAACAGATATTTTAAGAAACACAAAATTATGAATTCATACCTTTCGACCACACAGTGTGGGTTTCCTAATGTATTGTGATTCTACAGTTACTACACTCCTAGAAATGGAAAAAAGAACACATTGACACCGGTGTGGCAGACCCACGATACTTGCTCCGGACACTGCGAGAGGGCTGTACAAGCAATGATCACACGCATGGCACAGCGGACACACCAGGAACCGCGGTGTTGGCCGTCGAATGGCGCTAGCTGCGCAGCATTTGTGCACCGCCGCCGTCAGTGTCAGCCAGTTTGCCGTGGCATACGGAGCTCCATCGCAGTCTTTAACACTGGTAGCATGCCGCGACAGCGTGGACGTGAACCGTATGTGCAGTTGACGGACTTTGAGCGAGGGCGTATAGCTGGCATACGGGAGGCCGGGTGGACGTACCGCCGAATTGCTCAACACGTGGGGCGTGAGGTCTCCACAGTACATCGATGTTGTCGCCAGTGGTCGGCGGAAGGTGCACGTGCCCGTCGACCTGGGACCGGACCGCAGCGACGCACGGATGCACGCCAAGACCGTAGGATCCTACGCAGTGCCGTAGGGGACCGCACCGCCACTTCCCAGCAAATTAGGGACACTGTTGCTCCTGGGGTATCGGCGAGGACCATTCGCAACCGTCTCCATGAAGCTGGGCTACGGTCCCGCACACCGTTAGGCCGTCTTCCGCTCACGCCCCAACATCGTGCAGCCCGCCTTCAGTGGTGTCGCGACAGGCGTGAATGGAGGGACGAATGGAGACGTGTCGTCTTCAGCGATGAGAGTCGCTTCTGCCTTGGTGCCAATGATGGTCGTATGCGTGTTTGGCGCCGTGCAGGTGAGCGCCACAATCAGGACTGCATACGACCGAGGCACACAGGGCCAACACCCGGCATCATGGTGTGGGGAGTGATCTCCTACACTGGCCGTACACCACTGGTGATCGTCGAGGGGACACTGAATAGCGCGCGGTACATCCAAACCTCATCGAACCCATTGTTCTACCATTCCTAGACCGGCAGGGGAACTTGCTGTTCCAACAGGACAATGCACGTCCGCATGTATCCCGTGCCACCCAACGTGCTCTAGAAGGTGTAAGTCAACTACCCTGGCCAGCAAGATCTCCGGATCTGTCCCCCATTGAGCATGTTTGGGACTGGATGAAGTGTCGTCTCACGCGGTCTGCACGTCCAGCACGAACGCTGGTCCAACTGAGGCGCCAGGTGGAAATGGCATGGCAAGCCATTCCACAGGACTACATCCAGCATCTCTACGATCGTCTCCATGGGAGAATAGCAGCCTGCATTGCTGCGAAAGGTGGATATACACTGTACTAGTGCCGACATTGTGCATGCTCTGTTGCCTGTGTCTATGTGCCTGTGGTTCTGTCAGTGTGATCATGTGATGTATCTGACCCCAGGAATGTGTTAATAAAGTTTCCCCTTCCTGGGACAATGAATTCACGGTGTTCTTATTTCAATTTCCAGGAGTGTATTTTGTTTCACAGTTTGTCATCTGCAACCACATACATCTTAAAGTAGACACATTATTTAAGCCAAAATTATGATTTGAAAATTGTTAGGACTGTGCCTGAAACTTATTAATTCTGTCTTAACCATGGTTGCTTTCAGATATACACTCCTGGAAATGGAAAAAAGAACACATTGACACCGGTGTGTCAGACCCACCATACTTGCTCCGGACACTGCGAGAGGGCTGTACAAGCAATGATCACACGCACGGCACAGCGGACACACCAGGAACCGCGGTGTTGGCCGTCGAATGGCGCTAGCTGCGCAGCATTTGTGCACCGCCGCCGTCAGTGTCAGCCAGTTTGCCGTGGCATACGGAGCTCCATCGCAGTCTTTAACACTGGTAGCATGCCGCGACAGCGTGGACGTGAACCGTATGTGCAGTTGACGGACTTTGAGCGAGGGCGTATAGTGAGCATGCGGGAGGCCGGGTGGACGTACCGCCGAATTGCTCAACACGTGGGGCGTGAGGTCTCCACAGTACATCGATGTTGTCGCCAGTGGTCGGCGGAAGGTGCACGTGCTCGTCGACCTGGGACCGGACCGCAGCGACGCACGGATGCACGCCAAGACCGTAGGATCCTACGCAGTGCCGTAGGGGACCGCACCGCCACTTCCCAGCAAATTAGGGACACTGTTGCTCCTGGGGTATCGGCGAGGACCATTCGCAACCGTCTCCATGAAGCTGGGCTACGGTCCCGCACACCGTTAGGCCGTCTTCCGCTCACGCCCCAACATCGTGCAGCCCGCCTTCAGTGGTGTCGCGACAGGCGTGAATGGAGGGACGAATGGAGACGTGTCGTCTTCAGCGATGAGAGTCGCTTCTGCCTTGGTGCCAATGATGGTCGTATGCGTGTTTGGCGCCGTGCAGGTGAGCGCCACAATCAGGACTGCATACGACCGAGGCACACAGGGCCAACACCCGGCATCATGGTGTGGGGAGCGATCTCCTACACTGGCCGTACACCACTGGTGATCGTCGAGGGGACACTGAATAGTGCACGGTACATCCAAACCGTCATCGAACCCATCGTTCTACCATTCCTAGACCGGCAAGGGAACTTGCTGTTCCAACAGGACAATGCACGTACGCATGTATCCCGTGCCACCCAACGTGCTCTAGAAGGTGTAAGTCAACTACCCTGGCCAGCAAGATCTCCGGATCTGTCCCCCATTGAGCATGTTTGGGACTGGATGAAGTGTCGTCTCACGCGGTCTGCACGTCCAGCACGAACGCTGGTCCAACTGAGGCGCCAGGTGGAAATGGCATGGCAAGCCATTCCACAGGACTACATCCAGCATCTCTACGATCGTCTCCATGGGAGAATAGCAGCCTGCATTGCTGCGAAAGGTGGATATACACTGTACTAGTGCCGACATTGTGCATGCTCTGTTGCCTGTGTCTATGTGCCTGTGGTTCTGTCAGTGTGATTATGTGATGTATCTGACCCCAGGAATGTGTCAATAAAGTTTCCCCTTCCTGGAACAATGAATTCACGGTGTTCTTATTTCAATTTCCAGGAGTGTATGTTCAGTAACTTAAAGTTTTATTACGTGGAGGTAACATGTATATTGGTCTCTTATATTAATTTATTTAAAGTCTTGAAGATAAAATGAGTTGGTATGCTGATTAATTTTGAAAGTATTCATACGGAAATTATTTTGCAATTTGCGAACAGCACAGATACTTAAAAATCATCGATACAAAAGAAATAAAACTGAAATGCAAATACAACGAGGCAACTACCGTGGCACATTGATTTCCGGTGTTTAAATACTACGCCGAAGTGAATTTATAACAGATTGTTTTAATATTTTCTGAAAGGAAAGATTCTATCTACCAATAGAAAGCACGCTAATAAATTTTCCAGAAAATGTTTATAATGAGAACTAATCTTAAACAAACAATTTGAATTTCACAGAGAACAATGAATATATACCAGAGGATAAAAAAAACTGCTGTCTGGCAATATTATCACATCGCTGGTTTCCCTAGTAACACGGAAAGAGCAACGTGAAGATTACGTAGAACTTTAATTTGGACTTCTACTGTTTCCCGAGGCAGTTCCGCTTTTTCCAAAATGTCCCGCTCTTCCGACTTCCTTTTGCGCACAAATATCCCGCATTGTTATGATTCCGCTTGCTTGAAGTATTGTACGCTGCCGGTCTTTCGATTTGCAATATGCTGTGCATTGCGCAACTACGAGTATATACGCTAGGATGGGGCACTTGTACAACTTGCTCCACAATCTTTGTTTATTTACTGTTAACGTCTTGCACAATTGGTAGTACCGATTCATGTTCACTGTTCCATTATACCAAACCGAGAGTATAATTTTAATAGTAATATAAAAAGTGGGTTCACTTTTATTACTAGCAGTGGCGAATCTATAGCAGGTGCGTTGTGCAAATCAAACTTTGCTGTTGGACATGATGGAAGGCCTAACAACGTGAATCACGTTAAGAAGACAAAATTCGCACACACATCTTGATAAAATTCATGAAAGTGCGACGACAGTGCAGCAGAATAATTGTATGGTTCAAATGGCTCTGAGCACTATAGGGCTTAACATCTGAGGTCATTAGTCCCCTAGAACATAGAATTACTTGAACGTAATTAACCTAAGGACATCACACACATCCATGCCCGAGGCAGGATTCGAACCTGCGACCGTAGCGGTCGCGCGGTTCCAGATTGAAGCTCCTAGAAACGCTCGGCCACTGCGGCCGGCCAGAATAATTTTAAAAAGTCATTTGGTATCATCTGAGTGCATGATGTAAGTGTAAACTTCTATGATCGTTAGGTTTTCTCAATACAATTTGCGTCCACTTTTTTTCTTAAATAGTCTCATTTTTTTCTAAATTTTTAAAACGTCTCATTTTTTGATGAAAATGAAATGGACACGCTCTTTTATTCTCTCTAAAATTTTATACGCACCTGCAACGATATTCTTCGGAGATAGTGTAGTAGTGATTCTAAAGGTATTAGGCAATTTAATTTTGTGTATCGAATGCAAATTTATGACAACGCACAAGTATGTTAGCATGTTTGCACGGGTCGAAGCACGTGCACTAAAAGTCAAATGACTGTTTCAGAATGAAAGTGTCCTTCGTCTTACTGCACGCAATAGCTTGCGTTATGACGACGCCCGGAGATGCACTAGGCGAGGGTAAGCGGAAGCAGCGTTGCTGGAGACTTTCCTCCCCCACCCCCGCCCGCCTGTCGCCTAAAGATGTCTGAGCCAAGACGTTGGGCACGTGCCCACCTGAGATCCGGCGGCAGCTGTGGGTGCGAGCAGGCCTTTAAAAGCGGGGAGGCGCATCTGCCGGGGCGCGGCCTCGCCAACGGTCCGTCTGCAGATGGGCTGCCCTACCTGTCACCCCGCACCAGAAAAGACGGACGCATCTGTCCGCGAGGGACGTGCTATTCAGAAAACGCGCATTAGCCTACACCGGCACGTTTCAGGCCACTTCTATATGCACAGTACTTTTGTGTAAACACGTTTATAAGTAAAGCCGTTACGTGCTGCTCGTCGTCTTTGTCACTGTAGCACTGGAACTTCACAGGAGTGCGACGAAAAAAAAGGTGACCCATCTACAAATTTCCAAAAATGGCGTTCTCGTCAGATTATCAAAGTAGGCAAGTGGGTATGAGTTTGAAAAGAAGATGGTCCCAGCAGTGGGGTCGAAACGTCGATCGTTTGAAGCAACATGAAGCTGCCCAACATTCCAGAGGATTTGAACTTCAGCGTGAAAACTATCGGAGGATTTGTCTGAAGTGTAATGTGAAACTGTTGATCAGAATGATATAAAAAAGGAAGGAAAAGAATTGAAGTCGTACTGGAGGAAGGTAGTTCAGTGTGGAATGACAGTTGTGTTGTCTTGCGTACCCTATGATACTTAAGTCCGATCTCTGGCCCTACAGAGATGGGAAGCACTCCGTATGTTCCTGCAAGTTAATTAAAGGACTGTGCGGCTGGTCCCGGGGGAGGTTCGAGTCCTCCCTCGGGCATGGGTGTGTGGGTTTGTCCTTAGGATAATTTAGGTTAAGTAGTGTGTAAGCGTAGGGATTAATGACCTTACCAGTTAAGTCTCATAAGATATCACACACATTTGAACATTTTAACTAAAGGAAATAGTAATACCGTGCAACGAAAACGTCTTACTGAATGATAATTAATAGGGGTGGGTCAATGAAACACGACAATACCGGTACCACACCACGCAATAGACTTATTAATGAGAGGAAGGACCGTTTCGTTTATAACAGAAACAAGTGGTCATTCTAGCAATCATATTTATTATAGCAAAGTAAAACACTTGAGCTACCCACTGAAATAAACAGCTAAACGTTAAATGCTTGGACAGTGGTTTCTTACGGAGAACTGTCACTTCAGCACAGATAGTCAGTATGATAAATCCAAAGTTTTTCGGATAATATACGAATGTGTCCAGGACTGTGAACATGATCAGTAAATTACAGGAAGAACACAGAAAAATAGGACTGAATACCAGTGAGATCACCAAAGCGCATTTTCAGAGCAAACTAGCTGCCTCCGAAATATTAAAACGAAATAACCAGCTCCTGAAGGGAGTAAACTAACATCGCGTCCCTATGCAATTGCTGATTCAAACGATGACGCATCTTACCACACTCTTAGCGTGAAACGAAAGGCAGCTGCAACCGCGACTGGACGCCCACAGTTCAGCCCTCTTTCTGTTCTCAGAACTCGAGTAGAAACATCCTCCTCTGTGACGTCTCATTAGTCGTCCAACAACTCGTCATTACTCCCCGATTTCCCAATAGTAAATATACTCTTCCATCGCCTAAAATGAATTCATTAGTCATCAAAACCCTAACTGTTTCATTACCCACTGAAGCCATCTCTCTCCAAAAGCCTAAAGTGAAGTGATTACTCCATATTCTAAAATGAAGTCATTATTCGGCAAATGCCTAACATGACGTCATCACCCTACCATCTCCTTACGTGACGTGTTCTCTTTCTGGAAGCTCTGTAACCTCGCTGCTTTTCTTACAGGGCAGGAACTCGTCAGCCGATGGTGGTAGACATTGTAAGTTCCGTCGAGTAGAACTCAAGTAAAGATGATAAACAACCTACTATTATTGCAGGTTTTTGCTATTTCCAACAAATAGTGTGCCCTGAGGTGCGGAGGAAGGCGGAAAACCTCTCATAACACGTGGCACAATTTTTAAACAGATCAATGAGACGGTTGACACGTAGGCACAGTTGAGAAACTGCAAACTCTACAGAAAATAACAGTAAGAACCAACCAGAGTGCTGGATTCTGCAACTTAAAACAGATCATTATTTCGTGACGTTACTACTGAGGTAACGAATATTCACACGCAAACCTCTGAGAAGCGACAGTTAGAGATCTTTAATCTTGCTAAAAGTCTTCTATGAAAAATACTGCGTTTTTTCGAGAGATATCGGCCATCCCACTTCCCGCCTGGAGAGCGTGGAGTGAGGGAATTGAATGTCAGAGGCCGCGACTTCGCCTCCGATGCCGAACATTTTTATGGTAGCCAGCTCCTATTAAAAGGATCCTTATCTTTTGCTAACTGCCTCGTAGGCTCCCTACTCTGCAGTCCCTCCACCGCACTAAAAGAAAAAGTGAACACGGAAATAAAAAGATACAGCCACTGAATCTTGATTGCAATTATTATGCAGCATCGGCGGTTGACTTCTCGATCAGAGGAAATGAGCATAAAATATTCTGAAGTATGTTGGGTGACAGTTCTGGAGAAAACTGACCACCTAACGTCAGTAGGGGAAAAGGTATCAGAGAATAAATGCTGAAATCTCGCTTAGAGGCGTAAACGCAGGGTACATTCCTAGCGCTTGTGGGCTACAAAAATGAAGTGATCATATGGTTTTATTGCCCAGGTGACCCGTCTGGGATTGTTCGGCCGCCAGGTACAAGTCTTTCTATTTGACACCACTTCAGCGACTTGCGCATCTGATGAAGATGAGGTTACTGATGAGAACTACAAAAACACACACACACAGTCCCAATCGGAGAAAATCTTCGACCCGGCCGGAAATCCAACCTATGGCCTCGCGATCTAGAGGCAGCAACGCTGACGATTTTTTCCTTTCTTTCCTTTTTTTCTATCTGATCCGTAGTTGTATTTCATCAGAAGTTCTGTGCAGACGTCGCACGACATCTCTCAAACCCCTTCGCTGAAAACTTCACTGAGTTTCTTCTTTCTTTATTTTTTTATTCTAGAGATTGGCCAGCCCCTAATCGAGCACCTGAGCTACTGTGTCGGCTAAGCACTAGACGTCGAGCTGCTGTCTAGCCTAGAGAAAGCCTTCGGCAGAGCAACCTCGATTAAAATGAAACTTCTTGGCAGATTGAAGCTGTGTGCCTCGGGACGTTTGCCTTTCGCGGGCAAGTGTTCTACCGACTGAGCTACCCAAGCCTGGCTCACCACCCGTCCTCATAGATTTATTTCCGCCAGTAATATAAAGCTGTGAGGACGGGTCGTGCTTGAGTACCTTAGTCGTTAGAGCACTTGCCCGTAAAAGGCAAACGTCCCGAGTTCGAGTCTCGGTCCGGCACACAGTTTTAACCTGCCAAGAAGTTTCATATAAGAACACACTCCGCTGCAGATTGAAAATTTCATTCTGGAATAAAATGTTCGCATTCGTTCCATATACCAAATAGTATTTAAAGAACAACACAGGAATAGTACATGCGGACACTACATAACAGACATGCCTATGTGCAACGTAACAACAGTCTCCAGAGGATGAACAGCGATACCCACAGTGGCAGCGAAAACATTGACAATTAGGAGGAACAGCAGGAGCAAGCCGAGATGTGACAGTAAATGAGCATAAGGCGCTGGCGATCCAGCCAAGGAATCACCAAATGCTGTACACGGGTGGGCACCTAAAGTTAATACATAGGATTAGTAATAAACAGGATAGGTGACACTATTTCTCTACTAATAACCATTTGTGTGTGTGTGTGTGTGTGTGTGTGTGTGTGTGACTGGCGGTCAACGGCTTGAAGACATCATTCCGAGGTATTCACCGTTAGTCACATTCGGTAATGGTATTGATACTGTAAGCTCGGAGCACAGCATTGTATGAACATGAAACGAGGATCATTGGAAATGCAGAAAAAAATAAACGCGAATCATCTTAAGTGATATGCTATGAAAAAATTTAAAAATTAAGTGGGGAGGCGCAGTACAAAACGAAGATAACTGCAAAAATTGGACGAGGAAAAATATCTACGGAAGACTCTCATCAGAAGGGATAGGTTAGTCTAAAATCTACTACGGCATCCAGGAACAGTTACCTTGCAGTTGGAGGGAGCAGCAGAGGTGGAAAACATTAAAGCACAGACAAAGACTAGAATATGGAAAACAAATCATCGACAGTGTCCAGTGTAGAGGTGGAAAGATTAGCACAAGAGAAAAAATATGGATCTTATTAAGGCAGAGAAGCGACTCATGGATTAAGAAAAATAGTGCTTTACAATGTTTAGTCCTATACATAAATGTCCGCAAGAGAGGGCACTTGTCCTCCGCCCCCTGGAATGTGGAGTACTGAGTTCATTTCAGAACTCTCATACAGTTCTAGAAATGATTCGTAAACCATCGGTTCTCTGGGACATAATAATTTTTTGTGTCACTTATAAAAATTCAGTTTTTGTGCCCTGGCACGTCTCTAAAGTGACGCACTCGTTTATATGAAACATGAAAAGTTTATACTCTTAGTAGCATTTAAAACGACGTAGAAATAGACCCAGCCGTTAGCACGATCCTAGAGGGCCGGTGTACCGGCCAGCCTGTGTGTGGTTTTTAGGCGGTTTCCCACATACGACCAGGTGAATATCCGTTGGTAACCACTTCCCGCCTCTGTTATATTTCGAAAACATTCTTACTCTTCGACATTGGCTAACACTAGATGCAGACGGATGGGGTACAGAAATTCCCTTCGAGGACGTAAGGGGTGGCAACAGAAAAAGCAGCTGGCCACTCTCTACCCATAACAATGCTGAATCCAGACCATCATGCCGACCCCGTCGAGACACGAGATAAGGAAAAACAAGAAGAAGAAGAAGAAGAAGAAGAAAACGAGAGATAAAAGGAATGCTGCGCAAGAACAACTCTTAATAAGAATTTTATGATGACGATGTGAAAGAAAACCTCTCACATGCAAAGTAAGCAGCATTTTATTTCCATAACTGGCGTGGTTGGATGCTATCTGACAGTAAAATGAGTTAAAGTGAAAAGAGAAATTAGAACTGGCATTGCACCAAGAAGATTTCAGTAACTTACATATCTGGTACTAGGTCGGGATCTTCTATTTAACACCCATTGGTGAATCGTGAAATACGAGTATTATGTCTTATTATATGGAGTA
This sequence comes from Schistocerca piceifrons, assembly GCF_021461385.2. NCBI lineage: Eukaryota > Metazoa > Arthropoda > Insecta > Orthoptera > Acrididae > Schistocerca > Schistocerca piceifrons. The sequence goes on from NC_060141.1 coordinate 432,109,845, forward strand.
GAAGCCTGAACAATTAAGTATTCGCCTACGAACAGGCTAAAATACATTGGAAATGTGGATGCACCACGATATGCTAAGAATTACGCGAACAGATCGCGCGAAAGACGACGAAGTGCTGTACTTTACCGTGCAAATAAAAAAGCCTTGAAGCCATAACTTCCACCAAACGCAGAAAATCAGCGTATTTTGGAGAAATTTATCAAAGCGTAGAGTACAGCTTCACGCAACTAAGGAAAAGTAGTGGGAAAACGTGGGTGCGGACGGAGAAGAATTTCGTTGTAGTGATATCCTCGAGGGTGGCCCAACATCTCTACATCGCCACCTTAGATAGAACCCAAAACTAGATTCCCCGGCAGCGCTGTAGTCGCGGGATATTTTGAACCTTCGACTGGACACCATTGTGGTGGTAAGAGTGCGCATTGTGGGTTTTAAGGACACAGATCAAATAAATGTTTATCGGGGGATATATACAGTATATGTTAATCATGTAAGTAGGCTGTTTATGTTTTCTTATTGGTAACGCCACGTAGCGCTCTATATGAAAAATCACTGGCTGTGCTGTGTGCAGTCTGTGGCTAGTTTGCATTGTTGTCTGCCATTGTAGTGTTGGGCAGCGGCAGCTGGATGTGAACAGCGCGTAGCGTTGCGCAGTTGGAGGTGAGCCGCCAGCAGTGGTGGATGTGGGGAGAGAGATGGCGGAGGTTTGCAATTTGTCATGAACTGATATATATATTATGACTTGTGATGATATTAAGGTAAATACATTGTTTGTTCTCTATTAATATCTTTCATTTGCTAACTATCCCTATCAGTAGTTAGTGCCTTTAGTAGTTTGAATCTTTTATTTAGCTGGCAGTAGTGGCGCTCGCTGTATTGCAGTAGTTTGAGCAGCGAAGATTTTTGTGAGGTAAGTGATTTGTGAAAGGTATAGTTTAATGTTAGTCAGGGCCATTCTTTTGCAGGGATCTTTGATAGTCAGATTGCGTTGCGCTAAAAAATATTGTGTGTCAGTATAAGCACAGTCTCATATATAAATTGTTCAAAGGGGACGTTTCAATCATAATAGCTCTGTCTTCACAGTGTACGCGAAGTAAACAGATGTAGAGTTGCGCAGTTTGTAATTACACAAATAAATCTGAGAAAGGAACCAATATTACTTTTTATAGGTGAGAGGCAATTTTTAGATGTTTTGTATGTTAACGCACTTGTTGATGAATGTGTCTACAAAGTAATAACGTAGCGAACGTGCAGGTTTCCAGTTTAAAAACCACTGCTTTTAGGGAAACAGTTAAAGACTCTGAGGAGGTAGGGTTCTATCTGCCTTTTGCTATCCGAACCGTATACAGCAGAATGTAAATTACTTTTGTAGACAATAGGGTGTATCCTATTTTAACTATAGAACTTGAAAGACGCTGAAGTGCAAGAAAGGCGAATTTAGATGTAAATTAACAACCACTATGGCCGCTGTTCAACGTGTCCGGTGTTCACCGTGATGTCTTGATCAGAATGGCTGTGAGAAGAGGGACGAATACTCTGCGATGATCGTTAACCGTGTGTAAGGAGACTGCAATCAAAGAACAACAAGAACCGGTACGGATTCACTTATTATTCTGAAAAGTCCTACAGCGGCAATGCCGAAAACTGCGCGATGTGTAAATCTTACACTGTCGAACGAAATGTGTAGTATTTTGTTTCAGTAAAAACGCCAACAGCAGTTACTGGTGCTTCGAGGATTGGGAACTAACCACATACTTCTGAGCTGGACGATTCAAGACGTCATCTGGGTATTTTAATGTCTGATGCTCTTGTCTTCGTCCGATGTTTCGACTGCACTGCTGGTATCCATCCTCTTCTCAGAGCTGGTTCGGCGTGACGGCTATTAGGAGGGGGCGCGGAGGCGGCGGGCCGACGACAGGAGTGACATTCGGCTAATCAGGCCAGGCGGCGTGTGACTGCTCGTGCGGCCAGCGCTGCGGGCCTGCGGGGGCGGCAGGAAGCCTTGAGCAAGCCGCCGAGGCGGAGGTGGGGGCGGGGGCGGAGGCGGAGGCGGCTGTGGCGGCGGTCTGCGCGGGGGCGGCGTGGCGGGGGCGGCGCAGCCTTGCTGCAGCCGCAGCAGCTCCTGCGGTCGTCCGCACAGATCGTCAGATCGTCATGTGCGCCTCTGCGCTGACCCCATGACCGCCCGCTCCCACACCATAGTAAATGTCACTGTCTCCGACTGTCTGTCCCCTCTTGTTACAGTGAAAAACCTTCATTGATGTTAGTACTTCCTTTTTATTTATTTTTTCCAAAATATATTGTTTTATTTATTATTTAGGGGTGCTGTTTGGTATATCTGTGCATTTTCTGCTCAGATCATTGCGTATTTCTTCCAACACTTTTGTCTCAGTTGATTCTGTAATAGAACAAGGGCGATGTTACACAACGATGCTATCTATTCTCAGTCTAATTGTCTGAAACGCTCGTAGGGGTGTTGCAGGGCAGGTTGCACTGTGACATAAATGTTAAGAAAAAATTCGATACGTTGCACCGTTTCCGAGTTATTAAGCGCTGAATGTAGCCAATCGGGGCGTCGCGCGCTCACATTCAAGCGGCCTCCCAGGGGCGGTGTTGCCTAACGAGTGCTTTGTTTGGTTAGCAGAAACTTGAATTCGTGCGCTAACTTGAATGCTAAATAACTCGGAAATGGCGCAACGTATGCATTTTTTTCTTAACTTTTATGTCTCAGTACAATCTGCCCAACAACATCACGACAAGCGTTTCAGTCATTTTCTGACCGCCATATCTATAGATTACGCTCTATCAGAAAACCCGACTTCTTTCCTCTTCTTCTGAAGATAAAATAATAATTACAATAATAATAATAATTACGACGGATGTTCAATAAGTAACGCAACATTTTTTTCCCGGGCAGTTTCGCTTGAAAAAATGCAGAATTTTTGTGGGACATCGTGGAATATCCCCGCTTTAGCGCCTATAGTTTAACAGAGTTTAGATAGGTGGTGGCCCCTAAATCGTTTATACAGGGTGGTCCATTGATCGTGACCGGGCCAAATATCTCACGAAATAAGCGTCAAACGAAAAAACTAGAAAGAACGAAACTTGTCTAGCTTGAAGGGGGAAATCAGATGGCGCCATGGTTGGCCCACTAGAAGGCGCTGTCATAGGTCAAACGGATATCAACTGTTTTTTTTTTTAATAGGAGCTCCCATTTTTTATTACATATTCGTGCAGTACGTAAAGAAATATGAATGTTTTAGTTGGACCACTTTTTCGCTTTGTGATACATGGCGCTGTAATAGTCACAAACATATGGCTCACAATTTTAGCCGAACAGTTGGTAACAGGTAGGATTTTTAAATTAAAATACAGAACGTAGGTACGTTTGAACATTTTATTTCGGTTGTTCCAATGTGATACATGTACCTTTGTGAACTTATCGTTTCTGAGAACGCATGCTGCTACAGCGTGATTAACTGTAAATACCACATTAATGCAATAAATGCTCAAAATGGTGTCCGGCAACCTCAGATCATTTGGCAATACGTGTAACGACATTCCTCTCAACAGTGAGTAGTTCGCCTTCCGTAATGTTCGCACATGGATTGACAATGCGCTGACGCATGTTGTCAGGCGTTGTCGGTGGATCACGATAGCAAATATCCTTCAACTTTCCCCACTGAAAGAAATCCGGGGACGTCAGATCCGGTGAACGTGCGGGCCATGGTATGGTGCTTCGACGCCCAATCGACCTGTCATGAAATACGCTATTCAATACCGCTTCAACCGCACGCGAGCTATGTGCCGAACATCCATCATGTTGGAAGTACATCGCCATTCTGTCATCCAGTGAAACATCTTGTAGTAACATCGGTAGAACGTTACTTAGGAAATCAGCATACATTGCACCATTTAAATTGCCATCGATAAAATTGGGGCCAATTATCCTTCCTCCCATAATAATGCTGCACCATACATTAACCCGCCAAGGTCGCTGATGTTCCACTTGTCGCAGCCATCGTGGATTTTCCGTTGCCCAATAGTGCATATTATGCCGGTTTACGTTACCGCTCTTGGTGAATGACGCTTCGTCACTACATAGAACGCGTGCAAAAAATCTGTCATCGTCCCGTAATTTCCCTTGTGCCCAGTGTCAGAACTGTACACGACGTTCAGAGTCGTCGCCATGTAATTCTTGGTGCATAGAAATATGATACGGGTGCAATCGATGTTGATGTAGCATTCTCAACACCGACATTCTTGAGATTCCCGATACTCGTGCAATTTGTCTGCTACTGATGTGCGGGTTAGCCGCGACAGCAGTTAAAACACCTACTTGGGCGTCGTCATTTGTTGCAGGTCGTGGTTGACGTTTCACATGTGGCTGAAGGCTTCCTGTTTCCTTAAATAACGTAACTATCCGGCGAACGGTTCGGACACTTGGATGATGTCGTCCAGGATACCGAGCGGCGTACATAGCACACGCCCGTTGGGCATTTTGATCACAATAGCCATACACCAACACGATATCGACCTTTTCCGCAATGCGTAAACGGTCCATTTTAACACGGGTAATGTATCACGAAGCAAATACCATCCGCACTTGCGGAATGTTACGTGATACCAAGTACTTATACGTTTGTGACTATTACAGCGCCATCTATCACAAAGCGAAAAAAGTGGTCGAATTAAAACATTCATATTTCTTTACGTACTACACGAATATGTAATAAAAAATGGGGTTTCCAATTTTAAAAAGGCAGTTGATATCCGTTTGACCTATGGCAGCGCTAGACGAATTTCGTTCTTTGTAGTTTTTTTTTGTTTGAGGCTTATTTGTGAGATATTTGGCCTGGTCACTCTCAATGGACCACCCTGTATGGATAAAGAACACCAAAGGGCCTATAACAATATCTTGGAGAACACCAGAAATCACTTCTGTTTTACTCGATGACTTTCAGTCAATTACTACGAACTGTGGCCTCTCTGACAGGAAATCACGAATCCAGTCACATAACTGAGACGATATTCCATAGGCACGCACTTTCAGTACTATCCGCTCGTGTGGTACAGTTTCAAAAGCCTTTCGGAATTCCAGAAATACGGAATCAATTTGATATCGCACGTCGATAGCACTCAACACATCGTGCGAGTAAAGAACTAGTTGTGTGTCACAAGTATTATGTTTTATACATCCCTGTTGACTGTGTGTCAATAGACAGTTTTCTTCGAGTTAATTCGTAAAGTTCGAATGCAATATATGTTCGAAAATCCTGCTGCATATCGACGTTAATGATATGGGCCTGTAATGTAGTGGATTCTCCCACTATCTTTCTTGAATAATGGTGTGACCTGTGCAACTTTCCAGACTTTGGGTACGGATCTTTCCTCAAGCGAACGGTTTTATATGATTGTTAAGTATGGAGCTATTGCATCAGCACACTCTAAAAGATAGTTTTCAACGTTTCCCTTCCACTCAAACGCCAAACAGGCACCTGCCCAGACTTGGCGCCCTTCCTCGTGTATTTTCTGTATCTGCTATCACTCTCATCTAACATGGGTCACCTACGTGTGAGCAGTATTCAAGCATGAGAGACTTTTATAAGAAAATTGCAGTATTCGTACAAGAAGTTGAGACCCGCTAATGCTGTAGTGAAAGCTTTTACTTTTTGTGAAGTACCGGTGAGCCGATATCTCTCCTAAGTGTCGTTAGGCGTAATTCCTCTGCCGCGTCAGGAAATATTTGGAATTTCATTTTTTCTCTGTGTACCTGATGTCAGCCCAAATAAATACACTGACATAACAGACGTTATGGAATAGCGATATGCACATACACAGATGGCGGTATTATCGGGTGCACGAGGTATAAAACGGCAGTGCGTTGCCGGAGCTGTCGTTTGTACTCAGGTGACTCATGTGAAAAGCTTTCTGATGTGATTATGACTGCACGAAGGAAATTAAGAGATTTTGAACGCGGAATAGTTGTTGGAGCTAGATGAACATGATTTTACATTTCAAAAATCGTTAGTGAATTCAGTATTCCGTGGTCCACAGTGTCAAGAGTCTGTACAGAATACCAAATTTCAGGCATTACATCTCCCTACGTACAACGCAGTGGTCGATGTCCTTTCTACATCTACGTGATTACTCTGCTATTCACAAAAAGTGCCTGGCAGAGGGTTCAATGAACAACCTTCAAGCTGTCTCTCTACCGTTCCACTCTCGAACGGCGCCCTGGAAAAACGAACACTTCAATTTTTCTGTGCGAGCCCTGATTTCTCTTATTTTATAGTGATGACCATTTCTTCCTATGTAGGTGGGAACCAACAGAATGTTTTAGCAATCGGAGGAGAAAACTGGTGATTGAACTTTCATGAGAAGATCCCGTCGCAACGAAAAACGCCTTTGTTTTAATGATTGCCATTCCAATTCACGTATCATGTCTGCGGCACTATCTCTCCTACTTCGCGATAATACAAAACGAGCTGCCCTTCTTTGTACTTTTTCGATGTCATCCGTCAGTCCCATCTGATGCGGATCCCACACAGCACAGCAATACTGCAGAATAGGGCTGACATGCGTGGTGTAAGCAGTCTCATTAGTAGACCTGTTGCACCTTCTAAGTGTTCTGTCAATGAATCGCAGTCCTTCGTTGGGTCTACCCTCGACATTATCTATGTGACCGTTCCAATTTAGGGTATTTGTAACTGTAATCCCTAAGTATTTAGTTGAATTTACAGCCTTCAGATTTGTGTGACTTATCGTGTAATGGAAATTTTTCTTTATTCAGGGTCAATTGCCACTTTTTGCACCATACAGATATCTCATCTAAATCATTTTGCAATTCGTTTTGATCATCTGATGACTTTACAAGACGGTAAATGACAGCATTATGTGCAAACAATCTAAGACGGCTACTCAGATTGTCTCCTATGTCGTTAATATAGATCAGGGACAATAGAGGGCCTATAACACTTTCTTGGGGAACGCCGGATATTACTTCTGTTTCACTCGATGATTTTCCGTCTATTACTACGAACTGTGACATCCCACGCCATTACAGAGCCTCCAGCAGCCTGAACAGCCCCTACTGACATGCAGGGTCCATGGATTCATGACGCTGTCACCGTACCCGTACGCATCCGTCCGCTCGATGTAATTTGAAACGAGGCTCGTCCGACCAGGCAACATGTTTCCAGTTATCAACAGTTCAATGTCGATGATAACGGGTCCAGGCGAGGCGCAAAGGTTTGTCTCACGCAGTCATCAAGGTAATACGAGTGGGCCTTCGGCTCGGAAAGCCCATGTCGATTACGTATCGTTGAATGGTTCGCACGCCGAGACTTGCTGATAGCGCAGCATTGAAATCAGGAGCAATTTGCGGAAGGGTTGCACTTCTGTCACGTTGAACGATTCGCTTCAGTCATCGCTGGCCCCGTTCATGCAGGATCTTTTTCTGGCCGCAGAGATGTCGGAGAGTTGATGTTTTACCAGATTCTGTGTCCCATGGCTCGCGCACCGACTATAACACCACGTTCAAACTCACTTAAGTCTTGACATCTTGCCATTGTAGCAGCAGTAACTAATAACTGTGCCAGACACTTATTATCTTATATATGTGTTGTCGAAAGCAACGCCGTATTCCGCCTGTTTTTCATATCTTTGTATTTGAAAATCCATGCCTATACCAGTTTCTTTGGCGCTTCAGTGTATATTTGCTTCACAAGTGTCCATAAAATTTTGATAATTGTGTTTGCTGATATTACATAACTATACCTAGAGCATTTCCATTATCTTACTATCGCCTGAAATCTGAAAGTTGTTCCTAGTATTTCGTCGACTGCGATTGCCTATCTCATTATCGTATTTTGCTCCTCTATTTCATCTCATATTAACATTAATAACATTAACATTAATACCTGAAAGTATTTGTATGGAGTGTAGCCATGTATGGAAGTGAAACATGGACGATAAATAGTTTAGACAAGAAGAGAATACACGCTTTCGAAATGTGGTGCTACAAACGAATGCTGAAGATTAGATGGGTAGATCACATAAGTAATGAGGAGGTATTGAATAGAATTGGGGAGAAGAGGAGTTTGTGGCACAACTTGACTAGAAGAAGGGATCGGTTGGTAGGACATGTTCTGGGGCATCAAGGGATCACCAATTTAGTTCTGGAGGGCAGCGTGGAGGGTAAAAATCGTAGAGGGAGACCAAGAGATGAATACACTAAGCAGATTCAGAAGGATGTAGGCTGCAGTAGGTACTGGGAGATGAAGAAGCTTGCACAGGATGGAGTGGCATGGAGAGCTGCATCAAACCAGTCTCGGGACTGAAGACTACAAAAACAAAAACAACCTGTCGTATGATGCAAGACTCATCGAAAAATAATATTTTGATCTTTTGGGTCCATGGTTCTAATTTCAGTCAGTAAATTAAAATATGGCCAGTCGCTCCGTTTTTCAACCGCTCTCGGCCCCATTTCCCCTTTTTAGTTGTTTTCTGTTGCTTGCAAGCAGTCTTTCTTTTGGATGTTCGGCATCTGAAACTTGTAAAATCACATTTTCAACGACAATTTTTTTTCAATATTATTGAAAGTGTGAGGTCGCTTCAATATACTGATGCTTTTACGCACTAATATTGTAAAGAGATATTGAACTTGTGCAGGCCCCTTTAGCAAGTGTCTGCTGGGGCGCAGTGAGTTGACCCCTCGGCCACAATAGCGGCCACCAGCCAGTGGCCGTGTTGCCCAACAGACGTCCGCTGGTCAGCTCCCCCACCTGCTGGAGGATCAAAGACGCGGTCCCTGCGTGCCGACAATACCTGCCATTAGTCGGGCGCGCCGGCGGGTAGCGGAACAAGCTGCTCTGACAGCCGACATGCGCGCTAATCCCACAACTCCGCGGTCACCCACACCTTCCCTTCAGCCCCGAAAAGTCCCACTTCCCACCGATTTGGCCTGGCTTGTTGTTGAGATGAGGCGAAGTGCTCTTTGACTGTTGGAAAGAAAGGCGATTAGGACCTCCCCAAACTGCTCCGAGTGAGTCCTTCGCGTATCTGCTTTGTTCCACGCAGCCATTGTTACTGCTGACAAGTGAAGCTCGCCAGACGCAAGAGTTCATCTTATGAAAGTAAACTAGTGCACTGTGGTACAAAGCTACTGCCTCAAGCAGAAAGCTACACTATGTGAGCAAAAGTATTCGGACACTCCCAAAAACATACTTTTTCATATTTGGTGCACTGTGCTGGCACCTGCTGCCAGGTACTCCATAACAGCGACCTCAGTAGTCATTAGACATCGTAAGAGAGCAGAATGGGTCGCTCCGCGGAACTCACGGACTTCGAATGTGGTCAGGTGATTGGGTGTCACTTGTGTCATACCGCTGTACACGAGATTTCCACACTCTTAAACATTCCTAGGCCCACTTTTTCCGATGTGATAGTGAAGTGGAAAGGTGAAGGGACACGTACAGCACAAAAGCGTACAGGCTGACATCGTCTGTTCACTTACAGAGACCGCCCACAGTTGAAGAGGGTCGTAATGTGTACCATCGCACAGGAATTCCAGACTGCATCAGGATCCACTGCAGTACTATGACAGTTAGGAGGAAGGTGAGAAAACTTGGATTTCATGGTCGAATTACTGCTCATAAGCCACACATCACGCCGGTAAATGCCGAACGATGCCTTGCTTGGTATAAGGAGCGTGAACATTAGACGCCTGAACAGCGGAAAAACGTTGTGTGGAGTGACGAATCACGGTACACAAAGTGGCGATCCGACGGCAGGGTGTGGGTATGGCGAATGCCCGGTGGACGTCATCTGCCAATGAGATTTGGTTAAGGTTTTTGGCACAGATCAAGGAGGCAAGAAAACTGATTGGTGGTTCAAATCGGTTGGTGTCGGAGGATTGTGATGGGAGTAGAACAGCGGGATGGTGGGGGGGGGGGGGGGGGGAGCGTTTGTGGAACCATACTAATTTCTGCATCGCCATCTCCGTGTACTGATTGGATTATAAGTAACGTGCAGAGCAAAGGAACAGACTTTCACGTCAAATTAATATATCAATGCCCTGTTCAGTTCGTAATGCATATGAAACATGAGACCATTGGGTACACCACTCGTAAAAAGACTCTAAGAACGCAGCTACTCAATGTGTGTAGGGACGTGAACGTCACCAATGCAAATTTCGAAACCGTGCGAAAGCTGCCAGTTCAACTACTGGAAGCTGAAAGACATAAGTGGATGACACAATTGGAAAACTATTACTTTGGCAGTTCGGAGTTATTCGTTTAACATTGTGAAACTCCATGAAGGACTTGAAGCAACGTATGAGACGTCCCCACGGTGTACGACACATCATGAAGTAGTTATAGAAGACAGGACGTGAAAATCCTGTTCGAATTTAATAGTCATGACGAATGAAACTACAGCACATTTGAACGAAGAATCAGTCGTAATCTAGATATATGTGCCGTCCACGCCTGTTCCCGCATGTTATAGGGAAAAAGAGGCAGACTGTATCATTACGACCGAAGAGAAATTCGAACTCCGACCCACCTCATAATAGATCATGTGATTAAGCAGCGCGTAATCTCTTTAGTCATCTGCGCAACCGTATAGGGGAGGAGCACATAGAAATACACACCAAACAATTAATCATGAAGTCTCCATTCCGTGTAGTCTCTTAAATTATCAAGGCGTATATTGGGATGATATCTATAAGTAGTGTAGTAGCCGATCTCCGCCCGGCCAGCCACTTCATAAGAAAGAGAGGAAGAATTCAAGATAAGTGGGTAACTTCAGGAGCCCAGAAAATCGGTGCAACTTTGAGGCTTAGCTCTAAAATGTGATATGAAATGAGAGGAAAGTGTAAAACCGGTAGTAGGGGAAGTGCAATGCGCTGTTTGAAGACCTTACCAAGTAGGCGTAACATCGAACGAAACCAAAAACGCGCAGAGTGGATTGCAACATGTCAGTAACAGGAGATTCTATACAAAGAAGACGAATTGTTCTCGCGAGACTATTGGATAAATTAAGACGACTGGTATGCGAGCAAAACTGTATGATAATCAAATTGCCTGTGTCGTATATTTTGCTAGGGTTCATAAGAATAAGGAACGAGGGATTAAGGCATCTACTGAAGGATATGGACATCTTTTCCCCTCGCTCGATATGCGAATGGAATAGGAAGAGAAGTCTCCGACTGGTGCGAAGTTCCCGCGACCATTCACTGAACTATGAGTGGACGAGCTAAAAAGTAATGCTTCCGAAGTTTTCATTCTGTTACCAATATCTGCTGAGGTATTATATGTCATGCGTATTACTCAGTCACCTTTGTCGCTTCGCTGACGTACGTTGCAATCCTCTGCCGCTAGAAGGCTGCGAATTGGAGAGTGTAACATGGCGGTGTGTAACGTAACTATGTCGATGCGTGAGAAACCCTCAGAAAACAAAGTACAAATTCGAAGTGTACATCCACACACGGAACACTTTCTCCTTCAGCATGATAATACCAGAACGCGCACAAATACTGCGATATCTGTGACAATCCCTCGCCTTGTTTTCACTGTCATCGATCATCCTCCATACAGTCCCAACTTGTCCCCATCCGATTTTCATCGGTTTAAAAAACGTAAGGAACACCTTCGAGGACTTCAATTTGATACCGATGAAGCGGTGCAGGCAGTCTTGAGGTTTGGCTCCGTCAACGAACTCAAACATTCTACAATGACGATATCAACAAACTGATCTCCCGATGGGAGGAATGTGTTCGTCGATAGATTGACTATGTTGAGGAATAAATATATAGACCTGAAGCATAAAGATACAGAATGTTAATAAATTTTGTTTAATTCAATATGCTTTAAGAGTTTTCACATAAAGGTTAGCACACCGTCATATATGTTAGTCTATAGAGTTTCCAACTAAAGAGTACTTCAACGTTAACAAAAAGGTTAATTCAAATCTTTTTTTTCCTTCTGTATGTCTTTCCTTCTTTCTCTCAGCAGAAAACTGTTTTATGTCGATTCTGGAAATTAAGTGAAATGATTGGAAACAGGAGACCCTCCACAGAATCGGTGAGGAAGGGATTAGTCGAAAGAAAGGTACAGGATAATATGAGCTTTGTCAAGACACCAGAGAATAACCTCTATCTTACTAGCGGCGCTGTAGGTGGCGCAAACTGCAGGGAATATAGGGACTGGAATATGAACAACAAATAGATGATATTGGGTTTGCTAAATGAGATGAAGAGTTTGGCACAGGAGAGGAAATCGTGGCGGTCAACATCGAACGAATTGGTAACCTGATCTCCTTCCCCCGTCCCTCGTCCCAAAAAAGAAGAACCAAATACTAAATATAAATAACTAAATAAATAAAACAGGACTATGTCACTGCTACATCAATGTCCAGATGAAATATATAAAATCTGTTGATTTGAAATACTTAAGATCTCAGACGGTAACTGGAAAAGAAGAGACATCTTACGGTTTAAGAAAATCCCTGGTATGAAATATATCGCGGAACGTGATCGAGAATGAAACTTGCGACTTAGTGACAACGCTGAGATGAATACTTGCCACGCGTTCGTCAGCAGACGTCGCTGCACAATTCAGAGAATTGACGAGGTTTATATGCTTAGAAACGTGCCGTTATAATAAATTTTAAATTATAATGGAACACGCTGTAAGTGGATGTGGTTGTGGTCTTCAGTCGGAAGACAAGTTTGATGCAGATCTGCACTCTAGTGTATCGTGTGCAAGTCTCTTCATATTTGCATAGCTATTAAAAGCTAAATCTATTTGAAACTGTTTGCTGTAGTCAAGTCTTTGCTGCTTCTACAAATTTTAACACCCTTTCAGCAGTCTGAGGATTCCTTGATGCCTCAGGCTTATCCTATACTCATTTTAGAGAAATCGCGGGAAAAATTTCTTTTCTTCCCAATCCAGTTTCGTACCTCTGCTTTTGTTACTCATTATACCCATCCCAGTCTCAGCTTTCGATGTATCATATCCTTATGTTAAATTATACGAGGGTTGGAACTTTAATAGTGGCAATTATTTATTTACACTTCGTACAAAATGGTTCAAATGGCTCTGAGCACTATGGGACTTAACATCTGAGGTCATCAGTCCCCTAGAATTTACAACTACTTAAATATAACTAACCTAAGTACATCACACACATCCATGCCCGAGGCAGGATTTGAATCTGCGACCGTAGCGGTCGCGCGCTTTCAGATTGAAGCGCCTAGAACCGCTCGGCCACACCGGCCGGCCTACTACATTTCAAAAGCGCTGCACAATATAAGAACTCAACTAAATATACACAAAATTTAGACGCTACTGGTTTACACTGGATCCAGAGAAATTCCTTTGTTTTTGTTACAGCTCTGTTAGACTTTGGATTTTAAATGGGGGTCAGATTTGTTGTCCCACGACTTGCTCTTGTGCGCTGTTACTGAGCAATCCTGATGCCACAATATGCATTAGCGTAGCGAGAAATGAGCAACATACTTCCTCACTGTTCACAGAACTCGCTGAAGACAAGGAAGTTACACTCTCCGGCAGTTTGGTAAGTGACGAGTCAACGGGTGCATTCGGCTCGAGCAGCGACGCGCGTGGAGGACCTGGCAAGCTTTCCTGCGGCCGGCGAGCGCTGTCTTCCAGGGAATTTCCTCGACTATGCCCGCTAGACGAGTGTTTGAGAGCCCCGTGGGAAACGTACTGTTGCTGACCTGTGTGAACCAAAGCGCGCACCGCCGACAGAAGTAGCCGCACTCCTCAGGTACGCACACCCCGCCTTCGCTTTTGAGGCGCGCTCCCCGGTTATCGAGCGCGTTCGGTTATTACCATGCAAAGCAGCGGCGCGGCCCGCGCGCCGTGTATTGCGCGATGTATCGGCGCAGCATGCGGCAATTAACTCTCCGAAACGGCCAGCTAAGAGGAGGAGTTAATTAGGTGAGGGGAACTTGGGATGACGGGCACAAAGGCCCCCAGCCGGTTCAAATAACCGTACAAAAAGTTCGTCAGCAGCGCCTAGACCGAGCCTCTGCGTGAGGATGCGTCTTATATGCATACGCCGAGCCGGCCCGCCAAACGAATATATTATACGCACGCACGGACTTAACAACAATCTGGGCCACCTGACCGCCAGAGGCTCTTTCTGTTCCGCGTGATAATTCCCAGTCCTATGCGCAACTGCTATCATTCCACTCCTAACTCGTCTCTCGCACAGTTAAAAGTTGCAGCGCAGCCTGCGAATTTTAGTCCGTATAGAATTTACCTCGGCTTCTCTAAATATACAAGAAAACTGCAAGTTACAAATATATATGCTTCGCAAAACATTGTACATCGTACCTTTTAACGTCGTCGTCATACCCCTGCCTCCACTATTTTTTTAAAGGAATAGCGCGATTGGAAACTGACTGTTTACGAACCAAGCATACTAGCACTAGTACAATATGCCGTGTCGTCCGAACAAGACACAGCCAGGGCAAAAGTACCACAGGCGCAAAGAAGCGAGCTGGTGCCTTGCCATAGAGACTCGATACTTACGTGAGGTCCACCACGCCACGGGCGACGCTGAGGATGAAGATATCGACTTCGCCTTGGCCAGTTGCCTTCCCAGTACAATCCGCCAATCACTGGACAGCAACGGACAGAAGCCTACTCGGAAGACAGAAGAGCAGCCCTCACCCACTTGGTTGTAGATCATCGTCCAGGCATGACAGACAGGGAACGCCGGCCGCGTTGGCCGAGCGGTTCTAGGCGCTTCAGTCCAGAAACGCGCGACTGCTACGGTCGCAGGTTCGAATCCTGCCTCGGGCATGGATATGTGTGATGTCCTTAGGTTAGTTAAGTTTAAGTAGTTCTAAGACTAGGGGACTGATAACCTCAGATGTTAAGTCCCATAGTGCTCAGAGCCATTTGAACCATTTTTAGACAGGGAACGTCGTTTAGTGAGCTCAGAAGTGAACAGACAGTTGTTGTAAATTGCATTTGCTATGTACTGTGAAGTTTACTTACGATTATTTGCATTTAGCCATTGAGGGTCCTTTTTGTGTTATATTACAGCACTGTTGCAGACTTCATTATTCGACAAGTCACAAACGTAATTAAACCTTTTTAATTCATTTCTGTGACTTTGTTACTAATTTGCTGGAGTGTTGTAGTATCTTCGTTCTCCTATCATGTTACCTGATCCTGGGACATAGCTGTGTAATAGTGGCAGGGACTATTTATTGTCCGCAGCTCGTGGTCGTGCGGTAGCGTTCCCGCGCCCGGGTTCCCGGGTTCGATTCCCGGCGGGGGTCAGGGATTTTCTCTGCCTCGTGATGACTGGGTGTTGTGTGATGACCTTAGGTTAGTTAGGTTTAAGTAGTTCTAAGTTCTAGGGGACTGATGACCATAGATGTTAAGTCCCATAGTGCTCAGAGCCATTTGAACCATTTTTTTTTTTTTTTTGAGTATTTATTTTAGCAATGTACTGCAGCAGAAGCCGTTTCTCGAAATCACGAACTCGACCTACCGTAACAACCGAGGCAATTCGGCCTCCACAGCAGTGGCGACGAGGCCATTACAAAACTGGCGACAAGGGTTTACAAAACAATATAATGTACAACATAATTTCCTTTCGGTTCTAAGCTACGGCACTGAAAGAACATCATGTAGCAACGAATATGAATTTCAAGTGGATGATTCGGAAATGTGACTATAATGAATAATAATAAAAGTACGTTGAAATTATGTGTGTCTTAAACGAAATGACTATGAGCTAAGTTCAGAGCGGGGAAAAGTAAAATGTCACAGCTGTTTATTGTAAGAGTGAAGGTACCACCCTCAGTATACATGATTAGAGGGTTGATAAAAAGGCAGTGAAGTGTTAGAAGAACGTTCGAATTAGAACGCCGAAATAGAACACTAATGTCATCAGTAACAGCTTCCCCAAATGAACTGTTTGTAAAGGCTTAATTAATTTTGGGCATAAGTCCATCTTAAGAAAGGGTCGCACATTGCTTTTAAAAATTAATTTGTTTCCCTTGAATCTGAAAAACTAAACTTAATACTTTTTGAAATCATGATTTCTCTCTTTTACAGACAGTGGCGGCCATGATAAAAGAAGAACTCTGGAACAGCACATAACGGCAATAAAATAGTAAATTTGTAAATTCCTATTAAGCGACAAACTATATGCATTCAGTACAAGAAATGTATGTCACATGGGATCAAAACCTTTTACTGCTGAGTAAAACGAAAATAAAATAATAAAATTATGTCTACTGTCTTTTCAAAACAGTTTTTATTTGACCAATGCACGACAACTGCAGTTGCTTCGGAAGGACCTTCAACACAGTGTCAAAAACGCTTTTCTGTCATTACTACTGGTTTTTGTTATCAGGGTGTCCCAACGAACTCTGTCACCTAATATACGAGGTCTGTCTGATAAGTATCCGACCTTTGATTTTCCCGCGCACAATAGAGACGATTGTGCGGCGCCACTGTACACAGTAAAGGAAGAGACCTTTATATGGCCTAGCGGTTCTAGGTGCTTCAGTCCGGAACCGCGCTGCTGCGACGGTCGCAGGATCGAATTCTGCCACGGGCATGGATGTGTGTGATGTCCTTAGGTTAGTTAGGTTTAAGTGGTTCAACGTCTAGGGGACTGATGACCTCAGATGTTAAGTCCCAGAGGGCTCAGAGCCATTTGAACCTTTATGCGCATACGTGAATTTTGTCCCCGCCTTCCAGCGCGTCAGTTGCTGCCTGAGTGAGGTGCTACACAACGTGTTCGTCGGATTACCGATTCTCTCAAGATGACTGAATGTGTTGAGCAAAGATACTGCATCAAATTTTGTCAAAAGCTTGGTGATTCTCAAAGCGAAACAATTCGTAAGATTCGGCAGGTGTTTGGAGAAGATGCGATGGGTGTAACACAAACTGAGGAGTGGTTCAACCGATTCAGAAATGGCCGCACATCAGCAGAGAGTGACCAGCGCTCTGGCAGGCCACAAACTGCTCGGAGAGCAGCTGTTGTTGAGAGGGTGCAAAATTTGGTGATGGCAGATCGTCGTTTGACCTTGCGGGAGATTGTCCAAGAGGCTGGGGTGAGTAAAGATTCTGCACATGCAGTTTTGAGTGATGATTTGAACATGCACTGAGTGCCCAAGTTGTTGTTGCCGGAACAAAAAGACCTCCGTTTTGACGTTGCACGGGACCTTCTGGACACCACCAACACTGATCCTGGGTATGTGAAGGCGAAAAACTGGCAACTGCATCATAACAACGCCCCCGGCCCGTTCATCCCACTTGATAAAAAATTTCTTGGCCAAACAGGCAATTACAGCCATTCGCCAACCTCTCTACTCTTCAGACATGCCTCCTTGGGACTTCTGGTTGTTTCCAAAATTGAAGACGCCGCCACCGAAATCCCGTTTTAAGAAGTAGAGAAGAGACTGCGGAACACGACGATGGAGCTGAACACCATTCCAAAAGAAGACTTCCAGAGGTGTTTCCAGCAGCGGAAGGATCGGTGTGCTAAGTGTGAGCAAGCACAAGGGGCTTACTTTGAAGGGGATTAGGGTCTCAACCCCGTCAGGTATTCGAAATATTTTTTTTGGCCGAAGATCGGATACTTTTTAGACAGGCCTCGTATTTGCGAAACGATACAAAATGTGAAAAATGCAACCGCCTGGGACCCACCTACGTCAGGGGCTCACACAGTGGGCAGGAATGCACAATCCAAAAATGTAACGTAACTTTCAACAAAAAGTTACTTTTTTTTAATGGCACATAAATGATTTTTCTACGGAAATGGAAACTAGAGATATAGTTAGTGACGGCAGGCTTGTTTTCACTGTTATAAACCTCAACCTTCGGAAATACGTGGACTTTAAACGATGGCAACGGCGCTACAGTTTCTGTCGTAATGTGAAGAGCAAGGGTTGCCTACAGCAGTCTTCAGGACAGTGCGGGCAACCCGCATTACGGCGTTACAGCGTTACGGCAGAAACTGTGGGACCGTTTGCATGATTTAAAATCTAAGTATTCCAGAAAGTTAATGTTTAGAGCAGAGAAACCAAGTCTGCCATCACTAAGTGTACTACTAGTTTCCATTTCGGTAGATAAGACATGCATTTGCCATTTTTTAAAAGAAACGTAACTTTGTGTTGAAAGTGATGTTTGCCGGTCGCGGTGGCCGTGCGGTTCTAGGCGCTGCAGTCCGGAACCGCGGGACTGCTACGGTAGCAAGTTCGAATCCTGCCTCGGGCATGGATGTGTGTGATGTCCTTAGGTTAGTTAGGTTTAAGTAGTTCTAAGTTCCAGGGGACTGATGACCTAAGATGTTAAGTCCCATAGTGCTGAGAGCCATTCGAAAGTGATGTTTGTTTACATGTAGGCATTGTGCATTCCCTTGAAATAGGTGCATCCCTGGCCAGTGCATTTGTCATATTTCGTTTCATTTCGGAAACATATCACTGGTAAAGATAAGCGCGACACCCTGTATGCAAGATCATGATGTTCACGCTGTTATATGGACTTAAATATATAGTTCATTCGGCTAAGTGCGTGTGATTGCAACGTTCTTAATCAGCCCTTTACTCCTGAACGTTCACGGAGCTTTCCAACTACAGTGGATAAGACAATTACTTTCATGATGGTCAGTCACGTAAAGAAGAAAGCACTACAAAAAGAAGCAGCTTCTACCCACCCCAGTCTTACAATCCTGCAATAAGTACTTGCACGAAATTCGCGGTTGACGCGACAGTATAATTTTACAAATTGTCCGGAGTAATGTCTTTCTAAATGTACTTAATAGCCTTTTGCGAGTATGAGGTGGTAGTTTATTTTATTTTGCTCCGATAGTAGCAGAAGGAACCTAATACAACTCTAAACAACAAGTTTCTGAGCGCGACTGACATCCCTGACGCATAAGAATTGATCGTAGGAGACACTGCGTCATTAAAAATGGTACAGTTGCTCGACATACCTGTTGTATAACTATTCTGCTAAACTAAAGGTCACAAATTGCGCAATTATTTTACTTGCTACTTCTCATGATTTTAAAAGTTTGTCCCCATACAGTCAGTCAATAGTACTGATTTCACTAGTTAATCAGTGTTGGCACAATCAAATTCTTGAAACAGTACTTCAGGGACTGACCATAAAAATACGTTGGTATGCGACACCCCCTATCACAGGCTATACTACCAGTGAGCGTGATATCCTACGTTGTGCCCACAAGATGAATTTTTTCACTGTAAAAAACACACTTTTTCCCTCAGAAAGCTAAGAAATAGACCGTAATCAAATGACTATATTTACACTAGCCGAAACTAATTTTATTTCACCATAAAAAACTCTGGAGAATGCCTGATACAAGATTTAGTGAACCTTAAGCAATGTTGTTGGGCTAGACTAAGAAGGGAAGCGGTTTTCAAGCATCATTGTACAGACAATTTTTTCCGCTTACATGTCGTTCCTGAAGACATGGAAACGGCAGTTTTGCATAATAACATTTCACACGCAGGTATGTAAATGCTCTTCCCACGCAATATGCACTAATGGCTATTGCAAAAAATATACTTTATAGTGATTTCTAGTGTGCAGACGTGGATGCACAAGTTTCTCCCTACTGCAGAAAATCAATCATTTTACCAATGCTGTCTCTACATATGGCAACATGATGTACGATCAGCCTCAGAAAACCACCTCTAGTGGATACGAAACATTTTATAGATACATACAGATCGACCGTTATAGGTACAGACTGAAAGGATGAGTAGGGGGGCAATGAAACAAGCAAGTAACTCAAACATGGGTGTCGAAACCAGTGGTTTCCATGATACTAAGTAATATGACTGAGTATATGAACACTTTTTAACAAACTAGTTGAGGATGCAAACTGCAGATATGCACTTGAGGACATGTACACTACAACAAGTGTTCCACAACGCCTCTATTCATGTTGAATCATGCTTCACAATGTCTCCTTAACGATGCCGGTGAACGTTCAAAAATACTAGGCGTGTCCGGAATGCATTGTCAACCATTCAGAATGCGTTCTCGTGAGTCAATGGTGCTATCAACAGGGCTGGAATACACAAACGTTTTTAAATACCCCCACAAAAAGAAAAAAAAATCCATCGAATTCAAGTCGCGTGACCCGGGGAGAGGCGGGGCGGAAGGGGACTATGATATTGGCGAAACACGACTTGTAAATTTGCTGTCGAATCGCCAATTATCAGTACACAGGTATCCGGAATGACGGTAAAATCGAACGAGGGAATTTAACAGTTTGTATTTTATGTCTGACTTGGGGCGCTCGAAATAAACCTAACCTTAGACTTCAACAGTGTTTTTAACACTGGCATGACTGCACTTGAGCATACGTTGTATCGGGAAAACCACTGACTCCCGGACCTATGTTTACTAGGATTATTTGCTTCTTTCATCGTCCTCCGCTTATTATTTCGTTTGTAGTTATAATAGTAAAAAACTTCGTTTATGTGGGTAGTAGCGTTCCTATTGCAGTTCTTGAGGAAACTTCTGACTGTATCTTAAACTGAAATTTGTGCGTCAAAATAAATGGGAGGGAATCAAAAGACATGCCACCAATAACCTCGACTGTTGTTTAAGTCAAGCATATTGTACGTCAACCCGAAAGATACCGCAACAATCTTTGATGCACTGCATCGGCCTACTCATTCATCAATTAGATCCTTATGTTCCGCCAGAAATGCTGAAACGGACTGTGTATGCTTGTTGAGAGGACATTAAAAACATTGACAGCTGGTTAAAGGCTATGATTAACATCCCTTTGTCACGCTCACATAAAGGCGTCTAGCTCTCCATCTACATCTACACTCTGCAAATCCCATTAAGTGCACGGCTGGGATATTTCTCTCTGTACCGCGTACTAAGGTTTCTCACAGCTCCATTCGCGTATGGAGTGCGGGAAGAATGATTGCCTGTTGCCTCTGTACCAGAAAGATTAACGGACATCTGGTGGCGTGTTGACAGCTTATCCATCCTTCGCTGTACAAGACTGGAAGAGAATAACTTTGAAGTTCCGCGTCATCTGCTCGACAATTTTATGGAAGACAAATGCAGTCGTTGATGTTGTCGCTTGGTAGGTTTTCCATTTAACTCATTACTAGAGCCCATATTTTATGTAATTACGTATTTTGTACTTTATATGTAGTTACAAGAAAAACAAATGTCGACTAATTACACTGAAAGGACCGTTTTTCAAAGTTTTAAATTACAATGTTTACGTATTTTGAAGTATAATACATATTTCATACTATACTACATAATTTTACATATTGTATTATTATTGTGGAGTTATTATACGTTTTCGTAAGTCCCATACATTTTCGCTGCACAGCAAGAAAGGGAAAAAAAATATTTTTTTTCGTTATTTTTCTCATACTGCAGTCAATCCCGTTACACTCAAAGCTAAATTGTACAAGTTCGATGTCAGCAACTATGACTCGTTTTAACTGCCTTCCTTGCTTTTTCTCAAACGCTTCGCAGTGCGTAACATTTAGTTGTATTTACGTTAACCATGACACATGTTGCGTCTTCCTTGTCATCGAAGCTTGATAGTGCTTTAACCATTGATGGTGAAACAGTTCTCTGCCAAACTTGTGATAAACATGTAGGCCGTAGGATGCAACTTCAAACTGAACATTTATGTAGCAGTCTACATATTATTAACAAAAACCGATTTCTTCAAAGAAACACGTCCTACTTACACAGTTGCAGAGACAGCCTACATTATTTAATAGTGAATATTACAAAGAATTGTATTTTGAACTGATTGCAGCTAACATACCGTGGAACAAACTTCAGGTACCTGAATTGAAACATTTTTTTACAGAAATGCTTCTACCGCAACATTCCCGACGAGTCCACTACCAGGGAGAATTACCTGGATTCTTGGTATGACGAATTAGAAAAAAATTAAAAATTGCGGCTGACATTGTCAAATCGCCTAGACCTATATGGATTTCTGATGATGACATGCGTATGGTGTAGGCCGTTTCATCGCTAATCTGTTTCGCACTTGGACTCTGAGGTTGCATCTAAACCCTATTTAATATATTGTAAGCCTTTTGAGGAAACAAATGTTCAACATCTGCTAGATTCATTAATGACTGATTTAAGGTACTACAGCCAGATGGCGTAAAAGAAGAGAGGGTCCTACCGATGTATACGGATGGTGTTCCATACATGTTGAAAGCGGGGAAATCTCTTAATATGTTTTATTCGTAGTGCATGTTACATGTTGGCTCGAGCATGCTCTGGCGGAAAGAGACACCAGTTCCCTGAAGTAAATACACTGATATCAGCAACGAAGAAGGTTTTCTTGTAACGTCCTCGTCGTGTACAATGATACAAGCAGCGGCTACCTGCTGTACCTCTGCTTCCAGAGCCAGTGATAACAACGTGGACAACATGGATTGAAGCTGCGAGTTTCTACAGTAAACGCTGTTAATCCTGTGATGCATAACTTTTCTTCCGATCCTGCAGCGTGTGTGAGTGAATCCTTGTCAGCATCCAACAGTTATAAAGTGATCAGTTCAGTTTCATACATCGCAATTCACTTCAACTGGCTTCTCGACAGTATCAAGAAACTGAAGACTTCAGGTATCCTTTCCAAGAGGCTATGGAGAATAATGGAAGATTCATTTCGGATGGTCAGCGTTGTACCAGGTGAAGTGGATAGTGCAGTTTTCAGTAAACTGCAGTCTGTGCTGAATAAGAATCCTGGATACTCGACTCTTGTTATTTTGCCTCGTTTATTTAATGGTTAAATTGTAGAACCTCTGAGAACATCATTCCTAGCACAGTCTCTATGTACAAATATGCACTGTTGACTTTTTGCGATGTTGAGCAATCTTCCTCTATTTATAAAAACATTATCAGACAGAAGACTATGCATGGCAACAGAACATTTGGAAAAGTATATTATAGTTAATTGTGCATCCCGTTCCAGTGTGATATAAATGCTCCTTTTTAGGAGACACTTGTACTTCAGTACTTTGTAGCAGAGATGAACCGATTAATAGTTAACATAGATATCTGACTAGCCTACTCGTGTACCTATATTTTCTAGGAAAAACAAAACAAAATTTAGGATTTTACATCTAATGATAATAATAAAAAATATATATGACCAATTTTTGTTACATACTTATATATTTCTTAATTTAATATTATATCAAATCTGGGCTCCACTCTTCACTTTGCTCCAGGCTGCAAAAGATTTACTTGATGGAACTAAGCAACTGAATCCCGAAGACTGTGAAGTTGGGTCAATTCGTATGTCGTAGAGCCGCTGGACACGAAAGAGTATTTGGAATTGTCGAAGAACTCGGTTTCTTAATTACCAAACAAACCAATCCTATCACTCTGTAATAGAATCCTACTGTATATAATATTCTTAATTGAGAGAGTATAGTTTGACATTTGTACATTTTACTTTGCTATCTGGCAGGTGATTTTCAGATATATGCAAATATATTCTATGTTCACATTTTTAGCAGTTTACGCAAAAAAATAAGAATCGGCTGGTTGGACAAAAGAAAGCATCATTGCGAACTGAAAGGAAACTGTTAGAATTCAGAGCCATATGGCATTTTCAACTGGAATGAGAGTAGCGGCGAATGGCGAAATAGTTTTGAGTTTTCGCGACAAATGGTTCTGGTACACTGAATACTAGTTTATATGCATATGTAAGTAATACCAGTTGTCCCTCGCCGGGCACCTAAACGGCTCCACATACGACCGACAGATCGCGACGGATCGCTTCGTAGATCGCACGTGTGTGGGCAAATCGCAGCGAATTATTAAGCATGGTAGTGCAATTTCGTTTCGTTTCGCTTTGCCCATGATGAGAAGTAACTTTACGTTAGAACTTATAGTTACTGAGGGACAATTCTAAGAACTGAAATGCAGGCTCTAGTAGCCATTTATATTAAGAAGTAATACAAAATACACTCCCCGGTTTTGCAGTGATAAGCATTTCGAAGCTTGTGTTGTAGAACTAGACTTGGTAGCAAGTTCGTAGCAATTGTCACGATACACTGAGCTCCGTCTGATGACTTTGGGTTATTTATGAAATATTTACCTTATAAATGAAGTTTTTAACTTCTATACAGAATGAATACAGGTACCGTAATATTATGTGGTGGCTGTAATTTAAATGTTCATGGCAAATCTATTATACAGCAATACTCAAGTCCCTTGTCGTTTCTTACAATCAAACTCATCCTCCTACATCTTATAAGAGGATTAAGGGAATCAGCACAGATGCTATTGACAACATTTCTCCAGACACATCGAGTCATATAATAAAATCATATATATCATTTCTCTAGTCAACATCCCTCTTTCTCAACATATACTAAACGTACAGGGATGAATGAGATGTCGTTGGAAATGTTTTTCCACCGGCTTTTGACAGTGAATACACATTTTGCAATAAAACTTACTGTTTGTGGAAAATTTTAACATAAAAGAGACTTTTAACTATCACAGCCAAAAAGGCATCATGGATGGATGGCCAACCTCATACCGATATTTTACGAAGCTAAGTTATCATGAACAAGAGGCTCCCTTTTCATATTATCTTTCTACAAATACTATTTTATTTGTTTTAAAGTACTTATTAAATGTTTAATTTGGATATAGCATTGTCATAGATAATAACCGTGACCACTGAAGCAGTCCATTATCTTTGCCCGTCGTACAAGCTAACTTTACTAAACAAATATACTTTCCGAAACGACAGACATATTTGTCATTGTCATCTGGAACAGTGATTCACCTATTGCTGCTACAGCCTAAAGTGATTACTGTAATAGAAAATAACTGTCGAGGTAAAATTATAGGTTATGTGGCCCTACTGACAGACCCTGATCTCTGTCCGTCGTACAAGCCGGGACAAACATTCCGAATGCAAAACACCTTTTTAGACGCATGGAAATGTATGTACAAGGATGTACCATAAGTTCATGATTATTATTTCGCGTCGTTCGGTTATTTTTTAAGGAAGTTTTCTCTTCAGTCTCACAACTACCCTTATAACAACGTCTACACTTCTTTGAAATACTGTCCTTATTTAAAACCATAAAAGTTTTAAAGTTTCACAACGGTTTCTTCGGTCTGTAGTGTAAGCATAAGACCAATAAATAAAAATGGATTTGAGGACTAACAAAGGAAAAGAAACTATATTAGCACAGTAGGAAAATGTACACAACGTACTTGGCGTTAGTGAAAAATGTAATATATCCTGTACAGTAACCTACGGTTGCAAGACAAGCGTTTCAAAACAAGTTTAATAAATTACAATTCCCGTTTTTTTGTTATATTTTTGCAAGTATTCGTGGGGGTCACAACGATCCGTCGCTCCCGTGTGTGGCCTTAACGTGAGTTTCTTCCTTCCTTTCCTCGCTTAGAGAGTACAGAGTACGGTTGCAAGACAAGCGTTTTAAAACAAGTTTAATAAATTACAATTCCCGTTTTTTTCTTATGTTTTTGCAAGTATTCGTGGGGGTCACAACGATCCGTCGCTCCCGTGTGTAGCCTTAACATGAGTTTCTTCCTTCCTTTCCTCGCTTAGAGACGGCTTTCAAGAGACGTAGCTTAATTCTTTCGGGAATTCCGAATAGCCGCCTTCTGCACAAAGGTAAGGTAGCGGAGGGAGACAGGTTTCAGGAGCAACTACATCCTATCTGCTACATGCTACTGCCTGTGCCGGCTACCTAACCCTGAGGGGCACGAAAGCAGGAAAAAGGATTACTTGCAAATGACCTGCGCGCTCGCCGCATTCCTTCTGTTTGCCAGGGACTGCCGGATACCAAGAGACATTAGGGAAATCCAGACGCTCCTAGCCAAACGTCTTAAGCACCCAGCAACACCCACAACCGTCCGAATGGGTTAGTATGGTTCGCGTTCGGTAACTTGCAGCAGTCACGTTGGTTGCTCCCACGCAATTGCACTTTTATTGCAATTGCACTATTATTATTTTTTGAGGCCATACAACTGGTATGGCGCGGCCACAACGGCTGTACCAACCAATCCACATCACAAAGAAAGATAGAAAAAATAAAATTAGTTTGATGATTTCAACCACAGCTTCGAGCTGCCTATAAATTTCGGAACTCATTTGTAATAGACTGAGACTGGTCTGATTATTAATAAATAACTCATAAAGCTAAATTAATCGTTTTATATCGTTAGCTTTATTTTCCCCAGCTAATTAGTATCACCGAAGGGTTGCCTACATGGAAGACTATCAAACGGAGGAGGTAGAATAATTTTCACATTCTCCGTTTGACACCGTCCCGTTTAATGAAAAAAATACGAACTTAACGGGGTATCGGAGCAGACTTGCGATTGGATTCAAGACTTTCTTGCAGATAGAACTCAACACGCCGCTCTTAACGGAATTAAATCGACAGTTGTAAAGGTAATATCCGGAGTACCACAGCGAAGTGTGATAGGAGGAGGACGAGTTTAGTGTGTAACGTCCCGTCGACAACGAGATCATTAGAGACGGAGCACAAGCTCGAATCAAGGAAGGAAATCGGCCGTGCCCTTTCAAAGGAACCATCCCGGGATTTGCCTGAAGCGTTTGAGGGAAATCACGGAAAACCTAAATCAGGATGGCCGGGGATAGGTTTGAACCGTCGTCCTCCCGAATGCGAGTCCAGTGTGCTAAGCACTGCCCCACCTCGCTCGGTGTGATAGGACCGTTGCTGTTTACAGTATATATAAATTATCTAGTAGAAAGCGTCAGATGCTCTTTAAGGTTATTCGCAAATGATGCAGTTGTCTGTACCAAAGTAGCAACGCCAGAAGATAGTAAAAATTTGCAGAACGACCTGCAGAGAATTGATGAATGGTGCAGGCTCTGGCAGTTGACCCGGAACGTAAATAAATGTAACACATTGCGCATACATAGGAAAAGAAATCCACTACTGTACAGCTACACTATTGATGACAAAAGGCTGGAGACAGCATCTGCCGTAAAATATCTAGACGTAACTATCCAGAACGACCTTAAGTGGAATGACCATATAAAACAGATAGTTGGAAAAGCAGACACCAGACTCAGATTCATCGGAAGAATCTTAAGGAAATGTAACTCATGCGCGAAAGAAGTGGCTTATAAGGCGCTTGTTCGCCCGATTCTTGAATATTGTTCATCTATCTGCGATCTCTATCAGGTAGGACTGATAGAGGAGATGTAGAAGATCCAACGAAGAGTTGCGCGTTTCGTCACGGGATCGTTTAGCTGGCGGGAGAGCGTTACGGAGACAATAAACAAACACTGACAGACGTTGCAAGAGAGACGTTGTGCATCACGGAGAGATTTACTATTGAAATTTCGGGACAGCACTTTTCAGGAGGAGTCAGACAACATATTACTTCCCCCCATATACACTTCGCGTATTGACAACCAGGAGAAAATTCGAGAAATTGGAGCCAATGCAGAGGCTTAACGACAACATTCTTCTTGCGCGTTATTCGCGAGTGGAACACGGTTGGAGGGTTCAGATAGTAGTACCGAAAGTACCCTCCGCCACACACCATTAGGTGGCTTGATGAGTATTATGTAGAAGTTTTTTAATGTAGAAAATGCTCAGAATAGCGAATTTCCTTTACGGTTCTTGACCGTTACATTTAAATGTTAGCTGAAACAACGCGGTGGCATAGGATTACTTGTTCTCCGTGGTATGGAGAAGTCGCACTCAAACAGGTGACCCAACCTGAGAGTCCAAGAGAGCCGACCGCTCACCAGGACGAAGCTGCACCTATGATTCGTTCCCTCCCATTGTCACGTACCCACTTGCTAACTGCAGACGTACACTACGGTTCCGTGCACGAGTTTACAAACACGACCGACAGCCATGCTGCGGGGTCTTTTGTTGCTCTCAGATGCCTTCACATCGCTGATAGCAGTATAGTGGAAGCTGCCGCCATTTTGCGATACGAGTGACGTCTCTTATTATCCTGTGAGCAGTCTTGTGTTAGGGCCGTCCGTGTGGGTTAGTATGGTCCGCGTTCGCAAACTTGAGCAGCAGTCACGGTGGTTGCTACCACTCTATTGCACTGTTAGTACCACGACCACCCTGATTTGCCACCTCACAAAATGTAACGTGGTAGGGTTTCTCGTTCGGACCCTGCCCCTGTTTTCGTAATACGGATCTCACTTTCTCGTTCAAACATTCCTCGCTCTCTATAGGGACTGGACGCATTACCCTTTACCATAAGGTGCTCTTTTACGTGATTTCCTGTATTATTTCTTCTCTTGCAGCTAGATGGCTTCGTGCCATATCTCTCAGGTTAGAGAGTACATGTTAGAAAACTTATAACAGGGCTACTTCCCGTTCGTGTGATTTACTTGCAGAATGTATACCTAATTTATCTCCTTATAGCCTAGCTCTCCCACTGTCCCGCAGTTATTACATGTAGTCTTCATTTAACTACGAAACACATGCCGACGCGTTTACGGTTCAAGGACAACATATCAGCAGCTGAATGGAACTTCGTATCTGACAAGGAAATGTGTTAACACAGTATCAATACCGCCACAGTCACATTGGTGTACTCAATGATCAGGGAAGCTACGGCGTATATGCTCTTTTCACTGAAAACAAAAATCGATCACTCTTTGTTCCCAATACAACACAAACACCGCACATCAACAAAAAAGAAATAATTTCGAAACTAGGCCACACGTCACGAAAACGAACCGAGCGAGGTGGCGCAGTGGTTAGCACAATGGACTCCCATCCGGGAGGACGACGGTTCAAATCCTCGTCCGCCCATTCAGATTTAGGTTTTCCGTGATTTCTCTAAGTCGCTCCAGGCAAATGCCGAGCTGGCTCCTTTGAAAAACTCGGCTGATCTACTTCGTAATCCTTCATTTCGAGCTTGTGCTCCGTGTCTAATGACCTCGATGTCGACGGGACGTTAAACCTTGATCTTATTCCATAAATTTCCGCTGATAAAAGCCCTGCAGTATTTGATAAGAAAATATAGTCAGAGGATTTGTTTACAATCGCGGGTCATCCATTTGCTATACAATGCTAGGGAGGCACACAATGGGACAGATTTTGTGAATGTGAAAGTGTAATGTAATGTTTTGATAGTGATTAGAGCTCCAATCCAATCATCCACCTGAAAAAAGATTTATAACATAGCTAATGCATGTACCACACAAACTGCAGGAGTAACGTTAAAACCAAAGTGATAGAGTGCCAAAGATACGCAACACCGCGACCAGAGTGAAGCTGACTGAACAACCCTCCGCAATGTTTTTTGAAAGCAATGTAAAGGCGCGTGCTACATGGTAGTGCATAAGGAAAATATGAAACAACTTTCAACGGTTAGCGTTTAGCAGTTGTAGCTAGGAACAATATTACCATTGAGTATAGCGCACCACCGGCTACACGCATCGTTCCTCGACGGTGTCAGTAGCTTTTATATAAATACTGTAGCTCCATACGGTCAGTAGCGAGCATTCACAAGTCGAACACACGATATGAAAAATTTAGTTTAGGATCCATATTCTCCTTTTTTTAGTACACTGTATCCCAAACAAAACTTCCGAAGAGTGCCAGAGGTTACAGGGACGAACGTTCTACAGAAACTTTACGTTAATTTCTATCGTACGTACCTTTCATTTCAAGTTCAAAACAAAAGTGTGTTCTACAGGGCAATGGAAACTTACGGTAAGATAATAAATTCACATGTTTACGTAAAGTTAAGTTATTGTGCTGTCGTATAAGATAAATATACAAAACCAGTAACAGACAATATTTTTAAACAGCACTTGCCTGAAATAAAAAATATCCGTAGTTCTTTTGCTTCTGTGCTTGCAGTTGTTCACATGGTAGGTATGATTTCGAAAAGAAGTTCGGCAACTGCTTATCTCTCACATTTTTACATGTAGCTTGGAAATCAGTCGCAGAATGCCTCCACAAAACATGATATCAGAGAGCATTAAATGACGTGCCACGACCTCTCTATGTATAGTCTATCTCTTTGCTTAAAACTGTCTACAGAAGGGCTCACACCTTACTGTCTCAAGTCAGGCAAAACTCCTCATTCAGAAGTTTCCGTAAGTCTGAACTCGGGTAAGTCACACGCAGTCGAACCTTGCGACAACTGCTGCTTTTCTTTTATGAACAAAATTATCTACGTCAGATTTTTATTTAATACTAGCTTAGCACCCACTGCTACGCTCGTGTATAGTATATAGTAGTTGTAGTCGGAACTTTTTGTTAATCCTGCCTTTCGAATCCTCGTGATGATATTTCCATAGAAACCTCCATCCCCTAACACATATTTCTTTACTTCTAACCGAGATAACGAAATATTTTCATAAAACTATTTCACCCCCTTAGGTTCAAATGGCTCTGAGCACTATGGGACTTACCATCTGAGGTCATCAGTCCCCTAGAACATAGAACTACTTAAACCTAACT
The DNA here is from genome assembly GCF_021461385.2 of Schistocerca piceifrons. Taxonomy (NCBI): domain Eukaryota; kingdom Metazoa; phylum Arthropoda; class Insecta; order Orthoptera; family Acrididae; genus Schistocerca; species Schistocerca piceifrons. The sequence continues at coordinate 432,140,356 of NC_060141.1, forward strand.
AAACTAAGGATACCACACACATCCATGCCCGAGGCAGGATTCGTACCTGCGACCGTAGCGGTCGCGCGGTTCCAGACTGTAGCTCCTCTGACTGCTCGGCCACGGTGGCCGGCTTCATCCCCTTAGGGTTTGAATTTACAGAAACACCGAAGCTCGTATTTTTCTGTACGAGTCAAATACCAGTTTTCATAGATGTAGCTTTAAAAATGCTTTAGTTATTCTCTAATAATGATTCATTTTCAGAAAAACTTTCAACCACTATTTCACTCCGTTACGGATTGAATTTCCAAAAATTCGGAAACGCGTACTTTTTTATACCTGACTGAGAAACCAAATATCAATTTTCGTAGTTATAGCTTTAATAATGCTAGAATAACGACATGTTAAAGAAACACTTGTATCCACCATTTCAGAGTCTTAGGAGTCGAATTTCGAAAAATCCCTTCTTAAACGATGCCCTCTCCAAATTTCAAATATCTATCGTTAGCTGCTTAGGCTGAGCGGTGATGAGTCCGTCAGTCAGGACATTTCCTCTTATTTACAGAGACTACCGTTTCCGGCCGAGTTTACTACAGCAATAAAACAAGATCACAGCTACCTCCATCGACACAGTGTCGCCTTTCTGATGCTTTTCTGTCGCAATTGTTTCTTTTCTGTTCATGTAAAATATTCTCCCACCAATATCTTTCACCAGTATATTTTAAACAATATTCAGTTGCCCCAGTACCAAATCGTGAAACTAATGTCATCTGACCCTCGAAACTGACAAACTTATTATACACGTATGTGCATACTTTGAAAACCACTGTGGAGTTTATGGCAGAGAGTACTTATTGAACCAGACGGTAGGGTTCCTTCCTGTTACAATCGGATATCGCTTTATCATACAGGAGCCTGAAGATGGTGCATTTTAGTACCGAAATCATTAGCAAATGAAGCAATACCTTTCAATACAGCTGGAGAGTTCATTCATACCCCAAATAACAGAGTAACAGCTCTGTAAAGTTTTTTTTTTTTTATTACTGCTATCAGTCAAGACATGTTTCGAGAGAATGTATCTTCGGGCTAAATGGAATTACAAAAACAATTTCACAGTAAGATTATACAGATATTACACAATCTTTTCATAAATGCTGTCGTTATCCTGTGGAAGAAGAGAAAAACTAGTAAGAGGCTATGTCACTTTGTAAGCTGGACTGATGTTTGCATGAAAATGTTTTGTAACAGTCACTCACTTCGTTCTTCTGGCGTGGCAGTCTCGTTATGATGAGCTGAAGTGTTTCCATTTCCTTGGATCTCTTGGCTTTCTTGATCACTGTTCTCAAATTTTCACAAACGTAACAGTAACTTGGAAACACAATCACAAAAACAATTTGTTATGCAGTGGACAAGATGGTGGTCAAAGTACAGCTGGTTTCGATTTGACTATCGCTCTGTCGATCTATGTGGTGTCAAAAGTTTACGTGTCTTCTGCACGTCTTGTTATCTTATTCCAGGTATAAGTTGATGAAATGCATTACAAATTGAACACCTGTTACAATATTATTGGGCAAACGATGATATAAACTAAATTATTTTACATATTTCTAAGCTATTGCTGGGGCTAGAGTCAAACGACTTTTATTCTAAGAATACTGTAGGGAAATTGAAAGAGAAATGAGAATTTTTGAAGTCTGTCATTTCTTTCAGGATCTCGGTATCCCCCAAGTGGCCATGGATGAATATTTGCATGAGTAACAGCTGATATCGCCCAAATTGTTTAAGCTATTCACAGCCGCGCACGCGCGGTAGAGCCAGGGTGCAAACTACCAGTGACCAAAACAGATCTCCGCTCTAACAAAGCTGGTCACATGTACGTTCGTTTCACCGTTATCTGAGCTCCAGAGTAAATCTTTGAGTGGACTGACGGTTTACATTTCTTTTGTGGTTGCAATAACGAATGTTCACTTCTGCAGGTGTTGAATTAATTCTCAGAGAGTATCGCATTCTTCATGCAACGTTGCAAATCGATATTCAGGAATTTCCATTTCAATACATCTTTAATCAGGCAACAGATTGTTCTGATTAGTTAAGCGACAGCTTCTGAGTTTTCATAAATTCACTGGTAGTCTACAGATGAGATCTTTGTCAGATATATGCGATGTCTACTATTTTACCCTCCAGCATTCTTTCAGAACGATCATTGAACATCCCTAACTTCTAATCTCTTTTTTTTCTGCATCCTTATTGCTTACTGCCTTCTAGGCTTATATGGGTCCACGTAAATGAAGCAGCTGAATTATTTACGGTTGTGTGGGCAGGCTCGATACCTCGATACATACATACAAATAACTCAGTCTTGAAAGGATTCGTAACTCAGTTCCGAAAACACATTCTTCCATTCCACAATGTCAACTGTACATTCCGTGTAATAGACCCATGACTCATTTATTTTAGAAGCACATGTATAGTACTTACAGTTTTATACTTCCACTCTCGGACTGGAAAGAATCACTTCAATGATAATATTTGCAACTGCTCGACATAACGAGGCTAGCAGGAAAGTGTAACATTCATGTTTACCATTTCGTCTCTTTCCGCTACTGCAACCGTTAGGTGAATGCTCTAACGTAATTCAAGTTTCACTAATCAAGTTTGTCCGTCACAAATCTAAATAATGTAAGAACACGCAATCATGGAATGTCTCTTTCGCAATTCCCATTTTCTTGCTCGTGTTTATATATATATATATATATGTGTGTGTGTGTGTGATCTGGAGTGACACACAGACATTACCAAAAAACCGTTATTTTTGACATAACGCTGTTTTATTAAGGTCGCTTCTTACATATCATGTGTACTTAGTAAGTTCGGCTCTTTTAAGCACATTGTTTGAATTGTGTGAAGTAAAGCCACACTGCAGAAATTTGCCATGCATCTACATCCATCAAAAAAAGTTTCGCATCACCTCGGTTCAGAGGGTTCCGGAACCTGTACAGAAAATTCGAATAGAGGTCAATATAAACATCATTTCCGCCCTTTTTATTGCTCATGAAAACCACACATTGCATATTGTACCACCATGCAGCGAGACCTTCAGAGGTGGTGGTTTAGATTGCCGTACACACCAGTACCTCTAATACCCAGTAGCACGTCCTCTTGGATTGATGCATGCCTGTATTCGTCGTGGCATACTATCCACAAGTTCATCAAGGCACTGTTGATCCATATTGTCCCACTCCTCAACGGCGATTCGACATAGATTCATCAGAGTCGTTGGTGGGTCACGTCATCCATAAACAGCCCTTTTCAATCCATCCCAGGCATGTTCGATAAGGTTCATGTCTGGAGAACATGCTGGCCACTCTAGTGGAGCGATATCGTTATCCTGAAGTAAGTAATTCACATGATGTGCACGATGGGGGCACGAATTGTCGTCCATGAAGACGAAGGCTTCGCCAATATGCTGCCGATATGGATGCACTATCGGTCGGACGATGGCATTCACGTATCGTACAGCCGTTACGGCGCTTTCCATGACCACCAGCGGCGTACGTCGGCCCCACATAATGCCACCCCAAAACAACAGGGAACCCCCACTTTGCTGAAATCGCTGGTCAGTATGTCTAAGGGGTTCAGCCTAACTGGATTGCCTCCAAACACGTCTCCGACGATTGTCTGGTTGAAGGCATATGCGACACTCATCGGTGAAGAGAACATGATGCCAATCCTGAGCGCTCCAATCGGCATGTTGTTGAGCCCATCTGTACCGCGCTCTATGGTGTCGTGGTTGCACAGATGGAACTCGCCATGGATGTCGGGAGTGAAGATATGCATCATGCAGCCTATTGCGCACAGCTTGAGTTTTAACACGATGTCCTGTGGCTGCACGAAAAGCATTATTTAACATGGTGGCGTTGCTGTCAGGGTTCCTCGGAGCCGTAATCCGTAGGTAGCGGTCATCCACTGCTGTAGTAGCCCTTGGGCGGCCTGAGCAAGACACAGCATCGACAGTTCCTGTCTCTCTGTATATCATCCATATCCTAACAACATCGCTTTGGTTCACTCCGAGACAACTGGACACTTTCCTTGTTGAGAGCCCTTCCTGGCACAAAGCAACAACGCGAACGCGATCGAACCGCGCTATTGACCGTCAAGGCACGGTTGAACTACAGACAATACGAGCCGTGTACCTCCTTCCTGGTGGAATGACGAACTGATCGCCTGTCGAACCCCCTCCGTCTAATAAGTGCTGCTCATGAATGGTTGTTTACATCTTTGGGCGGGTTTAGTGACATCTCTGAACAGTCAAAGGGACTGTGTCTGAGATACAATATCCACAGTCAACGTGTATCTCCATGTGTTGTGGGAACCAAAGTGATGCAGAACTTTTTTGATGTGTGTATATAAATAAAAATGTAAATGTTGGTTTGTTCAAAATCGTGTATCTCTTGAAAGTTCTGGACCGACTGCTTTGAAATTTTAACAAAACGCGCTACTGAATTCTAATAAGGACGTGTGTTTAGGTACCTAATTATTTTAATATGAATAGTATAATGTAAGTCTATGTAACTTTTTGAGAGTTTTGTAAGATTGAAAATCACCAGTCTCCGAAAGTTCTTGATCAATTGGTTTGATATTTTAACACAATGTTGAATTCTAATACCTCTTGTTTTTATGTACGTTAATCTTTAAAATAGATATATATTTTAACTGGAAAACATTTTTACCAAAAAAAATCAAAATAAACCATTCCGATTTACTTCAGATTTTTACACGTTACTGGAATAAACGTTCAGACGTATATAGACCATATACTTCTTAATATATAAATATATACATTAAATATACAATAGTAAAACGTTGCTAGCAAATAGGAACGTTGTATTTTTTGCTTATTAATTTATGTTTAGAATTCTGCTACAGTATCTGAATTTGCACTAACTGTAGACAAGGCTCAAGGTCAGAGAGAGGAAAGAAGAGGAGATGAGCAGAGGGGTGGGAAGATATGGACTTAGAAAAGGGGAAGGAGGAGATAGAGAGAGGGGGCAGGAGGAGATGGGGCGCAGAGGGGGGTAGGAGGGGATGGACAGAGTGGGGAAGGAGGGGATGGGCAGAGGTGGGAAGGAGGGGATGGACAGAGGGGGAAGGAGGGGATGGACAGAGGGGGAAGGAGGGGATGGACAGAGGGGGAAGGAGGGGATGGACAGAGGTGGGAAGGAGGGGATGGACAGAGGGGGGAAGGAGGGGATGGACAGAGGGGCGAAGGAGGGGATCGACAGAGGGGCGAAGGAGGGGATCGACAGAGGGGGAAGGAGGGGATCGACAGAGGGGGAAGGAGGGGATGGACAGAGGGGGAAGGAGGGGATGGACAGAGGGGGGAAGGAGGGGATGGACAGAGAGGGGAAGGGGGGATGGACAGAGGGGGGATGGAGGGGATGGACAGAGGGGGTAAGGAGGGGATGGACAGAGGGGGTAAGGAGGGGATGGACAGAGGGGGAAGTAGGGGATGGACAAAGGGTGGAAGGAGGGGATGGACAGAGGGGGAAGGAGGGGATGGACAGAAGGGGGAAGGAGGGGATGGACAGAAGGGGGAAGGAGGGGATGGACAGAAGGGGGAAGGAGGGGATGGACAGAAGGGGGAGGAAGAGGATATGGACAAAGACAAGGGAGGGGGATGGGCAGAGACAGGGGAGAGAAGGAAATCAGGACATAAGTCCAATTCCTTTGCATATCAGAAACTTGTGCTTTCCTTTTCTTTCTTTTCTATGTAAGCAGACTAAGCCACAGTAAAGCGTGGCCAGGTACGGCTTGTACTTTATAAAAAATTGTTGGTAAGGACCCACTCCGATTGGCCTTTATATCCCCATTTTTTCTGAATAGAAAAATTTGGAACTACTCCTCTCATTTGTCTAGCATTTACTTTACTCAAAAACTGATTGCCTCCCAACTAAAGATACAACTTTATTCAACCTGATGATGTAAAACCGTTCATGGAAATAAATCTGAATCAAAACTGGAGCTGCACTTTGATTACCTACACTATACGTCTACCACTGCCGAATATCCTTCAGCCTTGCAATATTCATCGACGCAACAGTTATAAATAAGAGTTTTTTCTTCCAAACTGTCCCCTCGTCCAGAAAACAAACTGACTATTGGTGTGTAGATCTAATAAATTTTCACCCCAGTATCTGTCATTAGCAGTCATATTATGTTTGAAAAATGAGGTATTCCATCAGAAATTTATAAGAAACAAAAGCAACATCGAAGAGAGACAATCGCAGCATCGAAACATTGCGCAAGATGCGTCCATAATCGAAAAAAAACGAGGTAACTAATATAACAGGAGGATTTCGAGGACTGTCAATTAATATCTCGACGGTGCAGTAACAAGGCGGTGGGAGTACTAATACGACCAGTGTCAAATTAAGAAATATATAGGCGGAACATAAATAAAGTGGGGCCATAGAATCAAGGTATCCTCACCTCCCAGGGTATGTGAATTGTTTCGAAAGCGGTCGTTGTCAGAACATTTATCAAAGTAAAAGCGAAGAAACCAAAGCTGATATAAAAGCTGCAGTTTGTATGTTTTAGAAGTCTGATATTTACTGAAGAAATTGTGAAATTAGCTTTTGCTCTTTATAAAACATTTGGGGACATATGCGAAACTTTCGCACTTTCATAGTTGTAAATAATGACAGTATTGGCAATTAGTCTACCCGTTGGGATAAGGGCAGTTGTGGAAATGAAGAGATAACATCTTTAAAAATGAACCGAACGACATGAACTAACAGTCATGAATTTGTGATACATCCTTGTATATACATTTTCCTGCACGTAATTTTGAACAAAATTCTCTACATAGCATTACAATACATCGGTGCAAACGATATGTGACGTAAGAATATAATCTTGACGTACCTTTTGTTTTTAATATTCTTAAAGGGATGCAAAAATTTTAGTTGATTTAGTTACCCCTGAAAAGGCTTTACACAATGGTCCGTGAATAAACACAGTATTTGCTAAAAACAATCCTGTTCTTTGAAGCACTTGTCCCTGCGACTTTTTTTATAGAGATCGCAGATGTTAAAATTATCCACAAACAGTGAGTTTCAGCGCCAAGTTGGTGCTCAGTGTCAGAATCCGGTTAAAAAATCTTTGTGACGGTACCTCATTCACCCTGTATATTACTATGAGTAAAAACAAAAAACAGGGATATTGACTTAGGATATAATATGACCTTAGATATATGTACTAATATTGTGTAATTTTAAACGAGACTAGGTCTCATTAGTCACTGAAGACAGACGCAAAAAGTTTTTTAATTCACTGGGTCTCTTGGTTCTAGCCACAGCGCCTTTGAAAACAGTGCCGTGTACTTTATGTGTTACAACTCCTGCTGCTAGAAATTAAAATTTTACCTGTATATGAGCCGTAATAAATGTAGACGTTAATGAGAAAAACGAACTATAATATTTGACAGTTCATTTTATTCCTAGAGCCGGGGTACAAATTCGTTGGCATTCGTTGATAAAGAGGGCATCGGCACACTTAAAAGATTATAAAATTCGGCCCTTCAGCCGCACACTTTACCTCGATGACCTATAGAATAATAGCACGAGCTGAACGATCTGCACGTCCACTAACGCAGATGTAGATACGAAGACGTGTCGTTCACAAACATGTCAGAATGGTTAAAATAGTGAATATTTATTCTGAAGGAGCATTGTTTTTACCCAAAACAAATGGAAACGCGAAGAAACCCCTGTTGCTCTGACGGACAGGCATCGTTAGCACTACGGACAGTTGTAAAAAGTAGAACGAAATTAACGGAAAGAATCACTCGTGTGTTCCAAACTGGTACCAGCACCAGTACTGTGCGTAGAGAGCTAAAAAGAATGGAGTACAGTTGTCGAGCAGTTCTTCATAAGCCACACATTTCCTCAGCCAGTGCTAAGCCACGCTTCAGGTCGCGTAAACAGCGAAGCCACTGGGGAATAGATGATTGGAAACGAGTGATTTGGAGTGGTGAATTACGCTATACCCTTTGTCAATCAGATGGAAGGCTTTGGGTTTGGTGAATGTCTGGAGAAAGTTATCTGCAATCATATGTAAACTCGACCTCGCCAACAGTATTATTGTCTCTCTCCGACGTCCGACTCATCAATAGGCAAGACTCAGCGTCGCCGGAGCACTCCGAAGATATCCAGCACTGTTCTGAGTGAAACGCCAGGAACCTAAAAGCTTCCTTGACCACGGCCATACAGCTCTGAAGCCTCATCAACAACTACATTTTATAGCATTGTGTATTGCGTAAAGTAGAGGAATGATTCGGAGGTAAAGCTTGTTTGTATCAGCAGACAGCGCAGCCTGTCAAAGCTGAATCTGTGATGGTTCGGGGCAGCAACACTCTTGAAATGTACTGGACTCCCCAGAGTCTAGACTTGAGCTCGCTGGAACGTGTAAGAACTTTTTTTTTTGTTTTTAGGGCGCAAAAATGCTATGGTCATTAGCGCCCGGTCCGTGACTTAGGAAACAGTAAAAACCCGAAATTGAAAACCAGCAGCAATGGGAACGAAAGTCATAAAATTGGAGAAACTAAAAGCAGAAATGGCTCTGAGCACTATGGGACTTAACATCTATGGTCATCAGTCCCCTAGAACTTAGAACTACTTAAACCTAACTAACCTAAGGACATCACACAACACCCAGTCATCACGAGGCAGAGAAAATCCCTGACCCCGCCGGGAATCGAACCCGGGAACCCGGGCGCGGGAAGCGAGAACGCTACCGCACGACCACGAGCTGCGGACTAAAAGCAGAAGGAAGGCTTAAAAATCCACTACAGAAAGGGTTTGGTTGTCCCCAAAAAAAGCTTCAAATGACTGACGTCATTTCACTGGCACTAATAAACTTGAGAACGCGGTCGGCTGAGCGCGTGTCATCTGCTAAAATCGACGATATATCAGGCGATAGCTGTAGACGGGAGCGTAACGGATTAAAATAGGGGTACTCAATTAAAAGGTGTCTTACCGTCCACAGCTGAGAGCAGTGGGGACAGAGTGGGGGAGGATCGCCGCTTAAAAGATGTCGATGGCTAAAAAGACAGTGCCCTATCCGGAGTCTAGTTAAACGTGTAAGAACGTTGACTACGTTCCAGACCCCCCAACGTCCAACATCACTACCTTTACTGGTTTCGGCCCTTTAGGAAGAATGAGCCGCGATTCCTCCACAGACATTTAGACACCTTACTGAAAGTATCACTAGCAGGGTTCAAGCCGTCATAAATGCGGAGGGTGGACACAGCCCAAAGTAATGTCCACTAACTGGTGTAAAATTTGTAGTAAACTTCTATGGGACCGTCCGCAGCTCATGGTCTTGCGGTAGCATTCTCGTTTCCAGCGCACGGGGTCCCGGGTTCGACTCCCGGCGGGGTCAGGGATTTTTCCTGCCTCGAGGTGACTGGATGTTGTTGTGTCGTCTTCAACATCATCATTCATCCCCATTACGGTCGGAGGAAGGCAATGGCAAACCACCTCCACTAGGACCTTGCCTAGTAAAGCAGTGCGGGTCTCCCGCATCGTCCCCTACGCTCCTCGCAGCATGGGACCTCATCATCTATGGGACCAAACTGTTGAGGTCATCGGTTCCTAGACCTACACACTATTTAAACTAACTTATGCTAAGGACAACACACACACCCATACCCGAAGGAAGACCCAAACCTCCGACGGGGGGAGCCCCGCGAACCGTGACAAGACGCCTGAGACCGAGCGGCGACCCCGCGCGGCACAAACAGGTGACCGGACGCTTTTGATCAGGGGGTGCATGTCCAGGTGTGACATATGAAGAAAAAAAATGGTACTATTGGCTCTGAGCACTATGGGACTTAACTTCTGAGGTCATCAGTCCCCTAGAACGTAGAACTACTTAAACTTAACTAACCTAAGGACATCACACACATCCATGCCCGAGGCAGGATTCGAACCTGCGACCGTAGTGGTAGCGCGGTTCCAGACTGTAGAGCCTAGAGCCGCTAGGCCACTCCGGCCGGCGACATATGAAGACAAAATAGTCGAAGTAGATGCAGAAAATAAAGTGTTATAGCAGTTTCTCGTGGCTTATATATAGGATGAAGGGTAATACAACCGACAAACTGCGGGGACGGATTCCTCACTGGAAATGGAGGAAAGAATGATGCTATCAACATGTATCCGGAAATGCATTGCCGCCTCTGTAGATGGAGCTGACGAATGACAGTTCCTCTGACTACGTGCCGTGTCCTTGTGTGTTACAGACTTTGTGATGAACGCAGCGTACTTTAAGCGAAGCTGGTCCAGTATTCATGTAGGGAACAAGCGGAAATGGTGTTTTTGTATGGCCAAGCAGACGGAAACAGTCGAGAGGCACTAAGGCTTTGTCACAAACAAATATCCTCACAGACACCAACCAAATCACACAACATTTGAAAATGGTTCAAATGGCTGTGAGCACCGTGGGACTTAACATCTGAGGTCATCAGTTCCCTAGAACTTAGAACTACTTAAACTTAACTAACCTAAGGACATCACACACATCCATGCCCGAGGCAGGATTCGAACCTGCGACCGTAGCGGTCGCCCAGTTCCAGACTGAAGCGCCTAGAACCGCTCGGTCACAGCGGTCTGCTACACAACATTTGAAACCCTTTTTGGGCGTTTGTGTGACCATGGGTCCTTCCAGACAGACGAACGTGCAGGGTGGCGGCGGACTGTGGGTACGCTAGATTTGAAGGACCGTGTTCTACAGGATATTGAGCCGAACACTAGCTCAATCTCCAGGCAAGTGGCCCGCCAACACGGTCTAAGAGAAAGTAGGATTACTTGTATCCCGCATCACCAACGTTACTATCCCTATCACCTGCAGTCCCTTGGAGATTGAACATCTGCTGTCACGTGGATAAGATCAGGGTCTGTACTGTGCTCCGGGGCGATTTGTTGTCGTTGCACACACACCGTCCATTTCCGAGCACGTGCTGACAGAACTTTTTTCCTCCATTCCAGTCAGGAATGCGCCCCTGCAGTTTGTCCGTTTTATTAAATGTTCAGCCGATATAACAATGTCTTTTATCAACGCTGTGCATCACAGTGCAGATTAAATATTTTCTAAAACTTCTCGGGCCGCGCGGGATTAGCCGAGCGGTCTAGACGCTGCAGTCATGGACTGTGCGGCTGGTCCCGGCGGAGGTTCGAGTCCTCCCTCGGAGATGGGTGTGTGTGTGTGTTTGTCCTTAGGATAATTTAGGTTAAGTAGTGTGTAAGCTTAGGGAGTGACGACCTTAGCAGTTAAGTGCCATAACATTTCACACACATTTGAACATTTGAAACTTCCTGGCAGATTAAAACTGTGTGCCGGACCGAGCAAACACTTGCCCGCTAAAGGCAAAGGTCCCGAGTTCGAGTCTCGGTCCAGCACACAGTTTTAATCTGCCAGGAAGTATCATACCAGCGCACACTCCACTGCAGAGTGAAATTCTCATTCTGTAAATGTTTTCTGTTGGCGTGGGACGACTACCTCGGCGCCTGCTAGTTGTGAGCGGATCACGCTCTCTCTATCTTTAAACGAAACCACAGAGAAAATAAAAAAATCGCTAGTGACAGTTCGTTTTCGAGGCGCTGTGTCAGTAAGGCGGTGATGACAGCAACTGGGTGAAGACTGGGCCCGCTCGCAGCCGTCTACACCCTAGTGGCAGGGTCGAAGCTGCGGAGGCGCCGCCAAGGGCGCCCGTGGTCGGGAAGCACTGTGTGGAATGCCGCGCCGTGGGCCGGCCTGCCGGCAGTGTGGGTGAAAGCACGGACACTTGCGACACGCCACGCCGCTGCCCCCGCCCCACTGCGGAAGGCCGACCCGCCGTCTCCTACACAAACACGGCGCTCGGCACGAGCACATTCTGGCGCTAAGAAGCTTCTGGTGGTAGCAAGTGAACAGCATAAGCGGCAAATTAAGACTACACTTCCTTAGGGGTGCGGATGGCCGGAGGCGTTCTATCCCACTGTAGCTCGTTACACTCTCACCCCCAGAATTTGAAAAGCAACAGAAAGCAATTACTTTGTAGGAAAGACTGCAAGCAACCACAAACTTTCTTGAAATGATTTTGTTATACCATTATTAGTTTTGGGCCTGAGCCCACCGTCAGATGATAGCGTTGATTTCTTTGCAAGTTAACAACATTTTTGTGATGTATAGCTTACATAACATTTTACATTTGCGTCGTAAAATTTAACAATTTTTTTATGATTACGTAGTGTTACTTTATACATCCTCCATACTTTGTACTTACTTACGCCAGCCGCTGTGGCCGAGCGGTTCTAGGCGCTTCAGCTTCAGTCTGGAACCGCGCGACCGCTACGGTCGCAGGTTCGAGTCCTGCCTCGGGCATGGATGTGTGTAATGTCCTTAGATTAGTTAGGTTTAAGTAGTTCTAAGTTCTAGGGGACTGATGACCTCAGATGCCAAGTCCCATAGTGCTCAGAGCCACTTGAATCATTTGTACTTACTTCCTTAAAAGCCCTCCTTTACGTATTCTAGGATAGAGGTTTGATATTCTTTTTCAATCCATACAGATCAATGAAGTGACCTAAAAGCAAGATGGCGGATGGGTGAAAGTATACGACAATAGAAGGAAAATGAACCACTAAAGATGAGTTCGCAAACGTGCCACTTGAGAGATAATTGCAAATGTCTGCTTACAAGTGGGCGCTGATTTCAGTACGAAAGGTGTCTTACAGTGTGGTTGTGATTAAAGTGCATCTGCTCACAAAGGTCCAGTGTGAGCTTTAATTATCGTATGGCAGTGAAATTTCATAGATGTTCACATGCGTTAATGCGGAACCAATTTACATTGGAAAAAAATTATTTTCCAGTTTTGGCCACCAGGTGCAAATCTGGCGCTGTGAAAGGTTTCACATCTGATGGATTACGACAGGGACGTGGATAGAAAATGATGAACACGTGAGAAAGGTATAATGTTGATGATGTTATCAAGTTCCGCTTGAACAGGACCGGAGACGTCGACGAGAACCGGTACTGCGCCAGATTTGCACCTGGTGACCAAAACTGGACTAGTTTTTTTTTTTTTTTCAGTGCAATTCAGTTCCACACTGACGCATCAGAAATCTAACAAGTTTCGTTGCCATACGATAATTACAGTCCACAGACTTTTATCTGTAGCTACCATTTAATTGTAACCACCTGCTACTTAGAACAATTTGAAATTTGAGCATTTCGATCAAGTCTCCATCTAGCTCGGCTCTAATTTCTTCTATATGCCATGGTTGGGGAATGTGATAGATGCACGTAGGGGCACCGGCACGTTTTGCTGTTTATATTAGACAACATCTAACGCGCCAATGTGGTCCAAGATGGAAAAGAAGACAGCTCCTCAATCCCCTGGATTTTTCTGTATTGGGTCGTCGTAAAAGTTAATGCACAGCACACGCTTTGATGTAATTCAAGAATTGGAACAGCAGATTGTACGGTTGTACGGTTCTGTCAAAATTTACGTGATGACACATAGGTGTTTGAAAGAATATGTAACTCACTGCAGAGACAAATGCAGTGTTGCTTTCAAAAGGGAGAAAGATAGGTGAACCGCCTCCTTTCCACAGGTAAAGGTGTGCGTCAAAATGTAACATGTAACGCACTGAAGAGTTATTGTATTTCTTGTCAAGGAAGGCCATTGCTAAAACTTGAGGTCAATTTGATGTGAACTTAACCGAAAAGTTTACACTTCAAATCCATTTGCAGTGACTGGTACAAAATTTTATTCTGAGGCAAGTAGCAGCTCGTAACCACACATTCACAGTTATCTCGCAAACAGCTCTTTTGCTGGAATGTTTCAACTTCTACGAGGGGTATTCAATAGGTAATTCAACACAAGTTTTCCCGGCCAATTTCGGTTGAAAAATGCTGAACGTGCTGTGGGACATCGTGGAATATTCCCGCTTCAGCCCTTGTAGGCTAGTATCATAAAGCTCCGATAGGTGGCGGCACTACACGTAGTCTTCAAAATGGCGTCTGTAACGGAGGTGCGTTCCAAGCAGAGAGCTGTCATTGAGTTTCTTTTGGCGGAAAACCAGAGCGTTGCAGAGATTCGTAGGTGACTGCAGAATCTCTACGGAGAGCTGGCAGCGAACTAAAGCACGGTAAGTCGTTTGGCGAGGCGTCTGTCGTCATTGCAACAAGATCGTGCAAACCTATCCGATCTCCCGCACGCCGGACAGCCGCACACCGTTGTGACCCTGCGATACTGGAACGTGTACATACTCTCATTCGAGGTGATCGACCATCACAATGAACACCTCGCTGTTCAACTGGACGTCTCTGTTGGTAATGCTGACATACACGTCCACCAGTTGCGGTACACAAAGCTGTGTGCCCGCTGGGTTCTTCGCCGGCTAACATGAGGCCATAAAGATCAACGAATGGTCCAAACAACGAGGTCATCAGTCCCATGATCTAAGATGGCAGACATCAAGGTGGGAACAACACAAACAGCACAGTCTAGTAAAGGATAAGGGATAATGTGCACACAAAGAGGGAAAAGGGACGTCAAGGTAGCAGAAAGAGGAAAGAGCAAGGAGGGGCTTGGGTGGGAACAGGGAGAGCAGGGGTGGCCCAGAAGTGCTATGCGTGGTGGGGCACCAGCACCACGCTCCGACACCCAAATCATGATATTATCACGATACAAGGGGGACAATACAAGGGGAAGAAGACACAAGAAAGGGAGAAATAAAAATGCATAACAGTCCAGACAAAATGTAGAGAAAAGGCGGGGGAAATCTTTCCAGTGCGGAGGCAAGGTCAAGGCCTCCATAACTAACTGAGAAACTCAAATTTCAAAGGCAACTTCAAGGACTTAAATCTGAGAGGACAAATCACTTTCGAGAAGAAAACCGAGGACAGATGCAAACATGCGATGGTAGTCTGCTAACACCCGAGACAAGGAAGGTGGGATGGCATGTTTACTGTGAAGGGACAAAAGGCAGAGGCAGTCCAGCAAAATACGGATCACCATGAGGGGAGCCCCGCAACTACATGTGGATGGGGGTTGGGGGGGGGGGGGGAGGTGGCTTATCGGCTCATTACAGAGTAAAAAACTACGGGTCAGCCTAGTATGGCTCATATGAAAAGGGCAGAGGATGGTAGGTTCCCACTGGGAAGGCATAGCGAAAAACACAAAATGGTGAGAGTCTCCTTGATTGCAAAAAAATTGTTAGACAGGGGGTAGCCTGTCCAGAATTGGCCCATGACTGAGCAAAAGCGGGTTGATGAAAAGCCACAAACCCATCCCCAGAGGGGACAAAGAGGACAGGGGGTAGGTGGCCTCCCCTGCAACCAGACGGTCAGCAAGTTCTTTATTAGGGATACCTTCGTGGTCAGGAACCCAAAGCAAAACAGTCGAACAAGCAGCATCACAAAGATCGCCAGTGGAAGAGACCAAGGGGTGGTGGGAAAAACTCTGAACGATAGCCTGAAGGCCACTCATTGAGTCTGTACATCACGAAACTTGGGAAGCGAAAACTGTTTAATGAATCAGAGGGCCTGATAGATGGTCATCAATTACGCAGTAAGCGCCTCACGTGCGGCAGGCAAGAGATGGTGTTCCATCCCAACAGATGATGTAAGGTATATCCCACATGATCGGCGGATTTAGGGCCATTGGTGTGAAAAACAACTAAGAGCATTCAGAACAAACAACGGAAGACCTCTGGAGCGACAGAGCCTTTCAGACCCTGAAAGAGATCGATCCGAATCCAGGGCCAAGGAATTAACCAATGGGGGATAGTCTGGAGAGAATGTGGGTAAGAAGACAAAGAGGGATGATGGACGTCATGGTGAAGAGAAGAGAGATGAAGCCCAACCAGTAAACCCACACAAGGGCAGGCAGTGGGCAGGCGATGGCCCAAAACTGCGAAAACAGTAGAATAGGAGGGATGAGCAGGGCTAAAGCAGATGGTGATAGCACAGGAAACCAGAAGTTGAGTTGAGACTGCCGAATCGAAAGGCGACAGATCCCAGTACCAACCTAAAGACAATTGAAAGGGCTAGTGTTAAAGGCACTGGTGCTTCAGCAGATACAAGGATGGTGAACCAGGTCCAAGAGCAGCATGGAAGGGGCAGCTGATCCATAAGCTTCTCAACCATACGCCAGATGAGAGAGAAATACTGCTCTGTAAAGGCAGCGAAGGGTCAAACGATCTATAACCCAAGAAGTGTGTGCAAGGAAGCAAAGGACATTGAGTTTGCAAAAACAGACAACATTGAGAGGGCAAATATGGAGCAATCAAGTAAGCTCATTGACAAAATGAAGACCCAAGACACGGAACTGGCAGACCATGGTCAGGTGTTGGGCGCTGAGGTAGAGGTCCAGGTCAGGATGGACCATAGTAGAGTGACAGAAATGCATCACCCTTGATTTAATGGAAGAGAACTGAAAACCATGCCAGAGTCTCCACATAGAAGTGCGCTAGATGGCTCTCTGGAACTTAATATGGAGACCTGTGGAATTCCGTTTTCCTGGGTTCGTGGAGAGCTGAGAACATCAGCAACCTGGACTCTGAGTGACCCCTGGGACAAGAACTGGCGAATAAAAATCGGGAAAGGGCCTCGAAGACCCCACTCATGGAGTGTAAGGTGGATGTGATGGCGCCAAGCTGTGTCATAGGTCATATGGTTAAAATCCTGAAGGAGATATTGTAGTTGTGGAGGAATCTGGTGTTGAGGTAATTGGTTATGGATGGAATCATGGCCAAGAGCTGAATCATGGGAACAGGAGAGGACCAGAAGATGCTCCCTTTCAGTAAAAGATTCATTACCTGACAAGGGGTAGAACATAAGTGAGAAGCTTCAGCCCACTATTTCTGGAGGAGAAAGGCAGCTGTATAGGAGGCTGACAACGATGCTATCGCAAAATCAGTCGTGAGGTGTTCTGCAAGAACTGATGGACCTTTACAAGGGAAATCTGGTGGGGAAAGATCCAGAATGGAAGACTGCTGCTGACAACCTTGCATAGTTCATAGAGTAGCCCACAGCTGTGACGAAGGAACAGAAGGCCCTAGAGAGGAGACAAAGCATTCCCAACACACCCACTGCTCTGGTTGCTAAATAGGGTTTGGTGCAAAGATGTTTAAAGGTAACCAGACAATCGGAGGACAGGTGCCACTTAATATATAGCAAGGCACAAAGACAATTATGGATAGCAGTGGCAGTGGCCGTTCTCCACCATGGAACTGGTGAATGGCGAATGAGGCCTTAAATGGGAGTGGAGATCCGGCAGTGTGGATTGTCTTATCGGACAGATCACAGAGGATTTCATCAATTCAACCTGACAGAGAAAGTGTAAACACGACCTGGTTGGTATACAGAGGCCAGGCAGCATGTTGGAAAGTCCAGCAGGGTAATCTGGTCGTCAGGAGGTGGAAAGGGAACAAAAGGACCAATAGGACGTAGTCACTATCACAGAGATCAACTTATGGCGACCAGTGTAAGGAAGGAATAAGGGGAGGGGAAACGGGCGAAAGATCAATGGCAGAGAAAGTACCATATGTGGCTCTACAATGAGCAGGGGAACCATCATTAAGAAGGCACAGGTCGTGGTCTGCAAGAAACTCGTCAATGAGGAACTAATAACTAGACAAAAAGCACAGCCCCAAAAAGGGTGATGTGCATTAAAATCCTCAAGGAGGAGAAAGGGAGGGGCGAGTTACTGAGGGAGGGCATTTAGGGCGGCAGATGTAGGTGGCCTGTCAGGAGGGGGAGAGAGATTGCAAAGCAAGACCGCAAAGTCCAAGTGGACCCAGACAGCAACTGCTTCCGATGTGGTATCAAGTGGGATCCACATAGAGACAATATCTGTATGGACCAACGTGCAAATACCACCGGAAGCACTCAAAGGGCTGACCTGGTTCCGACAGAACGCATGGAACCTATGAAGAGTCAGTGAGTGAGCATCAGTAAAATGAGATCCCTGGAGAACGACACAAGCTGCCACGTAAAAGGCAATATGGGATTGCAATTCCAGGTGGTGATGGTACTATCCATTACAGTTCCATTGAATAAACATAGAGCATGTATCCAAATGGGAGGTGTATGGGCAGGAGCCAGTCACGCTGTGGGGTCACTATTCATTACCAATGAGAATGAGGTGACATCCGTAAATAAGAAATCAGACTCAGGTTGTGTGGGGGGAGATGCACCTCAGTGGGCACTTGGGGGACTTGTCCTGGGACTTACGTTTCTTCTTCATCTCTTTCATAGCTTGAAGAGGGCAGGTCACAGAGGGGGAGTAGGCTTCTGCTAGATTCGGATCAAAGGGAGTGGGTGATCTTGGGGAACACAGACTGTGCGTCCTGCGGCTGTGTTGTGGTAGGAGGCATGTGGCCTGAGAAACGTCAGAGGAGGGGCCTGTGAAGGAGTCCCATCACCCGCGGTCGCCAAAGAAGCAGGACACTTCTTAGGCTGGAGAGAGGGAGCAGTAACCATACAGGAGGATGTTGGAACCTCAGGGGAGGGGGAGAGAAGAGGGGGATGTGACTCGAGTAAGGAAGAGGGAGGAGGGGGAAAGTATGTAACAGAGGCAAAAGTAGAAGTCATGAACACTGGGTGAAGTCCATCACATTTTTTGCGAACGTCTGTGTAAGATAAATTTCAGGGGCTTGTGCTACTGTATCTTCTTTCCTTTCTTATAAGCCAAGCGATCTGGTGAGTGTGGAGAGTGATGGTCGTGACAATTAACACACACAGACCATAGAACACGAGTACTACCTACATGGAGTGCGCATCCACATTCACCACATAGAGTGTGTGCCTATTGTCGGGAATACGTGTGCTGGAAACGCAAGTGCCAAAAGCAGTTCATGGGTGGCAGGATGTACGGCTTCAGATCACACTGATAACCTGTAACTATGGCCATCTCTCGGAGGGTTATCTCCTTCAAAAGTCAGAATGAAGGGGCCACTATCGTTGCGATTGTCATTATGACCTTCCTGTACACGGTGAACTAAATGAATACCCTGTCACTGTAGATTGTTCCGAGTTCCTCATCAGTTTGGAGGATGAGGTCCATATGAAAAATGACTTCCTGAACCATATATAAAGACTGATGAGGATTAATGGACACTAGGACGTCGCCAAGATGAGCAAAAGGGTACAGATTGGATGGCAGAAGAAGTTTTGAAGAACGGAGAACCGGATCAAATCTTACTGAGAGACTCCACTTTGACAAACTTGTCTTCGACATTTTCTACAAAGAATAACAGCTTTTTGGCGGTGAACGTGTCCCCATCTGTCCTAGTACAGACAATATACCAAGGAAAGTTATTCACCCCAAGTCATCGAGCCTGGCCCACCTCCCTCGGTGTAGCCATGGATGGGAAGGCTGCAGGGTCTTAAGAAGCAGGAGCTCTCCCCATGGGTGCCACCTACGCACAGCAACGTCTGTCTGGCATGGTGGCCCTTGCTGAGAGTTCAAATGCCCCAGAACGACAACCAGCCACTCATAGACGTACATGGGGAAGCAACAGCTTAGGTATCAGAAGTGTGGTCCCTGTGTTGTCATGGGCTCAACCAGATGGGTACGTAACAGCCCCACCACACGGACTAGCTATCATTGCTGATGACCTAGCAGGGCAGGGGAGGGCTACAGCGGGGAGGGAAGAGGGGAAGGAAGGAGTGATGGGACGTTAGGGAGGGAGTTCTTCCCCAAATGGCTCACACAATTGAGAGAAATTTTATAAGTGGAGGCCAGACCTCACAGACGGACCAAAAACGCCAAAAAAGGAAGGAGGAAAAAGAAAAGGCAAGAGGGAAAAAACCGTAAGAAATACAAGAAACCAGATGAATAGCCACATCGACATAAGTACGAACACCGGAAGAGAGAGAGAGAGAGAGAGAGAGAGAGAGAGAGAGAGAGAGAGAGTGCATTGGGGGAGAGCGAGGATGGGGAGGGAGGGGCACAGGGAAGGAAATGCAACCTGGGAAGGAAGAAGAGTGGGCTGCAATGCCTCAGAGCCCCGTGGGCGCCATGGACGAACTCATAACAGAACCTTGAGTCCTTGTGCGGAATTACTTACGCGTTACGAGGCTGAACGCGACAATTTTTAGTCGAAATTCGTCTCAGGCTGTGAAACATGGGTTCATCACTTCGCATCCGAAACAAAACAGCAATCCATGGAGGGTCGAAGAAATAGCTTCAAGCTACACCATCAGCCGGCAAACTCATGGTGACGGTCCTCTAGGACTCTGAAGGGGTTATTCTGTTTGATGTCATCCCTCATGGTACAAGGATCAACTCCGAAGTGTATTACGCTACCATCGGAGACTGAAGAAACAACTTCAGCGTGTCCGTCCTCACAAAAATGGAAAACGAACCTGTCCTCTTGTATGACAACGCAAGGCACCGCACAAGTCTATGTACCCGAAAGGAGCTCACAAAGCTTCATTGAACTGTTCTGTCTCATCCACCCTACAGCCAGATCCCGCACCTTCAAATTCCATCTGTTTTGCCCAATCAAGTATGCACTCCGCAGGAAATAGTTCGTGGATAATGGGAAGATGCAGCAAGACGTTTGCCCCGATGTCGGCCGGTAGAGTGAAAGCATGCAGATACTTCCAGCAATGTGGTGTAAGGGCATCACTCTGAGCAGAGGTTATGTTAAAAAATAGGTTTTGTAGCCAAGATAGTGCGGAATAACATGGTGTGCTGCAATCCTGAATGAAACCAAAATGCTTTAAGAAAAAATGTGTTGCATTAGTTATTGAACGTCCCTCGTATTACTGTCTGGGAAACTGCCTGGTATCCTTTTTTCCACTAGAATTACTGTTAACGGGTACAAATTTCTGGAAGCATACAGTCGCAGTGGCCTGCGTGTTTGAAGACGGGGCGCTTTACATAAACGCCCAGGAGACATCGTAAACGAAATGTTACGTGGGAATCTTCATATTTCATGCAATACACGGTGATAATTTCATCTTGTTGAAATATAGGCGAAAGAATATGCTGAAGTGAGACTGTCTTAGGACTGCTCAGACGTGGTACGTAGCGATTATATTAACAGCTATTTTTAATTGCATAGATTGATGATGTTACAATCATATGTTCGTTTATAGTGCCTTAATCCCCGACATCCGCCAATACCGCGTTCCAGATCGTATGCAGGGTGAGCTAACGCGTATTTTGACGTACTGTTATACGGAGGTAAACGTCTTTTTTCCCCCTACAGTAATATGATCAACAAGTTTCGAGCCATTGCCTGTGTTATACGGCTACTGAAGTCCAAACCATTGATCGTGCATTATATTCGAATGTTGTATTGAATGACCATTGGTAAAGGTGCCTTGTATTATCATCCAATCTTGAAACATATTCGAAATAGAAACTATCAAGATAAGAATCTGTCTCTCTTCTATCATTTCTCTGTCTCCATTGGGGGAAAAAAGATCTCGCTTCGCGAAGTTAGTTGAAACTTCTCAGAAACAAAAATTCCTGGGTGTAATAGTAAGTAATGAATTTTATTGTGTTGAGGCGTATGACATCGTGAGTGAACTAATCGACGTACGGTACTGTTAGTGATAAGAAGTATCGAGAACTGCAGCATTTTCGTTCACTGCTAAATACACGCACTGCGACTCAGACGTGTGGGATAAGGCTAGCACGCAAACTGAGGACGTGAAGTAGCAAAGGAATGAGCAGTCTAAACGTAGCATACGCCTGTATGCGTTGCTTCTTCTCCAGGAGAGTTCGTTTGATTCTCCGCAGAAGTGAAATTACGACTCCAAATATTTTGGGAAACGGAACACTGAAATGGCTCCCTTAATGGAACACATGAGTTCTGTAGTTGCTTGCAAGCAGCAGTACTGCACCCAATGTGGTCAGTAAAAACACAGAACAACACAGCTAACTCTTGGGGTAGAAAAGAGATTGACGTACGGCATTGTAGACCTTGAGACTCGCAAGGCTGTTCAGCCGAGTATTTGGAATAATTCTTCGGGTATATTCGCACCATTCTTTCGCGATGTTTCGTGTGTATTTCTTAAAAGTCCATGGAGTGATTAGGGTCTAACGTTGTATTGCCGAGATCAGCCACGGAGACTGTTTATGTTTGCAGTGAGCACGCAATATAGAAGCGGAAATCTTTTACCAAAGCTACACTACTGGCCATTAAAATTGCTACACCAAGAAGAAATGCAGATGATAAACGGGTATTCATTCGACAAATATATTGTACTAGAACTGACATGTGATTACATTTTCACGCAATTTGGGTGCATAGATCCTGAGAAATCAGTACCCAGAACAACCACCTCTGGCCGCAATAACGGCTTTGATACGCCTGGGCATTGAGTCAAACAGAGCTTGGATGGCGTGTGCAGGTACAGCTGCCCATGCAGCTTCAACACGATACCACAGTTCATCAAGAGTAGTGACAGGCGTATTGTGACGAGCCAGTTGCTCGACCACCATTGACCAGACGTTTTCAGTTGGTGAGAGGTCTGGAGAGTGTACTGGCCAGGGCAGCAGTCGAACATTTTCTGTATCCAGGAAGGCCCGTACAGGACCTGCAACATGCGGTCGTGCATTATACTGCTGAAATGTAGGGATTCGCAGGGATCGAATGAGGGGTAGAGCCACGGGTCGTAATTCATCTGGAATGTAACGTCCCCTGTTCAAAGTGCCGTCAATGCGAACTAGAGGTGACAGAGACGTGTAACCAAAGGCACCCCATACCATCACGCCGGGTGATACGCCAGTATGGCGATGACGAATACACGCTTCCAATGTGCGTTCTCCGCGATGTCGCCAAACACGGATGCGACCATCATGATGTTGTAAACATAACCTGGATTCATCCGAAAAAATGACGTTTTGCCATTTGTGCACCCAGGTTCATCGTTGAGTACTCCATCGCAGGCGCCCCTGTCTGTGATGCAGCGTCAAGGATAACCGCAGTTATGGTCTCCGAGCTAATAGTCCATGCTGCTGCAAACGTTGTCGAACTCTTCGTGCAGATGGTTGTTGTCTTGCAAACGTCCCCATCTGTTGACTCAGCGATCGATACGTGGCTGCACGATCCGTTACAGCCATGCGGATAAGATGCCTGTCATCTCGACTCCTAGTGATACGAGTCCGTTGAGATCCAGCTCGGCCTTCCGTGTAACCCTCCTGAACCCATCGATTCCATATTCTGCTAACAGTCATTGGATCTCGACCAAAGCGAGCAGCAATTTCGCGATACGATAAACCGCAATCGCGATAGGCTACAATTCGACCTTTATCAAAGTCGGAAACGTGATGGTACTCATTTATCCTCATTACACGAGGCATCACAACAACGTTTCACCAGGCAACGCCGGTCAACTACTGTTTGTGTATGAGAAATCGGTTGGAAAGTAGGTGTCGCCACCGGCGCCAACCTTGTGTGAATTCTCTGAAAAGCTAATCATTTGCATATCATAGCATCTCCTTCCTGTCGGTTAAATTTCGCGTCTGTGGCAGGTCATCTTCGTGGTGTAGCAATTTTAATGGGCAGTAGTGTATTATTCACTCGACAGGTGTCATTTGTACTCACTATCATTATCTTTCCCACTTGCTGCTGATCATGATTATCGTTGTCATCAGACACGTCTGATGCTCCATCCTCAGCGCAGGCGGCCACCTGAAGACTAGCAGTGTCGTTATCACACGACTGTCTCCGGTGATTTTCCTCTGCCGGCCAGGAGTAGGACTAGGAGATCGATTTCCATTATATACTACGTTTTCCGGTGTTTCCACGAAGATGCAGTGTTGGAGAAAACATGCGATGTGTCTCAGAGTTTGATGCACATGACTACTGTTTAGAAAGAGCTGGTGGAGGCGGGGTTCAAATCCTTCGCAATGATTTTTGCACATGCCCCTGCACCTGTACTATATCAGGTGGTTCCTTGCTTTTACCGATCGCAAATTCCTTTGCGACCTGTTCATCATCTGATCTATCATGATTGTAATTGTCCTCCAATCCTTCTGTTTCGAAACCTGTTTCATTTTCAACATCTTTGTCTAACAATATAGTATCTGGTTTACTTGTTTTAGCCAGGCTAGTTTCTTTCAAAGCTGTTTACGTCATCCTCTGAATTACACGACCTATGATCCTCTGCTTTCACTTCAAACTTTGTATAATCTTTCCCTATTTCGATGATCCGTATGTTCACATTTTGTCCTGTTACATTATACGCCTGAATTTCATTTACTTTCCGATCGTAAGGATATTGGGCGGCTTCCATAACGAGTTTAGTCACGCTTAACGAAATGTCATCTTCATCAAAAACATACTCAAATATCTCGTCTACCTTTTCCTCCTTATTTCTTTCCCTATCATTTATGTCGACTGCTCGCGATATTTGCGCGGCGTATATTACTTCTTCATTTATGACATTAGGAAGTATCGTCTCCTTTTGGATGAACTGCTTTTCGTATTCCTTCTCTTCAACCTTCATTAACTCTTCCTTCGTCGCCTCTTCCCATCCATATTGCTTTAAGCCTGTGACTAAATTACTCATTTGTTCACACCATTCCCGTACCTGCTGAACTTGGAAACCATTCTGCGTATCTTTTGCTTCATATTAGTTGCTGTGCTGAGATGAGCAAGGTACTTGATTGCCTGGCTGCGCTCCCCATTACTTCGCGTACGCAGCCTACCTAGCGGCTGAAACGTTTCTCTATCGGATCTATATTGTCTTTCCGCGCGGCGACGACCCTCCACCCACGCGGGCCTTAGTTTTCCTGTTCATTGAATTATTGTGTTCGCGGGCCATAATTTCTCCCGCGATCACTTGGTCCACCCCGACCGCGACCTCTCCCCCGCCCCCGCACTGTGGCGTTGACTCGGTACCGATCGTCGTGATCGTCCCTGTTATCATCGTCTACATTCCGATAATTCCTAATAGAATTATTCAGTCGATTGTCACGGTTATTTCTCCAGTGGTATTCGTCTTCAGTGCGCTCTAGAAAGACCGTGAAATTGCGATGGTTGCTTCCTACGTATCTTTTCGAGTCTTCTTGGAGCTTCTTCCAGAGCCCCCAGATAATTTCGGAGTCGGATCTGCGACCCCTTAAATGTATCAATTTCTTGTACCACGACTCACAGGAATCTTTCATTGACATTCTGCCCCTGTTGTCATACATTTTAGCCATTATAATCTCACACCACAAGCAATCATGCCTCTGTGTGGACCAGTATTCGTTGATGAATTGCTGTTTGAATTCGTTAAAAAACACGTTCAGTTTCTAGATTGGGACTCCATCTTTTGGCGTCACCTGTCAGAGCACTAATTACCAAATTTATTTTCTCCTGGTCACTCAGATTTCCGGGGAAAATTCTTTCACAATTTTTCAGAAAGTCTAATGGATGCCATCCATTATGTTTCTTGGAAGGATCGAATTTTTCCTCCCCTTCCAGTAACTTATGATACTCTACTTCAGTTACCACATTACGAGGTGTCACCTGTATTTTCTTTTCCAGCTCATTAATATGACCGAGAATATTGGAAGTGTTGCTACTACACTTTTGTTTACAATTGTCTACTTTCTCTGTTAACAGCTTTTCTGGCTTCCAAACAGTTTATCCCAAATTGGAGACTTCTGTTCGGCATTCGATATGTATTTCAGACTTAATTTCTTCAAACCGCTCGGTTATAGTCTCATTAATGAGGGGTTTTACATTCTCTTGAATGTGTTCAATTTCGGAGCTATTAATTTATTGCCGTACTGCGCCAATCATGTAGAACACGTCCGAGGCCAAAACTCAGTCTTGCAGGTAAATTCGGGTCCTCTAGTGCGTGACCAACGTAATGCGTGTTCACCACTTGCAGTGCAGCTACCGACTGTGTGTGCCACTTGGGCGCAAATTCTCACTCGCGCGCCCCACCACCTTTTCCATTCCACCACAGAACGGTGTTCCGTTCTACCTATGATCCCTACACCTTTTCAATTTACACTTTTGCTTACAAAAACCCAAAGTATGAACCATCTGCAAATACATGACAGCATATACATACAAAATTGACATAATTAATTACAGTTGTACTTGAAATATTACATAATTATTTACAAAATATGTTTTAATACATTTATTCCACCTACGTCAAAGAGGTTATTTTAAACAGATAAACTGCACTTAACAAACGCGTACTCTCGATATAGTATTTGCTTAATTTTTCAAAATTATTACGGAACAAAAAATTTTAAAATCTACAGATTAATGGCAGTATTACATTTACAATAGCATTACAAGTTATCTACAAAAATTGGAAAATTGCTAATGCAAGGCTGAAGCTGAAGATAATCCAGTGCATCCACAAAAAATAATGATGCTCGATGCAAACAATGAAAAATGTTCATTCACAGATGAAATTAGTCAGATCTTATCACTAGAAATCCATTGTATTCACAACTATTTTTTTGCTTGGGAAATGGAAAGTAAGTTCCTGGGTTTTAAGGCCAGTTTCAGTGAATAGAGAAATATTTTCACATAGTGAACGTCGAAACAAAGTACAACTTCTTGGACTCTGACAACACACTGAAGATTTCAATAAAGCAAAACAGGTCAAATATTGGCGAAAGGTTCACAGAAAGCCTTAAGAAACTGATTCCTTTCAGCACAAGTTAAGAAAAAGCAAATAACAGAATAAACGTTGTGAATGACTTACGATGTGCATGGAATGAGACCAAACCGAATATAAAGGGAATGATATAAACAAACAGCAAAAACCATACCATTGACACATTATTTCTTGGTTTAACATGCCCGCAGCTCGTGGTCGTGCGGTAGCGTTCTCGCTTCCCACGCCCGGGCTCCCGGGTTCGATTCCCGGCGGGGTCAGGGATTTTCTCTGCCTCGTGATGGCTGGGTGTTGTGTGATGTCCTTAGGTTAGTTAGGTTTAAGTAGTTCTAAGATCTAGGGGACTGATGACCATAGATGTTAAGTCCCATAGTGCTCAGAGCCATTTGAACCATTTTTTTGGTTTAACAAAATATCTACCTATCTATGTAAATTACATTTGGCTGAACGTTATATAAATTGATTTATTTTTAGTCATATTAAAAATAATATCCTCGATAAACCAAACAATTTATTCCTTCCTAAATTTTAGTTACGTGCTAAACTTTGTTGACATTTGATATCCCTATATGGTGACAAATTCAGAAAGCTGGGGAACCACTGCTCTACAAAGAATACCAGGCGATTACCTTGATTCGTTATGTTAATTAATACAGTAAAAATTCTCATTCTCTTCAAAGATCAGAAAGAGAAAGCAAATATCCCCTCTCGCAATACTCCGTACGACGAGAGAAGATCTATGACAGCTAGCAGTGTTTTGCCAGCTTTGAACCGCGATGTGGAAACTGCTGCCGCAACACTAAGCCGTAGCTGCCTAACAGTGCGGCAACACAGACGTTACCATAGAAACGAAAACAAAATCGCATTACATCGTTGATCATGACAGAAGAGCGTAGCAGCCGTATCAAGTCCATTTCAACTGTCTTTGCCGTACGAATTATAGTGGTAAGTCTGACCCAACGTACCGGGTGGTTATAATTACGATAGTGCAGCTACTCACAGAGGTCTAGTGTGGGCTGTAATTAACGAATGGCACCGAAATTTGGTGGATATTTTAATGCGTTAACGCGGGACCTAGTTACGCTGCAAGATTAGTTCCAGTTTTGGCCACCAGGTGCAAATTTGACATTGTACTGCATCTCGAAACGTCTCCGTTCTAATGCGCAGCAAATAGTGTAAATGGCGGTTAATAGTAACATCAACGTTACGCCGTTCTCACTTGTTTGATCTTTTCTACCCACGTCCCACTAATAATGGATTGCATATGGAAACATTTCTATACGTCTTCCTTGCATTCACAGCGCCAGATTTGCACCTAGTGGCCAAAGCTGGTATTAATTTTTTTCAGTGTAAATCGGTTGTACATTAACGCATTAGATTATGTACCAACTTTCACTACCATACGATAATTATAGCCCGCACTGGACCGCTCTGAGTAACTTCAAATTAATTATAAGCACCTGGTCATCTGGTATATTTTAGACGCGCATGTGAGTTCCACCTCTGTGTCAGAAGCAGAATCGAGACATGAATCAAACTAAAAAAATTAATTTTAGAAATGTCCTGTAGAGAAATTTTAAATACTGATGCCCGTTATACGCTTCCTGTTCATGGCTTTAAATTAGTTGCCTTATCCACTGGTAATGTTTAATTTCTTAAGATGATCTAAGAGTATCAGCTTCTTCGCCAGGGTACTGGTGAAGGACTTTACCTAAAACGTGTGCATTGAGACTTTTATTTTAAGCAGGAACAAACACGGGCGAGTGCTAGATAAATACACTACACAACAAAATTAGAAGATTGCTTTTTCGAAACCGCATAATTGCCTCCCACTGCGACGGACAAGTTTGAAATTTGGCTCATAGGTGCCTACAGTCTTCCTCTTTAATGGTGTAAAAGCGTGGTAGACAATCCGCATCCAAAGGGTGTCGAAGCGGTTGCGCAACACTCAGGCGTCATAGCCCGCACCAGGCTGATTCGATTTTGAAATTTGTGAATGTACATTTCTAGCGGTTTCAACAAAGGTGCGTGAGCGGGCCGAAGGAGTTGCCAGCCTGAGATTTCTTAGGAGACCCTTTGCTCTTTCACTCACGCACATCTAACTGATGACTTCTAACGTCACTTCATCCACATGTCCTAATACCCCTTCGAGTACGACCAGATTCCAGCACTCGTCTTCTACTCTAAATTGTTTAAATTTGGACAAAGTAAAGAAGGCATAGCTGAATTAGTGTTTACTTAGCTTTTTGATGTTGTTGAAGTTTCGGACGTCTCCCAGCTGCTGCTGTTTGTTGTGCAAGTTTATAAAAATAGGTTCTGGTAAGAGGTTTGACGTTTGTTATTAAATAAAAAGTCTCGGCCATGAAGTCATTTTCCACCAGGTGGTTTTTTGACGTTTGTCATTAAATAAAAAGTCTCGACCATGATGTCATTTTCCACCAGATGGTTTTTTTTCCAAATTCTGATGTTCTTTCACTATTGGTTACAAAAGTCACATGTATTAGTGACCCTCAAAACATGTCCATTTCCTACCATCTCTGACAACCAAGTATGTCGTCTGCCTTGAGACGTCATAAACCTCGTAAAACCTCCAGGTTCAGGCTGGAGTTCTTATTCTGTATTTTGTTTGTAAGCTTGTGACACGGGTTAATGCGGTTACAAAATCTAGAAAAATACGAAACTTACAAGTTGAGAATAATACTTACAGTAACTATTGGTAATTATTTATGACAATATGATGTTTGTATTGAGTTGATGGTGGTATACATGACTCCGGCGTGTGTTCCACTCTGTTTGTCAAATACATGTTTGTAGTTTTGTGTTTTTCTACAAATAGGCTACATCTGTTTTGTATTTCATATCAGGATTTACAAATAATAAAAGTGATTTTGGTGTGAATAATTTCGTGAATCAATGATGGTTTTTAATTCAAAATTACGACGAAATTTTCATATTTCAAACTTATCTATTTTTTGTTTGGGATAGAACCGACAAAACTAGGTAGCATTTCAGCGTCTCTGTCTTAATTAATAATTTAACAATATTGCACAATTTGTAATTTTCGTCTTTTGGTTCGTTATTGAAATTAACATTTTCTATGATGTTAGTGCTCAGAGGTTTGTTAACATGAAATATGCATTTTGTCTGTTCTAGAAATTTATGTTTTCTTGATAACTGTTTGCTTGCTAATTTGGTTGTAAGTCTACAATGAAGATACTTTTCGATTGGCTGTAAAAATCATCTTATATTAATCCCGCGTCCGGCCATCCTGATTTAGGTTTTCCGTGATTTCCCTAAATCACTCCAGGCAAATGCCGGGATGGTTCCTCTGAAAGGGCACGGCCGACATCCTTCCCTAATCCGATGAGACCAATGACCACGCTGTCTGGTCTCCTTCCCCAGACAAACAACCAACCAATCATCTTATATTTCTTGTCTATGGAAATTATAGGGTATCTACAAATGTTGTCTGTCGAAATGTTATGTGAACAATTTGAACAGATTGTAAAGATGAACTAGAAAGTTTTACTGAATCTGCCGATACCATCTCCACAACGTTACACGCTCTCGCGTGATCCGCCACAGGAGGGCCGTAAACAGGAAAGTTGAAAATATTAAGTACTCTTGCTGCTTCAGCTCGTGTTAATATTTTGTCGAATGGTTTTGAACTGTCTTTAGTGGTTCCACCATGTACACGAGGGCAAAACCTGCGGTCGCGCTGCATTCCAAAGGGGGTGCGATCACTTTCGATGGGGATGCAACAACACAATGTCCTTAGAGAAGAGTTGACACATCCAGGGGTGTCATCAGTGTCAAAAATTGTCAAGATTATCTTCCTGTTGCTCATCGCACAGCGAACTGTCATTTTCGACCGCAAAGTGTGTGGGAATCAACGCTACAGGGAAAGGGGTGGTTTCATTGACGTCCCTTATGCCACCCCCTGAGGCTACTCCGTGTCAGTGCTGGGCGGCGGTGTGTCTGGAATGTTTTCCTCGGTCGCCCACAGGAACACCGCGTGATTTCAATTCTGGCCGTCGCGTCTCTGTCCTCTAATGCAAAGATGCCAAAGTAAGGAATGGAAAGCCCGGTTGGCCGTGCGGTCTAACGCAAGGCTTTCCGGGCGGAAAGGAGCGCCTGGTCCCCGTCACGAATCCGCCCGGCCGATTTGTGTCGAGGTCCGGTGAACCGGCCAGTCTGTGGACGGTTTTTAGGCGGTTTTCCATCTGCCTCGGCGAATGCGGGCTGGTTCCACTTATTCCGCCTCACTTACACTATGTCGGCGATTGCTGCGCAAACAAATTCTCCACGTACGCGTACACCACCATTACTCAATCACGCAAACATAGGGGTTACACTCGTCTGGTGTGAGACGTTCCCTGGGGGTCCACCGGGGGCCGAACCGCACGATAACCTGGGTTCGGTGTGGGGCGGCGGAGGGGTGAAGTGGACTGTGGTAGTCGTCGTGGGGTTGTGGACCACTGCGGTTGCGGCGGGGACGGAGCCTCTCCGTCGTTTCTAGGTCCCAGGTTAACATACAATACAATACAATACAAGGAATGAAATGTGGGTAAGAAAGACTGTGACGACCTTCTCATTGTATGATACGTCCACTGTTGCGTTGAGCAAAGTTGCGGTGAAATTTGGTGCCAATGTGACATCATTAACCCACGTAAGAGTCCACATGAACTTCCGAGCTGTGGCCTCTTTCTCCTATGTGTTGTCACCTTGACGTTCGAAGTGTAGTCGAGCCTGAGGATGACGTCGCAGGGCGCCAAGCTTTTGCACCGTTACAGAGGAGGGCTACAGACACCTTCCAGCCAAATTTGAAACTTACGCGTCGCAGTGTGATGCAACTACGGAGTTTCGAAAAAGTGATACTTTAGTTCTGTTGCGCAGTGTACATATGAACCGAAACTTACAAATGTGGAACTTCATAGTTACACCATATCAAGTAGTTCAGGTCCTGAATATTACCATTATGATTTTGATAAGAGAAGATACAAGGTAGAGAACGAAAATCACCGGAAGCATCTAAGGTAATTGTACATAAAGCTGGGAAAAGACTTCTAACCATGAGTGTGCTGAGGGTTTCGGCTGGGAATGTCCTTAACAAAGGTTCTGCTCGTTACGGCATAACACAGTACGCTCTGCACGCCGCATAGATGGAGCTAAAAGGCTTGCTAGTAACTGCGATATGCTGGATGCGTCTGCCTGCATCGAGTCTCCATTGACCACATCAGCGGAGCGGAAGACTGAAAAAACTGCACACAGTGTATCCGATTACGCAAGCAACAGTTGCGAGTCTAGTGTCGTAACTTTAAAG
Source organism: Schistocerca piceifrons (assembly GCF_021461385.2). Classification (NCBI taxonomy): domain Eukaryota; kingdom Metazoa; phylum Arthropoda; class Insecta; order Orthoptera; family Acrididae; genus Schistocerca; species Schistocerca piceifrons. Next base: position 432,172,295 of record NC_060141.1, read on the forward strand.
GTCGGACCCGGAAATGTCACGTCCTGGTTCCTTCAGCGTTTTCGGTTCAGCTGAATTATTAGTAGATTCAGCAACTTCATTTCTTCGGTCTATCTGGTCGTGTCCACAGAGTAGTCGTGCAGATTTCAGGAACGGCGTCGTCAAAACACCGACAGCTGTTGTGACGAATCGTCATTCAAAATGTTCACATGTGTGTCACATCTTATGGGCCTCAATTGCTAAGGTCATCAGTCCCAAAGCTTACACACTACTTAACCGAAATTACCCTAAGGACAAACACACACACCCATGTCCGAGGGAGAACTCGAACCTCCGCCGGGACCAGCCGCTCAGTCCATGATTGCAGCGCCTAAGACCGCTCGGCTAATCCCGCGCGGCAATCGTCATTCACAGACGGCTAGTTTCGGTCAGTTGGCTATTATCAAATGAGCTACGTATGCATAAAGTCTACAAGGGATATTACGTGAAAAAATAGTTATAGTGAACTTTTATTTATCATGTCTATTATTTCTCAAAAAAATGGTTCAAATGGCTCTGAGCACTATGGGACTTAACTTCTGAGGTCATCAGTCCCCTAGAACTCAGAACTACTTAAACCTAACTAACCTAAGGACATCACACACATCCATGCCCGAGGCAGGATTCGAACCTGCGATAGTAGTGGTCGCGCGGTTCCAGACTGTAGCGCCTAGAACCGCTCGGCCACCCCGGCCGGCTATTATTTCTCAAGTCAACATCCCTCTTTTGCTAAATATACTAATCATACAGGGATGAATGTGATATCGTTGGAAAGGTTTCTTAGCGGGCGTCTGACATTGCACATCGACTGGGAGCTGAAACTTACTATTTGTGGAAAAATTTAACATAAAATACCATTTTGACTATCATAGAAAAAAGGGCGTCAGCTTCACAGGAGTATTTTACGAAAATAAATTATTAATCATGAGTAAGAGTCCCACTTTCCTATTATTACAAATACGATTTTATTTGTTTGAAAGTACTTACTAAAAGGATAATTTGTATACGGTATTGTCACAGATAATAGCCGTGACTACTGCGGTAGTCCATTATCTCTACCCGACGTAGAGGTTCACTTTTCTAAACGAATATACTTTCCAAAACGACCAACATATTTGCCATTGCCTCTCGAATTGTGATTTACGTATTACTACTATGGCCAAACGTGCTCTCTGTAATCGAATATGTTTGTCGAACTAAAGTTATAGGTTATGTGGACCTACTGACACTGATCTCGTACAAGTTAGGAAAAACACTCCCGAGTGCACAACGCACAGAAATGTATATACAAGGATGAATTACAAATTCATGATTTTTATTTCACGTTGTTCGGTTCATGTTTATAGATATTTCTCTTCATTCCCACAACTTCCCTTATCCTAACGTCTACGCTTATTCCAAATATTGTCATTATTTAAAACTACAAAAGTGCGAAAGTTTCGAATGGGTTCTCTAGTGGCAGACAAATACAGCTTAACAGTACATTAAGTTCAACGAAGGTTCCTCGTCTTATCGAATTTGTGCAGAGTGAGTGAGTGAGTGTGTGTGTGTGTGTGTGTGTGTGTGTGTGTGCGTGTGTGTGTGTGTGTCACGTACACGGTGCTTTTTTTGTTTTTTTGGTCTGTCTCGTTCCTTAAATGGCCTACGTGATACCACATAATGTCCAATTCTGAAGATTCCTTCCAACTCCATAAATATCGACGTAGTTAAAAGGTGGGCACAAATACTAAACACGTTAAGAACTGTTACGAATTAAGTTATTCGGATTGGAAATTGTATGCAAGTGGCTATAGGGAGTGTGGCGTCGCTGGTGGTCCAGCACTCGAACGAGGCGACTTGGTATTATCTGCGGGAAAGTTTAGAACCAAAAGGTTCTGAGATACAGAAGAGGCTGTTTTTAACGGTCACTTTCTAAGGGGCGGATAAATATGCACTTCTTAATCAAGTTTTCGGAGGAAAGTGAGGCACGAAACCTGGATTGCGAAAAAAGTTATCTTTCATTTAGAGAATAACAAGGGAAAAAACAGACATCTGAAATACGAATTGCTGGAATGTCCACCTTATTCAGATGTTTTGGCATTGATTCCCACGTCTGAAATGTGCTTGAAATGCCATTAGAACTCAATGTACAACTTAATAGATGCCATAAATGGGCGTTTTGCAGACTTCCCAGAGGCCGATTGAGGGACTGATTCCACTCGTTGTGAAGACAGTGGATGGTGTGCACAGACTTTGCAGGTGTCATAGAATTCTATGTCTGCTGTCCCTGTACACACACTAAATGACTGGCTTTGTTGTTAGCTATATTGTCTCCTTCCGAGGAAACAGAAACATGTGTTTCGTGGGAACTAGACACAAAAAGGAATTACATTTAGATGAAACTTCCTTAACCTTCCTACAGAATGTTGTGCGCTGTTCAGCAGATTACTTTTTCGGTAGATTCCCAGCACAACTGACAAAACTGAGGAATGTAAAGAAAGTTTTAAAATCTAAGTTCAAATGCTTCTGCGTGACACACTCCTACTCTGTACAGGAGAATTCCTTGCAGTAGCTGATATATTTCCCCATAAAGTGTCATTTACTCATATATATACTCTCACAATTTTATCATTTGCTTTTTTTTTAAAAGTCTTTTCGGGTTTGCTGCCGGATCCTAAAATCAACTTGACTCGATATTTCGGCGATCCAACTGTTCGCCATCTTCAGGGAATGCTGCTTCTGCTGATGAGTCCCGCTGAGAACTGACGCAAGATTGCAATTCGACGTCCTATATAGGCCACCGTTCAGTACACGGCGCATGCGCCGCCCATCACGGTTTCTGACTTCCAAAACAGGGAGGTGGCGCCGCCCTTAGTGAAACACTGCTGGCAACGATATATCGCAATCAAGGCCGCACCGAAGAACGTTCTGTTTTAATGCGAGATAATACAGGATTCCACGTTTTACTAAGAGGAAACCCATTGTCCCTGTTGATTAAATTATCAGCCAACCTAATTTCGATCGCCTCTTCATACACGCTATTCCAAAACCCGGAAATGTTGGCAATTACAACAGTTTCCTCAAATTTCATTTTGTGTCTCTCATTCAGACAGTGTTCTGCTACGGCCGATTTTTCCGGTTGTTGTAGCCTCGTGTGACGGCGATGTTCCACACACCTGTCATTCACTGTGCGAATTGAACGACCAACGTAAGCTTTCCCACATTGACACGGGATTTTGTACACCCCGGGTTTTCTAAGTCCCAAATCATCCTTCACAGAGCCGAGCAGAGCCCTAATCTTAGAGGGTGGACGGAACACACTCTTAATGTTAAAACTCCTTAAAATTCGTCCAATCTTAAACGATAAGCCTCCAGCATAAGGAAGAAAGGCCACAGATCTATGTTCCTCTTCGGACACCTCTGGAGACGGTCCAGATTCCATAGCCCGACGAATCTGACTCTCGGTGTATCCATTTTCCTTAAAAACAGTCATCAAATGTTCAAGTTCTTGGGTTAGGCTGTCTGCATCGGAAATGGCATATGCTCTCCGTACCAAAGTCCTCAGGACGCCACTACGTTGGTGTGGTGGATGATAACTCTTAGGGTGCAGATACAAATCTGTGTGTGTCGGCTTTCGGTGAACGCTATGTCCCAAAGTTCCATCTGGTTTTTTATAAACTATTACGTCTAAAAATGGAAGCATCCCATCATTTTCAACCTCCATAGTAAATTTGATACGGGGATGAAGACAGTTGAAGTGGTCCAAAAACCTGTTAAGAGCATCACGTCCATGCGGCCATACGAAGAAGGTATCGTCCACGTATCTCCAGAAGCACGTTGGTTGCAAAGCTGAAGTCCTCAGTGCCATAGCCTCGAAGTCCTCCATAAATAAATTGGCGACTATGGGTGACAAAGGACTACCCATAGCCACTCCGTCATTCTGTTCAAAAATGTTACCGTTAAATAAAAAATACGTAGAGGTCAGCACATGACGACAAAGCTTCACCCGCTCTTCATCCAGTTTTTCACTGATCAAACTAAGGGACTCTTCCAGAGGAACTTGTGTAAATAGGGATACCACATCGAAACTCACTAACAGATCTGAAGGACTCAACTTCAAAGATCCCAATCGTCGAATAAAGTCCACCGAACTGGATATATGGTGTTCACCTTCTTCGTATGGCCGCATGGACGTGATGCTCTTAACAGGTTTTTGGACCACTTCAACTGTCTTCATCCCCGTATCAAATTTACTATGGAGGTTGAAAATGATGGGATGCTTCCATTTTTAGACGTAATGGTTTATAAAAAACCAGATGGAACTTTGGGACATAGCGTTCACCGAAAGCCGACACACACAGATTTGTATCTGCACCCTAAGAGTTATCATCCACCACACCAACGTAGTGGCGTCCTGAGGACTTTGGTACGGAGAGCATATGCCATTTCCGATGCAGACAGCCTAACCCAAGAACTTGAACATTTGATGACTGTTTTTAAGGAAAATGGATACACCGAGAGTCAGATTCGTCGGGCTATGGAATTTGGACCGTCTCCAGAGGTGTCCGAAGAGGAACATAGATCTGTGGCCTTTCTTCCTTATGCTGGAGGCTTATCGTTTAAGATTGGACGAATTTTAAGGAGTTTTAACATTAAGAGTGTGTTCCGTCCACCCTCTAAGATTAGGGCTCTGCTCGGCTCTGTGAAGGATGATTTGGGACTTAGAAAACCCGGGGTGTACAAAATCCCGTGTCAATGTGGGAAAGCTTACGTTGGTCGTTCAATTCGCACAGTGAATGACAGGTGTGTGGAACATCGCCGTCACACGAGGCTACAACAACCGGAAAAATCGGCCGTAGCAGAACACTGTCTGAATGAGAGACACAAAATGAAATTTGAGGAAACTGTTGTAATTGCCAACATTTCCGGGTTTTGGAATAGCGTGTATAAAGAGGCGATCGAAATTAGGTTGGCTGATAATTTAATCAACAGAGACAATGGGTTTCCTCTTAGCAAGACGTGGAATCCTGTATTATCTCGCATCAAAACTGAACTTTCTTCGGTGCGGCCTTGATTGCGATATATCGTTGCCAGCAGTGTTTCACTAAGGGCGGCGCCACCTCCCTGTTTTGGAAGTCAGAAACCGTGATGGGCGGCGCATGCGCCGTGTACTGAACGGTGGCCTATATAGGACGTCGAATTGCAATCTTGCGTCAGTTCTCAGCGGGACTCATCAGCAGAAGCAGCATTCCCTGAAGATGGCGAACAGTTGGATCGCCGAAATATCGAGTCAAGTTGATTTTAGGATCCGGCAGCAAACCCGAAAAGACTTTCAAGACTTATTACGCCGGGAAAGCCTACGTAGTTGCTTTTTTTTTAGTTTCTAAATTTTATCATCATCATCAATCTGTAAAACTGAGCCGGCCGCGGTGGCCGAGCGGTTTTTGGCGCTTCAGTCCGGAACCGCGTGACTGCTACGGTCGCAGGTTCGAGTCCTGCCTCGGGCATGGATGTGTGTGATGTCCAAAGATTAGTTAGGTTTAAGTAGTTCTAACTTCTAGGGGACTGACGACCTCAGATGTTAAGTCCCATAGTGCTCAGAGCCATTTTATTTGTAAAACTGATTTGTCACATGACCAAGTAGTTTTGGCTCACATCATCCCACGGAACCCACTGAATGAACAGATAAATAAACAAATATATAAATAAAAGAAGAATACGTGGCAAACATGATGAGGATACAATGGCTTGGACGCACGGCAGGCAGGTGTTTAGCGCCCGGCCTACTACATTAAAAAAAATGCACTATCTGATCTAAAATATCGAGACACTAATTAGTGTACATTAATACGGGCTACGTCCACCCTCCTTTACGACGACTTTAACTTTGCTGGGGCCATTTACAATGAGGTGTCTGTAAGTCTGAGGACGAATGGCAGCCTATTCATTCTTAAGAGCCGAAACCAGAGAAGCTATTGACGTTACACGCCGGATCTGGAGCGAAATCGACGTTCTAACTCACTCGAAAGGCGTTCCATTGGGTTCACGTAAGGAAATTATTTCAGAAATGTTATTGTCCACAAACCTTTGCGTTATTTATCCTGCTTTATGACAGGGTGCATTATGTGTGAATTCCTAAGGGACCAAACCGCTGAGATCTTCGGTTCCTAGACTTACACACTGCTTAAACTAACTTCTGCTAAGAACAACACACACAGCCATGCTCGAGGGAGGACTCGATCCTCCGGCGGAAGGGGCCGCGCAGTCCGTGACATGGCGCCTCCAACCACACTGCCATACGGTAACACGACGTCCTCCGTACGTCACCGTTGGGATTACACAAGGCTGCAGGTAAAGTTCGCCTGGCATTCGCCAAATTCGAACCCTTCCATCGGATTGCCACAGGATATAATGTGAATTCATCACTGCAGGTGAGTAGTTCAAATGGCTCAGAGCACTATGGGACTTAACATCTGAGGTCATCAGTCCCCTAGAGCCTACAACTACTTAAACCTAACTAACCTTAGGACATCACACACATCCATGCCCGAGGCAGGATTCGAACCTGCGACCGTAGCGGTCGCGTGCTTCCAGACTGAAGCGCCTACAACCGCTCGGCCACACCGGCCGGCCAGGTGACTAGTTTCCAGGCATTCACCGTACAGTGGTATCGCTCTTTTCACCCTGTCAGGTGTCACTAAACATCCACTACGGAAATGTGTGGTCGATGAGAAGCTGTTCGACCATCGTACTCCATTCTTTTTAAGTGCCTACGCACAGTAATTGCGATAGCTGGACTGTTAGTAGCACTCTGGAACTCACAAGTGATTCTTTACATTGATTTCATGCGTTTTTCTCTACAGCCAACCTCCGCAGTGCTCGATGGTCTCCGTCTATCCGTAGATGATGTCTACCTGGTCTTGTTTTAGGTGTGGCTGTTCCTTCGCGTCACCACTTCGCAGCCACATCACCAACAGTCGACTTGGGAAGCTTTAGAAGGGTCGAAATGTTTCTTACGGATTTTTTACTGACAAGGGAAACTCCCCATCGCAACCCCCTCAGATTTAATCTTCGTTGATCCATTATGGACCGTGGGACAACGGCAGGCATGAACTTCTATGTGCTACCAGTTTCGGCATTACATTGACGCCATCTTCAGGCCCCACATGTCATAGTCTGTGCCGCCTGGCCATCAATAGCTGTTGAGTGACGGTTTGTCGAGCATAAAATGTAGTGTGTTGATGTCTTCTTGAAACTCTATTATTTAACACACCGTTTTGTATTTTAGATTTGATTCACAGATCCAGTTATATGGCTCCTTCCGTGTACAGCGATTTTACGGCTATGACATGTGGGGCCTGAAGATGGCATCAATGTAATGCCGAAACTGGTAGCACATAGAAGTTCATAAAATAAAATAAATTTCTACAATACATACGGCTGTTGGTAAATCATTGCATCAAGAAAAACCCCTCAGATTTAGTGGTAAAATGGCCCAGAGGATAGCCAGTCAAAAGCTGAGCACAGCTCAAGCATGAAAACAGGAAGAAGGTGTACTGAAATGTGAAAAAAGAAGCAAAATAGAAACAATGAACAGTCCAAGCTCAAGATGTGTAACATCGAGTGACTCGCAAGCACCACGGCGTCGTGGTCGTGTAGTCGCGCTGTTGGACTGCAAAGTGGGATGTCCGAGTTCAAATTTATCTCGCGCCTTTCTTTTTTTTTCACAAATTTATTAACAGTTCGTCCAGTCAGGACGTGTCTGTTCTTCTTCTGTAGTGTTGGCAATTGTCATATTATACATTGGTTACAGAAATTGAGCCGGTTCTAGGCGCTACAGTCTGGAACCGAGCGACCGCTACGGTCGCAGGTTCGAATCCTGCCTCGGGCATGGATGTGTGTGATGTCCTTAGGTTAGTTAGGTTTAATTAGTTCTAAGTTCTAGGCGACTGATGACCTCAGAAGTTAAGTCGCATAGTGCTCAGAGCCATTTGAACCATTTTACAGAAATAGTCATGTGGTACGGATAAATTACCATGGTAATTAAACAGGGCGAATAGTGAGAACAGGCGAGATGCCTCATAGATCTCTCACAGAAATGAAAACAACAAATAAACGGTTGTGAACTATGTTACAAGGAAGAATTTAAGAGTGAAAACCTGCGAAACGGAACGCAAGAGGCATGAAATGTGGTACTTATGTAGAACAAATAAAAGATACGTACGTCTGGAGGTTCCTTCATTACGCGTCGCTGTTGCAAACGGACACCACGATACAGGCACGAATTTGAATAGAGCGAGCAGATACGTCAATGACGGAACGGACAGTTCGTAATTTTGTGAAAAAAAGTGAGGCATCGGAGAGATTTCAACCCAGATCCCCTCATTCGCTGTCCAACTCTATCACCGCATGACCACGGCACCAAAGACATTTACCAAATGGGTCAAATGGCTCTGAGCACTATGGGACTTAACATCTATGGTCATCAGTCCCCTAGAACTTAGAACTACTTAAACCTAACTAACCTAAGGACATCACGCAACACCCAGTCATCACGAGGCAGAGAAAATCCCTGACCCCGCCGGGAATCGAACCCGGGAACCCGGGCGTGACATTTATCATCTCACGATGTTGCACATATTGAACTTGGACCGTTCACTGCTTCTTTTTTCACAGTTCAGTACACCTTCCTGTTTTCATGCTTGATCTGCGCTCAGGTTTTGACGGGCTAGCCAGTGGGCTATCTTACACCTAAATCCGAGGGGGTTGCGATGGTGAGTTCCCCTTAGCAGTCGACATTCGATGACTAATCACTGAGCTCTCCTCAGCGACCAATCTTGCTGTTGCTGTTTCTCTACTGACAACACAATACTCCCCGCCACTTTTTATACTGGCGGATAAACTTCTCGCGACACCGAGTGCTCAATTCCGCATTACATGGGGGAATACTTTTGATGAGTCAGTGTGGCTGCGGCGGCTGTTTCTGTTAGTCACCGCAACAAGCGTTAAGTGAGCAGCAGGTACTTGGAAGCGAAGTGCGCCGGGAGCTGGTGCGGGGCGGCGTGTTTATGTGGGCGGTGGGAGGACAGGTGAGCTGAGGTGTTTGCCGTGGAAAAGTACGGCGCGGTGTCAGAAGCGGGGGCGCCGGGAATCCCTGCATAACAGCTGCACATTAGAAGACGCCCACAATCTGTTATGTCGCCGTATAATGAGCTCACTATCGGGGACGACCTAGTCAAGTTCCCGCTTGGTCAGAAACTGATATTAAGGCATCGGAAAAATTTGAAGGGTATCGTGATGTAGATTCGTAGACGCGTTCACGGCTCATTATCGGTTAATCCTGAACATGAAATACGCGTGCATGGTGCATGCCAACCGTAGAGAGAAGGTAAGTGGTGCGCGGAAACGACGAGGTGAACTACTGTCAACTCGCAGTTTATGAATATTAACGAAAGCACAACTGCCGGTTTTAAATACTGCTAGCGGTCGTTTGTTAAAATGAACAACTAGTGTGTTAATGCCAGCTGAAAGAAACATCAGCTTCGCGTAGACGACTTTTCCTTCTACAGGGAGAACAAGACATCCACCGGCAAAATTGCGGAAATTATGCAGAGATATTTTCTGAGTAATTTGGTGTACAGGACCCGTCTTCTCCAGTGGCGCGTTGCGCGGTAGTTACATTTCGTTTGATTTTTTACTCTCATTTATCTGTGTGTGTGTACTGCAGTGAAAATATCTGCGTGCCAGTGCAGGCGTCGAAAGTATGCGTTGTTTGTCTTGCTTGAAAACAACTCGTGGCGCTTGCCATTGCCCACAGTAACGCCCACTTTACTCTTCGGCCTGAAGCCTGCACTACGTGCTGCTCGGTTCTGTCTCGGGTTTGTTTTCCACAGTGTGAGCTGTACGCTAACAGTGATGCAGCGAGTAACGTTAATATTGGTCATTACGAGAGTTTTAATTTGCACCATCATAGGTTTATTCTTAACAAAACAAAAATCAAAAATAATCGAGTACTATACTGAGATACATATCGAATATATAACAGCTGAACTTTTTTTACACAACTTGTAATAGTCGTTAAATAATACGATTTAAATAAAACATTGTTCAATTTTCAAGTTACTTTAATATTTGGACAATTGGCGCCGGCCTTTATGGCCGAGCGGTTCTAGGCGCTTCAGTTCGGAACCGTGCTGCTGTTACTGTCGCATGTTCGAATCCTGCCTCGGGCATGGATGTGTGTGATGTCTTTAATTTGTTTAGTTTAAGTAGTTCTAACTCTAGGGGAGTGATGACCTCAGAAGTTAAGTCCCGTACTGCTCAGAGCCATTAGAACCATGTCTGACAATTGGCAGTGTAGCACTTGCTTTGATCGTTCACGCCAAGTTATATATTCTGAGTCACAAGGCAGTATTTGTTTACAAGCGCGGTCGACTGTCCAGACGATACAAAACTGAACCAGTTTTGATATGCGACAATTTGTGATTTTTCATAATTCGATAGGTAAATCATATACACAAACTGCTGCCACGCTAAACATGTGTAAGAGAACTGTAATACATATCGTCAGACGATTCAAAACCGATGATCCAATAGACTGTATATCTCAAAAGTGCGAAACAAAGAAGTTGGATGCACGAGACAAGAGGAACCTAATACGAAAAATAAAGAAGGTCCCTACATTCGGTGCCCAGCAAATCAGCTTATAAATGAGACTGGAAAGAAGGTAAATCCTCAAACGATTCGCAGAACATTGCAAGATAGTGGCTACAGTGAGAGAGTGGCTAGGAAGATACCGTACCTGCATGAACAGAATCTAAAGAATGGATTGGACTTTGCTAAAGATTTCAGTACGAAGGAAGAAACATCGTAGAACGACGTTATTTTTACCAATTAAAGTAAATTTAACATTTTTTTGGATCAGATGGACGAATGGTAGAATGGCAGAAGAAGAATGAAGAATTTAAAGTCACAAATGTTGAGCCGACTGCATATTGAGAATGTGCGGGGAGAACCAGAGCGACGTGTTAGAAAAACATCATTGTCTTCCAAAGAAACTTTGAGGCGTCGATTAAAAGAAGAATCGGGCGATCTGTGTATTGACTGTTTGAAAAAGATCATTAGCAGTATGCTGCAGCGTTTGAAAGAAGTGATACAATAGAAAGGCTATCCGAAATGACATTGAAACATATATTTTTCACAAAAATTTGTCTTGAAATGATTAGTTCTGAAAAGTGTCCGAATGTTGAAGTAACATGAAAATAGGACCTAGTTTTATTGAAATCGTAATACTAAAGACTTTTTGTAAGTTATGTTAATAAAATTTATGCTATTATTTACTAGACGTATAACTTGACATAATACTTGGTTGTGTTTTATGTTTGTTTTGTCAAGAATATATTTATGGTGCTACAAACTAAAAAAATCTGATAATGTCCGAATTTTAACACCACTCACTATACGTAACACTGTGCTGATCAAGAATTGGCCGATATGCAAGTCGTGTTTGGGGACACTGAGCGTAATAGAAGACGACGCGTGTAAATTTGGCTATGAAAACTGACGGAGTATTCTTTTAGACGATATACTCAGCCCTAAATCATCATTTTACGAGAATCCAGACAGATAAAGTTTGTTATATAGCCACTCTCACTGATAGCAGGTTTTCTCAAAACACGACTATCTGTCAATATTTGGTAAATCTTGTGGTTGGCTGATCTGAACAGCCCAGACTTCGTAGTTTACAATCCCACTGCGGTCTTTCGAGTCGAGGACCAGCTCCCTGTGTCAATCATAATGGAGCCTTACAGCTTCCATCTAACTCGAGCCGCAGAACAAGTTGACTTTTGTACATATATAGAGCTATGTTAGATGTTGACGCTTTTACAGACGTACCAAAATATCAAAAAAAATTAAAAATCGGTCATGTTTTGTGAAATGATTTGTCTAAAAGTATGAAATAAAATTGATTAGAAAAACATCTGACGCGCCTTTTGTTGTTGTTGTGGTCTTCAGTCCTGAGACTGGTTTGATGCAGCTCTCCATGCTACTCTATCCTGTGCAAGCTTCTTCATCTCCCAGTACCTACTGCAACCTAAATCCTTCTGAATCTGCTTAGTGTATTCATCTCTTGGTCTCCCCCTATGATTTTTACCCTCCACGCTGCCCTCCAATACTAAATTGGTGATCCCTTGATGCCTCAGAACAAGTCCTACCAACCGATCCCTTCTTCTGGTCAAGTTGTGCCACAAACTTCTCTTCTCCCCAATCTTATTCAATACTTCCTCATTAGTTATGTGATCTACCCATCTAATCTTCAGCATTCTTCTGTAGCACCACATTTCAAAAGCTTCTATTCTCTTCTTGTCCAAACTAGTTATCGTCCATGTTTCACTTCCATACATGACTACACTCCATACAAATACTTTCACAATAACTTCCTGACACTTAAATCTATACTCGATGTTAACAAATTTCTCTTCTTCAGAAACGCTTTCCTTGCCATTGCCAGTCTACATTTTATATCCTCTCTACTTCGTCCATCATCAGTTATTTTGCTCCCCAAATAGCAAAACTCCTTTACTACTTTAAGTGTCTCATTTCCTAATCTAATTCCCTCAGCATCACCCGACTTAACTCGACTACATTCCATTATCCTCGTTTTGCTTTTGTTGATGTTCATTTTATATCCTCCCTTCAAGACACCATCCATTCCATTCAACTGCTCTTCCAAGTCCTTTGCTGTCTCTGACAGAATTACAATGTCATCGGCGAACCTCAAAGTTTTTATTTCTTCTCCATGGATTTTAATACCTACTCCAAATTTTTCTTTTGTTTCCTTTACTGCTTGCTCAATATAGAGATTGAATAACATCGGGGAGAGGCTACAACCCTGTCTTACTCCCTTCCCAACCACTGCTTCCCTTTCATGTCCCTCAACTCTTATAACTGCCATCCGGTTTCAGTACAAGTTGTAAATAGCCTTTCGCTCCCTGTATTTTACCCCTGCCACCTTTAGAATTTGAAAGAGTATTCCAGTCAACATTGTCAAAAGCTTTCTCTAAGTCTACAAATGCTAGAAACGTAGGTTTGCCTTTCCTTAATCTTTCTTCTAAGATAAGTCGTAATGTCAGTATTGCCTCACGTGTTCCATTATTTCTACGGAATCCAAACTGATCTTCCCCGAGGTCAGCTTCTACTAGTTTTTCCATTCGTCTGTAAAGAATTCGTGTTAGTACTTTGCAGCTGTGGCTTATTTAACTGATTGTTCGGTAACTTTCACATCTGTCAACACCTGCTTTCTTTGGGATTGGAATTATTATATTATTCTTGAAGTCTGAGGGTATTTCGCCTGTTTCATACATCTTGCTCACCATATGGTAGAGTTTTGTCAGGACTGGCTCTCCCAAGGCCGTCAGTAGTTCCAATGGAATGTTGTCTACTCCGGGGGCCTTGTTTCGACTCAGGTCCTTCAGTGCTCTGTCAAACTCTTCACGCAGTATCGTATCTCCCATTTCATCTTCATCTACATCCTCTTCCATTTCCATAATATTGTCCTCAAGTGCATCGCCCTTGTATAGACCCTCTATATACTCCTTCCACCTTTCTGCTTTCCCTTCTTTGCTTAGAACTGGGTTTCCATCTAAGCTCTTGATGTTCATACATGTGGTTCTCTTATCTCCAAAGGTCTCTTTAATTTTCCTGTAGGCAGTATCTATCTTACCCCTAGTGAGATAGGCCTCTACATCCTTACATTTGTCCTCTAGCCATCCCTGCTTAGCCATTTTGCACTTCCTGTCGATCTCATTTTTGAGACGTTTGTATTCCTTTTTGCCTGCTTCATTTACTGCATTTTTATATTTTCTCCTTTCATCAATTAAATTCAATATTTCTTCTGTTACCCAAGGATTTCTACTAACCCTCTTCTTTTTACCTAATTGATCGTCTGCTGCCTTCACTACTTCATCCCTCAGAGCTACCCATTCTTCTTCTACTGTATTTCTTTCCCCCATTCCTTTCAATTGTTCCCTTATGCTCTCCCTGAAACTCTGTACCACCTCTGGTTCTTTCAGTTTATCCACGTCCCATCTCCTTAAATTCCCACCTTTTTGTGGTTTCTTCAGTTTTAATCTACAGGTCATAACCAATAGATTGTGGTCAGAGTCCACATCTGCCCCTGGAAATATCTTACAATTTAAAACATGGTTCCTAAATCTCTGCCTTACCATTATATAATCTATCTGATACCTTTTAGTATCTCCAGGGTTCTTCCATGTATACAACCTTCTATCATGATTCTTAAACCAAGTGTTAGCTATGATTAAGTTGTGCTCTGTGCAAAATTCTATCAGGCGGCTTCCTCTTTCATTTCTTAGCCCCAATCCATATTCACCTACTACGTTCCTTCTCTCCCTTTTCCTACACTCGAATTCCAGTCACCCATGACTATTAAATTTTCGTCTCCCTTCACTATCTGAATAATTTCTTTTATTTCATCATACATTTCTTCAATTTCTTCGTCATCTCCAGAGCTAGTTGGCATATAAACTTGTACTACTGTAGTAGGTGTGGGCTTCGTATCTATCTTGGCCACAATAATGCGTTCACTATGCTGTTTGTAGTAGCTTACCCGCATTCCTATTTTCCTATTCATTATTAAACCTACTCCTGCATTACCCCTATTTGACTTTGTGTTTATAACCCTGTAGTCACCTGACCAGAAGTCTTGTTCCTCCTGCCACCGAACTTCACTAATTCCCACAATATCTAACTTTAACCTATCCATTTCCCTTTTTAAATTTTCTAACCTACCTGCCCGATTAAGGGATCTGATATTCCACGCTCCGATCCGTAGATCGCCAGTTTTCTTTCTCCTGATAACGACATCCTCTTGAGTAGTCCCCGCCCGGAGATCCGAATGGGGGACTATTTTACCTCCGGAATATTTTACCCAAGAGGACGCCATCATCATTTAATCATACAGTAAAGCTGCATGCCCTCGGGAAAAATTACGGCCGTAGTTTCCCCTTGCTTTCAGCCGTTCGCAGTACCAGCACAGCAAGGCCGTTTTGGTTATTGTTACAAGGCCAGATCAGTCAATCATCCAGACTGTTGCCCTTGCAACTACTGAAAAGGCTGCTGCCCCTCTTCAGGAACCACACGTTTGTCTGGCCTCTCAACAGATACCCCTCCGTTGTGGTTGTACCTACGGTACGGCTATCTGTATCGCTGAGGCACGCAAGCTTCTCCACCAACGGCAAGGTCCATGGTTCATGGTGGAAGGGGGGGGGGGGGGGACGCGCCTTTTATGAGGTTCGAAATCACGTACAGCAAATGGGACTGCATGGTCTATAATAATCCACTAGACAAATACACTGTCTAGTCACATTAATGTTAGCACCCGTCAGAAGCCTGAACAACCACCTTTTACAGTGTGGACCGCTGCGAAACGTGCAGGAAAATGATGATGATTATGATGTTTGGTTTGTGGGGCGCTCAACTGCGTGGTTATCAGCGCCCGTACAAATTCCCAACTATTTGCTCAGTCCAGTCTCGCCACTTTCATGAATGATGATGAAATGATGAGGACAGCACAAACAAATAGTCATCTCGAGGCAGGTGAAAATCCCTGTCCCCGCCGGGAATCGAACTCAGGACCCCGTCCTGGGGAAGCGAGAGCACGACCGCAAGACCTCGAGGTGCAGGAAGAGTGTCAGTGCACTATAGAAGGTACACACAGGTATGTGGAGCGATGCCGGCACCAGCGCAGTGGCCAGCTGCACTAAGGTTTCGGTTGAGGATCCATAGTGCGAACAGAGCGATCGATGTGGTCCCATAGATTCTAGGTTGGTTTTAAATCCGGTCAGTTTCGTGGTCACGAGAGTGCGACGAACTCATCCTGGCAATCTTCGAACCACGCCCTTACACTGCGAGCTGTGCAACACGTTGCTCTTATATGACATAGGAGTGGACGTGGTCCCCAAGGATAGATGCATGCTTGTGTTGATCCATAGTGCCTTTCAGAATGGCGAGATCACGGATCACCCAGAGAATGGTAGGGAAACATTCCCCAGAACATAACGTTCACTCCTCCGGCCCGTTCCTTCCAACGATCCAACGGCCATCAGTCCGATGGAGCATAAATCGTGATTCATCTAAAAATACCACCTTCCACCTCTCAGTGAACGTCTGGTTGCGATATTGCAAATTGCAGCCTTAGTCGGCGATGAACAATATTCAGCATAGGCGCACGAACCGGGCGCCTGTTACGGAGGCCCATATGCAACAACGTTCGCTGTACGGTCGTTGAGAAGACACCTTGGTTCATCTGTTCGGTCAGTCGCTCAACAGTTGCACGTCTGTTCCCCCGTACACATCTCTGCAGCTGTCGTTCATCTGTCATCTATAGGCGCTGTTACATCGCGGTTTTGGGTAGCGCCATTTTGCCATGCGCGGTGTATTTTAACCAAGAGGACACGCGAACAAATTTCAAAGTTAGCCGTTTCGGAAATGCTCTCACCCTTGGCCCGAAAGCCAATGATCATGCACTTTTGGACGTCAGATAAATTGTTCAGTTTCTGCATTACAACGGCTGCGCCTCCCCTTCTCTTCACCTTCCATTCCCCCCGCCTCCCCCCCCCCCCCCCCCCCTTCTACACGATTTATATATCCTACACTGCTAGTGTAGCAACCTTCCTTCTGTGAGTGGTTATTACACGTCGAACATAGGCGGTGGTCACATTAATGTGACTGAACCGTGTATCATCTAGTACTTCATCCATTAAATTCCGAGAATGCAGGAGCATAAACTGCGCCTGCACTCCCGAGTCGTAGTACGTGGATTAACACGATGCGAAAATATCAAGTTGCGCTTCATCTAGTCCTTTTTAAAACTTTCTATGTTAAAAAATAAACTTCAAATTCTCTATCATCATTACATTTGCTATAATGATTTCGAGCATCATTCAACGGCGTGCCAAATTTCTCTATTCTGCTTTACTTCTTACTTTTAGACAAATAATTTCAGAGAACGTTAGACAGTTATTTTTTCAATATTTTATAAAATTTTGTCAGTTAAACGTGAAACGTTGGTAGACCATGAAGAGGTAAACTTCTTTAGACTTTATTTACATCGCTAACAGCAGATGTTCAGAAATTTTTCAATTTTCCCTGAAATCACTGATTAAGTTTTTCATAACTAAATATTCTCAATCTCAAAAATGGTTCAAATGGCTCTGAGCACTATGGGACTCAACATCTTAGGTCATAAGTCCCCTAGAACTTAGAACTACTTAAACCTAACTAACCTAAGGACATCACACACACTCACGCCCGAGGCAGGATTCGAACCTGCGACCGTAGCAGTCCCGCGGTTCCGGACTGCAGCGCCAGAACCGCACGGCCACCGCGGCCGGCTATTCTCAATCTGTGCATTTCCTCACCCTTTGTTAGCTATGAAAATTCGCACAAAAATGCATCGTTTAACGTCTAGGGAGTCTTGTTTTCCCTCTGCACAAACATTTGACCAAAGGCAAGTTGGCTCACGATTCAAATTACGTGCGAAACTGCAGCCTCCGTTGTGATTGGCAGAGTGAGGTGATTCTAGGTTCGGTAGACGGCAGTGAGACTGCGCACGATAAAGCTATAAGCTGTTGAAACCAACCGACGTCTTGTTTCGTGCTCGCAAGAAAAGGGGTTCGAATATATGGTCTCTTGACGTGTTATCTGACACATACCCAGCTAGGCACCAATCCCCGTATGTGTAGGGCAACATGGTCCATCAGATGTCCAGTGACGAAAGGGCACTTTAGCTTCTTCAGGGAAACCATCAGGGAACGTGACGTTCACTCCCGTCTGGCCTAGTTGGAACCTAGCGTCAGAGGTAACTGGACAGTTTTCCACCCAAGTCGAAAAGAAAAAAAAATAATGAAAAGGAAAGCAGATTACGGTATTAGTCTTATCTAATAAGCTGCAACGGTGAACGCGTGAATTTTGCTCCGTCACCCCTCTGGCGACCAGTCAGAAGACGACGAGGCCCTCCGTCGAGGATCACGGAACGGTAGAGCCGAAACTGGAACAGCACTGTGCTGGGTCGGCCAGAAGCTCCCCAAGAGCTCTTGCGTGGCTCCGGATTTATTAATGGCTCGGGCCGGTCCTTTGTACCTGTGCGCCGGAGCGGCTGTCGAGTGATGTGCCGGGGAAGTGACTGCACGCCGAGTGAAGGTGCGGGCCCTTGGTAAATACTCGTAACAGTATATGAGAGCGGCGCCGCAGACGCCGGCAGCCAACCCCGAAGGCACGTGCCGTCCATAAAAGCCAGCAGAGACCGTCTCTGTCAGCATTCAGTTGTTGCAATAAAGTAACATATTGTCATCCTATACACGGTGTTTCCATAAGAGGGTCCAAAAATGTAACAGAACATAGACAATGCTCCACTTCACAATTTGAGGTAGTGAACATGGGGTTGGAGAAGCCAGCTTAAAGAGACATGGAGGAAAACTTCTACATCTACATGGATACTCTGCAAATCACATTTAAGTGCCTGGCAAAGGGTTCATCTAACCACATTCACAATAATTCGTCATTATTGCAATCCCGTACAGCGTGCGGAATAAACGAACACCTATATCTTTCCGTGCGAGCTCCGATTTCCCATGATCGTTTCTCCCTATGTAGCTCCGCGTCAACAAAATATTTTCGCATTCGGAGAAGAAAGCTGGTGACTGAAATTTCGTGACAAGATTACGCCGCAACGAGAAGCGCCTTTGTTTTAATGATGTCCACCCTAAATCCTGTATCATTTTAGTGACACTCTCTCCCTTATGTCGCTATAATAAAAAACGTGCTGCCCTTCTTTGACTTTCTCGATGTACTACGTCAGTCCTATCTGGTAAGGATCCCGCACCGCCCAGCAGTATTCTAAAAGAGGACGGACAAACGTAGTGTCTCTTTAGTAGATCTATTATATTTCCTAAGTGTCCTGCCAATAAAATAGTCTTTGGTTAGGCTTCCTCACAACATTTTCTGTGTGTTACTTCCAATTTAAGTTGCTCGTAATTGTAATTCCTAGGTTGTTTGTTGTTGTTGTGGTCTTCAGTCCTGAGACTGGTTTGATGCAGCTCTCCATGCTATTCTATCCTGTGCAAGCTTCTTCATCTCCCAGTACCTACTGCAACCTATATCCTTCTGAATCTGCTTAGTGTATTCATCTCTTGGTCTCCCCCTACGATTTTTACCCTCCACGCTGCCCTCCAATACTAAATTGGTGATCCCTTGATGCCTCAGAACATGTCCTACCAACCGATCCCTTCTTCCGGTCAAGTTGTGCCACAAACTTCTCTTCTCCCCAATCCTATTCAATACTTCCTCATTAGTTATGTGATCTACCCATCTAATCTTCAGCATTCTTCTGTAGCACCACATTTCGAAAGCTTCTATTCTCTTCTTGTCCAAACTATTTATCGTCCATGTTTCGCTTCCATACATGGCTACACCCCATATGAATACTTTCAGAAATGACTTCCTGACACTTAAATCAATACTGGATGTTAACAAATTTCTCTTCTTCAGAAACGCTTTCCTTGCCATTGCCAGCCTACATTTTATATCCTCTCTACTTCGACCATCATCAGTTATTTTGCTCCCCAAATAGCAAAACTCCTTTACTATTTTAAGTGCCTCATTTCCTAATCTAATTCCCTCAGCATCACCCGACTTAATTAGACTACATTCCATTATCCTTGTTTTGCTTTTGTTGATGTTCATCTTATATCCTCCTTTCAAGACACTGTCCATTCCATTCAACTGCTCTTCCAAGTCCTTTGCTGTCTCTGACAGAATTACAATGTCATC
Organism: Schistocerca piceifrons; assembly: GCF_021461385.2. Taxonomy (NCBI): domain Eukaryota; kingdom Metazoa; phylum Arthropoda; class Insecta; order Orthoptera; family Acrididae; genus Schistocerca; species Schistocerca piceifrons. The sequence goes on from NC_060141.1 coordinate 432,192,143, forward strand.
GGCGAACCTCAAAGTTTTTATTTCTTCTCCATGAATTTTAATACCTACTCCGAATTTTTCTTTTGTTTCCTTTACTGTTTGCTCAATATACAGATTGAACAACATCGGGGACAGGCTACAACCCTGTCTTACTCCCTTCCCAACCACTGCTTCCCTTTCATGTCCCTCGACTCTTATAACTGCCATCTGGTTTCTGTACAAATTGTAAATAGCCTTTCGCTCCCTGTATTTTACCCCTGCCACCTTTAGAATTTGAAAGAGAGTATTCCAGTCAACATTGTCAAAAGCTTTCTCTAAGTCTACAAATGCTAGAAACGTAGGTTTGCCTTTCCTTAATCTTTCTTCTAAGATAAGTCGTAATGTCAGTATTGCCTCAAGTGTTCCAGTGTTTCTACGGAATCCAAACTGATCTTCCCCGAGGTTGGCTTCTACTAGTTTTTCCATTCGTCTGTAAAGAATTCGTGTTAGTATTTTGCAGCTGTGACTTATTAAGCTGATAGTTCGGTAATTTTCACATCTGTCAACACCTGCTTTCTTTGGGATTGGAATTATTATACTCTTCTTGAAGTCTGAGGGTATTTCGCCTGTTTCATACATCTTGCTCACCAGATGGTAGAGTTTTGTCAGGACTGGCTCTCCCACGGCCGTCAGTAGTTCCAATGGAATATTGTCTACTCCGGGGGCCTTATTTCGACTCAGGTCTTTCAGTGCTCTGTCAAACTCTTTACGCAGTATCGTATCTCCCATTTCATCTTCATCTACATCCTCTTCCATTTCCATAATATTTTCCTCAAGTACATCGCCCTTGTATAGACCCTCTATATACTCCTTCCACCTTTCTGCTTTCCCTTCTTTGCTTAGAACTGGGTTTCCATCTGAGCTCTTGATATTCATACAAGTCGTTCTCTTATCTCCAAAGGTCTCTTTAATTTTCCTGTAGGCGGTATCTATCTTACCCCTAGTGAGATAGGCCTCTACATCCTTACATTTATCCTCTAGCCATCCCTGCTTAGCCATTTTGCACTTCCTGTCGATCTCATTTTTGAGACGTTTGTATTCCTTTTTGCCTGTTTCACTTATTGCATTTTTATATTTTCTCCTTTCATCAATTAAATTCAATATTTCTTCTGTTACCCAAGGATTTCTACTAGCCCTCGTCTTTCTACCTACTTGATCCTCTGCTGCCTTCACTACTTCATCCCTCAAAGCTACCCATTCTTCTTCTACTGTATTTATTTCCCCCATTCCTGTCAATTCCTCCCTTATGCTCTCCCTGAATCTCTGTACAACCTCTGGTTCTTTTAGTTTATCCAGGTCCCATCTCCTTAAATTCCCACCTTTTTGCAGTTTCTTCAGTTTTAATCTACAGGTCATAACCAATAGATTGTGGTCAGAGTCCACATCTGCCCCTGGAAATGTCTTACAATTTAAAACCTGGTTCCTAAATCTCTGTCTTACCATTATATAATCTATCTGGTACCTTTTAGTATCTCCAGGGTTCTTCCATGTATACAACCTTCTTTCATGATTCTTAAACCAAGTGTTAGTTATGATTATGTTGTGCTCTGTGCAAAATTCGACCAGGCGGCTTCCTCTTTCATTTCTGTCCCCCAATCCATATTCACCTACTATGTTTCCTTCTCTCCCTTTTCCTACACTCGAATTCCAGTCACCCATGACTATTAAATTTTCGTCTCCCTTCACTATCTGAATAATTTCTTTTATTTCATCATACATTTCTTCAATTTCTTCGTCATCTGCAGAGCTAGTTGGCATATAAACTTGTACTACTGTAGTAGGTGTGGGCTTCGTATCTATCTTGGCCACAATAATGCGTTCACTATGCTGTTTGTAGTAGCTTACCCGCATTCCTATTTTCCTATTCATTATTAAACCTACTCCTGCATTACCCCTATTTGATTTTGTGTTTATAACCCTGTAGTCACCTGACCAGAAGTCTTGTTCCTCCTGCCACCGAACTTCACTAATTCCCACTATATCTAACTTCAACCTATCCATTTCCCTTTTTAAATTTTCTAACCTACCTGCCCGATTAAGGGATCTGACATTTCACGCCCCGATCCGTAGAACGCCAGTTTTCATTCTCCTGATAACGACATCCTCCTGAGTAGTCCCCGCCCGGAGATCCGAATGGGGGACTATTTTACCTCCGGAATATTTTACCCAAGAGGACGCCATCATCATTTAATCATACGGTAAAGCTGCATGCACTCGGGAAAAATTACGGCTGTAGTTTCCCCTTGCTTTCAGCCGTTCGCAGTACCAGCACAGCAAGGCCGTTTTGGTTATTGTTACAAGGCCAGATCAGTCAATCATCCAGACTGTTGCCCTTGCAACTACTGAAAAGGCTGCTGCCCCTCTTCAGGAACCACACGTTTGTCTGGCCTCTCAACAGATACCCCTCCGTTGTGGTTGCACCTACGGAACGGCTATCTGTATCGCTGAGGCACGAAAGCCTCCCCACCAACGGCAAGGTCCATGGTTCATGGTTCATGGGGGGGGGGGGGGGGGGGGGGGGAAATTCCTAGGTATTTAGTTGAATTCACGGCCTTTAGATTTGCCTGATTTACTGTGTAATCGAAGTTTAACGGATTGCTTTTAGCCCTTATGTGGATGACCTCAAACTTTTCGTTATTTAGAGTCAATTGCCAATTTTTGCTCCATCCAGATATCTTTTCTAAATCGTTTTGTAATTTACACTGATGACTTTATTAGTCGATAAACGACAGCATCATATGCGCAGATTGTCTCCTAAATCGTTTACATAGATAAGGAACAGCAACGTGCCTGTAACACTACCTTGGGAACGTCAGAAACCACTTCTGTTTTACTCGATGACTTTCCGTCAGTTACTACGAACTGTGACCTCTGATAAGAAATTAAGATTTCAGTCACATAACTGAGACGAAATTCCATAAGCAAGCAATTTAACTACAATTGGCTTGTGTGGTACAGCATTAGAAATCCAGAAATACAGAACCAATTTGAAATCCCTTGTCAACAGCACTCATCATTTCATGGGATTAAAGAAAAATTTTGGAAATTTATGGTAATTTCCTATGGGACCAAATTGCAGAGGTCATCAGTCCCTAGATTTACACACTACTTAATCTAACTTAAACTAACATACGCTGAGGACAACACACACACACTCATGCCCGAGGGAGGACTCGAACGGGGGGAGCCGCGCGAACCGTGGCAAGGCGCATAAGACCGCACTGTTACCCCATGCGGCGTGATTAAAGCGCTAGTTGTGTTTCACAAGACCGATGTTTTCTAAACCCGTGTTGACTGTGTGTCAATAGACCGTTCTCTTCGATGTAATGCAGGATGTTCGAATACAATATATGTTCCAAAATCTTGCTGCATATCGACGTTAATGATATAGGCCTGTAATTTACTGAGTTACTCATACTACCTTTCTTCAATATTGGTATGATCTGTGCAACTTCCCGCCGGCCGGAGTGGCCGAGCGGTTCTAGACACTACAGTCTGGAGCCGCGCGACCGCTACGGTCGCAGGTTCGGATCCTGCCTCGGCCATTGATGTGTGTGATGTCCTTAGGTTAGTTAGGTTTAAGTAGTTCTAAGTTCTAGGGGACTGATGACCTCAGAAGTTAAGCCCCATAGTGCTCAGAGCCATGAGACTTTTTTTTTTTTTTTTTTTTGCAACTTTCCAGTCTTTGGGTACGGATCTTTCGTCGAGCGAACGGTTGTATATGATTGCTAAGTCTGGAACTATTATATCAGCATACTCTGAAAGGAACCTAACTGGTATACGGTCTGGACCGGAAGATTTTTTTTTTTTTTTAAGTGATTTAAGTAGCTTCACGACGCCGAGGATATCTACTTCTACCTTCCTCATGTCGACCGATTTGTCTAGCATTACTGTTTTCCAGCTTATTTACAGCTAATATGCGTACAAGTTTACACGTACTGTTCTGTTTATTTACGTGTACATTATTTCCTCTAAGGAAGAAAGGAGGACGAGCCTGATTACCAGGAAGTCATGATGCAGGTTTTGCTTACTTCTCCATAAGGTGGCTCTGTGGTATCATATTTACATTGCCCCGTGACAGAACGTGCTACGAATCAACGACGGACCCGATCATTACTCAGCGCTATTCAGAGACGTACAGTACAATATAATGAAGAAATACCGGTACGTTATTTCCTGGTCCCTGGTTTGGAAGGGGAGTTCCTACTCCATGGCCTGCGAGGTCACCTGGCCTGAATGCCATTGATTATCTCCTATGGGAATATTGAAAGTCACATGTATGTGAGACCCAGTGGATACAGAGATGGAAACAGTGGCCTGAGTTGTAGCTGTCTGTGATGTGATTGGAAACACATCAATGTTATTTGTTAGGGTAAGTCAGAATCTTGTTCGCCGATCTCTTGCTTGTTTTATGGTTGATGGCCTTCAGTTTCAGCACATTTCGTAAGATACAGTACAATGTGTCAGTGACAGTATTTGCACTTAACTAATGTAAATAAAAAAGTACACAGTAATGTGATTTTATTTCTATTTTCTCCTTAAGATAGCTTCTCCAAACCCACGTTCCCTACCTTAAATCGTTCACTGGAGCATCATCTATGTCCTGTTAAATTTTTGCACGCTCTTACGGGAACACTCTTATAGACTCGAGGGTGCAGTAGTTTCGGGTGAAAGGCGTGTTTCCCATCCTTGCTTGGTGAGATGGTGTTACAGAAACTAATGTAATGTACAATAGTATGTAACTAGTTCTTGAACATAGGATTACTGACGAGATTACGATGCTGTTTTAAGCCGGTATACATTGAAGGTATGTATTCCGCAAATATAAAAAGCGAGTAGGACGGAATTATGTTAATCTTTTGAAACGAGTCAGTGTCGCCTTTGTCCGTTAAAACATTTTATTCACCCAATACACTATTGTCATTTTCGCCACTTATCTATTTTCAGCGACAATTATTTAAATCAGGGGACATGTGCGAAACATTCTCACTTTTGTAGTTTTAAATGACAGTATTTCGAATATAAGTGTAGTTGTGCGAACAAAGAGAAAACATCTTCAAAATTGAATCGAAGGACGTGAAATAATAACCATGAATTTGATACATCCTTGTACATATATTTCATTGCACGTAATTGCGAACGAAAATTTTTACGGAGTATTACAATACCTCGGTGTGAACGAGGTATTTTTTAAGGGATATACAAATGTTAGTTGAAGCCTGAAGATTACATATAAATGTTCGTGAGTAAAGACGGTATTTAGTAAATACAGTCCTGTTCTTTGAAGCATTTGCCCTGCGATTTGTTTGTAGTGATAGCAAATGCAGTTTTAATAGATAATTGTCTTCTTGTCAATTGAAAAGGCACACAGACATGGTTGGGTCAGATGGTTTGACCGTGATATTACAACAGTTTTCCCGGTGTCAATTAGCTGAGTATTAATTGTAAATTCACTGAGTTTTCTTACAACAATACGTGCTCCGGTGACTAAGCCCTGTTTGGCGTTCAGGTTTCTTATCAACATGACAACTGTGTTTTTCTTTATTATAAGTTTATATGGCGGGAATCCTGACGGATCTAATGAGTGTAAGAATTCTAAAGGCTGATAGAATTGGTTGTCAATTCACTCGTCGAACTGTACGGAGTTGGAACTGTAGGAAATCTTTTCATTTTCCTCCACAATGTTCTTCACATTCTTCATTTATTTTAGTGCAGTCTTGATTTTTAATGCACACAATTGATGTGTTGGTATATTCCTTCACGTTTTTGGCACAATGATAAATATGTTTGCCTTTTTGGGAGGAATATTCGTTTAGAAAAGTCAACTTTTACACCGGGCAGAGGCGTGTGCAAAACTGTGAGGAAACAGTAAGAATGAAAGACCAAGACCAAAGTGCTCGATTTACAAAGAGCTGCATTGACCAACCTGACCATTCAAGAAGAACTGAAGAAATAGAAGAAAGTTTCAGGAGTCGGATTAAAATTCAGTGTGACAAGTTTCGCGGATGACATTGCGAACTTCTGGAAAAGTGAAGACGTACTGAATGGAATGAACAGCCGCCTAAGCTTGGAATATGAACTGAGGTATCAAAGAAAGGCGGAAATAGTGAGAGAGAGCAGAAATGAGATCAGGGACAAACTTAACATCAAAATTGGGATCCACATACTAGACAGAGTGAAACGCATGATGGTCGAAGCAAGGAGTATATGAGAAACAGACTAGCATAGGCAAAGAGGACGTTCCTCGTTAAAACAAGTCTACCAATATCAAACATAGACCTTAATTTGAGGAACAAGTTTCTGAGAACATACGCCTGTGGCACAAAATATATGGAAGTGCATTATGGATTGAATGAAATCTGCAAAAGAAGAGAATCGAAGCGTTTAAGAACCAGCGTTATAGAAAAATAGTAAAATTTGAGAAGACCTGCGAGATAAGACGAGGAAAGGAACAGACAGCTAGTATATTCAGCCATTCTTCCGCTGTTGTGGATGTCATGTATACAAGGACAGATATTATTCGTGTTTGCAACTCAATTTTTATTATTGTTTTTACCAGGAGTATTTCACCTACTCGTATTAGCCATCTTCAGTGTTTTTATATAAAAAAAACAAGAGCGATAGTATTGTGATGAACGGTGCATTCCGTGGCAGTACCGTTGTCTATCTTACTGTTTACACTACTTACAGGTACGAGATTGTGTCTTGTACTTATGTCTCCTATTCTTCTTCCTCACCGATTGATTCTTGTGTAAGCGTTAGATGACCACAATACAAATTTTCAGTTAACTGCATACCAATATTTTATATTTGCGTGCACATGACCTTCCTTGCTGTGCCTTGCTTGCTTGCACGAAAAATTTATTGCTAAATCAAAATCCTGTAATTGTAATTAGTGACATAACCTAAATATTCTACCGGGAAACATTATATATTTCACAATAACAAGTTTTTAGCTACAGAATTATGACTTTTATTCTTCGTGGAAGTGCTGAAATGCCGAATAGGACGAGGTGAAACATTTTTCTGAAAACGATAATAGAAATTCGGTTGTGCGTGACGGATGACATGTTCTTCTTTATGAGATAAAACATCAGAATCATCAGAATAATATGAGCAAATACAAAATAAAAAGTGACAAAATGATAAAAGATGTGATAAAGAGATTAGCGAGTAACTTCAGTGGAACTAGAGGGAGATATAGAGGGGAAAGATTGTGGAGGAAGACAGAGACTGGAATATATGAAACAAATTTGGCACAACGTAGCGCCGCATAAAACGCGTCAGAAAACTGTTGTTTTTGTGGTTTTCATTCTCTGTCCAAAGACTGGGTCGATGCGGCACTTCATGCTAGTCTTCCCTGTGCGTTTCTTCAACTTTGTATAACTACTGCAACCTACATTCATTTTGATCTGCTGTCTATAGTATAGTCTTGGTCTCTCTTTACAGCTGTAACCTCCACCCTTCTGCCATTGCTGAAGTACACTCTAAGGCAAAAAAGAAAAAAAAAGAACTTACGTACCACGAAGGAATTATCCGAAATGGATGCAAATCATTGAATGTGATGTACATATACAAACCAATGATTGCAATTTCTGTAAAACTGGATAATTTATTCAAGAAAAAGACCTCCATAAATTGAGCAAGTCAGTAACGCACTGTTCCGCCGCCGGCCCTTTGGTTTTGATTGATGGAGGTGTTGGATGTCCTCCGGAGGGATATCGTGCCAAGTTCTATTCAAATGGTGCGTTATATCGTCAAAATCCCGAGATAGTTGGAAGGTCCTGTCCGTATTTCTCTAAACGTTCCCAATGGGGGAGAGATTCGGCGACCTTGTTTCCCCAGAAGGGGTTTGGCAAGCACGAAGAAATGGAATAGAAGCTCTCACCGTGTGCGGGAGGGCATTAACTTGCTGAAATTTAAGCACTGCATGGCAACAAAACGGGACGTAGAATGTCGTCGACGAACCGCTGTGCTTCAAGGGTGCTGCAGGTGACAACCTAAGGGATTCTGTTATGAAAAGACTGACACCCTAGCGCACCACTACTGGTTATAGAGCCGTAGGGTGGCCGAACGTCAGGTTGGTGTCCCACCGCTGTCCGGGGCATCTCCAGACACGTCTTCGTCCTGGAATCTCATTCACTGTAGTAGAATTGTATTCAGTGACAAGTTCCGCTTCAAACTGAGCCTCAATGATCAGCGAAGATATGCCTGGAGACGTCCAGACCGCAGAGGGATATTAACCTGACTGTCGCCCACCACACTGTCCGACAAATTGGTTCTAATGCCTCTGGGACTTAACATCTGAGGTCATCAGTCCCCTAGACTTAGAACTATTTAAACATAACTAACCTAAGGACATCACACACATCCATGCCCGAGGCATGATTCGAACCTGCGACAATAGCAGCAGCGCGGTTCCGGACTGAAGCACCTAGAAGCGCTCGACCACAGCAGCCGGCTACGGCCCGACAGCCAAAATTGATCGTCTGGGGTGCCATTTCCTTTCATTTTCGCTGTCATATAGAGTTACACTACCGACAAATACTTCCATAAAGAGTTTTTGATACTTAAGTATATATTCGATATTAACAGGCTCTTCTTTTTAAATGATGAGAAAAAAGTGATACCTTATCTCTGACAAAGCTTTGAGCGGGTGAGAATTTGATAATTAGTATAGTTACATGAATTACTCATTAAATTATTTTCCCTGTAAGTAGCTACAATAAGACTCTCTTTCGTCTTCTGGCTGCTTCATTAAGTGCTTCCGTTCATAGATGATGTCCAGATGTCAGTGGAAATTGCTTTTGAGACACACTTCACACCAACGCCTCTCAAAGACTTCAACAACTGAAGTGCAGCCGCAATCGCATTCGAAATTTTTTAGAAGGAATGGCGAGAAACGATATTAAATGAGATCACAAAATCAGTAGCGAGGAAGGCAAACCGAAGACACAACTGTGTTGGGGGAGTCATGAGAAATTGCCGTGCATAGAAGATGCTGGTGCAAACAATTCTGCAGTATAGCTCCAATGCTTGAAGTCCTTATCAAGGTGGCATGACAGCAGACATGGTATTCAGAGACGCGCTGCCAGAATGTTACCAAGCCGTTACAGCTCGTGCCAAAGTCTAATAGATGTGCTCAAGGAACTTGAGTGGTATTCTCGGCGAAAGTCGACGACTTGTCATTCGTGATATCGCTCGTACGTGCCACATTTCTTTTAGGTTCTCTACACCCAGGACATGTTCAGTTACCAGTGACACCATCTTCGTTTTCTCGGACAGCTGTCCTCTAATTGGCAATCTAACTTCATGTGTTTCATGTAACTTTTCACTACAGGTTTGTCTGCTACTAATATTTTCATCTAGATTTATAGAAATGTTTACTCGTCGACAGACACCAAATCGGATCAAATTCACGGTTCAGCCCTCAAGTACAATGAAGAATCACGTCTATTGACTCCCGAAAAAGATAAAAGTGCCGGTTGTGAATAACGGTCAGAGAAAAATCACCAAAGCAGTACTCAAAACGCCAGCGACTGGTCTTCATCACGTTTCCACATTCATAAAACCTGTTTTTGCTAGTTTTTCTAAATTAGGAGCATTGCCATTTCTCAGCCGGCTACAGATGATATTTTACGGAGGGTTATGAATAGCAACGTTGTGGCAACAGCTAGATAATAATCCAGAAAATGTTGATGCCATGATGCGCACGATAAATTATTCTTTAATGAAATTCGCGAGAGCGTGTACGATTATTATGTGACTGGGCTCCGTCTTTGCTTACGTCCAGTGGTATCGCCGTTGATGGTTCAAATGGCTCTGAGCACTATGGGACTTAACATCTGTGGTCATCAGTCCCCTAGAACTTAGAACTACCTAAACCTAACTAACCTAAGGACATCACACACATCCATGCCCGAGGCAGGATTCGAACCTGCGACCGTAGCAGTCGCGCGGTTCCGGACTGAGCGCCTTAACCGCGAGACCACCGCGGCCGGCCAACCGTTGAAGAATACGGAACAAGATATTGGAATATGGGTCTTAAGTAGTAAATACCCTAGGTTTTAACATGGAAGAAGTGAGAAGTTATACAGGGACTGTAAGGAAATACGGAATGGGATCAGCCGGTTGTTGGAGGTGCATTACTTATCAGCACTACATATGTCATTCACGGATAGGATTTATGAATTGACGATTTGTCTGAACTTTAGTTAAATTAGTATCAGCCCGCGGGGGAGTAGAACCTACTGCTTGAATCGGCGAGAAACTAATAAACTACTAGGGCGTGGTGAAAAATATTACCTCTGAATATTTTATGTGAAAACTCGTAAAACCTTTCAAATAAAACACATATATTAACATTCTAATCTTTATTCATCGTACATACCTATTTGTCTGCTGTGGACGAACACACTTCCCTCAGCGAGTAATCAATTTTTTGATACCGTCGTTGTAGAATGTCTGACACCGTTGACGGGGCCACATCACCATCTCTACTTGCACCGCTTCATTACTATCAAAATGACGTCCCTGAAGGTGTTCTTTAAGTTTTGGAAACAGATGAAACTCGGATGGGGCCAAGTCGGGACTGTGTGGTAGGTGATGGATGGCAGTGAACCCAAGGCATCAGTTTATTGCAGATGTCTCAGTGCTCGTGTGTGGGCTGGCATTGTCGTGCTGAAGGAGAGGGTACTCCATGTGTGGACGAAATTTTCGAATTCTAAACCCGATCACAGCACGCTGTTTCTCACGTACTGACATAGCCGGTTTACCCACCGCCATGTTACATGCTATAATTCGGAGCCATCTAGCGGCAGAGACAGACATGAAAAATAAAGATGTAGAATCTTTGTTTTCTTAGAAAGGTTTAAGGGCTTTCATTTATAAAATTCGGAGGCACTACTTTCAGCACGCCCTCGTTGTCGTGACAGCCCTTTCATTCGCGCCAGTGAACTGGAAACCTAACAAACTCAGTCTACAGAACAACGCGAATTTATGTGAGAATTATTTACTAAGAGGAAATATCAGCTTCTTTTAAGAGTAGGATTATACATAATGAGCAGAATGCTGTTTCCTTGCTGAACGTATTGCTACCTGTATGTCAGTATTTAGAGGATCCGGTTAGAGAAGCCTTTACTTCCTCCGTACATATTTACGTATTAATTATATTCTTGTAACCTCAAGCACGTTGAGTTCAACAGACTATTTCGGTAAATGATTACAGTTAGTAAGTGCCCCCTCCTCCCCCCCCCCCCCCCCTCCGCCTTGGATTTTTCATGGTTGATGTGCGATGTATGTACATAGTATGCACTAAGATACTCCTCGGAGATTTGTCTTTTATGTTATATAGGGTTTTCGGGTTTCCTTTACAATTTTTTATTTTGTAGAGAAGTGCATCAAACGTGGAGTGAATCTGGACTAAAACGGCGGATTCACAGGAAAATTAGAAATGGCTGTACCATTTACGAAGCGGGACTCACTTGACGGCGTAATGTCGTGTATTAAATATGGAGCAAATGTTTTCAACTTCGAACATATATTTCATATTCACATGAGTTGGCTTAGCTAGCTTGAGAACAAATCTTTTCTTCCAACCAACGTAGACCTCTGAGTATGACTCTGCTCTTTAGTATTGTTACGCTAATCCGGTAAAACTATAGAAGGTCCATCTTATTCTTCGGAATCACATTCTCATGAATTATTGATTAGCATCTAATTTTGCCTGGTATCCAATGTGTTGCGTCAAGTCTCCGCACGTCCCGAAGAATGCTTTCCATGTGACCTACTAGAGCATACAAGTGCAATGAAGTCGTCAAAGCTCTCGCTTTTCGGCGGCACAACTAAAGACCTGTAAATTCAGATACACCCTCCGAAATTTCACGCGAGTTACCAAGTGGAAACGTCCACTGTTCACATTATTATTGTGAACAGCAAATGCCAAGATAGTAATCGACACAACTACTATTCAGGCACATTAACAAATTAGAGGCCACGCAGAGTAAAAACCCCAAGCGCACTGCGCTAACAACCATTATCATCAAACGCTGCAAACGATTTATGCTGCAGTTCACTGTCCAGAGAGGGAATGATCCGTCTAGAAGCTAAAAAACTGCTTCCATCTTGCCCAGAAGCCATTCATCAGAAGAACGAATAATGAAAATTTTTCACAAGGGGATCGCGCTTACTCGTCATCACCGAACCTGTCAAAATTTATGGTATATCCATGGATTAGCCAGAAATGAAAGTGGTAGAAGTGGGAGACCCAGATTGCCAAGCGTTTATTAAAAAAAAAGTAGTATTTTTGGCACGGGTCGGGCGGAACATGAGCCATCTATGCTAACATAGTTCGCAAACAGCAGCTGGCGCATAGAAAAGGATACAAAACGATGATCTATCATGAGGTCGAGTCCCCATTTATGAATTTTTTAGTTTCAGTTTTTACGTCACTTGTTTAAATAAACAGAAGTAATGCTCAGTATAATGTATTTATTAATGTTTTCTTAACAGGCATGCACAGAAAAGGTAAAAGAAAATTTGGCATTGCAAATAGATTTTCGGGAAGTGTATGTAACCAGTTCGTGAGAACTTGGTATATAAAATTAGATTTTATTATTTTATAGCTGACGATTTACACGTGATGGGGTGATAGGGTAAAACAGGGGAACGTATAGATCGCGTGCAGCTACCGAGGGCTGCTCAGAGATCAAAACAGATCAAAATGAAACTGACCAAAGTCCTGTAAGCCGTAATTACGAGTACAGTTGTAGTCTGACATGGGTTATTCGTGGTAACGATCTATGTTCCTCTGTGGGCGCTCACGCTGCTGAAAGATGGTCGGGTCTTTTATAAGCATTTTATGTAGTGGGCAAAATACATTGTGCGCGTCGCGATCTGTGAGCTCTAGAGATGGGACGTATGCAGAGACGTAACACAGCAGGGGCAAGGCGCGGCGTAGTGTGCGCGCTAGCACTCGCTGGACGTGGGCGTTTGTGCCTTGGTGACGCCCCTCGAAGGTGTCATGAACACTTCACGGGAAACAGACGTACTATAATGCAAACGCTCAAGACAAATGAACATTGTAAAAGACGAGTTGATGTATTTGAATTTATGAATTACAAATATTAGGATCTGTTTTAACAATTGATGTACACAGTTGGAAAAAAAATACAAAAGATTATCGTTGAAGACGTGTTCGTCATTCAATAGCTGGAAGTAGTGACACTGTCTTACAGCGTCACCTTGCCAGGAGACGAAAACAAGAGGAATAAGTTCGCAAACGGCAGTAGTAAGGAATACTCGCACCAAGAGAACAAAACAAAAAAGCGACTGAATAGTGAAAGGTACACACACACACACACACACACACACACACACACACACACACACACACACACACACAAAGATAGGGATATACGGCACAGTCCTTTCTTGGAAAGTTATCTGCATAGTCCTCATGGATGCAAATACAAGCGTCTCTTGGAAATTACTTGCAAATCTAAATTTTATTTTTCCTTTCTTTTTCATGTCTTTTATGAATATGTTAATAAATGCAATACAGTGATCACTATTTCGGTTTATTTGCGGCAAAAGCGACGTAAAACGTAAATACTGAAAAGAAAAAAAAAAAGTTTCCACATAGGGAGTGGATCCCACCACCCTCTTATTACCGTTCTGTACTGTTTCCGCTGCGACAACCGCTGCCTGGAAACCACAGTAAGACAGACGACTCTTGCTTTGACCCACCCGCGCCATATATGCTATTGTTTTCTAAACGCTTGGCCGTCTGGAGTTACCAGTTCTGTCTCTTTCATATATTGCCGAGTATAACAAATTTGAACGAATTCGGTGATGACTAGTAAGGGCGGTTGCCTTGTAGGATATTGGGAAAATAGACATTTCCGTTTATCTGTGGAATGGTGGAAGAAGGACTTACGAAGTGACGAGTCTCGCAATTCGTTTTGTACACCAGGTGGAAGTGAGTGCACCAGTGGATCTCTTCTGAACGGTACATACTAAAGAGTCGAGATGGCGGTGAAATTCCGTGGACGTCGTCGGAGTGTCTGTAGCTCCCATTTTCCTTTGGGTTCCGAGTTCTCCATGTCCTCTACGAGGAAATGAAGTTTTTAGATGCTAGCAACTTCAGACAGGAAGGTAACTTTTTAGACTCTTCCATTTTCTGGATCAGTATGACAAGCCATCAGAACTAATCGTGTCACTGTTTTTAGAAACTCTGATGGATTTGCTGAAATGACATGCTCAAAGACCCGACGTAATGGTTCAAATGGCTCCGAGCACTATAGGACTTAACTTCTGAGGTCATCAGTCCCCTAGAACTTAGAACTACTTAAACCTAACTAACCTAAGGACATCACACACATCCATGCCCGAGGCAGGATTCGAACCTGCGACCGTAGCGGTCGCGCGGTTCCAGACTGTAGCGCCTAGAACCGCTCGGCCACCCCGGACGGCCCGACATAATGCCTATGAAACGTCTTTGTAATTACTTGTAGCGTAACAAAGGTACCCACAGTCATTGCTCTTATTGCCTATACTAGGTGATCACTGTACAATTGAGACCGTTGATGTATTTATCTCCGAGGTCTCTACTCTAGCCCATCCTGCCCGTGCCTCTTCCTCCCTGTATAACTACTGCGAACTACATCTAAATTATCTGTTCCTTATTGCTAGTGATGTATCCTAGTCGTTGAGTCGTAATCTATAGCTCATTGCTCCCCAATTGTATTAAGTACCACTTTATTAGTCACTCGATCTACTCTTCCGCAGCCTCAACGTTTCTATAGATTCTGTTCCATTCTATATATCTTCTTCAGAATAGCTTTTCTTGCTTTTGCCGCTCTGCATGCTATACCATCTTTACTTCTGCTATCGTCAATTATTTTTTTGCCCAAACAGCAGAACTTGTTTACTACTTTTAGCCCCTCATTTCCTAATTTGATTCGCTCAGCCCCATCAGGTTTAATTCAGCTACACTTCATTGCTCTTGTTATACTTTCCTTTTGATATAGCCACAACATTATTTATGACTTCAGTATACCTCGTTGTCTAACAGAGAATAAACATGCTTCAGAAAAGCCAGAAGTATTACGATTTGCAGTCGGTAATAACTTACCGGAAAAGTTTGTCCTTGGGACAAATACTGCAGAACCAGTAACAGAAAGGTGCCGGAAACAGCATGCGCTCCACGGCTAGTGTTTATGAAGCAAATAATATAAATCCATATATATTATAGAAATCTATATTCAGTGTGTGTGTGTGTGTGTGTGTGTGTGTGTGTGTGTGTGTGTGTGTGTGTGTGTTTCCACATCTCCTCCTAAACCACTGGGCCGATTTCAACCAAACTTAGTAAATTTTGGAAATTTGTGGTAAGGTGTTATGGAACCAAACTGTTGAGGTCATCGGTCCCTAAGCTTACACACTACTTAATCTAACTTAAACTAACTTACGCTAAGGACAACACACACACCCATGCCCGAGGAAGGACTCGAACCTCCGACGGGGGGAGCCGTGCGAACCGTGACAAGCTGCCTAAGACCGCTCGGCTATCCAGCGCTTCTTAGACTTAGTACACATACGCCTTACTGTCAGGCGACAGTGAGTGTGGGGTTGGAACCACCTATCTATCAAAGCAGAGGACGTGAGGATCAAAAAGATGCTTAGCCCGCAACACGTGAATTACCAAAACTTACTCATCCAGAGTTTGGGAAGAGAGCACTTAGCTACTTACAACAAACTTCAGACATAAATTCAAACCTTTAAGAATTCTTTTCTCGCTGACAACCCCTACAAAACTAGGAAAATGTTAACCAGTTACTACTTTTCCACTACTCATTTATTAGAAGTGCCGCATGAGGCACGGCGTTATAATTTATTACTTCTTTACTACTAATATGTATTCGCAACACATTTTACAGACAGTATACACATGTTGTTGTTGTTGTGGTCTTCAGTCCTGAGACTGGTTTGATGCAGCTCTCCATGCTACTCTATCCTGTGCAAGCTTTTTCATCTCCCAGTACCTACTGCAACCTACATCCTTCTGAATCTGCTTAGTGTATTCATCTCTTGGTCTCCCTCTACGATTTTTACCCTCCACGCTGCCCTCCAATACTAAATTGGTGATCCCTTGATGCCTCAGAACATGTCCTACCAACCGATCCCTTCCTCTGGTCAAGTTGTGCCACAAACTTCTCTTCTCCCCAATCCTATTCAATACTTCCTCATTAGTTATGTGATCTACCCATCTAATCTTCAGCATTCTTCTGTAGCACCACATTTCGAAAGCTTCTATTCTCTTCTTGTCCAAACTATTTATCGTCCATGTTTCACTTCCATACATGGCTACACTCCATACGAATACTTTCAGAAATGACTTCCTGACACTTAAATCTATACTGGATGTTAACAAATTTCTCTTCTTCAGAAACGCTTTCCTTGCCATTGCCAGCCTACATTTTATATCCTCTCTACTTCGACCATCATCAGTTATTTTGCTCCCCAAATAGCAAAACTCCTTTACTACTTTAAGTGTCTCATTTCCTAATCTAATTCCCTCAGCATCACCCGAATTAATTAGACTACATTCCATTATCCTTGTTTTGCTTTTGTTGATGTTCATCTTATATCCTCCTTTCAAGACACTGTCCATTCCATTCAACTGCTCTTCCAAGTCCTTTGCTGTCTCTGACAGAATTACAATGTCATCGGCGAACCTCAAAGTTTTTATTTCTTCTCCATGAATTTTAATACCTACTCCGAATTTTTCTTTTGTTTCCTTTACTGCTTGCTCAATATACAGATTGAACAACATCGGGGAGAGGCTACAATCCTGTCTTACTCCCTTCCCAACCACTGCTTCCCTTTCATGTCCCTCGACTCTTATAACTGCCATCCGGTTTCTGCACAAATTGTAAATAGCCTTTCGCTCCCTGTATTTTACCCCTGCCACCTTTAGAATTTGAAAGAGAGTATTCCAGTCAACATTGTCAAAAGCTTTCTCTAAGTTTACAAATGCTAGAAACGTAGGTTTGCCTTTCCTTAATCTTTCTTCTAAGATAAGTCGTAAGGTCAGTATTGCCTCACGTGTTCCAGTGTTTCTACGGAATCCAAACTGATCTTCCCCGAGGTTGGCTTCTACTAGTTTTTCCATTCGTCTGTAAAGAATTCGTGTTAGTATTTTGCAGCTGTGACTTATTAAGCTGATAGTTCGGTAATTTTCACATCTGTCAACACCTGCTTTCTTTGGGATTGGAATTATTATATTCTTCTTGAAGTCTGAGGGTATTTCGCCTGTTTCATACATCTTGCTCACCATATGGTAGAGTTTTGTCAGGACTGGCTCTCCCACGGCCGTCAGTAGTTCCAATGGAATATTGTCTACTCCGGGAGCCTTGTTTCGACTCAGGTCTTTCAGTGCTCTGTCAAACTCTTTACGCAGTATCATATCTCCCATTTCATCTTCATCTACATCCTCTTCCATTTCCATAATATTGTCCTCAAGTACATCGCCCTTGTATAGACCCTCTATATACTCCTTCCACCTTTCTGCTTTCCCTTCTTTGCTTAGAACTGGGTTTCCATCTGAGCTCTTGATATTCATACAAGTCGTTCTCTTATCTCCAAAGGTCTCTTTAATTTTCCTGTAGGCGGTATCTATCTTACCCCTAGTGAGATAGGCCTCTACATCCTTTCATTTGTCCTCTAGCCATCCCTGCTTAGCCATTTTGCACTTCCTGTCGATCTCATTTTTGAGACGTTTGTATTCCTTTTTTGCCTGTTTCACTTACTGCACTTTTATATTTTCTCCTTTCATCAATTAAATTCAATATTTCTTCTGTTACCCAAGGATTTCTACTAGCCCTCGTCTTTCTACCTACTTGATCCTCTGCTGCCTTCACTACTTCATCCCTCAAAGCTACCCATTCTTCTTCTACTGTATTTATTTCCCCCATTCCTGTCAATTCCTCCCTTATGCTCTCCCTGAATCTCTGTACAACCTCTGGTTCTTTTAGTTTATCCAGGTCCCATCTCCTTAAATTCCCACCTTTCTGCAGTTTCTTCAGTTTTAATCTACAGGTCATAACCAATAGATTGTGGTCAGAGTCCACATCTGCCCCTGGAAATGTCCTACAATTTAAAACCTGGTTCCTAAATCTCTGTCTTACCATTATACAATCTATCTGGTACCTTTTAGTATCTCCAGGGTTCTTCCATGTATACAACCTTCTTTCATGATTCTTAAACCAAGTGTTAGTTATGATTATGTTGTGCTCTGTGCAAAATTCGACCAGGCGGCTTCCTCTTTCATTTCTGTCCCCCAATCCATATTCACCTACTATGTTTCCTTCTCTCCCTTTTCCTACACTCGAATTCCAGTCACCCATGACTATTAAATTTTCGTCTCCCTTCACCATCTGAATAATTTCTTTTATTTCATCATACATTTCTTCAATTTCTTCGTCATCTGCAGAGCTAGTTGGCATATAAACTTGTACTACTGTAGTAGGCGTGGGCTTCGTATCTATCTTGGCCACAATAATGCGTTCACTATGCTGTTTGTAGTAGCTTACCCGCATTCCTATTTTCCTATTCATTATTAAACCTACTCCTGCATTACCCCTATTTGATTTTGTGTTTATAACCCTGTAGTCACCTGACCAGAAGTCTTGTTCCTCCTGCCACCGAACTTCACTACATATGTCACTGAATGTAGGTGCAAAATTTTACGACACGTGGTTCAGGAGATATGACATCATGAGCAATAGCATGGGAGAAAAACTGACGCATCATGCATGACGTTGAAATTTATTACTTCTTTGCTACTTACTCTACTAGGAATAAATTTCGCAGACAGTATCCACGTACGCCGCTGCATATACCTACATATCATTGTACGACATACGGTTCATGAGGTATAACGTCATAAAGGGTGAAATGCGTGAAGCATCGTGCATGAAATTGAAATTTACTACTTCATTGCTGCTAGCTCCATTCGCAAGACATTTTGCAGACAGCATCGTCATGTGCTGCTGAACGTATCTCCGAACTTATATCACTGTACGACACGTAGTTCAAGAGATATTACGTTACAAACATTAAGCACACGGCCAAACGCTCTATGATACGGGCGTCGGCGCACAGCTATAAATAAATACCTGAGCAACGCCGGGTTTCTCCGCTAGTACTATTATATAAAACGCAGGTTTGTTTTCTTTTCTGTTGAATAATCATACAACAAACCCAAATATTTTCTTTTCCTGTGAATAATTACACAACAAACCCAAGAAATAACATTCAGTTCCGTGTCAAGGCTAGTTGTTGAAGGACAGAAAATTTTATTTTTCCTGTTGAATCTAGACAAATTTCGCGGTTTTATTTAGTTACAGAACGTTGATGGAAATGAAATTGTATCTGTTTTCAACAATAACGGCTGAAAATTTGTCGGGCGCGCAGGATAACTGAAGGGTTTATCGTGAGCGTAAAAGGATACAGGTTCAAGACGACGACTCCACGTAACTTCCTTGTATGTTTTGCTCTATTTATATTTTCATCTTTATTTTGATTAATGGAAATTAAATTGTATCTGCCGAACTCATACTAAATCTGAAACGTTGAGTAAAATGAAAATTTTAAACTTAAAGTATTCGAACATCTCACTGTACTCAGTTTCCGACGAGAACGACACAGCAGAGCCTAATTATAGGAAATAATTTTGTATTTTGAATAAGATCTAAGATTAGCTTGAGCACCACGTCTGATAAGACAAACACACGTTATTAGTTCTACTTGTGTAGTTCTATTAGTAAAAAAAAAAAAAAAAAGAATGAGTGCTATACTGAGAAGTGCGTCATATCAAAATAATCGTTGATCTGCAAAGCTGAGAGACGGCTCCAGCTCCAAGAAAATCGATTTTTATTAGATGCCTTTAACACACACACACACACACACACACACACACACACACACACGATTTAGATACCAGAACTCACTGCAGTTGCCATGGTTCTTACATAACGTATGTTGATTGCAAGTCGGCACTGTCCCCTCTCGCGATAATATCTATTACTCTCTTATTTCTCGAAGCACACTTAATCTCCAAAGCGACAATTTATCGCTGATGCCATAGCATGGCAATGGAAAGCGTCACCGAAGAAGATGTCGGTCACCTAGAACTCCCCCCGTTGTTCCGAAACAAATGCGCGCGTTCGTAATGGAGTCCTTTTACGCGCTAACCCAGTTTTAGCTGACACTCGTTTGAATGCTGCTTGAAGTTAATGCAGCGACTGGTATCAGATGAGCCACTTGCCGATGCTGGGAGGGCGAACGCCGCACCAACGAGCACGCATATTTTGAGATTTATCACGACGTGTCATACATAGGCAAACGTTGCAGCAGCAGCCCGTGTTTAACTTACACGCAACGCTGCTCTGCTGCTAAAGCTAAGGCCGAGTTCACACTTTGGGGCCAACTTTGGCGCCAACGTGTGGATCGATGAAACAGCAATGGAACATATGTTGGCAAGACTCCGCTACTTGTCGGTATTGCGACCAAACATCAAAGGCCGTTGTGCCAATATCGATACGCCGACTACACATTTGTACAAACGTTGTTTTTTTTTCTCTCTCTCTCTGCCTTTTAGAAACCGAGTTTGCTTGCTTATTCGTTCGTCCGTTTGTTCGTTCGTTCGTTCGCTCGTTCATCGTCACCGCATTTATCTCCATGTTGAGTTTTTCGAAATATCTCAGGAAAGTGGAGCAATATTATTCACTCGCAAAATCGCAAATGCACCGGCCGCAATCTGTGGATCAGACATGTTTATGTGCATGAATTCAAGTGAATGTTGGTTCCAATGTTTGGACGCTATCCCATAAATATTCGCCAAATTTGGCGCCAACGTTGGCATCATGTGTGGACGAAGGGTAAGAATTCAGCAATTCGCCTACGTGTTATTGCTATAACATTTCATAGAGGCTGGGATCGGAAAACGATTTCAATTTTTTCCACTTATTACGCCAATATATAAAATACGTGTGCGCGCGACTTGAGAAAATAAAAGACTATGTTAATTTGCAGGGTAATTCTCTCGTGTAAATATAAGCGAAAGAGTGCCCTATACCTTGTAGGAAAACAGAGAAAAACTATTTTTTCTGAACTATTGGCAACCTAAGTTATATTCAAATATGTTCATTCAAATGGCTCTGAGCACTATGGGACTTAACTTCTGAGGTCATCAGTCCCTTAGAACTTAGAACTACTTAAACCTAACTAACCTAAGGACATGACACACATCCATGCCCGAGGCAGGATTCGAACCTGCGACCGTAGCCGTCACGCGGTTCCAAACTGAAGCGCTGAGAACCGCACGGCCACACCGGCCGGCAAAATATGTTCATATGTTCTATGAAGCGACATCACAGTGTTATTTTGACAACTGTCGTTATGATTTTTAATCCATTGTTATAGCCTGCTTATACGTAGCATTTACAGACAATATAGGCCTACATCTCGCGTCTGTCGAAAAGTCGGCTTAGCACGTTAATGTGCTACATCACTGATTACACTGTTACGTGCTGTCATAATAGCCAGCAGCAACCGAGTAAAGTATTTGATTTTTATCTCACTTTTCCAAACCAGATCCAATAAACAAGTCATAGTTGATAGTTCATCAAGCTATGAGGATTCACCTGGGCACCGTACAGATGGAATTTGAGCAACAATAACAAAAATAAATATCTCAGTTCGGATTTGTACGTAATATACATCACGAGCCACAGAAATAAACACGTTAGTGTTAATTGGATAAAAAGTAGAATTACATCTCTCTTATGGCACTGTCGTCTATGTCAGCAAACAGCACCTACATAGTAGATCAGGGCAGAAATGCGTCATGTTGCACAACAGTAAAGAACTGTTTCCATGATAATCATGAGTCTCTGAATTAACTACTGAAGTTATACCAGACGGAATAGCAAGTACTACCATCATCATTAACCATTGCCATACACCAAATAACTTCTAAATAACAATAGTCATACGCTCAATGAAATGCGGGAAAGAATGCGTTCGATATCGCAGAGAGAAAGGAAGGGAAGCGTGTGACGTACTTTAAAGTTAAACTCAGAGAAGCAATAGATTACGCAAATGCAATAAAGAAAATTTCATGGTTAGCCTGATTTAACGTAATCGAAAGTAATAGCTCGTTTCTCATCAGACTCCTTCCTTTATGAAGTTGCAATGTGCCACTAGTAATTGCTGAATCACTGGCGCAGAAATCTACCATAGTATATAGATTTGTGTTATGGGAACACACACATACATTTTTTTTTAAGTTATGAGATATGTCTCGTCGCTAGGTAACTAGACCAGTTGTACACAAGGATACTTGAAAAGGCTCTACATCCTTACTTGATATTTTTCGACCATCACTGTTGGTTAAAATTAATGAATACTATTCACTGACAATACCATACACTTTTAACAAAGTATAATCTCTATTAACGCAATGTGCTTGGAGCCATAAACGTCATACGTTTGCTAGCATAGGAAAAACTGCTATAACATGAGACTGCAATTTTTGTAATAATGCTTCATTAGGGACTTAGGTTGCAAAATTTCAGTTTTTTATATTGATGAACGTCGCAATATAAAAAAATTATGAATAAGACCAACAAATCGTTGAACTGAGACTAGTTAAAAATACTTTTTATTTGAGCCCAAAACTGTTTCTCAAAGGAATGCTTTGAAATATTGCAAAGAATGACCAGATGTCAGTGTACTAAATATAAATGTTCTCTCAACATAACTGACTCACCAAGAAATAAGAAGACTGAAACCATTTTAACTTTCGCAGCTCCAAAGAAAGATAAACATAAAAGTTCTGCGGTCGAGTCCTGCATAAAGAAATAGCTCAACTGATACTCTCCATTCCGAGAACGCACAGGGACAATCGTAAAATAAAATCAGATGGATACTAGTCCTTGTGAGTGGTGTCACAATAGGTCTGCTACAGCTGTAGAGTTAGAATAATCAAACGGCGTAAAATTTGTTTTAATTAATAGTGACCGTACTGGGTGAAATTGTTAATGTTCAGGGATATGACAGAATCGATCATTCTAAGCAAAAAAGTCAAGTAAACATGGATTCTAAAACGCAAACTACAGCTAAGAGTACTTCTCCATCTGATACTGTGAAGTAAATCTCTTTGCTTTCCATATTTTAGGAGAAGATATTATGGATAAAAACAAAAAGAAACTGTTTGGTAAACATGGGTTCTAAAATGCATACCATAAGAGTTATGAACACATGTTCAGTAGCCGAGAGGTGTTTCACAATAGCGTAGATGAATAAGTACTCACAGCTCATAAGGTATGCATTGCGGAACCTATGTTTACTAGACTTTTTGCTTCGAGAGATCGTTCCTGTGATACCCCTGAATCTTTAACATTTGTTCTGGAACACCCCGCATTAGCAGTCAACAATAATTTGATACAGTTTCGTAGAAACACACACACACACACACACACACACACACACACACACACACACACACACACACACACACACAACGATGTCATAAACGGTAAAATGAAACGTGTTAGAAACTAAGCGCTATGTGCGGGATTCGTGTAAACCGTGAACAGTTCTACGGAGACAACGCTTGGAAATTGGGAAAGTTTTCCTTTTGTAAATCAAAACGCCTTTTTCGTCCTGCAGTACAATCTTTCCTTTTCACACTCACTTATCTTTTTATATTAAAGGTGTCTTCAGTGAATTTAATTTAATTATATTTTTTGTGTTATTATGTACTGCCAAAATTTGCGTTTCCTGTCATCTTGTCACAGATTACAATGTGTGGAAGAGCAGGTTTTTGCAGGACACATAAGAAACTTTTTTTTTTTAAATCCATAGATGAACCTTTAATATAAAATAAGAAATGAGTCTCAAACGTAAATATTATACTGCAACAAGTATAAAGTGTTTGAACTTCAATAAGGAATATCACATCGGAAATGGCCTTGTCAGCAAACTTGTTGAGAAAGTTTGTTTTTGATTCTTAGTGACGAACGACTATTTTATTTGACTTCAAATTTTTTTCTTATATAAACATCTGAGTAGAATTAACTGTAACAAGGCACATATGCACGCGCGCACCCACTCACGCACGAACGCACGCACGTGCGCACACAAACACACACGCACACGATGAATATCTGTCTTCTTGTCGTAGTGTCATGTTAATCAGATAAATTTATCTTGTAGGACTAACAATCCAAAAGTCAGAGGTTCAAACCTCGGAGACCCAACTATTTTTATCTGTTACTTATCTAGCAACATTTTTTAATCTGAAAAATGTCAAGTTGTACAGTGTTTCGGAATTTACGTCAAATATTGTAGGTGCCCCTATCAGTGGCTGGGTAATAATAGGTCAAAAGTCGAGGGAAGGCAACGGCATATTACGTGCAGTAGGACTACGCCTGGCAAAGCACAGTGGTGGTTAAACCAACCTTGTGGTAGCTTTAGCCTACTTTTACTAACAACGTCGTGTGTATGAAACGCTTCAGTTAAGACCTGTTACGCAGTGACAGTAGCTACACGGTACACTTTTAATATGTGGAGGCAGCAGGTATTGGTGGCGACTGAATACTGTATGATATGTACGACGGCGAAAAGTTTGCTGCTACACAGAATATTAAACATAAAAGTTGTTTTCGTTTTGTAAATAGAAACCGCCTTTTTCTTGCTGCAGCGTATTTTATTTCTTTCAGACCCGTTTCGCCTTTTACTTTTGGACGTCTTCAGTGGAATCTAGAATGACAGTTTTGTTTTTACATGCGATATGTAGATTATAAAAGAGTTCGCGTCTTGTTTTTTTAACGTAAATAAGCGATTACTTAAAGGTATTCGACTTTTTGGCCAACCAAAAACTCGAATTACTTATTTACGTAAAAAACAAAAAGTTAACTGTTTTATAATCTACAAATATCGCATATAGAAACAAAACTGTGTTATTCTAGATTCCTTTGAAGATGCCTTAAAGTAAAAGGCGAAAGGGCTCTGGAACGAAGAAAATACATTGCAGCAAGAAAGAGGCGGTTTTTGTTTACCGAACAAAAATTTCTGAGCTTGCTGCGGACGATGGCCATGCAAGTTAATTTATTATAAAAATTGTGTAATAGAAGCGCGTACAAAATTCCTTGATAGTCAACTTAAATGCTGAGATTGCATGAAAGTCTTAAAATAAAACTATTTGGAAACTAAGCCTTATTAAGAACGTCTCTACAAACCTGCAATAGATAGGGGAGATGAAAGAGACTTTGGGAAAGCTTATTTTGGTTGGTATTGATGGATACGTATCTTGCTTGACTTTGGTTTTACTATGTACACAGTCCACTAGTTTTGGACTGGATTACATAACAACGTCAACACAATCTCTGGCCTTCTCTCGTAGTGTCGTATTACATATGGTACCTCATATACCTTGCGCGACAAGTACGTCGTAAATCGTAAAAACTTTTTATAAACCAAGCGATATGTGCGGAATCCGTATACACTTGCAGCAAGTCTACGGGGAGGATGATTGAAATACTGGAAAGTGTATTTTGATGGTTAGTTGCAAACGCGTTTTCCATCTGACATGAGTTTCTCTGTGTAATCAATTAACCAGAATTACACAGAAGTACGTAACAACACATTTGTATTGTGTAACAACGATATCATAACTTTATTTCGTCCATATTGGACTGTGATTTGGAAATTACGACTGTTTATGTTATATAAAAAAATTAAAAATTACCTGTCTTTCATTTCCCTGCACGACGCGTTTCGAAGGCTTACATGTTGATAAAATACATGATACTGAATGGTTCGTATATGTGTTGATGTACTGTTATGGTATTTAATTCACATGACCGTTTTCGAAATTATCGCCTTTAGACGTGTTTGTAGTTGTATCCAACTGAACAGAAACGTTGACGTACATACAGTGATTCAAAACGTAACTTGTGGAAGATCAGTAGTGCTGCTGTAAGCGTAAACACGCCATTTCTTACGAGCACGCAATACGAAGGCCAATCACACAATAGCCGAAGATTCATGCCTGCCCAACTAAGCGAGCTAGGAAGATCGAAAAAATTTGTAGCTCACTTTAAGTACTTGAGTGTTTCAGTTCAATTGGACTGCAAGTACGTCAGAAGATAAAATTCTGTAATTTTAAAATCGATCAGGTGAATTAAATACCATCAACGAAACAGGCGAATGGATTATCCAGTACATTAATGGAAAACAGCTGAACCATAGCAAGGTTCTCTGCACGAAGAATCATACCAAAACAAGTGTAAGTGTATACGACGAAGTGCAATGTGTTTTTTGCTGGGACGTTTTCGAAATGAAGCGAAATTCTTCTCATTACAATCAGCAAAAAAAAAGGGGGGGGAGAGAAAGGAAGACTTGTGTAAAGCTTTGGTGCACCTGGAAAAAGAGGGTTTAAGCTGGCGAAACGCGTCGCGGAAGAAAGTAAAAGTGGCAGTTGTTTGGATTTCTCTTCCATAACAATATCGTGTGTATGACTTGCTTCAGGCAAAGCTGCTTACGCGATGACAGCAGATGTAGAGCACAGTACGCCCCTAAAGGGCGGAGACAGCGAGATAGAGAGGCGCGCGCCGCCCACCAGTCGCCGGCGTGCCTACCTGTTGTGCTGCGGCGTGGAGCGCGCGCGGCGTGGGTCCGCTCGGCGGTGCGGCCGTGGCAGCACTGTGGCGCGCCGGGGTGCGGGCGGCCCGCCTCCCTCCCCCACCACCCGCCGGCCGGCGCTGCTGTCGCCGCCGTCTCTGCCCACTCCACCCCCCGCGGCTGCCCCTGCCGGCCACGGCACGCTGCGCCGCAGCACACGACACGCCGCCGCCAAAACAAATCCCCAGCCGCGACCGCGGCCGGCGCCTCTTCGACCGCCCGTCGCAGCTTTTGCCATGTCGGGCTGCTGCGGTCGCCTCTTGTCTTGACGCGTAGTGCTGGTGTCGCTGGCCACATCACCTGTCTGGAAAGAACAGGGTCAGCACAGGTCACACACGTGAAGCCAAAACACCGTCCACTGAGAACGGAATTTTTCGCGACGACACTCTTTTGTAAAATACTGAGTACCTGACGTTGTCTTCTTCTTCTTTCTTCTTCTTCTTCTTCTTCTTTATCGTCACCTTGTCCCACGTCACGTAGGGTCGCCGTTACTCTTCTGGGTCCTTCTCCTCGATAGTACTCTATCCATTGCCTCTTCCTTCTTCCATCCTTTCTCCCTTAGGTCCCCGGATCCTTCCACCTCATCTTCGCGGTCTTCCTCTCCTTCTCGCTCCTTCAATCTTCAACTCTGTTTCCGATATACTCTTCCCTTTTTCTCTGTAAGTGTCCGTACCACGTTAGTCTACTCTCTTGTATCTTTTTCCCCGTGGGTCCCACTTTCATAGCTCCTCTAACAAATACATTTCTAATCCTGTCCTTCCTTGTTAACCCACACATCCTCCTCAGCATCCTCATTTCCCCCACTTCCATCTTCCTTTCCTGGGCTACTGTGCTTGACCATGTCTCTGCTGCCCTGTATATCAAGCAGGCCTTACCACCGACTTGTACACTTTCCCTTTTAACCCAATCCTCACCTCCTTGTCACACAACACTCCATTCATTTTCCTCCAGTTGTTCCAACTGCAATTTATTCGGTGTTGTATCTCGCTTTCTATTCCTTCACCCCTCTGTATGTACGACCACAGGTATTTAAATTTGCAGACCGATTTCAGCTCCTCATCCTGGATCTTGCAAGACCTCATCTGCACATCCTTCAGTGCTAAATATTCTGACTTTGTCCTGCTAATTTTCATCCCTCCTTTTTCTGGTGCCTAACGTTGTCCAGGTGTGTAATTCTTCCAGTTCTATTGCCACATCTCGCCCTTCCCCTCTCTGTCCGCCTCCTTCCCCCTCCTCTCCATGCCCTACCTCTCTTTCCATCTCCTGCTGCCCCTCTGTCTGTCCATCTGCTACTTACCCTATCGCTCTCCATCTGCTCCTCCCCATTCTCTCCACCTGCTCTTTCCCTCTCTGGCCATCTCCTGCTCCCCTTTCTTCATCTTCTCCTCCTCCCCTCCATTTCCTCCTCCCCTCTCCCTCTGACCATCTTATCCTCCCCCCCCCCCTCTCTCTCTCTCTCTCTCTCACCTCTTTCCTTTCTCTGTCCATCTCCTCTTCGTTTTTCTGTCCATTCTCACCTCCCTTGTCTGTGTCCCTCCTCCTCCTTTCTCTGTCCATTCCCTCCTCTTCCGCTGGCCGGAGTGGCCGAGCGGTTCTAGGCGCTACAGTCTGGAACCGAGCGACCGCTACAGTCGCAGGTTCGAATCCTGCCTCGGCATGGATGTGTGTGATGTCCTTAGGTTAGTTAGGTTTAATTAGTTCTACGTTCTAGGCGACTGATGACCTCAGAAGTTAAGTCGCATAGTGCTCAGAGCCATTTGAACCATTTTGAACCTCCCCTCTCTGTCCAGTTGCTCCTCCCCTCTGTTCTCTACATCTACATCTACTTCTACATCAGTACTCTAAAAGCCACTGTAAAGTGCATGGTGGATGGTAACCATACCACTACCAGACGTTTCCTTTGTCCCACTCGCAGACAGAGCGTGGGGAAGTGACTATACGCCTCGTGGTCCTTACACGAATTTTATGATACTGGCAGTAGAATCTTTCTGCAGTCAGCTTCAAATGCCAGTCCTCTCATTAGTGTTTCTCGAAAAGAACGCCGCCTTCCTTCCAGGGGTTCCCTAAACATCTACATAACACTTGCGCGTTGTTCAAAGCTACCAGTAACAAATCTACAGGCTTGCCTCTGAAGCGCTTCAATGTCCTCCTTTAATCAGATCTGGTGCGAATACCAAACAATCTAGCAGTACTCAAGAATAGGTATCACTAGCGTCCTGTATGTGGTCTCCTTTATAGATGAACCACAGTTCCTTAAAATTCTCCCAATAAACTCAAGTCGACCATAAGCTTTCCCTATCTCAATCCTCAAATGCTCGTTCCATTTCATACTGATTTGCAACGTTACAGCTGTATGTTTGAAAGATGTAACTGTGTCAAGCATGACAGTACTAATGTTGGATCTGAACATCTCCTCCCCCCTGCTCTCTCTGTTCGTCGCCTCGTCTTTCCTTTCTCTGTCCATCTCCTCCCCTCCTCTCTCCATCCACTTCTCCTCTTTCCTTTCTCTGTTCGTTTCACATCCCCCTCTCCCAGTACAACTTCTCCTCCCCCACATCTATGTTCAATTCTCTCCTTCCCCCCTCTCTATCTGTTGATCTCTCCCCCCCCCCCCCCCTTCTCTCTCCACGTTGTCACCCCGTCCTAGCTAGGGATCCAATGCAACCACGTTAAGAACTACAGCACAAGGACTTTTGATAACCTGTCGCCGAATACTGTACTCCTTTTCGGAGTAGAAGTAGCCTCTTCAACAAAATGATGAGATAATGATCATGACAGGACCTCATAAAATCTACACCAACACCATGGTTGTTAGTATCCGCCAATGTTGCCCCTCCAAACCTCCGAAAACAAAAAGCAGCAACACATGAATGGATGAAACTCAAAAGAACCAGAGACTTACCCATTAATGGAATTCGTGGAACACCGAACAGATCGTCACTCACTCGATTAAAATCTAGAAATCCAGTATGGGTAAACACTGGCCATCCCGCCCCAGAAAGCTATAATCTATGAGATGAATGGGGAAATCAGTGGACGTCCTTCATGGTCATAAGAAGTTTGGCAATACAGATCTGAACATCCAACTCCCGGGTGCGACTCAACCAATAAAAATATGGAGCTCCCACAACCGTATCAGCACTGGACACGCCGTGACCAAAGGGAGGCTACACAAGTGTAGAATTACCAGTGATGATCACTACGAGTCCGGAACATCAAAACCAACCTGGAGCACATTTCGCATGACTGCCCAAAACGAAAATTCATATATATATATGCCTGGACTGATTCCTATTATTTTATCTTACGTCAGCATAATTGTATGTACTTCTAAAATATAATTCTTTAAGCCATACGCTACACAATAAAAAAAGGACCGAATGCTGTTCTTACCTCTTCCAGATAGTTAGTAAAATGTGTGCCAAGTGTGGTTGAAATCTGTCCACGGGGTCAGAAGGAGCTTTCTACCCTCAGATTTGCCCACATACACACATCTCACGTACATTTCGTATATATTTAACTATTTCACAAATATCTGTAAACGTACTTCACGTGTATCTCTACCGAATTTCGTCTGCAATTTCGTTTTCACGTAGCTTAGTGTTTATGACATCATATCGCCTGAACCTTGTATCATTTCGCAGAAACATCCATAGGTATATGTGGACACTGTCTGCGAAATGTGTAGCAAACGCAGTTAGTCGTAAAAAAGTAATAAGTTAAAACTTCTTGCATGATGCCGTAGTTTTTCCTGCGTCTCCGTGTTTATGACTTCATGTTTCCTAAACTACATCTCATACGATGATATGTTTTTGCACGTACATACAATAGTGTATGTAAATACTGTATGGAAAGTGTGTTACAAATAGAGCTATTAGTACAGAAGTATTAAATTAAAAGATCATGCCTGATGTGGCAGTTTTACTGCATGAACAGAAAGAATTAGTAAGCGATAAACTTTTTTCCTTCCATCATTCTGTGGGGATGTGAGCGAGAAAAAGTTTTGTAAATGTTTCAAATCGTGTGTAATGTTTGTTGCAAGACACTAAAGTACTCTCATCTCAAATACTGGATGAATATAATCTATTTGTACGTTGTGACATACGCTTTTTTTCACTTCCACCGCCACCACTTTGGCAGGTAGGTGGTTCTTACCATCACAGTGATTATTTTCAGACAGTAACTGAGATGTGCATCAGGATTAGTTGAAATAGATTCAGTCGTTTAGGAGGAGATTTGCAGTATACATGCATACATACGTGCACATATACATACATACGTACTTACATACAACCACTTTTATCATTTTTATCGATTCTCGGACTTCTTCCCACATTTCTTAGTAACAGTAAAGAGCTCTACGTCCTAGACCTCCCAGGCCATAATGTTTACCAAAAATTCAGAAAGAAGGTGTACTATTGAAACCTATTGTTAGTGCTATCGGTTCTCCCACCTACAAGCTACCCAAATATCTAGTTAGGTTAATGAATTCCATATATGGCCACTGTGAACATCACATTAAAAATTCTGATTGTTCATAGAGAAGATCAGGTTCACCCAAACGATATTTTAGTCCATCTGGATGTGGTATCTCTATATACTAAGGTTTCTGTCAAGGGTACAATGAAACTGTTGGTAGAGCACTTTCCTCCTGAAAAAATAAAGTTGTTCCAGCCTGCTATGATGACCACTTTCTTACTACTTAGCTTTTAAAGTTTATGAAATGATGGACAGAATAGCTATAGGTTCTCTATTGTCTCAGCGTTTCTGGGAACATTTTGAGTAACGTGCATTAAATTTTGCTACATTTCGCCCATCTTCATTTTATCGTTATGTTGACGACACATATATGGTGTGGTCCTATGGAGTCAGAGCTCCTGAACTCCTTAAACAGGTGATTAGCGTGCACCCATACATCAAGTTGACTATCAGAACAGAGAAAGAAGAAAAGCTGCCAATGTTTTGGTACGACGATAATCAGATGGGCATCTCTCTCCCACTCTGTGTACCACAAAGTGAAGTACATTGGCTTATTTCTTTACCATCCAATCTAGAAAAGAGCTGTTTTAAATTTATTGACGTATAGAGCAGCGACTGTTTCTGGCGAGGACCACCTAGATTCCGAAATTAACCATCTGAAGTACATGTTCTGAAGAGTGGCCAAAGGTCATGAGATATAAAGTTGGTCCCTCCAGAGAAACAGAAACGTGAAAATACGGAACAAGCAACTGATGAGAGACCGACTGTATTGCAGTGCAACATCTAGCAAAAGAGGCAGATTTCCATGAAGACGAGAAATAAGACCTAATTTCCGACCACCTAAAAATATGAAGATGCCCGCCTACGTAGCTGAGTGGGCAGCATTGATTGCTAAACTGCCGGGATAGCCGTGTGCTGTCGACATGTCCTCCTCTACCGCATCCGCATACGCTGCAAGACGGAGGATGAGACGCCGGCCGGTTGAGTTCCCTTGGACCTGGACGAGGAGTTTGTTAAGACTATAAGGGAAGTCCAGAACCCAGTTGAGGGCAGTATCGGCATCACGGTCCCTGGGGTATACAAAATCCCTTGTGAGTGTAGAAGCAACTACATCGTTTCCGACCGCTGTGTAGAATATCAACGACAAATTAAAATTTGCTGACTTGAGAAATCAGCAGTTGCTGAAATCAACCTCGAAAACAGACACAAAATGCCCATAATTGGGATTTTGTTATTAAATGAGCGATGGAAATAAGAATTTGTGAGTATAATTTCAACGGAGACAGTGGGGTAATCTTAATGGTGCATGGAAACGACCTTTCGACTTTGAGAAGAAACAGAAATTCACTGCATCGTGCAGGAGCGGTGGTAAACACATTGACGCTAATTATGGCAGCATTACGTGATTTTCATGCAATCAAAAGCTGTCTGTGGGCTAAATTGAGCAACCCCGGCAGGAGTCACGACAGTTCATCTTTCTTGACAATGACGATGGTGGTAATCGTCGAAAGTTTTGTCAATGGCTCCCATCTGTTGTACAATAATAGAACATATTCTGAGCTCAAATGTAAGGAGATATGTCGAATAAACTGCTCCAGGCCAGCCATCATGGATAGCTTCTCCCATTCATATCCTGAATGAGCTCACAAAGTTCCCACACCGCAAAAACCTAGAACGCCTTGGCCTCATCTGCATCTCCTGTAAACTTGAGTTCCAACTGCCTGTAGCCTCCATGAGAAACTTTGATTGTTATCGCTCCTGCACGAACACATCTAACTTCTCTTTCATTTCCAGGCACTACATGCTATATCCCAATCTAATTTTCATCGCCATTACCTCCCTGAGCACAATGCACCCGATCCTTCCAACCGTAGCCTAATCTCCCCATCCCAAATGAGGGCTCCAAAAATCCTTGGCGTTGTGGGTAACATCTACACTACTGGCCATTAAAATTGCTACACCAAGAAGACATGCAAATGATAAACGGGTATTCATTGGACGAATATATTATACTAGAACTGACATGTGATTACATTTTCACGCAATTTGGGTGCGTAGATCCTGAGAAATCAATACCCAGAACAACCACCTCTTGCCGTAATAACGGCCTTGATACGCCTAGGCATTGAGTCAAACAGAGCTTGGATGGTGTGTACAGGTACAGCTGCCCATGCAGCTTCACACGATACCACAGTTCATCAAGAGTAGTGACTGACGTATTGTGACGAGCCAGTTGCTCTGCTACCATTGACCAGACGTTTTCAATTGGTGAGAGATCTGGAGAATGTGCTGGCCAGTGCAACAGTTGAACATTTTCTGTATCCAGAAACGCCCGTACAGGACCTGCAACATACGGTCGTGCATTATCCGGCTGAAATGTAAGGTTTCGCTGGGATCGAATGAAGGGTAGAGCCACGGGTCGTAAAACATCTGAAATGTAACGTCCACTGTTCAAAGTGCCGTCAATGCGAACAAGAGGTGACCAAGACGTGTAACCAATGACACCCCTTACCATCACGCTGGGTGATACGCCAGTATGGCGATGACGAATACACGCTTCCAATGTGCATTCACCGCGATGTCGCCAAACACGGATGCGACCATCATGATGCTGTAAACAGAACCTTGATTCATCCGAAAAAATGACGTTTTACCATTCGTGCACCCAGGTTCGTCGTTGAGTACACCATCGCAGGCGCTCCTGTCTGTGATGCAGCGTCAAGGGTAACCGCAGCCATGGTCTCCAAGCTGATAGGCCATGCTGCTGCAAACGTCGTCGAACTGTTCGTGCAGATGGTTGTTGTCTTGCAAACGTCCCCATCTGTTGACTCAGGGATCGAGACGTGGCTGCACGATCCGTTACAGCCACGAGGATAAGATACCTGTCATCTCGACTGCTAGTGATACGAAGCCGTTGGGATCCAGCACGGCGTTCCATATTACCCTCTTGAACCCACCGATTCCATATTCTGCTAGCAGTCATTGGATCTCGGCCAACACGAGCAACAATGTCGCTGTACGATAAACCGCAATAGCGATAGGCTACAATCCGACCTTTATCAAAGTCGGAAACGTGATGGTACGCATTTCTCCTCCTTACACGAGACGTCACAACAACGTTTCACCAGGCAACGCCGGTCAACTGCTGTTTGTGTATGACAAATCGGTTGGAAACTTTCCTCGTCAAAGCACGTTGTAAGTGTCGCCAACGACGCCAGCCTTGTGTGAATGCTCGGAATAGCTAATAATTTGCGTATCACAGCATCTTCTTCCTGTCGGTTAAATTTCGCATCTGTAGCACGTCATCTTCGTGGTGCATCAATTTTAATGGCCAGTAGTGTACGTGCCACCCATCGTCTCCTTATCTAACAGACATAACACTTCCTTTCCCAAGTAACATCCACTCCAATACTTCCTACATCCCAATCCGTGCTTACGATCACCATAGCCCTACCTGATGTCATCCTCATAATGCACTGTAACTCTGCTATTTTGTTGCTGTCTCCGAATGTACTTGCTATCCAGTTGGATATGACGACCGAAGCAAAGCCTGCGCCAAGTAGCCTCTCAGCAACAATGTGTAGTGCTGGAAACACTTCCGTTAGAGTTGAGCGTAACTGACATACTCACAAGACTTAGGCTTTCTCTCAAGCATATTACACAGAAAATATTCCAATAGCGTGCCATATATAAACAAACATTAATGATGTAAGCTATTAAGGAACTCAGGCGTGATTGGGACGCTTCCTAGTATAATGATTGTGTTAGGGCACGACAGCGAGAAGTAATACTGTAGGACATTCTATATCTGGCACTTCAAAAATTCTTGATAAATATTAAATGTTTTCTGCTCTGTGTATTAAATGATAAATGATACTACAACGCTACGTAGTTTGAATGGTTTGCCGAATGCTATTGCCAAGTTGTCGAGTCAAATACTTCGCTCTCTGCAAAAGTTGGTGATTACATTACTTAACGTTCTAAAACAGATGAGTTATTTTTTATGTTTAATTACAACTTAGACCATTCCCGAAAGTGATAACCTTTTTATTCATTTACTATCTTTAGTTTTGATTCTACTTCAGTGATGTATAAAGTTCTCAATAGCTGTACAGTCTTTTCTTGTTACCGTTGAGTTCCGTCGAAGACGAGATATATGTCGGAGGAGACACACTTGGGAATGACGTCGCCTGGTTGATGATGCAACAAACTCTACTTCTTCCTCCATACAAGAGCTCAGTAATGGCGTGTCTCCAATGTTTAATATCTGTAAGCAGCAGATTAATTTGTAGCACGACGATGTTTGCGCTGGAAATCCACCGTTCGACCTTTGGTGACATGCTGAAAATTTCAATAGTCAAAGACGTATGCTGTGTTGGGAATTTGATGTCCAGTTATTCTAGAACAAAGTTAATAAAGTCAACAGTACACTCCTGTTCCAAGCTGATTTTATCAGAGCACGCTTAATTATTTCATTCCACGCACACACTTACACACACACAACACCTAAAACGCGCGAATGGCAAATATAATCGGTCAACTTCTGTGTGTTTAAACGTCAGTCGATTGCTTAAACTCTTAGTCTCTCCTTTAGATCAAGAAGAACAAACTACAGTTCAGCATTTGATTAATACGGTTTACAGTTGTTAACAGAAATTCTCATTTATTAAACTTCCCGTATAGTTAAAATTTACGAGCGTAGTCTTTTAATAACCTTCTGATTTAACACAGAAGTTACGCCCTTTAGCACGACAATGTGACGCAGAAAACTTCTGTTTCACAGTCTCTGCGTCGTCTTCGGTCAGTCAAGTACATCCAAAAGTATCTCTACGGAACCACTTCTGAGAGTGCACGCAGGCCGAGCATCAACATCATCGTGGGCACAAATATCACCTACTTTACATTCTTAAATCTCCAAACTGAAATTGCAAATTATGTAATTCAAAGGCTGAAGAGCAGAAATTTGGTCAGTGCCAGCCCGTACTCTGTTTGGAAAGGGGTGGGGGCGTAAATGTTGAAGAATTGTAATAATAATAACAATGACAATAGAACTGGTGTGGGTTCCGAAAACATAGGCCATGCAAAACGCGGTTCATGCCGCTCACATGTCTTGAAAGCAAGAGAAACAGTCTGTAACCGTTTATAGGAATAGAAAATAAAATGCACAGATAGGCTTAGTCGTAGCTAAAGCAGGTGGCAGAGACAGATTCATACTGGGGGCGATGCAGTCAGTCCACAAAAGCAAAACAATCCTGTGATTCATACCCTGGTATTCTTCAAGTGCGAAGGATACGTACCAGATAAGACTATAGCGGATATTGAATATGTACAAACGAGGTCAGCACGAATGCTGAAAACGTTTTATCGGTAGCGTAACGAACATGTCTTTTTTTTTAATGAAAAAAAGCAAAAAAAAGAAAAAAAGAATCTGAACTGGCAGGCGCCAACTAAGGCGGGGAAAGCTATTTACAAAGTTACAGGAACCGGTACTAAGTGAAGAACCAAGGCACATAGTTTGGCCCCCCTCCCTCGTATCTCTCTCGCACTGACCGAGAAGAAGAGATTATAGTAATTACAGCGCACACAGAAGCTCAAAAATGGCTCTGAGCACTATGCGACTTAACTTCTGAGGTCATCAGTCGCCTAGAACTTAGAACTAATTAAACCTAACTAACCTAAGGACATCACACACATCCATGCCCGAGGCAGGATTCGAACCTGCGACCGTAGCGGTCGCTCGGTTCCAGACTGTAGCGCCTAGAACCGCACGGCCACTCCAACCGGCGCACACAGAAGCATTTGAACTTGTAGTCTGGGTCTGAGTTCCGGTCCAGTCCAATGTTTCAATCCCGCAAGATGCTTAAAGAGATAAGATATTTTGTCTCGGAATACTGCTTCATTCATGGTTAGAAAAATATACATATATTTGGACGACTTTAATACCCAACCAGAGGGCTTATTCCCCAGCAACATAAGTAGTGAACCGGCTTCTTATTAGGGTGTTTGTCAACAGTTTATCGTAACGAATTTTTTGCAGCGTATGTAAGCCTGTTTACCAAATTTTGAAATCTGGAATTTAGTTTTATTTTTTTTTTAACTGATCGGTAAAGATTCCTCTGTATGATATCTAGCAATTTAGTTGGATGGTATTTTCACGAAACTTTAATTTATCTGATCTACTGTAACATGCTACGACAAATATACGTTGTCAGTATTACGATTCCAGGAGCGCCCTCTCTCGAAATTTGAGCGCGCGTTTTCCGCTACATTACGGCAGCGAAATTGTGATAAAGAGAACAAACTTTTACTTGTGATATTTTCACTTAACGTGATGTAGGCTGACGCCACCTAAAGATTTGCTTAGCCTTTGTTATTATCCGTTTCCAAGAGAAACCACAGTGTTTAGTCCTGAAATCCGCTTGTGTGAAATAAGTAATTATAGTGAGGAAATGATGAGTTATTTTGTGATCACGCTATAGTTGAAAGAGGTCTCGTAAACAAACGCGTACTTGGAACTTGTACGAAAACACCGTGTGTTCTTCGGACGTAAAAAATACATTGCCAAGCAATTTTGTGCAGTTAATGAGCTACGCAGAATGCACTCGAAATAAGAAAATTCATGAACGTTTTTATCCCATACGATGTTGATTTTAAATGATGTTTTTACATAATTTTGCACGTACATTATGCTTATTATTGGTACAGTGTCCTTCTTTGCCAGTTTAAGGCAGCGCAGGACTCGTACCAGTGATGGACTACTGGGCCTGTATTTAGAAATTGCCTCAAATGTCTTATTTCACTTCCATAAAAGAAAGGAACATAACGTGTAACAAAATTTCTTTTCACTGATTAATACACCTACCCATATTATGCACATTGGTTTTTGAACCACTATCTGAGAAACATAATCAACGTTACTCAGAACAGTAAAACTACCCATTACAGCCGAATCTTATCAACTTTATTCCTACACTAAGGAAAACTGGGAAAACTCAATCCCTCATGAAAATTAAATTACACTTTTAGACGAGGACTTATATAGGTCGTCTATACAATGAGACTGGCTAAGTGGCCAGGATGTTTCTACCCTTGTTTTCACTAAGTGGGAACAGCAGTGCAATGGAAAGATCGTGTGGTATGATTGGCCAGGAGACCCCGTTTGTGGTTGCTGGGACACCTAATACAAGTTTTTTATTTGACGCAATCTCGGCGACTTGTGCGTCGATGGTGATGACGAGAACAACGCAGCACATACGCCCCGAGTGGATAAAATCCCTGATGTGGGTGGGAATGGAACCAGCGACCCCATGAATTTTTAAAGTATATATACCTTTACATACAGATTAACTATCACCATGTACTAACGCATTACATATTTGACGTTTAAGAAAGGTGACTCTTCATCGAACTGAATTTGTAACTGCTTGTTTATGAGATTTAGTATATTATTTTGTCTTCTTGTGAAGAGAGAATGATTACATGTAGACTATAAATATGATGAACACACGCATGGATATGCAATTAACAGCAAGTTTTAAAATTTAATTTCTTGTCATTCATAAGTAAGACAATTCAAAAGACAATCTAAAAAAAAACAGCAAATAGAAAAATTTGAAATTTAAATCTTAAAATTAGATTTTCTTGTCATTCGTGATTAGGCTAAGTAGTGAGACCCATTTTTTGATATAGATGCTACTTCGGCTGAAGATGATGGGTACGCAATCCACTGAAACGTTGCGACTAGAACTCGACGCCACTCGGCTGATAAACCGTGAAGATTTCATCACTTTCCTCAGTTTTACCATTTTTCTAATTACCACGAAGCAGTACCGCAATTTGCCCGTCGCTGCAGTTGCTGACTTGAGCAGACTGTCTCGAAAGTTTTTTTTCATTTTATTGTAACTCACGTTGTAAAGTAAAATACGTCATTTATAAATTTGCAAAGTTTAATACTCTGTATGTGACAAAATTTCCCAAAACATTAAGTAACTCTTTGTCACATATTAAAATGACGCTACACAGCGTATATCGACGAACGAATTATAGACAATCTTCGTTAAGAACGTAAAGCAGACAAAGGCTGTCGACAATATTGTGGCACAGGTTCGTAAAAATCCACAACAGATAATACTGAAACATACTATCTAAATAAACTCTTGTGCCAGTTTGTAATATGTGGTTTATAAAGTGGTTTAATAAAATAGCATTGTATCTAATACACTTTTGAAAGGTTTGAAAATATGCATATATTTATGGCAGCGATCTATTAGGTCTACAACCTTCCTTCCGCCGTTTTTTCTTAAAGTTCGAGGCTTTATTGTGATAAGCTTACAAAAAATTTAAAATTCAGGGTACTGGCCATCGTTGCCCACTACTTTCTCCAATTTACCGAGAAACATATTAATCCCATGGCGGAAGAAGTGGGAGTCTTTTGAAGAGATCCTGCAATCGATCGTGTTTTGCACTTGTTCATCTGACCAGAAGTGTTGTTCATCTAGGCCGTGTGCCATTGATTGAAAAATGTGGTCATCAGAGAAAGCAATGTCTGGAGAATACAGCGAGTGGGGTAAGACTTTCCATTTCAACGTTTGCAAGTATGTTTTGACTGCTTTTGCGATATGTGTTGAGCACTGTCATGATGCTAAATCGCCTTTTCATTACTGTCGGTGTTTTGTGGCTGTTTGCCTTTCAGCGCTCGGCTCAGACGCATCAATTGCCTTCGATAACGATCTCTCGTGACTGGTACCGTCGGTTTTAGTAGCTTCGAAAATCTTCTCTCTTCCACCACCATGCCGGTCTTCGCCGTCAAAATCATCGATCTGGAACCGCTGAAATCATTCTCTGAACTTTGTTTCACTAACAGGTGTTTCGCCATAGGTCTTACCATGCCTTTTATGTGCCTGAGTCGCAGATTTCTTGTTGTTAAAGCAGAAATTTAAGACACGCCTCAAATGACGAGAATTGGGCTCGCAAGTTGACATATTCAGTCGAGAACAACTTTATGATAAATTCATAAATCAACTAATATTTTGATGGCGTTATATTTACAAATGCCTAAGCTTATTGTACGACACTTATAACCAACCACTTGCACCATCTCTTGCCGCTACTGCCATATGTTGCAAAAAGCGGAAGCAAAGTTGTAGACATAACACAATTTGCAATGCTTTAGCAGTATTGCACGATCATTCGCTGGTAGTCCTAAACGGTGTCATTACTTCCAATTAAAAGCTATTGACGGTTAATTGTCCGTGGAGAAAAGAAACATGGTGTGGTGGCCCCATCATCACGGGGCCCTTAACATGTGCTACACGTGCTAATTACAGTATAAAAGGCCTCTCATCTGCCTAATAAAGAGAGCAAAAAGAAGAAACGTTATCGGGTTGCAAATGCTGCCGCACAACATAACCGTTTTGTTAGTCTGGATATGTTAAATTCAATTGGACATTAGAGGAAGACAATAGCGAGGGAATTTATTCTAGTGCCGCTCAAGCTAAACACAAAATTATATATGTCTGGCACGTCAGTGATTGAGCGGTTCAGGGTACAACAGAAAGGGGAGCTACTGGCGTGAATAGGTAGCATTGTTGGTGCCCTCTTTCGCTCCACCTCCCGTTCCCTCCACAGCTAACTTGCTCGACTGCGGTCATTCAGCCGAGGAGCAGTACAGATGCGGGAAGGGGAACACACAAGCTCTGGTGCAAGCAAACGCCACCTGCCTAATTCCACCGTGGCTGCTTGCACAACTATTGAGAACCAGAACGTTTGACTGCTGTTGTTTTCAGAACCGGTTAACTGCAAAATAAACTCGTTGATAACATTACGTTAA
This sequence comes from Schistocerca piceifrons, assembly GCF_021461385.2. NCBI lineage: Eukaryota > Metazoa > Arthropoda > Insecta > Orthoptera > Acrididae > Schistocerca > Schistocerca piceifrons. The sequence goes on from NC_060141.1 coordinate 432,233,217, forward strand.
CAATTAGAAACATACGAGGGGACTTCAATAAGTAACGCAACACTTTTTTTTCTGAAAGCAGATTGGTTTTATTCAGGATTCCGATGCGCCATGTTATTCCCTAATCTTTCGGTTACAAAGTCCTATATTGCAACGTAATCTCCGTTCAGTGCGACGGCCTTACGCCACCTTACTGTATGCCCGCAAAGTACCACTCTACTGGCTCCCCGTCATCCATGTGCTGCTTTCCACGAAGTGCATCCTTCATTGTGCCAAACAGAGTCGGAAGGGGCGAGATCCGGGCGGTATTCTGGATGAAGAAGAACAGTCCAATGAAGTATGTGAGGCCCGCATATTAGGACTTTCAGTTTCGTAAATCCGAATTTGTCATGCCTATATTAGCCTGATGATGTGGTCATCTTTCTTCTTTCTATCCAATTTCTCTCCCTCTTTTTCCCCCTAAATACTCCGTTTTCTTTTCTCTGATATCTTCCTTCTTTAAACGATTGCACTCGTCACAAAAAAATGTATCTTATTCGCTCGATCGTTTCTCATTAGATCGTACCGATCGTGCTGGCGTCTCCTCAAGTTTTAATTTCGTAGTCGATTGACATCGTTGCAGAATTATTCCTATCATTCGTTGTCGCCTTCTGACGTCACATACTCTAACGCTTTATCCTTGACACTTCCCAACATGAGACAAATCATCAAGTGGGAATTTATAACGTAGAATTTTCTCTAGGAGTACGTCAGGTGGGGATGGTTTTGCTAGTGTAAAAAAGATAAAAGTTTGACTCCCGGTCAACAAGAATATAAGAGATGGAGCTCCAGCTCGGAAGGGTCAAGGGTAGGACGGGAAATGGGTCGGAATCTTTTGAAAGGAGGCATCCTGGTGTCCGCCTTACTTAATCCGGGGAACAACATATAGTCGGAAGCCGATTTTTGACCAGCGCTGCTGCAAAATGCGAATCCAGTGCCTTAAATGCATCGATCCACCTCGCTTTCTCACTACTTGCGAGTCCTCGCATCTGTGATGGATAACGTCGAACACTTCTTGTAACTCTCTCTGTGGCGTACAATACAAAGCAAGCATTAGCCGCAAGACAAAGTGCCCTAGAGCAAGAATTTATAATTCTCCTTTCGAACAAGTTCAGAATATAGCGTTTGTCGCCCTTAGGTTATTGGGGACGAAGCAAGAGTTACATTAGTTTGCGTCAGCGGACGAGATTGACAGTGGCTTTGATAAGAGCCATCCCAGTGTACGCCTCACATGACATGGGAAAGCCCCGGCAACTGTAAAACGTGTAGCTGGACTGGTACTGGCATGTCAAACCTCTTAGACACGACTCTTGCGTCCATCACTGCACCAGCTCTCGTAGTTCCGTTTCGACTGCATTCCACTCCATTAACAAAGCATACAAGATGGCACACTAGTTTACACACCGGACTGCGTTAGGGGTACAACGATTTAAATTCACGTCCGGTCACCAAGACAATTTACCTTGCTCACACAGCCATTTGCCTGACTGGATGCTGTCCTCCATCTTTCCTTGCCTTGTGTTACTATACTAGACATATTCAATAAACTGTTTTGCATATTTTAGTCTTTATGTGCACCTCCTATATTTTTCCCAACTGCTCGTGCCAGCACCGAGCTAACTATTCCTGGATGTCGAAGCAAATGACCTATTAACATGTCCTTTCTTCTTTCAGGATCTTCTCGCAAATATCCTGCATCTCGACTTCTACTTAACTCTTAAAATATTTAAGTGACGCTGCATTTCAGATGCTTCGAGTTTCTTCGTCTCCCTGTTCCTCGTGGTACACTTTTCACATCCATACGATGTTGTGTTCCAGACGAGCACCTTCAGGAACTACTTCCACAGTTCTATACCACTGGTGACTGACCGTCGCTGAACTAATATTTATTTTCTGATTCTTTGAATTATTTCTCAGTCCTGATTTTTAACACTCGTCTGCAGAGTCTGCCCTACATTATACTTATGACTCTATAATTTACACATTCCTTTTTACTTTCTTTCTTAATCGCAGAGGATAATTATACGAATTACAATACAGTCGCAGCAAGATCCACAGCGGTCCAGGGAATGTTCTTTTATATTGATTCCAGTAACGGACCCGATAATTAAATTCGGTCCATCATGAACATCTGAAGACCTGAGTAGAAACCAGTTTTAACCATATCGAGCCAATGTATGTAAATATGACACAGTTAGAAAGTAATAGCACGAATATTTTTTTGATTTATTGGTTTCTGACTTTATCATACTTACATATGTTGGCTCGATGTGATTGAGAAACTGTTTCACTTAGGTCATTCTCTATCTATTAACCTTATGTCTTGCTCCAGCCGGTGCTATCATTCCTTTCGCTTGAAATGTTGTCTGAGATGTCAACTTTATAGTAGTGTTCACCCAAAGTTCGCCAGAAATTTAGTTATCGAGTTACACTGCGATTTGTGGAGAAGCATCTCTAAAGCTTTCATGGCGGGGAAAAAAAATTATATGTGATTTCAACGACTGCGTGACAGGCATTGTGGAAATTATGAACGTGCTCTAACTTGAGATCGGATCAGCCTGTTATAACTTCAACACAAAAGCGGACGAAAATCTTATCAAGCGAGCAGAGCAGCAGATGACAGAAGCTGGCAAAGAGACCTGCATGACCATCACAGTCACGAAGAACATGGAAGGGGGCTCCTTTGGCATCTGGAAGGATCCTTGTATGGTCTAGACGTCGGTGACTAGAAATATATCTAACTTAACTAGAAAGAATGTAACCCAAAACATTAAAACGTTTTTTTTCGGAACCGTGTTTTTCAAATTGGCAGGAAACGTAGCTTGAGGACAGTACATACGATTTTGATCGGAATTTGATGGCGGCACTCTAAACTGAGTCCTCTACTAGCATACGTAGCTATTTCGAATTTCTTCAAAAGTCTATTTTCGGTGCACTCTTGTGTGTCAATTTTGTCCCAATGGTTCAAATGGCTCTGAGCACTATGGGACTTAACAGCTGAGGCCATCAGTCCCCTAGAACTTAGAACTACTTAAACCTAACTAACCTAAGGACATCACACACATCCATGCCCGAGGCAGGATTCGAACCTGCGACGGTAGCTGTCGCACGGTTCCAGGCTGAAGCGCATAGCAACGCTCGGCCTCACCGGCCGGCTCAATTTTGTTGAGTAAGAAAATGACATTTGTATCCACATAGAACCATTTTGTTATAACTTAATATTTTCAGGTGTCCTATGTATACTCATATAAAATATGTTAAAAATTAATTATAGAAAATTATTTTGTTACAGGCCCAATAAAAGGCTTCGGGAATTTCCGCGGATGACCAATGTTGCGGCTGCAAGAGGTCCTTGCACCTGGTGCAGCGGTTACAGGGAGCACCCAGTGTGGACATAAAAATGATTTGTTAAAGACAAAAGTGTAACAAATAAACCTGTATCGTCAGATTTAGCATTAATTTTTATTTTAATTAAAAAATCACAAAAATTATCTATTTTTTCATGCATTGAAAGAGGGCTACCCCCTTAAGCGCGTACATTGTCAGGAGACTGATAGTAGCTCAAAGACGAGTGAAAAAGTGAAAGTTGGGCTACACAAAGAAGTTAGAAAATAAGCGGTAGATATCAGACGTAGAGCAAAGGTAACTGGGCTGGTCATGTCGCTCAAAGAAAGGATGGCAGATGGTCAAAAGGAATATTATATTGTGGTTAGCTTACCAAAAAAGATTGAAGGGAAGACCACTGGACAGATGGCATAGAGACTTAAGAAAGACAGCTGTTAAAATCATTGGATATAAGGTCCGCTTTTTATGTAAAACATCGTTTTCTTTGAGGCTCAAACATGTTTTAGCACCTCTGTGTCATCATCAGTGGGTTTTATTTATTAAAATCTCTGAAACGTGAACATATTTTGTATGGTAACTAATCTACAAAAATTAAGCCTAAAGAACAGTTTTTTGTTTGTTTTGTCATTACCTTAATTTTACACTATACGCTTCTGCAGGAATATTTGTGCATTATCATGTACTCGTAGCGTGTCATCTGCAACCAAACGATGTTAGTATGAATTTTGTTGGCGGGTTAACACATCACTTTATATTTCGTGCCAAGAAATTGCGTTGAAACAGTCAGTAGCTCGTGGTCTCTTGATTGCGGAGCCCTGGGTTCACTTCCCGTCCAGTTCGTGGATTTTTTTTCCGCTCGGGAATGGATGTGTGTGTGTGTGTGTGTGTGTGTGTGCTCCGCATCATCATCGACTCTCAAGTCGCCGAAATGGCGTCAAATAAAAATGCTTGCACCCCGCAGCTTAATTCTCCTGAAGGGGGAACCCGTCCACAAATGCCATAGCTTGAAACGTAAAGTCATGGGGTAACCCGCCAACTAAATTCGCATTAAACACCGTTTGGTTGCACATGACAGGTTACCAGTGCATGATAATGCACGAGTGGTCTTGTAGAAGCGTATAATGTAAAATTAAGGTAATGACAAAACAAGCAAAACTGTTCTTTAGGCTTAATTTCCGTAGATTAGAGTTACATTTCACAGATTTCTGTAAATAAAACTCACTGATAGAGGTGCTGTAATATGTTTGGATCAAATGAAAAGGCTGTTTTGCATTACAGGCAGACTTTATACACTAATCAGTGAACACATTATGACCACTGCCCACCGCGACGTTGGATGCCGCCTGGTAGCGTTGCGGGAACGTGGCACGATAGCGAAAGTTTGTTAGCAGAGCAGACACGGACGGGGATTTCCCTAGCGAAGATATCGGCTGCAAATGGGGAAATGTGCCTTTGGCATAAGACATTTTTTTTCCTATCGTTTCGGCCTGCTATGGACCACGGAGATTTTTATCTCTTCCATGATTGTGTTTTCCTCTTTTGCCAGTAGATTTTCATTTTGGCTGACTGTGCTTCTTTTCTCTGTTTTGACCATTTGCAAGCAGGACGTGGAACTGGCGTAGTAAGAGAAATAAGGTTTTTAGTAATTTTGACTATTTCTCTGACAACTTCTCGATCCTGAATGTCATCAAATGAAATTTCAGCTTCCTGTAAATCCTTTTTAACTTGCCTTGCCCATTTTGAATACGATTTTGTTTTGAAATTGATGAATGTATGCGATGAGTAAGTCTTTGCGTGTTCTTTCTTTCCAGATGACCAAAAAACATCACTCTCCGCTTCCTCATGCTGGTAATGATGTCTTCTGTATGTTCGTATAATTCACAGTTGTGTCTTCGGTGGAATTCTCCGTTTTCTTTGATAGGACCAAGGATTTTCCTCAAAATTTTCTGGTCTTTTATTTCATGTTTTCGCAGTGGTCCTTTCTTCTTCGCGTTTAAACATTCTGATGCATACAAAGTTGACTGTCTAATTACGGTGTTATAATGACGATAACTCAAAGTCTATATAAGCTGCTGCTTCCTACGTATAAATAGGCAACCACCATTCACAAAGTCCACAACGATACCCAAACCACCGACGCAAAACTGTCTTTTAAATGCTCGTACTTGCGGTCATAGAACCAACATACTTCATCACATCGGTATACAGCTGCTATATAAGCATCGATTCCAAACAAAGTAGCATTTTCATACAGTTTTATCTCAGGATGTTTTAGGTTTAAAGACGTGCTTTTGCTTTTGTATAAGTCTTTGCACAGATGAAAAGCACCTTCTAGTTTAGAACACCTACTTTCTACAGCTGCATTTTCTGAACCGTCAGGTGTAATTATTTCTCCTAGATATTTAAATTTCTTCGACTGCTTGATTTTCTCTTGTTGTATTTCAAAATGAGAATGAGCGTGTTTGATGTTTGCGATGAATTCAGTTTTGTTAAATGGTATTTTTAGGCCAGTCTTAGCAGCAATTGATTGTAGGCTGGACACTCGAACCTTAGCTTCGTCAATATTATTTGCAATGAGTGCCAGATCATCAGCAAAAGCCAAACAGTTTCAGAATCAATGAAGTATTTCGTTCTAAAGACAGACAAACAAGCTAATAAACAGGTGGTAATAATGTTTTGGCTCCTCAGTGTGTTTACACTACTGGCCATTAAAATTGCTACACCACGAAGATGACGTGCTACAGACGCAAAATTTAAGTGAAAGAAAGAAGATGCTGCATTATGCAAATTATTAGCTTTTCAGAGCATTCACACAAGTTTGGTAGCGGTGGCGACAGCTACAACGTGATGACATGAGGAAAGTTTCCAACCGTTTTCTCATACACAAACACCAGTTGACCGGCGTTGTCTGGTGAAACGTTGTTGGAATACCTTGTGTAAGGAGGAGAAATGCATACCATCACGTTTCCGACTTTGATAAAGGTCGGATTGTAGCCTATCGCGATTGCGGTTTATCGTATCGCGACATTGCTGTTCGCGTTGGTCGAGATCCAATGACTGTTAGCAGAATATGGATTCGATGGGTTCAGGAGGGTAATACGGAACGCCGTGCTGGATCCCAACGGCCTCGTATCACTAGCAGTCGAGATGACAGGCATCTTATCCGCATGGCTGTAACGGATCGTGCACCACCTCTCGATCCCCGAGTGAACAGATGGGGACGTTTGCCTGCCGTTGTGGCCAAGCCGTTCTAGGCGCTTCAGTCCCGAACGCGCGACCATTATGGTCACAGGATCGAATCCTGCCTCGGGCATGGATGTGTGTGATGTACTTAGGTTAGTTAGGTTTAAGTAGTTCTAAGTTCTAGGGGACTGATGACCTCAGCCGTTAAGTCCCATAGTGCTGAGACCCATTTGAACCATTTGAATTTGATGATTGGGACGTTTGCAAGACAACAACCATCTGCACGAACAGTTTGACGACGTTTCCAGCAGCATGGACTATCAGCTCGGAGACCATGGCTGCGGTTACCCATGACGCTGCATGACAGACAGGAACGCCTGCGATGGTGTACTCAACGACGAACCTGAGTGCACGAATGGCAGAACGTCATTTTTTCGGATGAATCCAGGTTCTGCTTACAGCATCATGATGGTCTCATCCGTGTTTGGCGACATCGCGGTGAACGCACGTTGGAAGCGTGTATTCGTCATCGCCATATTGGCATATCACCCGGCGTGATGGTATGGGGTGCCATTGGTTACACGTCTCGGTCACCTCTTGTTCGCATTGACGGCACTTTGAACAGTGGACGTTACATATCAGATGTGTTACGACCTGGGGCTCTACCCTTCATTCGATACCTGCGAAACCCTACATTTCAGCAGGATAATGCACGACCGCATGTCGCAGGTCCTGTACGAGCCTTTCTGGATACAGAAAATGTTCGACTGCTGCCCTGGCCAGCACATTCTCCAGATCTCTCACCAATTGAAAACGTCTGGTCAATGGTAGCAGAGCAACTGGCTCGTCACAATACGTCAGTCACTACTCTTGATGAACTGTGGTATCGTGTGAAGCTGCATGGGCAGCTGTACCTGTACACACCATCCAAGCTCTGTTTGACTCAATGCCCAGGCGTATCAAGGCCGTTATTACGGCCAGTGGTGGTTGTTCTGGGTATTGTTTTCTCAGGATCTATGCACCCAAATTGCGTGAAAATGTAATCACATGTCAGTTCTAGTGTAATATATTTGTGCAATGAATACCCGTTTATCATCTGCATTTCTTCTTGGCGTAGCAATTTTAATGGCCAGTAGCGTAATAATTTTAGCTGCAAGGACGGCAAGTACAAGGGAGGTAAGTCCAGATGATGAAAGGAAAATGTATTCAGACGGCAACAAGAAGCGCAAAATCGCAGAAATGGAAGAACCTGCTGGAAGCCTATGTAGCACGCTGACTCAGGGAGGCCACATCTCTAAGTGAGTGAATTGGCTGCTGCTGCTGACGAGGTTTTATTGAACGGTCCTCGTGCGTCCACCGTTCCCCGTGCGGTTGCACTGCAGAAGGCGAGACGCACCGTGGGCTGGACCGGAGCTTCCTTATCCGGAGGCCGAGGTGTGGTCAGCGGGAGAAACCGCCACCTTCCTGCAAGCACGGCGCCAATTATCGGCGCGAGAGGAAGTGGTGCCACGCCGCCGCCGCCGCCGCCTCCAGCCTTGCGACACACCACGTCACTTCCCCCTCCGTGTCCGCCGTGGGAACCCTCACGGCGTCTCGTGCCGCGCGGGTGAAACCGAGCCGTGCGACGGGAGTGGTAACACACCGGGGCAGAAAACGGCGTTCTCGTGATGCGCAGCTGCCTCTTTATTCACAAAGCAAAGGACACACCTGTCTTTAGCAGAAGTGACGCACAAAACTGCCGTCCAATTTTCTTGACATCCGTATCTTGTAGAATCTTAGAACGCATTACGAGCTCAAATGTAATTAAGTACCTAGAACAGAATATCCACCTCCACGCCAACCAGCATGGATTATGGAAACGTGAATCTTGTCAAAGCCAGTTTGCACACTTCTCATAAGGCATACTGAGAGCCGTGAATCAAGGCAGTCATGTAGATGCTGTATTTTTTGGTTTCTGAAAAGCATGTGGCTCAGAGGCACACCTACGTTTGTTAAAGAAAATACAATAGTATGGAGTATCGAGGGAAAAATTGACACTGGATTGAGGATCTTCTGGTAGGGACGACGGAACTAGTTATTTTGGACGGAGGATCGTCGACAGATGTAGATGTAACTTCGGGTGTATCGCCGGGATGTGTGTCCGGTCCTATGCTGTTCGCGTATATTAATGACCTTGCGGACAATATTAATAGTAATCTCAAAACATTTGCGGATGATACACTTATCTACAATTAAGTACTGTCTGAAAGAAGCTGTACAAATATTCAGCCGGATCTTGAAAAGATTTCTAAGTGATGCAACGACTGGCAACTTGCTTTAAATGTTCAGAATTTTAAAACTGTGCACTTCAAAAAACGAAAAGAAATGTCTATAATATCAATGTCACAATTGGAATCGGTCAATTTATGCAACTATCTGGGTGTAGCACTTTTTATGGATATGAAATGGAACGATAGCGTAATCTCAGTCGTGGTTAGAACAGGTGGCAGACTTCGATTTATTCCTAGAATGCTATGGAAATGCAGTCTGTCTACAGAAGTGTTTTTTCACAAGTCACTCGTGCAACTCATCCTGAGACATTGATCAGGTGTGTGGGACCCGAACGAAATAGGACTAACAGGATGTATTAAACCTATAGAGAGAAGGGCAGCACGAGTGGTTGCAGGTTGGAATGAGCTGTGCGACAGTGTCACGAAGATGCTGAAAGAACTGAACTGGCAGACTCTTGGAAGTAGACGTAAACAATCCCGGGAAAGCCTACTTACAAACTTCCAAGGCCCGGTTTAAATGACGACTCTAGGAATGAACTACAAGCTCCCCCCTCCCTCCCCCCTCTCCGCCCTCCCAGTATCGCTGCCATAGAGATCAAATGGTTCAAATGGCTCTGAGCACAATGGGACTTAACTTCTAAGGTCATCAGTCCCCTAGAACTTAGAACTACTTAAACCTAACTAACCTAAGGACATCACGCACATCCATGCCCGAAGCAGGATTCGAACCTGCGACCGTAGCGGTCGCGCGGTTCCAGACTGTAGCGCCTAGAACCGCTCGGTCACTCCGGCCGGCCCATAGAGATCGTGAGGACAAAATTATATTAATTACTGCGCGCACAGCATTTAAATAATCACGCTTCCTAGGCTCCATACGTGAATGGAACGGGAAAAAGCTCCAGTAACTGGTCAAATGGGACGTACCTTCTGCCTTGCACTTCATGCAGAGTATGGATGTGAAAGTAAATGTAGATATACAAGAGTTTGGCTACCAGCTGCCACCAGCTGCGTGTCTCACACAGTAATTGGATCTCAAATTGATTCCGTATTTCTAGACTTCCGGAAGTCTACTCACAAATCTTCAAGAAGCATATGTAATTAAAGACTCTAGGAATAAATTGCAAACACTATCGTATCACTTCCGTAGGGTCCGCGAGGACAAGATTACATTAATTACTGCTCCTCAGAGGTGGCTCCTAATCAAACTGCTTGCCTACGAACTCTCATATCAGTTGCGCTCCTGGATTCGTGATTTCCGGCCAGTAAGGTCACAGTTCGTAATTGACGGGAAGTCATTCAATGAAACGGAAATTACATCTGTGGTCCCAAGAAAATGTTGCAGGTTCTCTGTTGTTCATAATTTATATAAACGATTTAGGCCCCAATTGGAGCAGCTCTCATAAATTGTTTGCAGATGATGCTGTCGTTTACCGTATAGTTAAGTCATTAGAGGATCAAAACCAGTTGTAGAATGGTTTAGACAATATATCCATACGGTGCAAAAAATGCCAATTGACATTAAACAATGAAAAGTTTTAGGTCATCCATATCACTACAAAAAGAATCCGTTGAATGTCGGTTACGAGACAAATCACATAAATCTGAAGCTTTAATTTAGCTACATACCTAAGGATAAAAATTTAGAACAATTTAAATTTGGAACCATCACATAGGTTATGTTATTGGGCAGGCGAACAAAAGTCTATGTTTTATTAGTAGACCACTCCTCGAGATTTGCTGTGCTGTATCGGATTCTTATCAGGTATAACTGACGGAGGACATAGGTTTAGTTCAAAGAACACTAGTGAAATAGGGGAGAGAATGTCAATTATAAAACACGAGTTGGGATGGTAAAAACTGAAACATCGGTTTTTCCGTTGCTGCGAGATATTTTACGAAATTTCAATCACCATCTTTCTCTTCCAAATGCAAAACTGTTTTATTGACTCTCGCCTACGTAGGGATATAGTACTGTCGCGGTAAAAGTAAGTCAAATCGGAGCTCGCACGGAAAGATTTAATCGTTCATTTTTCACCCGTGATATTCCCTCTGTCAACCACTTAGGTGTGAACTGTAGGGTCGTCATCTAGAAGTAGATATAATGAACTGATCTAACAACGTAGACAATAATATGGAACAAAGAGGACAAGACGCAATCTATTTCGCAATACATATTCCATCATCAGATCTCTCTGGGAAACCAATAACATCTGTACCAATTTAATCAATTATGTCCATGCATGGGTACCCACAAATCACTAATAGTCACCCCATACCACTTTACACGTAGGTAAAATCATGTGACGTTATGTGAAAATAGTTTTTAAATCATGAAAAGCTATGCAAAAAATTTTTATGTTATCTGCTATCCAAGCATGGGCATATTTGATTGAATCGATAATGATGATGGAATGATTATTGCAAAATTGATCATGTATGTTATACGGATAATTAAGATCAGTAAACTGCACCCGGAGGAAGTCTATAGTATTTCATATAATAAAATAAACTGCCTCCGAGATGGCATTGATAACAACAATGGGGAGATTTTTAAAAACGTATGTTCCGTGTTGCAGTGCCACCATTTGCAAGAAAGAAACATGGATATGAGGACAAGGACTATGAGAATAGCTGTGGCAAGCTATGTAACGAACGTCCTACACATCCTAACGTTCTACGGACTAAGACCTGAATAAGGCAGGTATGAAACCGAGATATTATGTAACAACGTTCTGAGGTATGTTTGGGCAATAAGAGGAATTTGTTGTTTGCATTATCAAATGAAACGCAATTCCCATAACTTACATGGGCTCATACTTCCGAATTTCCGTCCATTCCCAACACTCAAGTCGCTTCAACACCTCTGGCTATTTTTAAATTTGTTCACGTGTTTGTATCATATTAATGCCAGCGGCTCTCATCGATTCATTCAATCATCGTGTTCTGCAGGTCCCGTCGTAAAAGAGAACCTTCAGGAATATGAAACTTCCCAGCATATTAAAACTGTGTGTCGGGTCAGGGCTAAACTAGAACCTGGTACCTAAGCCTTTCGAAGGAACGACCAATAAGCACTTCTTCGTCTTCGACAATGTGAAACAAATCTTTTCTACTGCAAGCTCTTTGCTTTCCATGTTTTGGGAAAAGGTAGTATGAACCAAAACAAGAAAAAATTGTCTAACAAACATGTTTTTCAAGCTGTGTACTTAAACAACAGAAGAGATGTGTTTCATAATAGCGAAGATGAACAAGTGCTCATACCTGTAGCTTTTAAGGTATGCACTTTAGAGCCTGTGTCTATTACATATTTTTCTCTTGTTTTGGTACATACTACGGAGATGGTAGTAGATGGGATTAGTTTCACAGTATCTAAACTAAAGAAATGCTCATAGATGTTAAGGTATGCATTTTAGAGCCCATTTTTACTAGATTTTTATTGTGTACCTTCAACTGTACGCGTTCACTCCATTAATTATGATATAACCAAAGCAGCTGTTGGAAACGCTATCTATAATGAACTATCATTTAGTCATTACGTAGTATTTATGCTTACTCAAGCTAAATTCATCGTGCTGCAATTAACAAGGAAGCCGCTAATTTGAAAAAAAAATGATATTGCTTCCTCAGTTATTTTAAACGGGTGTTGTTTAGGCTAGCTCCTATTGCTAGCTTAACGCATAAATGACTACATCGTATTTTAGCACAACAGTTGATTGTTTGCAGTACTAATACGTACAAATCCATATACAGCGTATAATACTGTGTGTCAGTCAACTAACATGGAACTGCAATTTCAGAAGTGAGATAATCAGACAATCTGCAGAGATTCTGATTTCTTGCTTTATTTCAAATGAGAGAGCGTCAAAAACCTGTGCATCTGGAGGTAGACCTCCTCTCTGAACCTTAGACATAGAGGCCAAGGGTATATGAAAATAATTTTTCTGATTTCTGTAAGGATGCTGCAGGATAGGACGTGCTAGAAAAATCGTTAAGAAAAAATTCGATATGTTGCGCCGTTTCCGAGTTAATTAGCATTGAAGTTACGCGCACAAGTTCAAGCAGCCCGCCAGATACAATTAGTTCAGCTGCCCTCATAGTGTAGTTGATAGCGCACGAGACTGTTAAGCCTTTGTGCCTCGGTTTCGATTCTTCCTAGTGTCCCATGTCAAATTTCTGTATCGCACACTTTTCCAGTTCTGGGAAACCGAACAAAGAACACGTGTGACGACACCTTCTCTGGCGAGCAGCTTGAATTTGCGTCAGCAATGGCCTGACTGGCTAACTTCAACGCTAATTAATTCGGAATCGGCGCAAAGTATCGAATTTTTTCTTAGCAATTATTTCTCAGTACAGCCTACCCAACAACACCCTTACAAGTTTTTCAGACTATTTCTAACCACCCTGTATAAAAGAAACGCAAAACAAGAAAAACTAAGAAGTAAAATAGAAGAATAAGAATACATTTGAAACACGTCGTTTAAACCGATCCTTTAAAAAAAAATGAGTACCGCACTTTCACCAAAAGTTTAAGGTCCTGTACTCGTAACAAACTGTGTGCTTCTGGAAGGGAATAAGTTAGTTGTTTAGTAGGGCAGGAGTGGATACTGAGAAGACAGGAAGAGGGTAGTAGTTTGGGGTGTGAGTGGGGCCAACATATGAAGGGGTATGAAACAATGGGGAGGGAAGGGGAAAGGGATAGCGAAAGCCAAGGAGGAAAGGGGGGAGGGGGAGCCGTGGGATGGAATTATAGTTGCTACGACGAATAGTTACAGGGACGGATTTCATATCGTGGAAGACGGACACGTTTGGAGTTTCGATGGGAGAGGATGTGTGTAGATACAGGTTTGGTGGAATGTTTCGGTCTGGCGCATCAGCGTTCTAGGATTGGAAATTAGAGGGGAGCGAGTATCATTATGCGAGCTGACTTTGTGGATAGTACAGTTGTTCTAAGGTGTTCACTGTGAGGGTCTGGCGTTGCGTTACTTACGGAATATCTTGTACCGGCAGTAGAAATCAACATATAGGACACCAGTGAAGTCCAAGTGTATAAGTGTGTCAATGTGAGAAATCATCCAGAGCCTTACTCGGCACCCCGTGACAGGAATAGCCGGTGGCCGGCGCAGCCCACGGCGCTGGAAACCCACAGGTGCGTGGCGTGTGTGAGGCGACGCCTCCGCTGACAGCCGGCCGTGGGAAGTGTACTGAGGTCGCGCCGTAAAGCCGCCACTTTATGGAATCCGCGCGCTGCCGACGCATCTGGGCGCCGCCCACGCGCGGAGGCAGCGCCGCCCGCCTCTGCCCGCCCAGTAGACCGCTTACACGTGCTTTCGATCTACCTCCAAATGCCATTTACATCCCTACTTTAAGCTGCGAGTAATTTCACTAATGCGAAGTTATTATTATTACTCCCGTCCGCCTCTGTAGCTGTGTGGTCAGAGCTGATCGTTACTACATGAAGGAACAGATATCGAACCCCGGAATAATCAACGAACTTTCTTTTGGGGAATGACTGGAGAGGTGTGTGGTCAGACACGCGAGGACAACAAAGGAGATACTTGGAGATGAAGCGCCAGCTCCCGTTCCAAAAGTAATTCACGTCAGGATAGCAGTGCACCGGCCATTTGTCCTTTCGAAAGAAAGGAAGAGAGATTATTGTTTGTTGTCCCGTCGGAAACAGGGTTATTCCGGAAAAAAAAACTTGACATGCACATTAAACGTACCCCACTGCTTCCCAACATTTGCCCCTCCAGTTTGCGTCCCTGAACCTCACGTAGAAAGTGGAGTTGGTGGGGCATGGTACTAGAAGCACGAAGAGTTAATTTCGTAACAAACACATTCTTATCAAAAGTATTAGGATGCTTCTGGTAAAAGGTTAAAACATTGTGGAAACAAGAAAAAACCTCTTAAAAATAGCGACATCATGCAGCGGTGTGAGATATTAGAAACTTGTATTGCATGTGTTCAAATGAGTGTGAAATCCCACAGGACAAAACTGCTGAGGTCATCGGTCCCTAGACTTACACACTACTTAAAGTAACTTATGCTAAGAACAACACACACACTCATGCCCGTGGGAGGACTCGAACCTCCGGCAGGAGGTTCCGCGCAATCCGTGACATAGCGCCTCTAACGGCGCGGCCACTCCGCACGGCGTATTGCATAATAACACTCTTGATTCGCGTAAGGGATTAAAGTTTCAGACCACCGCCATTAAATAACAGCAAATAGAATCATATCTTGTGACGTCATGCCAAGCTGCAAAGAGATTTTTCGACAAATGTGTGAACGGTACCGCTATTAAGCGAAGAAATTGTAGATGAAAGAGTTACAGAGATAAATGACTACATTGCAGGGGAGTATGTTTCCATACACCAAGAACTAAACACCGAGTGAGATCTCGCAGGTATAAGACCCTGGTCTACTACTCGGTAGGACGACGGTTCAAATCACCATCCGAGCATCCAGTGTTAGGTTTTGCGTGATATCCTTAATTTGCTCAAAATAAATGCCAGGATGCTACCTTAGAAAGGGCACGGCCCATACACCATCCCGTCGTCCCCCAGTCGAGCTTGTGCTCCATCTCTAATGACGGTGTCTCGACGGAGCGTTAAAATCTAATCTTTCTTGCCTTTCCTAAGAATAAAATATATCACCACTATAAGATACGAAGCAAACACAGTAACCCATGAATTAATGAAATCATCTAGAAACATAGCGCACACACACACACACACACACACACACACAACCTGTGGAATAACATAAACACGCACACAGACGCAAACACTAATCAGAAAATATAAACACCAACACACAAAGAACAATAGCAGACGCTGCCACTAGTACCACAGCAAAAAGAAAACACGAACGCATCCCGCAAAACAAAGCACCCGAAACGGCGAGATGACAGTGGGTCTTCACAAAACAAAAACATGAATATATTTAGTGTCATTGAAAGTACTGTGTGCTAAAATATAGCACATTTGTAGAAGAACAGGAATTATGACGAAGGCAACAAGAAACCGTGAGTAATGATAGTAATTAATACTGTTTATAGTAACGAGTTAAAGCATGCGATCTGTCCATGACTAGCAAACAAAATTATTAAAAAAAATAATATTGGTACAGTGCCCTCTGGACATGCTTTAGAATCACGCGAAACGCGTTTGGTCCTAATGATACTTCATTACAGTTGCAAAAGACGGTATTTAAATTACACAATTCTTATGTGTCAGAGACTCCAGAAAAAAATAGGTCGAAAAACAAAGAAGACACCATGCTTATAACTATATATGACAGTAGTATCTGTTCCCGAAAGAACAGTTACCGTCGATGACCATGCAGCTTTGCTAGAAATGAAATGATAATTAAACTGACACCCTAGCTGCAAGCAGGCGTTGATACACTTTATTGGGGACATGTTGAAAATGTGTGACCCGACCGGGACTCGAACCCGGGATCTCCTGCTTACATGGCAGTCGCTCTATCCATCGGAGCCACCGCGGGCACAGAGGATAGTGCGTCTGCAGGGACTTATCCCTTGCACGCCCCCCGTGAGATCCACATTCCCAACATGTCCACAACACTATATTCGTAGTGCGCCTAATAGATGTTTGCCCATCATACTCATTACTCGTGGCAGATTAATCTACCAAGTCCCGTACGAGTTCGGGCATAGCGTGTGCGTTCGCACAAGAAGGTCAAAGGCCGGAAACCCATATTTTTAACTATATATGACGGTAGTATCTGTTCCCGAAAGAACAGTTACCGTCGATGACCATGCAGCTTTGCTAGAAATGAAATGATAATTAAACTGACACCCTAGCTGCAAGCAGGCGTTGATACACTTCATTGGGGACATGTTGAAAATGTGTGCCCCGACCGGGACTCGAACCCGGGATCTCCTGATGGGCAAACATCTATTAGGCGCACTACGAATGTAGTGTTGTGGACATGTTGGGAATGTGGATCTCACGAGGGGCGTGCAAGGGATAAGTCCCTGCAGACGCACTATCCTCTGTGCCCGCGGTGGCTCAGATGGATAGAGCGTCTGCCATGTAAGCAGGAGATCCCGGGTTCGAGTCCCGGTCGGGGCGCACATTTTCAACATGTCCCCAATGAAGTGTATCAACGCCTGCTTGCAGCTAGGGTGTCAGTTTAATTATCAGACACCATGTTGTTTGCCAGAATTACACCGAACCTGTCAAGTAATAACAAAAGAATGAGTTGTACGTCGTAATCAGTGTCTTTCGAAAACGAGTAAGGAAAAAATCACATTTGGTAATGAAAATCAAGAATAGTTAAAAATCACGTTTGTTAATAAAAATACCAATAAAATAAAACTGTACAGTGCGAACTTTCACGAAGCCTCCAGATAATGCCATAAAATCTTTGCTGCTGTACAATGGAGTATTTCAACTGCAGGTAGTTTACACAGCTTGTTTCATAAGGTTAGAGTTTTCTGTAATTGTGTTCACAGACAAGCGTCATCAGTCTCGATCCTCATTGCTCCTGAATCGCATCTCTTACGCACCTTCGCACTGTTTACTCGCTGTTTTATCGAACGTTCTGCACTGCATGAATACAAATGCCGGGATGCTACCTCAGAAAGGGCACGGTCCATACACCATCTCGTCCCCCAGTCGAGCTTCTGGTCCATCCCTAATGACGATGTCTCGACGGAGCGTTAAAACCTAATCTTTCTTGCTTTTCCTAAGAATAAACTGTATCACAGACAAGAAGACTAAAGCGACGCCATACCATCCCTGCAAGTTACGGGACACCGTTGCAGAAGAGGGTTAATCTGGAGTTAGGACGCCCAATGAACAATTGCCATTTGTTCTCGACGTTGGCGGCTCACAGAGACGGAGCCTCCCTGCACCTGAAGAATGCCTGCTAGCCCCGCTCCCACTACGGCACTGGTTCCCAGGGCAGGGGCGCGACTTCCACCTGGCCACCAGACTCAGAAGTGAGTGCCCCCTCCCCTTCCCACCCCAGGCTACATCTCCAACAATAGACGAGCAGTGTGCGTTACATCCCATCGCTGCTTGGCAATATATCATTCCCCACGATCTAGGTGTTCCATTAACCGCGGTTGATCCAAGGAAGAAACGCTATGCCCACGTTACAGGTCATTAAAGGTAGTAGATACCGGCGCGAAGGTTGCCCCCATTTTCCTTGACTTCCGCAAAGCGTCTGATATACTTGCCGCTTAGTGAACCAAATGCGGGGATATGGAATATCAGCATAGTCTTGTGATTAGGTTGAACATTTTCCAATAATGGTATTCTTAACGGAGAGATATCTGTGGATGTTAAAGTAACTTCAGACGCTCACCGAAGGAGTTTTATATGTTCATAACTGTTCACAATATCTGTAAGCGAGTGACACCCTCCGACCGGGAGACCTCTCCAGCGCCGCGCGGGATTAGCCTAGCGGTCTCAGGCGCTGCAGTCATAGACGGTGCCGCTGGTCCCGACTGAGGTTGGTGTCCTACCTCGTGCATGGGTGTGTGTATTTGTCCTTAGGATAATTTAGGTTAAGTAGTGTGTAAGCTTAGGGACTGATGACCTTAGCAGTTAAGTCCCATAAGATTTCACACACACACACACCTCCAGCGCAGCGGTAGTAAAATATACAGGGTTTTCGAAAATTCCCGTTACAACCTTTTAGGACTTGTAGAGCGTAGGGAGTACATAATACTTTCAATGGAAACCCATGTCCGGAAATGTACCGTTTCAGTTCTACGACGGTTTCAGTTCAGATGTGTAGCTCGTGTACATCTGCTGAGAGAAAGAGAAAAGTATCTGAGCTGTTTGTCCTGGAATGCAATAATGTAGACAGGATGACGTATACGACGTCAGACGGTCACGTGATGTCACTTAGCGTCTGCCTTGTTGCTGGACTATCATGTCATTGGGCCACACCTCCAACCACTCAAGCTAACTGGTCCTGCATACTTGATCTTCCTACAAAACGTACTGGACCCGTTCATGGAAGCCGTGCCACTGAATGTCCGTCAGGAAATATGGTTTCAGCATGATGGCTCGTCACCTCACTTCTCACGTGCGGTTCGGAGACATCTCAAGAGACAATACGGTGAAAGATGGATAGGCCGAGGTGGTCCAACCGCGTGGCCTCTGCTACCGCCGAATTTGACTCCTATGGACTACTTCTTATGGGGTCTTATGCAAAGTTCGATTCACGACCCTCCTGTAGAGACAGAGGAAGATCTGCTGGCACGATTTCTGGTCCTTGCACTATACACTGAAGAGACAACAGGTGGGATGGAGACTGCGTACCAGAACATGCTTCGTAGTTACAACGTTTGTTAACAACATTGGAGGTTGCCATATCGAACCGCTGTTGTAACGCATCAGTACTGTTCTGTACATTCAGTGTGCTGGGTTCTTTTTTGTTTTGTAAGAATGCAGACATATATAATATTTACGCGGTGAAGCAAAACAAATGCGCCTAAGTGATAAATGGATGATCCGTTATGTTTCCATTCGAACTGTTACCTAATAATTGTACTACGTCACGCCTAATTCAGTTTCCCAAGCAGAAGTGGATGAGTTAAACATCTGAATTGAAACCGTCGTAGAACGGAAATGGTACGCTATTCAAAATATCATGTATTCACTCCCTCTGCAAGTCCTAGAAGTTCGTAATGGGAATTTCCGAACCTTCCCCGTGAAGCCGTCTATCTGTTAGAGAAAAGTGTATCAAAGGCCTTGCAGTAATACGTGAGGCTCGTCTTCAAATACGGACAGGAAAATGCGGTAGTCGTTTCAACATAATATGTATGAATCACATGAGGATAACATCGGGAGATCTATGTAGCTGTCCGAGAGTAATACCAACGCACACAGAGAGTCGCAACGCTAGAAAATTATCGTGAAATGCATGAAGACATGCCAAACAATCACTGGAAACGTCCTCATCCTTTGAATAACTGTGAGTACGTGTATGGAGCAACTTTAAGCGGAACTGCTGCGTAGAAGGTGGATGGATGTCAGTACGAGAGTCACTGGAAGAGACTGGAAGGAGGTAGCTAACAACAGTTTCGTTCGGCAGATACCTGAATAATATTCATCGCTCTGGGACTCTTACCGTGTAGGTAAGTTGAAAAGAGAAGATTCAAAGAAGAGCAGCCTGTTTCGTGACGGGTACTATTTGTAAGCACGAAAGCGTCATGAACATATTCATTCAGCCCCAGTGTCAGACGCTACAAAAGAGGCGTTGATCGTCACGGTGTGGTTTACGGTTAAGGTCCCCGACCGTACGATGCTAAATTCGCTTAATGCACTTTCTTTCATACTCATCGGTTTCTTTTTGACTGAAAAGATGGAAACTTTGACGTTTCATCGAAGTTAAGCTGGTTAGACAAAGCATTAGCTAAATTGGACAAGATCGGAGGAAACATTAGGACAGACGGACAGGTATTTGAAACTTATAACGTCTGAAGAGTTATCACTTGTCATTTGTCATACTGTTGGCAGAGAGCGTCCGTGGGTTGATTAAATTTGGCTATAAAGGGTACTAGTCTATGCTCACACAAATTTTGTTTATTGGCTGAAGAGGAGAAGAAAAGAAAAAAGAAGATCGTAGAAGGGGAGGAGGAAACAAGATAAAGTTTCATGTCTCGAAACGGGATCTGATGTTATTGCAGTGGTTCCAAAATAGAGAGTAATTTATAAAGAACTTGGTCGCAGAGCTCTCTTATCAATAAGGCAATGCACCCCCTGTGGCCTGGATGCAAGCCCTCATTCGGTTGGGAAGGATTTGATAAATCCTATGTATCCTATCCTAGGGCAAGCTAGCCCACAACTGTCGTACATGGTTCTCGATATACTAGATACCGCCACTGGGTCATAGTAGACGACTGAGCCAGTTCCACACACCTTCCGTCGGGGACAGGTCTGGGGATCACGCTGGCCCAGGGAATATCTCCACATCAAGCAGGCATTCAATAGAAACACGTGCCATGTGTGGAGGAGCATGATCATATTGAAGACTGGCACCATGATACCGTCGCGTGGAAGGTAATATGCGAGGACGCAGGACGTCGATGACGTACCGTTGTGCCGACAGTATTACCGTAATCACCACCAGCAGTGACAACATAAAGCCAGGTGACACACCGCTGTGCCTCTCCAAAACAATGGAAAACTGAGACCTCTCCCCAGGCTGCCGCCTTACTCACCGACGATGGTTGTGCATGTAGTGCAGAACCGCGACCCATTGCTTTTCACAATGCATTTTCTGTTTGTGGACGAGCATTGTCGTGTTGCAACAAGGCACTATGATACTGTCATAGATGACTCATTAGGATTGTCAGTCACTAACAGCCTTACATGATGGCTGTCCAGACCACGACGCCAGATGGGACCTCTCCCCAAATCACCGGCATACTCGTCGACGATGGTCATCCGTGGCAATGTAGAACCGCGATTCAATGCTCAATGCAGTGCGGCACCATGCATCAGCAGTCCACGCTTACCGACCACTGCTCCACTCCAGCCCTTTATGTTGTGATGTTAATGGCAGCCTACACGTGTGACGAAAATCCCCTTGCCCGGCTGCTGCTAGTCTCCGACCAATTGTGCGGTATGACACACAAATTCGCTGGTCGTCCCTTACATGCTCTTGTATTCCAGGCCCAGATGTGAATGAGTTACGACGTGTTGGTGCACAATACAGCAATCTTCTTTTGTGGTCATCTGATGTAGACGTCAAGGGATTATGATGTGGTTGGTGCACAGTGCGACAACGTGGTGGAACAGAAACTAGACTACGAGTATGACTGCCATCACCTTCCCATGCAGTCCAAAATCGGGCTACTGTCACATCCGATTGCCGCACAAATCTGTATCTTGCCCCATTCGACCAGTCTGCCGAGCGGAGTCTCACAATTAGGTCTCTTTTGAACTCAATCATGCGCTGATGACGCTGTCTCTCACACACTATCTCTGTACCCTCAACAGTGATCACTGTACATGTGATACTGTTCATGCTCCTTGTACACCCTCTATCCCTAGCAACAAAGTGAGCACGAAAAACACTAACGTGTACTGGTGGCCGTTCCACATGTCACAACGAATTGCAGAACTAATCATCTACATACCCAACGCCGGTGTGTGCGTCAACGAAGTTACAATGACGTCTAACCACGTCTTCTAGGACGTTCAGTTTGTCAGGCACTGTAGTTCTCTGTGTACATTAGTTCCACGTATGACGTCACAGTGACGAGGGTATAGCAATATCTGCATCCACAGGGTAAAGAGTTTATTTATGGTCGTCAAAGGCGTCAGTCACGCCGTAGGATGCGGCTGAGGAAGAGTGTTCGCTACTCGTCTGCATCAGGAGGCGTTGCACTGTTGCGATGGCCGCTGGAAATTCCCGGATCTCTACCAGCGCCAGGCCCGTCTTCTATGCAGCGACGCTTTGCATAACCTCTCCCCTCTCTCCTCCCCTGCCACTGTCTTCTTCCCAACCAACCTGTCGCCACATCCCTCTACTTCTCCGTGGTAAATTCCACAAATTGTAGTAGATTTACGAAAGCTCTCCGGATACTGACCTCCAGTAGCCTACGAATAAATACCTGAATAGCTAAAAACAAACATACTATCAAGATCTTTACATCTTTATATTACTTCTCTTCATAAGCATCATTCAGATTTAAGCATTAACTGTATCTATTAACGAGCTTACAGATTAGCTGTAGATACGTAACTGAGGGGTCAAAAGTTACGGGAAGGATTGTCCCATTTGAGGATGTGTCGTATACGACGTTCGAATGTTGCGGATAGATGCGGCTTGTAGCGCCCGTGTAGAAACGGTGTCTGACAGTCTGTTATCGACAGGTGAGTAATGAACATGGCACCAGCTCGTGGGCTTATCCGATTTCGAACTTGGGATGATAATCGGTGCAAAACACATAGGTCGTAGCATATAGACTAGCTTTTTACCCGCGGCTTCGCCGACATTCGCATATGTCACGTATATTGCAGACATATATCTATAGTAGGCAATGAAAACCTGGTAACTTCATGTCTATGTAAAGCCTCGTAATTTCAGTAACGAGTAACTCCATTATCAAAGAGAGATTTGAAAATGCATGAATTTTTCTAATTGTAAGTAACTAGCCTTCTACCATTTAGTTATACGTGTAGCAACTTTATCTGCACCACTTACATTATTTTTTAAGAAACTATTTTTTCATCTCCTGTAAAATTTAACAAAATGGAGTTACGAGGTTTTCATTGTCTACCATGGAGTTGTCTGATTCTCTGCTGCTTTGCACAATACACCATAGATGACAATGAGTTTATATATGGTGTTGTCGGCCGCTGTGGCCGAGCAGTTCTAGGCGCTGCTGCTATGGTCGCAGGTTCGAATCCTGCCTCCGGTATGGATGTGTGTGATGTCCTTAGGTTAGTTAGGTTTAAGTAGTACTAAGTCTAGGGGACTGATGATCTCAGATGTTAAGTCTCATAGTGCTTAGAGCCATTTGAACCATATATATCGTGTTCAGCCGTGAGGCATGATCTTACGTATCGAAACAGATTGAAAATATTACTGGCTCGCTCAGTGCTCATTCTCTCTACCTTGTTGGCATACTGAACAGCAGAAGTAGGAGACAAATTGCACTTCATTGTCTTAAAGTATGTCCAGTCAACTCAGTATATAAAAGAAATGCGAACAGGTCGTTTTAGAACACTTTTATACATCACCCCTTCTCATCCCCATCCCTTGGGGTAGCAGGGGTATCTTATTGCCACAATACTTATATACTAAAAGTGAATCATGTGTCTATTAATCAAGCTACAGTACCCCATTACAAACAGTACTGCAAGGTGTTTAAAAATGTTATTAGCAAGGCAAATCAGATATATGTACAGTATTTAACAATCATTTTCTGAGCATTGCTGGGCAATTAAATAAAAATTTAGTTTCTACAGGGAATCATATAACTTTCATGGCATACGCCTTTCCGAGATTGAAATACTCCTCTGTGATATAGACAAGGGGGAGCTTGAGTCAATAATTAAATCACTGAAGACTAAGAATTCTCAGGGATATGATGGAGTGCCTAGCAGAATATTAAAGTACTGTGATGCACTTGTTAGCCCTGAGCCATGTTTGTAATTTTTCCTTTAGGAATGGTAAGTTTCCTGAAAGATTAAAGTATTCGGTAGTAGAGCCGTTTTATAAAAAGCTAGGAAGGAATAATGTAGACAATTTTAGACCTATTCCTATGACAGAAGTGTTTGCTAAAGTTATTGAAAAGGCTGTGTACGTAAGGATAATTGATCACGATTTGCTATCAAATGTACACTTCGATTTTGGAAGCCGTTTAACACCTGAAAACGCTATATTCTCTTTTTTATGTGAGTTAGTTTATGGGTTAAACAAAAGGTTTTGAACGATAGGCATACTTTTTTGATTTAACTAAGGCGTTTGATTGTGTTGATCACAAAATATTGCTCCAGAAGTTGGACTATTACGGAATACGGGGAGTAGCTAACAATTGTTCACCTCTTACATTAGCAACAGACAGCAAAAGGTAATTATTCACAGTGTAGAGAATGGCTGTGGTGTGGGGTCTGAGCAGGATACGGTCAAATGAGAAGGGGGCCCCAGGGATTAGTGTTGGGGCCATTCCTGTTCCTTATTTATATAAATGATATGCCCTCTAGTATTATGGCTAATTCTAAAATATTTCTGTTTGCTGATGACACTAGCTTGGTAGTAAAGGATGTTGTGAGCAACATTGACTCTGTTGCAAATAGAGCAGTTCATGGTTTATAGAAAATAAACTAACGTTAAATTATAGTAAGAGTCAGTTTTTACACTTTCTGGCTTCCCCAAGGTAGTGTTATAGGCCCTTTGCTGTTCCTTATCTACATAAACGATTTGGGAGACAATCTGAGCAGCCGTCTTCGGTTGTTTGTAGATGACGCTGTCTTTTATCGACTAATAAAGTCATCAGAAGATCAAAACAAATTGCAAAACGATTTAGAAAAGATATCTGAATGGCGCGAAAAGTATCAGGTGACCCTAAATAACGAAAAGTGTGAGGTCATCCACATGAGTGCTAAAATAAACTCGTTAAACTTCGGTTACACGATAAATTAATCTAATTTGAAAGCTGTAAATTCAACTAAATACCTAGGTATTACAATTACGAATAACTTCAATTGGAAGGAACACAAAGAAAATGTTGTGGGGAAGGCTAACCAAAGACTGCTTTTTATTGGCAGGACACTTAGAAAATGTAACAAACCTACCAAGGAGACTGCCTACACTACGCTTGTCCGTCCTCTTTCAGAATCCTGCTGCGCAGTGTGGGATCCTTACCAGATAGGACTGACGAAGTACATCGAAGGAGTTCAAAGAAAGGCAGCACGTTTTGTATTAACGCGAAATATGGGAGAGAGTGTCACAGAAATGATACAGGATTTGGGCTGGACATCATTAAAAGAAAGACTTTTTCGTTGCGACAAATTCTTCTCAAGAAATTTCAATCACCAACTTTCGCCTGCGAATGCGAAAATATTTTGTTGACACTGACCTACATAGGGAGGAATGGTCATCACGATAAAATAAGGGAAATCAGAGCTCGTACAGAAAGATATAGTTGTTCATTCTTTCCGCGTGCTGCATGAGATTGGAATAATAGAGAATTGTGAAGGTGGTTCGATGAACCCTCTGCCAGGCACTTGAATGTGATTTGCAGAGTATCCATGTAGATGTAGATATAACACACAATTCAACAAAACCTGACGTTTTAATTTCACAGAATGGGCATATGACTGGTGAAATTGAACATTCAAATTTCTATGAGTTCAGATAGCCCACGTTCAGGATCTTGTTCAAAGACTTAATGCTGTCATTTTCACTATTTGAACTATATCTGAAGTAAGTGATCGTTCCACACGAAAATCAATCTGCTTTGCTTATTTTCATTCGTTTATGTCGTATGGTATTATATTTTGGGGTAACTCTTCCCATTCTAAAACGACATTTTTGGCTCAGAAACGGACGGTTCGGGCAATAAGTGGTGTAAGTTCATGAACCTCTTGTCGACCCCTGCTCACGAGTCTGGGTATTTTGACGTTGGCCTCTCACTTTATACTGTATATTCCTTACTGTCATTTCTTGTTAGCTTATTCCCAAGAATAAGCAGTTTTCACTCAATATTCGGCAGAAAAAAAAATGGTTCAAATGGCTCTGAGCACTATGGGACTCAACTGCTGTGGTCATCAGTCCCCTAGAACTTAGAACTACTTTAACCTAACTAACCTAAGGCCATCACACACACCCATGCCCGAAGCAGGATTCGAACCTGCGACCGTAGCAGCAGCGCAGCTCCGGCCTGGAGCTCCTAGAACCGCACAGCCACTGCGGCCGGCATTCGGCAGAAATCAAACCTGCATTTGGATCGGACTTCCTTAACTCTTGTGCAGAAAGGTGTGCAGTATATCGCTGCATCCATTTTCAATAAGCTACCACTATAATTCAAAAATCTTAGCTTTAATCCACGCGGTTTCAAATCGAAACTGAAAAGTTTCCTAATGGGTCACTCCTATTCTGTCGAGCAGTTCCTTGAAAAATTAAGCTGATTCTTGTTGTATTGTATTGTTGATTGCATTTACTTAAACTTAGCCGGCCGGGGTGGGCGAGCGATTCTAGGTGCTACAGTCTGGAACCGCTACGGTCGCAGGTTCGCATCCTGTCTCGGGCATAAATGTGTGTGTTGTCCTTAGGTTAGTTAGGTTTAAGTACTTCTAAGTTCTAGGGGACTGATGACCTCAGAAGTTAAGTTCCATAGTGCTCAGAGCCATTTGAACCATTTTTGTCTGCAAAATGAGTTTCAAATACAGTTAGTAGTAAAGAAGTAACAAATTAAAACGTCATGCCTGGTGTGCTGAACTTTAACCGCCTGAAAATATAGTAACCGATAAACTCTTTTCCTTTCATGATTTTGTGCAGGGTGTCAGCGAGAAAAGGTTTCGTACAGCTTTGAAATTCTGTGCAAAATTTTTTGGAAGTTGCTAATCGCTCTCATTCTCAAACAGTGGACGAATGTAGACTGGGGAATTTGCGCGCCTTGAGTTACGCTGCCTCAAGGCGTGTACATGGTTTCTAACAGTAATACTTGTATTGCAGTGTCAAACCATGAACGTAAGACAATACCTCTTATTGGCTATGTTATGACAGATTTTAGACTTTCAAATACGGTCAATAATTATACGAAATACTGAAAATCAAATGTTTCTTACTCCTGGAAGCCGGTAGATGGGCAACCTGCAGCTGCAGTCGGGTGCCATTAATCGGGTGAGTCGATTAGAGGTGTGTACCAAGTTTGGTTGAAATCGGTCGAGTGCTTTTGGGAAAAGATGTCGAGCACACATAAGTTTTTATAATATATACAGATTACATAAGAATTTGGATTTCGAGGGCCAGCAGTGTGTAGGGTCGTTTTCAGTATCGAAGAGTTAATGTTTCCACACATGTAAATGCCGCTCAAGCCGACCAAAGGTGCTTGACGAACCGACGTCACGTTGCCCCCGCAAGAGCCAGTCGATTGGATCGACGCTGATTTAAAATGAGGGGTCAGGAACGCATTCCTACCAGAACTGTACGGAGTCAAATCCATTTCTTGGACTTCAGAATCCGACGACCGAACGTCCCATGACTTCGGCAACTTGAGATTTCTGTCTGACCGTGGAAGTACCTTGGAGCTCTTCGTCGAGTTAAAGCACTGGGAACTAAGCCACTTTTGCACGTGCGTCTATTGGTGGATACCATGGGGGCCGCATCTGAGCAGCAGGGCGGATGCTCCAAAATATCCAGTTTGAACCGACGCAGTTAGTCTTATGTTTTTCGGATGGAGTATGGCCGAGCATCGTCGTGACAGAACACTACACTTGCAGTCAAGAGACCGCGTCAGCTCTCATTTTTGTCAGTGTCTCATAATATCCTTCAGAACTAGTTCCCCTTCCACGTTGAATAAAATCCACAAACAAAATTACTTGAGCTTCGTTAAGAAACGATAGCCAAAAACCTTTCTGACTGACAGAATTGGGTGTTCTATCACTGGTTTGTTGGATGAGGCAGCATGCCTCTACGCCGTTGAATAATGTTTCATCTGTACCTTAACATAGGAAACTCACGTCTCATCAC
This sequence comes from Schistocerca piceifrons, assembly GCF_021461385.2. Taxonomy (NCBI): domain Eukaryota; kingdom Metazoa; phylum Arthropoda; class Insecta; order Orthoptera; family Acrididae; genus Schistocerca; species Schistocerca piceifrons. The sequence continues at coordinate 432,261,221 of NC_060141.1, forward strand.
CGGTCACGATTTCGTTCAGTAGCCCGTCTCCTTGTACATCGCAACGAAGAAGTTGTTCTCTAAGTTTCTCGATACTCATAAAGGAATTTAGAAAACCAAGCGTGGCTTTTACCATTACGTGTGGTGATTAGAATCATGACAGAGGCACACTTCTGCCATTTTGTGAGAATTGATTATGAAGACTTGGTGCTCTTTCAGCGTCAGCTGAAGATTTTCGTTTAGAACGAAACCAACAGAGGAGTAACGAAAGTACCAAAATACAGCCTGGTGGTTTTTATTAACATTTAGGTATATTGCGTGTCAAGTCACCGTCGATTTGTATGTAGGGCGTCAGAAACCCATTTCTGTTAAGACTCTATGGAGACACACGCATAATATAGGCTTCAGCAAACGGTGACCGAACGTCCCCTCCTGTGGCTTCCCATGACTTTCAGCTACTCAGTGTATTCTACCGCCTAATATTGCAGCTAACCAGTCACCATAGCAGATATCGTGTAATCAAAAGAGAGTGATGACAGAACTTACAAAAACTAAATAATAAATAATGCTTATAGTACGCGTCACAAGTCTGCACGAGGACAGCGGACAAAAATCAGTCACACCAGAAGATACAACGCTCATTCCGTTGAAAACCCCGGTGTTTTTGTGTAATACGGTGTGTGTATGTATGGTTGTCTAATTTTGTGCCTGCAACGGAAATTTCACACCTATAAATGTATTAAAAACAGCGCTGCTACTGACAACCGACACCTAGAGGAATACATTAGATTGATTAATTTGGGGGAGGGGACCAAACAGCGAAGTGAACTGTCCAAATACATTAGATGAGATATCTAGTCGTGATGATATTTTACTCTAGCGTACTTAGAAGATCGATAATGTTGAAAAAATAACATACTAGAATGAATACAACTAGAAACCGTAAAATTACTTACACAATATTAAATTCTAATCTTAATCTAGCTTAGAGATTGGGAGAACATCCGTGATTTTCCTCAAAATCGCACCCCTGTTCGTCAGACGGACATATTAAGTTGGCTGATACTGATTAGCCTTGGGAAACGGAGGACCTCCACCCTGACTGGCACAGACAGCAAAGATCTCAGAGAACAAGCAAATGGAAGTCATCACATTTACCGTGACCGCTTCCCTGCCCGCCGAGCCGTGGCCCGTGTATCGCCGATTACAGTTCTGGGAGGCGTGGTTCTGCAGCGTCGATCTGCTCGGTGCCGTTGTTCACCGTGCAGAGGATGCACCTTGCGTACCTATAAATTCTGTCAACACAGTGGACGTAATACACAGCCCACAAACTACTAGAGCTGAAACTACTTCAGTACGACACAAAACACGAGTCGAGATTTCTGTTTGCTCATAAGCCAGAAACAGAAACTCAACTTAAGTATTTGTTCGTAATAAAGCACTTCAATATGCCGCAGACTCGATAGAAAAGCAAAGAATCGTCACTCTGCTTACAGAGAAGTGACTGAACTCGCTCCTGGTGACGAAATCGACACTTTGCAAATTATAACGGATTCTGTTGTCAGCAAAATCTCTGGCTCACGGTGCGATGCGTCCCCTTTCAATACCCGCAGGAGAATTCCTCTTAAGATGCGTTTACAGCTGTGCGCCTTGCGGCTAGTAGCCGTGCGACTGTGCTTACCCCACTTGCAAGTAGAGGCACGCATGTAGGTACGTGCCTCTTCTTCAACATGTGCGTGCGAGTGATTCCATTTACACCTCTCTTCACATTGGGCAAGCTACAGCCACACGGCGACTAGCCGCAAGGCGCACAGGTGTAAATGAGCCTTTACACGCAGCATGCACGTTTCCAGCAACGCTCCCGGTGTCCGCGTGTGCGCTCTCGGCAACGAATCCCATCACAAGAGCAGTGCCTCCCACTCCAGGGCCATGAAGCTACCAGCAAACCACCCGCATTTCATACTCTGTACAGAACAGTGTCCTAAGACGTACTAGAGAATATCAGCAGAAGGTCAACTCGCGTCCGGCGTTCATGACCTCGCACATTCCTTATTAAAAGGACGCTTCCTTCTCTTGTAAGATGCTGTCGTTCTCCTCCCTTGGCTTCTAATACCTAGCTGTTTTCACCATTTTTGAGCGGGGAGACTACCTGCAGGGCTATAAAGCCGCTGCCTCCTCTCCCCTCGGTTTAGAGCAGTAAAACATCCCTAACGGTCGAACACGATACGTCTTCTCTTCTAAACTCCTTTTTGCCCAACGCTTATCAACCACCGCTCTGCCGGCCGCTGTGACCGAGCGGTTCTGGGCGCTACGGTCGCAGGCTCGAATCCTGCCTCGGGCATGGATGTGTGTTAGTTAGTTAGGTTTAATTAGTTCTAAGCTCTAGGCGACTGATGACCTCAGAAGTTAAGTCGCATAGTGCTCAGAGCCATTTGAACTATTTATCAGAGCCATTTGACCCATTTGAACCACCGCTCTCTCCTGGCAGCGTCCATTTTAAAGTATTAAGGAAAACGGCTGTTCTCCACGAGATAAGTTCTCAAAAATTACTGATCGTGGTTTTCTTGCCTGCAGAAGATGGTGCGGTTCCTATAAGTACGCTCAGGTCGCAGATTGAACGCGAGAGGGACATTGTTGCTCACCCGCGTGACAACAGAGCGACCACGCCGACGCTTCGACCGTCCGGTACGCCACTGAAATGCTGTACAAGGTTTGGGAAGAGTATGAGTATCGTCAACTAAGCAGTTGACGTCCGTGGAGTTCGTGAAGCCTGTTCCGTTCACCGCCACCGCCTAACAACGTGGCATCAGGTCTCAAGATGGTGAGAAACTGACCGTACCCGCTAACCACAAAAATAAAGATTTCTCGCGGTCGAGACAGTTTATGTTCATTTTAAACATTACGATCCTTTCAGTGGTTTTCATATCAGAGCGTCCGGCTCGTTTCTTTCTGAATGGACCTCGCAGAACAGCTCCTTGTGGGAGGCACGTCTGCAACTCTCGCTCCCGGCGTCGCGTGAAAGGTTACGGAGGCGTTTCCGCGAAGAGGTGGCGAGCGCCGAGCGCCGGCCATTAGGAGGACGCGCTGGCAGGCAGCAGCCCGGCCTGATCAGGCAGGCAGCGCCAGGGCAGTGGAGCGGAATGCGCGCGCCCGCCGCCGCTCATACGCGTGTCGCCGCAGCCGTCGCCGCCGCCGTCGCCGCCTCGGCCGCTTTGTATGCGGCGGCGCGCCGGCCGGCGGTCGTCTGCAACGCACCGATAGCCAGCAGCCACGCAGGCCGGGCGCGCATTCCTGCTGCGTTACCCCCGCGCTGGCGTCCTTGTAAATCAGCGCCGCAAACGCAGCAGCTGCCTCCCAACTACATGCTAAACTCTATCCGGCCCCTTCCCTCGGCCGAGGAATTCGTGCACGGACGAGGCGTAAATTCGAACAACAGTTGGGTGATCCTAGGAACCTCACTTCTTTTTCTGTTGCCTCCACGTCCAACGCCCGTCGAGGGGACGAAGGTTGGAGTGACGTCAGTAGGGGCCGAGCACTGGTTCCTTTCCAAGAGGATGTGCAAGCAAATGCACTTCAGATAAGTAGAGTTCAGCAGTAAACAACGTGCAGGCTTTCCCGGCAGGTATGTTCAATAAATGGCGTCCAGATCTGCCGCTGGACCACAGTTTGCAAATATCACAATATTTCTGCAGGTACCTGCAACTGCTACTTACCAGCAGTAACAAGTAGCGGGAACCTGACGATGTCGAGCAGGTATCTCGTAGAAATTTTGTGTGATTTACAAAATGTGATTCGGCAACATACGCGAGACCCATATACTAGATAAATAGTAGTAACGGTATGCATTTTTCGCAGTCTCTCTTTACTAGTGATTATCTCGGCGCACGTGACAATGCAAATTTATACTTCCTAAGAGATTAATTGGAGAAGAAATAAAAACTTTGAGGTTCGCCGATGACATTGTAATTCTGTCAGAGACAGCAAAGGACTTGGAAGAGCAGTTGAACGGAATGGACAGTGTGTTGAAAGGAGGGTATAAGACGAACATCAACAAAAGCAAAACGAGGATAATGGAATGTAGTCGAATTAAGTCGGGTGATGCTGTGGGAATTAGATTAGGAAATGAGACATTTAAAGTAGTAAAGGAGTTTTGCTATTTGGGGAGCAAAATAACTGATGATGGTCGAAGTAGAGAGGACATAAAATGTAGACTGGCAATGGCAAGGAAAGCATTTCTGAAGAGGAGAAATTTGTTAACATCGAGTATAGATTTAAGTGCCAGGAAGTCGTTTCTAAAAGTATTTATATGGAGTTTAGCCATGTATGGAAGAGAAACGTGGACGATAAATAATTTGGACATGAAGAAAATAGAAGCTTTCGAAATGTGGTGCTACAGAAGAATGCTGAAGATTAGATGGGTAGATCACATAACTAATCAGGTGGTATTGAACAGAATTGGGGAGAAGAGGAGTTTGTGGCACAACTTGACAAGAAGAAGGGACCGGTTGTTAGGACATGTTCTGAGGCATCAAGGGGCCACAAATTTAGCATTGTAGGGCAGCGTGGAGGGTAAAAATCGTAGAGAGAGACCAAGAACTGAACACACTAAGCAGATTCAGAAGGATGTAAGTTGCAGTAGGTACTGGGAGATGAAGGAGCTTGCACAGGATAGAGTATCATGGAGAGTTGCATCAAACCAGTCTCAGGACTGAAGACCACAACAACAACAACAACAAGAAATCAATAAATAAATTAATAAATTAAAAGAGGGAAACAAAATAAACGTTCAGGGGTTGACGGTATATGATGTTACATCTTTGATTACAAAATCGCAGGTAACCGGCAGTACGAGCCCACTTATCACTATGACGTTGGACCTAATCTGACTTGGATGCATCCACTGAGTCCTAAAGCCTTAGTATTCCGTCTTAAGTGGTCCACAACTGTTGTAACTGGTCCTTCATATGCTCGATACTGGCAGTGGAACATAGCTGACGTCCGAGCTGGTCCAACAGATGGGGGAAAAATCCGAGGAATTCGCTGGCCACGGGATGAGCCAGCATCACGCAGACATAGAGACACGTTCCGTGCGTCGACGAGAAGTGTCGTGCTGGAACATGGCATTAAGATACCGTCATATGAGCGCTGACGCATTAGGATCGTCAGTGTTCCCTCGATCACTACGAGTCGTGACCTGAAGTCATACACGATGGCTCCACACTCCACGACGCCAAATGGGATCTCTACACAGATCAGCACGGTCATCCGTGGTGGTGCAGAAGCGCGGTTCATCGCTGAAAGCAGTGCGGCACCATTCCTCACCAGGCCATGCTTTCCTATCACGGCACCACTCAAAACGCTCCCGTTTGTGTTGTGGTGTCAGAGGCTGCCTACGCATGGCACGATAATTCCGTAGTCCAGCAGCTGCTAGTCTCCCGACCATCGGTGTGAGACGACACAGAATGTCTTGTTTTTGGATAGCAAACGTAGATGTCAAGGGATTATGATGTGGTTGGTGCACAATGCGGCAATCCTTCCTTATAGTGGTGAAACACGGTCGATCGGACACTTGACGACGAATACGCTTGCCATAGTGTTCTCAGGCAGTCCAAAACCGGGCCACATCCAAATGCCCCACAAACCTGCATATTGCAGTATTCTAACAACAGGCCAATTGCAGACCCACAATTAGACCCCCTTTTGAACTCAGCCAGACGTTGATGAAGCTGCCTCGCAGGAGCACACGTCATTTCCGTGTCGTTCACAGTGACCACTGCACATATCATGCTCTTTACGCCCTTATATACACTAACATTACATTACATTAGAGCGCCAGCTAACTACACTAAAGACGAACAACACTATCGAGAACATTCTACCAGACACAAAGCATTCCAAATACAATCATCTACGTAGCGATCGATGTTGTGTACGACTGACAAGTTATACTGACATTCGACCATGTCTTCTGTGTGCTTTTTTGTAAGGCAGTCTGTTTCTGTTTAATCTTTACGACTGGGTGTTCTCCTGGTCGGCAGGTAATACAAGAGAGGACAATTGTGTGTATATAATGGACGAACTCTCGACTGAACTGAGTGCCTCTTCACTGTCAAAACTGGACCGCAACTAGTCTGAGTGATACATGCATCATTCCAAAAAGTAGGGCGGAGTTGCCCTTTTTTTGTTGACCAAACACTTGTTACCGACAAATGCGTTTGTATTAACTACGGAGTTGCTTGTCATTCGTCAAGCTATTCTTTACGTAGTAGATTTACAAGTCAACAAAATACATTTACTAACTTGACGGATGCCCTACAGTTTCTTAACGGGTGAGCCGAAAGAAAAGGTGTAAATCCCTTGGCACATGACATACTTAGAATTCCCAGCATAAAAAATGAACTGCGCCAACTGATTCATCTAGAGTGGATAGGGGACGTGTTGGTATTCGGGACAACGAACGTGAAGATCAACTGGCGAAAGTACTGCAGGCTCTAATTCTCACCAACATACCCCTATACCGTATAATGATTTTCGTCGTACATACGCCAAGCATCCAAAAACAGAATGTATGGAAAAAGGTAAATGCATTATTTCAAAAGTAGTCGCTATAACTGTTAATGCATTTATGCCACTGTGAAACAAGATGGTCAATACGTTCGTGGAAAAATGTTTGCGATTGCCTAGGCAGACATGATTGTACATAGCACCTTTTCGTCCGAAGCAAATCTAAGGCCAGGAAACAAGGGGAGGAATCGGTATAGAGTGCAGGTTGTGAAAAGATTTCCAAGCGGAACTTCTGCAGCGTACTGGAAACAACCTTAGCAACAAGCGGGCGTGCGTTCTGTCCGTACCTTGTTTCGACTACGCTGAAGAAGTTTCGCTTGGAAGTCCTTACGCAACCTTCACACGCTATCGATTTGTCCCCTTGCGATTTCCATAGTTTTGGAGCCCAGAAGAAGGACATACGTGACCGTCGATTGGCATCGGACGAAGATGTGCTCGCCTAGGTACAATCACGGTTCCGTAGGCAACCGCAAGCTTTTTTCCACGAATGTATTGACCATTTTGTTTCACAGTCGCATAAATGCATTAACAGTTTTGGCGACTACTTTTGAAGTAATGAAAACTGGAGCTATTAAACACGATAAACTCCTTTTCATAGGTATGATACCCATGCTCAGAAAGCGTTTATCCTCGGACCAGCAAGAGGAATGGTCCAGGACATCTAAACTCAGGGGCAGCACTACGCACTACTTCATCCCACGATTCTAAGAGTACCATGGTATAATAAGGTACAAACATTACGAAGCTTCACGACAGTTATAGCATGGCTTAAATTTAATAACTGGAAGTTCCACAAATACCTCTATCGGCTCAATCTGAGCGCCACCCTTTTGTGTGTTTGTGGAGAGGAGGAAGATCCGAACCATATATTCGTACAATGTTTTCGGTACACATGTCGCATAAACGTACTGGCAAGTAATCTTCGGGCTCTTGGTCATCACTTCCCTCCAAACCTTGTTAGCATCCAACGATACAGCAATATATAAACTGCTGTACGAGTTCGTCAACATTACCAACATCCAAATATAGCTCCCTGCTCATCTAATCTACTGCTCTTTGTAATTACGATGCCAGGGCAAAACCAAAAGCTGACTCAATTGACTATATTTCCACGTGCTACTCAGCAGAGTATGTATGTGTCCCAATATTGGTTTATGTATACGTTTTGTTGTAGTAGCTAAATGTGGCTCTTATAAACAGTTCTAACGTTCTTAAATACTTACAGACCTATACATATATTCACTTCTCTATCCGCAGCTTCTGAAACAATTCTTACAGGATGCATAAAACAACATTTTATTGTTGATTCAGATACATAGTCATCAAAATGAATTGAACTGGGAATATCCCACATGTGTGCCAACGGCGATTTTCTCTCTTCTTATTGTGTTACCAGTAGGATTTTTATACCAAACTACCTCTGTGTATCCCGTGTTACATTTTCGTCTTGTTTATTGGTTTCAGTCCTCTGTGATTTAAAACTTGCTTTATGTCGGAATCAGTCCTTTTTTAAGCCTATGTAACTTTGTACCAGGGTACGACTTAAAGTCTGCTCCGAATTGTCGAAACGAACTGTAATATAACACTACTAATGTTATGGTTGTGCGGGCACGTTCTGAAAGCCAATAAATTAAAAAATAAACAGTGTACTTACTTTTTTCCATCTCTCTCGTTTTATTTTGACTGCCGTTTACACACACATTAATAGAATGTAACAAATGTAATCATCCAGGAAAAATTATACTGTGCAATATTTTAAAAGTTAACAATTATTTTTGTCTAATTATAGCTCTTAGTCCTACGACAGAACCTTTGCCAAATTTATTCACTATTTCATCCGTGTTTGTATAAGGGAAGAACAATTACACTGTGCAATACTTTAAACAAAATAACAATTTTTCTGTAACTGGTAGTCCTGCGAATAGGTCCTTTGCCAAATATATTTGGCGTTTCATCCGTAGTTGTGAAAGGCAGCATTAAAATTGAAAGAGCTTTTCCTATGTTTCATAAACAGATTTTATATTAAAATGTGTGGCTTTTATTATAGTAGTACAGTCAGACTAACGTACTTTGTAGTACAATTGGTCGTTTACATTCAGAGTATTTGGTTAAGTAATAAACTGCGTTCCGTATTTCGTAAAGAAGCCATAAGTATGTCCTGTTCTTATCATTATGTGAAATAATTGTATCTGGTGCTTTGTCTGAAACCAATAAAGAAGGAAGAAAATTAGTCGTGTGAGCCATCTGTTTGTAAATCGCGTAAACTTTGTTCTGTGTGTTATTGTGTTTTAACTGTGTGTTTATCACATTCTCTGAGGCAGACATTGGGGCAGCATGGGAAAAATAAGCGTAATAAACCGCTGTAGAAACATATTCGGGCTTGCTGATGTACCAGAGTAACGTTTGTTAATCAGTCGCGCGTATTCGATCGGGAACTGGCTTTTCTTTCTCTCGCGAAAGCGAAGTAGCTGTGCATTTTCCTTTCCTTTTTAGTGCGTAAGTTAGTAAACTCACATGGTCCTAACAATAGTGAACATAATAAAATTACAATAAAAAACGAAAACTGTGTGACAGTGTTGTATTTTACTAGTAAACAATATAAAACATAATACACCCAATCTGGGGACACTTTTCCGATAGTACAATTAAGAACGACGATCACGAAAGCATCGGAAAAGAAACGATGTCCAGTCTTTACTCTCCACAGGGGGGGGGGGGGGGGGGGGGGACCCGGGTACGTCTTTTCAGAATACAATCTTGTTCATTGGTCCATTGTGAGATTGAAATCAGTGTCCACCAGAATCATCTTCACTTATCCAGTACTGCCCAGTGGAGTGGGAGATACTTGAATACACTGTTTAAGTAATTAGCAAAAGTCTGACGATATCTGGAATACTACTGCAATTGATTGTGTCGTTCATGTAAAAAAGTTCAAAAGTCAAGCACATTTTGAGATCATGCCAAAAAGAGATAGTACACAGAAAGTTTTTTGATCCAATTCATCGCATGTCTCTTCGATTGGGGAAAGTAGGTCTTAACCGGGCGATGGAGCATTCCGGGCTCGATGCTGTGAGGCGGCATTCGAAGGTAACAGCAAGAATCTTCTTACACACATCCGCGGGAGATCCAAAGTCCAGGTGATGTTCATCACCGTAGGTTAAAAGACACCGCATACACATCGGGGAGTCAGTCAGAGCAATGTCGTGGAATTTACTTACTGTCGGAAACTTTTCGTTGACCGTGAGGCAAATGGTTCAAATGACTTTAAGCACTACGGGACTTAACAGCTGAGGCCATCAGTCCCCTAGACTTAGTACTACTTAAACCTAATTAACCTAAGTACATCACACACATCCATGCCCGAGGCAGGATTCGAACCTGTGACAGTAGCAGCAGCGCAGTTCTGGACTGAAGCACCTAGAACCGCTCGGCCACAACGGCCAGCCAACCGCGAGGCACCAGGTGGCGCCGATCTCCGTCGTGAAATATTTCTGTTGAATCGGTCGCCACACAGCAGACCATGCCACTCCGGGAAGGCGTCTCTCAACAACATTCCAAGGGTGATTCGTCAAGCGTTAAGCTATACGAAGAAGTCGTTGCACTTTACCGTAGTGTAAGGGCATAAATTTCAATATTCGAACTACAGAAAAATTCTCGAACAACTCGTAAGATGAATAGAAAGATCTATAACCGAAATGATAATCTATAACCGGAATGAAAATACAGTAACTAAATTAGACCCTTGGGGTAAGTGTAACATTTCATCAATTGTTCATTTCACCGAGAAAAACATGTTGTTGCTCAATCATCGTTTCTTCCCCAGTATCCGAGAAGGGCTATTGGACTGATATAGTCAGTCACATTCCAGTAAATGAACGAGATTAGCAATGGATGTTTCGTAGTAATTAATTCGTTGATCTGTTTTGTGCATGATATAGAAATCTCTCTTCACATTTAATGTATGCACATTTAATGTATGTTTTCTTTGGATGGACACGTCCTATGGGACGTTAAGCCTCTGATTCATTTTTTATCAAAATAGCTGTTATCTACCACATACCTGTAATCCCCCCTTCTACTGGCACTTTCCTCTCCCAGTTGTCTACGCTCTATTGAGCACTTTTTCTTTCTTAACAGCCATTGTTACTGCCATTTCAATCTCTCCTGTTTCATTGTCCCTTCCGTTCCTGGTGCTAAACAAGATTTAAAATATGGTAAACCAATCAATATTATTGTTTTTCATACCATTTCCTTATCTTCGTATTGACCAACTAAGATGACGCAACAACTTCAATTCCCGCTTCTTTCTTTGTTGTTTCCTGTACGTCCAGTACTCCCTCATCTTCTCCTTATGTGGTCTTTTTCTTTCTTTTTCCATCTTGTTTCCAAAAGCCTTCTAAATTTAGTACTGTATTCTTTAAAAGGTTTCTTTCTGTTATTTACGAATCTTTGAGGATGTTTCTTTCTCATTCTTTCGTGATTGCTGTAATTCATGCTATTGTCGATATTGATAGCCTGTTTCGTTCGGTAGACGTGTCCAGTTACTTTGAATATTCTTTCTATATTTTCGTAGATCTCATTTTAAACCATCTGTGGTTTGTAATATACTCATTATTTTTCTATAAATTCTTCTTTCTAGTACCTCTATACAGTCTAGTTTATAGTTTGTAGTTAAGTATTCACATGCATATAAACAGTCTGGTCTTACCCATGTGGTGTAGCGTTTTTATAGATATGAATTTCTTGCTGTACATTTTTTTTTTGTCAAATCTTTTCCATGGTATCTACTTTTACATTATACATCCACTGCATATTTTTGTAGTCCATACTGCTGTACAGTTTTCCAAGATTTACAGATTTACTAACTAGCTCCATTTTACCTGTTTGTGTTTCTGTGTATTTTGGTACAATTTTATATTATCCGTGTACTTTTTCTGCAACAATTCTGGGACCAGTTCTGCTCGCTATTTTTCCGGAGTTTAATTTGAGTAACTGCTTCCGTCATGATTTATGAAAATATAGCAAAATCCTCTGCATTAGCCAGACAGTTTATATTAATTCCATTCGTTTTCCTTTCCGGGATTATTGGTTACATTTTGTGTTTTTTTAACCCAGAATTGCACTCTCGTAATTTTTTTCCAAAACGCAATTAAACAGTAAAGGGCAAAGGCTCTCCCTTTCTCTTACCCAGTTTTTATTTCAAATAACTGAGGCACTTCTCCCATAAATTTAACTTTAAATATCATATTTGTCAGAGTATCACAGATAATTTGGCTTTAAAACTAAATTATTTAATGAAGCTATGCACTTTTTCTCTGTCCACCGATTGAAATGCTTTCTTGAAAGCAATAATTGATACTATTATAGTATTGCTGGTTAACATTCTGCTGCAAATTATTGACTTTTAGTTAAAAATTTGTTTTGTACAGGGACTTTCCTTTCGAAAGTCGCCATGATATTCTCCCAGTTGTTTGGAATTTCTTCAACTCATTTCAGGAGAATTTTTTGTAATATTTTGCATGCCACTCTGCAGTTGCTGACATTTCATTGCAGGTAGATTAATGCTATTTTTCTTTCTTCTGCAATATTTTCTGTTTTCAAAAGTGCTCAAAAAATTAGGGGAGGTCACTTACAATTTATAGTTTTACATTTTAAAGCCATTTGATTACATATTATATATATGCAGACATTTGATTATAATTACAGTTTGTATGTTTGTTGAGAGAAATGCAAAATTACAAAAGGAGAGGGTGGGATGAGAGCAAACCATTTGTTTACGATGATAGTTTATATTTAAAATATTACATACTGATAGCATAAACAGGCTTTATTTTTGTGCAGAGTTATGATTGTTAGGGGTTCTAGTAGTTCTAATTTCTGTGAACAATCCTAGAAAATTATTTAGAAATTGCTTACTGGCTAGCTCCAGTTGCTCATTTAGTATTACGATTGGTGAAATTACCTTGTATTTCTATATGCTGAGGGTTTTCGAGGGTTCTTTTGATTTTTCTGATATTTTTATATTTCTTTTTTCTATTCTCTGATTGTTCTAGACGTTCTTTTCTTGGATACCTCCATTTTCTCTATTTTGAGCTCTTTGTTGTAGTGCTTATCGTCGTTATTCTAACTATTATTGCCAGTTATTGTTAGTCATTGTGATTGTTGTGTCGACAGTCACAATTATTTTATAACAACTTTTCAAGTGTTCATTAGATGTAGTTGTAAGCACAAAATTGAGAATGTTTTGTAACGTTTTTTGGTATGTGTTGCTCTTGGTACAATGTAAGAGAGAGCCTTAACGCCCTAATCGGATAAGACAAAATAATAAATAAGTAAATAAATAATAAATCCCGAGTTCCCTTCCTCCATTAAGTTTCGAAAAGACTGATTGTTAATTATACGGAAACTGACAGTTCTCAAGCCGACGGTAATACTTAGAATGTGTATCATACTTTTTAAAACCATTCTAAGCTGACTTCGAATAAATGCACACAAATACATGATGCAGCAAACACAATATGCAGTTTACGCTTGGTGTTCATATTCATTTGTGCTTTCTGTTGTAAAATTGTTCGCCCAAAGAACAGATTGAAAAATGTTAGAAACGAGAAACTGCTTGCGGGGCGTTCGCCTAGCAGTGCTTTGTGAAAACAGTTTTTTGTGTGCAGACCGCAACTGCGACCCCTCGCGCTTTTGCATGTACCCTAATTACAGGTAATCGCGTATATCGCTACTGATATTTCATTATGTTTATCTTTTACGAAGTTCGCTGAACATATGGTGTATGCCAAAACTCTAGGGTCAAAATTATGAAGCTGGTAGACAGTACTGAGTACTTTGAAATAAGAAACACTGCCCTTTTTAGCGCTTTTCACGTCATACGAGGTTCGCGGTTTTCTTTTTTCTTTTCTTTTTTTTAGGACTTGAAAAATTGAATTCATTTTGTTTTTATATTAAATTTCAGCCTCCACTTGCATAAGCAAAGGAACTTTACCCAGGTTTCGTCTATAATAATGTAGCCTTCAGAAATGTCACAAATGCGCGCGACCACTAGCTGAGATCGCTGTATCGCTGCCCGCGGCGCCCACTTACGACTCAGCGCCCGCGGCCCACCTGTCTGGCCCGCTGGTGTGGCCTATCGGCAAAACATTAGTAGAAGTGACGCAGCCTTATGACTATGTACTGTAGCACTAACATTGTAAGTTTCACAAGGCCAATATCTGGCACGATTTAATTTAATTTTATATTGTGACATTTTTGAAGAAGGCTGCATTATTATAGCCGAAGCCTAGGTAAAGTTTCTTTGCTTATGCTGCTGGAGGCTGAAAATTAATATAATTACATTTTACAGTTGCTGACTCTGCTGCACCATGCTAAAAATATTTATTTTATTTCCGTGGCCGGATGCCCTCCCAATCGCCATGGTCATTAGAGGCAAGTTGTGCGCGCAGCCTATCTGTGAGTCGCGTAAATTTTGTTCTTTCTTGGAAAGAACGACTTTTCTCTCGAGGCAGAGACAACAGTGCTTTATTGTTTTGAGAATAGTTTAGTTATCCGGCACAGTCACATTTATCTCTAACGAAATTCCCAGTTTTGGCTGGCGTTGGGCACCCTCTGATTGGTAATAGGAAAGAGAGAGAAGAAAGACGAATAGAGTCCTGAAATAAACTTCAGCTGGTAACATAGAATCACCTAAAATCTCAAGAGCAGGAGGTATACTTGGAAAAGGTCTGAAGCCATAGGAGGATAACAGTAGCATTAAATTGGGGTTAGACGTCTTTCAACCTTTGATCTGACTTACCCAATCAGTTATAGGGGGACCTCGAACCATGCTGCAACTCGCCGCTTATCACTTCAAGAAATATTGTCACAGTTGAAAGAAGTGATAAGTGACACATAAGAATCCCATAACCTTTGGATCCCTAGTGTAGTACTTTACCTCTGACTCTCTGAGCCACACATCAGAAATTATAGATCTCTAAATCGCTACAACCTACGTAATTTCCTAATGCGTGAGTTATTGTGTGGACCCATTGTTATACTCAATTGTAATTATTGGTCTTTTTTTACGTGGCTTCATTTGTCGAAATTATTATTTTATGGCGCACGTACTGTCTTTTAAATAAATTAACGAGGATATTGAGTATTTTTTTGTAATCAGGTCAGGGGGCCCGGCGAGACCTAACCAGGGTTCGAACTGCAACTCAGCGCACTGCACGTGCACCGTCCAAACGAAGTGGCAGCATCTAAGGTCCTACTAGTTTCTCTCGTACAGTTAAAGCCCACGGGTCGACACACATGAGACTAGCACGGCGTAAGGGTTTTCATCACTCTAGAGATGGCTACTGCGGCAGTTCAGAGACAGGTCTCATCCGTAGTCAGTAGAAAAAGTAGCAAGTTGGGCGCTGCAGTACTGCACGGGGTACTCCACTGACACAACAAAACTCCGGGTTAAAAACCATTTGGTCCGACTGGTTGGATATGTTGTTCGTGATAAGAATGTAACTTCACGTCTATCAGTACTCTCCACTCTGTATTCCTCCGGTTTATAAAACAAGGTCACGTTGATACAAAGTGGTTGCTTATGATCTGGGACGAGCATGGCATATGACATCATCAATCCATACATCGTTATTATGGAAGAAGGAAAACAATTATGGTCGAAAGATGCGTCAGAAGTTAACAACACAAACGCTATGAAATTCAGCTAGCTCTCCGTGAACGGTCCGCCATGAGCAATGGAGGGAGAATTTCTGACAACGCCAGCCAGTCGTGCTGCCGAAACGTTAAAAAAAAAAAAAAAGTTAATCAAACGTCGGATGAAGATCGCGAGACTAAAACCAATGGAAGTACGTCAAAAAGTAGCCACGAAAGCCTTAAGAACTTTGTAACATTCCAGTGTTAAAATTCCTTATTAGTAGGCATGGCAGCAGACGTCAGACGAATTCAGGGACGCGCAGATAGGACCGAAGCAGTCCGGGATATAGCCCAGTCGAAAGTGTAACAGAGAAGCTCGCGAACTTAAATGGGAATTCTTGGAAGAAAAACGACGCACTTCTCACGAAACCCTGTTGCGTAAATTTAGAGAACGTATATTCGAAGAAAACTGTACGACTGTTACGCTGAAACCTTCGTGTTTCTCGACTCAAGATCATGACAAGATAAATAGAGATTACGCGGCGTACATAGGCAGTCATTTTTGCAGTTGCTCAATGCCAAATTTAACAGGACAGAAAATGGGTAATATTGGTACAGCGTAGATTTCGCATTCATCTACATGATTACTCTGTGATTCACACTTAAGTGGCTGGAAGAGGGTTCATCGAACCACTTTCACTATTTCTCTACCTTTTCACTTTCGAAAAGTACACACTTAAATCTTTCTGTGAAAGCTCTCGTTCCCTTATTTTATCAAAATGATCATTTCTCCCTATATAGGTGGGGTCAACAAAATATTTTCGCATTATGAAATTGTATGATTAAAATTTCCTGAAAAATCTCGCCGAAATGAAAACACGAATGCCATCCCAACTCGCGTATCTAATCTGTGACACTCTTCCCCTACTTCGCTATAGTACCAACGAGCTGCCCTTCTTTGAACTTTG
Source organism: Schistocerca piceifrons (assembly GCF_021461385.2). Taxonomy (NCBI): domain Eukaryota; kingdom Metazoa; phylum Arthropoda; class Insecta; order Orthoptera; family Acrididae; genus Schistocerca; species Schistocerca piceifrons. The sequence goes on from NC_060141.1 coordinate 432,277,369, forward strand.
TCGAAGCCCTTCGTCAATCCTATCTGGTAAGGACCCCATACCGCACAGTAATATTCTAGCAGAGGAAGGACAAGCATAGTGCAGGCAGCCTCTTTAGTAGACCAGTTGCATCTTCTAAATGTTCTGTCAATAAAACGCAGTCTGGTTTGTGTTCCCCACAACTTTATTTATGTGATCGTTCCAATTTAAGTTTTTCGTAACTGTAATCCCTAAGTATCTAGTTGAATTGGCAGCCTTCAGATTTGTGCCATTTATCGTATAACGGAAATTTAAGGAATTCCTTTTGGTACTCAGGTGGATGATCTTACATGTTTCATTGTTTACGGTCAATTGCCGCTTTTCACACCATACATGTAACTTGTCTAAATCATTTTGTATTTGATTTTCACCTTCTGATGAATTTATTAGACGTTAAATGATAGCATCGTCTGTAAACAGTTTGAGTACTGCTTAGATTGTCTCCTAAAACATTTATGAAGTTCAGGAACAGTGGAGAGGCTATAAAAACTCCAAGAGGATCTCCAGGTATCATTTTTGTTTCACTTTCCGTCAGTTACTATGAACGGTGAACTTTGCGACTGGAAATCATGAATCCAGTCGCACAACTGAGACTATACTCATAGACATGCAATTTGATTAGATTGGACTTGTGAGAAATGATGTCGAAAGCCTTCTGGAAATCTAGAAGTATGAAATCAATTTGAGATCCCCTGTCGATCGTACTCATTAGTTGATTCACAAGAACCATGTTTTCTGACTCCGCAGTGACTGTGTGACAACAGATCGTTTTACTCGAGGTCACTCACAATATTCGAACACAGTATATATTTCAAAACCCTACCGAAAATCGACGTCAGTAATATGGATCTACAACTCATCGGATTATTCCTACTTTCTTTCTTGAGTACTGGTGAGACTATTACAACTTTCCACTTTTTATGTACGGGTCTTTTGTCGAGCGAGCGATTGTACATGATTTTTAAGTTCCGAGATATTACGTCAGCGTACTCTGAAAGAAATCTACCTGATATACAATCTGGAACGGAGGAATTTCCTTTATTGATTTAAGGTACGTTTCTATGCCGGATGATGTCTGCTTCTAACAGGAGAAGCTCCCCATCGCTCTCCCATCAGATTTAGTGGTAAAATGGCCCAGTGGATAGCCGATCAAAAACTGAACCCAGATCAAGCATGAAAACAGGAAGAAGGCGAACCTAACTGTGGAAAGAGAAGCAAAATAGAAAGAATGAACGGTTCAGGAAGAAGATGAGCAACATCGAGCGAAGTGCGCGAACCACAACGTCGTGGTTGTGTGGTCATGGTGTTGGACTGAAAAACGGGAGACACGTGTTCAAATGCCCCTTGTGTGCCCTTTTTTTTTCACAAAATTATGAACTTCCCGTCCGGTCATTGACGTGTCTGTTCTCTTTCCGTTGTCAACCGTCATACTATACATTGGTTATACACTCCTGGAAATGGAAAAAAGAACACATTGACACCGGTGTGTCAGACCCACCATACTTGCTCCGGACACTGCGAGAGGGCTGTACAAGCAATGATCACACGCACGGCACAGCGGACACACCAGGAACCGCGGTGTTGGCCGTCGAATGGCGCTAGCTGCGCAGCATTTGTGCACCGCCGCCGTCAGTGTCAGCCAGTTTGCCGTGGCATACGGAGCTCCATCGCAGTCTTTAACACTGGTAGCATGCCGCGACAGCGTGGACGTGAACCATATGTGCAGTTGACGGACTTTGAGCGAGGGCGTATAGTGGGCATGCGGGAGGCCGGGTGGACGTACCACCGAATTGCTCAACACGTGGGGCGTGAGGTCTCCACAGTACATCGATGTTGTCGCCAGTGGTCGGCGGAAGGTGCACGTGCCTGTCGACCTGGGACCGGACCGCAGCGACGCACGGATGCACGCCAAGACCGTAGGATCCTACGCAGTGCCGTAGGGGACCGCACCGCCACTTCCCAGCAAATTAGGGACACTGTTGCTCCTGGGGTATCGGCGAGGACCATTCGCAACTGTCTCCATGAAGCTGGGCTACGGTCCCGCGCACCGTTAGGCCGTCTTCCGCTCACGCCCCAACATCGTGCAGCCCGCCGCCAGTGGTGTCGCGACAGGCGTGAATGGAGGGACGAATGGAGACGTGTCGTCTTCAGCGATGAGAGTCGCTTCTGCCTTGGTGCCAATGATGGTCGTATGCGTGTTTGGCGCCGTGCAGGTGAGCGCCACAATCAGGACTGCATACGACCGAGGCACACAGGGCCAACACCCGGCATCATGGTGTGGGGAGCGATTTCCTACACTGGCCGTACACCACTGGTGATCGTCGAGGGGACACTGAGTAGTGCACGGTACATCCAAACCCTCATCGAACCCATCGTTCTACCATTCCTAGACCGGCAAGGGAACTTGCTGTTCCAACAGGACAATGCACGTCCGCATGTATCCCGTGCCACCCAACGTGCTCTAGAAGGTGTAAGTCAACTACCCTGGCCAGCAAGATCTCCGGATCTGTCCCCCATTGAGCATGTTTGGGACTGGATGAAGCGTCGTCTCACGCGGTCTGCACGTCCAGCACGAACGCTGGTCCAACTGAGGCGCCAGGTGGAAATGACATGGCAAGCCGTTCCACAGGACTACATCCAGCATCTCTACGATCGTCTCCATGGGAGAATAGCAGCCTGCATTGCTGCGAAAGGTGGATATACACTGTACTAGTGCCGACATTGTGCATGCTCTGTTGCCTGTGTCTATGTGCCTGTGGTTCTGTCAGTGTGATCATGTGATGTATCTGACCCCAGGAATGTGTCAATAAAGTTTCCCCTTCCTGGGACAATGAATTCACGGTGTTCTTATTTCAATTTCCAGGAGTGTAGAATATGAGTCATATGGTAAGAAATTTTACCATCACAAGTAAATATGATGAATAGTCAGAGTAGGCGAGATGCCGCATAGAGCTCCCAAATAAATGAAAATAACAAATAAACGTCTGTGAACTATGTTACAACATAGGAATTCAAACCGGAACAAGAGTCATAACATGTGGTACCTGTGTGGAACAAATAGGGAGTACGTACGTCTGGATGTCCCTTCCTTACATCTCGCTTTTGCAAACCAAGGGTATATCAAGACACAGACACAAATCTGAATACAACAAACAAACAAGTCAATGACCGGACGCACAGTTAGCGAACAAGCACGTCAATGACGGGGTGGACGGTTCATTATTCTGTGAAAAAAATATTTGAACACGCAGTCCTAAACCGTGACCACATAACCACGACGCCTCGGCTATTCAAACTCAGTCGATATTACACGTCTTGATCTTGGACCGTTCACTGTTTCTATCTTTCTTTTTCTTTTTACATTTCATTAGACTTTTTCCTGTTTTCATGCTTGATCTGGGTTCAGTTTTTGACAGGCTATCCATTGGGCCATCTTGCCACTAAACCTGAGGGGAGTGCGATAGGGAGTTTGGCTTGTAAGTTAGCCATGTCGGCAGCAGTTCTAGATTTGAATATTGGAATACTTACGTCAACTTCATTGGTGAGGTAATTTCGGAAAACCATATTTACTAACACCGCTGTAGGATCACTGTGGAGGAAGGAAGGAAGATTGTGTTCAACGTCCCGTCGACATCGAGGTCATGAGAGACGGAGCACTAGCTCAGATGTCAAGGATGGGGAAGAAAGTCGGCCGTGCCCTTGGAACGGAACCATCGTAGCATTTGCTTGGGGCGATTTTGGGAATTAACAGAAAACCTAAAACTCTGTGACTGTACACGAGTTTGAACCGTCATGCTTTCGAATGCGAGTCCAGTCTACTAACCACTCCACCACATCACGCGCTCAGTCCGACATTCATGGGTAACATTTCCTTCGCTGTCGTGCCGCGAGGTTATTGATCGTGTCTTCCCACTGGCGTGCTTCACATACGACCAGAATCTGTTTGGACTATCTGCCAGATTTCGAATATAGTTTCGTTGTGGGAAGTATTAAAAGGACATTGCATTGAAGTTCACGCTTAATTTTGAGCTTCTGTAAAACTTTGCAGATCTTGTGAATTTTTCAATCTTTAAATGTGGCATGCTTTTTTCGTTGCTTTTGCAATAGTGGGGACCCACTTTGTGTGCCATGATGGGACGGGGAGGGGTGTCAGAACTGTCTTTTACTAAATAATTTCGTATAAAGCTCTTCGTTGCCGTCTGTATTATTTCTTTGAATTTAAGCCACATCTGGTCTACACTTTCACAGTTAGTTCGGAAGAAATGGCGGATGTCTCTTAGGAAGGCACGAAGAGAATTTTTATCTGCTATTTTAAGCAGATATATTTTGAATTTATTTTTGGTGGGTTTGGAGGTTATGGTATTGTCACGCTACAGTGACCTTACGGTCAGTAGTCTCTGCATCCGCCATAATGGTCCCTATATCCTGGCGATTATTTGTTCCTTAGAGGTCAAGTATGTTTGCGGAACCGTGTACAGTGACGTGTGAAGTATACAGAACGAGTTTGTTAAAAGAGGACAAACTGCAGGAAACATCACCTTAGAGGATAAGAAACGAAAAAAGACATATGGACGTATGGCCGGAAAAGCGTTCCAAGAGAGGCACACTCACTTGAATGTGGAGATAAAAGATCTTTGACAATGTAGGTTTCAGTGATTGAAAGCACACATGACATTACACCGGGGAAGTGGGAATGTTCAGTGTGTACTAGTGTTTTAGCTCTGCATTCAAGACTGCCTCGGGCATGAATGTGTGTGATGTCCTTAGGTTAGTTAGGTTTAACTAGTTCTAAGTTCTCGGGGACTGATGACCACAGATGTTAAGTTCCATAGTGCTCAGAGCCATTTTTGCACCCAAGAGGATAATGAGTGGGAGCATCACATATCCCTTCATACCACCATAACTACGTTCTCCACCAGAGAGGGAAAGGTCACCCGGGGGAAGTGCACATATACCTCCCCTGCGAGGTGTTGTGGATCACACAGTGGCGGTCGCCAATAACCGCCTTTCAGATTTTGTGGCTGGACCGGTGACGGTGGTGCACTGTCGCCATACGATGGGGTTATCTATAGCCCACAGGTGGTGTTGTGAAGGTTTACAACAACGCACGTTGTAAGGGTAGCCTCATCTGTGAATAGGATGGATGGCGGGAATCTCAGCGCCGCGAGGTAAGTCCGTAAGTAATAAGGCCTACAAGCGTTGTAAGAGATACAGAGAGAAATAGTTGTGTAGAACGTTCCACACGGTTGTCCGGCGGGCCATCTGCCTGGTGCTGACACCGGGGTCGCTGTCAAGGATCTTTTATCTCCACTATCAGATGGGTGAACCTGTCTTATACAAATTGTGGCTATCAATTAACTGGAATATTACCGTAAAACATTTTGTTTAAAAACATACATACTTAGTTATTGTCACCCTGAATATACTCCTTACTCCTCTCCTCTATGCCTACGACGGCCCATGCGAATTTTCCATTGATGGAACAGTACTGGAAGTCCTCCTCCGTGAGCTCCTTGAAGATGCGTGGCACTTTTTCTTTCATTGCTTCAGAGGACTGAAATCTTGTTCCTTTTAATGCAGATTTAATCTTGGAGAATAGATAAAAGTAACATGATGCTAGATCAGGCGGGTGAGGTGGGTCGTCTAACATTGGGACACTGTACTTAGAACCCGTCTTGTTCTTCCACAAATCGGGTCTTTTATTTTTCTTTTTTTCTTACGCAGTTTAGCAAGGACCACAAGGTATTAATGCTGACTAATAGTTTGACCTTCAGAAACCTAATGAAGATACACAATTCCATGAATATCGAAAAAGAGTCATCGCTTTGAATCTTGATTTGTTCATACGAGCTTTTCTCGCTCTCGGTGATATTGGGCCTCTCCAACGCATGAGCTGGCGCTTATTTTCTGGATCATAAATGAAAATCCGAAACTGATCACATGTTATCACTCTTTCCAAGTAATTAGGATTATTTTCTATAATACTCAAAATGTAACTACAAACATTTTCACGACCTTCTTTTTATTAGATCGTGAGAATTTTCGACACCAGTTTTGCACACAATTTCTTACTTTCAATTCGCTACGTAACGTGTGCGTTGTGTATTCCTTGTCACTTCCCTCGGCAATTGATCGAATACTCAACCGACGGTCACATCGGATCAGATGACCTACTTCTCCGATATTGAAGGGTGTCTCAGGCGTGAGTCAATCTCAACGTCTTCTCCGCAATTTTGGGAACGCTTGAACCATTCAAAAACTCGCTTACGCGTAAACAATTTTCCCTATATGTTTCGTTTAGTAAAAGACAATTTTCAGTAACAGCTTTTCCAAGCTTCGTGTGAAACTCCACGACAATTCGTCGTGCTATTATTACACTTACTATTTTTCTGGCAAAGCAAAGTAACAACTAGAATGAGATTTTCACTCTGCAGCGGAGTGTGCGTTGATATGAAACTTCCTGGCAGATTAAAACTGTGCGCCGGACCGAGACTCGAACTCGGGACCTTTGCCTTTCGCGGGCAAGTGCTGTATGTACCGGAAAAGTAGGTAATCTGATCCAGTGTGACCGTTGGTTGTGTATTCGATAGGCTTCTGAGGGAAATGACAAGGACTACATAAAGTTTGGAAAGTAGGAGACGAGGTACTGGTGGGAGTAAAGCTGTGAGGACGGGGCCTGAGTCGTGCTTGGGTAGCTCTGATGGTAGAGCACTTGCCCGCGAAAGGCAAAGGTCCTGAGTTCGAGTCTCGGTCCGGCACACAGTTTTAATCTGTCAGGAAGCTTCAAAGTAACAACTGTTACACAAACAAAGGCCACGACCACACTACTCTACAGACAGCAGCGATGCTGCATTCGACTGAGAGGGCTTCGCGCTTCACAGCTGTTGGTCGTTCATCTTTGGGGGATGCATACTTATTCTGTGACAGCATCCGTCCCGTTATTTTATAGCCACACCTCGTGTGTAGATGCAGCCATGAAACTCGGGGATATGCAGCAGAGCTTCTACCTGCCGTTCTTTCCTGAAGTATTGTCAGAGTTGAAGTGCACTACGCTGCTTTACGCACTTCTGAGGAGAAGCGGAGGCGTAGGAGAGGAGAAGGATGAGGGGTGAGGGGAGGTGCAGGCCGTGAGAGAGCCGGGTGAACAGGCGGGCTGCGGGGCGGCACGTGTGCGGCGGCAGCTGGGTGCTGGGCCCGCCGGCTGCTCGCCGGCGGAGCCTCGGCTGTGGCCGCCTGAGCGCGCCGCCCGCTGCCGCCCGCGCCGCGCCGTGCCCGGCCCCGCCCGACATTACCATTGTCTCGCGGCCCACGCCGCCGCAGCACCGCCCTCAAAACTACCACACGTGCATATATGTGCACATGCACGCTCTCTCCGCCAAGGACCGAGCACCGACACGACGAACACAGTACAACGCCGCGCTCGCCTCCGCACCGATTCTACCCGCCGACACCTATACAACTGCGTAAATACTCTGCAAAACCAGTTTACGGTTTGCGACGGACGGTACCACTACCATTTCAAATCTGAGTGCAAGCAAGGAGCTACACTGCCTGATCAAAAGTATTTGGATATCGTTCCATAAAAACACGGGAGAAGTGCCGTAAGTCAGTAACATCTTGCCACGATATTTCGGCACAAAGTCTTTTGTCCATCTTCAGGTGAGTACAGCTGTAGAAGTACTGGATATCCCTATACAATGCGGAATTGACCACTACATGTCGCGAGAGGCCTTCCTCCCAGTATGAAAAAAGGCAGGGAGTAATATCTTGTCAGTAGAAATACAACAGCAGAATGAGTCGGTCTGGAGAGCTCAGTGGCTTTAAACGTGGAGTAGGTATTGGATGTCCACTTGCTTAGGTGAATCGTGTTTTTGTATCTTGCAGCGGGCCCGGGTTCGATTCCTGGCCGGGTCTGAGATTTTTCTCCGCTCGTGGACCGGGTGTTGTGTTGTCCTCATCATCATTCGATCCTCACCGACACGCAAAAGCGCCGGCCGGTGTGGCCGAGCGGTTCTAGGTGCTTCAGTCTGGAACCGCGCGACCACTACCGTCGCAGGTTCGAATCCTGCCTCGGGCATGGATGTGTGTGATGTCCTTAAGTTAGTTAGGTTTAAGTAGTTCTAAGTTCTAGGGGATTGATGACCTCAGATGTTAAGTCCCACAGTGCTCAGAGCCATTTGAACACGCAAATCGCCCAATGTGGCGTCACCTGAAATAAGACTTGCAACTCGGCAGCCAAATTTCCCCAGATGGGGCCTCCCGGCCATCAATGACACACGATCATTTCATTTCATTGGATGCCACCTGACTAACAAATCCGTCAAGGATACATCGACCTTTCTAAAGCTGCCCAAGTAAACTGTTACTGTTGTCACTGTGAAGTGTAAATGCGAAGGAACAACCACACGCAAACGAAGACTTCACGTACTGACACACGGAGACCGTCAAGCATTGCAGATCACACTCAATCACTCCTGAGATCCAAAGAGCTACCAGCAACCCAGCTAGCACAGTGACTATACATAGGGAGTGGTCGAGCAATCCCTCATAAGCCATTCATTTCTATAGTTAATGCTAAGCGACAATCATGGTGTAAAGAACGACGCCACTGGGTAGTGGATGACTTGGCGAGTGACTTAGCGATATGAATCATGCTATAGCTCGTGATAATCCTATGGAAGGATTTGGGTTCGGCGTATGCCCGGAGAACGTTACCTGCCATCATCTGTAGTACCAACAGTAAGTACGGAGGAAATGGTCTTACGGCATCGGGGTGTGTTTCGTGGCTAAGGGGGATCCTCTTATTGCCCTTCCGTAAACGCTGAATGACATTTTACAGCATTGTGTACTGCGTACAGTACAGGAACAGGTCGGAGACGACGACTGTATCAGCATGGCCGTGCATCCTGCCACTAAGTAGCCTCTGTGAGGAAATGTTTTGTGGACAAGAACGTCCCTGAAATGGACTCGTCTGCTCGGATTCCCGACCTGGACTCAATAGAACAGCTTTGTCATGCGTTAGAAAGTCCTCTGCGTTCCACGCTCCTAGGTTTCGCCTTTTCCTCCATAGAAATTCACCTTTCTGAAAATATCCCCATCCGAATTCAAGCCTTCTTAATGGTGAAGAGTGGACCGCCCGCTTCCCCCCTCCCCCCTTCCTTATAAGTGTGCACCAACATGTGCCGAGATACTTTTGATTAGATGTGTTTCAAGTGGTACGATTACGTAAAAGTACTCACACAAAACTCCTGCCTGATGCTCACTGGAAGAAAATCCCAGGAAGTGTAGTCTACCAAAAAGTATGTAGGCTACAGAACACTCGTTTGACTGGTACCTGTGTATTGCTTCTCAGTCTAGGATCCTTACCACGCAGAACTGATAGATGAAATAGAGAACTTCCAGGTTGTGCATCACGGTATGGCTCAATGTTCAGAGAGCATGTGTTGCTAGAAGAGTCAACAACATATCGTTTCGTGCTGCATGTAACTCTCTAAAACAGTTTGAATGTAAAGTTGGAGGGAATCTCTCATACGCTGGTTTACCATCGTTCTTTCCGAGCACCAGTCGTCACTGGAACAGGAGATGTGGAAAATGACAGTGGTACACTGCCCTCGCCACCACATTGTTTGTTGAATACAGACACACACTGACGTCCAAAATTGAAGCAACAAACGGAAATTTTGCAAGGTTGTGCTTGGTTTTGCCACAAAACAGTATAAAAATGTGATAGTAAAGTAGAAACAAAGTAAATAATACAGAACGTAAACAGCCGCAACACGCACAACGTTAGATAAAAATTTTCTTTGTTTTTTCCAACTCGACCGATTTGCACATATATATTCCGACAACTGGTTAACGTGCTGAGTATGAGTTGTGACCACCTCTGGCAGCATTTCAGGCCTGACAACGTCAGGGCATGCTGTGAGTGATGTACTGAGACTCATCTTGGGGCATATACGACCATTATTACTGTACAGATGCTCACAAATCTTGGAGAGTGGTTGGTGGATGCTGACGTGATGCAGCCCGTCCCCCTAGTAATTCACATGGTTCAAATGGCTCTGAGCACTATGGGACTTAACATCTGAGGTCATCAGTCCCTTAGAACTTAGAAATACTTAAACCTAACTAACCTAAGGACATCACATAATCTATGCCCGAGGCAGAATTCGAACCTGCGACCGTAGCGTTTGTGCGGTTCCACACTGAAGCACCTAGTACCGCTCGACCACACCGGCCGGCTGTCCCTAGTCGAACCCAGACATGTTCTATGGGATCCAAATCGGGAGAAAGAGCAGGCCACTCAATGCGTGAGATATCTTCCATTTCCAAGAAAACGTCGACGACCCGTGCTTTATGACGTCCAGCATCGTCCACCTACGAAGTCTGGGCCGCACCACCTCGCAACAACCGTACCTGAGGTCCCAAGATCTAGTCGCGATACCTGACACCAGTTAAACCTTGCCGATTCACGCGTACAATTTCATGAAGATGCGTTCGAGTGGTAAACACTGACCCTGCCCACACCATAATGGATCTTCCTCGATATCGGTCTCTTTCAACAACGGTTCGATCCCGAAATCGTTTTCGACTTTCCCTCCAGATGCGAATCCGTCAAGTATCACTGTCCAGGCGATACGGATGCCGGACATTTGCCACGCCGGACATTTGCCACACTTGCCCCTTCGCCAGCTAGCTTGAGTAGCGATCCCTCAGGCAAGGGACGCCCTTCCTCGTACTACCTCTGTCCGCTTCCAAACCGCCGTCTCCACATGTTACTCGGTACAACCAGTACGTAAGAGACCTTCTTCTTCGACATCTTGGCCAAATACAGAGCTCCTTTTCTGAAATCGAAATATTTATAACTTTTTGGAAACGAAAGCAATACCGACGATTATGTCAGTATGTAATTAGTTCTGCCAAGTATAAATACAGATTCCTCTGTCTGTAGGGTAGCTTCCTTTCACGCTTACTAATTGCGATGGAAACGGTTCATCTCCATGGGAGCAACAAGAAAGGCACGATGTAACGAGAATGCGAATGTACGCTAATCATTTCTTTTTGATCACTGCGTTTGTGCCTACTTTAATTACTACAACTGCATACCCAAAAGACAATAAGGAAAGAATAAATGGGTATGTGAATGTTTGAAAAGAAGAACGACATATTCCATATTAATTTACTCTCTAGAAACAATAGTTAATAAAGTGTAGCGGGACAATGTTCAAAACATAACTGAAAACACGCTCACTAAATAGAGATAAGAACATCTATGGGATCAAATGGCTCTGAGCACTATGGGATTTAACATCTGAGGTCATCAGTCCCCGAGAACTTAGAACTACTTAAACCTAACTAACCTAAGGACATCACACACATCCATGCCCGAGACAGGATTCGAACCTGCGACCGTAGCGGTCGCGCGGTTCCAGACTGTAGCGCCTAGAACCGCTCGGCCACACCGGCCGGCAGAACATCTATGATTGACATGTCATCTAAAGTCGACTTACGATTTTAAAATGTTAGAAATAAGGAAATGAAGTAATACAGAAAGCTATGCATGTAACGTACGTTGTTGTTCTACATTGTTTAGCTCCGGAAAAGCTGCAATTGTAATTATCTGCACTACAACAGAAACAAGGACAACTTAAGGAAAAATAATGTAAGCTCACAATCGACTTTGAAGCAGATAGTTCCTGTGACTTAGTATGGACAGAGGTTATATTCGACAACCGGAATAAATTAATAACTGGCTCCTTTTACCGACGCCTGGTCTCAGATGAAACAGTTGCTGAACAGTTCTAAGAAATCTTGAGTCTCATCACAAATAGGTACCCTCCTCATACAATTATAACAATTATAATTGGCAGTGACTTCAATCTACCTTCCGCATGTTGACAAAAATACACTTTCATACCCTATTGTAAATAGAAAACAACTTCCGTAATTGTTCTAAGTGATTTTTTTAAATTATTTTTGACAATTAGTTGACGAGGCCATTCAAATTGTAAATGGTTACGAAAACACACTTGACCTCTTAGCCACAAATAATCCTGAGTATCACGACGGATACAGGGATTAGTGAACACGCAGTCGTAGCGAGGCTCAATGCCTAAACTAAACGCGAAATATATATATTTACAAAAGCAGCTAAAAATTCGGTAGACATCTTTCTAAGAGACAGTCTCCAATCCAACCAAACCATGTAAGTGAAGACCATATGTGGCCTAACTTCAAAGAAATAGTATCAACAGCACTCGAGATATTCATACCAAATAAATTAATAAGAGACGGAACTGATTCCCCATGGTAGGAAAAACACGACAGAAACCTGTTGCAGGAGCACCGCAAAACGCACGTATAATTTAGCCGAACGCAAAATCTCGAATATTGGTGCAGTTTTACTGAGGCTCAAAATTTGGTGCGGATTTCAATGCGAGATGCATTTAATAGTTTCCACAACGAAACTCGCTCTAGAAATGTGGCGGAAAATCCAACGAGATACTGGTCCCATGTTAAGTAAACCAGCGGAAGGGCTCAGTAAGTACCTTTACTGCGCGACAGCGACGGTAATGTTACTGATGACAGTGCCACTAAAGTGGAGTTAGTAAATGCATTTTCCGAAATTCCTTCACCAAAGAAGACGAAGTAAATATTCCAGAATTCGAAATGAGAACAGCTGCAAACATAATTTAGAAGTTGATATCCCTGGTGTTGCAAAGCAACTGAAATTACACTTTCAGTGACAGGGGAAATGATCAAATATCTTTTCAAAAAGTCTCTAATGTATAAGAAAAGTAGGTCTAATACATTTGTTTCTGATGTTCTTTAGTAACAATTAATTTTCAGTAGTAAGCTCCTTGCTTTTGCTGACCTGTTTAAAGATAATCAACAATCTAGTAAGAAATTTTAATTTTTAAAGGACTATATCTAAATGTACTTAAGTAGATTTACATCTACTATAAATGTTTGCAGCTAAACTTAAATGAAAAATATTTGAGGTGCCAAAATTGTCAACCATAGGATCAGATCAGTTTTGGGATGTCAACTTTAGGTGTCATTCAAAGGTTCAGTTCCCATTTTCTTTTACAAAAGCGTATACTATCAGTTTAACAAACCATGATATTTTAGGTGATAGTTGCGATTCTGAAGCTTCAGAAAATAATTTTAGAACTCACAATTATTTAATAGTATGGCCATAATTTTGGAAGGTAGAAGAAAGTCATCTTAACGTGACAACAATAGGGATACTTTTGTGAGGCTTGAAACACTTTTTAATTTTTACATTAAAGGATGATTCGCATCACACTTTGCACAGGCTTCGGACCGTCAAAATGATAAATGAACATTTACCACAGCGGTCTTCATAGTTTTTAACATATTATTTTTAACGTATTTCAGTCCAGTTTCTGGATATTGGCAATGGCTTTCAAGAAATGCCTAATGTTGCCGGGCTCTTCATAATTCTTTATGAATCTCTCTATCCTGTCGTCCAGCTTCAAGTACTTCTTCTTCCTCTTCTTACCTTCAAGATTCATTTCCAATTTCATGTACATGCAGTTTGTGAGCTCTGCCTCCTTTGTCAAGCACTCCACCAAATAGCTGATTCTAGGGTGAGGGTTTCCAATAATATTATTCATTTTGTTGTGCCACCCTGCAACAGCATTCGTCGTTCGGTGCCTTTTTCCGTAACAGTTCCACATTTCTATTGCGATATCCTCATTCTCTAGCTAGTTATCCAAAAAGTAGTCAAAATATTGAGAGAACCTCCCGTTACCAGGAGCTTCTGCATGAATCTCAATCCATCCATTGCTTACATCCTCCGGTTTTACAACTGCCAGCGTTGCACACATGCTGACGTGAAGTCTTAAATCCTCGTTCTAGCGGTACTCCTCAGTTAGACCGAGAACTCGAATTCTTCTCCATAAACTCTTCTTCATATGGAAATAGAATCCATTTATTTCAATTGTGGGACAAACTTGACGAATGGGCGATATCGCAGCTGCCTCAAAGTCCACCTTTACTTGTTTAGGACACTACTCAGAGACTGCCTGTTTTATCAGATGAAACAGACAAACATATGCGTCTTTCTTCTTATTAGGGAGCAGTGCAAATACAGTAGGAAGAATATTTGTTTCTTTAATCGGGCCTCCTAAGTCTACTTGTATGGTGTAGATGTGTGCAAACTGCTTGCTGCATCTCTTAAATGTTCCATCCATAAAAAAATGGGAACATGTTTTTAAACTTTATTTTCCTTTGCTTCCACTAAAAATCATTATTCTCACCTCTAATCTATCGTCTTCCAGAAGAAAACTACTGCCATCTCCCATTTTTAATAGATCTTCATGAAGATCAATTTCATAAGAGTTCTTAGGCTCTTGTTGGTTCCCCCGCTCTTGACTCCATCGGCGACGCATGGTTCTCTTCATAGATTCTGAATTAAGCATCAGTGTAACAAAGTCATACACTTTATTATATAGATTTCCTATTTCATCTTATCTCCGATAACTGTGTAGTTTCTTCTCGAGACCTTCTCTTCGCCCTTTCCACTTGCTTTCTCACTTTCAGAGCCGCATCGTCAGGTGGTCCACAGAGATGTTCTAATACGTTCAACACTTCTCCGTTCCTCGAAAGCAGCTTTCCCTTGCAATGATCCGCTTTTCGGCGTAAGCATATCCATGTAACTACACCTTCTTTAGATTCCCTCTGTTTAAGATACGCCTAACCTTTGTAATGAGCAGGAGGGCTGCCCTTGTTCGTTGCAATAACTTCCATACTGATGGTCACGTTAGGAACTTCGAAAGCAAACTGGGCGGGCGGGTGAGGAGGAGGAGACGGAGGTGGAGGAGGGGATGACAAGGGACCCAACCATTCGGAGCAGGTAAAATCGTGGCAAATGTCCGGCGTGGCAAATGTCCGGCGTGGCAACTGTCCGGCGTGGCAACTGTCCGGAAACCGACGATACATCTGAGAAAAATCAGATGATATAATAGCTGAACGGTTCAAAGAAAACTTGAATCTCATTACAAATAAGTACCCCATTCATACAGTTATAATTGGTGGAGACTTCAATCTACCCTCGATTTGTTGGCGAAAGTACATGTTCAAAGCCGGTGGAAGACAGAAAACATCTTCCGAAATTGTACTAAATGCTTTCTCTGAGAATTACTTTGAACAATTAGTTCATGAGCCCACACGAATTGTAAATGGTTGTGAAAACACACTTGACCTCTTAGCAATAAGTAATCCTGATCGAATAGAGAGGGCATGGCGGTACAGGGATTAGTGAACACAAGGTCATTGTAGAGTGGCTTAAAACCGTATCAACCAAAACCACTAAAAATAAACGCAAAATACATCTATTTAAAACAGCAGACAAAAATTCGCTTGATGCCTTCCTAAGCGAGAGTCTCCATTCTTCCAAACTAATTACGTAAGTGTAGACCAGACATGGCTCAAATTCAAAGACAGAGTATCGACAGCAATAGATAGATTCACACCGCATAAGTCAATAAGAGATGGGACTGAGCCACCATTGTACACAAAACACGTCAGAACACTGTTGCAGAAACAACGAAAAAAGCATGCCAAATTCAGAAGAATGCAAAATCCCCAAGACTGGCTAAGTTTCACAGAAGCTCGAGATTTAGTGTGGACGTCAATGCGAGATGCTTTTAATAGTTTCCACAATGAAACATTGTCTCAAAATATGGTGGAAAACCCAAAGAGATTCTGGTCGTATGTAAAGTACACCAGTAGCAAAATCAGTCAATAGCGTCACTGCGCGATAACGATGGAAATGTTACCGATGACGGTATCATGAAAGCGGAGTTACTAAATACAGCTTTCCGTAATTCCTTCACGAAAAAAACTAAGTAAATATTTCAGAATCCGAAACCAGAACAGCATGAGTGACATAAAAGTATATATCTTAGGTGTTGCGAAACAACACAGATCACTTAAGAAAGGTAAGTCTTCCGGTCCAGATGTTATACCAATCAGGTTCCTTTCAGAGTATGCAGACACAATACCGCCTAAAGACTGGAAAGTAGCACAGGTCACACCAATACTCAAGAAAGGAAATAGGAGTAACTCATTGAGTTACAGACCCATACCACTGACCTCAATTTGCAGTAGGATTTTGGAGAATATACTGTGCTCCAACATTATGAATCACCTTGAACAAATAAGTCATTTTTTCAATAAGATACATAACCAATACGGATTCAGAAAATATCGTCCTTCTGCAGCGAAGCTAGCTTTTTATTCCCATGAAGTAATGAGTACTGTCGACAAGGGACCTCAAATCGATTCCATATTCCTAGGTTTCCAGAAGGCTTTTTATACCGTTCCTCACAAGAGTATCGTCTCAGTTGTGTGACTCGATTCGTGATTTCCTCTCAGAGAGGTCACAGTTCGTAGTGATAGAGGTAAATCATCGAGTAGAACAGAAGTGATATCTGGCGTTCCGCAAGATAGTGTCATAGGCCCTTTGCTGTTCCTGATTTACATAACTGATCTAGGTGATAATCTGAGCAGCTTCCTTAGATTGTATGCAGATGACGCTGTAATTTACCTTCTAGTAAAATCATCAGACGATCAATTCCAATTACAAAATGATCTAGAGAGAATTTCTGTATGGTGCGAAAAGTGGCAATTGACACTAAACAAAGGAAAGTGCGAGTTCATCCACATGGGTACTAACAGAAATCCGATAAATTTTGGGTATACGATAAATCGCACAAATCTAAGGGCTGTCAATTCCACTAAATACCTAGGAGTTACCATTACGAGCAACTTAAACTGGAAGGACCACATAGATAATATTGTGGAGAAGGCGAAACAAAGACTGCGCTTTGTTGGCAGAACACTAGAAGATGCGACAAACCCACTAAAGAGACAGCCTAGATTATACTTGTCCGTCCTCTGCTGGAATATTGCTGCGCGGTATGGCGTCCTTTCCAGGTAGGATTGACGGAGGACATCGAAAAACTGCAAAGAAAGACAGCTCGTTTCGTGTTATCGAACAATAGGGGCGAGAGTGTCACTGATATGATACGCGAGTTGGGGTGGCAGTCACTGAAACAAAGGTGGTTTTCTTTGCGGCAAGATCTATTTACGAAATTTCAATCACCACCTTTCTCTTCCGAATGCGAAAATATTTTGTTGACACCCACCTGCGTAGGGAGAAATGATCATCATAATAAAATAAGAGATAAGAGAAAATAAGGGTCGTTAGAAGGAATCAGTTGTTATTTAGGTACGGCTGTTGAGTATCACCCCTACTGTGTGTAGTGGACACCTGACCTATTTAGCGGAACCTGAAACTCCACCACCCTATGGCGAAAGTCGAGGAATCTGCAGCCTATACGGTCGCAGAAGCGCCTGAGCCTCTGATTCAGACCCTCCACTCGGCTCTGTACCAAAAGTCAGCAATCGGCCCTGTCGACGATGCTGCAGATGGTAAGCTCTGCCTTCATCTCGCTAGCAAGACTGGCCGTCTCCCCCAACTCAGATAGCCGCCGGAAACCAGAGAGAATCTCTTCCTATCCATAGCGACACACGTCATTGGTACCGACATGAGCCACCACTTGCAGTTGGCTGCATCCTGTACCCTTCATGGCATTCGGAAGGACCCTTTCCACATCTTGGAAGACTCCCCCCGGTATGCACACGGATTGCACATTGGCTTTCTTCCCGCCCTTAGCTGTCATATCCCCAATATATCACCCGCCTAACATTGGAGCTCCCAACGACAAGCAATCCCATCCTCTGCGCTTGTCCGGACCTCTCAGGAAGACCGGCCACTGCCGCAACAGGCGAGGCTGCCCTTGCTGGCTCAGAAGTACTTCCAGCAGTGGGCAGTACCTCAAACCTGTTACGGAGGCGTACGGGTACAGCCTTGCGGCCAGCACCAACTTTCGCCTTCCGCCCAGGGATTCGCGACCCCTCCACGGTTCGCCAATCACCTTCACGGAAGTGACGACTGGCAGGGACGACCGAATCCGAGGGCGCAGTGGCATCATCAGAGATCCCAGGCGATGCTACAGGTTCCAGAGGCGCCAAAGCTCTCGCCTCGGGTGTCCCAACGTCAACGTGGCCCAGGGCAGCAGCCTGGAGCCTGTCAACCACGGACAACACAGCTTCCAACTGTTTATGGACGGTGGCCAATTCCCCCTATCCATCCCTAACAATTTTTTCCTGAGATTGTACCTACCGACGTGCGACTTTTTCGTATTGGTCTCAATGTGACGGATCGTTGCAATCTTGCCATGAAACTGATACATTATATCATCGGTTGATCTCCTGCGGTCATGACTATTGGGGATGGCTTCGCTGACAACTGGCTTTTCTCCTCAGAACGTCGGAGGCGGCTATCTCAGGGGAGATTCTTGTGCGTCCCGATTCAACCTTCTTTCCCCGACCGAAGAACAATGCCATCATGTGGCTTGTTGGACATTATGTCCACTACGTGATGGTGAGCGGATATGACGCAAATTCGTGTGCCTTTTCCCAATATATGGCCAGAGCCCACTGGACGTGGCTCAGGATGCCCCGTTATCGTGAACTTTTTTCTAATACATTGTATCTTGTTTTTCATCGACAAGATGTTGGATGAGTTGACATTCCCCCTTTTTTTTGTGGTCACTCTTGTTTGGATTTAGATGACGGAGGAAAGAAGATGTGGCACGTTAAATTAACGCCACATTCCTTCACATGACGTTTTACTGATTTAACCTTTTTGTTTTTGTCGAAATGACTTCTTTTGTTGCCAGCCGCTGTGGCCGAGCGGTTCTAGTCGCTTCAGTCCGGAACCGCGCTGCTGCTACGGTCGCAGGTTCGAATCCTGCCTCGGGCATGGATGTGTGTGATGTCCTTAGGTTAGTTAGGTTTAAGTAGTTCTTAGTTCTAGGGGACTGATGACCTCAGATGTTAAGTCCCATAGTGCTCAGAGCCATTTGAACCATTTGAACTTCTTTTGCTGTATTTTAATTGATTGCCTTCAATATTGTGCTTTGGAGAAAAAAACTGAGTGAAGATTTTCGTTTTTTGAAGGAATACACTGCCATTTGAGTGTATATTTCGGTGTGTTTTCTGTGTGCAAAAAAAAAAAAAAAAAAAAAAAAAAAAAAGAAAAAAACGGTTAGCGTTCGCACTAGGTAAGGAGGTCGTGGACGAGACGACGGCTCGAATCCTGTCAACATTTATTTTTTAATCTAATTTTTTTTCATTGCCTGTGACATTTGAGAGGTAAGATAATGAAAAAAAAGAAAGCGCGTTTTCATGAAGCTGTAGTGAATTTCATGTGTTATTTGACTATTTACTATCTTTAATTAAATTTGAAGGTTATGGGGCATGCTTGGAAAGCCCAAGTCAAAACTCGATAAATAATGTAAGTCACAATGTGCCAGACCACAAGAGTAATGTACTATTACTCCTGAGATGTGCTCTCGACATCACACGCTGCAGGATGGTATTTGTCATACAAACATGTAAAACATAATTTCAAACGGCATCTTCTACAGCGAATGAATACAATTTTCCCGCATTCTTCAGAGTTTCTGAGAGAAAACGCACCTCGCTGACACTTTGAAAAAAATTTTCTTTCTTCCGATAGTATGTCCGCCTCGATAGCTGAGTGGTCAGCGCGGCGGTCTGTCACGCCAAGGGGCCCGGGTTCGATTTCCTGCTGGGTCGGAGATTTTCTGCGTTCAGCGACTGGGTGTTGTGTTGTCCTCATTATCGTATCATCATCATCAGTGGAAGGCAACGGGAAACCACCACTGAAATCACTTTCCTAGACTCTCATGTGGTGGACCTCTCTGACTAGGCTTCCCCCATGACAAGACCTGCCGTAAGGCCTAACACAAAGATTTTTTCCGATAGTATGGACTAAAAATTATGTCAGTTGGAGTCAAACCGTCGCCTCATTCGTGTTACGAAGCTCGAACGCTAACCGCTTGACCACGATGAATACTATCGTCCGAAACCTACGTACAAGTACATACGCCACGTAATAGAGGTGTAAAAACTTGTAACTAACCTGTTTCTATGGGTTATTACGTTAAGATTCGGGTCGCCACCGACTCTAACCATACAACTAATCAAAGGTTTGATCGAGTCGGAAAATAAATTAATTTGATCACAGACCAAAACTCATAAAAATGCATACGTCGTGATATCGCTCATAGGGGATGCGATGTAATTAATAGTATTGCCCGTGCACTGTTCACGAGAATCAAACATTTAAAATAAAATAGAAAATACATGAACATTGTGCATAAGATCAGCTCCCAGCAACACACCTGAAAATAAGAATTAATCTAAAGCATTTGTTTTAAAATAAAAGGGGAAACTAATCACTGGACCTGTGCGTAAGGAAACGCGTTGGATGTGCTAACAGGAAAGCTACGAGGTGAGTGGCTTAGGTGCAAAAACGTAACCTCGGAGTACAAGAGAAAATTGTGGATAAAATCATTTATTCCTAAGATATGGATGTGAGGCATGTACACAATTCCTGATAACATTAATTCCTAAAAGATTAAAGAAAAGCATCGATACATTCACCGTTGTAACCTACACCTAAAAGCACTGGTGTGAATCATTCACACAACTGCTGTTGCATGATAACTGATCGCAATAACTCGTGAAACGGTACACCTTTCGCAGTACACCAGCGTGCCCACGTGGTTCGTGGAGATGCAATTTCTAGGTATTGTGGCCAAGTTGCAACAATATCACATCACGCAATCATGAACAGTTAACATTCTTTAAAAACAAACATGAGATCGGACAGCAGTGATGACGGTAGCCCAATAAACTCTAATGTTCAACCACGTGGTTGGTTCCCCACGGACGAAAGATACATAACGCACGGAAAATTTACGAGAAGGTAAAGCTATTAATATTTAGAAAAATGGAAGCTTATACAGGCACAGTTGAAGGCAAACAGACATTCATTCATACAGAAGCGAGTGCTCACACCTTTGTATGGTGCTCTTCGGGTGGATCCAAGTCTGCTACAGGAATTTACTAAAAGAAAAATCTGCCAAAGTTTTGCATTCCTTGCTGCGACAAAGCAAAGCATTTTTCAGAGTTGAAAAGTGAGACCAAAAGCTAACAGCTCTCCTCCCGCCAAGTAACAACGCGCCACGCAGTCAGTCTAACTCAGCCTTCTTCGACTGGAGCACAGCTGTGGACGCTTCCCGTACCGGCGGCAGACTGCCTCCCTTTTTGTTCTCCAGCCTCTTCCACGCTCCGTGTGGCCCGGAAAACCCAAAGATGCCATTTCTGCCACCAACCTAACGCAGGTGGATTTCTCACAAGTAGCGCAAACCTCTTCGCCTACTTGACCACTACGAGAGTTGGCTATTCTGTACAACTGCTGCTGAATGTAACGTATTGCGAATACATAGAAAGAAGGATCCTTTATTGTATGATTATGTGATAAGGGAACAAACACTGGTAGCAGTTACCTCTGTAAAATATCTGGGAGTTAGCGCGCGGAACGATTTGAAGTGGAATGATCATATAAAATTAATTGTTGGTAAGGCGGGTACCAGGTTGAGGTTCATTGGGAGAGTCCTTAGAAAATGTAGTCCATCAACAAAGGAGGTGGCTTACAAAACACTCGTTCGACCTATACTTGAGTATTGCTCATCAGTGTGGGATCCGTACCAGGTCGGGTTGACGGAGGAGATAGAGAAGATCCAAAGAAGAGCGGCGCGTTTCGTCACAGGGTTATTTGGTAAGCGTGATAGCGTTACGGAGATGTTTAGCAAACTCAAGTGGCAGACTCTGCAAGAGAGGCGCTCTGCATCGCGGTGTAGCTTGCTGTCCAGGTTTCGAGAGGTGCATCGCGGTGTAGCTTGCTGTCCAGGTTTCGAGAGGGTGCGTTTCTGGATGAGGTATCGAATATATTGCTTCCTCCTACTTATACCTCCCGAGGAGATCACGAATGTAAAATTAGAGAGATTCGAGCGCGCACGGAGGCTTTCCGGCAGTCGTTCTTCCCGCGAACCATACGCGACTTGAACAGGAAAGGGAGGTAATGACAGTGGCACGTAAAGTGCCCTCCGCCACACACCGTTGGGTGGCTTGCGGAGTACAAATGTAGATGTAGATGTAGACGTAGATGTACAATCTATATGACTATCGCAGACTTTCTGCAGCAGACTACGCCACCGTCTAGCAACGTGACACACAACCACATTCATTCAATCACACCACTATGAGAGTTATGAGAAAAGAGAAACAAGGAAAAGAAAGAGAAATGCTAGTGAAAACGGGCTACCGGACTAATGAAAGGTGGCTACAGGACCCTTTCAAACTTCTCTCGCGATTTCTCAGAATTTGTCATCATAGAGTGGCGCTCTTACATCATGTTGTTTTAATGGCCTACTAAAGGTGTACAAAGTCTGAAATAAATCTGTGATCCCAAAGTTGGGCTGCTCAGAAACGTAAAACTGGGCATCAACCCTGAAAGTCAATGAAGCGACTTTCGTATGTACAGAGTTCTACTCGATTTGCGACCAGTTACAGTGTATCTGATAACTGTGTGTGAAAGGTGAGGCAGCCTCCGTGGCGCAGTGAGGTACGGCGGAGGTGGCTGGGCTGGCAGCAGTGAAGGGTGTCCCGGCTGGGCCGCCGTGTCGCTTCGGACAGTACGGAGCCCCGGCCGTAGCCTAGCAGCCGGTGTCCCCCCGAGCCCGCCCGCCTATTGAATGCTAAACGCGGAGGCGGCGCGCCGATCGCCGCCATCCCGGGACGGCACTTACTGTTGAGCTGCCAGCGGCGGACAAGTGCCGGCGCCGCTGCGCCACTACTGCTGCAGTCGGCGGGCGCGTCGTTGCGCGCGCGCTACACGCCTGCCGTGCATGCGGGCTGACGCAGCCGCCCTTAAATGGCAGCCGCGGCGACGGATGGCCCCTAGCTCGCTACTGCCGCTGCACTCTGAACGGCTCCCACCTGAGCAGCGTCCGCCGTCTCTTACGTCGTCGATTTCCCTGAAACGCTACAGCCCCAATAATGAGTCAAGCAGGGAAGAAAAACCATTCGCCTTCAGTCACAAACATTTTTTTTTGTTTAAAGCACGACATACTTCGAGTTCTGAAGCCTGAACTGAAATTGCCAAACTGCAGAGCGCAAAACGCTTTATGCTTAGGAGTCCCCCAAAAAAATGGTTCAAATGGCTCTGAGCACTATGGGACTTAACTTCTAAACCGAGCGAGGTGGCGCAGTGGTTAGCACACTGGACTCGCATTCGGGAGGACGACGGTTCAATCCCGTCTCCAGCCATCCTGATTTAGGTTTTCCGTGATTTCCCTAAATCGTTTCAGGCAAATGCCGGGATGGTTCCTTTGAAAGGGCACGGCCGATTTCTTTCCCCATCCTTCCCTAACCCGAGCTTGCGCTCCGTCTCTAATGACCTCGTTGTCGACGGGACGTTAAACAACACTAACCTAACCTAACCTAACTTAACTTCTAAGGTCATCAGTCCCCTGGAACTTAGAACTACTTAAACCTAACTAACCTAAGCACATCACACACATCCATGACCGAGGCAGGATTCGAACCTGCGACCCAAGCGGTCGCGCGGTTCCAGACTGTAGCACCTGGAACCGCTCGGCAACACAGGCCGGCTTAGAAGTCCCCTATTTACATATGTGTCCTACGGGGTGACAATTATGGAACATTTGAAATAAAATGGTTTGCGTTAGAACGTCCAAACAGCACGGTTGACCATGGGGCATGATGGGAAATAGTATGTGCATATGCTTTGGCGATGTTCTTGAGGACAATATTATAGAAATGGAAGAGACTGTAGATAAGATGAAATAGGACATATGATACTGCGTGAAGAGTTTGACAGAGCACTGAAAGACGTAAGCCGAAACAAGACCCTGGGAGTAGACAACATTCCATTAGAACTACTCACAGCTTTGGGAGAGCCAGTCCTCACAAAACTCTACCATCTGGTGAGCAAGATGTATGAGACAGGCGAAATACCCTCAAGCTTCAAGAAGAATATAGTAATTCCAATCCCAAAGAAAGAAGGTGTTGACAGATGTGAAAATTACCGAACTATCAGTTTAATAAGCCACGGCTGCAAAATACTAACGCGAATTCTTTACAGACGAATGGAAAAACTGGTAGAAGCTGACCTCTGGGAAGATCAGTTTGGATTCCATAGAAATGTTGGAACACGTGAGCAAATACTGACCCTACGACTTATCTTAGAAAGTAGATTAAGGAAAGGCAACCCTACGTTTCTAGTATTTGTAGACTTAGAGAAAGCTTTTGACAATGTTGACTGGAATACTCTCTTTCAAATACTGAAGGTGGCAGAGGTAAAATATAGGGAGTGGCAGGCTATTTACAATTTGTACAGAAACCAGATGGCAGTTATAAGAGTCGAGGGACACGAAAGGGAAGCAGTGGTTGGGAAGGGAGTGAGACAGGGCTGTAGCCTATCCCCGATGTTATTCAGTCTGTATATTGAGCAAGCAGTAAAGGAAACAAAAGAAAAATTCTGAGTAGATATTAAAATTCATAGAGAAGAAATAAAAACTTTGAGGTTCGCCGATGACATTGTAATACTGTCAGAGACAGCAAAGGACCTGGAAGAGCAGCTGAACGGAACGGACAGTGTCTTGAAAGGAGGATATAAGATGAACATCAACAAAATCAAAACGAGGATAATGGAATGTAGTCGAATTAAATCGGGTGATGCTGCGGCAACTAGTTTAGGAAATGAGACGCTTAAGATAGTAAATAAGTGTTGCTATTTGGGGAGCAAAATAACTGATGATGGTCGAAGTAGAGAGGATGTAAAATGTAGACTAGCAATGGCAAGGAAAGCGTTTCTGAAGAAGAGAAATTTGTTAACATCGAGCATAGATTTAAGTGTCAGAAAGTCGTTTCTGAAAGTACACTCCTGGAAATGGAAAAAAGAACACATTGACACCGGTGTGTCAGACCCACCATACTTGCTCCGGACACTGCGAGAGGGCTGTACAAGCAATGATCACACGCACGGCACAGCGGACACACCAGGAACCGCGGTGTTGGCCGTCGAATGGCGCTAGCTGCGCAGCATTTGTGCACCGCCGCCGTCAGTGTCAGCCAGTTTGCCGTGGCATACGGAGCTCCATCGCAGTCTTTAACACTGGTAGCATGCCGCGACAGCGTGGACGTGAACCGTATGTGCAGTTGACGGACTTTGAGCGAGGGCGTATAGTGGGCATGCGGGAGGCCGGGTGGACGTACCGCCGAATTGCTCAACATGTGGGGCGTGAGGTCTCCACAGTACATCGATGTTGTCGCCAGTGGTCGGCGGAAGGTGCACGTGCCCGTCGACCTGGGACCGGACCGCAGCGACGCACGGATGCGCGCCAAGACCGTAGGATCCTATGCAGTGCCGTAGGGGACCGCACCGCCACTTCCCAGCAAATTAGGGACACTGTTGCTCCTGGGGTATCGGCGAGGACCATTCGCAACCGTCTCCATGAAGCTGGGCTACGGTCCCGCACACCGTTAGGCCGTCTTCCGCTCACGCCCCAACATCGTGCAGCCCGCCTCCAGTGGTGTCGCGACAGGCGTGAATGGAGGGACGAATGGAGACGTGTCGTCTTCAGCGATGAGAGTCTGCCTTGGTGCCAATGATGGTCGTATGCGTGTTTGGCGCCGTGCAGGTGAGCGCCACAATCAGGACTGCATACGACCGAGGCACACAGGGCCAACACCCGGCATCATGGTGTGGGGAGCGATCTCCTACACTGGCCGTACACCACTGGTGATCGTCGAGGGGACACTGAATAGTGCACGGTACATCCAAACCCTCATCGAACCCATCGTTCTACCATTCCTAGACCGGCAAGGGAACTTGCTGTTCCAACAGGACAATGCACGTCCGCATGTATCCCGTGCCACCCAACGTGCTCTAGAAGGTGTAAGTCAACTACCCTGGCCAGCAAGATCTCCGGATCTGTCCCCCATTGAGCATGTTTGGGACTGGATGAAGCGTCGTCTCACGCGGTCTGCACGTCCAGCACGAACGCTGGTCCAACTGAGGCGCCAGGTGGAAATGGCATGGCAAGCCGTTCCACAGGACTACATCCAGCATCTCTACGATCGTCTCCATGGGAGAATAGCAGCCTGCATTGCTGCGAAAGGTGGATATACACTGTACTAGTGCCGACATTGTGCATGATCTGTTGCCTGTGTCTATGTGTCTGTGGTTCTGTCAGTGTGATCATGTGATGTATCTGACCCCAGGAATGTGTCAATAAAATTTCCCCTTCCTGGGACAATGAATTCACGGTGTTCTTATTTCCATTTCCAGGAGTGTATTTATATGTAGTGGAAGAGAAACATGGACGATAAATAGTTTGAACAAGAAGAGAATAGAAGCTTTCGAAATGTGGTGCTACAGAAGAATGCTGAAGATTACATGGGTAGATCACATAACTAATGAGGAGATGTTGAATACAGTTGGAGAGAAGAGAAATTTGTGGCACAACCTGACTAGAAGAAGGGATCGGTTGGTAGGACATGTTCTGAGGCATCAAGGGATCACCAATTTAGTATTGGAGGACAGCGTGGAGGGTAAAAATCGTAGAGGGAGACCAAGAGATGAATACACTAAACAGATTCAGAAGGATGTAGGTTGCGGTAGGTACTGGGAGATGAAGAAGCTTGCACAGGATAGAGTAGTATGGAGAGCTGCATCAAACCAGTCTCTGTACTGAAGACCACAACAACAACATGGATTGGCTTAGCGATGAAGCCCACTTTCATTTTGATGGGTTCGTCAATATGCAAAATTGGCGCATTTGGGTGACTGAGAATCCGCATTTTGCCATCGAGAAGTCTCTTCGCCCTCAGCGGGTGACTGTGTGGTGTGCAATGTCCAGTCAATGTTTCCTTGATGGCACCGTGACTACCGAACGGTACGTGAAGGTTTAGGAAGATGATTTCATCCCCATTATCCTAAGGTACCCTGACAAAATGTAGTTCATGCTAGACGGTGCTCGACGCCATCGTAGCAGGAGAGTGTTTGATGTCCTGGAGGAGCACTTTGGGGACCGCATTCTGGCTCTGGGGTATGTAAAGGCTACTGGCATGGGCCTCGGTTGCCCGCCATATTCTCTAAATCTGAACATATGCGACTACTTTTTGTGGGGCTCTATTAAAACAAGGTGTACATCAATAACCCCAAAACTATTGCTCAGCTGAAAAAAAGCAATTCAGGAGATCATCGACAGCATAGATATTCCGTCACTTCAGTGGGTCATGTAGAATTTCGTTATTCGTCTGCGACATGTCATCGGCAATGATGACAGGCATACTGACATGTCATAACATAAATACGAATATCTGTAGGGTTGTTTACATGTTAAAGTGTGTGCACGCCGTAGTTTGTAACAAATTTACGTTTTTTTCGTATAGTTCAATAACTGTCATTCTGTATGTGGCGCAGCAAGCGGGAAAACAACAAAGCAGTTCTCGAGCATGTGCTTATGTAAAACTGTTTGAGTTATTCTTTAATGTGTACCGTCAGATATAATTTACGGATGCTGGATGTGAACACTAAATGCGCAAAGTATCTAGACAGTGAAGATCTTTAATGATAAATGGAAAGAGGACTGTTAGAAATGATACAATACAATGAGAAAACAAATTAAGGAGCAACAGGAGTTAAGGAAGGCACAGTGGAGGTTGCGAAATTTGTACGAATATGGGAATGGTATGCGGCCAAAAGAAGTGAAAGATGATGGACGAAGATTCTTCAGTAGATTCTATGCTAGAGGAAATTGCCATATGAAGACCTAATTAATGGAAGATAGATTTAATTAGGAAACACGACAAACGTAACCAGTAAAACTAACGTAACGTAACTCTTGAAGAATTCTGGACGACTAGTTCGCAGGAAATGATGAAAAAGTATAACGATGATGATGATGTGGAGGATGATAATCATTTACAGAGGCTAAAAGCCGACTTCTGTCACGCTGTAGGAAAATTTTCTCTTAACATTTCTAGATCTCATTGCAGTCTCTGCTGTCATTAAGCGTTGATATTGTTCTGCAGACAACATTACAAAGACAATGATGAAGTCAGTTAAAACAGACTCAACACAGCGAAAACCTATGGATCTTTATTTGTGATAAGAAACGTATACCATTTTGAGAATGTCAAAATCGTGGAATAGGTTGTAGGCGACCATCGAAATATTAGTGTTTATAGTAGGAATAATCAGAAATAAAGGAAATAAGGAATAGGGAAATACCTAAAATATCGTAAAATCAGATTATGTGTAAAAGTGCATACTAATAGTGACTGTCATAACTATTTACATTGTTGATAGAGCTAAAATGTGGGACTAAAATGAATAAAGAAATGAATATGGACAATGGTTCAATTTACAACGTGGATGTGCAAAAAAATATAGGTTAACTCTTAAAGGGAGGATAACAGCTACCAGCCACTTTTTACAATGCTATCTATTTTTTTTTTAAATAGCACCGTTACCGATTTCGAACCGATAGGTTTTTCTTCAGACGGATAGACCATGTTGAGATGCACTTTACATAAGCTCTCATTGTTTGTTTTCCCAAATGATGAAATTTCCTTGGGGTGGTGGAGCCCTACAACCAAAACAAGATGTTAGACAATGTCTTTTTAACTGTAATTGTTTACGTCATTCAAAAACTTGGCGAGGCACAATTGCAGTTAAAAAGACATTGTCTCACATCTTGTTTGGGGTTGTAGGGCACCACCATCCGACATTTCATCATCTGGGAAAACAAAACGTGAAAGCTAATGTAAAATGTATCTTAACGCGAACTAGCCGTCTGAAAATGAACATGTCGGTTGGAAACCGGTATCGGCGATATTTAAATAAAAAAATAGCATTGTAAAAAGTGGCTGGTTGCTGTTATCTTCCCTGTAAAAGTCAACCTATATTTTGAACACGGCCACGGGCTCAGAATGTCAGTTTTCGACAAAATAGCACAAAAATTATTTTTATTTCTATTAAGCCACCCTTCTTGAAAGAATATTCAGGATTCTGCTCTTCTGAATTTCAAGAACTATCAAAGACAATTTTTATATAGCAAGAAATTAGATCGTACACCGCTTCTGTGTCGAGAGCGTGACATGCAGAAATCTGCCTTTCCTAAATCTAGTGAAATGGGACGTATCTCTTTAAGTACACTTCGGATGTAACAGACAGCATATATTTGATTTGAACATTGTTCCCCACAAAGTGTTGGTTGTTAGAAGCTTTTCTATTCCTACTTTGTATTTTTGAAGTTTTCTGTCTTAACATCTTAAAACTCATCCAGTGAACCACAGGACTTGAAATGTGCTTGAAGTTTTTCGGAAATTCGTGTAATCAGGAGCCGTTAGTTTTCTTCCGTAATCAGTTTGGTGGTAATCACCTATCACATATTGGCATCAAGAATGCCTACTGATAAGAACAGGTTTCCTTCGAAAATTGTAGTTAAAAAAAATGGTTCAAATGGCTCTGAGCACTATGGGACTCAACTTCTGAGGTGATTAGTCCCCTAGAACTTAGAACTAGTTAAACCTTACCAACCTAAGGACATCACACACATCCATGCCAGAGACAGGATTCGAACCTGCGACCGTAGCGGTCTCGCGGTTCCAGACTGCAGCGCCTAGAACCGCACGGCCACTTCGGCCGGCCGAAAATTGTAGTATTGAAATTGAACCCACAGTCAAGCATACTGCATTATTTTTCTGTACTTTCACCCAGATACCTCTCCTCGCTGGTGAATAACATGAAGGTCAAATTTTGTCATTTCTTTCTTATATGGTTCAAATGGCTCTGAGCACTATGGGACTTAACATCTATGGTCATCAGTCCCCTAGAACTTAGAACTAATTAAACCTAACTAACCTAAGGACAGCACACAACACCCAGCCATCACGAGGCAGAGAAAATCCCTGAGAAAAGTGTAATCGTTACCTAAATCTTCATAACAATATTTTCTGTTTTGCTGTGAAGTAATTTCGATGCACATGAAGCAGCTTCAAAGACCGACTGTTCAAGCAGGTATCGCCCCTAAGGAATTTGGCGGGCACATGGTAGTCTCGCTCTGAGCATTCAAGCTGTAACCGTAGCGCCTACTGCGGCAGCTCTCGGCAACCCGCAAAACAAAACCGACTCGGCTATCCCCAACGTTACTAATGGACTGAACTAACAAGTGTACAGGTAAACAAATCCATGGAACATCTTATTGCTCAGACAAGTCTTGAAAATAAGTACGTTTTGAAATTTTATAGCAACGAATTTAACACTAAGATGATGTAAGAGCTATTTTAACAACGCTTCAAGTAATAGTCCTCCCGCTCAGACATCTGTTCCTGCTTTTCCCCGTTCATTGTAGTCAAACAAAAATTTCAGCCTCCTGCTGAAGCCTTCGTAGTACGCTAGAGTCGTGATATTAAGTAATATATACTAAAGAATGAGAAGCGAATGTCATTAACAGTTAGGGAGAGCCTCATCAGGAGATCTTTTTAAACAAAGTTGATTTTGTGTCACTGCTCACGTGTTTCGCCATTAGTGTGTAATGAAGAAGAAGAACTGGTTCAGAGTGTTGTAAGAAGGCGAGTAGCAGCTCTGAAGTGCAAGCTTCCACAAGGGACCAAAATGATTTAGACGCAGCTGCAGGTAGAACTTTCTTGGGGTTTGATGAGGTACGTTGAGACATAGGGGGCTACTCGACGATTATCTGGCACCTTAGAAGAAGAAATATAGGAATGAGCGGTTGGCGGAAGTCCCCGGAACATATTCTCCATATTTTTCAAGCGAGAATTCCATGCAAAGCTTAGGCGATACTGCTTTATCAACTCGCTTGTTGATTTCTGTGCATCGTCCGACAGTTGACGGCTGGTAAAATTGTAGATGCAGTTATGATCTATGGACACCTGTTGGCATACTGCAATATGAGTACTCTTTGACACAATTTGTTTTATTCCCATTGCAGTAAAATTTTAAATTCTAGTTTCTCA
This sequence comes from Schistocerca piceifrons, assembly GCF_021461385.2. NCBI lineage: Eukaryota > Metazoa > Arthropoda > Insecta > Orthoptera > Acrididae > Schistocerca > Schistocerca piceifrons. Next base: position 432,308,428 of record NC_060141.1, read on the forward strand.
ATGTAAATAACGGGATTTTACAACTGCCGCTTAAAAAGTGCCGCAAAGTCAGAGTTGCGGGTAGTAGGTGGATTTTAAGGCTGATTCGCGAAGATAATTTTTACATACTTAAGGACGGAATGAAAAAGAAGGCGGAATGTCCTGGGATGTAAAACATACCTGTTTTTTAGCTAGCGTTTTACAATTTGTATGCTTACATTCCGGTAAGAAGTTAATTAGTAAAAGCCAATTCATGATTAGCGATTAAATAATGAAATAAGTGTTACTAATTAAGTACATACCTCCTGGAGTAGCCTCCACTTAAAAAAAATCGGTCTTATTTCGCTGAATGAATGTTGCGTTGGTCTGAAATTCAGCCTTCGGAAGAAACAACTGGGCGCTTCTAAGACCGAACTTCACTAGTCACATCGTTATTCTAGCAAATCTATTAAACGAAACTTTTTAAGTCCAAATTTTTTTCATTTATGGCCACTTTTTTGGGTGTCTGCCCAATCGTGTGACGGCGTGAATGTGCTGCAAGAAAGAATCATGATATGACACAGTGCTCAAGTGGCGTAGAAGCTTCCAGTGTAGTCAAACAAGTCTGAATGGCGAAAAACAAAGTGGCAGACCGTCTCACTGTGAGGAACCGGTTATCGCAAGAAAAACTGAAAATCCTTCAGGGATCAATTTTCAGCACTTTGCACTTTTCACATTGAACGTGACTTACGTCACCGGGCTGCTGGGCTCTGCAACTCCTCATACCTGTTGAAAAAGATCGTCGAAAGGCAGAATCTGAAATGTCGCAACGCTCAGAAAAATCAAGATGTCTTCTTTAGGCGCCTAATCACCATGGAGGACGAGTGCAGGACCCGGACGCAAATAAGCAAAGCAGGCAGTATGTGAATTAACCACCACCGAAAACTACGAAGACCTAACGATCAAGGGTATTAAAGCTGTCTTTGGGACTGCCATACTGTGATGCTAACATATTATTCTCGTAAGGGGCAACTTCAAAATTCCATAAGAACGCCCTAGGTTACTCGGCAAAGGACACAGTTTCACGTGCTGCTTCTTTGAGCTATCAAATTTACCTCGCCTATCGTATTCTCCTGACAGGCAACCAGCTATTCTCACTTTCCTCAGATGGAGAAATAATTGCGTGCCATGCATTTCCAGAACGGCGACGAAGATATTTTCGTGGTGGAACGTTCCTGGACAGGAAAAATGCAGACTTCCAACAAACAACGTCTCCACCAAGTTATCTATCATCGGGAAAAATGCGCTGTATTGAAGCGTAGTTGTGTAGAGATGGATTAACTCCAACATCAGATTTTATGGGTGCAACTTCATTCTTTCTGTGATCGTTTATTTGTTTGTTTTATTTGGCCTCCAGAATTTGTATTCTATTATTTATTATATTTACATGAAATAAATAACTGTACAGAGAAAATACATAAATGCATGCCGGCCGGTGTGGCCGTGCGGTTAAAGGCGCTTCAGTCTGGAACCGCGTGACCGCTACGGTCGCAGGTTCGAATCCTGCTTCAGGCATGGATGTGTGTGATGTCCTTAGGTTAGTTAGGTTTAAGTAGTTCTAAAAATGGTTCAAATGGCTCTGAGCACAATGGGACTCAACATCTATGGTCATCAGTCCCCTAGAACTTAGAACTACTTAAACCTAACTAACCTAAGGACATCACACACATCCATGCCCGAGGCAGGATTCGAACCTGCGACCGTAGTAGTCGCGCGGTTCCGGACTAAGCGCCTGAACCGCTAGACCACCGCGGCCGGCAAGTAGTTCTAAGTTCTAGGGGACTGATGACAACAGAAGTTAAGTCCCATAATGCTCAGAGCCATTTGAACCATAAATGCATATTTACAGAACTGAAAGCTCAAGCCCTCAATTTTTTTCCCACAACAAGTGTTTAACAAATAGAATGATAAGTAAACTAGACATATTTATGTTATCAGTATACTGATAAATGATAATATGAGTCGTACAGATTTTTACCTACACTCTTAAGAAATCATTTTGACCTGGTGAATGTCTTCAGAAACCAAAAGAGAAGACTGTTTGAGGCAGGAGGTAACCCATACTCAGCTAAGTGTTTAGAAATTCCGATCGTTCATCTTCAAATTTGGAACAGGAAAACAAGATGTGGTTTACATCAGCTTCCGACCTGAAACACACTCACTTGTGGGAAACATAGATATTGATTCTATGCAGGTGCACAGGAAACAGGGAAAGGGTAAAGCGGAGTCGAATGATAGTGGGAATCGTGGATCGGTCCAAATGCGGCCTCGTAAATCTTGCACAGTTTAATAAGTATTTTACCAAAAAAGAAGTAGAAAAAGCTTTTTCGGATTATTTCTCAAAAGTAGATTTAACTCCATACTTAGAAGAGTTAAGTAATCTTAAAGAAAAAGTATATGATAAACAAATAATTGAATTTTCTTTTTTGACAGGAGGCGAACAAAAAAATTCACATTTTCGAATACGATTTCAGGCTTAGAAGAATTATTGTTAATGGTAAAAATATAAATAAAGACTTGAACTTTGATGACTTTGATATTACTGCAAGTGTAGCTGATAAGCTATATCAAATAAATAATAATAATCAATCAATAATGGTACACAAATCAAATTTTATAACTGTAATATTGAAAGATTCTGTTAAAACTGTTCCTGTGGATGTAAAGATAGTTGTATTTGGTGAAATAATTTAAATGTTAAATGAATTTTATCTATATATAAAAGGACAAACACACCTCGCATGACTATCACATTTATTGCTTGAAGTGTAAAAAATTTACTGGTACACATAATCCACATAGAGTAGCAACTAAAAATGATAGACAAAGAATTGAAGGTCTTTGTACAATTCGTAAAACGAAGAAAAGTAAATTCGTCAAAAAAATTTGTAAGTGGTAATATTCGTGAAGAAATAATTAATGAATTACATAAGCCCATAAGAAAAAGTTTTACAAGAAGAAATGTAATTTCTCCTGGTATAAATGATTTATGGCAAGCCGACGTAGTCGAAATGGATTCGGGCAAGTTGAAAGGTATTTCGAAGATAAATCAAGGATACAAATATTTATTGACTGTGATCGATGTATTTTCAAAATTTGCTTGGGCTGTTCCTGTTAAGATAAAACAGGTAAGAATGTGGCTGATGCATTCGAAAAAATATTCTGCTCCAGGAGACCAAAAAATCTGTAGCAGATCATGGTAAAGAATTTTATAACAAAGAATTTGAAGAATTAAGGAAGAAATATAACATTAATCATTATTCAACTTTTCAGAATTAAAAGTTTATAACACAGCGTAATATCCAGGTTTCGTTTGTTGGGACACATTCCCCATCTCTTGCCATTGCTATTTCCCGTTGCCCTTGACTTAACGTAAATAATCTGTATGCCGGTAATTGCAAATCAAGAACAGTATCTGTAGCTGCAGCTGGCTTCACTAAGACATCGACTTCCTCATTGTAGCAGGTGCCAGGATAGGAATGCACAACAGCTGAATGATTACCTGTCCTTTACTATGGTTACGTATTTTATTCCATCTTCGGTGTTGAATACTGTTAAGAATACTCTGACAACGGAACACGTGTAATATCTTTAAGAAGTTGAAGATAGAAACTTAATTGCTTCCAAAATTTCCACAGCCTTCGCCGTAAAAACTGAAAAATTTTTAATCCGTAGACTTCACTGGTTTGAATATGAGGGTGTAGAGAAGCAATATCGCATAATAATAAGTATGGTAGGTCCGCTGTTGTTTTCTATCTACATAAATGATCTTATGGATAGGTTTGATAGCAATGTGCGGCTGTTTGCTGGTGATGCTGTGGTGTACGGGAAGGTGTCGTCGTCGAGTGACTGTAGGAGGGTACAAGATGACTTGGACAGGATTTGTGATTGGTGTAAAGAATGGAAGCTAACTGTAAACATAGATAAATGTAAGTTAATGCAGATGAATAGGAAAAAGAATCCCGTAATGTTTGAATACTCCATTAGTAGTGTAGCGCTTGACACAGTCACGTCGATTAAATATTTGGGCGTAACATATGAAGTGGGACAAGCATTTAATGGCAGTTGTGGGGAAGGCGGTTAGTCGTCTTCGGTTCATTGGTAGAATTTTGGGAAGATGTGGTTCATCTGTAAAGGAGACCGCTTACATAACACTAATACGACCTATTTTTGGTACTGCTCGAGCGTTTGGGATCCCTATCAGGTCGGATTGAGGGAGGACATAGAAGCAATTCAGAGGCGGGCTGCTAGATTTGTTACTGGTAGGTTTGATCATCACGCGAGTGTTACGGAAATGCTCCTGGAACTCGGGTGGGAGTCTCTGGAGGACACGAGGCGTTCTTCTCGTGAATCGCTACTGAGGAAATGTAGAGAACCAGTATTTGAGGCTGAATGCAGTACAATTTTACTGCCACCAACTTATATTTCGCGGAATGACCACAAAGATAGGTTAAGAGAGATTAGGGCTCGTACAGAGGCATATAGGCAACCATTTTTCCCTCGTTCTGTTTGGGAGTGGAACAGGGAGAGAAGATGCTAGTTATAGTACGAGGTACCCTCCGCCAGGCACCGTATGGTAGATTGTGGATTATATATGTAGATGTAGATATAGAATCTTCTTGTGGCATTTTGGATCCATCTGTATATATACAGAAATAACTATCTAAGTGCGCTTTAATGCGACAGTCAAATCTGCAGTTCATGTTAACTGTTCATGATAATTAATGCTTTATTGCTACCCCTGGTACAGTGGCAACTGTACGGGTACGGTGCGACACAGAACTGCAGCTGCTCCGTTACGCCTGCAGCCACGGCTCCCGTGTCCGGGTCCACGGCAGGGGGCAGTGCGGGAGCCAGCGTTACGCAAGATGCACTAACGGCCCGCGGCCATTATAATTGCAATGATATTCAACGGGGCGCCCCAGAGGCGCAGTTCCTGGTTCATCCGCCATTCCGCCAGCGCCGGCTGCCTGACGATTCTCGCGGACTGATCGCCGGGAGCACTGGCCGCGCGCCGCCGGTGGACACCTCTTCACTGCGCAACTCGACGGTGGCGGCAGTTCCGATACCGACATCTCCCGCTGCGACCATCCACATTAAGCGCGCAGCAATGGGATGGAGGTGCCGAGCTGCGGGGAACTAATAACGTACAGTGCAGCCACAGCGTGAGGATCATGTTGACACTATTCCTCATCTGGACTTTCTGTCCTTGTCCCCGTTGTTATGATTTCTGTCTCCCTGCTTCTGTAACTACACGCCGATAAACCTGAACTTCGGCGCTGATCGGGAAGGTACAAAAATACTGCAACGGAACTTACATTTTGCAACTACATGCCTAATCTGCAAGCCATTGTGTTGTACGTATATGGTAGGGCATACATAGTGTACCACAATAATTTTATTCCAGTTATAACGTCTCTGTGTAATACCTAATTTCTCTGATTTTACTTTCGGTGTTATTACTCCATATAACTGAAGAGCAAAAGAAACTGGTACACCTTGAAACGCCCCTTAGAAAAATTATAAATGACTGTGCTTAGACTACACACAATATTTTTTAGCGCAACGCAGTCTGACTTTCAATAATCCCTACAAAAGAATGGCCCTGACTAGCAATAACCTATACCTTTCATGAATCACTTACCTCACAAAAATCTTCATTACTCGAACTACTGCAATACAGTGAGCGTCAATACTGCCAGCTAAATAAAAGATTCTAACTACTGATAGGCATAGTTAGCAAATGAAAGATTTTGATAAAGAACAAACAAAGTATTTATTTTAATAGTGTTCAAAAGTCATTATATATATATATATATATATATATATATATATATATATATATATATATATATATATTTGTAAGATATATATATATCAGTTCGTGACATCCAGTCTTACAAATTTACTACCTGTGATGGACACACGTCCAGATCATCCGCTCTCAAAACTCCGCCATCTCACTCACCACATCCACCACTGCTGGCGGCTCACCTCCAACTGCGCAACGCTACGCGCTGTTAACAGCCAACTGCCCACTACAATAGAGAACATTTCAACAATGCCAACCAGCCACAGACTGCGCGCAGCACAGCCAGTGATTTTCATACAGAGTGCTACGTGGCGTTACCAATATAAAAACCTAAACAGCCTACTTACAACCTCGCTAATATGGTGTAGCTCCCCCGACAGCACATAGTTGTGCCGCAGCACGACGTGGCATGTACTCGGCTGATTTCTGAAGTAGTGCTGGAGGGAACTGACACTTGAATCATGCAGGGTTTTCCATAAATCCGTAAGAGAACGAGGGAGTGGAGATCTCTTCTGAACAGTACTTTGCGGGGCATCACAGATATGCTCAATAATGTTGATGTCTGGGAGTACAGTTGCCAGCGGAAGTGTTTCAACTCAGAAGAGTGTGCCTGGAGCCACTCTACAGCAATTCTGCACGTGTGAAGTGTCACATTTTGCTGCTGGAATTGTCCAAGTCTTTCGGAATGCTCAGTGGACATGAATGGGTGCAGGTGATCAGACCGGAAGCTTAAGTACTTGTCACCCGTCAGAGTCGTATCTAGACGTAACTGGGGTCCAATATCACTCCAACCGCACACGCATTGCAGAGCCTCCGCCAGCCTGAATAGTCCTGTGCTGGCATGCAGGGTCCATGGATTCACGAGCTAGTCTTCCATACCCGTACATGTCCATCCGCTCCATACAATCTGAAACGAGACTCGTCCGACCAGGCAATATGTTTCCAGTCATCAACAGTCCAATGTCGGTGTTAACAGGCCCAGGCGAGGCGTAAAGCTTTGTGTAGTGCAGTCAAAAACAGTACACGAGTGGGCCTTCGGCTCAGAAAGCCCATATGATGATGTTTCGTTGAATGGTTCGCACGCTGACACTTGTTGATGGCCCAGCACTGAAACCTGCAGCAATCAGCGGATGAGTTGCACTTCCGTCACGTTGAACGATTCTCTTCAGTCGTCGTCGGTCCCGTTTTTGCAGGATCATTTTCCTGCAGCATCGATGTTGGAGATTTGATGTTTAATCGGATTCCAGATAGTCACGGTACACGCGTGAAATGGTCTTACGGGAAAATCCCCATTTCATAACTACCTCGCAGATGCTGTGTCCCATCGCTCGTGCACCGACTATAACACCACGTTCAAACTCACCTAAATCTTGATAACCTGTGATTGTAGCAACAGTAACCGATCTAAGGACCGCGCCAGACCCTTGCTGTCTTATATAAGCGTTGCCGACCGCTGCGCTGTATTTTGCCTTTTTATATATCTCTGTATTTGAATACGCATACCTATACCAGTTTGTTTGGCACTTCAGTGTATGTGTGAGACAGAAAAGAGTCGAATATGCTCCTGTTTAGTAAAAGACTGACTGAAAAGTGGGGAATCAGCTGCCTTGCTCTACCTTCCTCAGCATCTTTAAAATTTTCTCCAAATATTTTGGCTTGTGCACATATTCGCACCCTTTTTAACATGTAACTCGACTCTCATTACCACAATCTCCCCTAACTGTAACACGCTCACACACACTAGTCCATCACTGTAAGTCGCTCATTGCCATCCATTCTCAGTTGTCTTTTCTCACTCATTCAGCCCACCTCATTATTATTACCTCTTTGTGCCTCTTTGTCTCCTGTCCTACAACCACAGTCTCCTTCGTTCTTTCCTACTACTACAGTCTCCTCTCATTGTCACTGTCTCCCTTACTCCCTCTTAGGTTGCCTCATTCATTCCTTCCGTCCGCCCCGATAGCTGATTGCCGTCCTACGTGCCCGGGTTCGATTCCCGGCTGGGTCAGGGATTTTCTCCTCTCAGGGACTGGGTGTTGTGTTGTCTTCATCATAATTTTATCCCCATCCGGCGCGCAGGTCGCCCAGCGTGGCGTCGAATGTAATAAGACACGCACCAAGGCGGCCGGACCTGCCCCGTAAGGGGCCTCGCGGCCAATGACGCCAAACGGCCATGTCCATTTCCATTCATTCCTTCGCACTGCAGCTCTCTCTTCTTGCTGTCACTATCTCTCTCGTCCTCGTTGTAGTTATCATAGACCCTGTCTCTCATTATCAATGACTCTGAGCCACTTCCACTTTCTCCTTCTCTTTTTTCCTCTCTCACTTTCACTGTCTGGTTCACTCTTTTCCTGCCGCTGTTCTGTCAAGATCAAATACATCCCTCCCTTTCTCCCATATTGCCATTCACTTCTTCGCTCTTTCAACACTACAAAGTGTCTACTATCTTCCAGTACGCATTACTTTTTCGTTTCTTTCCCACTGCCACTGTCTCCTTCTCTTTCAATGCAAAAAAAGCGCAAATATGTTCGCATGACAGAACTACTGGAGAGGTGCAGAGGAATGAGGCACCTGGTGACCCATTTTTCAGTCAGTCTTTTAAGCAGGAGTATATTCGCTTTTTTTGTGCTCCAATAAGAGCACTTTTCCGCTGGTTCCCCTTTTTTCCCTGCTACATCTGAGCATGGCACTCATATGAAAAGAACTTTATGTGTCACTTAAATGTTGATATTACTTATGTGAAATTGAAATAACGCAAAACTAATTTTACACCTCAGGCCGGCGTTTACGTGCACAAAAATTTTGTCTGCGCTTCATTATTACAACATGGGATTGCCCTTTTGGTGATAACGGAGACACTTTAAAGTATATTTATTCGTGCTGCACTATTTATAAACTACGTTTTCACCTCACACTGTATTTTACGCTCGTATTTTAGGTGTATAAGTAGGTAAACTGGAACGTTTGCATCTCGGAAAGATATAAAGTTATCAATAAAAAGTTCGAAGTTGTTATAGATTGGCATATTAGGAAGATATCGTAAAAATTTCAGCCATCTGCTGTCCATAGCCATTTTGGAATTTGCAGTTCAGTTTAGGTACGCAAATACCATGTTTTTTTGGTTTCTCGATGACCGATAAAGCCTTTGAAAATGGGAAAATAGCACTTCTAGAGAAATACCTAGAGAATATACCGTTATAATTTGAGCAATTTGCTGCAGTTAGTTATTAAGATATTCGCTGCTGACTGCAAAAAAGGTGGAAAATGGTTTTTTCGGGTTTCCTGAGGAACCGCCCATGAACTAAATGGTACCTCCATAAGCCCCTTAGGAGCTTAGACCACATCTAATGCAACAAAGACCAACAGATTTTCTCCATTTGCCTAAGCTACAGGAAGTGTGTAGTATTGAAACTTCAACACAGTACTATAGCATAGTTACAGAAGATGAACCTTCTGTTGCGTATACAAATGATCCCTAATCCAAGGACTATCAAAACACTTGACCCTGCTTTTCTCATACCAGAGCACGAGCCCGGTAAAATCCCGTTTCTAAGCGCGCTCCGTGTAGTTGTGTCGAGCCGTACGCACAAAGAACCATTACATTATGTTTGCTGAACGTAAGACACGTATGCATTCATTCTATTATTTGTTCCTGACGTTCCAGAGGTTTCACTGGCCCGGGATTCCTTGCAAAACCACAAATTGTTGTTCCAAACTTCTTGTATTTCGGCTCATCTATCAATTCTTGAGCAACATTTTGAATCACCATGTGTATAGGGTGTTTCGCAATATCTATTATAGACTACTAGGGATTGTAGAGGAGACTTAGTAGATAAAGTTTTGACAAAGAACTCATGTCAAGAAGTATAGAGTTTTGAGGCAAAATATGTCTGAAGATCGGATCACTTTCAAACCTCCTGCTTCACGGTGAGCACACAGAGAGAGCTGTTACCTGTGTGCTACACAGGAGCCCATGGCATGGGTAGTATTTCGGATATTCATCGTCGGTTTCTCTTCTACGTGACGAAGGACGTCATCTCCAAAGACGAGAGTGGCAACGTCCGTGGGACACCACATTCTTCCTTCATAGTTGCGTACGTACTAGTTTCTCGCAGTCATTGTTGCAGTCGGACGAAAATGATGTGTGATGTCATAATTACGAAAGGACCTGCCAAAGGCGCCCTCTGCTCAGTTCGTGTGTGTATCTTTGAGCGGTACATCTGAAAGTGACCTGATCTTCACACTTATTTTGTCTGGAGGAATTTCAACCAAAAGTAGTACACATACGTATACCAGGCCAGAATTAACACCCCTAGCACTCCCATGGATGAGGGTTGGAAGCTGGGATAGGGGAGAAAATGGTTCACATGTAAGCATAACTTTGGAACACGTGAAGATATTACAATAGAAGTTACTCCGCGTATGACTTAATGTTTGACGGAAAAAGTGCTTGGGACGGAGAGTGGTATGTAGATTGGGGAGCAAGTAAGCCAACACAGCTACCTCCAGGATGGGGGTGGGAAGGACGTGAAAGGTAAAAATAATCCAAAATGATTGATATTAGTCTGGAATCCATAGTTTTTGGTGTTTTTAGGTTGATTAGTCAAAGTCACGAAGTCATTTTATTCATCGGATTTTGCTGGCGATAGCGGACGACATGAGATATGGGTGACATAAAATCAATCTAATACGACGAATATCAGAGTAGAATGTATAGTATTCGGCTTTCGATAAGCTGAATGGTCACAGCCTTGATGACAAGTGATTTATAGGGATCGATATGGTGAGATGCGTAGATAGTTACATGTACAGCATGGGTTGAAGCAATTTCAACAAATATATCACTTACTAGCTGGAAAGATACCCACCCCCAAGCGTGAGGGTAGGTAGGTGGTGATATGGAAAATAATCAGAACTGACTAATATTAGTATGATTATGAAAGCCTTTCAGACCCTGATCTCAGGGACATAAAAATTAGTCTCTATCAGTGCCGAGTAATCAGATGGTCTATTGGTACGCATGCGACAGCATGCGCTACCAGCTGTGTAGTTGTGAGTCTACCGTGAAGCGGGAGGTTTGAAAGTGACCCTATCTTCAAACTTATTTTGCCTCCGTGTCTTTTACTCTACAATCCCTATAAGTCTATAACAGAAATTGTGAAACACACACACTCTCTCTCTCTCTCTCTCTCTCTCTCTCTCTCTCTCTCTCTCTCTCTGTGTGTGTGTGTGTGTGTGTGTGTGTGTGTGTGTGTGTGTGTGTGTGAGAGAGAGAGAGAGAGAGACTTTATATAATCAGTGGCAACTGTTTATTCACAACCGATACAAAAGAGTTACTTGTTTGCACCTGTTACTGTCATTCAAAGTAGTCACCAGCGTTGTGCAGAACCCGTTGCCAGCGATGTGCAAGGCTTAGTATACCGTTAGCAGATCCTGTACTGTTGATGGTGAGAATGGAGCGGTCTCCTGCCTGTCGAATCTCTGGAACAGTTCTGAAGCGAATGCCACGAAGTGGTTCCTTCATCTTCGGAGTCAAATCAAAGTCACAAGGACTTAAGTCCGGGGAATATGGTGGATGGTACAGTACTTCCCAGTCCCATCGATCGAATAGAGCAGCCACAGCTTGCGCTGTTCAAAATGATGGGTGTGTTGCGCAGAAAGTGTCGCCACTCTTTCGCAAAGCTGGTCGCAGGCGATACTTCAAAAACGACCAGTAATACTGTGCATTGACGGTCTGCCGTGGAGGAACTTAATGCGTTAGGATAACACTATCACAGTCGTACACGACAATCACCATAACTTTCACCATACTGGGGTTCTGACATAATTATATACATAGTGTGTTTCACTATTCCTGTTATAGACTTCTTGTAAGGAATACTGGGCCAGTGAAATCTCTGGAACGTCAGGAACAACAAAGAGAATGAATGCTCACGTGCCTTACGTTCAGCAAAGATGATGTGATGCTTCTGTGTGCGTGCAGCTCGACGCAACTAGACGGAGCACCTGCACATTTTTCTGTGCTAGTACGTGACGTACTCAACGCCACATACCCCATGCATTGAACCAGAACGTGAAGCCCAGTTGCATGACTACCTTGCTCCCATGACCTGACGCCTCTTTTTTTTGCCGTAGATGATGTTCGTGAGGTACCTCGAATACAAGGTAGGATGCACCAGAATTCCCTACGGAGATGTTACGCCTGTATCGAATGCTGTGGCCTTCACTTTGGACACCTTCTGTAATGTTCAACTTTGTTGAGTGAAATTTGGAGACGTGCATTGATTGTCATTGTTGTTCTTGACATTTAAAAGCTTTCATTGGCTCAGACCATAAGTTCCTGTTCCAAAGTTGTTGCATTTCGCCTCCCCTATCAGCTCCGTCAATTTGTGTGCGACACCTATACTCGGACGATGATGGCGTCATAAAATTGTGAACAAAGAAGAATGCTGATAAATGGGCACTATGATAGTTCCGTAAATGGGAGCAATAAGCATCAGAAAACTTTACGGGTCTGCTACTTTTAAACTTTCTATGATTTTCCTAAAACAGTTCAGGCGAATGGTGGCATTGTTCCACAACGAGGCCTGGACTTTTTCCCTTCTCTACACCTACAAAACTCATTACGTGATGCAGCACTCGTAACAATGGAATGCATATATGATTCCCTGCTTATATGGATTCGGTTATGTTCTGGTTTCGAGAATATGGAGCTATCTGATTTTTTGTACATTAATAATTTGTGCGACAGGACAGAGGGCACAATGTGAGGGGCTGTGGAGCGACCGCATTAAATGCTCCAGCCAGGCTTAAAGTACTGTGATGAATACCGATTCACCTCGCAAAAATATACTTCGTTTGTTTTTCGGAACTGGATTATCACTGCTGTGTGAAGATTTTCTTTTTGCGACGACCAGTGAACAGTCCAAACAAAATATAAAGCTTATTCTACGCCAGCAGCTTTCAGCTGCTGGAAAAGAGACTGCAAAAGAACAAAGGGACCATCAATTACTTAAACTTCTTAATCATGCTTTACGTATTACCATTTTGAGGTAGCACAATGAAACGTCGTAACAATATCAGTTCGTAGAAACCAAACACAGAATGCGAATGTGGATACCTGTGCGACACAGCGTGAAAACGTTGCGCTCTTCCTATCACTTGGAAAATTACGTTCATTGTAGTGCAGTTCGGTAAGTATACGTGACACTGCTTCCTGGAGATGATAGTAGTGTTTCATCGAACGACAACCGCAAGAACCATTAAAACACCTGACAAGCTTCCGACGCGGCTACACGGCGGGGCTGCCTCCTGATGTATTCGGCTGGTAATGTGCCTGCTGAGGTGCCTTTATGATACGCGGCTGGCGGCCCGAGTAGCAATAATCTACATCGAAGAGAAATCGGTGAGCCCTGCTTGGAATTACAAAGCAGCGACTATAAAAAGCCAATAACGGGACGAAGAAAGTGTGATTCAGATCGTGTCTCAGACCGCATTTTAACATCGATTGCGGCGTTAAGTGAGGCGACACAACATTGTGTCTCGTAGAGGAAGCATATTTTGTGAAGCTAAAACCGTCAAGCGCGTGGCCACAGCCGGTCCTCGGCACAAAACACTGACGTTCGCATCGGTTGCGCCATAGCGAGAAACAAAGAGCTCTTGCCCTGCATAGGGTAAGCCTGCCAACTTCGTGATATTAAGGATTGCAAATGGAAAAGCAAAACAATCATTTAATCAAGAGATTGTATATTTTACATGTAAGAAACCAATTCGTTCCTCTACCAAACCATGGCAAAGAACGTTTAAGAAAAAAGGAACTGTTGAACTTATAAACCTTAGTAAACAAAGTGGGGTTGCTACCTAATCTCGTCATAGCGTACCTAATTCTTGACGCCTATATACTTAATTTCGTCATAATGTGCTTAATTGGGGGATAATTTTCTTTTTCATTGTTAAAGTGCACATAACGCACTTTTCATTCATTTTCAGCATCGGTGTCACTGTCACTAACATTTGCACAAATATTATATATAAATACCGCTGCATCAGGTGAATACATCGACTTTCATTGAACCATCGCAGACAAAGACAGCACTGATTCCGAGCACTTTTATTCTTTCCACAGCTGTAGCTCTCTTTACAACTGGCACAGGTCTCTTAATTTCTTTTGTCTTTGACTTTTGTTTTCGCTTAAACAGTGATTTCCTAGTGCTACAATGCTTAGTAGATTATTCGGTTGACGTTCAGGCCGAATACTATTTTCTGCATTTTTATTACGAAAGTAACTGACTTCCAAATCACTAGTAAGGCAAACGGTCTACTCATTTTGCCAATGGTCACATTGTCTGTGTTACCATCACTGAGGGCTACATAGTCTCTTAGAGTACTCCATGGAATGGAAAAATGTTTGGCCTGTTTGTATATCGATCACTTTTCTTCCAAAACCTTCTGAAGTACTCCACTAAGGTCGTAAGTGCAATGGGATTATCCTCTCGTGTTCACATAACCCATTTTTCGCTTCTTCTCCTTCGCACATTTGCTTAGAGATGGAGCTATTGTTTTTGAAATGGACACAAACCTTGAGAGTTGCCGCCTTTTTCCTAAGCGAATGGTTCAATAATAAGGCACTTAAATCCAACTATGACGAATAAGATTATAAGTATGTTCCATCAATACAACAAGTTACTTTAACGAAATGGTCTTACAGGACCCGTGCAGCAAACGACGTATTTCCCTCCACACAACCTCTTCCGCACAAAGCGTTCATTCCAGCTCACAATGTCTTTCTCGTGTGAAGGCATTCCTACCATTTGTTGAAGAGGGTTGGAACTGTGCATAGAGAGCCTACGTTACTTAAGGACAAAGGAAGTGTCTGCTTTCACGAAATAAAGTACGTCACGGAGTTAGGTTGGTTTACCCCACAAAGGTAACAAGCTGCCTTTTCGCACTGTTTCCCGGTCAGATGACCGCAGATGAAATGAGTAACTGTGCCTCCCACTTACATGGTTTATTTATGGGAAAATCAGTTATGGATAAGTTCTGCGTATTCTCAGACCAGTTCAGAAAGTCCGCCGAACCGAGGAAACTTTGCCCGCCGGGGTGGCCGAACTGTTCTGGGCGCTACAGTCTAGAACCGCGCGACCGCTACGGTTGCAGGTTCGAATCCTTCCTCGGGCATGGATGTGTGTGATGTCCTTTGGTTAGTTAGGTTTAAGTAGTTCTAAGTTCTAGGGGACTGATGGCCTCAGAAGTTAAGTCCCATAGTGCTCAGAGCCATTTGAGCCGAGGAAACTTTTGAATCTTTGTCAGGTCAATTAAGGTAACTTCCTTAGACTCCCAATAACCATTTATGGGTGCTGAGGGTACCACTATTACCCTAAGAGAAAAATGAGAAGTATGTGGGTTCACCACCACCGAAAAAGACGAGGACCCAACCATCAATGGACAAGATGACGCTGAGTGCTGTTTGGGACTGCCATGGTGTGGTGTTAATAGATTACTCTCGTAAGGGACAACCTGTCACTCTCCCATACCACCAAAATCTCTTGATGAAGTTGCGGGATGCTGTAGAGATGAAGCGAGAAGCTGTCAGAGAGAGTGTTTTTTCATCGCGACAGCGCCCCATTTCATTTTACTTCTTTGGCCTATCAGATTTTGCCTCACCACCCTTATTCTCCTGATATGGTACCCACTGACTTACTTCTCTTTCATCGGATGTGGTAACCATTGAGTGACTGACATTTCCGAAATGGCGACGAGGTCATGCAATTTCGTAAAATAAAGAGTTGATTGGAATCGTGGCTGTTACATCATTCAGATTGTCGATGCAGAACAACAATCAGTCACAAATTGGTTTTAGGTTCTTTATTCAAAAAGTACCGTTACCGGTTTCGAATTAATACAGTTCAGCATTAGATGGCTTTTATGCTTTCACCAAAACATATATTTTGTTGGTTTACTGGTGAGTTGGCGTAGGATAAACAGTTATTCACTGTTAAAAACGTATAATAAAGATGCTTAGACTATAGATTTGTGTTGGAATGCAGCTTGCTTACATGAAATGTCTGGCTCGAATATTTGTTTTTACACGTTCTCTCCAACGAAACGTATTCATACCAGAAAGAAAAATGTTCCTATTATAGCACATAAAAGGCAAGTATGCCTTGGCAGAGTTAGGCATGTAAAAGATGAGAACTAGCTTATCGACTTATCTGGAAGTTTCAAAAACATTTAAATCAAAACAGTTTTACATAATCGCGCCTTTCTACTTGATGGTATTCGTACTCGTCTCAAATGCATCCTGTCAAGTAAAGCCACATAATACATGATGTCATGTCTTGTAACTTGATGCTTGCTATCATGTAATGTTTACTATGCTTGCCGAATCTTCTGAATTTTTGGCACACGGTCAGGGATGCAGATGTGACAACACCTTGCAGTTAAGAGAGCTCACTGTGCTGAAGAAGTCGTGCTAACTCGTAAAAAAGCGAGAATATGTCAAGATCTTTTGATTTGAAGCTGCGAGATAACTTGAAAAGCTACTTCCCTTGTTTTACAACCTTAACTCTGACCAGGACATATTAGCCTTTTTGTGCTATGATAGGAGCATTTTTCGTTCTGATTCCCAACTTTTACTCTACCATAATTTTGACATTAGATGGCCATAGCTTGGCAACTGATGTAGATTTTTGTTGAGTCGGGCAACGACTGATGCGGTATAGGTTTCTCTTTTGTCTTTCGAATCATGTTTTTTATATCGTGGGAACGGATAAAGCTTTGAAAAAGCAACAGGACGACGATTAATTAGATGTCTTTGTCTATCTTTTTACAAAACTTAAACTGTTTCACACAAATTTGAAACATAGAAGTTCCGCGCGTAATGAAACTCACAAATAACGTATTTTTTGCACGTAACATTCGACTGAAAACGAGTTTCCAATTCCATCTAAGAAAGTATTTTTTATTTATCTTAGTTTAAACCGTATCTGCGCATTCAATTCGCATAGGAACCAATTTTACGTGTTACACTTAGCACGAATTTCAACCACCGTATCTCGACAACGGTTAGAGATTATTGGGCAAAAAGATTTTCGTTTTGATTTTATCCATTTATCACCTTCGTGCCAAGTTTGAGCCCATTCGTACGAGTTTAAAGTACAGAAGTGGCGCGCTTCAAAACCTTCCCAGAAAAAAGTGGTTTTTTGTATGTTTTTGCACGTAAAATCCGAGTGGTGCACATACAAAAAAATGGCTCTGAGCACTATGAGACTTAACATCTATGATCATCAGTCCCCTAGAACTTAGAACTACTTAAACCTAACTAACCTAAGGACATCACACAACACAAGGCGAACTTTACGTCACATACTGAGTTCTGTTGTCCCATGGTAATGGAAAAATATTTAGATTCTAAGTCAAGACAATTAAGAGAGACGGCCATTTACGTACACGACTTTATCTTCGCAATCTCACTCATAAAAATCTGTAGTGTACTTCCCCTTGACGTATTTGGCAAGAAGTTATGTTTCGCTATACAAGTAAAGAAAAAAATTTGATAATTGTGAATCTGTAATTATATCACCCGAAAAAATATTTATTTTATCATTTGTTATCCTAATTCAAATTTGAAACTAAAACACTGTCGAAAGTCTTGGGATCCCTTGCCAATATCAGTGTTAATAGCAGGCAAAAATGGTCCAGATCCTATATTTCCGGAATGGATTAACTGTCCGTATATATAATAATGTACGGAACCCTCATTGCGCTAGTCGTACTCGCACCTGGCCAGTTATTTTCCATGTCTCGTTTTCAATTGACTGCCCATTATATGTTTAAGCATCCTTTTCTTGCAGTGTTTCACTTTTGCCCACCCCCTGTACTTGTAACTCATTGTGACTGTAAGAGAAAATACACATGCAACAATGTATGGGTCTTGGAGGAACTTCGTTACGTCGTACGTTGTGGTACATTGGTGGCTAACGGCAGGACAGACTATTGTAATGTGCCTTGAGTTACGGGCGTCCTCCAGAAGCTGGCTTCGTCCGCGGATGTGAGGTCATGCCTGCCGGGTTGTGAAGCTATTAGAGCGCGCGGTGAAAGGCGCGGGAAGTGGGAGTGCCGCGTTAATAAGCTGCTCTTTGTGAATCTCGGCAGTGACGGCGGACAGGTGGAGGCGCGGGCAGCTGGCCACACCCGAGGGTTCGAGTCCCGGCATCGCACAGGTGGCGGCTCGGCGCGGCTCCGTGGGAACCCGGCCGGCGGCCGGCGGCCGGCAGCTGCGACTTAGGCGGCCCCACCCTTCGACGACACCACGACAATGTGCGCGGAACAATGCGCGCCTGTCTCAACTCCCCCCGGCGGCTCCTGGCGCCCCCCAACCTGCGCTGTGAGAACCGCCCACCGCCGCCGCCGCAGTCTGCTCGGGCCCCACGCTACTCCCTCGCGGCTGACCTCCTGACGGCAACCGTCTTCGCCCATTCATCCTAATGACCCAACCCCCACATTATCCCTGCAGCGGTTCTGATCTCCATCTGCCGTACTGCTGCACCCTCGTCGCTCATGTACCTTCGCGTCAGCCAGATCTAAATTCGCGCCACAGCTCTCAACATGCCTTTGGTACTTGGGAAAACTGAACACCACATCCTACGTGGCCAACAAACTGGCCAGAACACAAACACTTACGAAAATTCGTAATAATTTCGGATACCACACTTAAAGACGTAACGTTCAGCGAAACGTGACCACTTGTAATTGTAACGAAGAAAGACACCAATTGGGTCACTTGGTACGCTCCATTAGCAAAACCGGTTTCAGTTTGTTATAACAGCTCATCCTCAGATCCATACATACAAACAAGAGAAAAAATGACATACAATACTATAAAAGTGAGCATAATGTGACAAAGATACAAACTGTAGCAGTACAGAAATAAAAATAAAACGTCATGAATTAATTCAAACATAAACGGGGTAAAAAAAGAATAAAAAACGACACAGCACGAAATAGTTATGCTAATTGGTCACAAACTGATACTCATACACGTATCACCGGAAAATGCAAAATTTTAATATATTAAAAAACTGCGATGTTGAAGGTTCGCAAAATTTTAAACTTTGGCGGTCGGTGGATGACTGTGTGACACTACAGCGCAATTTCACTTCACAAATGGCAAGGATAGAAAACAGGGGACACGTCGATTCCAGGGCATACAGTCTTTCCGAATTTCATTCCGTGAACTCGATTGAACAGTAACTATGCCTCGCAGATAGGCACGTGAACAGTATACGAAGATGCTAACATTTGAAAGCGGACATGTAGTTGGTTCAAAAGAGCCGATTGGAGTAATCGGCGAATCGCTCGATATTTGAAGAGGAGCTATGTCACTTGACAGGAATGGTTCAACCACGGCGGAACACAGCGTCAAGACCACAAGGACCATTAATAGGTAGCTCAAAGAAAGAGGGCAGACCTCCCAGCACTCCATGCGCTGACTACCATTGACCACTGTACACGTCGCGCACATTCGGCCAGGAATGTCATTGACTGGAGTAGAATTGTCTTCAGTGATGAGTCCGCTTCGAATAGAGCCCCGATGACCAACGAAGATGTGTCTGGAGACGTCCGGAACAGCGGTGAGATACCAACCTGACTGTCGCCCGACAACCAGGAGTGACGGTGTGGGGTGCCACTCCATTTCATAGCAGCATCCTTTTGGTTATCATCCGCGACACCCTTACAGCACCGCGTTACGTCCACAATATTGTGTGCCCCGCTTCGTTCTCCTTCATGGCAAGCCATCCTTGGCTTACGTTTCAGCAAATAATACCTGCCTGTACACGGCAAGAGCTTCTACTGCTTGTCCTCGTGGTTGCCAGATCCTTCCTTAATCAGCGAGGTCACTGGATCTCTCCCCAACTGAGAACGTTTGGAACATTACTTACAGGGGCCTCCAACCAGCCCGGGATTTTGACTTTCTAAGGCGCCAACTGGACAGAATTTGGCTCGGTGTCCCTCAGCAGGACATCAGTCATGCGTAAGGATCAGGGATGGACCGACTGGATATTGACTTCCTCAATTTGGGAAACTGTTTCTTTTGACACAAAGGAATTAATGAGATTTAGCTGCTAGTGGGCATTAATTTACATCAATGAGGAGGTTGAAAATTTGTGCGGGAGTGGGATTCGAGCCTAGGTTCAACGTGTAAAAGGAGCTATAAGCAGAGCTATGCCCGTATTGTCACGTGACTAACAACATACTGCAGCGCCCTCATACAGGGTACCCCTCGGGAAGTTGTACATTTTTCTTCGGTTACTATGAGGTTTGGAGTACATTTGCACTAACACAACAGTTCTATATACATTGCTATTACTGAAAAGCTAACACAAATTCGTTCCTCAGAAACTACATCACACAAATAGTTTTCATGATTGGTGTCGCAGTCTGAAGACGTCCATAGAAGCTCTTCAGTATATTGCCAGTCATTTATTGAGGAATGACGGCTTTCAACTCATCATTATTGCAGAGTCGTCTTAAAAAACTCTGTTCTTGAGATGGCCTCATAGAAGAAAATCAGGGTCTCGCCTTCCATGGGACATCACCGAATCGTGAGAGTAATCGGCGTGGAAAGCGGCGACTCAGTGTAGTTACTGAATTACGGACTGTACGGGCTGTAGCCCCATCTTGCTGAAAACATATCACGTTCACACTGCAACGTTTCTGCAGCTGCGAAATGAAGAAACTGTTAATCAGCGCCGCGTTTCGCCCCGAATTTACGCTCACTAGTCGGCTGTTACCCCCTCCAAAAAAGGCGCCCAACTATTTAACTGACTGTGTAACGGAAATAGCGAAAGAAGTGCTGGCGTGCAACAGGGCTCAGTCCTTGAACCGATCCTGTAAACGACCTACACCGCTGTCACGCCGAACAGTGACTGTGTGCAGCACGCGCTATAATAAAGTCTGCGTGACTGTAAACGCTCTCCATCGTCGAACACGGTTCGCTTCTGACATTCTGCATACCTGAACCGTCAAATGGCGCCTTCTGTTCAGTACTGACAAGGCGTAGTTCTTGTTAGTTATTCCCGCGCCACTATCGCCCATCAAAATCACAGCCAGCTCTGTTCCACGGACTGACACCATTCGACAACCCTTGGCTTTTTCAGGAATGAGTAGCGGCTTTACGTCAGAGTAATACTACAAGTTATATTCATTGATAAACCAGTTCTGAGGAAAATTTGCTTCATCAGACTACACAAGATTTGTCAGAAATGCCGTGGTCCATTCTGTCCAGTAAAGTTGAGTAGAAATTGCCCCTACTCACTTTACCTCCCGTCTCCGCATGCGCGGCCATTGTCCTGTATACACGTAGTACATATCAGGACCATTGATTGTTGTGTCCGTTCGAAGATTCCTGGCACGTCCGCAATAGTAGCAGTACAGACAGCAGCTCTAGCGGTGAGGTCTGTTTTCACAACGGTTTCGTATGCCAGTTGCTTCACGTGGCTCCAGACAGAGGAGGTCAGTTTACGTGGGTGGCCAGGCCATAGGGCCATCTCGGCCGATCCATTGATTCCGAAAGGTAGTTCTCAGATGGTTCTTCACGTCACTGCTGAAATGGGCTGGCGTCCCATCGTGCTGGAAGTGCATCTTTTGTCTGACATTCATAGGTATATCCAACGAGTAAAGCCAACCATCCGTACACAGAGCAGTTTTGAATAATGTTTGTGTGAACGTACACTTTCACAGTCAGCGACACCTGTACGTCAGTTTCCGTCAGCGCCACTAACAAAATGTTCCCTAACATTACAAACTGACTTCAGGTACCATATGTTCCTTATCAAAACATGTTTGTTTTGATGTTCTCTACCCCCTGTATTAATTTGAACTGAAGTTTTCGATGTTTACACCGCACCACAGGGGTGTAGAGGAAGTCGAGATGAACAGTTTGATGCAAGACTCTCGTGGTCTATCAGCTCGGAAAAATTTCACAAATTACCCTACAAAAACCATTTAGGCTACGGTGCATCCACCGTGCATGAGATCTGCAATATACTCTCTCTCTTTGCGCACAAGTTGGTTCTAGAGAAAAATTTATCGCACATTTTTTAACTAATTTAATGTAGTTTAATTTGTACTGGGGCAGGTGTTTACTAGAGGCCGCGGTTTTCAAGTTATTCAGGAAAAACGTACAAATATGATTTTCAAACGCACTCCGAGCCCCAAACCTACCTGCCATCGGTCCGGAGTTTTAGTATATTTTTCATGGCAGTCCCTCCTACTACTGCACAAAATTTGTAACAGAACGAATTATGTACCATATTCTACCATTTTTGTATGCATTGATTGGGTTATTACGCCCTGTTTCAGTGAAATTGTTACGATAAGGGCCACAATCGATTATATAACGCCACATTACAGGTATGCCTTACCGATCGTCGTTAGAAAAGTCCGTCGTTTGTGTTTTGCCAATCAGCAGTTGTGTGTCATTCTGCCTCGTCCTATATTTTAAATACCACTTAATTTATTTTCATGTTGTTCTTTCTAAGGCCTACATGTTGTTGTACAATTCCACTTATCGACTGACCATCGCGCATAAAACATCGTTGGTACGTACAACGTCGAAAACTGACCGATTCCACCCCATGAATGCCTATTCTACAATGCTTCTGCATAGAGTATGCGAAACAACTTGCTTCTCTTACAGCAGCAGTGCACCTTACGTCGCTGGAGTAGCGAAGCGTTCCTAATGACTGGAAAAAAAAGTGAAGGCCGTTATCGTTTCCATGAAGGGATATCGAACAGACGCAGAGACCCATATCCCTGATGTCGGTATGTTGTAGAGTTTTGAAACATTTTCGTGCTCGCGCGTTATCATATTTCTGGAAATGAAAAATTTATTCTGCAAGGATCAAAATAGGTTCCGAAAATAACGATCGTCTGAAACCCATCTCTCCCTCTGTTCGTCCACGGAACCCAGAAAATAACGGATATTTAAACTGGTACTCAAGTTGATACCGTGTTCCTTTACTTCCGGAAGCCATTTGATACAATTCCGCACTCTCACCTAATGAAAAAAATTCGAGCGTACGGAATATCAGGCTAGTTGTGCGAGTGGATTGAACGGCTTGCAGCAAACAGAACACAGAGTGTCTTTCTCTACAAAGAAGTCTTCAGATGTAGAAGTAACTGTGGATGTACCCCAAGGGAGGGTACACACAGACGACCTAATGGTTAATGTCGGAAATGCCATGAGGCTTTTCACAGATGATACTATTGTGTGTGGAGAAGTCGCAATGCTAGAAAATCAAAGCGAAATAGAGGAAGACCTGCAGAGAATCGACGCTTTGTGGAGCCATTGACAATTGACCTTCAGCATAACTAATTGCATACAAATAGGCAGGTAGGTGCATTACCGTATGATTACAAAATTTCAGAACAACCACTGGATGGAGCTCCATCCACAAAATATCTAGCACTAAGCGTAAGGAGCGTGAAACCGTCACGGAGATAAAAGCCAAATCCAGGGATCGTCGTTCTAAATCACAGTACGGTTTATTAAAGTTCCGAGAGCGTACGTTCCCAGAAGAGTCAAACAAAATATTGCTTCCCCTAATTACACGAGTAACGCAACACATTTTTTCTCTGACAATTTGTGTTGCAAAAAATGCGGAATTTCTTACGCAACATCATGGAATATTACTGCTTCAGCCCCTACAGTTTCATCAAGTTCGAATAGGTGGCGGCGCTATATGTAGCCTTCAAAATCACTTCTGTAACAGAGGTGCGTGCCAAGTAAAGAGCTGTTACCGAGTTTCTTTTGACGTAAATCCAGAGCACCGTACATAGTCATAGGTGCGTGCAGAGTGTCTACGCAGACCAGCAGTCAAAAAAAGCACTGTGAGTCGCTGGAAGAGCTGTCTGCCATCATCACAACCTGTCCGATCTCCCGCGTGCCGGCAGCCCCCATGCACCTGCGACTCCTTCATCTACATCTCCATCTACATTTATACTCCGCAAGCCACCCAACGGTGTGTGGCGGAGGGCACTTTACGTGCCACTGTCATTACCTCCGTTTCCTGTTCCAGTCGCGTGTGGTTCGCGGGAAGAACGACTGCCGGAAAGCCTCCGTGCGCGCTCGAATCTCTCTAATTTTACATTCGCGATCTCCTCGGGAGGTATAAGTAGGGGGAAGCAATATATTCGATACCTCATCCAGAAACGCACCCTCTCGAAACCTGGACAGCAAGCTACACCGCGATGCAGAGCGCCTCTCTTGCAGAGGCTGCCACTTGAGTTTGCTAAACATCTCCGTAACTCTATCACGCTTACCAAATAACCCTGTGACGAAACGCGCCGCTCTTCTTTGGATCTTCTCTGTCTCCTCCGTCAACCCGACCTGGTACGGATCCCACACTGATGAGCAATACTCAAGTATAGGTCGAACGAGTGTTTTGTAAGCCGCCTCCTTTGTTGATGGACTACATTTTCTAAGGACTCTCCCAATGAATCTCAACCTGGCACCCGCCTTACCAACAATTAATTTTATATGATCATTCCACTTCAAATCTTTCCGTACCCCTGCCCCCAGATATTTTACAGAAGTAACTGCTACCAGTGTTTGCTCCGCTATCATATAATCATACAATAAAGGATCTTTCTTTCTATGTATTCGCAATACATTACATTTGTCTATGTTAAGGGTCAGTTGCCACTCCCTGCACCAAGTGCCTATCCGCTGCAGATCTTCCTGCATTTCGCTGCAATTTTCTAATGCTGCAGCTTCTCTGTATACTACAGCATCATCCGCGAAAGCCGCATGGAACTTCCGACACTATCTATTAGGTCATTTATGTTGGAACGTGTGGTAACTCTCATGCGAGGTGATCGACACTTCACTTTACAACTGGACGTCTGTGTTGGTAGGTCTGACACACTCGTCCACCATTTGGGATACGCAACGCTGGATTCCTCGTCGCCTAACAGAAGATCATCAAGAGCAACGAAGGACCGTAAGTGCGGAGTTTTTTGTCGAACGTCGTCACTGGCGATGAGACACGTGTTCATCACTTAGAACCGGAAGAAAAACGGCAATGTGTGTGTGTGGGGGGGGGGGGGGGAGGGGGAGCCATGTCACCTCCCCTCCGAAGAAAATGCTCGAAACCACACCTTCAGCCGTTCAAGTCATGGTGATGGTCTTCTGGGACTCTGAAGGAGTTATTCTGTCTGACGTTCTCTCCCTAGGTCCAACGATCAACTCGTAAGTGTATTGGGCTACCCTCAGAAAATTAAAGAGATGGCTTCAGTATGTTCATCGCAAAAATAAAAGTGCAAACCAACGTCTTCCTTTCGATGAGAACGCGAGGCTCTAGACAAGTCTGCGCACCCAAGTGGAGCTCCCAAAACTAGATTGGGCTATTCTTGCTCATCCACCCTACAGGCCAGACCTTGCACCTTCCGACTTCCATATTTTTGGCCCAATGAAGGCTGCACTCTGTGGGAAGCAGTACGTGGATGATGGGGAGATTACTGAAGCAGCAAGACGTTGGTCCCCACGTCTATAGGTAGAGTGGTGCCATGCGGGCATACAGGGTGGCGTAAGGCCGTCCCACTGAAAAATGATGAAAAATTGGGTTTTACAGCCAAAAGAATGCGTAACAATGTAGTTGATTGGAACCCTGAATAAAAGCAACCTGCTTTCAGGAAAAAAATGTGTTGCATTATTTCTTGAACGTTCTCGTTTCACGAGAAAGGAACTTGACATTTCAAGATACACTGATGACCGCAAACATTGTGACCGCCTGCCTAGCAGTGTGTTGGTGCAGCATGGTAACGCAATAAAACAGCGGTTCTGCATGACATGGGCTAGATAAGTCCTTGCTAGATTTCCGGACGAATGTGGCACGAGATTTGTACGCACAGGTCACACAGTTCCCTTATACAGGGTGTTACAAAAAGGTACGGCCAAACTTCCAGGAAACATTCCTCACACACAAATAAAGAAAATATGTAATGAGGACATGTGTCCGGAAACGCTTATTTTCCATGTTAGAGCTCATTTTATTACTTCTCTTCAAATCATATTAATCATGGAATGGAAACACACAGCAACAGAACGTACCAGCATGACTTCAAACACTTTGTTACAGGAAATGTTCAAAATGTCCTCCGTTAGCGAGGATACATGCATCCACCCTCTGTCGCATTGAATCCCTGATGCGCTGATGCAGCCCTGGAGAATGGCGTATTGTATCACAGCCGTCCACAATACGAGCACGAAGAGTCCCTACATTTGGTACCGGGGTTGCGTAGACAAGAGCTTTCAAATGCCCCCATAAATGAACGTCAAGAGGGTTGAGGTCAGGAGAGCGTGGAGGCCATGGAATTGGTCCGCCTCTACCAATCCATCGGTCACCGAATCTGTTGTTGAGAAACGTACGAACACTTCGACTGAAATGTGCAGGAGCTCCATCGTGCATGAACCACATATTGTGTCGTACTTGTAAAGGCACATGTTCTAGCAGCAGCAAGTATGAAATCATGATAACGTGCTCCATTGAGCGTAGATGGAAGAACATGGGGCCCAATCAAGACATCACCAACAATGCCTGCCCAAACGTACTGTAGAGCAATGAGTCGCATGTCAACACAATCACCAAAGTCAACATTACCTTCCTTCAATTGGGCCAACTGGCGGTGAATCGAGGAAGTACAGTACA
The DNA here is from genome assembly GCF_021461385.2 of Schistocerca piceifrons. Taxonomy (NCBI): domain Eukaryota; kingdom Metazoa; phylum Arthropoda; class Insecta; order Orthoptera; family Acrididae; genus Schistocerca; species Schistocerca piceifrons. The sequence continues at coordinate 432,334,969 of NC_060141.1, forward strand.
TACTGACGAAACTAAAATGAGCTCTAGCATGGAAATTAAGCGTTTCCGGACACATGTCCACATAACATCTTTTCTTTATTTGTGTGTGAGGAATGTTTCCTGAAAGTTTGGCCGTACCTTTTTGTAACACTCTGTATAACGCACGAGTGGTTTGTTTGTGTGGAGATAGCGCCCAATAGCGTCCCAGATGTGATAAGTCTGGTTCAGACAGACGAATTTGGTGAGCAAGAGATCACTCTGAGCTCACAGCCAGTTTCCTTAAAACAATTTAGCACGATTCTGGTGTTGTGACTCAGTTATCCTACTGGAAGATGGCATCGCCAACGATGAAGACACAAAGCATAAATGATTGCATGCGGTCCACATTAACGGTCACGTAGTCTATAGTTGTGATGGTACTTTCGATTATTACCACAGGTTCCAAAGAAGCCCAGCTAAACGTCCCCCATTGGTACGCTTGCGACAGCATAGATGATAGGCAATAAAAACCTCGTAACTCCATTATGATAGATTTTACATGAGAAGCAAAACCGATTTCTTAAAAATAGTGTAAAGTGATACAGATAAAATTACAACAAGTGTAACTACATAGCAGAAACCTATTTTGACAGATTAGAGAAATTCATGCACATTGAGATTTGTCTTTGATAATAGAGTTACCAGTTACTGGAATTACAGGTTTTCACAGACTGATGGATTCACGAGGTTTTCATTGTCTACCATCGTACGCTACCTAACGTGTTCCAAAAAGTCGTGCATAAAAACGGAATTTTTCCAGAACTCATACCTCGGGTTTATAGTATAATAAAAATGTATAATAAATGTTTAGATATATGGAGCTAACGAGATTTGTTTTTCGGTGTGTCGGACAAGCACAATAAGCTGGGCTACGCTTGTAAATGGGTAAAGAATCTTTTCATGTTAGTACTACATAGCCGAAATATTCTTTCTCTTGCTGTAGATTTATGCTTACCAATTAATAATACTAAGTCCGATCGCCGTATCCACTTACAAAATCTTGACCATGTCCATGATATTGTAATCAGTCACAGTTGGGCTTCTTAGGATTTTATATAGGCGGCCGGAGTGGCCGAGCGGTTCTAGACGCTTCAGTCTGGAACCGCGCGACCGCTACGGTCGCAGGTTCGAATCCTGCCTCGGGCATGGATGCGTGTGATGTCCTTAGGTTAGTTAGGTTTAAGTAGTTCTAAATTCTAGGGGACTGATGACCTCAGAAGTTAAGTCCCATAGTGCTCAGAGCCATATGAGCCATTTGATTTTATATATTACACTACTACTTGGGATAATGTCTCACACAACCTCACTGGTAAAATAAAGCTATATTCTATAAAAACTACGGACCTTTTAGAACCAAAATGGCTACCGCCGGTTACTTTCTAAAATAATGTGTGTCTACCTTCGTTCATTAACAGAGAGCGAGTCCTTCCTCTCACGGAGGAACAGGAAAAAGTCTTACGTTTTTTAACATTTGAAAATCAAAAATACATGACAGTAGGCGCAGGCTCTACGCTGGGTTACAGCTTCACCATTTCGCTTTGCCTCTGAGGAAAACGAAAACATAAAAGCAAGAAATGCAAAAGTTACAACACAGGCTTTAATGGTGACAGAAATATAGGGTCAAGTGTTTTGAGTAGCCCTTGGGCTAGAGACTATTTGTACACCCAACACAAGGGTCGTCTTACTGTAACTCTGTAACTACCCTACAGTACAGGGTCAAAGTTTGAACATCGCACTTTTCCTCCAGCTTAGGCTAATGGAACAAATCGGTTGGTTCTTTCTGAATTATTTGTGGTCTATGGTACGCCATGAGAACCTTATGGAGACACCATTTAGCTCATTGGCAGTTCCTGAGAAAACCCGATTTTGGGTGCCAAAACCGAGTGCAGATTCTTCGACGACTATGCCCAGCAAATGGCTAAAATTTTTACAAAATATCCCTAAGATCCCGATCTCGAACATCCTTGAAAATTCTGTTGATATCTTTAACCGTTACCGAGATATGGAGGTTCAATGTTAACCCAGTTGCACACGTGAAATATGCACGCAAAATGTAGGGTGAGTTGAAATCTAAATAACAAGTAACAGCAGAAAATTGGTAAAATTTTAACGCTATTTTGTGTAGACGTTTATCTAGAAGTCCCAACCTTCCGTTATTGAGAAAAAAAAACTGAAATCATGGTCTTTCCGTACCAAAACTGAACCTCCTATTCCATGACGGCCATAAACAGCAAATGGGTGTAATTTTTACGATATAGTCCTAAGAACCCGACTTGAAAATTGACATGATATAAGACATATACCTAGATACAGAGGTTCCAATTCACCTGACCTCTACGCGTAAAATCCGGTGTGATGCGAACATGCAGTTTCCAAAGTGACATAACATGGAGAATGTAAAGTATCTCCGTTATTATCAGAAGGGTTCTCGGAATCCAATTTGTAGTACTGAAGAACATGCAAAATTTTTGTACACGTAAATTCCGGTCTGAGGAGTAAAATTAGTTTTGCGTTATTTCAGTTTCACATGAGTAAACTATCAAAATTTTACTGAATTGTAAAGTTATCTTTAGTGACATGCGCTGCTGTGGCAGGGAAAAGAGGGGATCCAGCGAAAAAATGCTGCTGTCGGAACATAAATAAGACGAAAATGCTCCTGTTTAAAGGACTCTGCAAAATTGGGGTACCGGTTGCCTCATTCTACCTTCCTGAGCACGTTTGAAATTCACCCCAAAATTTTGGGCGTGCAAATACATTCGCGCATTTTTATATCGAGATAGGAGGCCCTGGCAGTGGCAAAGAGGCAGAAAAGTAACAAATTCTGGAAGATAGTAGACAGTGGTTGTGATATGGAAAGAACAAAGGAAAAATGGCAGTGTGACTGAAAGAGAGCGACGAAGTAGCAGTGGAACAATGATGATAGTGAGAGAGCAGTGGTAGGAAAAGAGTGAAAGAGAGAGTGACAGTGGGAGAGGAATAAAGAGAAAGGGAAACTGGATGTCGTTGGAGCCAGCAATAATGCGAGGCAGAGTCTATGGCAACGTCAACGAGGAAGAGAGAGATGGTGACAGTGAGAAGAGACAGCAGCAATGAAAAGTAATGAATGAGATAGCAGCTTTAAGACAAAGCAAGGGGGAGATAGTGACAACGAGAGGAGAAAGTTCTTTTAGAACAGGAAGAAGGACACTGTCTGCACCACAGGAAGAAGTGAAAGTTAGAGAGACACAAAGAGATAACCACAATTAGTTGCACTAAATGAGTGAGTGAGAATGGGCAATTGGGAGAGGATGGTTAGTCACGGGAAGTTGCAGGAGTATGATGTGAGTTGCATGTTAAAAAAAAAGCGCGAATATATTCGAATGTCAAAATATTTGGGAAATTTTTTAAAAGTGCTGAGGAAAGTAGAATGAGGCAGCTGCTGCTCCACTTTTCAGTCATAGTATTTTAAAACATGAGCACGTAGGTGTTTTTTGTCCTCCGGTAGGTGCACATTTCTGCTGGTAGTGTAATACTGCACCCACCGGCCTCGATGCCGGACACCACCATCAACCTGATGTAATAAGAAACACGTTAATACGACCAGGCGACACGTTTCCGTTTATTCATGGTCCAATCTCGATGATATCACGACCGTTGTAATCGTAAGTGAAGTTGCTGAGTCAACATGTGAACCCGTAAAGATCGTCTGTTACAGAGTCCCGTGTTGAACATTATACAACGAACAGTGTGCTCGGCAACAGCTGTGTCTGCAACAGCATTGTACTCTATCGTTAAATCTGTCACATTTGCCGCGTATCCTCCTACTTCATGGGGCGGGCAAGCCTTCGACTTCGACGTTTTGTAATGAGGAATGGACTTCCAACATCTTGTCTCATACATGTTGTCGTCTTTATTTCTGGGTCTCCTAGGATATAACCTACATTACTTGTCTTCTTGTGGTTTCACAGTCCTGAAACCAGTTTCTGTAGCTGTTCATTGTAGTAGCAGGATAACAGCCGACCAGCCTCGCCTTTTCCGAGACGATCGTTTCCAGATGCTGGGCCACAAAAATCTGCCGTTCGCTTAAGTCGCGTACGTCTGATTTGTGGTTCTTACCGTCCTCTGAATGATTCACCATTCGCTTTTACTCGACGTATACACTGCATTTGCTTTACCGCTTTACGTTCCCGCAACCCCACCACGCGATATTCACTCTCACGGTGGGCAGTGGTCATAAAGTTTTAGCTTATAAATGTTTATGTGTTCTGAATCGGTTGTTAAAATCACAAATTATTTGAACACATCTGTACAAGATGTGTTAAAACTAACTCATGATAAACTTCTTATAATACACTTCTGCATTTTGAAAATACTGTCCCTGTTAGTTAAGTTTCTCCAAAATATAAATCACTAACTCTTTTAAGTGTCCATCACCAAAATAGGTACCCCCAACGTCAGGCCCACTGCTTGACGTCACCGCTGTGAGTTGCCCGCTTCGCAGCTTTGTTGCCATATACAAGCGCTGTAGCAATGATGGAGGTCGTGCCTGCTGTATTTTCAGTGTTCGCGTGCGATATGTGTGTTCCAGTATGGTTGCAGTCTTCCGTAGAAAGATGCCATAGTTCGCGTTTTGTAGTGGGGGTAATGGAGGAGCAAGGATCTCAACTGGTTGGTGTGCGTAAAAGGTGACAAGACATCTGGAAATAAACTAAGAACAATAACATAAATTTTGTACAAATTCATAAACTGAGAGCAATGCCTCGTGGTGTTCCACTAACGAGTGAATTCCGTGTTAACATTGCAGTAGTACCGGCGGATTATCCAGTTGTGAGCACCTGCTTTGATCCTCCAAGAAAGCGATACAAAAGAAAACTGAAATCTACGGAACTTGAAGATTTTAACAAAAATTTTGTGGGTAGAACAGTACTTGGACAGCATCCGATGGATGGAAAAATACAGAGTGATCTCCACGAAATAATTCTGTTCTTCGTCTTCTCGGCTTTCTTAGTTTCCAGCTCAGAAAATTTTAATGAAATGCAGAGACTTTGTAGCCACAAGAGCAAAGTTTTTGTGTACAATGCACTTATTATGTTCTGAGGACGTCTTGTAGTATACTTCGATAAAATTTGCGTTTCACCAAAAAACAATACGAACAAATATATTTTGCTCGACTTCAACGAAAACTGTGGGCGAAGATACCTACAGTTTCCTTTGAATAGTGTATATCGGCGATATGGGTGATGGGTGCAGTGACGAAGGGCCTGTAACGGATGCAAATAAAGAAACATTTGTGAGGTAATTCTCTGTCGTAATAGGGCGAGCTGTCGGAACTTCATTCATGGCAGAGGCTTACAAGTACTCGACCGCTGTCGCGCACAGTCTCTCGTAAATAAAATGCGTTCATGGGTGACATGATACAATAATGATGTCCCACAAGTTACCAAAATTAATTTTATAGTTTTCGTAACAAATTTTTGCTGGAAATTTCTACAAGGTTCAGTAGAACACAAATTCAACAGTGCCGATATTTTTCTTTACACAGGCAGAACAGTTTCACACCTATTACCCTATTTTATTTTTTACCTCGGAAAACTTATATGTTTTGACAAAAAATATTACCAAATGCATGTATAAACTTTGTGAATGCTCCTAGATTTTTTTCAATCCAAATATATCAATGGCTCTGTTTTTCCCCACATGTTGAAATAAGAAACTATTTTATTCCAAACGTTCTTGTGACGTTAATTTTTTATCCCTAGCAGTTGGCGAGAATTTTCTTTTGGAAAGACACCATCATATTCGAGAATGAAAATAGAGATGTCTTATGTTTTACGGAATTTTTACTAAGATTTGAAATTATCACTAACTGGCAATGCTGTCATACCGTTAGCTGACCCAGAGGTGCCTATTTTCGTGACGGCCGCTATAGTGAATCAAGCTAGGCAGGATATTTTTGATTTAAATTACCTGCAACACCAATTAAAAATACTCTACCGCAGTTGTGAATGAATCAGTACATTTTATGTTAGTGCAACGCTGTCATAAGTAAGAGATACGGAAGTGAAAGCGAGTACTATGTCGAAAACAATAAGTCAGCATCACCGCTTTGGTTTTGCTTACGAACCGCCATGTGTTACAACAGATGAACTTCATTTTTCACGGAGCAGGTGGTAATGTTATAACTAGAGAGACGGTGCTCCACCTCCCTCTAAACGAGGTAGACACAATCTGTGGGAATTTCGCAGGCAGTATATACCGACAAAAAGAGGAAGCGTTACGGAGAAAAGGGGGCGACGCAGCCTGAAGCTTTGTATACACCAGTGGTTAGTGGCAAGACACAGGGGAAAATCCCGAGCACGGTCGGCGCAGTCCTTCCGGTTCTGTTCTACGGCGATATTATCTGGGCTGCCGTTGTCGCCTGCGGGCGGACATTAGGGCATTACCGGTATGTCACTTCCGCGACGGCCAACGAAAGCTGTGAGCCGGGGACTGGGGAGTCCCGTAAATTACGGGCCTGGGAGATTTTGTATACAGTGTGCGCAGCCTGCCCCCGGCTCGCGACGTGGGAAAGAGCGGAAGGAAGGAAGCAAGGCAGGCAAGGTGCGCAAGGGTGTAGGGCGCGCCCTGCCCTTTTGTGGAGCTGCGCGCCGGTACTGCGAGTCAGCGCCGGCCGTGACGTGGGCGCAAGACGTCACGAGGAGGGGCTCAGCGTGAGAAACGGCCGTGACGCAACAGCCGGACAGCTGTGGCGCGTACGCACACACCTGCCCACGTGGGAAAGCGCGGGAAATCGGAAGCAGAGCCCGCGCTCGGCGACAGCTGCTCTGGACCGCCGCCGCCGCCGCCGCCGCCGCCGCCTCACCTGACAGCAAGGCGACCTGGCCTACTTATCCACATTTGCATCTTCGCGGCACTGGAGCTCTTCAGGGGAAGGCACTCTCCCTGTCAGCATGGCACTGGTGCCAGCACATAATAACTTTGAAGGGGTTCCACAAGGTTTCATCTTAGGTCCATCAATATTTCACATACACCTCTAGTACACTCTTCCATTTAATACTATTTAGTAACCAAAGCACGATTCAGGATTTTTTTGCGCACAGAATTCATCTCACTTTGTTCTTAATCCCCCCTAAAGGGGGGAAATACACCATTCCAAATTCATTCAAAGGAAGTTACGAGACGTGTTTTTTAAGCAAATACCGTTTTGAAATTAAAAAAAGACGTGCTAAGATATGTCAATAATTTTATTTTTACATAAAAGCCTGCACCTTAATCTACGCACTGACGCCATTACAGTCTGATTCTTCCTTGTTTACGTTGTGTACTGAGTGTTTAAGATGCCTCCGATAATCGGGAGTCCCGCCGACTGTGAAGTACGGGCTGTTATAAGATTTCTTAGTGCTAAAGGCCTAAAAGCGATCGATATTCATCGTGAGATCTGTGCAGTTTACGGAGAAAACATAATGAGTGATGGAATGGTAAGAAAGTGGGTGAGAGCATTTAAAGATGGCCACACAAATGTGCATGATGAACAACGGAGCGGGCGTCCTTCGGTCGTTAATGAAAGTTTGGTACAGGAAGTGGACAATAAAGTGAGAGAAAACAGACGCTTTACGATTTCCTCCTTGCGGGATGACTTTCCTAATGTTTCTCGTACTGTTTTGTATGGCATTGTGACCGAGCATTTGATTCACCGAAAATTGTGCGCATGTTGGGTACCGACAATGTTGACGGATGTGCACAAGACCAAACGTTTTAGACAGTGCATTGACTTTCCTTGAGCAGTATCACAACGACGGTGATGATTTATTAAGCCCAATTTTTACGGATAATGAAACATGGGTGGCCTACGTCACACCAGAATCAAAGCGACAGTCCATGGAAGTTGAGCACGGGCACCGTTTTGCTGCAAGACAATGCCCGTCCGCACGTGGTGAATCAGACCAAAGATCCCATCCCATCTTTTCGATGAGAAACTCTAGATCATCCTCCGTACAGCCCCGATCTTGCGCCCAGTTACTACCATCCGTTCCTGCACTTGAAGAAACACCTTGGCGGTGAGCGTCTTCAAGACGATGACGAAATCAAAACAGTGGTGATGCAGTGGTTAACAAGTCAGGCGGCAGACTTCTATGAGGAGGGTATTCAAAAACTGGTACAATGTTATGACAAGTGCCTGAGTATTGACGGAAATTATGTAGAAAAGTAGGTTAAGGTACAGGCTTTCATGTAAACGTCTTTTTTTAATTTCGAAACGGTACTTACTTAAAACGCACGCCTCGTATAATTTATTCAAGTTGTGACATAGACATGAAAAAGTGTCCAGCGATACAGGAAAATATTTGCCTCATTGTAATTGCAGTCTTGGATCACAATGTTTATTTTTAATCAGGTTAACAATTTCAGTCGTTGATGGCTATCTTCAGACCTCTGCGCTAATTTTCTGTTTCAGTACACATTTTTTTTTTTTTTTCGTGACTGTGTCACAACTCGTTTTGGTGCTAAGTCAGGAATACGACAAATTTAAAGGGCTTTGTAAACTGAAACATAAAATCGGCACAGAGGTCTGAAGATGGTCTTTACCGACCGAATAATAACCTGATTACAAATAAACATTGCGATCTAAGACTGGAATTTTCATAAGTTATAGGTTACGCAATTCATTAGATTTCCTACGGTATGTTACATACCAAATTAAGAACAAAATGTCCTATTTTACACCCTACTGCAATCGTAATTACGAACTGTTAGTAACCAAGGAATAACGGGACGACCTCAATAAACGAAACGGTATACTTTTTGATGCTTTCCCGTCGAAATAAATGCTTGAGAGTTGTCGGGCGTTACGACGGACGGTGTTGTGGAAACTGCACAATATTTGAACGAGAAATCTGCTAGTCACTCCAGGTGCAACTGTGGAGCTGCTGGGCTGTCTGCACAGCACTTCCGACGTAACGTCCCAGAACCTTTCAAGCAGATGTAAATGCGATCTCGGACACACTAGGCTTTCACTCCCTTTATTTTATCCCTGCTACCTTCAGAATTTCAGAGAGAGTATTCCAGTTAACGTTGTCAAAAGCTTTCCTTAAGTTTACAAATGCTGTAAACGCAGGCTTGCCTTTCTTTAACCTATCTTCTAAGATATGTCGTAGTGTCAGTATTACCTCGCTGTTCCTTCATTTCTCCGGCATCCAAATTCATCTTCCCCCAAGGTCGGCTTCTGTCAGCTTTTGCACTTTCTGTAAAGAATTCGTGTTACTATTTTGTAACTATGGCTTGTTAAGCTGATAGTTCGGTAATGTTCACCCTGTCAGAACCTGCTTTCTTTGGAATGAAATACTCCATTCTTCTTGAAGTCTGAGGGTATTTTGCCTGTCTCATATATATCTTGCTCACCGGAAAGAAAAGAAGAGTTTTTCATGGCTGGTTCTCTTAAGGCTATCAGTAGTTCTGGCTGAATATAGTCTACTCCCGGGGCGTTGTTTCCACTTTGGTTTTTAGTGCTCTGTCAAATTCTTCTCGCAGTGTCACGTCTCTCACCACATCTTCACCTACATCCTATTGCATTTCTGTCATATTTCCTTCCACTTTATCTCCCTTGTGTAGACCATCTATATAGTTCTCTACCTTTCAGCTTTCCCTTCTTTGCTTAGAACTGCTTTCCCTTAGTTCTTGACATTCATACAGCTTATTCTCTTTTCTCCAATGGCCTCTTTAATTTTCCTGTTGGCTGTATCTGTCTTCCCCCTAGTGTATTATGCTTCTAAATCCCTAAATTTGTCCTCTAGCCTGTCCTGCTTAGACTTCTTGCAGTCCCTGTCAGTCTCATTTTTAGACACTTGTGTTCATTTTGGCCTGCTTCATTTCTTGTTTGTATATATATATATATTCTCTGCTTTCAGCAGTTAAACTGAATATCTTCTGTGTTTCCCAAAGATTTCTACTAGGTACGGCCTTTTTACATGTTCGATCCCCTGCTGAATTCACTATTTCATCTCCCAAAGCTACGCATTCGTCTTGTTCAGTATTCCTTACCCCTGTTCTAATCAAGCGTTGCCAAATGCTCCCTGATACTGTCAATAACATCTGTTTCTTTCAACCTATCCAGATCCCATCTCCTTAATTTCCTATCTTTTTGCAATTTCTTCGGTTTTAATCTAGAGTTTATAAAAAATAGATTGCGATCAGAGTCTACATTGGGACCTGGAAATGTCTTAGAATTTAAAATCTCTTTCCGAAATCTCTGTCTTGGCATTATATAATCAGTCTGAAGTCTTCTGGCGTCTCCAGGTCTCTTCCACGTATACAGCCTTCTTAAACCCAGTGTTAGCGATGATTAAATTACGCTTTGTGCAAAATTCTACCAGGCTTCCTCTTTCATTCCTTTCTCCAGTCCATATTCACCTACAATTTTTCCTTCTCTTCCCTCTCCTAGTTCCAGTCCCCTCATAATAATTAAGTTTTCGTCTGCCTTAACTATCTGTATAATGTCTTTTATCTCATCATACATCTCTTGAATCTCTTTTAACCATCTGCAGAGTTAGTTAGCATATAAAATTGTACTATTGTGGAGGGTGTTCGCTTTGTGTCTGTCTTGGCTACGATAATATGTTCACTATGCTCTTAATAGCAGCTTACCCGCATTCATATTTTCTTATTGATTATTAATCCTACACTTGCATTACCCCTATTTGATTTTGACTTTATAACCCTGTATCCACCTGACCAGAAGTCCTGATCCTTCTGGCACGAAACATCACAAATTCCCATTACGTCTAACCATGACCTGTTCATTTCCCTTTTTAAATTTTCTAACCTACCCACGCGATTAAGGGATCTAACATTCGACGCTCCTATCCGTAGAACGCCAGTTTTGTTCATCCCGATGACGACATCCTTCTGAGTAATCCGTGCCCGGAGATCCGAATGGGGGACTATTTTGTCTCCGGAATATTTTACACAACAAGAAGCGAACATCATTTAATCATACATTAGAGCACTATGCCCTTGGCATAAATTACGACTGTAGTTTCCTCTTCCTTTCAGCCGTTCGCAGTAACAGCACAAAAAGGCCGTTTTGGTTGATGTTAGAAGGCCAGATCAGTCAATCACCCAGACTTTTGCCCCTGTAACTACTGAGAAGGCTGGTGTCCTCCCTTAGGAACCACACGTTCGTCTGGCCTCTCGACAGATATCCCTCCGTTGTGGCTGCACCTGCGGTACAGCTATGTGTATAGCTGAGGCGCGCATGCCACCGCAACAACAGCAACGTCCATGGTTCATGGAGGGTGGTTACAATAAGTATGAACTAGCAACTTCTTGTGTGTCGAGTGGTCACAGCTACGTCGTCCAGTAGGAAACAGAGAGAAACACGGTGAGAGTTAGTGTTTTCTGGACTCAGCCTTGGATATGTCCCGACGGTTACGAGAACAGCAGCAGCTAGCAGCGTTAAGCCACGCCAAGACAAGGGTCGTATCTCTGCGGTTGACAGCTGCAGCAGTAGCAGCTGTGGACAGGATCTATATCTGGCAGCAGCAGCAGCAGTAGTGTACCGTACCTACTGCACGTCGGTGAGTTACAGCGCGAGGCGCAGGGGTGGGCGGCGGGAACAGAGCGACTGGTCGGCTTGTTCCGTGTCTGCCAGACATTACTCCACACCAGTAAACGCGCTCGTGTTCTGCGGCGAGAGACATACAGCAGAGATGCAAGCGGTTGGGAATATACTTGACAGACGTACTGCGGCCTCACTGACGCTGCACTAGAAATTATTTAACTGAATCTAAGACTTTATCCTATTAGTGACACCTCTGAAATTGACACACTAAGTGTACATCAGGGTCATAATGACAAATTATTTGCTGGAAACTCTACTCTAATGTACTAATCGCATTTTATTTCACCTCTGTCATGTTGTTGTTGTTGTTGTTATGGTCTTCAGTCCTGAGACTGGTTTGATGCAGCTCTCCATGCTACTCTACCCTGTGCAAGCTTCTTCATCTCCCAGTACCTACCGCAACCTACATCCTTCTGAATCTGCTTAGTGTAGTCATCTCTTGGTCTCCCTCTACGATTTTTACCCTCCACGCTGACATCCAATACTACATTGTTGATCCCTTGATGCCTCAACACATGTTCTACCAACCGATCCCTCTTCAAGTCAAGTTGTGCCACAAACTTCTCTTCTCTCCAATCCTATTCAATACTTCATCTAATCTTCAGCATTCTTCTGTAGCACCACATATCGAAAGCTTCTATTCTCTTCTTGTCCAAACTATTTATCGTCCATGTTTCACTCCCATACACGGCTACACTCCATACAAATACTTTCAGAAATGACTTCCTGACACTTAAATCTATACTCGATGTTAACAAATTTTTCTTCTCCAGAAACGCTTTCGTTGCCATTGCCAGTTTACATTTTATATCCTCTCTACTTCGACCATCATCAGTTATTCTGCTCCCCAAATAGCAAAATTCCTTTACTACTTTAAGTGTCTCATTTCCTAATCTAATTCCCTCAGCTCACCTGACTTAATTCGACTACATTCCATTATCGTCGTTTTGCTTTTGTTGATGTTCATCTTATATCCTCCTTTCAAGACACTATCCATTCCGTTCAACTGCTCTTCCAAGTCCTTTGCTGTCTCTGACAGTATTACAATGTCATCGGCGAACCTCAAAGTTTTTATTTCTTCTGCATGGATTTTAATACCTACTCCGAATTTTTCTTTTGTTTCCTTCACTACTTGCTCAATATACAGATTGAATAACATCGGGGAGAGACTGTCTCACTCCCTTCCCAACCACTGCTTCCCTTTCATGTCCCTCGATTCTTATAACTGCCATTTGGTTTCTGTACAAATTATAAATAGCCTTTCGCTCCCTGTATTTTACCCCTGCCACCTTCAGACTTTGAAAGAGAATATTCCAGTCAACAATTCCAAAAGCTTTCTCAAGTCTAGAAATGCTAGAAACGTAGGTTTGCCTTTCCTTCATCTATTTTCTAAGATAAGTTGTAGGGTCAGTATTGCCTCACGTGTTCCAACGGAATCCAAACTGATCTTCCCCAAGGTCGGCTTCTACCAGTTTTTCCATTCGTCTGTAAAGAATTCGCGTTAGTGTTTTGCAGCCGTGACTTATTAAACTGATAGTTCGGTAATTTTCCCCTCTGTCAGTACCTGATTTCTTTGGGATTGGAATTATTATATTCTTCTTGAAGTTTGAGGGTATTTCGCCTGTGTCACACATCTTGCTCACCAGATGGTAGAGTTTTGTCAGGACTGGCTCTCCCAAGGCTGTCAGTAGTTCTAATGGAATGTTGTCTACTCCCGGGGCCTTGTTTGCTTAGGTCTTTCAGTGCTCTGTCAAACTCTTCACGCAGAATTATATCTCCCATTTCATCTTCATCTACATCCGCTTCCATTTCCATAATATTGTCCTCAAGTACATCGCCCTTGTATAGACCCTCTATATACTCCTTCCACCTTTCTGCTTTCCCTTCTTTGCTTAGAACTGGGTTTCCATCTGAGCTTTTGATATTCATACAAGTGGTTCTCTTTTCTCCGAAGGTCTCTTTAATTTTCCTGTAGGCAGTATCTTACCCCTAGTGAGATAAGTCTCTACATCCTTACATTTGTTCTCTAGCCATCCCTGCTTAGCCATTTTGCACTTCCTGTGTATTTCATTTTTGTGACGTTTGTATTCCTTTTTGCCTGCTTCATTTACTGCATTTTTATATTTTCTCCTTTCATCAATTAAATTCAATATTTCTTCTGTTACCCAAGGATTTCTATTAGCCCTCGTCTTTTTACCTACTTGATCGTCTGCTGCCTTCACTACTTCATCCCTCAGAGCAACCCATTACCCTTCAACTGTATTTCTTTCCCCCATTCCTGTCAATTGTTCCCTTATGCTCTCCCTGAAACTCTCTACAACCTCTGGTTCTTTCAGTTTATCCAGGTCCCATCTACTTAAATTCTCACCTTTTTGTAGGTTCTTCAGTTTTAATCTACAGGTCATAACCAATAGATTGTGGTCAGAGTCCACATCTGCCCCTAGAAATGTCTTACATTTCAAAACCTGGTTCCTAAATCTCTGTCTTACCGTTATATAATCTATCTGAAACCTGTCAGTATCTCCAGGCTTCTTCCATGTATACAACCTTCTTTTATGATTCTTGAACCAAGTGTTAGCTATGATTAAGTTGTGCTCTGTGCAAAATTCTACCAGGCGGTTGTCTCTTTCATTTCTTACCCCCAATCCATATTCACCTACTATGTTTCCTTCTCTCCCTTTTACTACTGCGGAATTCCAGTCACCCATGACTATTAAATTTTCGTCTCCCTTCACTATCTGAATAGTTTTTTTTAGTTCATCATACATTTCTTCAATTTCTTCGTCATCTGCAGAGCTAGTTGGCATCTCTGTCATGTACGTTTTCAATTAATATTAGTATTAACGCACCCAGAATTCGAGATAAATGATGGAACTTGAAAGTGATCCAGCTCTAGAGATTTTATTTGTAGTTTATTTAGGTGAAGGTGCTATCCATTTATTTTGAGGTGTTCTAAACTATCCATAAATCCGTTCATTGATTACTTCCACACTCTTGGAATGTGTGTTACGAAGTTATCAGCCGGCCTCTTCTATTAGGGACAGGTGTGATCCAACAATGACCATTCTTACCTTGGGCAACTACATTTTCTTCACAGCTGTCCGAAGATTCGGGAGACTGATCAGGTTCTGTATTGCCCATACCTGCAGCAGGATCGTCAGCTTCAGAATCACTTTCATCAGGAAAGTCACTTACCTCACTTTCACATTGAGTTCTTCTGACAGTTCTTCCCGTATAGCATCTACCGTTAATTAAATGTCGTTTCTACATGCTAGTTTCACATAATGCACTTCTCAATCAGCGATACCTGCAGCAGGATTGTCAGCTTCATAATCACTTTCATCAGGAAAGTCACTATGTCACTTTCCCATTGACTTCTTCTGACAGTGCTTCCCGTACAGCATCTACCGTTAGTTAAATGTCGTTTCTACATGCTAGTTTCATATAATGCACTTCTCAATCAGCGACTGGTTAGTTACAAAGTGTGTACTCCAGAGTCACAGTGGCCCTTCAGAACAAATTTCTGTCAAATTAATTAATCAACGGTATGTCACAATTTCAACCGTACGTCCTCTACTAGGTGTCATTCAATGGTGAATTTACATTTGTGGTACCGAGCTGTGTACGTACGGTGGAGCATGCACAGTAACAAACTAAAGGAGCCTAGGGTCAAACTGACACTGGTGCACACTTATAGGTTAAAACTGTGTCAGTAGTATGAAGCAGAGGTAAGCGACATTCTGATACCTGCGGGTCACGTTATCAAAACTGCGGTATGGTATGGGTGGGCCGTAACCCCCCCCCCCCCTTTTTCAGCTAAATAATTATCGGGCAATACAGCACCAACGGGCTTTCGTGTTATCCTCTGCTAACGCCGTTACTCGGGTGCGTTATGGAGGGGTGCGTCATCACCACACTGCTCTCGCGATTGTCGCAGGTTCCCAGACCTTGGAGCCGCTACTTCACATTCAAGTACGAGGTTGTCTGAAAAATATTGCATCCACCTTCGTAACTCTTCAACAGTTGGCAGCATTGGTATGCGGTAGGTACTGGCTTGTTCCGTAGCTTCTTCTCTACAGCTCCAGTTGGCGGGAAGCCTTAGCATTGAACGGTTCTGTTGTTACAGTTTTAAGCATGGAACCCTGCGCAGGCGGTCGGTCAATGCCATTTTAGCAACGTGCAGTCATTGAATTCATGACAGCAGAAGGTGTCATCCCAAAGGAGATTCATCAGAGATTGAAAGCAGTTTGTGGTGATTTTGTTGATGTGAGTACTGTGTGTCATTGGGCGAGTAAGTTTAAAGATGTTGAGGCCGGAACATGCATGACAGACAAAAAGTTGGACGTCCTTTGACAGCAACCACCGAGTTTCGCAAGCAAAATGTTGACAGATTGATTCAGGACGATCGTCGTATCACTCAGAAATTGCAAGCACAATCGGCGTTTCACAAGAACGTGTGGGTCACATTATTGCTTTGCTTGGCTATCGAAAGATCGATGGGTAGCCCGGATGCAAATGAAGGCACACAGACTTCAAATTTGCCGGAGCATTACGAGAATGAAGGTGACGCCTTTCTCCATTCAATTGTGACAGGAGAGGAAATGTGGGTACACCATTACGATCCGGAGACGAAACGTGAGTCTATGGAATATCGACACAAAGACTCGCGCCAGAAAAAGAAATTCAAGACGCAGCCCTCGGTTGGAAAAATCATGGCCACAGTGTTCTGGGACGTAGATGGTGCTATCCATGTTGATTTCCTTGATCGTGGAACAACAATAAATTCAGAGCGTTACATCACAACGGTGCGAACTCTAAAACGACGGCTAACAAGGGTCCGAAAAGAAAAGGGAAATGTTTTCCTGCAACATGTGAATGTCAAGCCACACACTTCACGTGCCACCACAGCAGAACTTCAGAGACTGAATCTCACCGCCGTACGGCATCCTCCATATAGTCCAGATTTAGCACTGTCTGACTTCCATCTGTTCCCAGTAATGAAAGACGATGTGCGGGGACATCATTATGCTTCTGATGAAGACATTGAGAGAACTGTGAGACTGTGGTTGCGGAAACAGAGTGTCGACTTCTTCTGTGACGACTTCAGAAAACTTGTTCAACGTTGGCAGAAATGTAACCAATTATGTGGAAAGATGAATATTGGTAATTAAATATCACATTCTAAGGATTATTTCTGCGTTTGATTTATTAAAATATTCCCCTTCCAAACCCAATTAATGAAGGTGGAGGCACTACTTTTCATTCAACCCTCGTAGTTTATCAGTTGGCATCCAGTCCTCCAGGTAAGGAAAAGTCCCAGGCAATACCGCGAATCGAACCCAGGTCCTGCTGATAGCAGTCAGACACGCCGGCCATATAGCTAATGAATCGGACAGCTCAGTACATCACTGGCCATTAAATTTGCAACACCAGGAAGAATACCAAGTAACGGAAGTGAGTTTACACTGATTAAAATTATAGGTGACTAGCTGTTATCCGCTATTCCGTCGTAGTGTGACCAAGGCGAATATGTGAGCCGCAGCACCTCAAGCGCGAGATGCAACATCTGGAAAGCGATCTGAGGAGCAATCGGTACTCCACCAGTTATATAAGAAGTG
The DNA here is from genome assembly GCF_021461385.2 of Schistocerca piceifrons. Taxonomy (NCBI): domain Eukaryota; kingdom Metazoa; phylum Arthropoda; class Insecta; order Orthoptera; family Acrididae; genus Schistocerca; species Schistocerca piceifrons. Next base: position 432,352,198 of record NC_060141.1, read on the forward strand.
TAACAGAGTAAAACACTCGGTGAAGCGACACATAGGAAAAGGAAATGTCAAGTACTGCCTTTCTGTGTACATTCCCATTGTGATGGACAGAATCGGGCACATATTGCGCAAACGTGACATAAAGACTATCGACAAAGAAGATCAAAGAGTATCTCAGATCGGCAAAAGAGAAAAGGGACCCACCTGCAATGTCGGGAATATACCGCATACCACGCATATGCCGAAAACTTTGTGTTTGAGTGATTGGACGGTCAGTCAACACCAGGATCACAGAACATAAGCGGCGTTGCGGGTTGGTGCAGGTTGAGAAATCGGCCGCGGCAGAGCACGCGCTGTGTGAGGCCGACCACATATTTTACTATGTGCGACACGGAAGTTCTGGCTGCAGAGAAGGGTTATCGCGCCCGCTTGTTCAGAGAAGTTATAGAAATGCATAAACATGCGAACAGCCTCAACAAGAAAGAAGAAAGCCTCAAGGTGAACAGGTTCTGGATTCCCGTGCTACAGCGAATAACCGTTGCAGGCAGCAAGAGAGCTGCACCGGAAATGACCGCGGAAAAGCCCGTGCACTTTGGCGCGCCGGGTACATTTCATAATCTGCGGCCGTGATCTCGACTCCAGTCCACCACCAACAATGGAGAGTGAAGTTTGACAATGCCAAACACTCGTGCTGGCGAAACGCCAGAAAAATCGTCAAACAAACGTCGGCGGAAGAAGACCAGACAGAAGCTAAACGGGCAGTTTGCCAATATATGTTATACTTATTTAGAAAAGTTTTTCTTGTTTCATTTTATAGACCAAATACTATATGTATGAAGACCTCCCGAAAGTGAGTTATGTACATAAAATTAAAAGGGTAAATAATTTTTTTCACAGTAGATAAAAACATGAGCCTTCTTTAGGTCTTCTTTAAAAAAGTCAGACTCCCCCCACCCCTTTTGACAAAATCCTGGCTACGTCCTTGGACTCACGTATACCATATTTAAAAATGTTAAGACTCGTGAAATGGTTTGGTTGCGAAAACATAACAAACAGAATTACTTTCGCCTTTTTAATTTGGGCGTATACAGGGAGGGAAATTTAGTCACAGAGCTGCCACATCTGGTAGGAACAACGGCTTTAACCCGGCTAGGCATCGTGCCATAGTGAGCTCAGGCGATGGATGCAGGTCTATACCAGAGTCCACCGATCGCTGTGGCTGGCGAGCGGAGTCGAACCGTTCTCTCGGCACCTCGTGACCACATGTTTTCTGTGGTTGACAGGTCTGAATAACATGCTGGCCAGGGCAACACTCAAAAAGGCTCTGTAACGAGGTCAGTCAGAACACGACCAATAACACGCAGTCATGCGTTTTATTTTATTTATTTATTTATTGTTCCGTGGGACCACATTTAGGAGAAGTCTCCATGGTCATGGAACGAGTCAATACATGAAATTATAACACGATTGTAGAAACAGATAAAATGAAATATAAGAAACATATTCAGGCGACAAGTCGTTAGTTTAAATAAAGAAAATCAAGAATGTAACACTGGAATTTGCTTAATTTTTTAGCTCTTCCAGGAGCTCCTCGACGGAATAGAAGGAGTGAGCCATGAGGAAACTCTTCAGTTTAGACTTAAAAGTGTTTGGGCTACTGCTAAGATTTTTGAGTTCTTGTGGTAGCTTATTGAAAATGGATGCAGCAGAATACTGCACTCCTTTCTGCACAAGAGTCAAGGAAGTGCATTCCACATGCAGATTTGATTTCTGCCTAGTATTAACTGAGTGAAAGCTGCTAACTCTTGGGAATAAGCTAATATTGCTAACAACAAACGACATTAAAGAAAATACATACTGTGAGGGCAGTGTCAAAATTCCCAGACTATTGAATAGGGGTCGACAAGAGGTTTTCGAATTTACACCATACATAGCTCGAACAGCCCGTTTTTGAGCCAAAAATACCCTTTTTGAATCAGAAGAATTACCCCAAAAAATAATACCATATGACATAAGCGTATGAAAATATGCGAAGTATACTACTTTTCGTGTTGAAATGTCACTTATTTCAGATACTGTTCTAATGGTAAATAAAGCGGCATTTAGTTTCTGAACAAGATCCTGAACATGGGCTTTCCACAACAGCTTACTATCTATCCGTACGCCTAGGAACTTGAACTGTTCCGTCTCGCTTATAACATGCCCATTCTGTCTGATTAAACTGTCAGTTCTTGTTGAATTGTGGGTTAGAAACTGTAAAAACCGAGTCTTACTGTGATTTAGCATCAAATTATTTTCCACAAGCCACGAACTTATATCATGAACTACATTATTTGATAATGTTTCAATATTACACACAAGATCCTTCACTACCAAGGTGGTGTCATCAGCAAACAGAAATATTTTTGAATCACCTGTAATACTAGAAGGCATATCATTTACATAAATAAGAAACAGTAGTGGCCCCAGCACCGACCCTTGGGGAACGCCCCATTTAACAGTGCCCCATTGGGACTGAACATCGTTACCACTCTCAATATTGCGGAGGATTACCTTCTGCTTTCTGTTCTTAAAGTAGGAGGCGAACCAATTGTAAGCTACTCCCCTTACTCCATAATGTTCCAACTTCTGCAGTAATATTTTGTGGTCAACACAGTCAAAAGCCTTCGTTAAATCAAAGAAAACACCTAACGTTCGCAACCTTTTATTTAATCCGTCCAAAACCTCACAGAGAAAAGAGACTATAGCATTTTCAGTTGTTAAGCCATTTCTAAAACCAAACTGTACATTTGACAGCAAATTATGTGAATTTAAATGCTGCAGTAACCTTGTATATACAACCCACTCGATAACTTTAGCAAACACCGATGGCATAGAAATAGGTCTATAATTGTCAACATTATCCCTGTCTCCCTTTTTATAAAGTGGCTTCACTACCGAGTACTTTAATCGGTCAGGAAACCGACCACTCCTAAAGGAAAAGTTACAGATATGGCTAAGTACTGAGCTAACATACGTGGAACAATACTTCAGTATTCTGCTAGATACCCCGTCATATCCATGAGAGTTCTTGGTCTTTAGAGATTTAATTATTAATTCAATCTCCCTCTTGTCAGTATCATGGAGGAGCATTTCAGGTAACAGTCTCGGAACACTTTTTTCTAAGAGCGCTATATGATTCCCTGTTGGGACTAGGTTTCTATTTAGTTCACCTGCTATATTCAGAAAGTGATCATTAAGTACTGTACATATATCGACCTGTCTCTGCAGACCAGCCACTTCCTTTACGACTGACCATATGGTTTTAATTTTATCCTGAGACTTAGCTATTCTATCTGCATACCACATACTTTTTGCCTTCCTAATAACTTTTTTAAGCACCTTACAATACTGTTTGTAATGGGCTGTTGCATTTAGATTTTGACTGTTTCTAACGTTTTGATATAATTGCCACTTTGTTCTACAAGATATTCTTATCCCTTTAGTCAGCCACCCAGGCTGCCTGTTTGTGCTAGTACCCTGTTTTGAACGTTCTAACGGAAAGCAACTTTCAAAGAGCACGAGAAAAGTCTTGAGGAAAGCATTATATTTATCGTCTACTGAATCAGCACTATAAACATCTTGCCACTCTTGTTCCTTGATAAGGTTTACAAAAGTCTGTACAGCAACTGGATCAGCTTTCCTAAAAAGTTGGGAACTATATTTAACATGTGTTGCAGCACAAAAATCTTTTAGACTTAAAATTTGTGCATCAAGATCTGAAAGGCCATTCACCTTTTTGCTAACAGAATGCCCTTCTAATAATGACGAATGAACAAAAATATTGTCTATGGTTGTTCTACTGTTCCCTTGCACTCTCGTTGGAAAGAATACGGTTTACATAAGATTATATGAATTAAGGAGGTCTACCAGCATCCTTTTCCTTGCACAATCACTTATACAATTAATATTGAAGTCACCACATATAACTAACTTTTTGTATTTCCTATAAAGTGAACCAAGAACCTCCTCTAGCTTTAGCAAAAATGTTGTGAAATCGGAGTCTGGGGATCTATAAATAACAACAGTAAGAAGTTTAGCTCCACTAAATTTAACCACACCTGCACATCATTCAAACACCTTTTCAGTGCAGTACTTTGAAACATCAATTGACTCAAATGGGATACCGTTTTTCACATACATGGCTACTCCCCCACACCGCAAAGAGCTCCTAGAAAAGCTGCCAGCCAACCTGTATCCTGGTAAAGGAAGCCTCTGAATTATCTCCTTATTTAAGAAGTGTTCAGATATACCAATAATTTCAGAGTCAACATCTATAAGCAGTTCACTAACTTTATCTCATTGAAAGATAATGACGTGGACATCTGGAGATTAGGGCTCTGCTACCAGCCTTAACACGTCAGAAATGTGACGCCTGTTGTCCAAATTACTGGCTATGCGGACCAGAAGTGGTCATATTGTGTACCTACAGTCCGATTGGAATTACTTGACAGTCGACGCCTGTCATTTGCCGCTACATTGTTCCCACATCGGCTGCCGGCTACCGTTCGGTTAGAGGCGACACACAAGCACGTACGAAGACTTCACAAATTCTTTTGGTTAAAAACAGTCTTGGTTGCAATTTTAGTTTTTTATTTTTCAACGACGCGTTTCGCCTTATTTGGGCATCTTCAGGTTATCTCAATTTGGTATTTCTTAGAAGAATCCTTTACTCAGTGTGGCCAAAGGGCATCGTTAAATATATCAGGCCAACATCGCCTTTGTAAACAGTTTAACGAATGCAATGTTGGCCTGATATATTTGACGATGCCCTTGGCTACACTGAGTAAATGATTCTTCTAAGAAATACCAAATAAGATAACCTGAAGATGCCTAAATAAGGCGAAACGCATCGTTGAAAAATAAAAAACTGAAATTGCAACCAAGACTGTTTTTAAACAATACTGTTAAGCACTGGTTTGCCGTATGCCACATATGGATTGGAAGAAATTCACAAATCCTGTTAATGTGTAACGCAGAGCAAAGTTGGAAGCGGCTGCCGCGAGGTATGACAGATATGCGAGATGACCTGTCGACAGCTGATTTTAAATGACCAGTGATTGAACTGCGGCAGACGACACGTTTTGTAGCCCTGAATTTTAATTCATGTCCTAACCTAACCACAGCAACGTGATTAGCAAAAATCCGAGAAAACGGGGCTCAATAATCTGTGGCAGAACTAAAACGACTATCGCTTTTTTCATGGCGGTTAATGTTAACCACTACGAGCAAATTCAGTTTCAGCGCGAAGAGTAGACTGTAACTTCTCGCTATCATTGGTTACCTGAAACCATCCTCACGCTGGCTGCACTAGCAGCTGCGTTGGCCAACCTGGTTGGCACTTGGTTGCATATTCCAAACAAAAACAAAATGATAGGAAGAAAACTAAGAGCCAATAAAAAGTGAATAAAATGATGAAAATGATACAATAAAGTAATACAGATAAAAAATACATTTACACCAATTAATGGAATAAAAGTAATAATCAAAGTATTTTCAGCACATTAGAAATATAAAAAAAATCGGTGCATTTGACGACATTCGAATGTACGATCTTCTACACATAGAATTTATACACTAGTTCTCTATCTGTGTAAGGTTGTTACATTTATCTCCTTGGTGACCCAGTTGCAACGACGAATTGCAGTTATTTAAAATTCGGCGTCAGGCGGTGTCACGGGAAGCTTTATAATGTAAGCCGATTTCTGTGACTGTGATAACTGTACGTGTGACGCTGAATCGCGTCTTGTGCGGAAGGATCCATCAGCGGTTGGGTAGTGCCGTGTATGAAACCTGAGTATTTCGTTAATATCATTGTGGGTGTGTTTTGTTTTTGGTGTAATTATCATGCGTAATGAAACACGAAGTTAAAGGCCAGACTCACGGAGGGGAAAATCTGAAAAATATCAATGTGTAATGTGCAGACTTTTAGAAAAGATGTCGTGTTATCGAGGCAAAATATTGATATTTTGAAATTTCGACATTCTGAAATATCGATATTTTGGCCGATCCTACGCGAGAGAAGTCTCGGGAGTGAAACACTTCTGATATGAGCTCTTTGCATGAAATACTGAACTTATCATAATCATTTCAGACAACAAGAGTCCATTTTCCACTACCCATAAGTGCAGTACTGTGCGTGACTTTTGTGCCGAATTTAGTTACCTTTTCTTGATCCGGTCACTCATAGGTTAAGAAGTGTATAGCAGTTGGGAGCAAAGAGATGTAACTTTTCACCATTATCATACAGTGCTGTCACCAAGCGTGTTCGTTTCGCAGCTTTTATCTATAATTTGCAATGGAGGAAATGACACGGAAGAAACAAACTTTCATAAATATACAATACAGATACTTTCATGTTCAAATCTGGTGCTCACTTGTAGTACTGAATATGAAATTAAAGTAGGCCCACTGTAAGACATTTACTGTTAGATTGCAAAGTAGATGGAGCGGGCAATAAATCTGCCGATGAGAACTATAGTGCCTGCGAGTCAAGAAAAGACAAACACTAAAGATTATCACTTTCGATACATAGTATCTAATATCGATTTAACAATATTTCAATATAAGACATCGCCGATGTAAATCGATGTTACTATGTGAAATTATCGATATTTTGACACAACGATACTTTTCCCTCATCCCTAACCAGAGGCAGGATTCGGGATGCAAACATGTCAAAGAAAGGAAGCCGGACAAGGAATTAGACGTGAACTGACCAATTATTGTGGCAGTCTGGTATCGGTAAACGGTTCAAAAGTGACTCTCAGCGCTTTGATTTGAGGAAACGAGCCCCAACGCGTGAAGTGATGGCTCTGAGCACTATGCGACTTAACTTCTGAGGTGATCAGTCGCCTAGAACTTAGAACCAATTAAACCTAACTAACCGAAGGACATCACACACATCCATGCCCGAGGCAGGATTCGAACCTGCGACCTTAGCGGTCGCTCGGCTCCAGACTGTAGCGCCTAGAATCGCACGGCCACTCTGGCCGGCACGCGTGAAGTGCCAACTATCAAGTAATTAAATGAAACAACAAGTTTACTGTTACCAGTCACCGTTCTATTTATTTCCAAGACGCGTTTCAAAGGTTTAAACCTCCATCATCGGGTGGATTTACATTAGTTAGTATGAAATTTGTGTGTGTGTTGTGTTACGATTTTTTGGAGGAACTTGCGGCACTGCATAGTGGAGAAACAAGACACTATCTCCACTTGGCAGTGCCACAAGTTCCTCCAAAAAATCATAACACAACACACACATAAATGTCATACTAACTAATGTAAATCCACCGGATGATGGAGGTTTAAACCTTTGAAACGCGTCGTGGAAATTAATAGAACGGTGACTGGTAACAGTAAACTTGTTGTTTGATTTAATGCCTATAACAGTCACGGTAAAGCCTAACCTAAAATGTTCGCATTTGAAGTTAAAATAACAAGTAATTGTAATCACGGAGTCTCCAGACGCGGATAAGTCCATCGTTATGCGATACCTGGAACTGGAACTCTTTTGAAAAGACGCCCTTCTCATCGTTCGCGCCCTTCGTTGGCGCCCTTCTCATCGTTCGGAGCACGAGTGCCGACGCGCCTCTTTCTGTTGCTGCGTCACGGCAAACCACATCATTCGACACGGTATTTGCGGTCCGTGGGGCTCCACATGTCTTGGCACTGCCCATGTTGGTACATATTGCGCAATAATGTGAGTCGAGGACCGACTTAATATAAATAACAATTTCATTTATACGGTGTTTTGAAGTAGTCCTTTAGAGCTTTTCGTTCAAGTGGATTACTACAAAGGTATACTTAATTGTTTGTTTTACTTACGGGCAATTTCTTTATACACAGTCTTTCGACTGGTTTGATGCTGTGCTTCGTCTTCTACCACTGCCTTCCTTAAATCCCATCAAAAGTCCTTATTACGTAGTTTGTTTATGAAGTATTGCATTCCTTCAGATAGCTAAATGCGTAGTGGCACATAACGGGAAACAGCAGTGTACAAAAACAGTTCTAAAATGGTTTTTGCAACGAGCAAACACTTTTAATACTCATTTCGCTTCATCGATAGAGTTGTGTATCCTAATATCGAGCCGCAGAGGGTAGGGTAGGCGCGTGGTCTAGGGCGTCCTGTCACGGTTCGTGCGGCTTCCCTCGTCGGAGGTTCGAATCCTCCCTCGGGCATGTGTGTGTGTGTGTGTGTGTGTGTGTGTGTGTGTGTGTGTGTTGTCCTTAGCGTAAGTTAGTTTCAGCTAGATTAAGTAGTGTGTAAGCTTAGCAACTGATGACCTCAGCAGTTTGGTCCCATAAGGTCCTACCACAAATTTCCAATTTCCTAATATCGTTTCCGTGTTGTCGAGGGGATGATGTAAAGGTTGAGATTTTTGGAACGAAAGTGACAATACTTATTCAGGTTTGTATGATCTTGTACTTTTTTTCCCCATCCATACATGGCAGACAATGGGTCTCAGGCGCCAGCTTTCTGCACATTGCTAGAGAGAGTCTTCGTGCAAGCTTATTCAAATTTGATAGTATTCACTGTCTTTAATTAACAATTTTATTAAACATTTTAGATGCATTTTCAGTCGTAAAATCACAACTTCCAATATGAAAGACGTACGTGGTGCAGTTCTTCTGTACAGCACGAAGACTAACAACATGCTATGCAGCATGGAGCCAAAGACATGTGGCAGAGGAGGCTGTCCCCACCGTCCTACTTTGTATGCCCTCATATTTCATGTATTAAGGTCTATATAAAATTTTCGCTAACATTCTTTTCAAAATTGTCATATTAAAGTTCTTACATTAGCACATAGTACGCATATATTCAAAGCGACAGAAACAAATTTGCCCCACAAAACTTCATTATTCAGATCAATCACTTTGTTGTCCTGGTTGCAATCAGATAATTAGTTTGGTCAGGAATTATGGCATCAAATGTTATTGCAATTATAAAATTTCGTGCATCTATCCATGGGAAAAATCTCATGAGCTAATAGGTAAATTCACAAGTAAAGGCCACTACCAAATTAAAGAGCTATTTTTCCTATTTCAGTAAACTGATGACGTTTACCCAAACATCATTAGTTTAAAAGATATTATTAATTAAAGATTTCACCTAGTCCAAACTTTCAATGTCAATTATAGCTAAACTACTGTAAATTTCCGGGGTCTGTTGACATGCTTCTGATCACCTGATTTTTCTGAATTTATTGACAACCACATTAATGTGCAAGAGTACTTAATTAGAAATTACTAGATTTCCAATTGCTAAATTTTACCATGTAAAGGGTATCCCAAGATCATAAACCCCGGATTCCCAGTCTATAGACACAAACTAGTACTGCATACTTCAGTAGATATTGCTCATGAGAAATAATATAAACACAAACTATAACGACAAAATCGGTAACCAATAAAAGATGAACTTTTTTACATATGATATTTGCAAACTGTTATAAAATAACTAAGTTTAGTACAATCCTGGAGCGAGTCTTTATAAGGCCCAAGATCGCGCGATTTTCAGTCGTTCTGTTCGTGTCATTCACAGCCTTCGGTTCGAAAAGCTAGGCTGTTCACAAGCCCAGCCTCGAGAACCTTTTGAGTTACATCTCCGTTCGTGCAAACCTGGTTGAGAGAACTTGTTTTACAATAATGAGCATTAGACGATCAAAAGATGTGGAAGATCATTTGAACAATATTTGTGACTAATATCAGTTCTGTGACTTTTGATACTTAATTGTGTGTGAAGCAACCTTTGTGCACTTCTTCTATATTGTGTGAAGTTTTCTTTTGATGAAATAAGAACTACACTGAAGGGCCAAAGAAACTGTTATAGACATGCTTATTCAAATACAGAGGTATGTAAACAGGCAGAATACGCCTGTATAAGATAACAAGTGTCTGGCGCCGTTGTTAAATCGGTTACTGCTGCTACAACGGCAAGATATCACAATTTAAGTGAGTCTGAACGTGGTGTTATAGTCGGCGCACGAGCGATGGGACACAGCATCTCCAAGTTAGCGATGAAGTGGGGATTTTCCCGTACGACCATTTCACGAGTGTACCGTGAATATCAGGAATCCAGTAAAACATCAAATCTTCGATAAGTCTGCGACCGGAAAAAGATCCAGCAAGAACGGGAACAACGACGACTGAGGAGAATCGTTCAACGTGACAGAAGTGCAACCCTCAGCAAATTGCTGCAGATTTCAGTGCTGGGTCATCAGCAAGTGTCAGCGTGCGAACCATTCAACGGAACATCATTTATATAGGCTTTCGGAGCCGAATGCCCACTCGTGTACCCTCGATGACTGTCCGACAAAAAGCTCTACGCCTCGCCTGGGTCTATCAACACCGACATTGGACTGGTGATGACTGGAAACATGATGCCTTTTCGGACGAGTCTCGTTTCAAATTGTATCGAGCGGATGGAAGTGTACGGGTATGGAGACAACCGCATGAATTCATGGAAACTGCATGTCAGCAGGTGACTGTTCAAACTGGTGGAGGCTCTGTAATGGTGTGGGGTGTGTGCAGTTGGAGTGATATGGGACCCCTGATATCTCTAGATACGACTCTGACGCGTACGTAAGCATCCTGTCTGATCACCTGCGTCCATTCATGTCCGTTGTGCATTCCGACGGACTTGGGTAATTCTAGCAGAACAATGCAACACCCCACGCGTTCCGAATTACTACAGAATGGCTCCAGGAACACTCTTCTGAGTTGAAACACTTCCGCTGGCCACCAAACTCCCCAGCCTTGCAACGTGCTGTCCGGAAGAGATATCTACTCCGTCATACTCTTACGGATTTATGGACAGCCCTGCAGCATTCATGGTGTCAGTTCCCACCAGCACTACTTCAGACATTAGTCGAGTCCATGCCGCGTCGTGTTGCGGCACTTCTGTGTGCTCGCGGAGGCCCTACACGATATTAGGCAGATTACATGCTGTGTAATCTATTTTGCATATTCTGGTTTTACTACATTTCTGCTATACTGCTCCTTCCAGTGCTAAACTAACAATTCCTGGATGTTGTTAACAGATCTCTTTCTACCCTGCCCCTTCCTCTGTTCACGGTCATCCACAGACTTTTTCCTACCATATCCTTCTTAGTATTTTTTCATGTCTTGAAACTGATACTTCTGGACTAATTTCTGCAGCAGCAACACCTATGTAACAATTGAGAAAATGCATGATGGGGTGGTGGTCAATCGGTATATATAGGTATACGACTTAGTTGACGCCATGGAGATATTAAAACAGTATTACACATTTAACTGAATAATTAATTTTGAAAAAGTGCTTTTTTCAGGACGAGTTCCGTATTTGTTGGATATAGCCAAAATTTTGAAACGAATTTCTCCGAAATGTGTGGATCGGTTTTAAATTAAACTCTAATTATTCAAGTACCGAATCATTACTGTCAAACTGGGATTGGTCCACTTCTTTACAGAAGAAACGAAACAGCTATCAACGCATACTGTAAACCGATGACCGTGCACCAAAAAATACTAAAACGTTTTATTCTGCCAGAAATACTTCGGACAAAGTTTTATTGTATGCGATATTCAGTCTTTGAAAACATTACCTTGTAGAGAGTAAAATAATGGTTAATACTACGCAGCTGTTTTGGGTCGAGGGTGGATTGCAAAAGTAAAAAAGTTATTATATTAGGAGGCAAAAAACAGCTTTTTAAATGGTAAATCTAAGTCCTTTTAAGGTCGAAATGTTGGAGTAAACACCATATTCATTAGATATGACAAGTGACTTTCTATTATTACGATATGTGAAGAACATACAGCTTCGAATCGTTTTGAGTCCAATTAAGAATTTATGCCACACATATATGGGTATTTAGAGTTTTGAAGATCATACTTCACGGAGAAAATCTACACAATAAAAAAAGCCAACCACGTAGAAAAAAGTACCTACGTACTTAAAAAGCGGACACAGTATTTCACCGAATAGCCTAGTTTGTTTCCGCCTTGACCTCGTATAGGTGCAGCATATCAAAAAATAACACCTCGTCGACGTCAAACTCATTTAACACGGGACTATAACTCGGTTAAAACAAAATTGGGAAGGAATCGGCCGTTTCTCGCTTAACGAACCATTTCGGCATTCCCCTTCAATGACTTAAGGAAGTCACATAGGTACAGACGCAGCAAGAAAACCGAGATACATTTATCAGAGGTAACAACCTGCTGTAGTGCATCCGTGCCGTAATATTTGAAGCAGAAGTTGTTTTTACAGTTGTGCAAAAGCAGTAAAGGAGTAGGGATTTCCTTTTATTGGAAAGGTAGTATATACAGTGAGCAAACTGAAACGGTGAAAGACGATGCTCTGCAAATACAGTGGAACTCGTCGGTACAAAAAGTATGACTTGTACCGTGAGAGAGAGGAAACCCCGATAGCAGTTGTTACATTATTCATTATACACATCTAGGACTCACGTATTTCTCTTTAAGAAGTACAGCAACCAGATCCTTTTTCACGTGTTTTTATTTGTGCCAACATGGGTTTCGGGCTTCAGCACATCTTCAGTTGGCGTCATACACATTTAAATCTTCAATCAGCATAAAATTTGGATATTACAGTTGGCCTACGTAAAAGAATTTTGTTTATGTGCTACACTTCGTGAGTTGTATATTGACGACATATTACTAGATAGATGCACTGAATTTCTATTATGCTCATTGTTGCTCTTATTTTTGCATTTATAAGCGTCGCGCGAACACTTTTTCTTTGTGTGCTGTACAAAAACAGCGCAGCGTTCGTTTTTTACATCGGAGAAGTAGGCCTACAGTCAAAGTTACACGTTGCTTACAAAATCTGAAAGTACTGCTGAAGTCAGTTGGGTATATACTTTACATATTTTTATGTTAAACTTCTTTTTTTCGTTAGTATGCCCTATACAGACCTCTCTAGTGACTGATTTAGTAAACTACATTGAATATTACAAAAATAATGCGGCACGTTTTACATATACGTACTAATAATACTTTTGTATAAAATTTACTGTATTATATTTATAATATGCACGTATAGTTTAGTTGACGAGTAATTAGGGCACTGTAAATTGCTTGCTAAGCAGTTCTAGTTTTTAGTCTTTCAGAAGCTTAAATTAAAAATATTTTAATTGTGCATCTAACTGAGTTTAGCAGTACTTTCACGTCTGTAAGCGAAGTGTAACTTTTACTGTAGACCTAATTTCCCGGTGTAAGCTAACTGGTAAGTCGACAACATGGCGGGTTCTGCGTTACTTTTGCGTCTCACACAAAGTGAAAGTGTTTTTGCCAAGCTTATAAACGCGTAAAATAAAGCAAGAACAATGAGATTATTGTAAATATACACTGACTGTGAGGTGACAAGTCATGGCATAGCTATATGCGCGTGTAAGGAGGGCGGTAATGTCGTGTATACAAGGTATAAAAGTGCATTTCGTTGGCGGAGCTGTTGTTTGTACTCAGGTGATTCATGTGGAAAGGTTTCCGACATTATTATGGCCACATGACTGGAATCAACAGACTTTGAACGCGGAATGGTAGTTGGAGATAGATGCTTGGGACAGTACATGTTGGAAATCGTTAGGCAGTTGACTGTTCTGAGAGACATAGTGTCAAGAGTGTGCCGAGAATACCAAATTTCAAACATCACATATCATTACGGACGACGCAATGGTCGATAACCTTCACATAACGATCGAAAGGAGCGGCGTTTGCGTAAAGTTTTCAGGATTACAGACAACTAACTTTGCCTGAAATGACCACAGAAATCAATGTGGGACGCACAACGAACGTATCCATTAGGACAAAGCGGTGGAATTCGGCGTTAATGAAGTATGGTAGCAGCCGACGACGGGTGTTTCTTTGCCTGCAGCGCCTCTTCTGGGCTCGTGACTATATCGGTTCGAGTGTGGTGCAGACCACACGGAGTCTGGAACTCAAGTTGTCAACAAGGGCCTGCCGTTGTGGCCGGGCGGTTCTAGGCGCTTCAGTCTGGAACCGCGCGACCGCTACGGTTGCAGGTTCGAATCCTGTCTCGGGCATGAATGTGTGTGATGTCCTTAGGTTAGTTAGGTTTAAGTAGTTCTAAGTTCTGGGGGGCAGTTGTTAAGTCCCATAGTGCTCAGAGCAATTTGAACCATTTGTCAACAAGGCATTGTGCACGCTGGTGGTTGTTCTGTAACGGTATAAGCTGTGTTTCGTGGAATGGACTGGAACCTCTGGTCCCACTGAACCGCCCAGTGACTGGAAGTGGTTATGTTCGGCCACTTGGAAATCATTTGCAAGCCTTCATGGACTTCATGTTCCCAAACAACGATGGCATTTTCACGTACGACATAGCTGTTCGCTTTTGATTTAAAGAACGTTCTGGATAATTCGAGCGAATGATTTGGCCTCGCACATCGCCCGACATGAATCTCATCAAACATTTATGGAACATAATCGAGAGGTCAGTTCGTGCACAACATACTGCACCTGCAACACTTTCGCATCTAAGGACGACTATAGAAGCAGTATTGGGACAGTATTTCTGCAGGGTACTTCCAGCGACATGTTGAGTCCATGACACGTCAAGTCGTTGTACTACGCCGGGCAAAATGAGGTCCGACACGATATTAGGAGGCATCCCATGACTTTCGGCACTTCAATGTACAGTTCACGAAGTGTGGTAGATAAACATAATTATTTTGCACTGGGCAGCTGCAGGATCCAAATTGTAGTCAATGTTTTTAATGGTGTGCTAAGTGAAGATTTAAATGGGTGTGACGCTAACTGATGATGGGAAAAACCTCGAAATGGCGATTGGTATAAGCAAATGTACAGAAAAAGAGTCTGGTTGCTTTATTTCTTAAAGTAACATAATCCACACCCACGGAGATCAACAGTCAGTAATATGGAAATATCGTTTTACCACACTGCACATCCTATGTAAGTTCCATCGCCTTCGCTTGTGACGTCTTAAGATGCTACAAGCCTATACGTCGATCTCTCGTAATGAATATCCCAGGTGTTCGCATTCAGAATTCTGAAAATAAACCTTCACACAGATCACTTACGCGTCTCAGTGCTTTTTTGGGATTCTTATCTTCCTTTGCTACTACGAAATTTCTAAAGAAAACAACAGGGTAGCGATTTAATATCTATGTTTTGTGATTGTCTTCACAATGTTATCGTTCACCTAATTGTTGGCTCATGAAGAATGATGTGCTGTACATACTCGTTGCGCTTCATTATCTTGACACTGCTAAGACAGCCTCAGCCTAAACCGTAAACGTACGCCAATGAAGCGGCACTGTAATCGTCATAGTCAGTTCCTATCATTTCGGAGTAAGACATTTTTATCGTTGGTATTTGGTCCTCAGGTAGAGAGATAGAGGTGTTACGACGCAGATCAGCACACTGTGCGATAATACACTGACGGAAAAAAGTAGCAACAGCAACAAATTATTGATGCAGGGTAATGAAACTTCGGGAATGCATTTGTCTAGATAAAATATTTAAGTGATCAACACTGTGAGAGGCAGGTTAAAGTAATCGCGAGATAATCCACTGCAAATGTGAAGTGCTGGTACATTAATAACCGTTGTAACTGCCAGAATGTCGAATACAAGCACGCACATGTGCAGGGGCCTGATGTCAGTTTGTGGGATGGCGTTACATGCACCATGCACTTGGTCGGCCAATACGGAGACGCTTAATGCTGGTTCTGGATGACGTTGGAGTCCGGTGACGTCCCAAATGTGCTTGACTGTGGACAGATCTGGTGATCGAACAGGCCAAGGCAACATGTCGACACTCTGTAGAGCGTGTTGGGTTACAACTGCAGCATGTGGGATACCGTTGTCCTACTGGAAAACACCTCCTGGAATGCTGTTTAGGAACGGCAGCACAACGTACAATTTTGCAGTCAGGGTGTATGGGATACTCACGAGAGTGCTTTCTGCTGTTACACGATATTGCAAACCAGAACGTAACTCAACATGTACGTCCAGTGTGTCTAGCAAACAGATAGGTTGGTTGCAGGCTCTCAACTGGGCTCCTTACAGTCAGCACTCAGCCATCACTCACACCGAAACAGAACCAGATTTTATCAGAAAACAGAACAGATCACCACCCTGCCATCGAATGAACTCTAGTTTGACACTACTGAAGTCACAAACAACAGTAATTTTGAGTCAATGGGATGGACAAAAAAATGGTTTAAATGGCTCTGAGCACTATGGGACTTAACGTCTGAGGTCATCAGTCCCCTAGAACTCAGAACTACTTAAACCTAACTAACATAAGGACATCACGCACATCCATGCCCGAGGCAGGATTCGAGCCTGTGACCGTAGCAGCAGCGCGGTTCTGGACTGAAGCGCCTAGAACCGCTCGGCCACAGCGGCCGGCCCACGTGGCCGTCCGGAGCCCAGTCTTCTTGTGACCATATCTTCCTGTGGCCACGCTGTCAGCATTTATGTACAGTGACTGCATTCTTACTAAATGTTTCTGCAGTATCGCGGAAGGAACATCCAGCTTCTCGTATCCCTGTTACACGCCCTCGTTCAAACTCAGTGTGGTGTTGATAATGGCGTCTTTATCGCCTTAAAGGCTTTCTCGACCAACATCAACTCACCACGTCCAATACAATGGTAACTAACGCCCACGACTGTTACAGCTTGCATTTAAAGCCGAACATGATTCGCATCCACTTAGCGGCGCGCTACTAGCGCCAGTCTCATGTAACTCGCGCGAAATTTGAATAGACGTAGTCAGTCTGCCAACTTTCGTTCATATCGCACACCTCTTTCATGATATTGCGACTTTTTTTCCTCAGTGTATATTGGATGAAATCGTAACCTCTTGTTAATGTCTCAAGGAAGGAGTTCTTGTGACACTTGATTACGAATCGTCTAAAAGGTACGTAAGTTTGTTCCGGCGGCCCCCTTAGGGGTATACAGGGAGAGTGACCCCTCTTCCATCCATTTCTATAATAAACCATAAATTAGTCTTTCTGCAGCGGAGTCTGCGCTGAATTGAACCTTCCTTGCAGACAAACTGTTGCCGGTCAGCGGCCAAAAGTCGGAATCTTGCCTTTCGCATGTGATGGTTTTCGGTTACTACAACAAACACTTTAATCGCTAGTGGTTAACCTATCAGTCCATTTCCACTTTAATGACAATAGATATTTATCGCTTTCGTTGAGTACAAGAATTCTGTTTATATACATTAATACACTGAAGTACAGCCACATGTTAATGCATATTTAACTTCGAACTTTGGCCCACAGTCTGATTAACAATACTCGCTTTGCCGCATGTAAGCTATATTGATGCTGTTCTCTTAATCGAATGTCATTTTGACTGTCGGAGTAGCCTTCCGACGGCGGCGGCGTTTGGAACGTTATGATGGTGTGTCTTGCCCTACTACTCTCATTCGTGGTTTCGTCTGGCAGCCACTATCTGTAGCTCGCGGTGCCGTTGTGGGGTACCAACTATAACCTGGGACCTCACTCTTCAGACGAAATCACAGTTTCTTCTAGGAGTCTCACAAGGCATGCTAAGAAATTTTTATGAGGTTTCAAGGGAGGAGAGACAGACTGACAGAAGTGAAGCTGCTGGTATGAGTCACATGTGTAACTGGATAGCTCAGGCACTGAAAACATTGCCAGCAAAAGGCAAGGTTCCGGTTTCAACTACCGGCCCAGCATACAGTTTTAATATGCCAAGATGTTTCATTTTCATAATCACAGATATCAGTATAAAATAAAAATTCACACTCTGCACAGAGACGGAAAAGAAATATGATGCTCAAAACGGTTTTGCTCCACCTTTATGCATGTATCGGCATGGGCCTATCCAAGCGCCCACTGCCGTAACCACGTTTCATACCTACCTGAATGCAACTAGCCCAGGTGTGTGACCTGACACCAGAAGTCCTTATCGATGACCTTGAGATAAGATCTCTATCTGGCCCAGTACCAGTACTGATAACCTACTGCTTACCTACGTGAATGTAACTAGCCCAGGTGTGTGACCTGACACCAGAAGTCCTTATCGATGACCTTGAGATAAGATCTCTACCTGGCCCAGTACCGGTACTGATAACCTACTGATTGTCAGTTACAATGTCACGATGTCATCAGACGTGCTCGTTGTCTATCCCCCTTTCCTTGGGCTCGTACCCTACCTACTATCCTACTTCCCATGCAGTGCAACATGGGACCCACTGTGACACTCGAATACCCCACAAATCTGGATGCTGAACGATCCGACCAAACGGCCAAATGGAAACCCACATCGGGGCCCCTTTCAAATTTTATCAAGTGCTGATAAAGCTGTCTCACAGAAGATGTGGCATGTGCGTGTCGTTCACAGTGATCACGCAACATCTCACGCTTCACATGCCCTATCATCGGCCTGGTAACACTAAGCACAAACAATATGAATGCATTCTGGTCGTCGTTCTAGTTGTCAAAGAGCACTGTTGCTCTAATCATTTACATACCCAACGATGGAGTGATATGTACGAAGTTATGTTGACAGTCGACCATGTCTTCTGGATGATTTTTTTTTGTTTGTTTTGTTTTTTTAGTGAGGCAGTGTGTGTGTCCGACGAGCATAAATGATAATGCGTCGCAAGTAGAATAGTGTTCTGCCACAGCTATGTTTCGGTATTATTTTGGTTACAGTACGTAAATGACGTAGTGAGAGGTAGGATTACCGCTATAGCGGCAGCTTTGGTATAGACAGCAACATGAATAAATGTGTTGGAGAGGAACTGAGAGCCGACGGCTTCTCTTTGTTTTTTGTTTATTTATGTGTTTGTTTTCCCCTTTATTAGAACTGCACGTCGTTAAGTGTTAGTCCATTTTGTATTTAGTATCCTTACATAACATAAATTGTGTTTTGCAAGTAATAAAAATTAGCTGCTTGTGTACATTCTACGTTTCTATATAATCAAATCAGAGTCTTTTGACGCAAGTACAGTTAACATGCGCAAACAAAAATAACCTATGTAATTATTATTGTTATTTTGTGCTCATTAGAACTTAGCCGGCCGGAGTGGCCGAGGGGTTCTAGGCGCTTCAGTCTGGAACCGCGCGACCGTCGCAGGTTCGAATCCTGCCTCGGGCATGGATGTGTGTGATGTCCTTAAGTTAGTTAGGTTTAAGTAGTTCTAAGTTCTAGGGGACTGATGACCTCAGCTGTTAAGTCCCATAGTGCTCAGAGCCATTTGAAGCATTTTGAACCATTAGAACTTTCTCCATCATGACCAAAGGCAAGAGCAGCTTGATACCTACATTTTACGAAGGTAACTTATTAATGACGCAAAAGAGACTCCCTTTTCATATTATCTTATTACAAATATCATTATATTTGTTTAAAAGTACTTATTAACTGCCCGCATCTCGTGGTCGTGCGGTAGCGTTCTCGCTTCCCACGCCCGGGTTCCCGGGTTCGATTCCCGGCGGGGTCAGGGATTTTCTCTACCTCGTGATGGCTGGGTGTTGTGTGCTGTCCTTAGGTTAGTTAGGTTTAAGTAGTTCTAAGTTCTAGGGGACTTATGACCACAACAGTTGAGTCCCATAGTGCTCAGAGCCATTTGAACCATTTGAACTTATTAACTGGTTAATTTGTATACAGCATTGTCATAGATAATAACCATGGCCACTGTGGTAGTTCGTTATCCCTGCCCGTCAGACAAGATGACTTTTCTAAATGAATGTACTTTTAGAAACGACAAGCATATTTCCCATTGTCACCTTCGATTGTGGTTTACCTATTGCTACCACGGCATAACGTGCTCACACAAAGTACGAAATGCAATTAAAATCTCAAAGTATAGTAAGAGTTTATTGTGACCTTAGTGATAAGTGCGAAACTTGTTTAGCAATAACACAAATATGTTCTAGATAAGCTCGACAAAGTATTGAAGCGATGTTCGATATATTTTTGTTTTGTGTGTTTTTTAAAATTTCATCTTTTTTTAGGAAATTGAGTATTAAAGCGCTATATAATAAATCTGTAATGCTTTTTTTTATTTTTACAACATCCCTCTGTTTCACGTTACAGATCAAGAATTTTAGAATAAAATCGGACTTAAACATTGACAGTTTCAATTTTTCTATGAATACTGTTTATTGTTAAGGAACAGATAGCGGGGTAGCTATGCAAAACAAGAATGTTCCGTAGGTTACGCGGCCCTTTTCCTTACTCAGACAGTTCACCGCTTCCTGTTTCTAGAGGTACCTTGTAAGAAACTGATCACATACGCTAAGGAATCGAAATGAGGTAACGCCCTATAGGTATGCAACACACCTAACGTACAGGTAACGCAGTTGCAATCTTACCTGATGAAAGCTACAAGGAAGACTACCGTAGTCTTCGCTTGCATACCGTAGTCTACTGTAGCCTACGGCGGTTTTACTAGTCACAAGATCACAGTTCGGACCAATGACACGATACGCACACGACATGATGCAGGTACGCTGTCACTGCCTGGAAATTCGAAGAAAAATATGAAGCTGATGGCGAAGCTGTGCTCTCTAGAGGTGGGAGCGCTGAGTGGTGTCTGGGTGCCGAGGGATTAATTGCCGGTCAGCTTTTTTCCCCGTCTGCGGTCTACGAGAGGAGCCGTCAATTTAGGTGTGGGCCAGACCGGGCGAGCGCGGCGCCACGGGATTGAGCAGTCGGCGCCGCGGCCGAAAACTGCGCAGTCACTGCTGCGGCCATCGCCCGACCGCCTAATTTCATTAACAAACTTAATGAAAGCGTCTCTCAAAGGGCCGGACCGGCGCACTGCGGAGATTACAAAAAGCGGCCGGAATCGCCTTTGTGGCGGCCGTCAGGCGCGAGCTGTTGCGTAGCGGGGCCGGCGAGGTGCGACTCGTCGGCGACACGGGCGATCACCTCGAGGACTCGGGGAGCGGGGCGGCGCCTATGTCCGGCGTCTGCTGACCTGACAGGACCCGTAACGGGTGAGTCGGCCCTCGAGAAACACGCTGCCAAACTGGAGTGCTGGCGGAAGCGCCGAAGCAACGCCTCCATGAGATCGTTTTACTCCTGTCGTTGGACGTTTCTAACAGCATGAATATCAAGAGCTCAGATGGAAACCCAGTTCTAAGCGAAGAGGGGAAAGCAGAAAGGTCGAAGGAGTATATAGAGGGCCTGCACAAGGGCAATGTTCTTGAGAACAATATTATAGAAATGGAAGAGAATGTAGATGAGGGTGAAATAGGAGATATGATACGGCGTGAAGAGTTTGACAGAGCATTGAAGGACATATGTCGAAACAAGGCCCCGGGAGTAGACAACCATTCCATTGAAACTACTGGCAGTCTTGGCAGAGCCAGGCCTAACAAAACTCTACCATCTAGTGAGCAAGATGTATGAGACAGGCGAAATATCCTCAGACTTCAAGAGAATATAATAATTCCAATCCCAAAGAAAGCAGTTGTTGACAGATGTGAAAATTACCGAACTATCAGATTAATAAGTCACAGCTGCAAAATACTAAAGCGAATCCTTTACAGACGAATGGAAAAACTGGTAGAACCGACCTCGGGGAACATCAGTTTGGATTCCATAGAAATGTTGGAACACGTGAGGCAATACTGACCTTACGACTTATCTTAGAAGAAAGATAAAGAAAAAGCAAACCTACGTTTCTAGCATTTGTAGACTTAGACAAAGCTTTTGACAATGTTGACTGGAATACTCTCTTTCAAACTCTAAAGGTGGCAGGGGTAAAATACAGGGAGCGAAATGCTATTTACAGTTTGTACAGAAACCAGATGGCAGTTATAAGAGTCGAGGGGCATGAAAGGGAAGCAGCGGTTGGGAAGGGAATGAGACAGGGTTGTAGCGTCTCCCCGATGTTATTCAATCTGTATATTGTGCAAGCAGTAAAGGAAACAAAAGAAAAATTCGGAGTAGGTATTAAAATCCATGGAGAAGAAATAAAAACTCTGAGGTTCGCCGATGACATTGTAATTCTGTCAGAGACAGCAAAGGACTTGGAAGAGCAGTTGAACTGAATGGACAGTGTCTTGAAAGGAGGGTATAAGATGAACATCAACAAAAGCAAAACGAGGATAGTGGAATGTAGTCGAATTAAGTCGGGTGATGCTGAGGGAATTAGATTAGGAAATGAGACGCATAAAGTAGTAAAGGAGTTTTGCTGTTTGGGGAGCATAATAGCTGATGATGGTCGAAGTAGAGAGGATATAAAATGTAGACTGGCAATGGCAAGGAAAGCGTTTCTGAAGAAGAGAAATTTGTTAACATTGAGTATAAACTTAAGTGTCAGGAAGTCGTTTCTGAAAGTATTTGTATGGAGTGTGGCCATGTATGGAAGTGAAACATAGACGATAAATAGTTTGGACAAGAAGAGAATACAAGCTTTCGAAATGTGGTGCTACAGAAGAATGCTGAAGATTAGATGGGTAGATCACATAACTAATGAGGAGGTATTGAATAGAATTGGGGAGAAGAGCAGTTTGTGGCACAACTTGACAACAAGAAGGGATTGCTTGGTAGGACATGTTCTGAGGCATCAAGGGATCACAAAGTTAGCATTGGAGGGCAGCGTGGAGGGTAAAAATCGTAGAGGGAGACCAAGAGATGAATACATTAAGCAGATTCAGATGGATGTAGGTTGCAGTAAGTACTGGGAGATGAAGAAGCTTGCGCAGGATAGAGTAGCATGGAGAACTGCATCAAACCAGTCTCAGGACTGAAGACCACAACAACATAGAGAAATGTTCTGTGCCCAGAAGTGGACTTGGTATGACTCTCGTTTGTGATGTAGGAAACGTGGCAGAAACAGGAAAAGGACAAAGACAAAATTATAATCGTTGTGTGTACGTTGGTACGATTATTTATCACATACCGGGTGGTTATAAGTAAACTTCCCCTATTAGACACGTTACAACACGGAAAGTAATTACCGTACGAGTACCAAACACGGTAGCATTAATTTCAAGTATATGTGGTAGGGAAATAACCCAGAATCAATTCAACTGAAATACTTTTAATGTGCTGCTACGGTACATCATACCATTACATACCTGTACCATTACTGCTACAAAATGGGCTCAAAATGGCACCCATCAATGTCCAGATGAGTCTGAAAGCGCAGGATTGCATTCTGAACAGCAGAACGAAGCATGTCTGTAGGTATGCTGGCTACCTCTCTTGATACGCTGCGCTTCAGATCAGCACAACCAGAAACCACAGGGAGTGAGATCAGGTGATCGTGCCAGTCAAGCATTTGCAAACGATCGGCTGATAATTCGATAATTCGGCCGATAATGTGCTTCGGAGAAGCAGGTGATTTTCAGGTGATACGGCGGGTCCCATCTTGCATGAACACTGTTGAGTTCGATGCGTCTCTCTCCTGTAGGGCAGGTATGACATGCTGGCGAAGCACATCGCAGTAACGCTGGCAGTCATACTGCACGTCTTTGGTCACTGAGTGCCAATCTGTTCAGAAAAGAATGGGCCAATGAAAAACGCAGCCGTGGGGCCACACCATACGGTGGCACGTTCACCATACTCAGGAACTCCATCCACACTGGCTGGAGGTGACGATTGCCATACTCGGCAGTTCTGTATGTTCACTTCCCACGTCAGAGAAAAATGAGCTTCATCTGTGCATAGGATGGTCCAGGGCCAGCCTTCGTCAACTTCAAACCAGAAAGCGCAGAGCGAAGTCAACACGTCGTTGTGCGTCCTGTGGTGCAAGCTCCTGTGCGATATGAATCTTGTACGGATACCTTTTGAGAATGGTTCGAAACACCTTCCGTACAGTGGACCACGTGATGTTCAACTGCAGTGACACAGCCTGACGACCAGGATTGCGAGCAGCGTTGTCTGCCATAACAGGAGCTATTTTGTCAATCAACTGTGGTGCAACCGGTCGTCGGCCTCTTTCCGGAGCGATGCCCAGTTCCCCACTTGATTCAAACTTCTTCATCATGCTCTGCACAGCAGGTGGAGAAAGAGGACTCTACCGTAATCCTTTCATCCGGGGATATTCTCGAAATGCAGCTTCAGCATTGCTGTTGTTTTGATAATAGAGTTTCACCAATAGCGCCCTGCTCCTTTTGTCCAAACTCATGAAGGCACATCAACAAGTGCACAACGACTGGTCAGGTGTGTGAGATTATGAATCACGATGACTGATCACAGCGCCTGGTGGCCATAGTTGGAACTGGACGGTGGCACTGTGACGTATGGAAATCGTGCACTCCATACTCTGGACATTAATGTTACCAAGTTTGGTACTCGTACTGTAATTAGTTTCCGTGTTAGAACGTGTTAAATAGGGCAAGTTTAATTATAACCACTCTGTATATTATTTCTCAAGCCAACATCCCTTTTCCTCAACTCATACTAATTGTACAGGGATGAACAAGGTACCGTTAGAAAGGGTTTTTAACAGGCTTCTGACTTTGCATACCAATTTTGCTCTAAATATTACCTTTTATGGAAAATTTTAACATAAATGGGACCTTTAACTACCATAGCGATCATGGATAACCAGCTTGATACCTACATTTTACGAGGATAACTTATTAATGACGAATGAAAGAAACCCTTTTCATATTATCTTATTTCAAATACCACTTTATTTGTTTTAAATACTTATTAAATAGGTAATTTGTATATAGCTTGTATAGATAATAACTGTTACCACTGTGGTAGTTCATTATCTCTACCCATTGGACAAGATGACTTTTCTAAACGAGTATACTTTCCGAAGCGAAAAACATATTTGCCATCGTCACCTTGAATTATGATTTACCTATTGCTACCACAGCCTAATGAGCTTACATAAATTACGAAGTGCATTTAAAATCTCATAGTACAGTAAGAGTTTATTGCGGTCTTACAGATACACCAGGTAAGTGGCTGACCTTACGTTCTAACCTATACATTTGACATTAAATTTCTGTTCAGGAACAGGTAAGTGTAAATATCACAGTCAAAAGTTAGAAATTGCACGCAATAATGCATGGAAATGTACACTGATGAGTCAAAACATTATGACCACCTGCTTAACAGCTTTATACTGATTATGCGTGTCAGGAATCCGATAGTTTGTTAATAGGTTTGTGGAGGAATTTGGCATTCGATGTCTACACCCAGGTCACGTAATTCGCATAAATAACAGGCCGCTGTTATGAGTACTCGGTGATGGCACCCGATAGCAACCCAGATGAGTTCCATGAGATTTACATCAAGCGAATTAGGCCGCCGAGACATGAACGTGAATTCACTATAATGTTCCTCAAGCCACTGATAGATATTTGAACTCCGGTAGATTTCAGCACCCTGTACACAAGAAAGCTGTCCTGAAGACGTTGGGCTGGACACCGTTCACGTGATCCACGAACTGCTTCAGTGTATTTTCACCTTGAGTCCATATCAGGTAAGTGTCATCGACATGCCTAAGAAAGAAAGACGGACGCAACACCACAGAGTTCCGAGTCCGCTCCTCGAAGTGCTCCATGAAGAAATTCGCCACTGCAGGAGACAGTGACGAGCCCATTGCTGTGCCATCCGTCATTTCATAATATTCGTCGCGGTACAAGAAGTACGTCGTCGATATAGCATGACGAAACAACTTCACGCCTCCAGGTGGAAATTATGGGGCTAAAAGATCCAGTGTGTCTTGTACTGGCACCCTCGTAAAGATTGACACCACGTCCAGAATAACCATTACGTCCTTTAGACCTATTTCCATTTTCGTGAGCGTTTCAACAAATTCTGCGAGTCTCGAGCACTTTGAGGAGCAGGCTCTGAACTCTGGTCTACGTTACAGGGACGAAGTTCTTTAACCAATACAATCTCACTGTTCTACGTCACAGGGACAAAGTTTTGCTACCAATAATGAGACCGTATCGGCAACATTTTAGTAACACCTTCATCTCGATGGATTATGCGTGCTCGTCGTACCGTTCTCGCGAACACGTCCCTTCAGCATACTAGGAGCACGAGCATAAGGTGGCGTGCCTGCTGCCCGGACATTAACCCAGTCGAACATGGGTGGTATCGATTGAAACGAGCTATGTTTGGATGACGACAGCGGCCACGTCCTCTGCTCGACTTACGCAGGATCGTCACTGCAAGAGTGGCCAGGAGGCCGGCTTGGTCATTCAGTGTACAGGAAACCGATGCACACTGATCGATATTTGAACTACGGTAGTTTTCACCATCCTGTACACATTAAAGTAGTCCTCAACACGTCAATACACAGAGCTAAAGTTATTTGTGACGAACGACCACTTACAGTCCGAATTACAATACTTGAGGCATGTGTTGAGGGAGAACAGCTACAATAAAAGAGAAATTGCAAACTCTTTCAGGCGTCACCGAAGAAGGACGCTTTGTGAATCGGCAGAAGAAGCCAAGCCGACGGCTTTCCTGCCATACTGTGGAGCAACTAGCAGCAAGTTAGGACGTCTACTGCAGAGACATGGATTGAGAGCAGTGTTCCGGCCCGCCCCCAAGATGCGAGATATATTGCGCCCTGTTAAAGACGACATAGCTCTTTGTGTGCCCGGTGTGCATGGCGTCCCTAGCGAATGCAGCAGCATCTATATAGGCCAGACAATTCACACAGTTGCGGAGCGTTGTTACGACCACAAGAGACACATTAAGCAAAGGGAGCTCGACAAGTCGGCGATAGCTGAGCATTGCCTCGAAAATGGACACGAAATACAGTTTGAGAACACAAGAGTCTTGGCTCATGTGTCAACATACTGGGACTCAGTTGTAAGAGAGGCGGCTGGAATTAGAATGAACAGCGACAATTTCAACAGAGACTAGAGCTGCACATTGACTTGGGTGTGGGGGCGGGTTTTTGATGTCGAAAGGAAGCAACGGCGGACAGTTAACGCTTATAGGGAGACGGCGCGGCAGTTTCAAACGTGGCGCCAGCCCGTCGCGATACTTGACGTAACAGTCCCCCGCGAGACCCACGTGACAGACAGGCCGTGGCGCGGACGTCGCGGAGGTAGGCCTGAAATTGCCCGCTTGCTCAACTCGGCAGACAAAATGCGTTTCCAAACCTGTTAACTCGCAGTTGGGCGTGTACGTACTAACGAGAAATGCATCTTCTATTGCAATCTGCTACTATGAAGTCTTACTCATTGACAGTACTACAACAAAATTTAAGTTCAATGCTCGATATAAATGGTATAACGGCTTTTTTATAGCAATTAGTCTCTTCTGCCTAAGAGTCCTCATTTCACACAAGAAGTGATGCCTTATGAAACTGATAATTATTTTGACATGTTTTTAATTCTATTGTATCCTAGTACAGCCGTAACAAATTATGAGTAGGATTATGGATATCCCATCAATGAAGGACTAATAACAGTAAGACTCCATAATAGCGGATTCCAGTTGAAGATGCAATTCTTGCTTGTACGTAGACATCTAGTTATGAGTTAACTGGGGTAAAAACGTAGTTTGTCTGCTAAGCTGAGCGAGCGCAGGCGTACCTTCGTGGCACACGCGCAGCGGCCTGTCTTTCTCGCAGGCCTCGGTCCCGCGGCGCGCCAGAACCGCTATGAGCTGTCCAACTCACCTTCCGCACGCGCGTCGTTTCGACTCTCTCTGATTGGTGCCAGCGACCGTAATCGTAGTTATATAAGCGGGAAATAGTGCCAGTCCCGGCCCCAGTGAATGTCCCTGTGTTAGTGTATATTTTAACTTCCACTATCTCCATTTACTGTATTTTTATATCCCCCTCTTTTCTTGGGGTGCCCATATGGGGCAGGGGCACGAAATTACAATAAAGGAAAAAAAACAGACCTGGCAGTCAGCAGTTTTACTCCTGACGACGATGGTGGAGCTAGCCATCGAAAGCTCGAGAATTTTATTCTAATTGACATGGCTTGAAAACCGAGAAGATCATTCTGCATGATGTTTTGGCGCTCTGTAACGGAGTCCATTGTGTTGTGTACGACGTGTTGCTCGCTATGGCCGTCCCGAATGGAGATTCGCATCATGGAATGGTTTGATGCGATACATGATGTTCTGTACCCTCTTCGGACGTCGAATTCAGTTCTGGAGCGCTAAGCCCAGAGTTCCTTTGGTTCAATAGTCCTAGATATAGATCATTTTGTGCACATGTCGAACGTCGACGGCCTGTCGGTGTAAGTCCTCAACACAAGCTGTCAACGGGAATCGGTTCCATATCCACACCGCATCACTTTGACTCTGGGGCACATGTTGAGGGACTTCTCTGGCTTTCTGCGTGTAACGTGATGATGCCGACCCGATATTGGTCGCGATTGTCCTTTTTGGCACGATGAATGTTAACTTTATAGTTCCACAGACGTCTTTAGTGCGTTCCTACTGTTGCTTTACTTTCAAGTGAAATGCTGCCATTGATTTGATTGCAGCGTTATATCTGTGGATAGCGCTCAGACGGGGCCTTCCCAACGCTACAGGAATTGTCACAGTAGGAAAATACCTGTTCGACAATTCGGAGTGATGCAGCACTTTTGTTTATGTGTGAAGCATGGACACCTGCACTAAAACATCTTTAGAAATCATTACAATAATAACAACAACGACAACACTGGTAATCGGTTACACGATGAATCTGTCAAAGGCCATAAATTCAGCTAAATACCTACAAATTACGGTTACGAACAACGTAAATAGGAAAGAAAACATAAAAAATGTTGTGGGAAAGGCAAACCAAAGACTGCGTTTTATTGTCAGAACACTTAGAAAATGCAACAGATATACTAAAGCGATTGGCTAAACTAGGCTTGTCCGTCCTCTTCTGGAGTACTGCTGCGCGAGCCTGGGATCCTTACCAGATAGGGTTAATGGAGTGAGAAAGTTTAAAGAAGAGGAGCACATTTTGTATTATCGCGAAATAGGGGAGAGAATTCCACTGACACGATACAGGAACCGGGGATGACATCATTAAAAGAAAGGCGCTTTTCGTTGCGGCGGAATCTTCCCACGAAATTTTAATCACCAATTTTCTCCTCCGAATATGAAAATATTTTGTTAACGCCGACCTACATAGGGAGAAACAAGCATCAAAATAAAATAGGGAAAAGATATAATTGTTTGCTTTTCCTTCGCGCTGTTCGGGACTGGAACAATAGAGCATTATTATGAAGGTGGTTTGAAAAATCCTCTGCCAAGCACTTAAGTGCGAGTTGCGGAGTATCCATGTAATGTAGATGTAGATCAACACACTATGGATCTGCTGTGTGTGACCTTTTGTATCTGATGAACGAGCGAAACAGCTTAGTTTTTCTGGATTCGTGCTCACAAACTTGTGTTAATTGCTACAGAGGCCTTGCTCAGTGTCCATAAAAGTCATCATAGGCGAGACAACCTGCTCCTATTGGAAGCTGTTTCGTCAAAAGCCCACACAGCAGACGCGTTAACACATAGCTCATCCAAGTTTTGCGTGCCATCAAAGGAACAATCAGAAAGAATCCAACTTTGTCTATTCTCGGGCACATAGCTCTTCCATTTTTGGGCGAGAATCTGTTTTCAAGCGGGAGTTCACAAACATAGATGGCAATCCTTATTTCCCTCCACACGATGACATTCCTGTACAGACTTCGCTCCCTTCATCCATTTCTAGGCAGTGTGAAATTTTTGATGGACAACGTAGTAATAATAACAGATTAATGGGCAGAAATGTGTCAGAAAACTGGTACCTCAGAAGAACTTAAAATGTCCTGCATCTCATAATGGCCACCTACTTTTGAGGAGCACTGAAAGCGCAAATAGCAGAAGATGCACTGACTCAGTGTACAAACCGAGATTAATAACATGGCCCAGTTGTGACTGTCTTGCAAACCGTAAATTGTTCAACACATCGCAGGGGGAGTGTTTCACCTGGGGGACAGTGCACCTAAAAGCACACGATGCTTCCTGGTCGGTGTTTCGGTCTAGTGATTTTAGAATAACGTGTAGGTCTTTTCTGGAGTAGTTTTTGTAATTTCAGGAAAAGACTCCAGCACACATAAAGTGAATTCTATCATTTCAACAATATGGAATAAAATAATACTGTACGTTACGCTTATTAAGCTTTTATTATTACGGGGCGAAAGTGTGAAAATAGCTCATCCAAATTTTGCGTGCCATCAAAGGAACAATCAGAAACAATCCAACTTTGTCTATTCTCAGGCACATAGCTCTTCCATTTTTGGGCGAGAATCTGCTTTCAAGCGGGAGTTCACAAACATAGATGGCAAGTTAAGCTTATTAAGCTTTTATTATTACGGGGCGAAAGTGTGCAAATCGTTGCAAGATGCAACGCTTTCCCCTGTATGCGTGCCCAAAACGATCATTTCCTGGTGATTCAGATGTGCACACAGACATTAATTGAATATGTTGAGCAGTTGGATATTTGTGACTTCCTGAGATTTGCAAATACTGTAAATTTAAAACATGAGACATCAAATGAACACATTTAGTAGTTGGATATATACTACTGGCCATTAAAATTGCTACACCACGAAGATGGCGTGCTACAGACGCGAAATTTAACCGACAGGAAGAAGATGCTGTGATATGCAAATGATTAGCTTTTCAGAGCATTCACACAAGGTTAGCGCCAGTGGCAACACCTACCACGTGCTGACATGAGCAAAGTTACCAACCGTTTTCTCATACTCAAACAGCAGTTGACCGGCGCTGCCTGGTGAAACGTTGTTATGACGCCTCGTGTAAGGAGGAGAAATGCGTACCATCACGTTTGCGACTTCGATAAAGGTCGGATTGTAGCCTATCGCGATTGCGGTTTATCGTATCGCGACATTGCTGCTCGCGTTGGTCGAGATCCAATGACTGTTAGCAGAATATGGAATCGGTGGGTTCAGGAGGCTAATACGGAAAGCCGTATACTAGCAGTCGAGATGACAGGCATCTTATCCGCATGATAAGCCACGTCTCGATCCATGAGTCAACAGATGGGGACATTTGCAAGACGACAACCATCTGCGCGAACAGTTCGACGACGTTTGCAGCAGCATGGACTATCAGCTCGGAGACCATGGCTGCGGTTACCCTTGACGCTGCATCACAGACAGGAGCGCCTGCGATGGTGTACTCAACGACGAACCTGGGTGCACGAATGGCAAACCGTCATTTTTTTCGGATGAATCCATGTTCTGTTTACAGCATCATGATGGTCGCATCTGTGTTTGGCGACATCGCGGTGAACGCACATTGGAAGCGTGTATTCGTCATCGCCATACTGGAGTATCACCCGGCGTGATGGTATGGGGTGCTGCCATTGGTTACACGTCTCGGTCACCTGTTGTTCGCATTGACGGCACGTTGAACAGTGGACGTTACATTTCAGATATGTTACGACCTGTGGTTCTACCCTTCATTCGATCCCTGCGAAACCCTACATTTCAGCAGGATAATGCACGAACGCATGTTGCAGGTCCTGTACGGGCCTTTCTAGATACAGAAAATGTTCGACTGCTGCCCTGGCCAGCACATTCTCCAGATTTCTCACCAACTGAAAACGTCTGGTCAATGGTTGCCGAGCAACTGGCTCGTCACAATACGCCAGTCACTACTCTTGATGAACTGTGGTATCGTGTTGAAGCTGCATGGGCAGCTGTATCTGTACACGCCATCCAAGCTCTGTTTGACTCAATGCCCAGGCGTATCAAGGCCGTTATTTTGGCCAGAGGTGGTTGTTCTGGTACTGATTTCTCACGATCTATGCACCCAAATTGCGTGAAAATGTAATCACATGTCATTTCTAGTATAATATATTTGTCCAATGAATACCCGTTTATCATCTACGAGTACATTCTTCTTGGTGTAGCTATTTTAATTGCCAGTAGTGTATGTTTGTGATTTTCTGTGCTTTGTAGGTATCATAAATTCAATTAACTTGTAATTACGAGTTTTTCTGTGTGTTAAAGAAGAACACAGCAAGTAACGGGTGTAAGTGCAGATATTTTTATATGTGCCATGTTAATATATACACTCATCAAAATATTGGTTCTGTTTTCTCTGCATCTAGTGTTTGTAACACGTCTCGAACTTTACGAACCGAAGTTTTCTGCAAGTCTTAACTCAAACACTAAATGCAGTACGCCTCGCAGTATAAACTAACCATTTTGTGTCCAACCGGTCTTGTGTCAAGGAGAAAATAAGTATTAATGGCTCGCTCATGCCACATATACTTCGACGTACTATCCCACCTAAAACCATGTGACTTGTTATAGCTATAATTATTAGACTGCAAATAACGTAAATACTGATGTAACGTTGTTCCGTACACCGTCCTCTGTCGCCAGCAGAATTGTCGGCCTTTCTACCCGTTACAGCCTGTATATGTACTATCAGAGAAAATAAAGATTTTTTGTGCGGCGTTATACTAGCCTTCTGAACAATGTCAATGAGAGGCAAAAATGAGAATTTGAGTACGAAAGAGTGGCAGGAAGGGAGGACAAGTATGGTTGATGGAGTGCTAGCTCAGGTGTCGGTCTTTTGGAGGAATAACCTGTAGGGATTTGGATAAATAGTGGAAATCTCTTTCGTCACGCTGTGAATGGATATTGAACCTCCCCTCATAAAGTAAGCCTATCGCTTTAACGACATTACGACATCTCTGATTTTCTGATGGAATTGTTCACTGTGTTTTCCTGTACTCTGTTTCTTGACGTGGGCGCTCAGTTTGGTTAATATTTGAAATTCATTTGTACATCTAGAATCACGGAGACATAATGGGTGCCTGTCAGAATGGGTGTGCAACTGAGCGCTAATTATATATCTAATCAGGTGTGGCGTAATGAAATTTAGCGATATGCAAGCGACTTTTGACACTTGCGCAAGAGAATGCGGAGATGGACATGAAATTTTACCTAATGCGTATTACTCACAAATACTCGACGTCCCAGTCGGCGTTAACAAGCTCCTCGCGTGAAAGAATATTTCGTCCATAAGGGACAGCATTACGAGGGCTCCGGCTGTTGATCAATACAATAAACAGTTTCAATCACTTGTTTATTTTCCACTACGCGTTTCGATGGCTCACACCATTATCTTCAGGTGGAGAACTGTTTATTTGCATGGCTGATATTGGTGAAGAACACAGACGTCTTTTTACAGTCGCAGACCACGGGAAATGTAGGTTATTTTACGTCTTTTGCTAATGCTAATTGTTGATTTCGAAAAGGCACTTTAGAGGTTAATAACATGAATTTCTGACAGTGAGTTGCACTTGTACGGAGAGTAGAGTTGTAAAAGGTCTGCTTACTATTGTCTGATGTTATGTCTTCTCCATACATAATGCAACAGTATACAGACATTTTACAAATCTACCGTCCCAACAAGCTTCAATTCACTGCTTTTGCTAAATCAACAATTTTTATCATTATTAAAAGACACAAGATAATATATACTGCCTTTGGTCAGCGACCGTAAAAAGACGTTTGTACTCTTCACCAACACCAGCAATGTAAATAAACAATTCTCCAACCTGAAGACGATGGTGTGAACCATCGAAACGCGTATTGTTAAAATAAACAAGTGATTGACGCAGAAACTGTTTTATTTGTAATGCTCCTCACTTCTCAGACAGTCCCCGAACGAAATAATGTAGTTAAGTTAGGCATGACAATACTTTCAATGTTGTTTTGGAGAGAACGAATTAAATGTCCTTAATTTAGCACTGATCGACGTGGTGCAGCGGTAAAAACACTTGACTCGTTTGTGAGAAGAGTGGAGTTCCCTTCTGTGTACAGTCATCTAGAGATAGATTTCTACATCTACATCTACATGATTACTCTGTAATTCACAATTAAGTGCATGGCAGAGGTTTCATGCGTGTAAGAGTACAGGCTGTGACGCAGCAACAACGACGTTTGGAAGTTTTGGTCTGGTCGTGAATCTTGCATGGGTAGCCAAAGCGAATAAGGTAGGAAATCCGGGTTCGAGTCCCGGTGCAGCATACATTTTCTATGTCGTCACTTCCTTATACAGCTAACAGTTATCACTATTCGCAGCTGCGAATACGTTTCCTGTGCGAATATAATAATCGATTAGGGTATACATCCGTGTTACGTGCGTACAACTTTGTGAAGCTGTTTCATATAACATCGCGAGTGCGACAACATACCTTAGCCGTTTGCATTCCTTTAATAGAAACAAGGAACTCTCAAGCTCCGAGGTAACGGTGTGACGTCAGTCCGTCATCTCCATTCCTAGCGACACCCATCAGCTGCGAACAAGTGCGAGGGCTATGAACTTACAATTTCATTCCACTCACGTACATTCCGGCGGGTATCTCCCACCAGATGATATCTGCAATTTCACGGATTTGCCGGGTAAACACTAACAGCATACAAAGTACACTTAAGCAGCCTCTGACCGTTGCTAATGACAGCGAGTTGCGCGACTCCTCTACAAATGCAAGCTTTCACCTCCACTGATCACGGCATCTCTTAACGATGAAAAGTGATTGATTTTACGCACCACGTGGTACAATCGGTTATCGAGCCTGGACGAGACACTATATTTCGAAACAGAATGTGCTATTCATTTACACTCAAAGCTGAATCTTTCTTTCTATCCTGCTTCTACATATATCTACATCTACATGGATACTCTGCAAATCACATTTAAGTGCCTGGCAGAGGGTTCATCGAACCACCTTCACAATTCTCTATTATTCCAATCTCGTACAGCACGCGGAAAGAATGAACACCTATATATTTCCGTACGAGCTCTGTTTTCCCCTATTTTATCATGGTGATCATTCCTCCCTATGTAAGTCGGTGTCAACAAAATATTTTCGCATTCGGAGGAGAAAGTTGGTGATTGGAATTTCGTGAGAAGATTCCGTCGCAAAGAAAAACGTCTTTCTTTTAATGTTTTGCAGCCCAAATTCTGTATCATTTCTGTGACTCTACCCCCATATTTCGCCATAATACAAAACGTGCTGCCTTTCTTTGAACATTTTCGATGTACTCCGTCAGTGCTATCTGGTAAGGATCCCCACCGAGCAGCAGTATTCTAAAAGAGGACGGACAAGCGTAGTGTAGGTAGTCTCCTTAGTAGGTCTGTTACATCTTCTAAGTGTCTTGCCAATAAAACGTAGTCTTTGGTTAGCCTTCCCCACAACATTTTCTGTGTGTTCCTTCCAATTTAAGTTGTTCGTAATTGTAATACCTAGGTATTTAGTTGAATTTACGGCATTTAGATTAGACTGATTTATCGTGTAACCGAAGTTTAACGAGTTCCTTTTAGCACTGATGTGAATGACCTCACACTTTTCGTCATTTAAGGTCAACTGACACTTTTAGCACCATTCCGATATTTCTTCTAAATCGTTTTGCAATTTGTTTTGATCTTCTGTTGACTTTATTAGTCGATAAACGACAGCGCCATCTGCAAACAACCGAAGACGGCTGCTCAGGTTGTCTCCCACATCCTTTATACGGATAAGGAACAGCAAAGGACCTATAACACAACCTTGGGGAACGCCAGAAATCATTTCTGTTTTACTCCATGACTTTCCGTCAATTACTACGAACTGTGACCTCTCTGACAGGAAATTACAAATCCAGTCACATAACTGAGACGATATTCCATAAGCACGCAATTTCACTACGAGCCGCTTGTGTGATACAATGTCAAAAGCCTTCCGGAAATGCAGAAATACGGAATCGATCTGAAATCCCTTGACAATAGCACTGAGCACTTCATGTGAATAAAGAGCTAGTTGTGTTTCACAAGAATGATGTTTTCTAAACCCATGTTGACTGTGTGTCAATAGACCGTTTTCTTCGAGGTAATTCATTATGTTCGAACACAATATTTGTTCTAAAATACTGCTGTATATCGACGTTAACGTTATGGGCCTGTAATTTAGTGGATTACTCCTACTACCTTTCTTGAATATTGGTGTAACCTGTGCAACTTTCCGATCTTTGGGTATGGATTTTTCGTCCAGCGAACGGTTGTATACGATTATTAAGTATGGAGCTAACGCATCAGCATACTCCGAAAGGAACCTAATTGATATACAGTCTGGACCAGAAGACTTGCTTTTATTAAGGGATTTAAGTTGCTTGGCCGGCCATGGTGGCCAAGCGGTTCTAGGCCCTACAGTCTGGAACCGCGCGACCGCTACGGTCGCAGGTTCAAATCCTGCCTAGGGCATGGATGTGTGTGATGTCCTTAAGTTAGTTAGGTTTAAGTAGTTCTAAGTTCTAGGGGACTGATGACCTCAGAAGTTAAGTCCCATACTGCTCAGAACCATTTGAACATTTTTTTTTTTTTAAGTTACTTCACTACTCCGATGACATTTACTTCTACGTTAACTCATGTTGGCAGCTGTCCTTGATTCGAATTCTGGAATATTTACTTCGTCTTCATTTGTGAAGGCATTTCGGAAGGCTGTGTTTAGTAACTCTGCTTTGGCAGCACTGTCTTCGGTAATATCTCCATTGCTA
Organism: Schistocerca piceifrons; assembly: GCF_021461385.2. Lineage (NCBI taxonomy): Eukaryota > Metazoa > Arthropoda > Insecta > Orthoptera > Acrididae > Schistocerca > Schistocerca piceifrons. Next base: position 432,388,688 of record NC_060141.1, read on the forward strand.
TTGTGCAGAGAAGGCATTGATTGTTTCTTGCCGCTAACATACTTCGCATACGACCAGAATCTCTCTGCTTGTCGAGCAAACAGAAAAAAAATTGAGACTGGCTTTTTGAATAATCAGCGAGTATTTTTACATCCGCAACTTTTGCACTGACAAAACCGATAAATCTTTCTACACTGTCAGAAAAAATTGCAAACACCAAAAAATTATTAATATACAGTGACGAAAATTCGGAAATACATATCTTTACGTAATAAGCCATTGCAAATGAGAATTGCTGCTAAATTAATAACTGATGTAACCGTCAGAATGTTGAATTCAAGTATACAACTGTGCAATCATTCTGTTGTACAGCTGCCGGATGTCAGTTTTTGGGATGGAGTTCCATACCTGTTTTACTCGGTCGGTCAATAAAGGGACAGTTAATGCTGGTTGAGGATGACGGTGGTGACTGAGCAGGCCAAGGAAACTTGCCGACGCTCTGTAGAAGGTGTTGCATTACAACAGCGGTGGTGGGCGAGCGTTATCCCGTTGGAAAACACCTCCTGGAATGCTGTTCAGGAATGGCAGCACAACAGATCGGATCACCAGAGTGACGTAGAAATTTGCAGACAGGTTGCATGGGGTAGCCACAAGAGTGCCCCTGCTGTCATATGAAACCGCAACCCGATCACAACTCTACGTGTAGGTCCACTCTTTCTCGGACACAGGCTGGCTGCTGGCCCTCAACTGGCCTCCTCGTAACCAACACACGGCCATCACTGGCACCGATACAGAACCAGCTTCCATCAGAAAACACAACAGACGTCCACCCTGCCCTCCAATGAGCTCTCGCTGGACACCACTGAAGTCGCAAATGGCGGTGGTTTGGGGTCAGTGGAATGCACGCTACAGTGCGGCTGGCTCAGAGAATTCCTTGGAACACCGATTTTTAACAGTTCATTGGGTCACTGTGGTGCCAACTATTGCTGAGATAGCTGCTGCAGATGCAATGCGATGCGCCAGAGCCATACGTCGAACACGATGGTCTTCCCTCTTTGTAGTGCCACATGGACTCCCAGATCCTGATCTTCTTGCGACTGTACATTCCCTTGATCACACAGCCAGCAATCATTTACAGTGGCTATATTCCTGATAAGTCTTCCTGCAATATCTCAGAAGGAACAGCCAGCTTCTCGTAGCCCTATTACACGACATCGTTCAAACTCAGTGAGGTATTGGTAATGGCATCTGTGTCGCCTTAAAGGCATTCTTCACTAACATCAATTTATCGTGTCCACTCAAAGGTAACTAACACTCACAACAGCTACAACGTGTATTCAAAGCAAACCTTATCTGCATCCTCATAGTAGCGTTACTAGAACCATTCTTATGCAACTGGCGCGCAATTGGAATAGGCATCATCTTTCAGAGGTAGAAATACACATGTCAACTTTCGTGTGTGTCGCACAATTCCTTCTTAGTATTGAGTTCTTTTTCCTTTCATTGCATTTACATCATGTTACGTAATCAGCTGGTTCAAATGTTCAAATGTGTGTAAATGCCTGTGGAACAAAACTGCCGAGGTCATCGGTCCCTAGACTTACACATTACTTAAACTAACTTACTCTAAGGACAACAGACACACCCATGCCCGAGGGAGGACTCAAACCTCCGGTGGGAGTGGCCGCCTGATTCGTGACATGGCGCTTCTAACCACGCGGCCATTCCACGCGGCAATCAGCTGGTAATTCACGTTTTCTAAACCAAATAATTAAATTGTTTTTCAGTATTTTTATGAAGAAAAAAACGGAATTGGCAAAGTAATTTTTTGTCAATAATTGCCTTTACTAAATCTTTGTAAGGAAATCCAGTTTCTAAACGTCGAGTCGTCTCAGATGGCGTCAGATCAATTGGCTGAAATAGCTCGATAAGAATATTATTTTCTCTCTTTCTCGCTAAGAATGGCGATTTCCAAAAGGGATAGGCTGATTTTCAATGAATTACCGAAGTAGCTGAAGCTTATAAATTTGCATTTATTTTGTAAACCCACAAGTCTTGTGCCTGTAGTATAATAATTTTCTGCGTAAGTTACTTATCATTGCATTAAATGTTCCAGTGGTTCACATCGTCATATTCAAGCGAAAAGTCACGTAATTGTTGGCGGAAAAGATGTCTGTGCTCTGTACCGCATTCTTGGTGTTAGTGGAGCGCACACAAATCTTTTCGCACCCAGAATGTGAATACATGGAAATGGAAATGAGCGTTTGGCGTCATTGGCCAGGAAGCCCCCTTACGGGGCAGGTCCGGTCGCCGTGGTACAGGTCTTATTACATTCGACGCCACATTGGGCCACCTGCACGCCGGATGGAGATGAAATGATGATGAAGACAACACAACACCCAGTCCCTGAGCGGAGAAAATCCCCGACCCATCCGGGAATCGAACCCGGGCCCCTTAGGACGGCAGGCCGTCACGCTAACCATCCAGATATCGGGGCGGACCATGTGAATACATAGCTCTCCACTACTGAAGCGCCTAATGGTACAATAAACAAATGACTGGCGCAGAAAACTGTTGTACGACGGTCGTTCAACTGTTAAGGCACCTCAACTTTTTTCCTCTGAACGTTTTTATTCTGAAGTTTCAGAATTTGGTGACAGTATCAGTAAATATTTATCTCAGTGTACTATTTTTCTGCGTAGTCTCAGTCACGTTGTATGACCTGACGCCAGCTTTGTCTAAGAGCTTTTCTTCTATGCACGAAACCATATTTTCACTTCATGAATTACGCTTTCGTCATCTTCAGAAGTGTGTACCACGTAGTAGAGAAAACGGAAGTGTCAGGGCCTCAGGTCCACGAAATGATGACCAATCCAATTTGGCGATTTATTTCTGGGTCCTGAGACTTTCCTGTGATCATACATTGTTGCGTAGAAGCAATATTTCTTTTCTATTCTTGTCAGACAGTATATGTTTGGGACATTTCTTGAATTTGTTTAGAGTGTTCACATACGCCTCTGAATTAATGGTTGACTCTTTTGGCAACACATCCACGAGAGTGACACCGGTGCTGTCCCAAAAGACTGTCATCATGACGTTACCAGCAGACGACCCTGCCTTGAATTCCTAATTTTTTCGTGATCGTAACTGGTGCCAATCAGTGACTGCCTTGTTGTTTCCGGTTCAAAGTGCTGCCACAGGTTCCGTGACAGAAAGGTTCTCTGTCAAACTGCTTCACGTTGCAGTGGCTTTTCTTGAATATTGTGATATGTTGTGAGCATTCGTGGAACCCATCTTGAGCATACCATTGAATATCCATTACACATGCACTTTCAGTGCTCACAGGTAGCTGTTGAGCGACTTTTGTTGCACCGGTCTGCACGAATAATGCCATGTCCGAAGCAGTGGCTGTGACAGGAAGTCCCGAACGTGACCGATTATAAGCTCAGCTTCGTTACTTCCTGGGGCTTTAAACTTCCTCACCTATCGCCCAATGGTAGTCAACTACATCGTTGCCGTACGCTCCATACAGTCTTTTGTAGGTGATCACCATGATTTCTTTTTCCGCAACCAAGGATTCACTTGCAGCACATTGCTTATAACGAGTTTCTCGTGCAGCTGACATTTTGATGATTCATTAAGGCTCTAATCATTTATCAGAATTGTTTGAAACTTCACGCACATTCAGAAGAAGGATCAAATTGGTTTTGGGAACCACTCTTGCTAGAGCGCTACCGACAGTAGAAGATTAATACTGCCATTTCCTAAGGTCTCTCACAATTTCACGGCACCAGCGCGAGGAACATATTTGTGTTTTTGCGCAAGCTGAGTAAATTTTGGTACTCAAATGACGAAGGTGCTAGGGAGCATACCTCTTAGAACTGTGAACACATAAATTTATGTTCGTTTACAGGAAATAGCTCCACTTTACAAGGTACATTTGTGTAATTTAAAAGCCTGGAAGTAACTATTGTATTTTTGAACCTAATCGATGTGGTGTCACCGCCAGACACCACACTTGCTAGGTGGTAGTCTTTAAATCGGTCGCGGTCCGTTAGTATACGTCGGACCCGCGTGTCGCCACTATCAGTGATTGCAGACCGAGCACCGCCACACGGCAGGTCTAGAGACACTTCCTAGCACTCGCCCCAGTTGTACAGCCGACTTTGCTAGCGATGGTTCACTGACAAAATACGCTCTCATTTGCCGAGATGATAGTTTAGCATAGTCTTCAACTACGTCATTTGCTACGACCTAGCAAGGCGCCATTATCAGTTACCATTGATATTGTGAATCATGTACCGGCAAGACCGACGTTCTTCATTAACGGATTAAAGTTAAGTATTCCACCAGCTACGTCGGTTTTTCTAAATTCTAATTTCCTTGTCCTGTTCCAGACCTCACGCCAGCCTGCGTGAGCTAAAACGCGTGCCTTTCGGCCTCCTTCTAGTAACACGGTGTTGGCTCTCCTGCCAACCAAAACAATCGAAACATGGGGATGGGGCATGTTTTCGCAGTTCTGTTGGTGTACCTTAAAGCACTATTTTGCGTTGGCCTCCTAAATGATACCCCAGTGATGGAAATTTTCGGACGACAACAACAGGAAATTACATTTAAAAAAATTAAGGCAGAGGATAGTAAAAGCTAAGAATTACTAAAAAACTCTTTGAATCTAGTGAACCTCAAGCAGAAAGAATTATTTCTATGAGAGCAAGGACAGGTAAAGGCAAAAAAAATGCTAAAAGCAAGCAAAGGAAACATGTAGATGGGCCTAATTGTGACATCATCAGCGTTCTGCACAAAGGCAGGCTTTCACCTGGTAACTCGCCATGATTTCATGTCTTCTGCATAATTTCCGCTTCCCCTTATGTCGTCTCTCAATCTGTATTTCCTCTTTCCTCTCACAAAGCAGTCCTTTCAAAGCGTCTGTTTGCAAGCACTTTCGTCTCATCGAATGTCCTGTAAATGCTTCTTCCTTTCTCTTACAACCTGCAGCAGTCTGATGAAGAGGATGAAAATTGCCTTTGTATTTACTGCTTGAAACGATATCAACCAATCAAAAAGAAACTAAGGGTAGTTCTAGATTTTAGATGTAAAAGATGGGCTCACGACGATTGTGTCACAGGAAAAACATTTTTGTGTATATGACTTGCTACTCTGACGCTGATGATGAACAGGTCTTTAATCAACGTTCAAACTTCTTTGTAGGCCATGTTATACTAACAGATGGATGTTCGCCAAATTTTTTTCTTACTGCCAGTAAAAGTGTTGTGTTTTACCATACTAATTGGGGTAAATAAGCCCGTAATTTTGTTCACTGCCTATAAAACACGTTTTGCAGATTTTGGTAGTGTGTTTTATTTACTCATTATTGTGTTCTCTGGTATGCGAACGTGCCCCCGTAGGTGCATAAAGCTGCTTCATGCCGGGGTACGTTTATGCACACGATTTGAGGCTATATAAATTTATTTTGGACTCTTAATGTAATGTCGAGTTAGAAGTATATATACCAATTAATACTTTAGTATCCATGTTAAAGGACTAAACAATTTTAAACACGATAAACCTAACAAAAAAATTTTAAAAACGGAGAGCAATCCGCATAATTGCGCACCAGTCTCCCCTCCGTCTTGAGGAAGCAGTGGAAGTTCGGTCATTGAGGAATATTTTTCTCAAACTTCTTGACAGACGTTTTGCGAGATAACGCCTTCAGTTTCCGGCTGTGCAGAAGACAGTGCTGTTTTTTCGCTTGTAGTAGGCTGTATGCCGAGATGGGCACGTTCTACGGAACGCAGTCCAAAACTGCAAGGTTCTGCACGCACCGCACTTATTTTGTATACTGTGTTCTGCAGTAAGTATTTTTACTGTCTTAGCCCTCTGCTCTGGTCTTTCGGTGCTGTCCTTAATGAAGACAATAAATAACTCCGCCGAATACAAGGAGCTCACGGACAATAGGCATTCATAATGTCCACTCATCGAGTTACGGTAATGCAGAGTAGCTTCCCCAAGCACCATCCATTCGGTTCACGAAATATTGCGACACGTTTTCCATTTCAGTGTCACTTACACATTACACCGAGAAGCTGACCCACACTTGGAATCCTCCGTGTCTGGAAATTACTCATTATCATCAACAAATGCAGCAGCTAAGCGACGCCCACTCCATACTTCTCCATGCATTAAGATCCTCCGGCTCATGCATCAAACCTGTTTCTGTGGCCTGCCTCTCTCACACTAAGCAATCTGGTAAGTCGTTTCTTATCTTCCGTTGTCCATGACTTGGTCCGTGGATCACTCATTCGTGTGGCTACATGACCTGACCATTTCAATTGCATTCTGTCTTCAGTTCAAGTCTACTCCGGATTCGTTTATTTGTTTTCCGGTCTCTACTACTAAAGGTAGTCGACTCTGTAGCCAAGATCACAACTCACGCCTGTGTGGCTGAGCTCGACTCGAAGGTTAAGTCGGCTCGAATCCTGGTGATGCAAAATTCTGACTGACGGTATTTGACCGGCAGTGGGAGGACAGTTGCTGGCGCAAAGTTCCTGAGCACCAGTCTTTGCGCCAGTATCCCGGATTAAATTTCAAACCTCTCCTCAGTGTCTTATGGAGTAAGTGCCTGTGAAACTGATGAGGGTAATTAGTGTAATCTTTCCGTCGCATGGGACTTTTTTTAACATAATTTATTGGCCTTTGGCATTAACCATTTAGCCAGAGAAGTGAGTAACTACACACCTGGTACACAATATCACCTATACAGCATAAACATTGTACATTAACTCCAGGTAAACACTCTATACATTCACGCACTCAACACAGTCCATATATCACAACTTCATACTCTGGAACCTTTGAGTCGAACTTATAACTGGATATCTGCTTCTTGCAGAAACTGGGCAGCTGCTGAAACAGGTCCGTTACAGATGTAGTTTGGACAATTCCTACTCTGATCAAGGCCTTAAGAAACTTGTGGCGTTGTCTGTTATAGCGTGAACCGCCTAGTATCACATGGCTGACGCCTGCAATTTCAGTTGGGCCAACTTGTAGTATGGAGATGACTGAACTTTCATCCTACAAAGATGTGAAGGGTGACAGTCGTGACGCAGCTGGATGTGCGTTATGATAATAGCTTGACGTCTGGATAGCTTGATTTGGGGGAGTCAGGTTTTTCGCGGATTACTCGGCTGTACTGCGGAATAATGTCTCCGGTGACCGTTCTTATGGTCATTTTTCTTTACGCCAGTAATACAGTCTGTTTGTGGAAGGAAAGTGTAGTAATATTTGTCATCAATCACACCTTGTTTCGCCAGGTGGTCCGCCATCTCTTTACATGAGATATCGAGAGTGTCCCTTGACCCATAATAGCTGAACACGTTGACTTGACTTTTACACTGATAGATTAACTTAATTACGTCGAACACATGGCGGTTGGTGTTGGAGCCCCGTTGCTGCTTTCCGAGGTTTTCCAGTGTACTCCTTGATTCCGTGACAATAAGGATGTCGTCTAATTGATTTGCCGCTTGTTGAAGGGCTTCCTTAATTGCAAGAACTTCGGCAGTGAAGACGCTGGCTTCCGTCGGCAGTTTAAACATGGCCCAAGATATTGGATCTCCGTAGAAGTAAACAAAGCCGATGCCCTACCTTATTTTGGAGCCGTCAGTGAATATTTTGATCTATGGGAGCCATGTTGATGCAATTAGATGGGGAATACCAGTAGAAAAAGTGAAAGTTTGATCCGACCCTCTGGGTTGATATTAAGATTGTGGGCTGGTTTAAGCCCGGTGGTCTCCTTGGTGCTGTCCAAGAGGAGTAAGCTGTGTGCCGGCACCGGATTTTTCGTACTCTCCCTTCCCTTCATCCATAACAACACAAACCAGACACTAAGCAAACACTGCAGTGTAGAAGCACTCAGTCATCCACGCGGCACAGATACACACTTGATATTTCATAACAGGTCGGAGAAAGGCACCGGCAAACCATCCCCACTAGGAGCCTGCCTGGAGCAGCGATACACCGCTCCTTCATCAGCTCCTCTACGCTCGTTCCGCGAGCATGAGAATTTGACCTGATTAGTAAAGGTCGTCATGTATTTCTTCAGTGCTCGCTGACATCTCGCTTTTATTGAGGTATCTTACCGAAATCGGTAACTAACTCGTAAGTTAAAATTAGTAGCATAGCTTGTTTGTAAACCCTCTTCTTCTCGCATATCAGACGCTTAGCTTTGAAAATTTCGTTAATTTTGTCAGAAGTAAAGCAAACAGTTTTTACTCTTGTAAGTGCAGAGTGCTTCAGGCACGACTCAAGCGCTGCCTCCGGCATCGCACGGAAATCAGTAACCCAGTAAGCAGGTGCTAGTTACCGCTCTGCGACCCGGCCCGTAGACACAGCACAGCAGACGGAGGATAGGTTTTAGCCCAAAATAAACTGACTAAAAGTTGTGGAATGTAACCTGTTCTGTTTAACATCTATTTGGAGCAGGTACCCAGTGGTTGGTACAGAAGATGCTCAGGTATGGAAATAGACACTCTTTTATTTGCGGATGACGACGACGTAATATTCCTCAAGATGGAAAGGATGTGGAACGCATGCTGAGAAAGCCTAAAGAGGAGTATAGCAGATGTGGTTTGGGAATAGATCTGGGCAAGGCGGAGTGTACGCATATGGTACAGGATTTGGTGAAAACTGACACAGAGCAAGAGAAAATACTGCTGAAGCTACAAATATTTAGGAAGAATAATAGATAACTCCGGTACATGTGACAAAGATATCAATTGAAGAACAGCGCCAATGCTTTGCCCGGGGAAATATAGAATAATAATATTCGGGTCCGCAGCCCGTGGTCGTGCGGTAGCGTTCTCGCTTCCCGCGCCCGGGTTTCCGGGTTCGATTCCCGGCGGGGTCAGGGACTTTCTCTGCCTCGTGATGACTGGGTGTTGTGTGCTGTCCTTAGGTTCAAAAAAATGGTTCAAATGGCTCTGAGCACTATGGGACTTAACAGCTGTGGTCATCAGTCTCCTAGAACTTAGAACTACTTAAACGTAACTAACCTAAGGACATCACACACATCCATGCCCGAGGCAGGATTCGAACCTGCGACCGTAGCAGTCGCGCGGTTCCGGACTGCGCGCCTAGAACCGCGAGACCACCGCGGCCGGCGCTGTCCTTAGATTAGTTAGGTTTAAGTAGTTCTAAGTTCTAGGGGACTGATGATCATAGATGTTAAGTCCCATAGTGCTCAGAGCCATTTTTTTTTCAATATTCGGCAGGACGTTAAAAAAGGAATATACCGATCAGCCAGAGAATTATGACCACCTACCTAAGAACCGAAATGTCCAACTTTGGCAAGGTGTGAAGCACTGAGGTCTTGGTAGATCACTGGAGGGAGTTGGCACTACATCTGCACACACAAGTCGCCTCATTCCCGTAAATTCCGGTTAGGGGGCAATGAGCTCTGACGCCACGTTCAGTCACGTGCCAGACGTGTTCGATCGGGTTCATATCTGGCAAGTTGGGGGCCAGCACATCAACTGCAACTCCCTGTGTTCCTTCAACCACTCCGTCACAGCCCTGGCCTTGTGACATGGCGCATTGCCTTCGGGAAACATGAACGTTATGAAGGGGTGTACGTGGTCTGCAACCAATGTACGATTCTCCTTGGCCGTCATGTGCCTTACACGAGCCCCACTGGATCCATGGATGCCATGTGAATGTTTCCCAGAGCATAACTGGGCCGCAACCAGCTTCTGCAGGTGTAGTGCGGGTACCAAGTGGCTGTTCACCTGAAAGACGACGGATTCGCGCCCTGCCATCGACATGATGCTGAAGGTATCGGGATTCATCAGACCATGCAACACTCTGTCACTTCGCTTTCGTTCAGTGCCTACGAACAGGTGCCCATTTCAGTCCTATTTCCGAAAAATGTGTGTGAAATCTTATAGAACTTAACTGCTAAGATCATCAGTCCCTAAGCTTACACACTACTTAACCTAAATTATCCTAAGGACAAACACACACACCCATGCCCGAGGGAGGACTCGAACCTCCGCCGGGACCAGCCGCAAAGTCCATGACTTCAGCGCCTAAGACTGCTCGGCTAATCCCGAGCGGCCCTATTTCCGATGCCGTGGTGTTATCAGTTGGCAAATGCATGGATCTTCGACTGTGGAGGCCTTTCGTTAGGAGTGTTCGGTATACTGTGTATTCAGACGTACTTGTACTCTGCCTAGCATTGAAGTCTGGTGTTAGTTCGATCACAGTTTGCCGCCTGTCCTGTTTTTCCAGTCTGCCCAGCCTACGATGTCCACATCTATAATGAAGGTGGCCGCCCAACCCCACGCCGCCTGGGCGTGGTTTCTTCTTCGTTTCGTCATGTGTTGAAGGCACTCAACACAGAAGTTCTCTAAAACCCGACAAGTAGTGCAGTTTCCGAAATGCGCGTGCCGAGATTGCGGACCACCACAAACTCAGACAGATCGCGCGCCTTCCCCATTCTGCACACGGACAGCACGCTCACTAATACTACTGCACCGTGCGTGTTTATGACGAGCAGTCATTTCTTGCCAGGTGACGCTGCTATCGCAAGCAGTAAAGGAAACAAAAGAAAAATTCGGAGTATGAATTAAAATCCATGGAGAAGAAATAAAAACTTTGAGGTTCGCCGATGACAATGTAATTCTGTCAGAGACAGTAAAGGACCTGGAAGAGCAGTTGAACGGAATGGACAGTGTCTTGAAAGGAGAATGTAAGATGAACATCAACAAAAGCAAAACCAGGATAATGGAATGTAGTCGTATTAAGTCGGGTGATGCTGAGGGAATTAGATTAGGAAATGACACGTTTAAAGTAGTAAAGGAGTTTTGCTATTTGGGGAGAAAACTAACTGATGATGGTGGAAGTAGAGGGGATATAAAATGTAGACTGGCAATGGAAAGGAAAGCGTTTCTGAAGAAGAGAAATTTGTTAACACCGAGTATAGATTTAAGTGTCAGGAAGTGGTTCCTGAAAGTATTCGTATGCAGTGTAGCCATGTATGGAAGTGAAACGTGGACGATAAATAGTTTGGGCAAGAAGAGAATAGAAGCTTTCGAAATGTGGTGCTACAGAAGAATGCTGAAGATTAGATGGGTAGATCACATAACTAATGAGGAGGTACTGAACAGAATTGGGGAGAAGAGAAATTTGTGGCACAACTTGACTAGAAGAAGGGATCGGTTGGTAGGACATGTACTGAGGCAAGAATAGGTCATCAATTTAGTATTGGAGGGCAGCGTGGAGGGTAACAATCGTAGAGGGAGACCAAGAGATGAATAAGCAGATTCAGAAGGATGTAGGTTGCAGTAGGCACTGGGAGATGAAGAATCTTGCACAGGATAGAGTAGCATGGAGAGCTGCATCAAACCAGTCTCTGGATTGAAGACCACAACAACAACAAGAGATTACGTGTCAAATCTGCCCACAGCACTCACGTGGACGAAAGTACGTCTACGGGTGAGTGACACACAGCTCTTGCCATGTCTGCTGGCGTCCTGGTGTGGGAGCGGCTGCCGGCAGAACCACGTGTTGGCGTATCTGCTAGGTGGCAGGTGAGCCAGGCTTCACTGTGTCTCATGTCGTATCCGACGCTTCTGCCATCAGAGCTGCTTCGGCATCCAGTGCAGTAGGGCTCTGCAGCGATATTCGTTCCGTGCAATGCCCAAGACAACGCTTGAATCGTACCTAAACTATCCTGCGCTTTTTTTGTTGTCCACGCAGTAGTAATTTTTTCAGTCCTCCCAAAAACAAAAAAATTAAAAAATACCAAGTTGTTCTTTGACTTAGTTGACAAGTTGTCCTATTTTCTTCTGCATGTGCAGATTATTCGTTATAGTGCTATAAATGATTTTCAGACCTAGTGTAAAAACGTACTCTATTAAGTTATTCTCTTAGTATTTGAAGTTTATCTGCAGTATTGGCAAACAGTGCAACGTTATCAGCAAACAGAGATGTTATGTCTCAAAGAAACATGCTCCTTCTTTATCGCAGTTTAGCAGTCTAAACTATTTCCAGAACTACTGACATTAATTTTGGCGATATGGGACCTCCTTTCCTAACTACTGTTCCAAGAGCCACTTCTCACTCACCTTATGATATCTTCATCTTCATCACTACTGTGCAATTGTTAATTAAGTACCTTTCAGCGCGTTCAGCGAATCATCTTAAAGCTATTTTCCTACCGTTACACTCAAACGGAGTGCGGGAAAAACTAACACTCTGAATTCTCTTATTATACACTGAAAAGCCAAAGAAACAGTACACGTACGTAATATCCGGTAGGGCCCGCGTGAGTACGCAGAAGTGCCGCAACATGACGTGGCATGGGCTCAACTAATGTCTGAAGTAGTGCTGGAGGGAACTGACACCATGAATCCTGCAGGGATGTCCATAAATCCGTAAGAGTAAGAGGAGATGTAGATCTCTTCTGAACAGCACGTTGCATCCCAAATATACTCAATAACGTTCATGTCTGAGGTGTTTGGTGTCCAGCGCAAGTGTTTAAACTCAGAAGAGTGTTCCTGGAGCTATGCTGTAGCAATTCTATACGTGTGGGGTGTCGCATTGTTCTACTGGAATTGCCCATGTCCATCGGAATGCACAATGGACATGAAAGGATGCAAGTAATCAGATAGGATGCTTACGTACTTGTCACTTGTCAGAGTCGTATCTAGACGTAAAGGGGTCCCACATCACTCCGATTGCACACGCCCAACGCCATTACACATCTTGTGATGTAATTGTAACCACTCTCCTCCTGACATGAGTCCATGGATTCATGAGATTGTCTCCATAACCGTATACGTCCATCCGCTCGATACAATTTGAAACGAAACTCGTCCGGCGAGGTAATATGTTTGCAGACATCAACAGTCCAATCGATGATGTTTCGTCGAACGGTTCACACGCTGACACTTGCTGATGGCCCAGCCTTGAAATCTGCAGCAAATTGCGGAAGGGTTGCACGTCTGTCACGTTGAATGATTGTCTTCAGTCGTCATCGAACCCGTTCTTCCAGGATCTTTTTTCGACCGCAGCGATGTCGGAGATCTGATTTTTTTTTTTTTTACCGGATTCCTCATATTCACCGTACGTACACTCATGAAATGGTGGTACGGTAAATCCCTACTTCATCGATACCTCGGAAATACTGTGTCCTATCGCTCGCTTCCCGACTATGACAGCACTTTCAAACTCACTTAAATCTTGATAACCTGCCATTCTAGCAGCAGTAACCGATACAACAACTGAGACAAACACTTGTCTTATGTAGGCGTTGCCAACCGCAGCGTCATATTCTGCCTGTTTACGTATCTCCGTATGTAAATACGCATTCCCAAACCAGTTTCTTTGGCACTTCATTGTAAATCTACATTACTACTCTGCAACTGGCAATTAAGTACCTGGTAGAGGGTTCATCAAATCACCTTCAAGCTCTTTCCCTACCGTTACACTCTCGAACAGCGCGCAGGAAAAATGAGCACTTAAAATTTTGTGTGAGCTCTGATTTCTCTTATTTTATTATGTGTATCATTCATCCCTACGTAGATGGGCGGCAAAAAAATATTTCCCCACTCTGAGGAGAAAGTTGGTGATTAAGTTTCATGAGAAGATCCTGTCACAACGAAAAACGCCTTTGTTTAATGACTGACACCCCAATTCACGTATCATTTCCGTGGAGCTCTCTCTCCTACTTCGCGATAGTGTAAAACGAGGTGCCTTGGCCTTTAGAATTGTGTGATTTATCGTGTAACCCAAATTTAGCGGGTTCCTAATGGTATTCACGCGGGAGACTTAACATTTTTCATTATTTAGAGTCAATTTCCACTTTTAGCACCGTACAGATATCTTGTCTAAACCGTTTTGCAATTTGTTTTGCTAATCTGATGAGTTTATAAGACGGTAAATGATAAAATCATCTGCAAACAATCTGAGTGCTGCTAAGATCGTCTCTCAAATGGTTTTTGTAGATCAGGAACAGCAAACGGCCTATAACACTTCCCTGGGGAACGCCAGATATTGCTTCTGTTTTACCCGGTGACTTTCCGTCACCCACTACAAATGACATTTCTGACAGGACATCACGAAACCCGTCGCACAACTGAGACGATAGTCCATAGGCACACAATTTGATTAGAAGTCGTTTATGACGTACGGTGTCAAAATCATTCTGGAAATCTAAAACTATGGAATCATCTTGACATCCCCACCCAATAGTACTCCTTACTTCGCGAGAATAAAGAGCTAGTTGTGTTTCCCAAGAACAATATTTTCTGAATCCGTGCTTACTGTTTGCCAATAAATGGTTTTCTTCGAGATAACTCATAATGTTCGAACACAGTATATATGCCAAAGTCTTGCTGCAAATCGACGTTAGCGATACGTGTCTGTAAATCAGCGGATTACTCTGTTTAGTTTCTTGGTACTGGTATGAGTTGTGCAACTTTCCAGTCTTTCAGTAAGGATCTTTCAACGAGAGATCGGTTGTATACGATCGTTAAAGGTGGAGCTATTGCATCAGCATACTCTGAGAGGAACCTGACTGGCATGCAGTCAGAACCGAATCATTTATTAAATGGTTTAAGTTGCTTTGGTACACCGAGGATATCTACTTCCAAGTTACTCATGTTGTTCTTGGTTCGAATTCTGGAATATTTACTTCGTCTTTTTGGTGAAGGAATTTCGGAAAACCCTATTTAGTAACTCCGCTTTACTGGCACTGTCATCAGTAACATCAACATCGTTATCACGCAGCGATGATATTGATTGCACCTTTGCGCTGGTGTACTTTGACGTACGTCCAGGATCTCTTTAAATTTTCTGCCAGATTTCGAGACTTGCATTGTGGAAACTGTTAAAATCATCTTGCAATGTAGGTCGCGGTACATTTCGAGCTCCTGTAAAACATCGCTGATATTGAGGGTTTTGCGTCCTCTTAAATTTGACATACATTTTTGTCGCTTCTGTAACAATGTTCTGATCTGTTTAGTGTACAACGGAGGATGAGTACCATCTCTTATTAATTTATTTGGTGTATGTCTCTCTATAGTTTTCTATATAATTTTGTATTTAAACTACATCAGGTCTACACTTTCATATTCAGATTGGAAGGAGTGGAAACTGACTCTCAGAAACGCCTCAAGCGAATTTTATCTGCTTTTTTAAAATAGGTATATTTTGTGTTTATTTTTGGTGGGTTTGAATGCTACGGTATTCAGTTTCGCTACAACAACCTTGTCGTCAATAATCCCTGTGTCCGTGATTATGTTCCCTAATTGATCAGGATTATTTGTTGCCAAGAAGTCAATGATGTTTCCGCAACCACTTACAACTTCTAGCAAGCTCCCGAATGAATTGTTCGTAATAATTTTCTGAGAACGCATTCACAAAGATTTCGGACGACATTCTATGCCTGCCTCCGATTTTAAACATATATTTTCGCCTTCATATCGAGGGTAGACTGTATGAATGGGGTACCTCTTTGAAAGGAGACTCATGTTTTCTTTCGAACTGTATCATGTGAGTTGAGGGGTCGGTAAATGGAATCAATTATTAATTTCTTGTCAAGAAATTAAGGAGACTCATGTTTTCTTTCGAACTGTGTCATGTGAGTTGAGGGGTCGGTAAATGGAATCAATCATTAATTTCTTGTCAAGTATAACCTGTACCCATACTAACTCACAGGAACTATCTATTTCGATTTCACTACAAGGCAGTAAACAGGGCGCCACCAAGTGCATCGTTTGCAAAAATTCGACTGAACTTTTTTACGGTCTTAGCCAGCTTTTCATACCTATAACCATTTGACATTCAATGTTTTCTATTAGGGCTTGGAGCTCTGACTTTTTTCCATCACAGCTACGACAATTTACAACTACAGTACCGATTCCTTCTAGGTCTGCTTTCCTGTGTTTTTCGTGCACCTCTTTCGACTGACGCTCTTTCTGTAGTTTCCCGAGACCTTCTAGCCTAAAAAACCACCCAGACCCCTCCACACAGTCCCAGCTACTCGTATAGCCGCTTCCTATGAGCAGTGGACCTCTGACCTATGAAGCGGAAACCGGAAGCCCACCACCCCACGCCACAAGTCGAGGAATCTGCAGCCTACACGGTTGCAGAACCTTCTAAGTCTCTGATCCAGACCCTCCACTCGGCTCTGTACTAGAGGTCCCCAATCGGTCCTGTTGACTATGCTGCAAATGGCGAGCTCTTCTTTCATCTCGCTAGCAAGACTGGCAGCCTTTCCCACTTCTGTTAGGCGCTCAGAACCAAGGAGAATCTCTTCCGATCCAAAGCGACACACATCATTGGGACCGACGTGAGCCGCCACCTGCAGTAGCTGCAACCTGTGCTATTCATGGCATCCGGAAGTACGCAGATAGTGCCCGAAACCTGTTCGTCAGACAAATTGGGGTGGCCCTCCGATCGGCTCCCCGGAAAGTCTTTCGCTGACTGCCTCTCCTTGTAGTGACCTCCCAAAAGCCTTTCGCTATCTGCCCCTCCTCGGTGCGATCTCCCACTCGAGCATGGGGTAGGGGTCAACTTCAGTGTGGGTAGTACCCGGGGCAGCCACAGTAGCAGGCCGATAGGAGAATACGGGGGACTTGCTGGACGTCCCACGGATCCCCACGTCCGGCCCCCACAGTGACACCCACTGGCAACAGCCTCAAGCTGTGTGACCGAAGCCAAAACCGCCTGGAACCGATATGTTATGAGAGCTGTTGTGTTAATTTATACGATAATGGTGGAAGCTGAATAAATGGATTAAAATTACTGCCACGGCCGGGACTTGAATCAGTGTCTCCTCGCTTACTAGGCATGAATGCTGACCATTACACCACCACAGCATTATGGTCAACACTGTTGCGCGGACTACCAAAGTCCAGTGCTCTCTCCAACACAAACTTCAACCCGTATCTTCAACTTACTTTCCCCCTAAATCGTCAGTATTGCCAGGGCTCTCCGGCATTGGAATAGCACCCCAGCATTGGACGTAATGGGGAAATCCTGCATCTCAGGTGATCGTATAGATCTTATAATTAAATTTTCGTCGAGAAATTTAAGTCTCATCGTTATCTACGATAATTATGGAAGCTGAATAAATGAATTAAAATTTCCGCTACGGCCGGGTCTTGAACCCTGGTCTCCTTGCTTACTAGGCATGGATGCTGACCAGTACATGACCACAGCACCACGTATTTTTTTCTCAAAATTTTTCGTCGTAACTGGTCGGAGCGGACGTTAGATGACATCCGTGGAAGTTCTTTTTTTATTATTATTATTACTATTATTATTACAGAGGCCAGCCAGCGCGCTGACCGAACACGATGAGCTACCGTGCCAGCCTGTCCAACATTGCTGCTCGGACTAACGACGCCCAGTTCCCTTCCCCCAACACAAATTTCACACCTTCAGCTTATTTACCCCCCAAATCGTCACTTTTTCCGGGGCTCACCGTCACTGTAATAGCACCCCAACAGTGGACGTAATGGGGAAGTCCTGTACCTCAGGTGACTGTATAGATCTTATAATTAAATTTTCCTCGGCAAATTTAAGTCTCATCTCTATCTACGATAATAAAGTCCCGGCCGTGGCAGAAATTTTAATTTATTTATTCAGCTTTCGTCATTATAATATATAAAGATGAGACTTAAATTTCTCCAGGAAACATAATTATAAGTTAATTTATACGTTCAGTATATTGACATAGTTGATTAAGTGCGAGAGCTGATTACCACTGGGAACTGGAAAACACCAGAAGGCACCGTCGGAAAATTATAAATATCCGAGAGAATATATAACAGGAATACACGAGGGCAGTAAGGGACTAATAGAGAGGTTGAAGGAGATGACGTCAGCCTCTGTATGGCGAGATCATCGGGGCTCATTTCAAGCGAGACTCATCGCGGAAGACAATTCTACTCTATTCAATGAGATTCCAGACCGAAGACGTGTCTGAAAACGACCCGGACCGCGGTGGGATACCAACCTGACTGTCGCCCGCCATGCAGCAAGACAACCAGGAGTGTTCTTTCATCGTACCATTTCTTTTCTTAGCAGGACCCCTGTGGTTGTCATACGCGGTATCCTTACAGCACAACGGTATGTCCGTGATATTCTACATCCCGTCTTGTTGCTCTTCATATCAAGCCATCCTAGGCTTAAATTTCAGCAAGATAATACCAGCCAGCAAACGGCTAGAGTTTCTACTGCTTGTCTTCGTCCTTGCCAAACTCTACATTGGCCAGCACAATTCAGAACATTTGGAGCATTATGGACAGGGCTCTCGAACTA
The DNA here is from genome assembly GCF_021461385.2 of Schistocerca piceifrons. Taxonomy (NCBI): domain Eukaryota; kingdom Metazoa; phylum Arthropoda; class Insecta; order Orthoptera; family Acrididae; genus Schistocerca; species Schistocerca piceifrons. The sequence goes on from NC_060141.1 coordinate 432,406,991, forward strand.
TCTTAGGACTTGAAATGGTAATTAAATCAAGACCCTAAGCTGTCAACAGGCGTTCATAATCATCAACGGGGACAGTTGAAAATGTGTGCCCCGACCGTGACTCGAACCCGGAATCTCCTGCTTACATGGCAGACGCTCTATCCATCTGAGCCAAATCAAAATGGCTCTGAGCACTACCGGACTTAACATCTGAGGTCATCAGTCCCCTAGAACTTAGAACTACTTAAACCTAAGGACATCACACACATCCATGCCCGAGGCAGGATTCGAACCTGCGACCGTAGCAGTCCCGCGGTTCCGGACTGAAGCGCCTAGAACCGCACGGCCACTGCGACCGGCCCATCTGAGCCACCGAGGGTGCAGAGGATAGTGCGACTGCAGGGATTTATCACTTGCACGCTCCCCGTTAGACTCACATTCCCAACTTAATGTCCACACACTACATTCGTAGTGCCCCTGCCCATTACACTCGTTACTCGCGGCAGACAATCTTACCGAGTCCCGTAAGAGTTCGGGCAATGCGTGTGCATCCTGCACAGCAGAAGGTCAATGGCCGGTTAGCCTTAACTATATGAAGATGGTATCTGTTCCTTCGGACATGTCCTAAAGAACAGATACCATCTTCATATCTTGGAACTTTGTGATTTAACGCTCCAGTTAGACGGAATGTGGCATGTGTCCCTCAGGAGGATATCCAAGAACTCTGCCAATCAACGTCAATCGGAATATCTGCTTGTAGAACGGCAAGACGTGTGCTAATGCTTTACTGATTTGTTCAATTTGCGAAGGTCTTTCTCTTGAATAAATCGTCCAATTTTTATAAAATTTTCATTGTTTGTACAGGTACACCACATCTACCGATTTCCGTCCCATTCGGATAATTCCTTCTCCTTTTTCTCTCTTAGATTGTGCTTCGAAAGCCAGAAAGAGGGGAAAAGCTGTTATAAATGAACAACACGTCGACAGCGCCGGTTTGTTTGAAGAACAAAAGAAGGAGAAAACGGCCGTCGTATTAGCAGAGGAATAATTCTGCAATGCATCTGGAGTAATTTGCCGCAGCCACGAAAAAACTTCAATACAAAGTAGCCAAGTGTCTGTATTTTTAGCTCCGTTTATCTGGAATACACTTTCGGTGTCTTAAGAGTGCTCCATATCTCTCAGAGCTTGCAAAGTGGTTGAGACTTACTACTAACATACACATGTGTACACTGCAAATGCAGGGAGCAAAATAATCAAAGAAAGTCTTGTAAGCACTCGTGTATTCTAAGTTGGTATTATTTCTAGAGTGATCCCATGTCGTTTCTGTTATGACACTCACCAGGTTGATGAACTTGAAGCAATCACACACAAACAATATGCACAGAGGTCACCGACATGTGCCCTTATCGCCAGACCATATCAGCGCCTGAATGTCGCCCGTCTCCCGTACTAGAAATGAGAGCAACTGAAACAGAAGCTCGAGTCGTTTATTCAAGGTCCCAGAATAACAACGCTCACGAGGTCTCATAAATATGCTAAAAATTGGTTGATTAACCTATAATAATGCGCCTGTCCGACTGCTGGCCGTCGTACGCTCGGAAATGTTTTCAAGACGTGAGACAGAGATTTGCATCAGATTATGAATACTTGCCGTCACAACGTCAAGGTGACCTCTAAATATTCCGGCAGCGATTCAGTGATATTTCGATGTGAACCTGAGGGTCGACGACATTTCTACTGCAGGTGTCACTGAATATATTTGCCACTCGTTCTTGGAAGGTTGGAACGCGCTGTGTTTGTTACATAATTTTTAAACGCTCTCAAGAAACTGGGCGTGCGTGTATGAGACAGGTGACAAAAACATACACAGTATCGTTCGTTCGGATGTCACGATAGGCCAGCATCTGTCCAATAATCAATTGCTGACGGTCGAAAGGACTCTGTTTTACGCAAATAATTGTGCCATGCTAGTAAATATGCAACCACTTACTAAGTGAAGAAATGCGTAAAAAATGACTACTTACATATCTTCGCAACTGGTGTAGTTAACTACTGTATGAGCTTCACACGGTGTCCCAGGAGAAATGGTCCATATTCAGCAGAAGATATGCGTTTCACCGTAGCGAAAACTAACAAGCGCTTATAGTTCTTACGGTATACATTGTAGATTTCATCATTATCTGACAATTTTTTATTGCTTTGGTCCATACTACCTCTTCCCAAAATATGAAAAGAAAGAGCTTACTGTAGAAGAGATTTGTTCCACAGTATCGAAGATTTTAGAGCCCATGTTAACTAGAATTCTTTGTTTCGAATGATCGTTTTTGTCATATCCTCGAATATTGACCGTTCCCCCAGGGACGCCCGTATGTAGGAGACTGTTTAATATTTCTAATTCGCAACTGAATGTTGCTGCCTGAAAAATATTAAACACATTTTTTCCAAACGTACTTCAACCATTCGTCAATTTATATTTCTATCTACCAAGTCTTGTCGATCCACATTAGTTTCCCTTTATTCATACCTTAGAGTACATTTCGCTAGTAAGTGTTACATATCAAGTTTTCTTTGCAAATGAACTTGGACTTAGCAATGAACCATAGTCTGCCTTTGCTTACTGGTCCTTGAAGTATTTGATAGTTCCACTTCGCACGAACGGCCACTTTTACCCCGAAGTTGCTTTGATCTGAGCCTCTAAATTCAAATGCTGAAACCTTTCCTCATCAAGAGCAATAGTAGAATATCTTCTTCGCACGTTTAAATGAGCTCTCGTGATACGTCTGTAATAATTTTGTCGTCGGGATAGTAAATTTTTGTATCTCCATGTAACATAAATATGCTCAAAAGGAAGAAAGGAGAGGGTTAAACGTCCCGTCGCCATCGAGGTTATTGCACGCGGAGCAGTCCCTGAACAGGGCACGGTTAGTGTGATGGGATAAGCCTCGTCATCGTAGAGTATCCATCACAGCACTGGCACGAAGTATTTTGCAAAAATAGCGGTAAATCAAAGCTATGAAACGACGGCACAATAAAAGTCTGATTTTATGGCGAAGATTTCAGCAACAATAGTTCACTGGAAAGGAGTTCTTTCAAAGTTGGCAGCGTCACACTGCCTCACACTGTCTATCTACACTCCTGGAAATGGAAAAAAGAACACATTGACACCGGTGTGTCAGACCCACCATACTTGCTCCGGACACTGCGAGAGGGCTGTACAAGCAATGATCACACGCACGGCACAGCGGACACACCAGGAACCGCGGTGTTGGCCGTCGAATGGCGCTAGCTGCGCAGCATTTGTGCACCGCCGCCGTCAGTGTCAGCCAGTTTGCCGTGGCATACGGAGCTCCATCGCAGTCTTTAACACTGGTAGCATGCCGCGACAGCGTGGACGTGAACCGTATGTGCAGTTGACGGACTTTGAGCGAGGGCGTATAGTGGGCATGCGGGAGGCCGGGTGGACGTACCGCCGAATTGCTCAACATGTGGGGCGTGAGGTCTCCACAGTACATCGATGTTGTCGCCAGTGGTCGGCGGAAGGTGCACGTGCCCGTCGACCTGGGACCGGATCGCAGCGACGCACGGATGCACGCCAAGACCGTAGGATCCTACGCAGTGCCGTAGGGGACCGCACCGCCACTTCCCCGCAAATTAGGGACACTGTTGCTCCTGGGGTATCGGCAAGGACCATTCGCAACCGTCTCCATGAAGCTGGGCTACGGTCCCGCACACCGTTAGGCCGTCTTCCGCTCACGCCCCAACATCGTGCAGCCCGCCTCCAGTGGTGTCGCGACAGGCGTGAATGGAGGGACGAATGGAGACGTGTCGTCTTCAGCGATGAGAGTCGCTTCTGTCTTGGTGCCAATGATGGTCGTATGCGTGTTTGGCGCCGTGCAGGTGAGCGCCACAATCAGGACTGCATACGACCGAGGCACACAGGGCCAACACCCGGCATCATGGTGTGGGGAGCGATCTCCTACACTGGCCGTACACCACTGGTGATCGTCGAGGGGACACTGAATAGTGCACGGTACATCCAAACCGTCATCGAACCCATCGTTCTACCATTCCTAGACCGGCAAGGGAACGTGCTGTTCCAACAGGACAATGCACATCCGCATGTATCCCGTGCCACCCAACGTGCTCTAGAAGGTGTAAGTCTACTACCCTGGCCAGCAAGATCTCCGGATCTGTCCCCCATTGAGCATGTTTGGGACTGGATGAAGCGTCGTCTCACGCGGTCTGCACGTCCAGCACGAACGCTGGTCCAACTGAGGCGCCAGGTGGAAATGGCATGGCAAGCCGTTCCACAGGACTACATCCAGCATCTCTACGATCGTCTCCATGGGAGAATAGCAGCCTGCATTGCTGCGAAAGGTGGATATACACTGTACTAGTGCCGACATTGTGCATGCTCTGTTGCCTGTGTCTATGTGCCTGTGGTTCTGTCAGTGTGATCATGTGGTGTATCTGACCCCAGGAATGTGTCAATAAAGTTTCCCCTTCCTGGGACAATGAATTCACGGTGTTCTTATTTCAATTTCCAGGAGTGTATAATACGCGTTTTTATTCTTAAATGTCTTGGTCACATTCTGCAGTTATTTTACAATTATCCTGTTACATCTTTACTAAATGATCATTCTTACACGTAAACACCTTAGCTGAGACAAGAATGCAAAAAATACTGAAATACTGCTACATACAAACAACAATAATAAAATATTAAAAAATGCAAGCTAGAGAGAAAAACATCTAGTTACGATCCTAACACGCCAGGTCGCCATTTAGCGCTAACTGTGATAACTTAAAATTAACTGCCGTGCCTATTTTTTTCCCCACGAATGGACGCTTTGACAGCGGATAAAACCACTCTTCAACCATAGGTTACGCTCATGCATGCACACAGGATTATTTTTCGGGGGGAAGGGTGCAAATCGGAAATCAATTCTTACCTAGTGTGACATTTTACGTTACAGTACTGGCCATTAAAATTGCTACACCAAGAAGAAATGCAGATGTTAAACGGGAATTCATTGGACAAATATATTATACTAGAACTGACATGTGATTACATCGGCCTTTATACGCCTGGGCATTGAGTCAAACAGAGGTTGGATGGCGTGTTCAGGCACAGCTGCCTATGCAGATTCAACACGATACCACAGTTCATCAAGAGTAGTGACTGGCGTATTGTGACGAGCCAGTTGCTCGGCCACCATTGACCAGACGTTTTCAGTTGGTGAGAGATCTGGAGAATGTGCTGGCCAGGGCAGCAGTCGAACATTTTCTGTATCCAGAAAGGCCCGTACAGGACCTGCAAAATGCGGTCATGCATTATCCCGCTGAAATGTAGAGTTTCGCAGGGATATACATCTACATCTACATCTACATACATACTCCGCAATCCACCATACAGTGCGTGGCGGAGGGTACCTCGTACCATAACTATCTTCTTCTCTCTCTGTTCCACTCCCAAACAGAACGAGGGAATCGAATGAAGAGTAGAGCCACGGGTCGTGACACATCTGAGATATAACATCCACTGTTCAAAGTGCCGTCAATGGGAACAAGAGGTGACCGAGACGTGTAACCAATGGCACCCCATACCATCACGCCGGGTGATACGCCAGTATGGCGATGACGCATATAAGCTTCCAATGTGCGTTCACCGCGATGTCGCCAAACACGGATGCGAGCATCATGATGCTGTAAACAGAACCTGGATTCATCCGAAAAAATGACGTTTTACCATTCGTGCATCAAGGTTCATCGTTGAGTACAACATCGCAGGCGCTCCTGTCTGTGATGCAGCGTCAAGGGTAACTGCAGCCATGGTCTCCGAGTTGATAGTCCGTGCTGCTGCAAACGTCGTCGAACGGTTCGTGCAGATGGTTGTTGTCTTTCAAATGTCCCCCATCTGTTGACTCAGGGATCGAGACGTGGCTGCACGATCCGTTACAGCCATGCGGATAAGATGCCTGTCATCTCGACTGCTGGTAATACGAGGCCGTGGGGATCGAGCACGGCGTTCCGTATTACCCTCCTGAACTCACCGATTCCATATTCTGCTAACAGCCATTGGATTTCGACCAACGCGAGCAGCAATGTCTCGATACAATAAACGGCAATCGCGATAGGCTACAAACCGACCTTTAGCAAAGTCGGAAACGTGATGGTACGCATTTCACCTCCTTACACTAGGCATTATAAGAGCGTTTCACCCGGCAACGCCGGTCAACTGCTGTTTGTGTATGACAAATCGCTTGGAACCTTTCCTCATGTCAGCACGTTGTAGGTGTCGCCACCGGCACCAAGAATGCTCTGAAAAACTAATCATTTGCATATCACAGCATCTTCTTCCTGTCGGTTAAGTTTCGCGTTTGTAGCACATCTTCGTGGTGTAGCAATTTTAATGGCCAGTAGTGTATATTTCTACAGATTCTATTAAACTTTTTAATAGACCATACAGGCGGACAAGAATTGATTTTGTGTTTTCATTCACCTTAAGTGATTCATAAATGTGTTAACAGCTCAAATTCCGCATACTAGATAAATATTTAATTGACAGCAATGTTAACGAAGTATCAGTGTCACATAGTACGCAGTAGAAAAGCAAATACCTAGAAAAATTCAAGGAATCTAACAGAAGGCTACAAAGTAAATTCAGATCTTCGAGGGGATCGAACGAAAATGTCAGTTATAACGTCAGGGCCCGCATTAATACGACAGTTGATGGACAGGTGTGCTAGTCCATTCAGTGTCTCGGCTTTCACTGCCGAGCGCAAGTGAGCTTTCGGACGAGCACAGACCGCTAAAACTTCGCTCACAACTGCAGGTTGATACAAGAAGGACAACAAATACTTGAAGCAGTGTTCAAATGTTTGGGAAGAAAATCACCGAGAACTTTCCTGATATCTCGACTGCGTTCTGCGGCTTGTCTATCTGGTCGACATTTCCCCATTCCTTCTTCCGTCTCCCGAATTCATTTTTCAAAACACTTCTGAACTCGGGGACTCACTACTGTAGGGGCGATTAATGGACTGTACATCTGAAAATTCGACTTTAACAATGGATTTCCGGACAAGGTGTTGCTAAACTTAAGACACTCATTCTGATGTCTGAAAAAACAGTTTTGACAGTTAATTGTGTAACATCTCAACGTAAGGGGTGTAAAGACTAATGCAGAAGTGTTCAAGTGTTGAGTGAGAAGTGCTCTCACTGGATAGTTGTCTCCCTACCAAACGTGGCAATCGGAGGTCGACATCAAGCTCTTTACAGAGCTCTGCAACTTACAGAAACAGTTGGTGGAATTCATCAACAGCATTTCGCCTTCTTCCAGCTAGTATACTGACGACATTTTCAACTACACTGAAATCTGTACACAAATGCAGATTTAATTATGTTATGAAACTGTTCACCATCTACTCCTCCGCTCTATAAGAGTTGAAGCCTCATATAGTTTCGTGAATGTTCCCTCTGCTGTTTTTCATAAATTTCTTTACACCTGAAACTCTTTTCACTTGGCTTTGAGTCTTGTTCAAGAATGAATAATATTAAGAAAGCATTTTGGTACTACAAAATTTCCATTGCATTTACTAAGCCAAAATATTCCAGGTTGGAGGGGGGGGGGCGGGGCGGGTGTGGCACGTGCACCTTGCCCCCCCCCCCCCTTTTTATGTGAGTCTGGTTGCACTACACATTGAAAAGATGGCTTGGAATGTATGAAAACAATAGGAAATAAGTGATGATTTTTTAAAAACGCATTAGTAGACAGTAGGTAATATTTTAACAGAAAAACGGGAGGCAAAATTAAGATTTTTTAAAAAAAGGAACACACTGGTGCAGAACATTTATAATTTAAAAAAAGTTAGATGATTTTGTATTGCAATAAAAATAAAATCACTGACGATAATGCCGTGCCTGCTCGTACGTCGGAATTTAAAATTGGGGCAGTTAAGTGTGAAGAGGGCCAGAAGCGCAATGTAAAAATTATCAACATTTAAATGATTGTAACATAAAAATTATTATTTATTTTTTTGAAAGATGACCATCCACAAACTAGCATCATGAATTTTGGAGTTGTGCGACAGCGACGTGTAGATGGGCGAGGAGGAACGTGCCTGCCATCTACCGCGCGCCCACGGAACGTAACGGCAACTGTGAACTGCGGCGTCACTTCTTGCAAACCATGAAAAGCAAACAACAACCGTCTTGCCATGAGACATTCCATTAGCCGGAAAATCACTGAACACGAGATATAAATTCTCAAAAATTTTTAAACAAAAGTTTCCGTTAAATTCACTTTTCTCGTTTAAGATCCGGTCCGAATACGGTCACTTAAAACCCCTAGTTCCTTTAGCCTTTCTTTCGGTATTCTGTGTACAATTGGCTGCTTTCATACCATGTTCATCAGTTAGTGACTTCGCGCCGTCATATGCTTGCCAGGCGCCGTTTTATTCTGCGAAAGTTTTCCTCGTATCGAGTTTCTAGAGAGCGTCCAGTTTAGGCTATAAGGAAACTGTCGCAGAGATTAAAACTGGACGCTCCTGGCGTACTTTATGAAGTAATGTCATTTTTAAAGCGTTGTTAATTTAAAAACCGATTTAGCGTATGGAAAGCATTAGAGGAAAAAATCGAGGATATTTGGTGTAAATGGTTCAAATGGCTCTGAGCACTATGGGACTTAATTGCTGTGGTCATCAGACCCCTAGAACTACTTAAACCTAACTAACCTAAGTACATCACAAACACCCATTCCCGAGGCAGGATTCGAACCTGCGACCGCAGCGGTCGCGCGGTTCCAGACTGTAGCGCCTAGCACCGCTCGGACACGCCGGCCAGCAGTATCTGCTGTAAGTTCGAATCTGAGATGAAAAGATTACCACAGGAGAGGAATTTATGATGGGTCGCGTCAAATCCGTCAGAGGACTGATGTCGTGGGATCGCTTAAACATACAATAAATAAATAAACAAAGTTACCCTCTCAGTTTTCCTTGACGGCAGAGAACTGAGTAGCAAATGTAAGGAAGGCGATAGTGACGGTTAGCAAACTGGACTCGCATTCAGGAGGACGACGGTTCAATCCCGCGTCCGGCCATCCTGATTTAGGTTTTCCGTGATTTTCCTAAATCGCTTCAGGCAAATGCCGGGATGGTTCCTTTGACAGGGCACCGCCGACTTCCCTCCCCATCCTTCCCTAATCCAATGAGACCGCTGATCTCGCTCTTTGGTCTCTTCCCCCAAAATCAGTAAAATCAGTGCAGTCCAGCAATAGTGTCAGTAGCGTTGAGAAGCATCTGAAATCGCTAAAACTTAACAACGCTCTAGGACCCAGTGGGGTCCCCATCAGAATTTGCGGCTGAACTAGCCCCTGTTTTAATACTGCGAATCCCTCGACGGAAAAGTGTGCACAATCGTTGGAAGAAAGTACAGCTCACACCCATCTAGAAGAAGGATAGCATAAGTGATCCACAAAATTACCGTCCACTATTGTTTCCGCATATCTGTTGTTGAATATTGGAACAAAGTCTGAGTTTTCCAAACATAATGACGTCCTTCATTCCAGCCAGTACAGATTCCGAAAACTTCGGCCATGCGAAGCACAACTCGCGGTTTTCTCACACGACATGGATTATGGCAGTCAGGTGGAGACTATGTTTCACAACTTCTGAAAAGTATTATTTTAATTCACTACCACACCAAACCCTATCAACGAAAGTACGATCATACTCAGCACCAAAAGCCGTTTCACTGGAGTAACTTCAGTCGTGTTCCACATAAGTTTGTCGAGATCCTCTTCGTGTTGTGTATCGATGACCTGCCAACCAATATTAATAGTAACCTCAGACTTCTTGCAGGTGTTGCTGTTATTTACAATGAAGCACTGTCCGACAAAAATCTGTACAGGTATTCGTTTCGATCCTGAAAAGTTTTCAACCCGTTGCCACGATTGGCAATTAATTGCAAACGTACAGAAATGTAAAACTGTGCATTTGACAAAAGTGGAAACGCAAGAGTGGAATGATCACTAGGCCAAGTCATAGGTAAAGCAAGAGGCATACATCGATCTATTGATAGGCTACTGGGAACACACAATCAGACTTCAAAAGAGGTTACTTCCGAAACAATCGTGCGATTCGTCACAGAATATATAGCTCATGCGTACCATATAGGAGTATCACGGGATATGAAGCAGGGCAGCATGTATGGTGGCGAGTTTGAGCCATGGTAGTGTCTTCGGAGATGCCGAAAAATCTGAATTCCCAGATCCTTTTAAAATGCTTTATCCGCGAAAGCCTACTTCAAACATTTCGGGAACGAACAAGAGTCTAGGAATATTTCATAACTCCTTACGTAACGCTCCTTATAACAAGATGATATTGATTACACCGCACACACAGGCATTGAAGCAATCCTCCTTCCAACACTGCATTGGGAAGTACTCTCTGCCTTGCACATTTCACAGTAGTTTCGCAGAGTAGAGATGTAGGTGTAAGTGAACAGAGAATGGAAACTTGCTTCAAATCTTCGGAAACGTAAAATTGTGCTCCTCACAAAAAAAGTAGTGTTGTATGACTACAACATCACTCACAAATGGAATTGATCAGCTATATAAATAGTTGGATGTGAGGATGTAAAATGGAATGTTGTAGGGAAACCAAATGATAGGCTCCGGTTTGTTGTTAGACATTAACAAAACATAGGAGATTGCTTACAAATCATTCCTGCAACCCACCCTAGAATATTAGGCCTACTCAAATGTGTGGAACGCGTAACAACTGTTTATTTTTTGAAATAGTTTACGTTAATGGAGCCGGGTGAAGTCTTCGACAATCGCCTTCCACAGCTCTCAAATTTCACAACTGTTTATTTACACTCACGGGAAAGATCGTAGCTTCAAAAAATAATAAATGTGGAGCAATGAAATTTCGGGAATATGTTTGTGAAGGAAACATATTTAAGTGATGAACATTGCAAGATCACAGGTTAATGTAAGTGTGAGTTAAGTGTACATTAATGTACATTAATAATCGGTGCAACAGTCAGGAAGTTGAATGGGAGCTTGCAAACGGGTATGCACTAGAAACTTCCTGGCAGATTAAAACTGTGTGCCCGACCGAGACTCGCACTCGGGACCTTTGCCTTTCGCGGGCAAGTGCTCTACCATCTGAGCTAGCGAAGCACGACTCACGCCCGGTCCTCACAGCTTTACTTCTGCCAGTATCTCATCTCCTACCTTCCAAACTTTACAGAAGCTCTCCTGCGAACCTTGCACAATTTGCAAGTCACTAGTCTTGATGAACTGTGGTATCGTGTTGAAGCTGCATGGGCAGCTGTACTTGTACACGCCATCCAAGCTCTGTTTGACTCAATGCCCAGGCGTATCAAGGCCGTTTTTACGGCCAGATGTGCTTGTTCTGGGTACTGAATTCTCAGGATGTATGCACCCAAATTGCTTGAAAATGTAATCACATGTCAGTTCTAGTATAATATATTTGCCCAATGAATACCCGTTTATCATCTGCATTTCTTCTTGGTGTAGCAATTTTAATGGCCAGTAGTGTAATTGGTGCAATGGGAAGTACCGCTTGCCATGAACTTCACATTGGCCTGCAGATGTAGATGTAGATGTAGATCTCGCTAGTTGTTTACTGCTGGTGACGGGCTGAGAGAATGACGGCCAGGCGTTTCCCGCGCAGTTTTTGCGCCGGGCGGCGCATCAGCGGGCGCTGCGACGCCGGCTGTGTGGGGGATCTGCGTAGCTGTCTGGGCGACGCCTCCTTTCCCACGCCTCGCCTCGCAAGGTAACGGTCTTACCGGGGCGTCGCCCCACACCGCCCCCTGGTCAACGGGGGAGGCCCCGCGAGGGTAGCAAACCTTTCATCGAGGCGCCTACTTCCCCGTTCCGAAGCAGCCTACGGCTCCCTCACTGTGCGGAGGTAGTAGACACCTGGCTACACACTCACATTCCTGTAGCTTTGCGTTAGGATGGGAATTACCAACAGTGGAAAAAAAATGTCCGCAAGCTACCAGCTCAGTTCAAAGTGGATGACAACGGCTACTTTTCCCTGCGGTACGTATTAATGTTTCGCCCCATTGCATTCACAGGTGGAGAGTGGGAAGTCTTTTTTCTAAGCTCCAATTCTATTTTCGTTTTACAAGGGAAGCGTACACGAGACGGTTCACTGATTGTGCTTATCTTTCGTGCATCAGTGGCACACACAGTACCATCAAGAGTACCCAGGCACGTCTGTGTAACGCGGAAATGACCACTAGATGTCACGACAGGCAGAGCTGCTAAAGTAAAAGGAGGCGGGGAGTTCTGTGTTGTCAAGAGACAAGCAACAACATCAGAATGGATCGGTCAGGAGAGCTCACTGATTTCCGAAGTAAACCAGTCACTGGATGTCATCTGAGTGACAAATACCTCAGGAACTATTGAGCCCTTCTAAAACTGCCCAAGTTGACAGTCGGTGATGTGACTGTGCAGTGGAAACGCGAAGGAACAATCACAGCTAAACCAAGACCAGCCAGAGCTCATCTACTAAGGCTGGTATTACACTATCAAATTTCTTAGTCAAAGATTTGATCAAAGATGTGATCCAATATTCCATCAAATATATTTGACAAAGATCTTTGACGTAGCGCTAGAAGGGGTATTACACTGTCAACATTTTTTCGTCAAAGTTCAAGATGGCTGACAACAACGACTTGTTGGTAACCGCAGCAGTTGCATGTACCACAATTGCACTGTGTCCACATGCGGAAGAGAAGCGGGGGAAAAAATGGAAACATACCTGGGTGAGGCCGTGGGTTTTACGACGACACGATAAAAGCATTCAACAAAACTTATGTGAGCTTATAGTGGAGGACGTCAAGTCGTACATCAATTACTTAAGAATGGATGAGAATACATTTCTGTATGTGCTCAGTGAAGTGTATCCTCATATCACAAAGCACAATATTCAATTAAGAACTGCCACATCTGTAGAAGACAGGCTCACTGTAACACTCCGATTCCTTGCTACAGGAGAGGGTTAGGTTAGGTGAGGTTAGGTGAGGTTAGGTCAGGTCTCCAATTTTCTTAATCTATTTTTGTATTCAGGGTGCCTCATGTTGTAAAGCCCCTCATCAGTTTCATACAGCTCTATTAATTTTGTAGTTGTCGGCACACACCAATTGTATTTACCGGCAAAATATAAACACTACAGACGACAGAAAGCTGCAGCGATGCTAGCGCTCCATGTGGTAACATGTCACATTGCAGTGAACAGAAAACTAGCGACTTCTTTGATCAAATCTACAGGGAGGCCCTAGATTTGATCAAATAATGGACGACATTTGACAAAGTTCCCTATTGCACCATCAAATATCTGACAAATATTTTTGACAAAGATATTTGACAAAGAAATCTGATAGTGTAATACCGACCTAACGTACAGGGACTGTCGAGCATTGTGGTGCTTGCTTGTAAAAACTGCATGAAATCGGCAACACTCTTGAGATGCTGTAAACAGCGACACCACTGGACAGCGGGTAACTGGGAAACAGTGATTTGCAGTGATGGATCATGCAAGTCGACTAAATGGTTCGCTTTTCATGAATGCCTGAAGAACGTTACCTACTATCCACTAGGGAAATAGGGATATATGCAGAAGGTGGTGTTGCTCTATAATGATGCTATTCGTCGTTAGGGTATGGTCTCATTATTGTGCTTAAGAAAATGCTAAATGCGGAGGGAATGAACACATTTTACAGTATTATGTTTCGCATACAGCAGGGATCAATTCAGAGACGAAGACTGTTTATGTCATGATGACAATGTTCCCTATCATAAAGCAACAAATGTGAGGCAGTGATCTGTGGACACTAACATTCGCGAAATCGATTGGCCTGCCCAGAGTCCAGATCTAAACCCAATGGAGCACATTTGCTATGAGTTAGATCAGCCGTCGTCGAACTTTCATGCTCAAGAGCCAATACTCAGACTACAGGCCGGCACCATGTGCCGCATATGCACAGATCGTGTTATTAATTGATAAGCAACATAATTTAGTTTCTTATGAATCCCCAATAGATTAGCTACAGTGAGAGCGTAGTAAGTTCGCAACCGGCGCTTTAGTACGGACCGTTAAAAGTCGTCTCCATTCGGAACACTTTGTGTAGACTGCTCTCTGTTTCGTACTGCTGCTACCCTCAGCGACCTTAAAGTTGTGACACTGACGAAATGTTGTTGTGCTGTCCGTGCGATCGGGCGATTAATTGATTAATAACACTAACTGTAACATATTTAAATGCCTTATGCCGCATGAGAGACGATCGCAAATGTTTGCTAAATATTTTGAATGTAATTTTCCTTCTACTCACTGCATTTTGTTACAACAGCTTTAATGTAATTTAATAATCCTTGCTGCAAATACCGACCGCCTTTGAAGATTATCGTCTCTATAATGAGCAGTCACTAATCCACGTTACTTCCATGTCAAAATGCATACCATGACAGCCGATCGGTAGATTTGCGTGCGCCTGTGTGTTGTCAGTACGGGAAGAGAAACAACAAAACATTTCCTGTCTCGCACCCCGCAGAAGTTGTGGTACTTACCCCTCTGTCCAGTGGTAAGAGGCCAATTTCCTCAGTTTACGATCGAAAGAACCAATATAAATTAAAATGAAGCACATCTCGAAATATTATTGTCTCTCTAAGTATTTTTGTTTTCAACTGGGAATGAAAACTACACTCTTAAGAAGCTAGTAACGTTAGCTGATGTTTTTGGATTCGGCTGTTAGTCACTAGGTGCAGACGCCTATGAAATACGGCTGAGAGCCGCGGAGCGCAGGAATACTTGACTAGGGCCGCATGCGGCCCGCGGGCCGCAGTTTGACGACCACTGATTAGAACGTTTACTTTGCTCCAGACTCTAGCGTCAAACATCTGTACCATCTCTGGTTTCGGGTCTTGTGAAATAATGGGCTATCATTCTTTCTGAGACATTCAGGCGTCTTACTGAAACTGTCGAGTTGTCATAAAGGCGGAAAGAGGACAAACCCCACATTACTCTCCACTAATAGATGATATGCTACTTTTGATCTGGTAGTGTACTTCTCAAACGTTTTTGAGGAATCGTGGTTCAAAGTTTTATCAGGCAGTTGAGTACCAAAGTAGAGCGCCAGTTGTCTAGCGGCAGAATAAGCGCAGTAGATTGGATTTATAGGCACTAAGAAATTTTCAGTTGTCCTTTTCACGTGATCTAGGTCCATTTTCATATTTACACAGTTTTTATCTAGTAGGGATTCGTGAAACTGTACCTTACTTCATCTTCGTCTGGAAGACTTAATTTCGTTTACAGGTACCACTTCACGAGTAGACTTTTTCCTACAAGTTATTAAGTGCCATCATTAGAAGAAGGACATCGTCCTACTTATTTCGTGGAACAAGATTGTGACAGCGAATACAGGTCTTGGCCAATTTGGCTAGCGCAAGGCGGGGCTGGAGGAGAGGAAGCGTTCGAGCCTTGTAAATTTTTTCCCTGATCTTCCACCAAACTCCCGTTATCTACAATAAATGCTGTTTCTTCGGAAAGGAACCGTTGTGTCTGCATAACAAGTTACAAATTTCCTGATTGCAGAATATTTCGACATTGTTAGAGAGAGACTGACATAATGGAATTCCTCTGCTGAAGACTGCATTACTCTTAACCACTTGATACAGCAACAGTTTACAACTCCGGTAATCGTAACAATATCGAAATACGCACAGTCTTCATGAAAAATCTGAACGTCCATTCCTTTCAAATACTGTGAGTGTGTGTGTGTGTGTGTGTGTGTGAAATCTTATGGGACTTCACTGCTAAGGTCATCAGTCTCTAAGCTTACACACTACTTAACCTAAATTATCCTAAGGACGAAGACACACACCCATGCCTGAGGGAGGACTCGAGCCTCCGCCGGGATCAGCCGCACAGTCCATGACTGCAACGCCTAAGACTGCTCTGCTAATCCCGCGCGGCTCTCAAATACTAATGAGGTATCATCGTAACAACCAAATGAGCGTATTAGAAAGTCGCAGTCATACAGTTTCCCTGGCGGATGTCTTACCTATGTTACCATGATTTTATTACGTATCACACCCTAGATACTGCCGTTATAACAATGCCGACGAAGAACTATGATTTAATAACTTCACTGTGATAAATTTTTAGTATTCGTATGGATGTATCGATAAATAAACGTCCATTTATTCACGATTCGTTATTGCACCTCGTTTCCGAAAAACATGGTTCGTTGTAGTTATACAGGTATCTGGTGGAAGATTAGCGGGAAAAAGTGTCGAGGCTGGAACGCTGATGCCGCCGATGGCCCCGTTTTGTGGAATTCAACTGGCCAGTAAACACCGATTTTTTTTCCGAAAACTCATGCTAGAGCAGCATTTGTTACACCTAAGTATTTTCAACATTTGTGCGAAAGATGCGTAAACTCATTAACCCGTTGGGTGTATGCTTCCCTTGATGGCTGATATCTTGGAGAGGAAGAATAACCACAGGTACCACTGTGATGAGACTTGTTTTGCAATTCAGCAAGTTAGTGCTTGCGACTTGTATTACGCGTCATTTTTTGACTTCTTAATAAACTGTTCCGATTATTACTATTTATGCTTCATTCTCCAGCTTGTCACCTTTAGACCTTTTAAATACAGCTGGTAGAAGCATTTTACAAACAATAAGTTTCAAAGGATAAAAGGTTTTCAATTTACTTTCTGCGATTCATTTCTGAACCGCGCTGCTGCTACGGTCGCAGATTCGAATCCTGCCTCGGGCACGGATGTGTGTGATGTCCTTAGGTTAGTTAGGTTGAAGTAGTTCTAAGTCTAGGGGACTGATGATCTCAGATGTTAAGTACCATAGTGCTTATAGCCATTTGAACCATTTTGAACTTGCTGCGACAAATTCGGATAAAGTCCCGATCTTTCAGTGACTGTCTCCGTCATCGTCTTGAGGGCTTAATCATGACTGTCGTGGGACTGGCGAGGCTCACACTTTTATCTAGAAAGGACGGCATCTCATTGGCTGGATTACATCATGATGACATTACGCAAATGGCGAGCTCTTGTTTGAGCTCTTGATACAGCGTCGCCACTCGCATCGTGCGGCAAACTGCGAGAAGTCTTCCTCTGTGCTCTCTTTATCAAGTGCACATTCTCATGCAATTACTAAGTGCATAGTCGGTGTCTCTATTAAAGTTGATTTCCTATAGTCTAATTTCAACTGTTTCCATGATCACAGACTCCCAATAATTTGTAAAAAAAACACACCCCATTTGACGGTATTATTATTTATTTAATTACGACCCAGGTTTCGACCATTTACGCAATTTTCAAGTCATTGACTTTATGTCATTAACACATATTGCAGGACATCAAGCTCAAAATTGACCACAAGTTAAAAATATTCGCCCCTCACAAAATGCCAGATGTAAAATCATCATCTTCTAAAAATATCAGTAAATAATAGTGGGAGCGCGTCATATTTAATAAAAACAGGTTTAATTATGTATATAAAAGAGGAACATATGTCCTTGAGTCGTAATGATAGTGAATTCCTATCATTACTACTCAAGGACATGTCTCCTGCAACATGTGTTAATGACATAAACTCAGTCACTTGAAAAAGGCATAAAAGGCCGAAACGTGGGTCGCAATTGAATAAACAACAATACAGTCAAATGGCGTGACTGTTGCTCAGCAGCATCAAAAACTGTTTAGAGACCCAATAGTTCAACACATGAGCAAGAATTCTCGTTTGTTCCACAAAATATTGTCGTTATTTAACACTCCGAGCTCGCCCACAGCTGATTTTTCGCAGTACCTGTATTAAACTACCTCCTCTGGGACGACATTGTCGATCCGACGGACTTTTGGACACATCTTCAAGTACATCACCACATCCTTCGCCGACATCGACACTATCGGCCCACTTTCAAGAAACTATTTATAGCCTCGGAGCTGGAATCTCAACGAAACGTGCCAGCCAAGACTGGACGACCCCACTTTCCCCTTCCAATTGTCAATGCGGGTTTCAATTAATTATCATTTATTAAATTGAAGAGTTTCTCTGAAGATACACTTGAATGAAATGGAAGGAATGGCCCGATAGATAGTTCTTAAAGTCAGACATAAACTACACGGCTTTATGTACGTGACAATTAATGTGTTCTGGTTGAATACATGAGTACCGTTGTATCTGACTCCTTTCTGTGCTAATGTTAGCTTTTGTGAAAAGTGTAATATTAGTAATGACAAAGGACATTGACGAATTTGAATTTATATACTGTGAAGTAGTTGTTACAATACCCAGTTTATTGAAGAGATTTTGGCAGGATATTCTAGAATTAACATCAGATATAATCCTCATAACGAGCTCTGTATTCTGAAAATACTATTCCTGTAACTTAAATTTCCCAGAAATATAATTCCATAACGCATCAGTGAATGGAATTATGCAGAATAAACTATTTTCTTTACTTTTAAATCGCCTGTAGCAGTAATCATAGGTGGTGCGGTCATAGAAAAACCAAGGCGCTTCATTATTTGCAGGTTTTCGGACTGGATTGTGACCTACCTGCAGTCCCAAAAACTTAACAATTGAACCTTACGGTACACCATATTTGTTTACTTCAAATTCTGACTTTGATTGTGTAATTGGCATGAAAAAAATGCACATTTGTTTATTTCAATCAGATAAGATAGAAACCATGAACCTGCTGTGCCTACTATTTCGTGCTATTTCTCATTTTGCGCTAGGAACAAACGCCTTTGTGATACTGGATAAGGGCTGCATGTACCGACGATATCCAGTCTTACACGCAACCATAATGAAGGTAACCTTATTCTCAACGTCAGGATATAGGTCGCCAATTGCCGGCTAGAACGCCTGTGCGCAGATTGTTCGATAGGACGCACCTCT
Source organism: Schistocerca piceifrons (assembly GCF_021461385.2). NCBI lineage: Eukaryota > Metazoa > Arthropoda > Insecta > Orthoptera > Acrididae > Schistocerca > Schistocerca piceifrons. The sequence continues at coordinate 432,425,929 of NC_060141.1, forward strand.
TTTCTCGAGCAGTCACGCGAATGAATCGACACTAAAAGCCGTTCTTAAACATGATCGATCTTCGCCACATGTTCGTGAGGCGTTTGACGGCTATTCCGTAGTTCAAAGGTCATGTGCCGACCAAGTGGAAATCGTTCGGGTCTTGACACCTCACCCTCTCCATTTGCCCTTAAAAAAAATAATAGTAAAGGTGTTTGTAATTTTACATATAGAAATTTCCGAAATGCTCAGCTAAATTTCAGAGAATAAATTAGAATGAAAACAGATTGTCTCGAAAATGGCAAGGAATTCTAGAAATTATACCCTATTTTTAACACAAATTTTTCAGTTGTTTGCGTGATGCCGCCCCCCCCCCCCTCCCCCCCACATGCATGAGCTTTCAGTATAGGAGCCCATTTACAGGTTGGGCGACCCTTATCCGGCTCGCACGCCGATCCGCCCAACTGTATGTGGACACTGGCAACTGCTTGGCGAACCCTACTTCCCTACACAGAGTGTGGGATATGAGGTGCTGGTCGCGGGAAAGAGGTAGAGAGGCACGCTAGTCGAAAAAAAATGGTTCAAATGGCTTTGAGCACTATGCGACTTAACTTCTGAGGTCATCAGTCGCCCAGAACTTAGAACTAATTAAACCTAACTAACCTAAGGACATCACACACATCCATGCCCGAGGCAGGATTCGAACCTGCTACTGTAGCGGGCTCTCGGTTCCAAACTGTAGCGCCTAGAAACGCACGACCACTCCGGCCGGCCGCTAGTCGAAACTACAGACCCAGGACATGGACCCGACCACAAGTCCAAGCCCATCACCCAGATACAGGCGAACGAGTCGGGGCAGATCAGACCAGACTCGTCTGTCTGTGTATGAGGGCCTTAAGATAGAAACATCCTTCCTTAAGAGAAAAAGTAGGAAGTCTGGCTTCCTGAATGTAGGCGGAAATGAAAATCTACACTGAAGAGCCAGACAATCTGGTACACCTGCGTAATATCGTGCAGGGCCCCCGCGAGCACGCAGAAGTGCCGCAACACGATGTGGCACGGAGTCGACTAATGTCTGAAGTAGTACTGCGGGGAATAGACACCATGAATCCTGTAGGGCTGTCCACAAATCCGTAAGAGTACGAGGGAATGGAGATCTCTTCTAAAAAGCACGTTGCGAGGCAGCTCATATATATCCAACAACGTTCATGTTTGGGGAGATTGGTGGCCAGTGGAAGTGTTTAAACTCATAAGAGTGTTCCTGGAGCCACTATGTACCAACTCTGGAGGTGTGGGGTGTCGCATTGTCCTGCTGGAATTGCCCAAGTTCGTCGGAATGGACAATGGATATGAACGGATGCAGGTGATCAGACAGGATGCTTACGTATGTGTTAACTGTCAGAGTCGTATCTAGACGTATCAGGGGTCCCAGTAACTCCAACTGCACACGCCCCACAGCATTACAGAGCCACCAACTGCTTTAACAGTCCCCTGCTGACATGAGGGATTCATGAGGGTGTCTCCACCCCGTACATGTCCATTCACTCGATATAATTTGAAACGAGACTCGTCCGACTAGACAACATGTTTCCAGTCATCAACAGTCCAGTGTCGGTGTTGACGGGCCCAGGCGAGGCGTAAAGCTTTGTGTCACGCAGTCATCAAGGGTACACGAGTGGGCCTTCAACTCCGAAAGCCCATGTCGATGAAGTTTCGTCAAATGGTTCCCACGCTGACACTTATTGATGGCTCAGCATTGAAATCTGCAGCAATTTGCGGAAGGGTTGCTCTTCTGTCTCGTTGAACAATTCTCTTCAGTCATCGTTGGTCCCGTTCTTGCAGGATGTCGGAGATTTGATGTTTTAACGGATTCCTGATATTCACGGTACACTCGTGAAATGGTTGCACGGAAAAATCCCCACTTCACCGCTATCTCGGAGATGCTGTGTCCCATCGCTCACGTCTCGATTATAACAGCACGTTCAAACTAACTTAAATCTTGATAACCTGCCATTGTACCAGCAGTAACCGATCTAACGACTGTACGAGATACTTGTCTTACAAAGGCGTTGCCGACCGCAGAACGGTATTCTGGCTGTCTGCATATGTGTGCATTTGAATACGCACGCCTATACCAGTTTCTTTGGCGCTTCAGTGTGTAACCAACGCTAACAGGTTGCTAATAACAGTTACAAGGTTTTAGTAGAACCTATTTATTGGATTACATGTTGTGGGCATAGCCCATAATCAGATGATCCGTCGAAAAATTAATCATATGAGCATAGGTAATCCACTCGAAGTCGTGATACAAAAATATATAACACATGGCAGCATAAGATACAACGTTGATGAAAAAAACTTTTTTTTGTCGCGAGCAATTTCACACATAAACATCCACAATGATAAGGTAGCAGTGTCAAGGATCAACTTAGATTCAGTACAGAAGTGATGGAAGTGATGCATCCAAAACTAAGATTAACATTACACACACCAAATGGCTGCATTACGCCCAGGAAATACTTTATTCACTTTTTTTATATCTATAATTATAAATATGCCATAACTGTTAGACTGTTAGCAAAGAAACCAAGGAAACTTACACACACACACACACACCGTTATTAGTACAAGACAAATAAATAAAAGCATCAGAACAACAGTTAAGGTGCTATTATACAAGTCACTGCGATGTTGAAGAGAAACTACGCTAAAAGCACAAAATACGAATGTCTTTTATATAAAAAAATGAAAGAAAGTATTAAAGTGGGGAAACACATGAATTGCCTACAATACAGAAGAACATAGCCATACATTGCTTTCCCATATGGAGAGAGATGTGCTTCAGCCTACCAACTGATGAAGCACACACATTCAAACTTGTCTCAAGTAAAAGGACACCATAGCAAAATGACGCAATTACAAACTGAATGAAATAAGTATAACAATAATTACAACAAGAAAGCCAAATAAAAGAATAAGTAGGGTGGACATTTAATTAAAGTTCCTATAATATTACAGACAATATTATAATAAAAAGAGAAAATAAATGAATCTGAAATAACTGTTGATAAATTTCATACAAGCAAGGGAGAGATGAAAGACAAACTAATGAATCGCAAAATATTAAGAAAGCAATGCCTGCTACTTGCCACTTGCTCGCTGGTGACTATATCTACATGATACTTCGCAAGCCACTTAATGGTGTGGGAGGGTATTTCTGGTGCCTCTAACTGATCCCCCGTTTCCCTGTTCCCCTCGCGAAAGGTGCATGCGAAGAATTACTGTTGGTACTCCTCTGTATTAGCCCTAATTTCTCGAATTTTCTCGTCGCGATTATCATGTGAGATGTGTGTGGGAGGAAGTAATGTGCTGTCGGACTTTTCCCGGAATGTAAGCCACTCCGTGATGGACAATGGCTCTCCTGTAGTGCCTGCCACTGAAGTTTGTTGAACATATCTACAAGGCTCTCGCGCAGACTAAACGAACCCGTGACAAAACGTACCGCTCTCGTCGGCTCTTCTGTATTTTTTCTATCACTCCTACCCAGTAATGATCCCAGGTTAATGACCAATACTCAAAAATCGGCCGAACAAGCGTCTTACAAGTCACTTCCTTCAGCGATGAGCTACATTTCCTTAAGATACTTCCAATTAATGTCTGTCTGGCATCCACTTTTCTTGGTATTTCTTTTATGTCATCGTTCCACTTAAAGTCGCTCTGGACAGTTAATCCTAGAAATTTTACAGAATATTCTTTTTTCAGCAATTTCTCGTCCGTAGTGTAGTTGTATAGAAGTGGATTTGATTTCTTTTCCTGTGTATGCGCGATGTGCTACATTTATTAACATTTAGGGTCAAATGACAGAGCTTGCACCATTCATCAAACTCTGCAGGTCATTTCTGCAAATCGGTACTGTCCGCCGGCGTTGCTGCTTCCTTATGGCAACCGCATCATCTGCGAACCGTCTTAAAGAGCACCCGACTCTTTCTGCTAGATCATTTACATTAACTGTAAACTGTAACTGGGGCGTTCCAGAAATTACATCTCTGGATTGTTCCCTTAAGACCGACGTATTGTGTTCTATCTGGAATGAACTCTTGGTTCTAGTGGCAAATCTGGTCCGATACGCGATAAGCTAGTATTTTTTTCACTGAACGGCAGCGCGAGACGGTGTCAAAAACCTTCCTGAAGACAAGGAACACGGCATCAACCTATGTTAGCGGTATCCATGTTGATTTTTATAGATGATTTTAGTTCTCCAAAAGAGTCATAATTTTTGTGCAAAAAACATATTCAATAATTCAACGATATAGACCTAAACACCGATGCACGTAAATTTCCAACACATCAAGAATGTCGAGATCGCTACCCTTAGCTTCAACATGTAACTAAACCATCATTAATGGGGGGAGGACGGGTGCGGGGGGAGGCAACTCATGACCATTCTCTCTCAAATGAGCCCCAAGTGCTCCCTAAACCTTAAAAAGTTTCTCCCCGTCTGGCCTACATATGTGCCATCACAAGAACCACACTTGGTTTTGTAAATACTTGAGTTTTTAAACTCAAGTGGCCTCCTCCTAACCAACACACGACCATCACTGGCACAGATGCAGAAGCAGCTTTAATCACAAAGCCCAATTCCACCTTCCCCTCTAATGAGCTCTCACTTGACACCACTGAAGTCGCAAATGGCGGTGGTTTGGGGTCGGTGGAGTGCACGCTAGAGGGCTTCTGGCTCGGAGCTGTCCTTGGAAGTGACCGATGTGTAGCGCTTCGTTATGTCACATCGCACCAACTGCTGCTGAGCTTGCTGCTGCAGGTGCTGTACGATGCACCAGAGCCTTACGTCGAACACGATGGTAGTGCCAGGTGGCGTCCGCATCCCAGTCTTCTTACGACCGTACATTTCCCATGGCCACAGATGACAGTTATGTGCAGTGGCTACATTCCTGCCAGGTCTTTCTGCAATATCGCGGAAGAAACATCCAGTTTCTCGTGGCTGTGTTACACGATCTCGTTCAAACTCAGTGAGGTATTGATAATTGAGTCTTCATAGCCTTCTTTCTTAACTAACATCAACTCACCACGTCCAATCTCCAAGGTAATGGACGTTCACGACCCTTACTGAGTGTATTTAATGCGATGTGACGCTACTAGCGCCACTCTTTTGCGACTGGCGTGAAATTTGAATACACATAATCTTTCAGGTGTAGGAACACTCCTACCAACTTTCGTTTACGTCCATAACTCCTTCTTGGTGCTGAGATTTTTTCCGTCTGGATTTATTTCCTTATTAACGGCTTCATTATCCAACGTAATATCAGTAATGTCTGAAACACAGATGAAAAATATGCTCGTTTGTGCGTTGGTGAGTGATGGGGAAGATTCTATTTAAAAATTTGCAGATGGCGGAAATAAAATGCCAGCAGGAAAAGTTTCCTACAACTTTAAAGAAACCAGATTGGAACTATGATTCGAAAGACGTGAAAGGAAACAATGGCTTAGAAGATAGACAGGACTGTATCTTACCCCCAATATTATTTTATCTGCTTGTGAGCACACAGTAAAAGAAAAAAGAGGAATTTTAAAGGAAATTAAACTTCAGAAGAATAAATAAAATTTTTGAACATTGCCGATAACATCGTTATTATGACGACGAAGAATATGGAAGATCTGTTGCACAGAATGGATAGTCTCTTGTGTTATAAGATGTGGAAGTATATCAATAAAAGTAAAACAAGGATAATGGAAAGTAGGCTATTAAGTCAGGCGATGCTGGCGGAATCAAATGAAGAAACGAGACACAAAAGTAACACATGCTGTTTGCGCAGCAAAATACACTACTGGCCATTAAAATTGCTACACCAAAAAGAAATGAAGATGATAAACGGGTATTCATTGCACACATATATTATACTAGAACTCACATGTGATTACATTTTCACGCAATTTGGGTCCATAGATCCTGAGAAATCAGTACACAGAACAACCACCTCTCGCCGTAATAACGGCCTTGATACGCCTGGGCATTGAGTCAAAAAGAGCTTGGATGGCTTGTACAGGGACAGCTAACCATGTAGCTTCAACACGATACCACAGTTCATCAAGAGTAGTAACTGGCGTATTGTGACGAGCCAGTTGCGCGGCCACCATTGACCAGACGTTTTAAGTTGGTGAGAGATCTGGAGAATGTGCTGGCCAGGGCAGCAGTCGAACATTTTCTGTACCCAGAAAGGCCCGTACAGGACCTGCAACATGTGGTCGTGCATTATCCTGCTGAAATGTAGGTTTCCGCAGGGATCGAATGAAGGGTAGAGCCACGGGTCGTAACACATCTGAAATGTTACGTCCACTGTTCAAAGTGCCGTCAATGCGAACAAGAGGTGACCGAGACGTGTAATCATACCATCACACCGGATGTTACGCCAGTATGGCGATGACGAATACACGCTTCTAATGTGCGTTCACCGTATTGTCGCCAAACACGGATGCGACCATCATGATGCCGTAAACAAAACCTGGATTAATCCGTAAACATAACGTTTTGCCATTCGTGCACCCAGATTCGTAGTTGAGTACACCATCGCAGGCGCTCCTGTCTGTGATGCAGCGTCAAGGGTAACTGCAGCCATGGTCTCCAAGCTGATAGTACATGCTCTTGCAAACCTCGTCCAACTGTTCGAGCAGATGGTTGTTGTCTTTCAAACGTCCCCATCTGTTGACTCAGGGATCTCGTGGCTGCACGATCCGTTACAGCCATGCGGATAAGATGCCTGTCATCTCGACTGATAGTGATACGATGCCGTTGGGATTCAGTACGGCGTTCCGTATTACCCTCCTGAACCCACCGATTCCATATTCTGCTAACACTCATTGGATCTCGACCAACGCGAGCAGCAATGTCGCGATACGATAAACCTCAATCGCGATAGGCTACAATCCGACCTTTATCAAAGTCGGAAACGTGATGGTACGCATTTCTCCTCCTTACACGAGGCATCATAACAACGTTTCACCAGGCAACGTTGGTCAACTGCCGTTTGTGTGTGAGAAATCGGTTGGAAACTTTCCTCATGTCATCACGTTGTAGGCGTCGCCACCGGCGCCAACCTTGTGTGAATGCTCTGAAAAGCTAATCATTTGCATATCACAGCATCTTCTTCCTGTCGGTTAAATTTCGCGACTGTAGCACGTCATCTTCGTGGTGTAGCAATTTTAATGGCCAGTAATGTAGTTGACGGTGGACGAAGTAGAGAGTATATAAACTGAAAACTGGCAGGAGCAAGGAAAGCATTTTGAACAAGAGAAATTTGGTTACAAACCTTTTCTGAAGATGTTTGTCTAGAGTGTATGTCTTTGTGGAAGTGAAACGTGAAGGATGAACTGTTCATAAAAGAAGAGAATTGAAGTTTTTGGAATGAGATGTTACAAGAAAACGCTGAAGATAGAACGGATAACCAATTAGCAGACACTTAATCGGACTGAGCAGGACAGAAATTCATGATACAACTTGACCAAAAGAAGGGATCGGTAGACACATACTGAGGCATTGGGGTATGGTCAGTTTGGATAAGGAGAGAAGTATGTAGGGGAGACCAAGGCTTGATTACAGTAAGTAGACTCGCTTGGAAGGATGCTACAGTAGTTACGGAGTGACGAAGAGGCTTGCATAGGATAGAGTAGCGTAGAGGGGTGTGTCAAACCTGTCTTCGGATTAAACATCACAAAACAACGGCAACAAAGTATCTCCAGGTGCTTGGTATCTCTAGCAATAACCAGCTGTTGACTTAGCTGACCATCATGGCCGTGACGTAGAAGACGACTCCGGCCGGACTAGTCCTACCACAAAAAGACTACAATCCAGTCGCACATCTTTCCTTTATAGATAATGGTCTCCACGTTCGCATCCTGCGTAACGGTAGTTTAGAAGGCAACACGGAGGGAGCGTATACGTAAGGAGACAACACGATGTCAGCCAGCATCCGCGGACGGAGGATGTTCTTTCCGCGAAATCGCCCGGCGTAACTCGCAAAGAGGCCGCCGACGTCTCGCGGGAGGCAGCAGGTAGCAGGTAGGAGGCAGCGGCTGCTGGCGACTTTATCAGTGGTCGCCACGACGACAGCTGTGTGCGAGGGCGCTCCGCGGCGGCCGCTCTCATTGACTTGGAGATGCTCAGGTAACGGGGGCTGGCGAACAATATGTCACGGCACGGCCGTTGACCCGTCCCGCGGTCGCGTGCATACATAAAGGAAGGCGCGCGGTGGACGCTACGCTGTCGCGCTGTAGGCGTGGGCTCTCCCTCTGACAGGCGCTCGTCTGCACGCCCTGCCCGCCCACTGCCGAGGGCCACTTCTCACCTCCGCGGATTGAGGTAGTAGGCTGCTGTTCTCGGCGCAAATTGATCAACTGCCCTTGTTAACGTTGCTACATATTTCATCAGTGATATCTGTACCTACATATACACTGAAGCGTCAAAGACACTGGTATACGCATGCGTATTCAAATGTAGAGATGCACTATATGGTCAAAAGTATCCAGACGTATGTCTGAAGACGACTTACAAGTTCGTGGCACCCTCCATCGGTAATGGTGGAATTCAGTATCGTCTTGGTCCACCCTTAATCTTGATGACAGCTTTCACTCTCGCAGGCATACTTTCAGTGAGGTGCTGGAAGGTTTCTTGGGGAATGGCAGCCCATTCTTCACGGAGTGCTGCGCTGGGGAGAGGTATCGATGTCGCTCGGTGAGGACTGGCACGTGTTCCAAAACATCCCAAAGGTGTTCTATAGGATTCATGTCAGGACTCTGTGCAGGCCATTCCATTACAGGGATGTTGTCGTGTAACCACCCCGCCACAGGCAGTGCGTTATGAGCAGGTGCTCGATCGTGTTGGAAGATGCACTCGCCATCCCCGAATTGCTCTTCGAGAGTGGGAAGCAAAAAGGTGCTTAAAACATCAATGTTTTTTCAGCAGCAACAGTGGCTGCGTGGAACAAAGCATCAACATGTATGGGCGTGCGAACCATTCGACGAAGTTCTTTGCTGTGATAGTGCCACGCAAAACAAGGAGTGCAAACCCTCTCCATGAAAAACACGACCACATCATAACACCACCGCCTCCGAATTTTACTGTTGGTACTACACACGCTGGCAGATTACGTTCACTGGGCATTCGCCATACCCACACCCTGACATCGGATCGTCACATTGTGTACCGTGATTCGTCACTCCACACAACGTTTTTCCACTGTTCAATCGTCCAATGTTTACGTTCCTTACCCCAAGCGAAGTGTCGTTTGGCATTTACCACCGTGATGTGTAGCTTATGAGCAGCCGCTCGACCATGAAATTCACGTTTTCTCACCTCCCGCCTAACTGTCATAGTACTTGCAGTGGATCCTGATGCAATTTGGAATTCCTGTGTGATGCTCTGCATAGATGTCTGCCTATTACACATTACGAACCTCTTCAACTGTCGGTGGTCTCTTGTCATTCAACAGACAAAGTCGGCCTGTACACTTTTGTGCTGTAGGTGTCCCTCCACGTTTCCACTTCATTATCACATCGGAAACAGTGCACCTAGGAATGTTTAGGAGTGTTGAAATCTCACGTACACAGGTATGACACAAGTGACACCCAATCACCTGACCACGTACGAAATACGTCGGTTCCGCGGAGCGCCCTCTTCTGCTCTCACGATGTCTAACGACTACTGACGTCGCTGATATGGAGTACCTGGCAGTAGGTGGCAGCACAATGCAACTAATATGAAAAACTTATGTTTTTGCGGGTGTTAGGATACTTTTGATCACGTAGTGTAGCTTTCTGCTGGAGGCACGAGGTTCGTACCGTAATGCACAAGTTTACTGTCATGAGATGAACTCTTGCCTCTGGCGAGCTTCACTTTTCAGCAGTAACAGTGGCTGCGTGGAAGAAAGCATCAACAAGTATTAGCGTGCGAACCATTCGACGAAACATCATCGATATGGGCTTTCGGAGCCGAAGGCCCACTCGTGTGCCCTTGATAACGGCACGACACAAAGCTTTGCGCCTCGTTTGGGTCCGTCAACACCAATATTGGGCTGTTGATGCCTGCTCGGAGGAGTCTCGTTTCAAATTGTATCGTGCGGAGGAACATGTACGGATATGGAGGCAACCTCATGAATAAATAATCCCTTCATGTCAGCAGGGGGCTGTTGAAGCTGGTAGATTCTACGTAATGGTGTGGGGCGTGTGCAGTTGGAATGATATGTGACGCCTGATATGACTTGATACGACTCTGACAGGCGACACGTACTTATGCATCCTGCCTGATTACCTGCATCCATTCATGTCCGTTGTGCATTCCGATGGACATTCGAGCAGGACAATGCGGCATCCCAAACGTTCAGAATTGCTACAGAGTTGCTCCAGGAACACTTTCCTGACTTAAACACTTCCACTGGCCATCAAACTCCCCAGACATGAACATTATTGGATGTATCTGAGATTCCTTGGAACGTGCGGTTCAGAAGAGATCTCCACTCCCTCGTACTCTTACGGATTTATGGACGGCCCTGCAGGATTCATGATGTCAGTTCCCTCCAGCACTACTTCAGACATAGTCGAGTCCATGCCACGTCGTGTTGCGACACTTTTGCGTGCTCGCGGGGGCCCTATACGATATAAGGCAGGTGTATCAATTTCTTTGGCTCTTCAATGTATTTCAGCAGTGATTATATATATATATATATATATATATATATATATATATATATATATATATATATATATATATATGTATACCTACAATTAATTTAAAGCCCTCCACCATATTTCTCTGACTGTATGTGAAAGCTGCTTCCAGAAACTACTGTACGGATTTCGCTATGGGTTTCACTGTTAGGTAGTCTGATTCACAAGGAAGGTTTGTGTATATAATTTGTAATTATAGTAACGAAAAATGTGTAATGTATGTATTGGTGTTTGGAGTGACATTCTGTGACAGTTAAGGGACCTTTGAGCTGATCAGCTACAGATGAGGCGGTATCTGCTGAGAAAAGCAGTGAACAACTGCCGAAACTTTAGAGAGCAGCGAACTTCACCAGAATCTGTATATCTATACATATCTTCTATATCTGCATACAAAATGAGACGAGCTGCTCGCCAGGTCGTGAGGGCCCAAGGGATGTCTAGGGCCGCCGTGTCATCCTCCTCCTTGCGGCGTCATGAGGATGCGGTATGGAGGGGGATGCAGGCAGCACAACGTTCTCCCGGACGTTTCGCAAAATTTCCAGATCGTGAAGCCGTTACTACTCGGTCAATTAGTTCCTTAGTTGCCATCATGAGGCTGAGTATACCCCCAGTATATATGTAGATGCAGTCCGCTCATAATTAGGCTTTCGCTGCTTGAGGCAGTGTAAACGCAGAACTATTTACCATATGGGCACCCAACTTTATTTTATTTTATGTTATCCGTCAAGTTCGGTAGGACCACATTGAGGAGCAAATCTCCAAGGTCATGGAATGTGGAAGCACATGGAACTACAACATAAAAATAATAACAGATAAAATATTTATGAACCCAAAAAAAGACAAACGTAGTCAACAAAATAACACAGGACTCTGCTTAATTTTTCAAGGAACTCTCGACAGAACAGAAATATCGACCCATGAAAAAACTCTTCAGTTTAGATTTGAAAGCGCTTGGATTACTGATAAGATTTTTGAATTCTTGTGGCAGCTTATTGAAAATGAATGCAGCAGTGTGGCCACCTTCCTGCACTAGTCAAGGAAGTGCGATCCGGATGCAGATTGGATTTCTACCTAGTATTAACTGAGTGACAACTGCTAATTCTTGGGAGTAAGCTGGTATTGTTAACAAGAAACGACAGTAAAGAAGGTATATATTGAAGGGCCAGTGTCAGAGTACCCAGACTAATGAATGAACTGGGGTCGGAAAGAGGTTCGTGTACTTACACCACATATTGCTCGCACCGCCCAATTCTGAGCCAAAAATATCCTTTGAGAGTTTCACCAAAATATAACCATACTTCATAATCAAATGAAAATAAAGTAAACTACTTTTCGTGTCGAACTATCACTTACTTCAGATACCGTTCCAATAGTAAAAATGGCAGCATTATGTCTTTGAACAAGATTCTGAACGTCGGCTTTCCACGACAGTTCACTATCTGAACACCTAGAAATATGAACTGTCAGTTTCACTAATTGTATGCCCAGTCTGTGAAATTAATACGTCAGGTTTTGTTGAATTGTGCGTTAAAAACTAAAAAAATACCAATGATGTTCAAACAGTGCACGGAAGGATTTGCGTTTTTACGGTAGCAAGATTTGTCGTTAGGCACCAGTAATGGAATGGTGACATAGGGTCGGAACACAAGCATAAGTGTGCACTACAGTTGCAAGCAGTCATGGGTCTGGACAAAGTGAGCAGGGCACCACTCGGAAAGCTGTTTTATCAAAACAGCGATAGTGCTGGCTGCTCTTTGCGAGTATCGACGCACTAACGGAATGCGGAGAGGTCCTCTTTCCGTACTGGGGTTGAAGAACACGTTTCGGATGTTCGAATTAACTGGATATTTGGGAATTACTCCTGAGAGAAGCCGACGGCCAACTGCGCCACAGCTTGATGAAGTTACTGTTGCCATGACTGAGAATCCTGGACGCAATGTGCTATCTCCGAGCTGTGCACGACTTGGTGTCACGAGAGTTGAACATTCCGTAGTCCAAAGTGTTGTGAGCAATATTGTGGAATTGTATCTCCAGTGCGGTTACAGGCTGTCGTGGGTTAAGATGGTCGCCACATAGAGCAACATTTTTAACCTCTAATGTAAACATGGTAAGCAATTAACTAATGTCACCCTCCTATTCCACACGTCCTTACAAATGTTTTTACAAAGTTTCATTGTCCTACTGTGGTGTGCGTACTGTAAGACCTTCGGTACACACAGCATCAGATTATTTGACTTGTCGCTCTAACGAAGTAGGCGAGTGTCAGCAATAAGTCTCGTGATCTTATCGTGGCGTGTTTATCTTCTGCCGTTAGGTCAGACGACAGAAATGCCACTTGAACGCTTAGAGTAGCAGATTGACGGTGACCAACTTTAAACAGAACTTGATTAATTTTCACACACATTTATTAAAATAATAAAAAGCATAGACATTACGTAACTTGATTCTGGATGCTGTTTACAATTGACAATCTGAAGTTCCTTTGGTCTTGGTACGTTAATCTTATTCTCACGTATCTCTGATACTTGACAAAGTGTCTATACATTTCTCTTCATGGCTATGTACAGGAATATGATAATCTTATTAGGTGCAGACTGAAACTTGACTACAGACTGATGCAGACTGACCAATCGGAGGTCTGTACACTCGTTATAGTAGCTCGCACGTTCAGGTATCACTGCGGAAGTGTGATCCGCAAGGAGAAAAGGTTCTACGTTAGCAGCAATCTCATTGGCTGCGTTACATATTAATACGCGGATCGGCGGAAGCAGAATTTGATCTGTCTCTAAGGCAGCGCCATCTCGTAGTGCGGAGACGGACGAGCGCTGCGCCTGCGCTGTTGTGCTTAGCGGGGCGCGCTCTAGTGGGAAAGTTGTGTACGTGCTGACTATGCGGAACTATGTACACAACACCTACGATCACTCTTTTTTAATGGGAACCCTCTCATGTAACTGAATTTTAATTAAAACCGCCCTGCACTTGTACCCTTGCGATGCCAAGTCAGTCGCTAATTTGTAAACATTGACAAACATCAATACGCAAATGCTTTGCATAGCATAACACTTGCACAATGATCAAGATTTTTGTTTATTAGTACTCCTCATGCACCATCATGGTGTCAAAATTTGTTCATGACGTGATCTATCTGAGCGAATCAGCAGCCAGTTTAAATCTGATACTTCATTTTTTTTTTCGTAAAAATTCAGTGGAGTAATGCTTTTCTGTAACTCATTCACAGGTGATTAGTTGTTTACGCTGGTACATTTCAGAGTCAAATCCCAAAGACGAACAGTTTTTCTGAGAATATCCTTGCTACTCTTGACAATCACTACTGCTTGACAAAAATTGTTAAGTTTTTACAAATTTTGCATTTCCTTGTACTGTTCATAGTATGGCAGAAATTGGTATCTAATAATATATTTGTCTACATAGCCAATGAAACATTTATTTTGTGCACTTTGCGTCTTATTCCTTGCGGTAGATACTTTGAGACACTTTGGTACCACGCGCATCGCCCTACTTAATAGTTTCATGTACTGTGCGCAAGCACGTCGAGTGCGAACAGCTTGTCTGAGAAGTGTCGCCTGCCTAGCGACTCCGACCAGCAAGTGGCTGCTTTCTTTCCGCCTACGGGTATAATATATCTGTGTCACTTCAGGAGCTTTGACTGGCGCGAAGCTATTAGAGCACAACCCGCCAAAGTTAGTTGTATATGCCTGGGGTGAAAGAGGAAGCATCGCTTCTGGTTCTGGGACGATGGTGGCCGTTTCGGTGCTTCAGCATGCCTGCTGAAGGCTTTAGTCGTGCATTTCATACGCTTTCCAAGTACTTTTCGTGCTTCTCAAGTATATTTTGTAAGTCATGTTGATTCAGAATGGGGTCCCGTGCCACTTTTACACTGGATTTGCAAGGGGGCCTCAACGTTGTCATTTGTTTGAATTAACATTCACAGCTGAGTGGCAATATTCATTGGTAACTATCGCTTCCGTGAATATAAATGGCTTACAATCTCTTTCTCTCTTATAAAATAAGAGAAACATTTTTTAGCATCCGCTTTAGGTCTCGTGAATTGAGCATGTAATCTGCGAACTTGTACACACTTGTACTGATGATTTATACTGTCCGTGTGGACTAACATTTCTGCAGAATTACTCTGAAACATTTAGCATTCATTTCCCATATTTTGCGTACTTATTTCAGTAGAGGATTTCATTTATCCATGCATACAGCCACGTGGCCTTGTCGATTCATATTGATACAAGGTGACCTCATGGATCCCATTTCCCTGTCTGGTTTTGAAAGTAAAACACTGTTCACTTTACAATGCATGCACAACCTATGCTTCTTAGCATTTTTCAGCGATCAGATAAGGACGTTCTGCTCCAGATCCTCAGAAGCAGTAGTTTGATAATTTTCAAATTCACGACAGCTCATTGGGATAGGAACAGTCGAACTCTGCGGAAGCTGGTTGTAAAAAATGACATGAAATTAGAGGAAGGAACCACTCGTGAGTTCCAAGGTGCTACCAGCTGTCCAGCGAGCAGAATGGCTATGCATAGGGAGTTAAAAAGAATCGTGTACAACGGTCGAGCAGCTCCTCAAAAGCCCGAAATTTCTGTAGTCAGTGCTAAGGAACCTTTGAGGTCGTGGAAACAGTGGCTAGAACGAGTGACTTGTAGCGATGAATCACTCTGTACCCTGTGGTAATCCAATGGAAGCGCTTTGGATTGGCGAATGTTTGGAGAATCGTACCTGCCATCGTGTGTAGTGCCACCAGTGCACTGTGCAGGAGGTGGTGTAAGGGGTGTTATTTTTGCGGTTCTGGTGTGGTCCCCTTACTGTACTTAAGGAACCGCTAAATGGAGCACGATATGAACACTTTTTATACCATTGTATACTGCGTAGAGTAGAGGAACAGTTCGGAGACGATTCTCGTGTTACAACAGCATGACAGGCCACCCTGTCGTAAAGCAGCGTCAGCGATTCAATGGCTTATGGACAATAACATTCCTGAAATGGACTGGCCTGTCCAGAGGCATGAACTGAACACAACGGAACATCTTAGGGATGACTTAGAACGTCTACATCGCTGTAAAACCCACGGTTCAACAAACTTTCTCTGGCTTAGATTCTTGAAGAAAAATCGGCAGTCGTGCCTCCGCAGATATTCAGTCACCTCATTGAAAGTGTTCCCGTTAGAGCTCAAGCCATCGTAAAGGCAAAGGGTGGACACTCCCCTTATTAACGTCCATTAATGTATGTCCGTGTACTTTTGATCAGATAGTGTGTTACTTCTAATATTCTGTTTATCGCAACTACCTATCTTGTACCCAGCTTTACTGTATGATTAAATGATGATGGCATCCTCTTGGGTAAAATATTCCGGAGGTAAAATAGTCCCCCATTCGGATCTCCGGGCGCGGACTACTCTGGAGGACGTCGTTATCAGGAAAAAGGAAACTGGCGTTCTACGGGTCGGAGCGTGGAATGTCAAATCCCTTAATCGGGCAGGTAGGTTAGAAAATTTAAAAAGTGAAATGGATAGGTTAAAGTTAGATATAGTGGGAATCAGTGAAGTTCGGTGGCAGGAGGAACAGGACTTTTGGTCAGGTGAATACAGGGTTATCAATACAAAATCAAATAGGGGTAATGCAGGAGTAGGTATAATAATGAATAAAAAAATAGGAGTGCGGGTAAGCTACTACAAACAGCATAGTGAACGCATCATTGTGGCCAAGATAGACACGAAGCCCACGCCTACTACAGTAGTACAAGTTTATATGCCAACTAGCTCTGCAGATGAAGAAATTGATGAAATGTATGATGAGATAAAAGAAATTATTTTCAGGTAGTGAAGGGAGACGAAAATTTAATAGTCATGGGTGACTGGAATTCAACAGTAGGAACAGGAAGAGAAGGAAACATAGTAGGTGAATATGGATTAGGGCTAAGAAATGAGAGAGGAAGCCGCCTGGTAGAATTTTGCACAGAGCATAACTTTATCATAGCTAACACTTGGTTCAAGAATCATGAAAGAAGGTTGTATACAAGGAAGAACCCTGGAGATACTAGAAGGTTTCAGATAGATTATATAATGGTAAGACAGAGATTTAGGAACCAGGTTTTAAATTGTAAGACATTTCCAGGGGCAGATGTGGACTCTGACCTCAATCTATTGGTTATGAACTGTAGATTAAAACTGAAGAAACTGCAAAAAGATGGCAATTTAAGGAGATGGGACATGGATAAACTGACTA
The DNA here is from genome assembly GCF_021461385.2 of Schistocerca piceifrons. Taxonomy (NCBI): domain Eukaryota; kingdom Metazoa; phylum Arthropoda; class Insecta; order Orthoptera; family Acrididae; genus Schistocerca; species Schistocerca piceifrons. The sequence goes on from NC_060141.1 coordinate 432,442,899, forward strand.
AACCAGAGGTTGTACAGAGTTTCAGGGAGAGCATAAGGGAACAATTGACAAGAATGGGGGAAAGAAATACAGTAGAAGAAGGATTGGTAGCTTTGAGGGATGAAGTAGTGAAGGCAGCAGAGTATCAAGTAGGTCAAAAGACGAGGGCTAGTAGAAATCCTTGGGTAGCAGAAGAGATGCTGCACTTAACTGATGAAATGAGAAAATACAAAAATGCAGTAAATGGAGTAGGCAAGAAGGAATACAAATGTCTCAAAAATGAGATCGACAGGAAGTGCAAAATGGCTAATCAGGCATGGCTAGAGAACAAATGTAAGCATGTAGAGGCTTATCTCACGAGGGGTAAGATAGGTACTGCTTACAGGAAAATTAAAGAGACCTTTGGAGAGAAGAGAGCCACTTGTATGAATATCAATAGCTCAGATGGAAACCCAGTTCTAAGCAAAGAAGGGAAAGCAGAAAGGTGGAAGGAGTATATAGAGGGTCTATACAAGGGCGACGTACTTGAGGACAATATTATGGAAATAGAAGAGGAAGTAGATGAAGATGAAATGGGAGATACGAAACTGCGTGAATAGTCTGACAGAACACTGAAAGACCTAAGTCGAAACAAGGCCCCGGGAGTAGACAACATTCCATTGAAACTACTGATGGCCTTGAGAGAGCCAGTCCTGACAAAACTCTACCATCTGCTGAGCAAGATGTATGAGACAGGCGAAATACCCTCAGACTTCAAGAAGAATATAATAATTCCAATCCCAAAGAAAGCAGGCGTTGACAGATGTGAAAATTACCGAACTATCAGTTTAATAAAAAAATGGTTCAAATGGCACTGAGCACTATGGGACTTAACTTCTAAGGTCATCAGTCCCCTAGAACTTAGAACTACTTAAACCTAACTAACCTAAGGACATCACACACATCCATGCCCGAGGCAGGATTCGAATCTGTGACCGAGGCGGTCGCGCAGTTCCAGACTGTATCAGATTAATAAGTCACAGCTGCAAAATACTTACGCGAATTCTTTACAGACGAATGGAAAAACTGGTAAAAGCCGACCTCGGGGAAGATCACTTTGGATTCCGCAGAAATGTTGGAACACGTGAGGCAATACTGACCCTACGACTTATCTTAGAAGAAAGATTAAGGAAAGGCAAACCTATATTTCTAGCATTTGTAGACTTAGAGAAAGCTTTTGATAATGTTGACTGGAACACTCTCTTTCAAATTCTAAAGGTGGCAGGGGTAAAATACAGGGAGCAAAAGGCTATTTACAATTTGTACAGAAACCAGATGGCAGTTATAAGAGTCGAGGGGCATGAAAGGGAAGCAGCGGTTGGGAAGGGAGTGAGACTGGGTTGTAGCCTGTCCCCGATGTTATTCAATCTGTATATTGAGCAAGCAGTAAAGGAAACAAAAGAAAAATTCGGAGTAGGTATTAAAGTCCATGGAGAAGAAATAAAGACTTTGAGGTTCACCGATGACATTGTAATTCTGTCAGAGACAGCAAAGGACTTGGAAGAGCAGTTGAACGGAATGGACAGTGACTTGAAAGGAGGATATGAGATTAACATCAACAAAAGCAAAACGAGGATAATGGAATGTAGTCGAATTAAGTCGGGTGATGCTGAGGGGATTAGATTAGGAAATGAGACACTTAAAGTAGTGAAGGAGTTTTGCTATTTGTGGAGCAAAATAACTGATGATGGTCGAAGTAGAGAGGATATAAAATGTAGACTGGCAATAGCAAGAAAGCGTTTCTGAAGAAGAGAAATTTGTTAACATCGAGTATAGATTTAAGTGTCAGGAAGTCGTTCCTGAAAGTATTTGTATGGAGTGTAGCCATGTATGGAAGTGAAACATGGACAATAAATAGTTGAGACAAGAAGAGAATAGAAGCTTTCGAAATGTGGTGCTACAGAAGAATGCTGAAGATTAGATGGGTAGATCACAAAACTAATGAGGAGGTATTGAATAGAATAGGGGAGAAGAGGAGTTTGTGGCACAACTTGACAAGAAGAAGGGACCGGTTTGTAGGACATATTCTGAAGCATCAGGGGATCACAAATTAACATTGGAGGGCAGAGTGGAGGGTAAAAATCGTAGAGGGAGACCAAGAGATGAATACACTAAGCAGATTCAGAAGGATGTAGGTTGCAGTAAGTACTGGGAGATGAAGAAGCTTGCACAGGATAGAGTAGCATGGAGAGCTGCATCAAACCAGTCCCAGGACTGAAGACAACAACAACAACAACAATCCTGTGATAGGTGTTTGCAGCCGGCCGGCAAAGTTCTGCGATATACAGTGTTCCAGGGACAGCCCAAACATTTTTGGTATTGATTCTTTGGTCTTTTGTTCTTGCTATTCAAAATAATGTATTTCAGGTGAATTCTACATCGCCCCAAAACAATTTCAATGAATTGTCTCATAAGTACAGTCAATTATTGCAAGAAGGACTTGGGAAAGATCGGTATTTCGAGACTCATATAACAGTTAAGGAAAATGCTCAGCCAAGATTTGGTAGTACTAAGCCTGTCCCACATGGCACTCGCGATAATGTCGTCTAGTAACTCAAATGTGTCAAGATTTTGGGGTAATTCAACCTGTTTCCGTGAGTCAGCTGGCTTCCACCCTGGATCTAAAAAGTGCAGTGCATCGGCTCCCGCTGTTATTCAACAGTTTTTGGAACAGCTGAAAGCAAAGGATCCTTCGTGTTCCAACTACCTGGATGACAGTGTGGTTTCTGGTCGCACAAAGGCATAAATTTATACAATTTGGAGTGACTAAAAAGTGCTTTCAGAAGCAGGCCTCAACCATTACAAAAAGTTTTCATTTTAAAAATGGCTCTGAGCACTATGGGACTTAACTTATGAGGTCATCAGTCCCCTAGAACTTAGAACTACTTACACCTAACTAACCTAAGGACATCACACACATCCATGCCGGAGGCAGGATTCGAACCTGCGACCGTGGTGGTCGCGCGGTTCCAGACTGTAGCGCCTAGAACCGCTCGGTCACACCGGCCGGCGTTTTCATTGTACCACACGGAAATCGAATATCGGGGTTTTCATTAATTATCAGGGTATTAATCCAGCATTGTGGTGTCACCGCCAGACACCACACTTGCTAGGTGGTAGCCTTTAAATCGGCCGCGGTCCATTAGTATACGTCGGACCCGCGTGTCACCACTGTCAGTGATAGCAGACCGAGCGCCACCATACGGCAGGTCTAGAGAGACGTACTGGCACTCGCCCCAGTTGTACAGACGACTTTGCCAGAAGGGGATCACTGACAATTACGCTCTCAATTGCCGAGACGATAGTTAGCCTAGCCTTCAGCTACATTTTCTACGACCTAGCAAATCGCCGTATTCAATTGTTAATTAATATTATGAAGCATGTATAATCAAGAGCGATGTTCTACAATTATGGATTAAAGTTAAGTATTCCAGAAGCTACGTACTTTTCTTTATAGCATTCATTACGTATCCTGTTTCAGACCTCACGCCAGCCTGCGTGAGTTTAAGCGCGTGCCTTTCGGCTTCCTCTCATTGTGTCTAGGCTGTCTTGCCTAGACACAACAAGCATAGCTGCATTTGTCTCCTATCAAAGTTTTGGTAGCACCTTGTAATTTAAGGAGCTGCAGGCAGTGATGTACAAACTCACATATTATATCAAATTTATCTGTAACGCAGTACAGATTGCTGCTCCGCTAAACCGGCTATGCCAGAAAGGTGTTCTGTTTGTGTGGTCCAAGGAATATCAGCAAGCTTTTCAGCATCTAAAGCATGTCCTTCTCAGCGATCGCTGCCTGATTCATTTCGACCCAAATAAGCCAGTTGTCCTCGTAGTGGATGCGTCATCCGGTGGAAGTGCAGCGGTTCTGTTCCACATTGCTTTTCCTTAAAAAACCTCGAACAAATCCCAGGAAAATTATGGTTAGTTGAAAAAAAAGGTGCTCGCCATTATTTGTGGAGTTACCAAATTTCATCAATACTTGTGTCGGCGAAACTTTTGTCTTGTTGTGATCAGACAAAACTACAATCGTCCATCCACAACTGTGGGTTCTTTGAGTACTCTGGGAGATGGTACGGATTTAACAGATGAAATATTAGTTCACTTTATTACATAAAAGGATAAATCGTTTACTTAACTTTGGCACAGTTCCTTGACATAAGAGTACTGGATAATTTACAACTGTCATTGCCTATGAACTAAGTAAAAAACTGTTCCCTTACAGTACAAAATGCAACGTTTACAACATTCATGTGAATCTTTAACTACTCATTGGTCCTACATTATGACTGTGACTGCCGTAGCAGAGGTCTCTAAGCATAGTTCTTGCAAGCTCGATACCATGTTGACCTCAATGTGAGGGCGCTGCTCTTGCTGAGAGGGAAGCATGATCTTCTGGAGCATCTCCCATACATCGTTGCGGATTGCAGCAAGCCCTCGCTGATGTCCGTGGTATCAATTCATGGTGTCGACTTTTGTGTAGCACCATATCACACAACAGGTTGCTGAAAGTTCTACTCAGCCCCTCCAAGATTGTCCCACCCTGAGCACCGCAAAAGCTGCAACGATGGGGCCTGTTGTTGGCTAGTTACAAGTATGAGTTTCTTTATATCCCAGCTCAGCGTTCCAATACTGATATGTTATCTCAATTACCAACGAATGCTAATTCTGCCTTTAATTTGTCTGAGAATTCCTGCTGTTACATAGATTCTCAGGATTTAGACACACTTCATGGGCTTCCCGTCGGTACATTGCACGTGGCTCTGGATCTGACCCGGCTCTTCAGGTGATTCTGTAGTAATTTAATTTCCCAATGGCTGGCCTTGGAGTCTGAAAGAGATTAACCACCTTCTGGTGCGCTGTTGTGTTGCGCATCGCACGCTATTTCTTTGCATCTGGGTTCAACTGCTCCACATGAAAGAATGATGATGTGCGTGTTCTGATCGTTCAGTCCCTCCAGTGGGAGGTGCTGCAGTTGTTCTACCACAGTCACTTGGGAATACTGACTAGTAATTATCTCGGCCCACTGTAGATGGTCGGGTATGGATGCCCGAACAGAACAGTTGACCATCCACTGTGCAGACCGTGTGGAGCGTAAGTCCACTCTACTACAATGTTATTTTGACTGGCCATGAACAACGGACCATGGCGATGTCTTCAAGTAGATTTTGCAGGAGTCTTCTGGATACTTCACAGTTTCTGTGTTGGACGTGTACAGCAAGGTCCCCTGTGTTGTCCCTATGCAGTCCGCAATAACTACCAGTACGGTGTCGGCCTTCACACCGATATTTTGTTTTGAAGGGTTACCCGAAGTCATTGTCTCTGACGACGGATCATAATTCACGTCGTCGGACTTCCGTCAGTTTTTCCAGGCCAGTGGGATCCAACACAGCACGATAGCACCGTTTATTCAGTCCTATCTCTCCTTGCCTCGAGACGGCAAGTCGCTGGCGGATCTCCTGCATGGCCGTTGCCACCGCATGCTTCTTTATCTTCCGTGTTCACCACAGAAGTCCTACGTTCCGTCACGCCCCGTAGCGTTTCAGGAAGTTCGGCAGTGGTCGTCAATGAGAACAAGGTGTTGTTATAGAGATATTGGATATCTTTGTATACCGTTCTGTGTCTGATGGCCGGCCGCTGTGGCCGAGCGGCTCTAGGCACTTCAATCTGGAACCGCGCGACCGCTACGGTCGCAGGTTCGAATCCTGCCTCGGGCATGGATGTGTGTGATGTCCTTAGGTTGGTTAGGTTTAAGTAGTTCTAAGTTCTAGGGAACTGATGACCTCAGATGTTAAGTCCCATACTGCTCAGATCCATTTGAACCATTTTTGTATCTGATGGGGCTATACCAGCGGCATCAGTGTCAAATACTTCATTCTTGGCTATTTGATTCTGATGCAGGTTCTTTATCCACAGATCAAGTGCTCCGCAGGACTCCACAGCAACAGCCGTCTCTTCTGTCTCTTCACTCAGTGCAGTCACCACCTCTGGTCGTGGCACCCATGTAAATGAAAGTGGAACAGCCACCTCCAGTGTCGGCACAGCCCAAGACGATGTCCGTCGAGAAATCACGTCTGGTCGCCCTGCAGGGTCCAGCTGTAGTCGTGGATGGCCCTTCAACAGCATCTGCATTCTTGGATGCAGACGTGCACCCGATGGCCTGTTTTTCGGCCGGTGTTCCCAGGCACTCGCAAGGTATGTACCAGAATGTATACAGGGGCCTGCCATCCGTTATACTCACATATCCTATACCCTCAGCAAATTCTGCGTCCAGACCTCCCCACCCACCCCTCTCCCTCCTCCTGGAAGCCCACGTGCGAAGGCTTGGGGTGGGGGGAGGAATCGAGCGTCATCGGTATCTGTCATCATGAGGCTCAAGATTGGCACAACCACAGGAACCACTGAAAACGTAGCAGCCAGCTGGCGGGGCCAACTGCGACCTGAGCAAGGGCCACACTTACGAGAAAGCTCTGCAGCGCTGCCGAAACCAGCCACTATTTATATCCAGGCTCACACAACTCTACGCTCAGTCTGCAATTGGCCATGAGTCTTGTACCATGGAGGTACACGAGTGTGACAAAAAGTGTTAATAGACAAAATTCTGTCTATGTAGTCTACACAGAGTGTGTATGCCTGACTACTGTACTGTAATACCAGTGAACTGGACACTGAGTTTTGTGTTAATAGTGGATCTATTCTTACTTCTTTACCGTCTCACATACTGGTTACATCTACTATACAAGTTACGTGTTTGTCTTTATTAATAAACAGTACGTTTTGAATTGTATTATTGTTCTTTATTGTTTACCCTCTAGATATAGACTTAACAAGCTGATATCTGATTTCAGAATGTCTGTCTGACCATGATGTAATACACCTGGAATCGTCCCGTGTCTCCAGGCCTGTTTTAAGAAAACCGCCTTCCCCTGTGAACTCTGAATAAAATATTCGCTTTTACTAGCTTTACTGCAAACCTCAATTATTCTTTTTTTCTCTAATTCCTACTACTAATTCCGTATCCTTCCATTCCTCTATCTCCTATAATTTCCCTCTACCACGATCCATTCCCCTCATGAAACTATTTAAGACAAAAAAAGATGTGTTACTAAGGAATTATCCGAATTCAACGAAAATCGGTATCTGTGATGTACATGCACAGGCAAAACAAATGAGTAAAATTTTAAGAAATGGATGATTTATTGAAGAGCAAGAGCTTCACAAATTCAGCAAGTCGATAACGCATTTTGACTGAGAGAGGTCTTGCATGTCCTGAGAGATACGAGCCAAATTCTGTCCAATTGGCGCGTTACATCTTCAGGATCCCATTACTCTCCAAACGTTCTCAATTAGGCAGAGATCCGGTGACCTTACTGGCCAAGGTAGGGTTTGGCAAGCACAGGACCTTCTAGCCAGTTCGGTATTTTGACGATGTAAAGCGCCAGTTGGACACAATTTTGCACGACATCCCTCAGGAGAACATCCAACAACTCTATTAATCGATGTCAAGCCGAATAACTGCTTGCGTAAGGGCCAGAGATGGACCAACGCGTTATTGAGTTAATCAATTCGTGAAACCATTCTCTTGAATAAATCATCAAGTTTTTCTGAAATTGTAATCATTTCTTTGTCTGTAAATATATATCATATCTACCGATTTCAGTCTCACTTGAATAATTCCTTTGTGGTGTGTAGTTTTCTTTCCTTTTCTTTTTTTTCTTAGAATAATTTAGATTATCATATGCCTTTACATACTGAATTACCCATTGAATATCCTATATTTCCTGTCTCTCTTCATCTTCTACTTGTCAGGTAAGCATGTATAACTGAACTGTTGTTGCAGGCGTTGGATTGCTGCCGATTCTGACGAGAGAAGCCCTTCACTCTCTGCCCTTCTTACCTATTCGTCACAAACTACTTCCCAATTCATCACAAACAACGGGGATAGCTCCCGTTACACATTTCCTACTGCTATGCATAGTATTCTATATTTTCCTGAAAAATTATCTTTCCATTTCACTGCACTGACGCCTACTATATCTAGTTTGAGCATTTCCATTTGCTTTTTAAGATTTTATAAATTCGCTTCTGCATTCAGACTTCTGACTTCTCACTTTCGACGTTCTGGCTCCTATAATATTCCCTTTCGTTGGTTATTCAGTCTTATTATTTGAAATTTCCTCCCGCTTAGCAGTCCACTGAATCAAATTGAAGAGAAAAGAAATTTATGGCAGAAGTCGAAAAAAACCATACAACTGAAATTTCTAAGGTGAAGTTCAAGCCATCGGAATAACACCAAGTCATGTAAACAACTAGTTACACTCAATCGACAAAGGATTTGTATTTTGAGATACCATAGCAGCAGTATCGGCAGTTATCAATACGCAAGATCCAAAATCATTCAAGTTAAGGAAGTCCACAACAGAATAATAAGACAACTTCAGTTCAATGCATACTATCTTACTTAGATGGTAATGGAAAAGCAGATTTTCTGTCCAAGAAAAAGGCACAAAAATTAAAGATTCTAGAAACTAACTTGTATTTTGCATCGAAGCGCATTGTTAACGACACATTTTAAGAATAATTGAAGCAATCCAGTAAAATTTCAATTTATCTGGAATAACCTCATGGGTGACCCGGTAGTGCCTGATAGGCAAAGAAGGGAAGCACTAGCCATAGCCCGCTTTACTAATGAAAAGACTGTTTGGACGCCTGTTTGCGTAAGATATCCATCGTGCCGTCTCCAGAAAGAGTCTGTCTCATAATATTGGTTCGATCATAAACACAGAACGTTTAAAAGGGTGTACAAAGTTAAGTGACTGTAATTCAGACTTAACAATATTCTACTATAATAATAATAATAATAATAATAGTAATGATGATCTACTGCATAAATGTGCAGATTCCATGAGGCTAACCGCGGACGATGCTATGTCTATAGAAAAGTTACTACGTCAGAGGACTGTAGCGAAATGCAGAGAACCTGGTAAGCATTGACGATGAAGGTACTGGCAGTGGACCCTGACAGTAAATAACTAACGCATTGCGTATAAATAGGCGAAGAACTCCATTGTGCAATAAGAGCATTTTTGGCAAATCGTTAGCAACAGAAACTACCGCAAAATATCTAGGAGTAACCATCCAGAGCGACCTAAAGTCGACTGACAACAAAAAAGTGTCAAAAGCAGTTGCTTGGCTGGCATTCACTGTGATAATTTTAAGGAAATCTACTTCCACGAAAGAAATGGTTTACTAAACCCTACGTTGGCCAATCCTTGACTACTGTTCTTCAGACTGGGAGTCTTTCCCAATGGGACTGATAGACGACGTAGAAGAGCTGAGCATTCCGTCACGTAATCGACTAGTCTACGTGAGTTGTGAAGATACTCAATAGACTCCGGTGGCAGACGCTACAAGAGAGCATTACTGCTGAAATTTCGAAAGCGTCCGTTCCGGAAACGTATTATTTCCTCCCATACAAGTCACGATAAATGTACGCAACGACAAGATCAGAAGAACAATAGCTCATTAGGAGTTTTACCGACATTCTTCTCACGCGGCATTCGTGAATGGAACAGCAAAGAAGGGCAAAAAACGGTCATGGTACCATAAGAACACTTCCCCACACCATAAGGAGGCTTGTGGAAGATATAGTGATCAGCCAGAACATTATGACAACCGACCTACTATCGGTGTAAACCCGTCCAGGTGATAGCACCGTCATCCGGGAAGGAATGACTACTTGTCAGACACACGCCAATGCAAATCAGCGAGCGTGCTGTCCGTGCGTGGAACAGGGAAGGCGCGCGATCTGCCTAAGTTTGAGCGAGGGCAAACTGTTATGGCTCGGAGGCTCGGCACGAGTGTTTTGGAAATTGCACGACTTGTCAGGTGTTCGAGGAGCGCTGTGGCGAAACCATGTCCAGACGTGGGGTTGGGTGGTCGCCTCTCATTACGGATGTCGGGCGTCGTAGACTGTGCAGACTGGTAAAACGGGACATACGGAGAACTGTGGTCGAACTAGCATTAGACTTCTTTCATGCTGGGCAGAGTACAAGTGTGTCTGAACGGAGAGTGCACCGAACACTCCTAAAGATGGGCCTCCGCAGCCGACGACCCACGCACATGCCAATGTTAACACCAAGACATCGGCAACTACGACTGAAATGGATACGTGACAATCGGCATTGGACCTTGACGCTGTAGTAGAGCGTTGCACGGTCTGATTAATCCCGATACCTTCTTCACCATGTCGATGGGAGGGCGCGAATCCCTCGTCTTCCAGGTGAACAGCTCTTTGACACCTGTATTGTGGGGTGGAGACAAGCTGGCGGTGGCTCTGTGATTCTTTGGGGAATCTCACTTGGGTATCCATGGGTATAGCGGAGCTCGTGCAAAGCACCATGGTGACCGAGAAGTATCGTGCACTGGTTGCACACCACATCACCCCTTCATGGCGATCATGTTTCCCGACGGCAGTGGCATTTTTCAACTGGATAATGCGCCATGTCATTAGACAAACAGTGCGATGGAGTGGTTTGAGGAACACAGTGGCGAGTTCCAATTTATGTGCTGGCCCGCCAAGACGCCAGATATGAAACCGATCGAACGCATCTTGGATGTGATTGAACGTGGCGTCAGAGCTCATCGCCCTCTCCCTGGAATTTACGGGAATTTGGTGACTTATGTCCAGACGTGATACCATCTCCTTCCAGCGACCTGCCAAGGCCTCATTGCTCCCATGTCAGGACACTTCGACGCTGTTATCCTTGCCAAAGGTGGATATACCAGCTATTAGATAGCAGGTCATAATGTTCTGGCTGATGAGTGTAGATGGTTATGGTGTGTAATTAACTATATATTATAGCAGGGATCTTTTCTTGGAGTACATTTCTTGAACTGCATTGAGTTTTTCAGCTGCATGTTGATGGGCAGAGTTTAATTACACAACTTATATTAATGGAAAACTAAAGAAGGTTACTTAAATATGTAGCAATACAACGCACGTAGCATTACAACAAGCTTCAGTTAGGAGTAATCTTTGTATAGAAATGGCCACTTTCGCTGCGCTGTTGCAAGAGCATGTAACATTGAACTTTGGGCCAAACTGATATTAGATCCAGAGTAAGAGGCCCGTACAGAAATGTACAATGGAGGGCGGATAATGCGTGAGTGCGCCAGCCGAAGATTTCAAAAATGAAATACGTAACAAGCTATTACCTGGGATTACTTGACCTACAGATTATCTAAAATAAAAAAGCCGTGTTAGTAATCTTAAGGTAATTACCGATGTGTAACGAATAACAAGAACGACAGAGGCAAACGACTACTGAGCGTAGGAGGACCTTGACTTGCGAAACGCGGCGGCAAGGCGGTTCGCGTGTTTCACTCACTCATTATAACTGGTCTGTGTTCACCACTTTGAAGCTCCGCACTGAAGAGTGCGTAAAAGGGGAAATGCACTTCCGCGTAGTTACGGTAGTCGTGGCAAATACGTGCTGCCTTAAGCTAGCTAATCAGCAGGAAATTCCTATACATATATATATTTTAAAATTACCCCGTATATTAAGCATAATCCACAGTCAGTGGTATGCTTGGTCTAGGAACTTGAAACAAAAGTAATTGAGTACCTTAAAAAAACTGAGATAATATGTACAGAATTCCTTAGCCTGCCCTCTGTGTTAAACTAGAGAAGCATCGTTCCTCACTCCGACGTTCGTGAGTACAAGGAGAAAAAGGAAAAAAAAAAAACTTTAAGCAGTCGCTACATTTTACACTCCTGGAAATTGAAATAAGAACACCGTGAATTCATTGTCCCAGGAAGGGGAAACTTTATTGACACATTCCTGGGGTCAGATACATCACATGATCACACTGACAGAACCACAGGCACATAGACACAGGCAACAGAGCATGCACAATGTCGGCACTAGTACAGTGTATATCCACCTTTCGCAGCAATGCAGGCTGCTATTCTCCCATGGAGACGATCGTAGAGATGCTGGATGTAGTCCTGTGGAACGGCTTGCCATGCCATTTCCACCTGGCGCCTCAGTTGGACCAGCGTTCGTGCTGGACGTGCAGACCGCGTGAGATGACGCTTCATCCAGTCCCAAACATGCTCAATGGGGGACAGATCCGGAGATCTTGCTGGCCAGGGTAGTTGACTTACACCTTCTAGAGCACGTTGGGTGGCACGGGATACATGCGGACGTGCATTGTCCTGTTGGAACAGCAAGTTCCCTTGCCGGTCTAGGAATGGTAGAACGATGGGTTCGATGACTGTTTGGATGTACCGTGCACTATTCAGTGTCCCCTCGACGATCACCAGTGGTGTACGGCCAGTGTAGGAGATCGCTCCCCACACCATGATGCCGGGTGTTGGCCCTGTGTGCCTTGGTCGTATGCAGTCCTGATTGTGGCGCTCACCTGCACGGCGCCAAACACGCATACGACCATCATTGGCACCAAGGCAGAAGCGACTCTCATCGCTGAAGACGACACATCTCCATTCGTCCCTCCATTCACGCCTGTCGCGACACCACTGGAGGCGGGCTGCACGATGTTTGGGCGTGAGCGGAAGACGGCCTAACAGTGTGCGGGACCGTAGCCCAGCTTCATGGAGACGGTTGCGAATGGTCCTCGCCGATACCCCAGGAGCAACAGTGTCCCTAATTTGCTGGGAAGTGGCGGTGCGGTCCCCTACGGCACTGCGTAGGATCCTATGGTCTTGGCGTGCATCCGTGCGTCGCTGCGGTCCGGTCTCAGGTCGACGGGCACGTGCACCTTCCGCCGACCACTGGCGACAACATCGATGTACTGTGGAGACCTCACGCCCCACGTGTTGAGCAATTCGGCGGTACGTCCACCCGGCCTCCCGCATGCCCACTATACGCCCTCGCTCAAAGTCCGTCAACTGCACATACGGTTCACGTCCACGCTGTCGCGGCATGCTACCAGTGTTAAAGACTGCGATGGAGCTCCGTATGCCACGGCAAACTGGCAGACACTGACGGCGGCGGTGCACAAATGCTGCGCAGCTAGCGCCATTCGACGGCCAACGCCGCGGTTCCTGGTGTGTCCGCTGTGCCGTGCGTGTGATCATTGCTTGTACAGCCCTCTCGCAGTGTCCGGAGCAAGTATGGTGGGTCTGACACACCGGTGTCAATGTGTTCTTTTTTCCATTTCCAGGAGTGTAGTTTCATTGATTATTAGTCAGTCAGCAAGATAATAATCTTCACAGTTTCTAAAGTGAACGTAAATCCATGAGATGTTATGTGACTACCGAAAATATAGAGGAAAAAATAAGCTGAATGAATATTACGCTTTTTTTACGATTAGAGCTCGGTATTGCTGCAAACAGTATTTATTTAACGAACCGGTGACGCATAACGTCTGAGACTTTGATGCAGCTAATCCTATTACATATACTACCTGTAGAAATATTTTAGTTCACTTTCGAGAACTAGAAGCGACGCAGTTTCTCTTTTCTACTTCGGATGAAGAGTTGGTACCAAACCTGTTTTTGCGATTTATCATTATGTATGTATTGTGCAGCACGGTCAGAGGAAAAGATTGTCATATAGAATCTAGTTTTAGGCATACGTCACTCCTGTAAGCAAATTCGAGACGTTTGCGTGAGATGTGCAGTTTACTGAGCTCATGGTTTGTTTTCCAAGCCATTTCAAGCACCGAGACTAAGAATTAATGCAGTTCCAGTGACGCTGTATATACCTTATAATGTTGCAAATACCATAGTCGTTGACTGGTTGCTAAAGACTGTTAGCCCAGATAGGGAGCTCCATGCCCCACGCATATCTACGCAGTTCGATTTCAAAGCTAATTTTGTCAGCGCTCAACTGTTTGACAAATCGCTGTGTCCCTCATACATCCATTATGACAAAATCAGATGAATGTTTCATGACCGTGGGCGTCTGTTGCGCTGAAGTCAGGTTAAAGCTCAAAGTTTAAAGTGAATCACAATTCGTATATATACACTTGCTGTAATGAAGTGGCACTGTGTGAAGTTGTGTCGGAATATCCATCCTACACTACCACATAATTTAACGCTTCTTGTGCAATAATACAGCTGCCAAAAAAAGTAAAGAAAGAGGATACGCCGAACATTGAATTCACTGTGTTGCAAAGACACACTAATACGAAAGACACTGGCTTGTAACGATCAGTGGAAAAAGCCTTGAGCAAGATCCATAACAAAAATTAATCAAGCCAACGTCGCTCAAAAACGCTAAACGCCACCTATTACGAAATGCCAAGAGAATGTAAGGTACCCTCTGACTCTTAAAACGTCTGCACAGTAGTGTATACAGGATATGATTTTAAAACCTCGTTTAATCTCTAGATCGAGAATGTTAATGTCGGTGAACTTCCCACCTGCACGGATACTTCAATAAAGAATTTATTGAAGGGGAACAAGACTTTTAAGACTGTTTTACATATCGCACCCAGGTAATAACAGTAACATTACTTGAATCATGAAGCTTCAAACTCCAAAATACAATACTTGAGAAAATCGACTTAAAGAATTCTGTAACACTTATATTGAAATTTATAAATGTCTTTTGATTTTCAAGTAAGAAATTTTGCCAGTAAATTTCATTGAAATCTATAAAACAGTAATTTAAACATGTAGTTCTGTACTCGTTCAATGTGAGGCGTTATCAGCTACTTGTTGACTTTTTCCTTGGTTTTCTAGAAACCTTTTTGCTTTTGTTATGATTCTTCATGTAATACTTTTGCCTTTTTTCACCCCAAATAATACTTCGTTTTGTTTTATTTACTGTGTTGTAATACGTCATTCTAACTTCCGTCAGATAAAACTAGTACTTAATTTAAAATTAAAAAAATGATAAACAAGTTGAAATTGTACCAGAAAAGTACAAAAAGAAAAATCGAAATTTATGAAAATTAATACAGTGTAACAAGGAACATCAGTTATGTGCAATTTTAGGAACAAAATTTACAAAAACATAGTATCGTAATGGGCTTCTATAACGTAGGAGTACTTTTGCCGAAAACAGGAATTCAATATGAAGTTCTTTACAGCAGAAATTTCATTTTTTTCCTTGACGCTGCAACGCACTAAATTCCGTAATATTTACAACAGCTGTAATCATAAAAACAGTTTATGTTCCTTCAGACATGCATGCATGTCAGAAGGACTCTGTAAGATACAGACACTGTATAAACACAGTCAACGATATAAAAACACAGACAATGACATAAAAAAATTACATTAAACTTACTTTATACATGAAAAGTTACACAATTATCAATGTTCCGCTCTTCTTCAATGACCCGTGCACACCTGCCGAGAGCAACGCCGGAGACACACTGTTTTTGTCCGACGGTGTGGCCGCGTGGTCTCAGATGCCTTGCCACGATTCGCGTGGAACCCCCTGTCGGAGGTTCGAGTCCTCCCTCGGGCATGGGTGTGTGTTGTCCTTAGCATAAGTTAGTTTAAGTTAGATTAAGTAGTGTGCAGGGCTAGGGACCGATGACAGCAGTTTGGTCCCATAGGAACTTACCACAAAATTCCACTGTTCTTGTCGTGGCGAATCGTGAATTAACCTACAACAAAACTAAAACAACTTTCCTGAAGTGGACACATTACGGAATAGAGATACATCGTTTTTTGTGCACTTTGGGCCACTTCAAACATATTTTTCAGTGAGAAAAAGTAAAAACTGCGATTTTTTGACTTGTGTTGCTGCCGGCCGCGGTGGCTCCACGGTTGCTTGCATTTGCCAGATCATAACATGAGATCATATCTGCTATTTTCCGTGTGGAATAATAGGCTCTCAGTCCGGAACCGCGCGACTGCTACGGTCGCAGGTTCGAATCCTGCCTCGGGCATGGATGTGTGTGATGTCCTTAGGTTAGTTAGGTTTAAGTAGTTCTAAGTTCTAGGGGACTGATGAACTCAGCAGTTAAGTCCCATAGTGCTCAGAGCCATTTGAACCATTTGAACTTGTGTTACTTTTTCCCGGGGTGCGATATGAAGACACGAATTTTAAATAGAATGAGGATATTACTTTGTTGGTTAAATGTATGTTATTTGTCTTTTATCATAAGGTAAAGATTACATACGGTATAAATACTTTCGAGACTGCATTTATAAAAATAGAAATAGTGATTTTAATGCTTCAAGTGTTGTACATATTTTCTCCCCGCTTAAGTAAAACCCAGAGAACGTTCACACAACCAAGTGAGACTGTAAGAAAAGTCCGTCTTTGGTATGTTGTTCAACTCACGCGTCACATTGGACTGAATGTCAGTTATGCTGACACAGCGTTGACTTAAGTGAACTTCTGTACGTTGTCGTTTGTGGTCGAATGCCTTTCCGTTGTTTGCAGTTGTTAGTTCAAGATGCCACCGTAGTTACTGCGTTGACGTCGCTTATACGCCGGGAATAAAATCAGTCTCGAAAACCTTTGGTCGGAAGATGTATACTGCAGTATTTTTTCCGTAAATAGCTTATTTACGGAACTGTAACTGTCAGTACCGTAGTTCCGATAAATGCCATTATTATTGTTTTACTATTTCTTCTTTGCACTAATATTTCATTATGCAATTCTTGCAAAATTAATTCACAATTTTTTGAGGCGCAAATATATTAAATTTTTGTCCACAAATTTTTATCGACAGCACTTTTAACAGTAACTTTAAGACTGATCTTTCGTAGAATGGCGTGATTAACATATCTACTTTTTGAGATATTTTGCTATTCTGCTTTTTTCATAGAGTATGTGGTAAGCTGAACGTAAGATATATGGTCGGTGGAACTCTTACACGGAATTTTTTTTCCTTCAATTCTCGTCTTGATGATGTACTTATGTGCTTCAGTGCATGAACATCTTTCGCTACATTTTATGTACTTACTGTTGGATTTTAGTCTGGGGATGAATGCACGTTTTCGGTAAGGCACAAAAAATATGTTGCAAATCACTTATGTTTCTAAATGTCACAACATAACTGTAAATATACATTATGTTCATCTTAACTACTTAATATTCTTATTTATGAATTTTTATGTCAGAAAGGCAGCACATTAATTGTTATGAAACAGTTTGATAAAATTCACGTTAATAACATGATTATTGATGCATTGGTTTTACATAACAAAATTGTATACAAACAGGCATTCGTAGAATGAGTAAAGCTTGAAACCAGCTAGCACTGCTAATAAAGTACTATTTTAAAATAAAACTCTAGCTTGAAACGATGTCATTCTAACCGTCCCACGTGGTACCACAGAGGGGGCATAAGATGGTGTAATGTAACACCGAAATCGATTTAAAAAAAAAATGTGATTTATAAATAGAGTTGTAGAATTCGTCGCTTCTATAAGGGGTGATCAAAAAGTTTCAGTCTGAGGGCATTACTGCAGCGTATATACAATGCAGCACGACTCCGATGCGGGTGTATAAGCACAGACATTTAGGCAAGGGATTAGCGTGGCATTCGTCTTTCCGACGTGCGTGCGGTTTTTGCGAAAAAGTAAACTGTGACTATTACCAGATGCGACCAATAGGACAAACGTGCTGTTCTTTTTGTAGCTGTCGATGGATAAACACGGGTGATATCCATCAATGAATAAAGAATGTATGGGGTAGCATTACAACCGAAAACCACCGTTGTGGAATGGTGCGCCAAGGGATGCAGCTGCCGCTGCTTCATCTTGACTCGCGTCCCCATATCGCGAATGTCGTAACGCAGAAATTACGCCAACTCAAGTGCGAGACACTCGAGGAGCAGTCCTATAGTTCTGATCTCTCCCCATGCGATTATCACACCTTCAGTCCCTTAAGGAAGGCCTTGAATGATCGACGATTATTGGCGGATCAGAATGGGCAGCAGGCAGGTACAGGCTTCTTCGCGTAGGAAGACATGGTGTTTTACGAACTTGGTGCGTCTGAGGGATGATTGCCTCAATGTTCAATGCGGTTCACCTGAGTGGCATACCGATTCTAGACAGCACGGCCTTAGAAAGGAAACTTTTTGATCGCCCCTTATACAGCAAGATATGGTTACAGCTGTCGTCTCATAATCTGTCGAAATAAGAATGTAAGAAGCTTCTACTTGTCGCATAAACCGGGTATCCTTTGACCGGTTGTCAGATTCGAATGTTCCTATCATGACTGTTATTTAACTTCTGTGGTATTTATGTTAGCGAACATAGGGGATTGTATGAAACGATTAAGTACTGATTAGTACAATACATTTTCTAAAATGCAGAAAAAGTAATATAAAAATGTAGGTAGACAAGTTAGCACCGATTTGAGGATACACTGATCGGCCTATGCTTCGACAACAACCATCTACTACCATTCCACTTGCGGCCAATATTTAAAAAACACAATAAAACTTTAACCCCCCAAAATAAAAACATTGATCCACAGTTTTAAGTGGTTCATTAAGGCTCAAAGAAAAAACCTACTACGGCACATAAACCAAACACTGTGATCCATCATCAAACTTATAAATATAATGAAAGGTAATAGGATGGGGTATCATACACATACTTCAAAATGTAGTTGAGCATAATACCCTCAATTTCATCCATCTTCCACCGAAATCCTCGTTTCAAAACATCTATTGGAGTTACAATTAAGCTTATCTGTGCTTCATTTTTGTAAACCCTCGTCACCAGTGCTGCTAGTGCTGTGGAGACCGAGTTGATACGATAGGCCGAGTTTGTGAGTTCGTGAAACGGCTTCGGCTGCAGTGCACCGCTAAGACAATTTCTGCTTGCCACTATTACACAGCTATGGCCCAGGGTCGGTACCAGGATAGGAGATCGAAGGTTCTACAACACTCCAACAAACTAGTAACAGTTACACAAAACAGTTCAAAGGTTTACTTATTTTTGTGACTTGGTGAAATACGAAGTCCCAACACTGCTTGTAATGTAACACAAAAAAGGGCCTCAATGGCTAAGTGCAAATAATCGTAAGTAAATTTCACAGTACGTAGTAAATTCAATTTACAACAACTGTCTGTTGACTTGTAAGAGTTCACTAAATGACGTTCCCTGACTAAGTCGGCCCTGGAGGATGATATATAACCAAGTGGGCGACAGCTGCTCTCCTATATTCCGACTAGGTTTCTCCGTTGTCGTCCGGTCGTTGGCGGATTGTACTCGGCCGGCAATTGCCCGAAGCGAAGTCGATATCTTCAACCTCAGTGACGCTCATGGCGCAGGTAGATCTCGCACAAGTGACTAGTCTCCATAGCACTGGCAGCAGCTCGCATTTTTGCGCCCGTGGTGCTTTTGCCCTGGCTGTCTCTTGCTCGGACGACACAGCACATTTATCGAGACAATATCTGGCACTTGAATCCAAACAAACGTAAGAACTTCAAATGAGATTTTCATTCTGCAGCGGAGTGTGCGCTGATATCAAACTTCCTGCCAGATTACAACTGTGAGCCGGACCAACATTCGACTCAGGACCTTTGCCTTTCGCGGGCAAGTGCAAGGGGTAGAGCACCTGCCTGCGAAAGGAAAAGTTCCCGAGGTCGAGACTCGGTGCGGCACACAGTTTTAATCTTGCAGGAAGTTTCAAATTTAAGAACTTGTTTCCGGAGATATTTGACATTATGTGATTTACCTTAATCACTGCCTGAACCACACCAGCTCGCACTTTGAGCAATATATGACTGACATCTGTTTTTCTTAGTAGTAGGCGCATTAACAGTTGCCAATGAACCTTCATCTGTATGCCGATGGTTAATGTGTTTACTCCTTAGTTCCACATTGTCGTCAGCATCAACACTTTTTAGTAAATTGTGGATCTGTAATCCTGGTGTAACAATGACCAGTGGTCAAAATAACCCTGAAAAAGAGAAATTATGCGCAAGGGATCAGAAATCGTAATATAGTGGCAGATATATACCATGTGAACAAACAGCTAATTTGTGATCTGTTTCGAGAATTAATCGAGCAACGTCCATGATATAGGTGAAAACACCGATCGTTTTGCACTAAATAATATCTGTGAATTTCACACAACCAGAGTTAACACACTTTTTCGTTCACAATTACAACTCGCAAGCTTTCGCCAACTGTTACGTACTAAAGTCGGCACTACATGGTGGAATTTAGCGTATATTGATGGACGTTTAGCACCAAACAGTACATACTAAACACCCAACTGACTGCCAGCAGAGAGCTGTACAACATTTGGTGTATGAGTGGTCAAAGTAACCACAACGGACAAAGTATACCCGGTTTACGGTACAATCAACGTATCTACCAAGTTATCCGTCGATGAGAAAAATGTTTCGCAGTGAAGGATGAATATGGAGAGGACGACCAACAGCATCACGAAATATCACAGTCGCAACTCGATTTTTCCGAAGCCATAATTAAAATTTTATGACTACCGCTCCACAGCTACGTCTACCCTGGTACGGAAGCTCGATTACTCCTCCAGAAGCACCGTTATGAAGCGAAATATCTTCGGGGAGCGAATTCGGCCAGTGGACAGTGGGAGGTAAGAGTCTGAGCAACATTTCGGGGACCAGCTGTGTGTGTGCGCAGCGAGAGCAGAAGCCGCGGCGAGGGCGGCAGGGGGCTACAAAGTGACGGCGACGCCGCCGCCGCCACATAACGGCGCGCGCCGCATTACGGGCGAACACAATGCCGCGTTATTCCTCAAGGCTGAGCATAATTCTAGCCTTGGTAACTTATTAAAACAGCAGCGTGACGTAATGGCGGCGCGGGGTTGCGGAATTAGTGCGGCGCGGCCTATCGGCCGGTTGCGTCGGACTCGCCGCCCTGTGGGGCAACGGCGCGGCAGAGCAAGACGGGGCACGCCCCTCTGGGCCGGCGACGACGAGCGCCGTCTGTCGCCCGCATCTTAATTAAGGCCGACTGCGGGTCACCTGACTCTCTGCGGCGAGGAGAAACGCGGCCGCCGGGAAGATAACGCGACAGCGACCCGCTCTCTTTGATCTCCAATTAGCCAATGATGTCGGTTAATATTCACAAGCCCCAAACGTACGAGGACACGGTGTGCAATCGTGAAAATGAGGCAGAACTGTCGTAAACTATTTATTCTAATGTCTCCATTGTCGTTAAAGATATCACGCAATCGCAATGTAAACTATTGTTAACGATACCACGCACCCTCCATATAAACTAACTGAACCACAGCATCCGGATACCTACACCCATGCTCATAAATTAAGGATAATTGCAGAATGTGGTGCAACACAACGTGGCACTACACAAAACTGGCGCTAATAGCATAGGCACATAGAGAACACATACGACACAGATCTGTAAGTCCACAGTATTGGTGATAAGTTAAGAAAACCGTCCCGAAACACATGTGCTACAAAACGCCACTGTTTCCTGCGCATGTACCCCGACATCAGCATGGGTTATCATCACCATGCACACGTACACAGTCCGCAGAACAAGTTGGCATACTCTGGATCAGGTGGTCGAGCAGCTGCTGCGTTATAGCCTCCCATTCTTGCATCAGTGCCTGTCGGAGCTCCTGAAGTGTCCTAGGGGTTTGAAGACGTGCAGCGATACGTCGACCGAGAGCATCCCAGACGTGCTCGATGGGGCTTAGGTCTGGAGTACAGGCAGGCCACTCCATTAGCCTGATATCTTCTGTTTCAAGGTACATCTCCGCGATGGCAGCTCGGTGGGGCCGTGCGTTATCATCCTTCAGGAGGAAGGTGGGACCCACTGCACGCCTGAAAAGGCGGACATACTCATGCAAAATGACGTCCCCGACCGGCCAGGCTGGCCGAGCGGTTCTAGGCGCTACGATCTGGAACAGGGCGACCGCTACGGTCGCAAGTTCGAATCCTGCCTCGGGCATGGTTGGTGTGTGATGTCCTTCGGTTACTTAGGTTTAAGTAGTTCTACGTTCTAGGGGACTGATGACCTCAGAAGTTAAGTCCCATAGTGCTCAGAGCCATTTGAACCATTTGACGTCCAGGTCCACCTGACCTGTTAACGTTCTTCTGTCAAAGACATGCAGGGGTGTACATGCACCAATGATAATCCCACCCCACAGCATCAAACCACGACCTCCATACAGATCCCTTTCAAGGACATTAAGGGATTGGTATCTGGTTCCTGGTTCACGCCAGATGAAAACCCGGCGAGAATCACTCTTCAGGCTCTACCTGGGCTCGTCCGTGAACATAACCTGGGACCACTGTTCCAATGACCATGTACTGTGTTTTTGACACCAGGCTCTACGGGATCTCCTGTGACCAGCGGTCAGTGGAATATACCTTGGGATCTCTGGGCGAATAAACGATGCCTGTTCAGTCGTCTGTAGACTGCGTGTCTGGAGACAACTGTTCCAGTGGCTGCGGTAAGGTCCCGATCAAGGTTACCTGCAGTACTCCGTGGCCGTCTGCGGCACTGATGGTGAGATATCGGTCTTCTTGTGGTGTTGTACACGGTGAACATCCCGTCCTGTAGCGCCTGAACACGTTTCCTGTCTGCTGGAATCGTTGCCGAGATCTTGAGATAACACTTTGTGGTACACGGAGGGCCCGTGCTACGACCGGCTGTGTTTGACCAGACTCCAGTCGCCCTAGTATTCCACCCCTCATAACGTTATCAATGTGTGTTCTTTGAGCCATTTTCAACACACAGTCACCATTTGACCGTCTGAAAACATCTCACACTTACTCGCTGCATAATACTCTGACATGCACCAACACACCTTTGTGTATGTGGACTGCTGCCGGCGCCACCGTGCGACGACCGCAGGTCAAATGCACCGCATGGTCATACACCGAGGTGGTTTTAACCGGCAAACCGCCCACCAGAGCGTTGTTTCATCATGTATCAGCATAATCCTTCATTTATGAGCAGGAGTGTACTTCCGAAAATTACTACAGGCTACGGCTACTCTTCGCCTTTGCGTCGTCTTGACCTCTGCTGGGGACACTTTCAATGAGGTTCCTGTGTGTCAGTGCAAGAATGACAGCGCAGTCTTCCTCAAGAGCGGAAACCAAAGAGTATTGATGTTGGACGCTGGACTCTAGAGCGAAGTTAACTCTCTATTTCTTTCCCAAATGTTCCACTGGGTTCAGGTAGGCAGTCTTGGCTGGCCAGTCCATTTGAGGAATATTGTTGTACACAAATCATTACCTCACAGATGCTGTTTTCTGACAGGTTGCTTGTCTGCTGATACAACGAATCATCGTCTCAAAACTGTTCCAATGCTGTACGCAGTACACAGTGCCGTGAACTGCATTCGTATCCTCCCGCATATAGCGTCTTCTTAAATGCAGTAAGGGGACCACACCTCAACGACGAAAACCTCTTCCATACCATAAAATCACCACCTCCGTACTTCACTGTTGGCACTACACATGATGCAGGTAATGTTCTTCAAGCATTCGCCAAACCCAAACGCTTCTATCTGATTGTCATAGGTATAGCGTATTTCATTACTCCGAATCGCTCGTTACCAAAGATCCACTGACCGATGGATTTGTTCTTTACTCCTCATCAACCATCACGTAGCACAGACTACAGAAATGTGGCTTTTAAGGAGCTGCTTGACCATTTTAATCCGTTCTTTTTAACTCTCTAGCCATAGTCATTGTGCTATCTGGATTGTTGGTTGCTCTTTGGAACTCATGACCGATTGTTTCCGTTGATTTCATGCTATTTTTTTGCAACTACCCTCTGCAATGATTGACGTTCCCTGTTATCGCTACATGAGATCTGCCTGGCCGTAGTTTAATTGCGGTTGTTCCTTCGTGTTTGTACTTCACAATCACATCACCAGCAGTGGACTTGGGCAGCTTTGGGAGGTTTGAATTGGCCCTGATTGGTTTGGTAATCAGTGCCATTCAGTGACTAGTCACTGTAATCCCCTGAAGGACCCATGCTGCTGTTGTTGCATTTTTAATAACAACGCAATACTGCTCGCCTTCTTTTATACTGGCGCGCCCTCGTCCCGTGACACCTAGTGGTCAATTCTTCATTACATGGGAAGTCCAGATAATTTTGCTCAGATAATGTGTATCATGATATGAAAGATTATAGACTTCCGCAAGCTGCACTTTATTGAATTGATTGTTCATAAAACACGGATAAGAACAGGCTAGTGACCTCACAATAGAGACTCATAGTAAAACGAAGAAGAAAAAACAAGTGACGTGTCTGAGTAATGAGTGATAAATTTCAAATAAAAACTGAGAACTCAGAAGTTACGAGCCGCGTGATATAGCCGCGCTGTCTAAGTCGCCTTGTCACGCTTTGCACAGCTCCTCCATCGGGTATCCGAGTCCTCTCTGGGGCATAGATGTGTGTGTGTTGTCCTTAGCGTAAGTTAGTTTAAGTCAGATTAAATAATGTGCAAGGCTAGGGACCGATGACCTCAGCAGTTTGGTGCCATAGGAACTTACCACAAATTTTCAATTTTTTCAGAAGTTACGGAATTCTGCTACCTTGAAAGGAAAATAACACATGGCGGACGAAGCAGACGAGAGCAGAGAAAGGTCGCGTTTGTGGTCGAAAGGAATCAACCAGTAGCAAACGTCGTCCTCAATTTGAGGTATCGATTTCTGAGAATGCACAGCATGCATTATCTGCGCGTTTGTGATATGTTATACAAGGAAGGACTGGCGTGAAACGAGATGTTTCTCTATACAATCGGCAAGGGGAATAACATTTCGAAAATACTGACAAGAAGAAGGGACAGGATGATAGGACATGTATTAAGACATCAAGGTATAGCTTCCACGGTGATAGAGCGAGCTATAGAGTGTAAAAACTATAGGGGGAGACAGGGGCTGGGCTACATCAACAAATAAATGACGATATGGGATGCAAGTGCTGCTCTCAGATCATCAGTCAAAAAATCGCGATCGATATTGTAATACACTTTCCATCATCAGATAAATCTGGAAAGCCAATCATATCTATATCGATTCAATGAAATACATCAAAACTCTTTTTCAGGACATGTCAGCAGCATTAATATACTTCGAAAAACACATGGCAAACACTGTGATGTTTCACAATATATTTATTGCTGTGTACTTAGTGCTTTCACATGGTTTCATTTTTGAAATGTTTTGTTTTTGATTAAGACGTTACTATGGCGTGAAGCACCTTTTCCTGAGGTTTACAAGTCAGCTATGGCACCTTTTATGGTTAAATATCATGTGTGACATGTGAAATTGTCACGATATTTTTCCACTGTGACGACGATCAATGATCGAAACCAGTTGGGAATGAATATATTCTAGGAAAGCACAGTGTTTACCACGCATTTCCCCAGGTCAATGAAATACTTCTATGCATGGATACTCAAAAACCAACCGGATGCTACCATACCACTTTATCGTGTACGTGCAATCACGTAAAGCTACGAAAAAAACTTTTTTCGTTTGTTTTACAACATATGCGGAAGCTCTAACGAATTTTTATCGAGTATAAATTTATTGGCAGCAATAGTTACGTAAATACGGCCTCGTTAAGCAGCTGAAGAATGTCATCTTTAAGAACCACCAAGCCCTGCTGATAAAAACCTTTATTCACTATTAGTTTTGATCAACCGACCATCACAAAGTAAGATAAAACTATTGACATTAGCCTGTACGCTATTGTTCTTATTGTGGCAGCAATAAAAACCATCCTGTGTCACTTAAACACAAATACTATGAACAGTAATATTGATTAATGTAGTTAAACGATCTTAGTACACACTCTGTTCTCAGGTTGCACTGACCTGTGCGGTATGCCCTCTGTATACTTCACGCACACGCTGCGCAGAGTGTACGCCTTACAAGGGGAAGGAAACTGAATTTAGAGAGATTAACATTTTACTCTTGATTGTATTAATGTATTTTACTGTCGGCAGGCACACGGAGTGTAACTTTTTTATTTTGCTTTTTGACACAATAGAAAGACACTATAAAGGCTAATGTATATAATTTTATTATCTGATGAAGATTGGTCGACTGAAACGTAGTGAGTTAGGGTATATTTCATTAGCAGTTCCCAGTGGTTCCTAAATATGGCTTCCCTAAAATTTTTACGAGCCGTGGAGCACCATTTGTACAAATACTATACATCGTGGATAATTGACTTGGCGGCCGTAGCTGCGTGCCGGCGTAAATGCCGTTGATGCGGCAGGATACGATGAGACCTATTTTCGAGCAAATGATCCTACCAAAGCGAGGAGGTTCGTGCTGACTGTGCCCTCTTTGGAGTGATGCTGCAGCTACCTTTTGGCGAGGCGTGCTCTCTGAATGTCAGAAGTGGTTTTTGCCGAAATAGCCCCTGTGATTTTTAGCATAGGCTGCATGTGGTGCAGTACTGTTATGCTGGAGGACTATGAGCACCAACATACCATTCATCCCTCCGTTAGACGAGAGATGATGTGACATCTCGGCATCACATAAGGTGAGGGAGTCGCTGTCAGTGCCCTGGAGAAGTAGAGAACCCGGGGAGACCGCTGTCAACGTCCACGGGAATAGGCGTCTGGGCTACCAGAAGGCTGGTGTCCCTTGGTCTTGGGGCCTGCAGATCCTGCGGCTGACGAAGCTGGCGGTGGCTGTCGACTCTCCTAGGCGTCGAGGGGATTGACTATGGAACAGAAAAATGTGTGAATTCTTCTGTCCGTGTAGCCGACTCCCTACGAGGGCGCACATTCTTGTACTTTCTGCAACAGAAGCCATAACGCATTAAGACTTCGATCAGCACTATGCCCAAAGGTGTCTGAAGCGAGTTGGTACCTACTGTTGGTGACCGCTAAAGAGAACTAGTGCCCAGACTGTTTTCTAATGGGTACAGTGGTGACGGCATGAGCGTCGGATGGAAGGTGAAAGCATGGGGGGTTGAACAATGGGCAATTGTGATCGATGCCACTGAATGTGGAGTTTTTCAGCTGGGGTGGATCTGTCCTGAGGAGAGGAATGGAAGGTGGCAAGAAATCAGTTGGTTGCTCCGTCGGCCATGATGTTGGTTTAACTGTCAGTTGATGTGTAAAAGTGTGGCTGAACCAGTCTGCCAGTCCGTTGGAAACAGGGTAGGAGGGTGCCATATGTGTCAATACTGTATCAATGTCCACAAACTGCAAAATTCTGCTGATGTGAACTGAATGCCATTAATTGCCACAATGTTTTGTGGGAATCCCTCAGTTGAGAAGATGGGAGATGAGGCCTGGATGGTCTTTTTTGTTCTTGAGTGCATCTGCAAAAAGTATGGAAAACCGCTGTTGTTAACTATCATGATCAACCAAGATTAACACAGAAAATGCCCTGCAAAGTCAAAATCAGTGTGAGGGGAAGGGGACGTCCCGTCAGCCTAAGGCTGTGCTGCCTGCTTGCTTTGACGTGTCATACGCGCTGTGAGAATGTCCTCTGTATCTTTGTCGATGCCCCTCCAGAAGACATGTGGTGGGCCAGCCATATGGTTTGGACCATACTCCGATGCCCATCGTGAAGTAATGTCAAGGCAGCACTGGAGTGCTTGCAGAAAGACGACTCTGGTGTGACTGTTATATTCTTGGAGCAAGAGGATGCTCCTGAGAATGGACAACTCATGTTGGTGGTACCAACAGGCATCAATGCCTCGATGTTCGAGAGTCTTGCGATCTCCTGGCCAACCATTCTTCAGAAATAACAATATTTCATGGAGGAACGGGTCCACCTGCGAATGGCAGATGATGACGACGGTGGCAGGCATCAGGATGAAAACAGACTTAAGAAGATACCTCAAACTCGGGATTTTGTCCCACTGGGAGATTTCATTGAATGTCTGTGTTGGCATGTTGTGCTGCGGACCGATAATGGATGTCATTGATACCCCGAGAAGAACAGTGCCCATCTTTGCGGGTGTCAAGCAGTCCTGGACGGCATACTTGAATGGGCATTGTCATATCCCATGGCCACACTGACAGAGTACAGTCTGTTTGAACCCTTGAAAAGCCTTGACCCAAGTGGATGACCATTGCCACTTAATATTCTTCCGAAGGAGCTGATTCAGCCAAGTTGCCGCTTGAAAATGAATTTTCTGTACTAGTTCAGTTGAAGTAACATAGATTTGAGTTGTTTGGAATCTCTTGGGGCCTGTAGGAATTTAATGGGCTTTATATGTTGCTGAGTGGATCATATCCCTGACGCATCCCAGATATTCCACTTGCGGCACAAACAAACAGCATTTTTCCGTATTGCATCTTAAATCAGCCCCTTTGAGCGCGTTGAACTGGTTGCTAGAACTTGCACATTTTGGCCAGTGACAACTATATCGGTCAAACCGTTAATTGTTGTCTTTAATCCATTACGGTTTTTTAAATAATTTCCTCATAGCGCCGGTTTAAGTGTGCTGGTAGAAAATATTGTGCTCAGATCGTTTTCATTCACTTCTTGTCTGGTACTTCCTACATTCAAAGAACTTCGATCGTTTTATTCTACGTCTCCGTGACGCTTGGAAATTAGCTGCACAACTCACCGAAAGATAAGCTTTACTGATTGTTTTTTTTTTCTTTATTACAGTTTAAGTGTGTTGTGGTGCCTTTTAGTTTACTGTAAGAGCAGCCTCATGTGTGACAAATGTGGATGCTGCCGTAAGTCAATTGGTATCGGAGAAACACGTCAGGAGCCTGGGTTAGTGTTTCATAGGAGAGAATGCAGCGGGGAAGCTAAAAAAGTGTCAGATGAGACTCTTCCGTAGAGTTGTAGATTTGTAGTCGAGAAAAGAAAGTCATGGAACAGGAAAAAATGTGTCTTCCAGGTAGAATCTGAAAAAGCATATTTTGAATTAGATAGGTGAAACGTGAAGGAAACAATGGGAGCTGAGACAAAGTTACAAGTAACAGCAAAAGAAGAAAACCTCAAATCACATTTCAAATTTCCGTTAGTAGTCAGTTTGGTTCGTTATCTGATATAGGAGAAGAGCCTCAAATGTATTTGATCTTAATGAGGTGCAGCAGACTCGTAGGAATGACTTTAGGTCGGTAGAAAAGTTACGTAGCAAGAAGTCTTGATACTAGGGAACGGTCTTGGGAGAGATGTAGACCAACTGCTACAGGAGAAGCTAGGCGTAGAATACCAGGTCACAAGCATCGTGAAACCTGGCGCCAAGCTTAGCCAGGTGACACAGAACGTAGGTACCTTGTACAGAGATTTTGATGGCGAGGATCTTGTACTAATAATAGGACAAACATGAAAGTGTCTGGCTAGCAACTTAGAACATAGCATTAAAGGTAACCTGGAGGAAACAGGAACAACAACAGCACACGTGTGGGATTTGTCAAGGTTTTGCAGCAACATTACCAGCCCTGGGTTAACAAGCCGTGTGAACAAAGAGCTGAGTGAATTGCTTTTGACTGAACAAATGTCTCATATCTGTGCCGTGCCCGTTGCTGCGACTGCGAGATGGGGATATGCCAATCTGCCAATCATGGCCTGCATCTGAATAGGAGGGAAACAAAAGATTAGCTTAGCACCTTGCAGAAAGTTTAAGGGGTGACCACAAGCGCACAAGACAAAATCCCTGTTGTTTTGAATCACGTTCACACTTTTACTTATAACATACTTTATTAAAATATACATATGTTCATTTTACAAAAGACACACGAAGACTATCTATTGCGCCTCATCACTCACGCATATATACACAAACATAGCTGTCACCACAATCGATACTTCTCGAACATACTCGATATAACTTACTCTAGAACGATGTTCTGGAACTTTCTCATATCCGATATAAATGTATTACATAATTCCAACACACCTCCTTACATTTATATCGCGATGTTTAACATATTCCTAATTTTAATGAATTTTTCTTTACATAACGACTTTGTGAATATATCTGCAACATTTTCATTTCATAAGGAGTTTTCTTTTCAATGGTGTTAGCTAGAGTTCTGTTTTTGAGGTACGCTGCTGCACAAACCACTTCAGGCCAAAATCTCGTGTCTACTCTCGCTTCGGCTAGCAGACACCGAGACATGTCCATGATGGATCTGTTATACCTTTCAGCAGTACCATTAAGCTCATGCACATAAGGTGGACAAGCATTCAATACAATTCCTTTTTGTCTCACAAATTCATAGACATTTTCATTTAAATATTCCTTCCCATTGTCACATCTTATCTTTTTAATAGTTTTCCCAGTGAGATTCTCAACTTCATTAATATACTCTACAAAACAATTGTATACTTGATCTTTAGATTTTATGGTGTAAACACGAGCTGCCTTACTGTAATCATCAATGAAAGAAAGAAAATATCTTTCCCTATGCATTCCAGTAGTTGAGTGAGGCCCATTTAGATCTGTGTGAACAATTTCTAAGACTTCTTTTGCTTTGGTTCTATTATTTTTAAAAGAAACATTATGCATTTTGTTTTCGATACAGATTTTACATTTCATAAATTCTGATTTTAGTTCTGAAGGAACCCCATCTAACAATTAATGTTTACATAAAGTATTTAGATAATTGAAATTAACATGTTCCAAAATGCGGTGCCATTTTTCCTTTGTTGTCATATTATTGTCTTTAGTCATAACATTAACATTAACTTCTCCTTTATTAATAGTACTACTCATTTTATACAACCGACTCTCTTTCCATGCAATCGCAATCAATCCATTAGCTTTATCAAAAATTTTAGCATTATTCCCTACCGATACAATTTTGTGATTATCTGTAATTTTGGCATAACTGATCAAGTTTTTGTCTATGTCTTTTACAAAGAAAACATCTCGCATATTAATTGGAACCATTTGATCATAGACAGGAAAATTACTAATTACATTACCAACTTCAGTAGCTTGCAAAATTTTTCCATCAGCAATTTTTACATTTATAGGTTGTTTTAAAGTTATACTCTTAGAAAAAAATTCCTCATTATTAATAACATGATCAGTACAGCCACTGTCTAATAACCAATTGATTTGAATTTGATTGTTGTTACTTGACTCTACTGTTCTACTTTGACCTATCATAGAATTAACCTCTGTTATAAAACTACTCATACCATGATCACTCTGATGGTAACCTTGCTTGCTGTGATGCCGACCGCTGCTAAAACCATGCTGCTCTCCTCGACCACGTTGCCTGCTGCCATAACCTCCACGCTGCATGTTGCCGTAATTTCCACGCTGTACATTGCTATAGCCTCCACGCTGCATATTTCCATTACCTCTGTCGCTACTTTGAAAATGTACTCCACGATGCCATGTGCCTCTGTTACTTGTTCTTCCCTGGTTACAATCACGTTTGAAGTGACCTGCTTTGCCGCATCGATAACATACTTGCTCCTGATTTCTTGAATTCAATTTTCTTTCTGTGTGAAATGCATTTGATTTTACCTCTTCATTTCCAGTTTTTGCATTCAATAATTGAATCTTACTTTTAACGTATTCAACTGTCTGGTCCTCTTCCTTCAAGACGTCCACTAAGTCCCCAATATAGCTCATTGACTCTGGTAACGTTCGCAGCATATAATTTAACTTCTCCTTTTCCGTTACTTTAGCGCTTGCAGATTTCAGCTCATTTACAGTTTTTTCAAATGCACTGAAAAATGTCCCCGTATCACTGTAATCACTTAACCTCAATTTGTCCAACTTGTTTCTCCATAATATTTGAAGGGCTGTAGACACTTTCGAATATAATTCATCAAATTTCTTCATGATCTCGAAAGCACTTTCTCTGTCACTCACGAATTCTAGTTGCTTATTTGTGATTGCACCATAAATATAGTTGATAGCCTTCAAGTCCTCTTCATCCCACGTTTCGTTGTCTGAGGTCACTTTTGCCCTCGTAGTCACTGTATGGCATTTCTTCATTTTTAGGTACATGATTATCCGCTGCTTCCAGTTCCCATAGTCCTCGCCATCAAATACAGGAATAGTTATATCAGCCATGTCGAACTTTCTGAATAACAGGCGACGGCAACAATATAATATTTAACTTCTACTTTTCTTTTCAATAACCACGCTCTGCTACCATGTTTTGAATCACGTTCACACTTTTACTTATAAAATACTTTATTAAAATATACATATGTTCACTTTACAAAAGACACACGAAGACTATCTATTGCGCCTCATCACTCACGCATATATACACAAACATAGCTGTCACCACAATCGATACTTCTCGAACATACTCGATATAACTTATTCTAGAACGATGTTCTGGAACTTTCTCATATCCAATATAAATATATTACATAATTCCAACACTTGTGATTACTGGAATCAAAGGGGCACATTTTTTAGGTTAGAGTCAGGTTACAGACAGAATGTACTGAAAGGAATTAGACCAGTACAATCCCATAATACAGTGTACGTAAGTTTCTAGAAAACTAATATTAATTTGTTTGTTCACAACATTAGAGGGTTGAAAACAAGATATGTGAGCTGATTGTACATCTAGAAGATGTGGAAAATTCTGAAGGGATAAATGTTGTGTGCCTCTCTGAACACCATGTTGCTACGGGGATGGAGAAATAAAATCAGGGATTTCAGACTTGCATCATTTTCGTATGCAGTTGACATAAAAAAAAGAACAATTGCAACATTTGTAAAATTTGGAAACAAAGTCAGAAATATTGAAATAAAAGGATTTTGTGTTGATCAGAACATAGAAGTATGCGCTCGTGAGCTGTTACTGCAGAATACTTTCTGATAATTATAACATTCTACAGATCCTCACTAGGAAACTGTCAGCTAGTTATGAGAAATCTAGATGCAGCACTGAGCTACCTGTCAGACAAGAAGAACCAGTTAGTAGTTTGTGGAGATATCAATTGAGATTTCTTAGAAGACATAGAAAGGGAAAATGAACTAGAATTATTATTTGAATGTTTCAGTCTAATTTCAATAGTCAGTTTTCCAACTTGTGTGCAGAAAAATAGTAGGACACTGACTGATAACATTTTTGTAGAAAGTGCTCAGGTTGAAACAATGTGTGCCCAGTTGCTAATGGCCTATTTTTTTGATCATGATGCACAATTAATGGAAATAAACAGTACAGCATATTACAAGCTGGAGGCAGGTTCATACATGACAGTGAGACTTATTCATGAGATCAGGGTATAGTGTTTTAAGAGTAAGCTAAAAGGGGTGGTATTGTTTGGGTATATGTAGAAAAAGAGACTAATGTCAAACTCAATTTACTCCATACTAAATTTGTTTCAATATTGGAAAGCTGCTGTCCTATAGCATTATCCAAAACATCCATTAAAAAAACAATTAAACTGAATAACTAAATGAATTAATCACTTGTAAGAGAAATAAGGAAATCTGTGTAAGGGCCAGAGAAAGTCAATAGGCGACATTACTTGCATACTATAAAAATACTGTAGTATTTTAAGGAAATTCATTAAAATGTCCAGAAAACAATAATACAAAAAATAAGATTGAGACTATATGGGATGTAGGAGACAGGAAAGCCAGTAAGTGCACAAGATTCCATGACAAACTAAATGATATAGTTATTACTGATAACTCACAAGCTAAAAGTACTCTCAACAATCATTTTCTGAACGTAGCAGCAAATATAGGATTAAATGGTTCAGTTGAAGAAGCAAGAGAGTATATTAAAATCTTTTAAACAATTTCATGAGAAAGGTGACAGGACAGACTTAAACAATCACCGTCCAATTTCCTTACAGATGTGTTTTTTCAAATATTCGAAAAAGTAGTGTAATCAAGAGTTGTCACACACTCAAGTGCAAACAATTTACTTAGCGTATCACAGTTTGTATACCAGAAACATTTCTCAACTGAGACTGGTATTTATACCTTCACTCAGCAGACAGTACAAGCCTTAAATAATAATATCTCGCCAGTTGCTATTTTTTGTGATCCATCCAAGGCCGCAGATTCTGTAAACTCTTAGGAAAACTCAAGTTTTACGCAATTGCTGGCTTTAGACACAGCTGGTTTGAATCAGATTTGGCAAACAGAATGCAAAAGGTTGCCAAGAATGTTTCACACAATATAGTACAGGCAGAAAAGTTTAGTGCTTGGGGTGAAATCACAAAGGAAGTCCCGTAGGGTTCAATTTTGAGTTCACTCCTGTTCCTTATAGAAGTGAATGATCTTCCACTTGACGTTCAAGAAGCAAAATTGCTACTTTCTGCAGACGATACTAGTGATATAATAAATTCCAAAAATGGTTCAAATGGCACTGAGCTCTATGGGACTTAACATCTATGGTCATCAGTCCCCTAGAACTTAGAACTACTTAAACCTAACTAACCTAAGGACATCACACAACACCCAGTCATCACGAGGCAGATAAAATCCCTGACCCCGCAGGGAATCGAAACCGGGA
Source organism: Schistocerca piceifrons (assembly GCF_021461385.2). Classification (NCBI taxonomy): domain Eukaryota; kingdom Metazoa; phylum Arthropoda; class Insecta; order Orthoptera; family Acrididae; genus Schistocerca; species Schistocerca piceifrons. The sequence continues at coordinate 432,477,230 of NC_060141.1, forward strand.
ACCCGGGCGTGGAATAAATTCCTTTGGAGACAAAGCAACAAGAGTCAGTAAATGATATTTCCGAAAGAATTATTCTGAAAATTGACTCTCCCTAATTTTTGAAAAAAAAGAGCATTACATTTAGATCTACACAACAAATAGAGTCGTACCAACAATGTTGCACACGAGCAGGAGTTTGTAAGTAAGGTAGAATGCTCCTAATTTTCAGGTGTACGTATTGATGAAAACCTGAAGTAGAATAAGCATATCACTGAGCACCTCAAACTGAGTTCAGCCACTTTCGCTCTTCGTATAATTGCTAGTCTTGGAGACCAACGTATCAACCTCCTGATATATTTGGAATATTTCGACTAAGTAATGTCGCACGGAGTAATTTTCTGAGGTAACTCTTCACTTAAAAAGAAAGTACCTGATTGCCCATAAGCGAGTAGTAAGTGTAGTGTTCACCCACGGACGTCATGCAGGTACCTATTCAAGGACCTAGGCATTTTAAATGCACCGTCACAATACATAATTCTGCTAATAAATTCTTCATAAATAATACATCACAGTTAGAGAAGAGCACTGACGGGCATACCTACATCACTAGTGGGAAAAATGACCTTCGTTACCCCTTGTTGAAGCTGTCAGTGGCTCAGAGAGGACTTGAATATGCAGAAATAAAAATTTTTGATCATTTTCCCAATAACATAAAATGTGTGAGAGACAGCGAAGCAAGTTTCAATCTAATTTACACTATAGGCCATTAAAATTGCTACACCAAGAAGAAATGCAGATGATAAACGGGTATTCATTGGACAAATATTATATTAGAACTGACATGTGATTACATTTTCACACAATTTGGGTCCATAGATCCTGAGAAATCAGTACCCAGAACAACCACCTCTGGCCATAATAACGGCCTTGATACGCCTGGGCATTGAATCAAACAGAGCTTGGATGGCGTGTACATGTACAGCTGCCCATGCAGCTTCAACACGATACCATAGTACATCAAGAGTAGTTACTGGCGTATTGTGACGAGCCAGTTGCTCGGCCACCATTGACCAGACGTTTTCAATTGGTGAGAGATCTGGAGAAAGTGCTGGCCAGGACAGCAGTCGAACATTTTCTTTATCCAGAAAGGCCCGTACAGGACCTGCAACAAGCGGTCGTGCATTATCCTGCTGAAATGTAGGGTTTCGCAGGGATCGAATGAACGATAGAGCCACGGGTCGTAACACATCTGAAATGTTACGTCCACTGTTCAAAGTGCCGTCAATGCGAACAAGAGGTGACCGAGACGTGTAACCAATGGCACCCCACACCATCACGCCGGGTGATACGCCAGTATGGCGATGACGAATACACGCTTCCAATGTGCGTTCACGGTGATGTTGCTAAACACGGATGCGACCATCATGATGCCGTAAACAAAACCTGGATTAATCCGTAAACATAACGTTTTGCCATTCGTGCACCCAGGTTCGTCGTTGAGTACACCATCGCAGGCGCTCCTGTCTGTGATGCAGCGTCAAGGGTAACTGCAGCCATGGTCTCCAAGCTGATAGTACATGCTCTTGCAAACCTCGTCCAACTGTTCGAGCAGATGGTTGTTGTCTTGCAAACGTCCCCATCTGTTGACTCAGGGATCTCGTGGCTGCACTATCCGTTACAGCCATGCGGATAAGATGCCTGTCATCTCGACTACTGGTGATACGAGGCCGTTGGGATCCAGCACGGCGTTCCGTATTACCCTCCTGAATCCAACGATTCCATATTCTGCTAACAGTCATTGGATCCCGACCAACGAATGCAGCAATGTCGCGATACGATAAACCGCTGTCGCGATAGGCTACAATCCGCCCTTTATCAAAGTCGCAAACGTGATGGTACGCATTTCTCCTCCTCACACGAGGCGTCATAACAACGTTTCACCAGGCAGCGCCGGTCAACTGCTGTTTGTGTATGAGAAATCGGTTGGTAACTTTGCTCATGTCAGCAGGTTGTAGGAGTCGCCAGTGGCGCTAACCTTGTGTGAATGCTCTGAAAAGCTAATCATTTGCATATCACAGCATCTTCCTCCTGTCGGTTAAATTTCGCGTCTGTAGCACGTCATCTTCGTGGTGTAGCAATTTTAATGGCCAGTAGTGTAAAATCATTTCTCCTGGACAACTCCTTCCGTTCCATCACGGAATTTCGTCTTAATAACTGGCGGCCAGTAAAAACGGCTAGTTTTTAGTGTAGTTACACGTGTGAGAATAAAATGATGTTTTCATTATTGTTAACACTAATCATGTATACATGTATATATCCTGTAAGGTGACTCGTTTCACATCATTTCGATAGAAGGCTCGTGCGTATGGTCTCTGGAACATGTAACTGACTAAATTATTTTTCGTCTCTGGAACATCCTAGTGAAGTATTTCAGGTAGTATAGGAAAATGGCTGATACGCTGGCGAAGCCGAAGGGCGGGCAATTATACCGAAACAGACCGAATGGCTTGTTGATGACCAGGATGCTTTTGGAAGCTTCGTCCAAGGGCAACTGCAAGTAAGCGTCCCATAGGTCACTTTTTAACAAAAGTTTTCCTTCACTTTGGGAATCGGGTATGTGTTGATGACGGACTGGCCACTGATAGTTGATTTACAATCCTCACAAATCCTCAATAAGTCATTTTGTTTTTCAACAATCACATTAGGCGTGGCCTACTGACTGTAATACTGATCAGAATTCGTTTTTCCTGTATGCGTTGCAGCTAGAGACGATGCTCATTGTGCAGACAAAAACAAAATGGAACGTTCCATGCCTTAAAAAACTGGGCGGCACCGAAGACAGTACAGAGATGTGCTTCAGATCGGTGACACAGTTGATGGGTGTGAGAAACATGAAAATATGGCATATTTTGAAGAGAGAACCCAGAGGTAGGAACTTTGGACGAATGATTGCATGTAATTCATTGAATCGTGGACTTCTAAACCAATGGCATTGAAAGGATCCAAACCTAAAATGTTCGTGGTCCCTGTAATGTTCACCACAAGGTTGCAGGCTGACAGGGATGCTGGTACTGAAACCCTAGTGCTGAACTGACCTTTTACCTCGATGGGGGTCGTTACTATTGCCTTCCAACTACTTAGAAAAAGATTGTAGTGTAGGGAAGGTAGTTCTCCCAATGGACAAAACTGGTTGAATGTCCAATTGCAATACAGTAACTTCTCCGAAATTACTAATCGATTTTTGAAGAGTGAAACCCTATTGAATTCGTTTATTTTAGAACTGCGATACTAGCAGCAAAAATTTCTATAATTCCGTTTCAAAAGCAGATACCGATATCCCTAAAATTAATATAGCTATGACAGGAGACTGCATTTAGTGGTGACGTTCTCACAATGTATTTGTATGAAAACAGAATAACACTTTGGAAAATATTTGAAGTGAATAGCTTAGCTGAATGACCCTTATATTTCACTGAAGCTGATAAAACGAATAACCGTGACATAATAAAATTCTTTCTTTGGGAAGATTTATCACTAGCTGAAAGTCGTACAAAATTAATGAAGGTTTATAAGATGTCTTTTGCATAGTTTTCAATAGTTAAAAAATGAATCGCTACATTCAAAACAGGCTCTGCTTCCCTTGATAATCGTCCGCGTAAAGAGCAGCCAGAGATTGCAACCATAGATGAAAACATCGAGAAGGAGCAGAATATGTTCTAGACAAGCAGTGAGTCAACGTACTCGTACATGAAATGGTCAACGTCACTACTACGGCAGAAAAAAGTGGGTTGGCTAATTTACGTAAATCGTTAACTTTGAGAAAGGTTTCTGAAATATGGGTGTCACATTTTATGACCAGGAGTAACTATGAGAATGTATTTGTCACTATGTTTTGGCCGCTTTTGGAAAGAGTCCAACTGATTTGTGCGCCAATTTGTTTCAGTAGGTGAGATGAGAGTCCAACGTTTGAGGCCAGAAACAAAACACTAGAGTTTTCGGGGAAGCGAAATAGACTTTTCTTGTAAACTACCGTGCAAAGTCTAAAAAGTCTGATGGAGACACTGGAGAAAAAAATCTGTGAAACGAGCGTGAACTGCACATGAAAGCATAGAATTTTTTTCGGAATACTGCACTTACACATAGAGGTACATCATCAGTTCTACATCTGTCAACATGGATACTCTGAAAATCACCATTAAGTGCAAGGCAGAGAGTTCATCGAACCACCTTTATAATACTTATCTATCATTCCACTCTCGAACAGCGCGTGGAAAAAACGAACAACTACATCCTTCCGTGCGAGCTGGGAATTCCCTTATTTTATTATGATTATCGTTTCTCCCTATGTATGCGGCATCAATAAAATATTTTCGCATTCAGAGGAAAAAGTTGGTGCTTGAGATTTGGTGAGAAGATCTCGCCGCAACGAAAAACGCTTTTGTTTTAATGGTGTCCATCCCAATTCCTGTATCATGTCCGTGATATTCTCTCCTCTGTTCCACGATAATACAATACGTGCTGCTCTTCTTTGAACTTTCTCGATTTATTCTTTTAATCCTGTCTGGTAAGGATCTTACACTCCAAAAGAGGTCGGACAAGTGTAGTAGGCAGCCCCTTTAGTAGATCTGTTACTTTTTCTGAGTGTCCTGCCAATAAAACGCAGTCTGATTTCCCTTCCCCACAACAATTTCTATGTGTTCTTTGCCATTTAAATTGTTCGCAATTTTAATTCCTAGGTATTAGTTGTATTTACGGTCTTTAGATTAGACTGGTTTATCGTCTAACAGAAGTTTAAAGGATTCCTTTTAGCACCCTTGTGGACGACCTCACATTTTTCATTAATTAGGGTTAATTATCAATTTTCGCGCCATTCAGATATGTTTTCTAAACTTTTTTGCAATTTCTTTCGATCTTTTGACGAGTTTACTACACGATAATTGACAGCATCATCTGCAAACAACCTAAGACGGCTGCTGAGATTGTCTCCCAAATCGTTTATACAGATAAGGAACAGCAGACGGCCTGTAACAGTACGTTGAGGAATGCCAGAAATCGCTTCTGTTTTATTCCATGACTTTCCGTCAGTTACTACGAAACGTGACCTCTGACAGAAAAATCACGAAACTAGTCGCATAGCTGAGACGATATTCCAAAAGCACGCAATTTTACTACAAGCAGCTTGTGTGGGAAAGTGTCAAAAGCCTTCCGGAAATCCAGAAATACGGAATCCATCTGAAATTCCTTGTTAATAGCACTCAACACTTCATGCGAGTAAAGAGCTACTTATGTTTCACAAGAACGGCGTTTTCTAAATCCGTGTTGACTGCGTGTCAATAGACCGTTCTCTTCGAGGAAACGCACAATGCTCCAATACAATATATGTTCCAAAGTCCTGCTGCATACCGGCGTTAATGATATGGGCCTGTAATTTAGTGGATTACTCCTACCTTTATTGAATAATGGAGTGACTTGAGCAACTTTCCAGTCTTTGTGTACGGCTCTTTGAAGAGCGAGCGGTTTTATATGACTTAAGTATGGAGCTATGGAATAAGCATACTCTGAAAGGATTCTAGTTGGTGTACAGTCTGGACCAGAAGACTTGCTTTTATTAAGTGATTTAAATTGCTTCACTACTCCGAGGATATCTACTTCTAAGTTACTCATGTTGGCAGCTGTTCTTGATTCGAATTCTGGAATATTTACTCTGCTTTCCCAGCACTATCGTCGATTGTATTTCTGTTGATATTGCGCAGAGAAGTCATTGACTGTGTCTTGCCGCTGCGTGCTTTACATACGACCAGAATCTCTTTGGATTTTCTGCCAGGTATCGAGATACATTTTCGTTGTGTAAACTATTATATGCACCTCGCATTGATGTCTGTGCTAAGTTTCGAGCTTCTGTAAAGGATCGCCAATCTTTGAGATTTTGCGCTCGTTTAAATGTGGCATGCTTTTCTCGTTGTTTCTGCAACTGTGTTCTGACCTGTTTTTTACACCAAGGGGGATCAGTTCCGTGTTTGTTAATTTACTTGCTATAAATCTCTCAATTGCTGTCCATACTATTTCTCTGAAGTCATGCGATATCTGATCAACACTTAGCGGAGTGGAGATCGTCTTTCAGGAAGGCGCCAAGTCAGTTTTTATCTGGTTTTTTGAATACGTAAATTTTTCGTTTATTTGTGGAGGAATATTCAATCTTCCTACGACAATCCTGTGTTCACTAGTCCTGTATCCGTTTTGATGATCGTTATTAGCTCATGATTACTTGTTGCTAAGAGGTCAAGTGTGTTTTCAAAACTGTTTACCATTCGTATGGGCTTATGAATTAAGTGCTCGAAATAATTTTCAGAGAATGCGTTTAGCACAATTTCGGATGATGTTTTATCCGTACCTCCGGATTTCAACATGTATTTTCGCCATTATATCGAGGATAAATTGAAGGGATCACCAACTATAACTTTATGAGTCGGTACATGTTTGAAATTACTCAAGTCTTCTGTGAACCTTTCAGCAACTGTAACATCTGAGTTCGGAAGTCGGTAAAAGAGTGTAGTTATTATTTTATTCCGAAAGACAGAAAGATCTTAAATAGAATTATAGGTACGTATCCCCTCATTTACCAAATCTGACTCGTTCTCACTACCGCTTGATGAGATGTCAAAAGAAATTTGTGGTTCGAACACGTTTTGAATCCAGTGATGTGGTTATACCAGGAAGATGAACTTTGCAGACCTTTCAAAATCGAATTTCAGGGATAGATTTTTTTTCTCTGGTCAGAGAACGTTGCTCCAAAAGGGCAATGCCGGAAAAAAATGAATATTTTATATAGCCCTTCAACGCCAATATGAGGATTTTACACGCTTTCCTTGTATTATCTTAATTAGTGTAATAACTGATAATTTTTGTTAAGACTGTGCAGAAAGACTCATCTCTGATTACGAGGACTTCTAGACAACCGATGTCTACACTGTAACGTCGCTTTAGTTATAGTATCTTCCATATGGTCTGGCGCTAGAGGTTTTTTGTTTGTTGGGAAAAAATGTCTCCGGCCCCGTATGTGAAACCAAAGTAATGCTGTCTATCCACCGCAAATGTCGCTTTGGAGTATAGTGCAACGATATCGCTCCTTTGTCCCTGTTTAAGGGTCAATGATTTATTTATCCGACACAATCAACACATGTAATTTTAGGCTCGGTATTCGTAGGTGTTGCGGAATATTGTACACCCCGTTCTTGTGAGTCTGGGAAGCCTGAGAGCTACATAGGTTTATGTGAAGTGGCAATACTAGGCACCTAGTCCCTCACCACCACCCCTCCTTTGCATAATGTTTCGTTATATTGCTTCTATGGGTAAAGAACAAAACAAGAGTGACATGCACAACTGCTATCTTCAGCTGGGGCTGCTCCGTTTATTCTGGCGGCTTGCGACGTCATTCTTAAGGTGTCAAACAAGCCCAGGGACAGAAATTTCACGTCTCTTTCGTATAAAATTAAGTTCTCCTGATGGCCAGTTGTATGGATAATTCAGTGCTCCTAAATGGCATTCGGAGCTCGTAATAAATTACTGGTTCTCCTCGCACGCAGGTTGTGTCAACAAGATATTGGTTGATGAGGGTTGGTAAGAAGATGGAAGCCCCAAAAATAAATAAAAACAAAAACCACTAGAAAAATTACAATATAAAAGTCAAACTTGAAACAGTGTGATGTAAATCAGACGGTTCAGTTTGATCAAGGCACTGTTGTTGTTGTTGTTGTTGTTGTGGTCTTCAGCCCTGAGACTGGTTTGATGCAGCTGTCCATGCTAATCTATCCTGTGCAAGCTCCATCTCTCAGTACCTACTACAACCTACATCCTTCTGAATCTGCTTAGTGTATTCATCTCTTGGTCTCCCTCTACGATTTTTACCCTCCACGCTGCCCTCCAACGCTAAATTTGTGATCCCTTGATGCCTCAGGACATGTCCTACCAACCGATCCCTTCTTCTAGTCAAGTTGTGCCACAAACTTCTCTTCTCCCCAATTCTGTTCAATACCTCCTCATTAGTTACGTGATCTACCCATCTAATCTTCAGCATTCTTCTGTAGCACCACATTTCGAAGGCTTCTATTCTCTTCTTGTCCAAACAAGTTATCGTCCATGTTTCCTAAATCTCTGTCTTACTATTATATAATCTATCTGATACCTTTTAGTATCTCCAGGATTCTTCCATGTATACAACCTTCTTTTATGATTCTTGAACCAAGTGTTAGCTATAATTAAGCTATGCTCTGTGCAAAATTCTACCATACGGCTTCCTCTTTCATTTCTTAGCCCCAATCCATATTCACCTACTATGTTTCCTTCTCTCCCTTTTCCTACTCTCGAATTCCAGTCACCCATGACAATTAAATTTTCGTCTCCCTTAACTACCTGAATAATTTCTTTTATCTCATCATACATTTGTTCAATTTCTTCGTCATCTGCAGAGCTAGTTGGCATATAAACTTGTACTACTGTAGTAGGCATGGGCTTCGTGTCTATCTTGGCCACTATAATACGTTCACTATGCTGTTTGTAGTAGCTTACCCGCACTCCTATTTTTTTATTCATTATTAAAGCTACTCCTGCATTACCCCTATTTGATTTTGTATTTATAACCTTGTATTCACCTGACCAGAAATGTTGTTCCTCCTGCCACCGAACTTTACTAATTCCCACTGTATCTAAATTTAACCTATCCATTTCCCTTTTTAAATTTTCTAACCTACCTGCCCGATTAAGGGATCTGACATTCCACGCTCCGATCCGTAGAATGCCAGTTTTCTTTCTCCTGATAACGACGTCCTCTTGAGTAGTCTCCGCCCGGAGATCCGAATGGAGGACTATTTTACCTCCGGAATATTTTACCCAAGAGGACGCCATCATCATTTAACCATACAGTAAAGCTGCATGCCCTAGGGAAAAATTACGGCCGTAGTTTCCCCTTGCTTTCAGCCGTTCGCAGTACCACAACAGCAAGGCTGTTTTGGTTAGTGTTACAAGGCCAGATCAGTCAATCATCCAGACTGTTGCCCCTGCAAGTACTGAAAAGGCTGCTGCCCCTCTTCAGGAACCACACGTTTGTCTGGCCTCTCAACAGATACCCCTCCGTAGTGGTTGCACCTACGGTACGGCTATCTGTATCGTTGAGGTACGCAAGCCTCCCCACCAACGGCAAGGTCCATGGTTCATGGGGGGAATACGAAACGGAAATTGGATTTGGTCTAGGCAAAATACACTCTAAGACGACAAACGACGCACCACGAAAATATTATCCGAATGGGACTGACATCTGCAGATGTGATGTGCATGTATAGACAAACAACTGATTGCAATTTCAGAATAATTGGATGTTTTATTCAAGAGAAAGAGTTTTACAGACTGCGCAAGCCAATAACGCGTTGGTCCACTTCTAGGCTTATGCAAGGAGTTCCACGGCTTGGCAACCATTGACAGAATTGTTGGATGTTCTCCTGAAGGGTACTGCACCAAACTCTGTCCAGTTGGTGCATTAGATGGTCAAAATACCGAGCTGGTTGGAGGGCGATGCACATAATGTGTCATAGTTAGGCAGCAGTCGCCGGCCAAGAAACAAGAGCAACAGAGAAGTAACCGATTTTGTGGCATTTTACGAGTTCCTAACCAGTAGCGAATTATTTAGTGTGCTTTGGTCGTTTAATTTGTGTATTTGTATTGAGAAAGATTCTCTGGTTTCTAGCGGCTATCTAATGTCGTGAAGGCTGACAGTCTTGCTTGCGAGATGAAAGCAGAGTTCATCATTTGCAGCATAGTCAACAGGACTACTCATCGACTAGAGTAGAATTGTTTTCAGTGATGAGTCCCGTTTCGAACTCAGCCCCGAAGACCAGTGAAGACGTGTCTGGAAGCGTCCCAGACAGCAGTGGGATACCACCCTCACAGTCGCCCGCTATACGGCCCGACAACCGGGGGTGTTGGTCTGGGGTGCCATATCGCTTTATGGCAGAATCGCTTAGGATGTCATCCGCGGCTCACTTACAGCATAGCGGTACGTCAGAGATATTGTATGTCCCTTTTTGTTGTCCTTCATGGCGAATCATCCTGGGCTTACATTTCACTAAGATAACGGCCACCTGTACACGGCGAATATTTCTACTGCTCGTCATTGGTCTTGCCAAACCCTACTTTGGCCAGTGAAGTCGTCGTATCTCTCGACAACTGAGATCGTTTGGAGCATTGTGGGCAGGTCTCACCAACTAGCACGGGATTCCGACCATCTAAAGCACCAGCTGGGCAGAATTTGGTACGAAATCCCTCAAGAGGACATCCGAAAATTCTTACAGTCAATGACAAGCCGAACATGCCTGTGGTGGGCCAACGTGTCATCGACTTGCTCAGCTGATCAATCTCTTTCTCTTGAATAAATAATCCAATTTTTTCTGAAACTGTCATCTTGTATGTTAGTACACATATATACCACATCTACCGATTTCCGTCTCATTTGAGTAATTCCTTTGTGGGCGTCTTTTCTTTATTTTTTATTTGGAGAGTATTACGAGAATTATCAATGTTTCTTCATACACGCTTATTCCGTGAGGATAATACAGGCTTTCAGAAATGATGGAGAATGGTAAGTGTATTAGTTTTAGATAATGGAACTTGGTCCGGAAACTGAAGAATCGAAAGTTATAATCGAGAATTTTTCTGAGATCTCTGACAGTGGAATACGTGTACCAGTAAACAGTATTTATCAGAGACTTACTATCCACGTTTCTGGAACATATTCCACTTGTTAATCGTCAACGGATGTTGTTCAAATGTGATAGAGCCCCATCTCACTTTGGACTGAATGTGCGTGGCACATGGGACACATACTCGCTGAAGGTGGGTAGAGAGAGGTGTTCCTGTTTCGTGGCTAGCACGTTCATCTGGTTCTGATGGGCCCAAGTTGAAAGTCTTATGTACAAACGCCTGTAGACGCTGAAAAGGATCGATCTCCCGGCAAGAATTCTCGCTGTCTGTGACACTGTTCAAACGACAATGGGTGTTTTAGATCTGGTACGACACAACCATGCCTGCATTGACACTGGGGACGCCATTTTGAACAACTATTGTAGACGTAGCAGCTCTTGAAACTTGTGCAGATAAATGGAATTGTTATTACTGAAACGCAGACTTCGGATTTTCGGTCTCTCTCACTTCAAGTTAGGTGCGTCGTTACTGGTCAATCGACAGGGGAAATTGTCTGACGGTATTGAGGAGTATTCCGCAGGAATTCTGAACTTCACGGTCAGTTTTCGCAAGTTGATATCTTTAACTTGAACGCTGCGCGAGGGTAAGGCGGAACTGGAGTAGATTTTCGCTTATACTTTTCGGCACTCTTCTGGAATAGGATCCATTGCCTCAGATTGATATATTTACCGTTCTTCATCATACCTGAAACTTTATAACATCATAGTGGAATCACCCTGTAGCTGTTATAATTAATTAATAGTAATTAAAGCCCAGTCTTTTAAGTAAAACTAGTCATCAGAATCGAGATTTTTGACCTCGAGCCTCGGTTGAGAGACCCTAATTGTTTCAAAAGGGTTTTCTAAAAAAAAGTGTGAGAAATACGATAAGCATTGCTCTCAGATAACGTTAAGCATTATTAGTTGGTGGAAATTATCTCCCACAAAACCCATGACAGCAGTGCGAATAAGAGATAGTTCTGACTTCGAATACAAGTCAGCAAAGCTGGGGATCAGGAATAATAAACGACCAAACCGGTCGCCAAGTTCCAGTTGGAAGCTGGCTACCGAACGGCTACACAGGCACAAATATTTGGTTTTCAGTGTTTGATACAATCATTGACCGAACTTACAAATTTAAAATACTACCATACTTTGAGCGACAGCAACATGCACACATACAGATGGAAGTAATATCGCGTACACAAGATGCGAAAGGGCAATGGATTGGCAGACCTGTCATGAGAAAAGATTTGCGACGTGATTATGGCCGCACGACGGAAATTAACAGACTTTGAACACGAAATTACAGTTACAACTAGACCCAACGGACATTCCATTTCGGAAATCGTTAGGGAATTTAATATTCCGAGATCCGCAGTGCCAAGAGTGTGCTTAGAACACCAAATTTCAGGCATTACCTCTCACCACGGACAACGCAGTGACCGACGGCCTTCACTTAGCGCCCGAGAGCAGTGGCGTTTGTGTAGAGTTGTTAGTGCTAACAGACAAGCAACACTGCGTACGACGAAAGTATTCGTTAGGACAGTGCGGCACAATTTGGCGTTAATGGGCTGTGGCAGCCATGACCGACGTGAGTGCCTTTGCTAAGAGCTGGGCCCGTGACCATACCGGTTGGACCCTAGACGTCTGGTAAACCCGTGGGCCGCTCAGATGAGTCCCGATTTGAGTTTGTAAGAGCTGATGGTAGATTTAGAGAATGGCGCTGACCCCGCGAAGCCATGGACCCAGGTTATCAAGAAGGCACTGTGGAAGCTGGTCGTGGCTCCATAATGGTATGAGCTGCATTTACTTCGGATGGACTGAATCTCTGTTCCTACTGAACCAATTATTGAGTGAAAATGGTTATGCTCGGCTACTATGAGAGCATTTGCAGCCACTGAAGGATGGAATTTTTGTGAATGACAATGCGCCATCTCGCCGGGCCACAGTTGTTCGCGATTGGTTTGAAGTACGTTCCGGACAATTCGAGCGAATGATTTGGCCACCCAAATTGTCCGTCATGACTATCACCGAACATTTATGGGATACAATCGAGAGGTCAGTTCGTGCTGTCCGCAGCTCGTGGTCGTGCGGTAGCGTTCTCGCTTCCCACGCCCGGGTTCCCGGGTTCGATTCCCGGCGGGGTCAGGGATTTTCTCTGCCTCGTGATGACTGGGTGTTGTGTGATGTCCTTAGGTTAGTTAGGTTTAAGAAGTTCTAAGTTCTAGGGGACTGATGACCATAGCTGTTAAGTCCCATAGTGCTCAGAGCCAGTTCGTGCTTAAAATCCTGCACCGACAACACTTTCGCAATTATGGACGGTTATACAGTCAGCGTGACTGAATATTTCTGCAGGGGACTTTGACTTGTTGAATCCATGCCACGTCGAGATGCTCCATCACACCGCGAGAAAGGAGATCCAACACTACATCACTATATTAGGTGGTATCTCATGAATTTTCTGACCTCCCAGCTATCTACTCATTAAGACGTATAACCTTACGTCAAATATTTAACACACTAAGTCAGTTCTTAAAGTTAGAAACTGGGCACATCTCGAGGAAGCATAACTCACGACACACAAACTATCCGCAATATATTCATGCCACATTTAAGGAGGAGAGGACTTAGCGAGTTTCAACATACTTTAGACATAATTTCCAAGCTTTTATAAACTTTTAGTCATTTACGGCCACATAAAATAATGAAAGAAAAAATTTTTTCTCTTACTACATGTTCGTTGTTCATGCGGTGAATCCTCAGCCTTAGTTGTTCTGTACATGCGAGTTCGATTCGTTAAAGAATCGTTAGATTCGTTTAAGAGGGAGTTGTAATAGTTATAAAAGCGGAAAATACGAAAACTTAAATCACATTAAGAAAATTGATAGCCTACCTACAATAAAGAGTTATATAGAAAAGACGGACAATTTCAAGCAATTTTGTTTAGTGGAAGAAAGTGTCTGTTATGTTACATCAGATCCAACATTTATTACGTTAAATTTTTGGTTATACGTTACAAAAATTTTTCATCTGAAGCTCTTGATCAGATATAGCGCGATAGGGTGAGAGCTTGCACTTCATCTTAAGCTGACAAAAATCGCGGGTAGTTCAGTAGATTTGCATTAAATGTTGATGAAGAATACATTGAGCATAATTAACCTCTAAGTACAATACAACTGCCCACAATGTGTTACGCTATCGCTGTTCAAGTTACAACTATAGCAGGACAGCTTCCTGAAGTGCGATGGAAGGCAGAAGAGGGAGGTGCAGGCGGTGATGCAAAAGAAAGCTTTAGAACTGATAAAGACTCCACTGTTGCAGTATTTGCGCTGATGTTGACGACCATAGTCTATAGTTTTAATTACGCAAAAGCTACATTTTTAAGTTTATGATGCTACTTAATAATTTAGGCCAACTCAAGTAGGCACCGAAGAGCAAGACCAGCCATTAGCGTGAGTTCCGGCGCCTTTGGTTTTGTTTGCTGGGATACTGGAGTGGCCGCTAATTGGCTACCTCCCTGGTTAACAGCTGGCATTTTCACGCGGTCATAAAGGTAAAAGTTGCTCTCTGATAACCGCTGCGGGTATTCTGGAATGTTGACTGCGCGTTACGAACTGGGAGCTAAAGAGATGGCCATGTAGGTAGATATCTCTGAAATATATTTTAAGGTTATATGTTTGACCAGATGGTAGTGGAAAGGACTGAGTTTTGAGACTGTTGCAGTGTAAGTTTCTATATTGATATGTCAGTATTTGCGTACCGTTTCTGACATTTCACATTCCATAACTCCGTAGAAAGTATTTAAAAGTGAATTACCGTGTCTCTGTAATGTTGTTGCTTTAATTTGTGGTGTAAGCGGTGCTGATAGACAATGAAAGCGGGTTAAAAGCTGTGAGTTGTCTGGGGAAGTTAACCTTGCATTACTGAGCAACTGTTTCACCAGGTATTCAGTCTAGCTTACCAAATTCCCAACCAGACTAACATTAATTATAATCTTTTAATAGTCATACGACCACCAGTGATTTATATATATATATATATATATATATATATATATAAGAGAATTTAAGTAAAAAGAAATAAGAAATAAATCAGTTTATATTTGGAAATTTATTTTAACATTGATCATTGAAATTTCAGCATATTAAACTTGAGTTATAACTAAGCTGGTGCCTTATTTAGGATTGTGGAAAATGTGAGTTTGTAATCTTACGGAACACATCAAATATGGAGCCAAGACTGGGAGACTGCATACAACACTGCATTCATAAAATAACACACGAAGAACGTTGAAACATATGCAAGAGGAAATTAACCACAACCAACCGATTCAATTTTCACCCAAAGAAGTTACATTCGTAGCGCAATCCTGTCCGTCATGAAATTACCACACACTGGTATACTAAATTCATACAAACTCTCTGTGAAATCTTCCCGAAAAGAATAGCTGAGGGCTACTTTGATGATTACACCACATGCTTCACGTGGTCAACTTGGTTTACACAAAGAGTGTAACTCCACAATAATTTTGATAATTAAAATAAATTAGATCGAAAAGCAATTTACAAAAGAAAAACCTCGAACTGGTTACTATCATCTTACTATTAACCTGATGGGTCAAACAATTGTATAACCACGTGGTACTGGTCTCACAAAGTACACCCCACGTGGGTTGAACATAAAGAAAAGTTGCTATATTGAAAAATATTGTCAAGACGAGACGTTATAATCTCACACACATTCGCATTTAAGATTGATGAACTTAGTTAGAGTTACTGATCAACACGTGGTTCCACTTTACTCACAAAGTAGTGACAAAGCAACTACCGGAATATATTCTGACTTCACACTCGAATTACACTGCGCTGCAATTTAAGATAACATTAGATATTTTAGAGCTAAACCTGAAATAAAGGTGATTAAATTTTCAGTTAGGCTGAACTTAAGAAATCCATTGTCCTACGGACTTAGCAGACACGCTCTTAGCCGGAGATCTTACCACTTCAGATGCTCGCCGCAGACAGACTGCCGTGGTCCCTTCCTGAGGGCGGCTCACAAATACAAACGGAAGTGGTCAGAGGGGCAGCTTCCTGTACCAACATGACAAGGGATGGACAGGACCATACTAAGGATAGAAACCTCTCTGCTTTTAGAAAGCGTAGCTACCTGTTCCGACGTTGGTTCTACTGTTCTCTAGCAGACAGGCTTTTCTGCTACCCTCAAGCATGCAACTAGAAATACATTTGCTCATTCATCCTCTCACACAGGAGGGAAGGGGGATGACAGTATCTTATCATATACAGTATATAAAAGAAAGCGGATGTAGGTTTCGTATGAGACTGTGTGACATGAATTACATATAAACTGTGTTTTAAAGTGTAGTAGTGTGACAGATCGTTCTTGTTTATGTGTAAAAGTAACACGTTTCACTGCTCAGTCTCCTCCCAGATAGTCAGAAACACCATAGTAAATTTAGAAGAGGAATTTATGTCGTAAATGACAACAGATTTAAGAAATTAACATGAAAGGAATCCAACAGAGACCTTTCATCTCCTACAGCTAATTGCGCGTAGACTGTACAAAATGCCGCCGAGGAGGACTCCACATGTTTCCAGCTGTTGATAGAACTGCAGCTTACGAATGATTTCATGATGTTTTTAAACATGGGATTCAAATGTAGAAATGGTGAAAAAACACCTTCATGTGTGAGAATACACCAGGCGATCGGAAGGTAGTTGTAAGAAAGGATCTTACCACCGGGAAAAGCCAGTATGTTACGTTTCCTTAGCCATCTTTTATTTCCTGCTCAGTATCTTTTGTATTGTGCAAGTATTCATCAGAATATTACACTATTGTATATATGATGTCGTGCTGAAAAGTAATGCCCCCGAATTTTTTGTGTGAAAACTCTTAAAGCTTTTTAAATAAAATAAACTGCTTTACCGTTCTACATCTTTAGTCTTCATGACTACATATTTGGAGCACTTTCTACACTCTGGAACCGCGCGACCGCTACGGTTGCAGGTTCGAATCCTGCCTCGGGCATGGATGTGTGTGATGTCCTTAGGTTAGTTCGGTTTAAGTAGTTCTAAGTTCTAGGGGACTGATGACCTCAGAAGTTAAGTCGAATAGTGCTCAGAGCCATTTGAACCATTTGGAGCACTTTTCCGTTAGAGGGTTCAGAATTGTAATGGCGTGTAACGTAACTATGTTGCTGCGTGAGAAACACCTTGCTGTAAGAGTGTTTCGAATTCGAAGGGTTGCAACTGAGTAACCTTTACCTGTGTATATGTTATCGTAAATACAAACTTGGGGATGTGGACTGACAACCTGAATGTGCGACTGAGCTCAAAGCCACATCACTTACATGAAACTGAAACGAATCCTGTGTGTGTGAAAACCGATCTCATTCACAAGCAAATAAAAAGCAAACCTATAATTTCCTGCTCAATAGACTTGGTCAGTGTGAACTCTTTGAGGGGAAAAGAAACGTAGCTGTACAAAAAAAAATGTAATGTCGACCTGTATAAGAATGTAACCTGAAACACACGAAAATTTCTGCACTGACATGTGGCCCTGGTAAAGTAAAGAAAATGACACACACTACATTGCGCAAAGAAAACTAAACAATCACGTATTATGAATCTCACCTGCAAAACGAAGTACTGGCAGAAACAGCAACACAAGAAGACTCCACAACAGATAAAAAATACTGCTAAAAACTGCAGTTGGTCCAGGGAAATTGGGTCTATAATCTTGACATAGAATGCCAATGAAACTCATCACTGAACCTTTAAGTACTGAAAGATCAGTTACGAAGAAACGTCTCAAAGAAAAAAAATTATAAACCCTAACACGAAAATTCATTTAAACTAATAACTCCCATGGTACAATAAATTAACCCAGAATATCAATCAATAGAATAATTATCAAAAAATCTACTGTGACGAACGTGAAGTGGAACTACAATACACGTCCACAAAAATAAAAATAAACTTCTTCCTGATCAAATAGTACCTTGTTCTTCATTTCCGAACCTTTATGTCCGTATGCTATCCAGCAACTGTTCTGAGTCGTCATTCCTCCTCGTAATAAAACCACACAAACGAGCGTCCATGCATTACACTGTACACTCAACCAAATCCTGCCTGCTGCACGCCGCAGCTATCCGCTACTGACTGTCAAAGATTCTACGACACAACAGTGCTGCCATCCCAACTGTTGCCTAACAATTGTTTCTCTGACCAAAGTTCTTCACATATATCTTTTCCCTTTACAAATATTAACTCTTCCAATAACAACATCAAAAAATAGCCATCTTACAGTGAACGTCCACACATGGCAATGCTGGGTCACACAGGAGCGCTGCAACACCTGCAGCAATCCAACGCCTTGAGTTCAATGGCCGCATCCGATTTTCACCTGTTTCCAAAACGTGAATAACATCTTAGAGGACTTCAGTTTGATAGTGACGAAGCGATGCAAGCAGAGGTGAGGTTGTGGCTACGCCAACAAAGTCAAGCACTATATAGTGGCTGTGTCAACAAACTTGTCTCTCGTTGGGAGAAATGTTTTCGTCGCCAGGGTGCAGGGTGACTATGTTGAAAAATAAATATGTAGACATGAAGAAAAGAATAGAGATGTAGAACGTCAATAACGTTTGTTTTATTTAAGAACGCGCGGCATCCCCCCCCCCACCCCCACCCCCCGTCAGAGGTTCGAGTCCTCCCTCCGGCATGGGTGTGTGTGTGTGTGTGTGTGTGTGTGTGTGTGTGTGTGTGTGTGTGTGTGTGTTGTCCGTATCGTAAGTTAGTTTAAGTTAGATTAAGTAGTGTGTAAGTAGGGACCGATGACCTCAGCAGTTTGGTCCCATAGTATCTTACCTCAAATTTCCAAATTTTATTTAAAAACCTTTACACGTTGCCACATAAACATTCGGAGAGATTACTTTCCAGGACGCCTTCGGAAGCCGCATTAACAGTGAAAAATCGGTAAATCGATAAGAAGTCTATGAGCAGTTTACGTTTAGTACATTTCGTGCAAAGATACAATGCTCACGCAGACTAGAAAGCAGAAATATATAGCTAGAACTGTCGGTTCCTGTTCGCAATTAACTAGCAAACAGTAGCGCGAGTAACAGAATGCCACCATCCTCAGGATTTCGTGTGGAGACGGCGAGGTTACAGACCAGTGTGTTTATTCGTAAAATGTAAACTTTCACTGTCGGAGTTGTCACAATTAATAAAATATTCCGGGCTATTATGCCATGATCGAAGGGATTTCACTATAAAATCCGACATTTCGTCCCCATGTGCGGAGGACATTTTTAAGGGGGATCGTAGCATTGTTGAATGTCCAATTCACACCCTGGCTCGTTGCTGACAATGGCAAAATTCCGCTTCCGCGAGCTTCCGCGTGACGTCACATGTTTTGAATACTCGAGCGCAAGTGGCCGTAGTCGACTGCCGTCGTCAGCTGTCACTATTATCCCATGGTGGAAGACTGGTACACATCTTCTCCAACACCGGAATCCAAATTTCATTCAATTTCACACCTTCCTCCTCCCTATAAAAAATTCAACGTGTTTCGCAATCTCTATGGCCTCTCTGTACAGCCTTTCGTGGTAACGGTTTGTCGCTGCGAGTACTTGAGCCGGTCTAAATGAATGTGTTGGTATCCTGACCGTAAGGCATGTTGCGCAACAGCTGATCTGTCAATGTGCCCTCTTCTGTAATTGCTCTTGTGCTCCTCGAGTCGTTTTCTGACATTCTTTTTTGTAGTACCCACGTACACATCCACGCAACTACACTACACGGAATCCTATAAATTCCACCTTTTCCCAGATGTTGGCGAGCATCCTTGGCCGATTTTAGGTGATCTCTTCTCTTCCGCGTGGGGGTCTAAATTACCACGATGTTCCGCTTCCCCAAGATTTTTCCTATGCGGTCAGTCACGTCCTTAATGAAATGGCGGGAAAAAATCACGATTTCACCGTCGCCTGAGCATCAGTATAATTCCGACGCGGTGGTCTTAACGCTCTTTTCACCTCAGCGAACGAATAACAATTCTTGAGCAATGCAATGGTGAAATGTTTTCATTGGAAGAAATTCGGATTCCGGTGCTGATGTGTACCAGGCTTCCACCATGGGATGATAGTAACAGCGGACGGCGGCAGTCTACTACGGCCAGTTGCGCTCGAGTATTTAAAACATGTGACGTCACGCCATTGCGCGGAAGTTTGCGGAAGGAGAATTTTGCCATAGTCAGTAGCGAGCCAGGGTGTGGTGTGAAACCGCTTGGCCTCCGCGGTCGGCGGAAAAGAGAGAGAGAGGGAGAGAGAGAGAGAGAGAGAGAGAGAGAGAGAGAGTGTGTGTGTGTGTGTGTGTGTGTGTGTGTGGTGAATCAGTAGGTAATTTGTCGACTTCAAATGCCTACGTCTATTTTTCAATCTCCAGTCGTCCCTAGGAATTTTCTATCATTTATCGATTCTTTCATAACAAGTATCGATTTGCTAACACGAAAATTCGAAGTTGTTCCATTTTTCAGAGCTAACGCTAAGCTTTGCGTCACCCTATAGCTGGCTGGCCAACATCATACTTCGGATAAATGTAACGGCACCCCGCCTGCAGTATGAGCACGCCTATTAAAGCACTGCTGTGTTCAAACTAGTCTTCGGGATGAGAACTCTGTCTTTTTTTCCATTTGTTCCACTTGTGTATTTTTGAAAGCAGTTTGCGATGAATACCAGCTAAAAGAATAATTTTCTGTGGTATGCGAAACGTAGAGAGTAACAAGGAATCGACAGCTCGAATCCTTTTCTCTCCTAATATTGTTTTCAACTTTATTGCTTTCGAATTATATGTAAACTGAAGGCGTAGGTGCAGAAAGGAAAGGGCAGGGAAGGGGTTATTGATGTCAGCTGCATCGGGACTTTACGCGGAATCAGCGGCGATGAGCGAAAGTGTGTGCCGGACAGGGATTTCCTGTTTACTAGACAGTTGCTGTAACCACTACACCACCCGCACACAGTATTTATCGCCAATGCGCGGACTGCATCGGCATGCCTCTCGGTAGACCCACACTCGCACCCGCCGCCACCTATCCGCTCTCGAATTAACTTGCACACGATCCTACACTTCCCGCCCTTAAATCTGTGTAGTTTACTGCTTTAGTAAGTGTGGTGCCAATCTGTAAAATTAGTTTTGTAGCGAAGCAATATACCGAATGTTTCGTGTTTTGTGCAACTCCAGAGGATACCTCGCTTCATGTTCTCCATTTCTTACTCGTGTATACGCCAACATCATTTTGTACTTCACAAGACACAGTAGAGTGCGTGGTTGCGTGCATTACATACAGTTGTTACTTTTCTCCATTTATGTACGCACGCTCTCAGACATTACACACTTTCGAGATATACAATGGAGCCAGTACAATCTTCATTAACTCTATCTCTAATACCTAATATTGAATATGAACCAGCTGACGATCTCTGTACAACTTTCACAGCAACGGATTCTAACATTCTGCGTGGTGTCTGTTCTAAATCGTGTCTCCCTATCACTTTCGCGCAACGACGCTCTGAGCGTGTTTTTTAAGGAAATTGACTAGTTTGAACCTGGGACCTGTTGCTGGTAAGGAGACGCCAGACCACACATGACATGTAGAGTTCAGAACAGTGAGACTAGCGATGATATAATCAAATACTTAATGATTTCAGTGTCAGCTCCACTGCTCTCCCTGTAAAAGAATCTTAATACTAACTAAATTTAGTGGAAGGGGTTCAGGGCTTTCCTATTTATAGTTAGCAGGTAAAATAACGTCGAAAAAGCAGTTAAGTTTACCACTGGAATTTTTATTCTACTCACAAAACATTGTTTGTAAATTGCGCTATTAAACTGCGCTATTGATGAAAGGAAATATTTTAATACAAGATGACAAAAACCAACTGCGTTCAACAAAAATGTGAACGAATATTCCCTGAATGGGTTTCCAAGTTCTACAATGGATCGAAGGATGACCTATGCCATATCACATCTATAATGTAGGTTTAAATTAAGTTTCATAAAAGAGAAAACTATCAAAAATGGTCTACAGTGACAATCAATTATCTTTAATAACTTATTTAACCTGTCCTAAATTACGGTGGCTGATGTGGCTTCTCATTAATTATGTAACAGAAAAATCATCGCGTTTCAGATTTTTAACTTCTAATAGCAAATGTGAATACCACGACGTTTAATTGACGATCGACACTAGTATTACGTAAAAAGGGGGTGTAGCAGATGAGACTTCTGCAGTTCTGAGTGAAGCCTTATGCGCACTTATGCGGCATTGCGTGTGTTCATTACCTTGTCGTTGGTTTGGCAGCGTCAGGGGGTGGCGGGTGACGCAGCTCCACACACCTCACCATCTTGGAAGCAACTCTTCTGACCTCTCCTTACTACAATTTACCGAAGTTGGTTTAAGAAAAACTATCTGGCTGTGTTTTCAACTGACCAATCAGGGTCTCAATGTTAACATTAAGCTCCACCTACAAAAATTCTGTCTATCCAATGAGAAACGTTATACTTTACGTGGTGGGGCAATGTTTTTTAATGTTTGCAACGTAACAGAGACGCTGATAGTCTCACACTAAAACTTTCAGCTGGTGTGGCCCTCTTAGTGTTATCGTAAGATCTATACTGTTGTTCTGGAGGGCTCTATCTTTTAACATGCACTGGGGGTGGTCTTGGCGGTCAGCTGGCGACGTGGGTGTCCGTCCCTTATCGTAGGGCCTCCTAGCCTACACGACTCTGCTCTCGGCTTCTGTTCTCGTTTCTCCCCTCGGAACTGCATCTGTTTCACGGTGGGAAGGTATGACATGCATTTAGGCGTTCTTGTGTTAGTCTGTGGTATTCCATTTGCTCACTCGTTGATCGTATTACTTTGGCTAATTTAACGTCAGGATTTATTCGTAGCTATGTGACATACTGCGGGATTTGCTATCATGTCAGGGTTTTCATGGAAGGTACTGGATTTGCCTGACACCTTACCAGATAACGGCATACCTCCGAATTTCCTACATTTACCTTAACTCCATCAGCATTCACGTTTAGGTTGCTGGCCATCGAGTAGATTCAATGTAGGCTTGGCATTACATTCACTTGGAAAATCCCATCACCCCGGAAAAGTCCACCTCTCCACGCTCGAGAGAGTAACGGGAATATACAAAGGGCCCAGGATATGTGACCCACAATGCGGGTCCACTAGGGATTAGGACGCATACCTGGTGCAGAGCAGTTTGTTGTTGCAGTCAAGTAACTTATCTCGGAAAAAAACCTAGACGGTTCAGGAACAGTCCACATTTAGCCCACATCCAGGATGTCTACCACAGAATTCTGATAACACGATGGTGGTAGGTTCAGTTGGTCGTGAGGTCACGAGACAGCGGGGACGTTTCAGATAAGCCAACTGCTCTGAACTAACATCAGTAATTCATGTGAAGCGCAATACAGCACGTAAACACAGAAGACTAATTACACACTAGACCCACAGGCGCATCAGATACTCACACGCACACAACTCGCACAAAGAATAGATTAAGAAAGCAACAAAATGGATCGACAATAATAGTAATGGACACACCGGATGTAAGTTACGATACAGTCCTAATAATACACCAGCCCTCACGACTGTCATTCATACACCAAAGCAAAGAGTTACCAAACCTACATAGACACAAAGCTGTTAGTAAAATATAGACGCAGACGCTTTACATATAAATCTCATTGACGAAAAAACAGGTGAAGTAACCAGGCGTTAAATACAGTACCATCACAGTTATGGACGACACCAGCAGAACTTTTAATCCTATTAGACATGTATAGAATACATACAGATCCACACATTGCACAAGAAAGACCAATAACTACCTAACATTCCCTAGGATACCACAAAGTCTTAGTGTTGGGAATGTTGTTACTGAAGATCCATTCAGCCCAAAACTCTCGGTAGCAGAAAAGGAGTTTATTGATACAGTGTTTTAAAGGTGGCACATTGTACGATACATCTATCAACTAAAGCATCTGCTTACAAGGAAGCGTTGTAACAGAATACGGGAACACAATAATAAATAACTATTAACATTTATTAAGCGTTTGTTACGTTGGTACAGTTCGAGGTATAGCAGTTGATATCCTATATCAGACACAATGAAACCTAAATATCTTAGCTGTCTCTTGGCAGTCTATGATATTGTCAAAAAAATGGTTCAAATGGCTCTGAGCACTATGCGACTTAACTTCTGAGGTCACCAGTCGCCTAGAACTTAGAACTAACTAAACCTAACTAACCTAAGGACATCACACACATCCATGCCCGAGGCAGGATTCGAACCTGCGACCGTAGCGGTCGCTCGGCTCCAGACTGCAGCGCCTGGAACCGCACGGCCACTCCGGCCGGCTATGATATTGTCAGTATAAATGGAAATGTCGTGTGGCTAGGGCCTCCCGTCGGGTAGACCGTTCGCCTGGTGCAGGTCTTTCGATTTGACGCCACTTCGGCGACCTGCGCGTCGATGGGGATGAAATGATGATGATTAGGACAACACAACACCCAGTCCCTGAGCGGAGAAAATTTCCGACCCAGCCGGGAATCGAACCCGGGCCCTTTGGATTGACAGTCTGTCACGCTGACCACTCAGCTACCGGGGGACCGGATATGATAATGCAGTCACTCGTGATTGTCCTATTACTCCGTAAATAGCGACGGCTCGGTTGGAATGTTGTCTTCTCAACGGAACTCTTAGATCTCTCTCTGTAGCGTAATTGTAGGTATCGAATTGAACTGTCTGAATGCAAGATGGGAACTGACTGAGTGTTTGCGGAGCCTCGTGTTGTGAGCATGTCGGCGGAAAGGTTTTCATCTCTGCCAGTATAAGGCGGAAACAACCTAGTCCAGGTTGACAGCGCCCTCTTTGGCGACTGGGAACACTACTGGCAGCTGACCAGAACATGCAGATGGACACGGCCTGGAAACAGTAAGTGCTCAAAATTCGTGTGCGCCGTCTACCGGCTGCCGCCCCGAACTGGAAGGCATCAGGCGAGTGTCTGTGCCTGTGTTGGTGGCGGTCTCTCGTGATTTGTTGGGTACAACCGCGACAAATGTGTTAAGCCAGTTAAGTTGATCTTAGCACATTTCACAACGTTATATTATGTCTGAATTGTGAAACCTCCATTGCCACAACCACAAGTTGTGTGAATTGATTCAGTCTCCAAGCGCATCATACACCTTGAGACAAATAAATAAATAAAAGAATCAAACGTAAAGTTTCAGGGTGAAATATCGAAGGAATTCAACATAATAACAGGTGTAAGGCAAGGTGATGGCCTGTCTTCACTCCTCTTTAACTGCGTACTAGAGAAAATAGTAAGAGAATGGCAACAAAAACTAAAAGAAGAAAAGCCATCACCAACCAGACTGGGAACTAAAAACAAAGGTATTAAAATTTACTGTTTAGCATTTGCGGATGATTTAGTCATTCTTTCTGAAAACCTAACAAATGCTGGAATACAAATCAATCTCTTAGAAGAAATAGCCAACAAAGTAGGTTTAAGAGTCTCTGTAGAAAAAAACAAAATTAATGACAAATATAAAAATGTTCCTGAATCCCTAGCAACAGATATTGGCCAGATAAAGAGGGTAAATAAATTTAAATATTTGGGAGAAATTATCCAAGAAAATGGTTTAGAAAAATTCGCTATAGAAAAAAGAACACATAAAATGGAGAGAGCTTATGGAATAACTAGGAATGTCTGCAACAAAAGGTGTCTGTCTAAAAATTTGAAGATACAGCACTAAAACACAGTAATAAAACCATAATGTCTTTATGCAAGTGAATGTTTAGTACTGAACTTCAAATTACACAAACTTGAAGTCCTAGAAAGAAAAATCATTCGAAAAATACTTGGACCACCAAAAAATACAGAGGTATGGAAATTAAGAACCAATGAAGAAGTTTATCACAACATAGAAAACATAACTGAAACACTACGAAGAGGCGACAGCTATTTTTTGGACCCTTATACAGAATGAACAACAACAGGTTCACCAAACAGATTTCTAAATATCTTTGGGACAAGAAGTCAACAATAGCCTGGATTCAAGAAGTTAGGAAAGAAACAACTTAAGTGAAAAAGATGCAACAGAAAGAGAGATTTTCAAGAGGAAAGTGTTAAAAATGGAGGGATTCCAAGGCAAGAGGGAGAAGAAGACAGGGTCAAAATGGTCAGAGGAGAGAAAAAGGATACATAGTGAAAAGATGAAAGAATACTGGAGGAAAAAGAAAAAACAACAAAGAAGGAAGCATTGAAATTGGTGTTGGTTCTTATATGAGCCAAACGAATAAAGAAGAAAATAAAAATAAAAATAAAAAAGAGACGATGCCCCACAAAGGAACTATCCGAATGGGACAGAAATCGACTGGTGTGATTCACATGTACAGACAAACAAATGATTGCAATTTCCGAAAAAAATGGATGATTAATCCAAGACAAAGAGCTTCGTAAATTGCCGCTGTGGACGAGCGGTTCTAGGCGCTTCAGTCCGGAACCACGCAGCTGCTACGGTCGCGGGTTCGAATCCTGCCTCGGGCATGGATGTGTGTGAAGTCCTTAGGTTAGTTA
The DNA here is from genome assembly GCF_021461385.2 of Schistocerca piceifrons. Lineage (NCBI taxonomy): Eukaryota > Metazoa > Arthropoda > Insecta > Orthoptera > Acrididae > Schistocerca > Schistocerca piceifrons. Next base: position 432,503,601 of record NC_060141.1, read on the forward strand.
GGTTTAAGTAGTTCTAAGTCTAGGGGACTAATGACCTCAGATGTTAAGTCCCATAGCGCTTAGAACGATTTGAACCATTTTTTGACAACCAAAGGGGTCCGCTATGAAAAGAAATAGCACCCTAGATCGTGACCGCTTGTTATCAGGCCCTCTAGAGGGCGACAGTCAGGTTGTATCCCATCTCTGTCCAGAGCGTCTCCAGACACGTCTTCGTTAGACATCAGGGTTGAGTTCAAAGCGGGACTCATCATTAAAGACAATTCTAGTCCAATCGTTGAGACACCGGGCTGAATGGAGATGCGCTGGACAGCGGTGGGACACCAACCTGACTCTCGCCAACCATACAGCCTGACAATCAGGAATGATGGTCTGGGGTGCCATTTCTTTTCATAGCAGCACTGCTTTGGTTGTCATCTGATCACCCTTCAGCACGGCTGCTCGTCGATGATATTCAACGATTCTACGGCTTGTTTTGTTACCCATGCAGGCAAGTCATCCTGGTCCTACATTTCAGCAAGGTAATGCCCGCCCGCAGACGGCGAAATTTTCTACTACTCGTGTTCGTGCTTGTCCTTAGCCTGCAAAGTCCCTGGATCTCTTCTCAGTTAAGAGCGTTTGGAGTATTATGGGCAGGGCCCTCCAACCCAGTGCCAAGCAGAATAATTGCTTGCATAAGAGCCTGGGGTGGACCAATGTGTTATTGACTTGCCCAATTTGTTTCTCGTGAATAAATCATCCAATTTTTCCGAAATTGTGATTGAGACGCCCTGATAAGCCCGCAGGACAGGACAGGACAGGTAGTTTAAGTTGTGGAAAGGGGCCAAAATAAGCGGCTATCAGTTACATTTGAACATACAACATTTTATTTGATCAAACATTACAACAGCCGAGAAATTTTTTTAAAAAGAAACACAACTTTAGTTTTGGAACTTAATTAGTGGCTGAGTGCGCAGTACAATATTATGCCTTAAGGGCAACACCACTTTAATTTAAAAACGGCTGAAAGCCAATAACTTAAAGCTCAACCAAAACCAGAAATTTAAAAGGCAAAGCCTTATCTTAAAACAGTTCCTTAATTAGGCTGAAGACCCAAACAATCTGACAGTTTAAGAGCAAACAACTTAAATTCAAAATCGGCTGAGAGCCCAACACTTAAGACTCAGTAACATTAATTTTAAAAATGCCAAAGGCTTTACGTAAAACAGTTCTTAAATTATGCTGAAGGCCCAAACCATCTGACGCCTTAAGGGCAAAACAACCTTAATCTAAAAATCGGCTAGAAACCATACAAGTACAAACAACAAGAACAAACAAGAAAAGGCAGTACACCGAAGGACGCTCAGAAGTTCCAAGGGTCGGCCTGGAATTCAAACACTAACGCTCGCTTAGGTGACACAGGCAGTCTGCCCAACCGTTGTCAATCCGACAACAACCCAACCGACAGACAGTCAACGGAACCACCGACAAGCTAACCTCTGCTTCACCCGACCAGCACACAACAGGGAGTTCAATGGAACAACGTAGAAGGTATGGCGCCCACAACCAATTATACATTGAGCTGTCAAACTACACACCGTGCTGGACAGCGACAACACGATGAGGAAAATACACTGCCTGAATGTACCTCAACGACCAGGGCGGGTAACTGGAACGTTAACGGCCACATGGCAGAAGATTCCGCTGGTGCACTTCAATTCAAATAGCGAAGTACAGTTAAACTCCACAGGAGGGTTGCTAAAATTTGCCAACTTGAAAACACATGTTGTTGCTCACGGAAATATCCAACAACGAACCCCAAACAGCACAGTGTGAACAGTCGTGACTTGCTGGTAGGTTAAGTCAAAACTCAACTTCACTGTCCAGGATCGGTGAGCCACGAACCCCGTAACAATGGGAACAGCACCACACACTCTGACGCCGTATAGAGGCCGCCAGCGAGCCCGACCAAACTACGCGCCGCGGAGATTCCTCGCTGCTGCACGCCAACCGACCAACCCCCAGGCCCGGAAACGGTGAAAGTACCAAGTATAGGTACGAGACGACCAACCCAACGACCAACCAACGGTCGTCCCTCTCCAATCTCCCTCCGTCGGACACTACATGTGTGTCGCCAGCAGTCGGCGAGCGCTGGCTGTCGGCCCTCACCTGTGCTCCATCCCCCAACTTCACTGCTGCGGCGTCCCGACTGCACTGCCGGTCCGTCCCGAACTGACTGGCAGACACACGATGACCCGGAAATAATATCGGTCGCTCCAGAGATGGTACGCAGTGCACTTATCGATACGCGCTGCTGCTGCTGCCGCTCACGGGCAAGTAAGGCAGGAAGTTAGTGACGCCAGAAAATGAGGCGACAGTACCGTAATAGAAGATGACAAATAATAAATGGGATAAACGCGAGCCGCGCACGGCTCAGTGATCATACTACCTGTGTTCCGAATGACGATGCAATGTTGCTTTGGACATACGTGCATCTCTGAAGGAACAGGCACTGTGGTGACTACAGATACACACACACACACACACACACACACACACACACATAAACTGTCATCTTCTGGTGTTAGAGTGGTCATTGCAGAAACTTTCTGGCAGCACATTATTTTTTTTTAATTGTTCGGTAAAATCAAGTGTCTGACGTAATAGTAGTCACTGTGTCAACTGACCCTCATTTCTCCTATCTTATGCACCATGCTTTCAGGGTAATAGCAGTCACCTTGATTGAGGTAATATACTGCTGAGTAGTGTATTGACTATTGTTTAACAAAGAAGTAGGGTGTACAAATCGCAATCAGAACCATAACAGAGCTTATAGTCGTGATACTATGATGATTTTTATCACGTGTTCCTGCACGTGCTGTTTCTTCTCCCTTTTTCAATTTCTACTAGTTTGTCTATTGAGTGCAGATGTCTAGATTGTGGGTATTGTTTAGGAAGATTAAGTTTTGGGTGGGCAGCACCACTAGCGGCTTTTCGGACCAGTACAGTATAGGTTGTTCTCATTTCAGTGTGATTATACAAGTGGTCGTAGCTGGTAGACGAAATGTCGAACCTGCTAAGTCACATGTCGTACCGTTTAATATTATTCCGCGTCCTGGTAATTCTATTCTATTAACATATGTTTGTTATCTGTGTGACTACTTCTGGTGAAAAAACTGAGTAGATCTAGTGGGTGCGTACTCCCTGTATATGTGGACATGGTATTAACACTTCCCTTCGACATTCACTTGCTCTGGCTTTTCCTAGGAATAACTGGATCTCATATGCCTGTACACCAGTCTGTATCATACTATTTGGGCATACCGCAACACTTTCTCCATGGCATCTCTGTAGGTTTTCTAGAGACATTTGAGCGTAAGCATCTCTTTGTTCTGATATTATTACCCATTTCCCCGCAATTTCACACTGACTGGATAGGGGTGTGTGGTAAAACATTGATATCGCACCTTGACGCCTGTTCCTGGGAATCGAATTAACACATGTAACCTTGTATGATTGGAACTCAACAATGGATGCGAGACAGAATAGTAACAAATTTCTTTCTGTTGGTTCAACTATGTGCCCTAATTATGCTGTAAATTCTTTCTGCGCTTTGCAGAGGATGCTTAAGAATTGCTGTGGTGATAATAACATAGAACTTAGCTTGCCCATCGATGGCATGATGCGCTACTTCTTGTAGCGTATTTACACCGACTCTTGTATCATTCAGACTACCTGTTAGTGCCCGGAGCAACCACGCTGTGGGCAGTCTCGCATGCAGTGCATTCAGTCAATTTTGCATTGTGGGTAAGACAATGTTTAAGGCCTGTACCTTATCTCGTGTATTCTGCGCTAGTTCAGCAGTTAATTTCACACTATCATGATATTGTTTAGCTCATGCTGTTCTAGGTTGACAGATGAGTGGTATGCCATCCCACTCTGGATCTACTAGCCTAATTCTTGCATTCACTCCGTCGTGTCGTTGTAATTACGGATGTCTTTGCAGCTGACTGTGCCAAATACTGTTTTTGGTAGTTTCTCACAGGCGTCTGAGCAACCCTCTTCTTATGCACCAGAGTTCATGGTACAGGGACCGTTACCTATGTATGTTGCTCCCTTAGTTTTTCATACGAGAGTGTAAACCTCAGTTAAAATTCCCTCTTTCTGTGCTTCCTGATGTAACTCCCCAAATGTGTCTTGCAATCGACGCACTTCTTTCCTAATCCCAACACAATGAAAGTAAATCGAAGCACCTACCGATGGTTTGTCAACAGGATGTCTGGTTGCCTGGAGAACAGTACTCCAGACTCGAGAAGCTGGGTCTTTAACGCAGCTGTTAGTCTCCTCCTGGCGAGGTACGGCATCACCACGACACAACACGCTTCCAGGGTCCCCATTCTGGTTTGCCACCGGAGAGAATCTTTCATCACTATCTTCCCATACCTTCAGATGTTGAGATTACCAAGACACAATTATATACAAAAACAACACTGTGTCAGTCCCACGATAATGAAAACTGAAAATAACAAACACTTTAAAACATAACATAAATTGAACAAAACAAATCTGGATGACTCCCGAATAACCTACACAACAACAAATGAAGTGCCATACAGACAAGCAACAGTCTCAAATCTTAATCTATCGATGTGGCTTAAGGACGTAAAGCATTTTAGACGTACACTCTCCACAAGTCGTCTGTTCCTTTTGTGTTATAAAAGTCTTCACATTCTGTACAGCAGATCTGGTATCAGTGGCAATGCGTCAACAACTCTCTTAAAAGGCTTAATACTTTCCATGTGAGTAATCAGAGTCGTCTTTGGCATCTGTATTTTAACATTGATAGGTGACTTTATTTGGTATGATCTATGTTATCAGACCAGGAGTTCCTTTGTTTTACCTTTCGTTATCTATGGACTCCATACTTATACCCGTTGCCAACTCTGTATTGTGGTAACTTACGTGGCATTGTCCTTCTGCCTTGTCGTTCTAGGGCTTTCGTCTTTGCGCGTTTTTCTTGTTGCCAAATGTCTCGTAATTTATCAGCAAGCTTTTTTACTGATTTAACATCTGACCAAAGACTCAGGCTAATCACTTCAAAATGTGAAGGCATTTTTCTCCCATATATCATCTCGTATGGCGAAAGATCGGTAGCTGTATGGACTTCAGAATTGTATGCAGTGGTTACAAAATTTAAATATACATCCCAGTTTCCATGATTACTTCTAACATAATAGCTCAACATCTTTTAAATCATGTGATGAACTCTCTCTGTTCTCCCATTTCCTTGAGGTTGTAAAGGGCGTTTTTGCAGCTTGCGAATTCGGATCAATCGCCAGAATTGCTTCATAAGACCGGACATAAAAATGGTACCCTCGTCTCTAATGAATTTGTTTGGAATGCAAAATATGTACAATCAGTTATTTACCCTTCACTTGAGCAACTGTAATTGAGTTTTGGTCAGGAATCGCAACCATTGCTATATAGCACAAGAAATGGTAAATTATAGTCAATATGTATTTATTTCCTGTGCCATTTTATTAAATGGGCCCGAAATGTCCATCCCAAGAATTTCAAATGGGCTAGATACTTCAACCAGACGTTGTAATGGAATCAGTCAGTGGCTAAGATCAGTTCGTTGAGTGCAAGGTATGTAGTTCCTGACGTATTGTTCGATATCTCGATTTTTCGTCCTTCACCAAACTTTCCCGGCAATTCGTCCATTAGTTGCTCTTCGTCCTCCATGGTCTGAGAATATATGGTCATGTGATTGTGCCGGGACTTCATTCTGGAAATCTGCGAGTACTACCACTTGAAATCTGCACTCAGCAAGCTATCGTGTATCACAAACTGAGGTTGCGACTTGGATTGTTGTCAGTCAGCATCAGCAGTTTGAGACTTTCATCATTCAGCAATGCTCCTGCCCATTGTTTGTAGAGCTGCATGTCCTTCTGAGTTGTGGAATAATTTTGCTCTATCAAGATGTGTTAACACAGGATGCTCTTTACTGTCTGTATTCTCCCATAGGGCATTGCAAACAGTTGTATTACTTACATCACAGAACAAATTCTTTTTCAAAACTGAGGAATATCAAAACTGGGTCCCATACCAGTGCTCGCTTTAATGTACTGAATGCTGATATTCAGTAGGCCAATCAAACTTCAAATGGTTCAAATGGCTCTGAGCACTATCGGATGTAACTTCTGAGGTCATCAGTCCCCTTGAACTTAGAACTACTTAAACCTAACTAACATAAGGATATCACACACATCCTTCTCCGAGGCAGGATTCCAACCTGCGACCGTAGCGGTCGTTCGGTTCCAGATTGAAGCACCTAGAACCTCTCGGCCGGCCGGCCCAATGAAACTTCACTCCTTTTCCTAACAAGGGGCTAAAAAGGTCTGGCAGTTTCAGCAAAGTCCTGTATGAATTGACGATAATAATTACAGACACCAATGAAACATTGCAACTGTTTAACTGTCTCAGGTGGCGAAAAACTCTGAACTGCTGAGACCAAATATGGATCTGTTATCACACATTCCTTGGTAATTACATGCCAAAGATAATTTACTTCTCTTACTGCAAAGCGATGTTTATCAATACTTAGCGTTAGTACTGCTGTTCTCAGTCTTTTAATACCTCATCCAATTGTTGTACACGCTCTTTCAATTTTTTGAAAACGCTATAATATCATCAAGATAGGTCATACATTGTTCTGTTTTCAGTCCCCTAAGTACACCACCCAATAATCTCTGAAAGGTGGGTGGTACATTCTTGAGTCAAAATGGCATTCAACGATACTGGAAATGACACCCCCCGCCCCCCCCCCCCCCCCCCCCCCCCCCCGCCCCCGTCTGAATGGAAAAGCTGTCTGTGGTCGATCCTCTGGAACTACTTCTAGTTTATGATATCCTCTTTAAATCCATTACGCAAAAATTGTTACACTGGCCCAAGTTGTCATACACTACTGGCCATTAAAATTGCTACACCAAGAAGAAATGCAGATGATAAACGGGTATTCATTGGACAAATATATTACACTGAACTGACATGTGATTACATTTTCACGCAGTTTGGGTGCATAGATCCTGAGAAATTAATACCCAGAACAACCACGTCTGGCCATAATAACGGCCTTGATACGCCTGGGCAGAGCTTGGATGGCGTGTACAGGTACAGCTGCCCATGCAGCTTCAATACGATACCACAGTTCATCAAGAGTAGTGACGGCGTATTGTAACGAGTCAGTTGCGCGGCCACCATTGACCAGACATTTTCAGTTGGTGAGAGATCTGGAGAATGTGTTGGCCAGGGCAGCAGTCGAACATTTTCTGTATCCAGAAAGGCCCGTACAGGACCTGCAACATGCGGTCGTGCATTATCCTGCTGAAACGTAGGGTTTCGCAGGGATCAAATGAAGGGTAGAGCCACGGGTCGTAACACATCTGAAATGTAACGTCCACTGTTGAAAGTGCCGTCAATGCGAACAAGAGGTGACCGAGACGGGTAACCAATGGCACCCCATACCATCACGCCTGGTGATACGCCAGTATGGCGATGACGAACACGTCATCTTCGTGGTGTAACAATTTTAATGGCCAATAGTGTACTATCGGCTATCTGCTGGTCAATAAATTCTTCCGTTACCACTTGCATACAATTCAGAACTCGATATGAACTGGAGCGTTGTACCCTGTTGATATTCTGTGTTGCATAAGTGGTGTTGCTCGTAAGCTATTGCAGCACAGGGGAACGACAGAGTGCCCAAGTCTGCAAGCAAAGCGTAATGACATCATGGTAGGCGAGAGATACCGTCATACTAGTGACAATGGACGGTGGTATAAGGAGGGCTAGGTATAACCAACAATAAGTTTTCAGGTGCCAAAGCAGCAGAAAAGAGCATCTGAAAGGTGAAGTTGCGAAAGTCTGAAATCACAGGGAGAGCTGACACCGAGGGAAAACCAGAACAAATGATGGCATTATACTTTTCTTGCTGAATTCGAGGCACACGGTGTTTCCCTCGTGCTGTAATGGTTTCTGTGTGTGCCGCATCTCGATCAGCATTTCCCCCTTGCTGGCACTCTACTGGACATTGACACAGGCGTTTAGGCTCCCAGCAGCTGCCAAAGTAGAACTTGGACGAATTTTTAATGTCCTCCGCGAGGGGATATTGTCTTGAGACATAACCATATTCTGATAAATAATACAAACATTTCTGATGTGGAAATACTGTACATTGCAGGAGTATTGTCAGTATCTTTATGTATTTTTCATAAATAAAACAATGTTTTTAGTCTGTAGGCACAATTTATTTAATTTTTGCATGTTGGCTACCGGTTTCGGTACACGGTACCATCCTCAGGCCATCCCCTACCACGCCGTCGTCACAGTCGCTTCCCAAGCAGGCTTGTCGAATAAATTTCGACTATAGAGTAAAAATATATCTTCTCAGTATCGTATTGGTCGCTGTTCCACCGACAGTATGTCGGAAATATGTAATAAAAGTTTTAAACCTACAAATACCATTGTGTGTGTATGTATGTATGTGTGTGTGTGTGTGTGTGTGTGTGTGTGTGTGTTTGTGGGTGGGTGGGTGTGTTTTACTGTTTAAACGTATGTATTTTTGATAAATTATAGGAACATTTGAGGTGTGGGAATACTGCATGACGTCGTGAAGTGTGCCGGACGTACCTTGCTATGCTACTCATCAAGCGTCTTACATATAAATTGCATTTTATAATATTAAATCCATGATCTGTAATTTACACAAGTCATGTACATAGTACATGCTGTCATCAAGTATGAGGCATTAAAAGAGAAATGCTCATTCACAAACTAATTTGTATCTTGCATTAGGAAAATCTTTCAAAAACTTACTGACGATACAGGAGTACAAACAAGTAATGTGATTTTCTTGACCAACTTCCCTCATTATCACTAGGTGGGCTATTTGATTGAAAGCTGTGGTATTTATCTGTAATCATTTTCAGGGTGAATGTAGTTGTATAGTTGTTGTGCCAGTTGATTCTCCGGTTGTAAGAAATGCTAAAGAACTATCAGTTAAACAAAAAGACAAGACAAACTTTATGTAGCACATAGAAAATCATTCTTGACACAGCCACACAGGAAAACTTGAGGGGGAGTGTTTTGAGAAATAAGCACAGTGGATCGTTTCTACAAACTTTAAGGATGTACTTGAAGGTATTAAAAATAGAAGATTAAGAAGAGCCTTACCAGTAACCCGTAAGAAGGGCACTGATTAACATTTTAATTCAAAGTCTCTTCTCCTGTGTCTATTGATGTAAAAAGTTCCTGTTGTATGTACAAATAAGAGTGGAAATGAAAAAAGGTTCTACATGCCAAAACTGACATTTGTTAAGAGAATGAGAAAACAATGTATCCCTGAATGAGATTTTCTCTCTGCAGCGGAGTGTGCGCTGATATGAAACTTCCTGACAGATTAAAACTGTGTTCCGGACCAAGACTCGAACTCGGGACCTTGGCCTTTCGCGGGCAAGTGCTCTACCAACTGAGCTACCCAAGCACGACTCACGAACCCGTTCTCACTGCTTGGAAGGTAGGAGACGAGGTACTGACAGATCTGAAGCTGTAAGGACGGGTCGTGAGTCGTGCTTGGGTAGCTCAGTTGGTAGAGCACTTGCCCGCGAAAGGCTAAGGTCACGAGTTTGAGTCTCGGTCCAGCGCACAGTTTTAATCTGTCAGTTTCAATGTCTCCCTGTTTGTGCGCAACTGATTTGTATCACAAAAATTGAGAACATATTTTGATACCACAGAATTATGCTGCTTAACACATTACCACAAAAAGTACTGAGACAAATATTAGAAAATAAATACTTTATTGAGACCGTCCTAAGCGTCGCATCAGGAAACCGACTAGTTCTAAGAACCAAGACGAAGGTTTCTACAAATTGATTATTGAAAATAGGAAAACAGCAACCAGCTACAGTGATTAACGATATTTATTTACATAAACAACGCCGTTACCTTTTTCGGAGCGATAGGTTCATCTTCAGGAGCCTGTTCATGTTTATACTCGTATTACAACTGCTGTTGTTCACACTACTTGCTGTTGGACTTTTTTGCACAACTAATGTAAAGAGCAACATACTGTTTGTGATATTAATATGAACAGCGGTCTGAACATCAACCTGTCGATTCGAAGCCGGTAATGGCCCTGCATGTGTAAATCAACAGCATTATTAAGAGTGGCTGATCACTCTTTCCTTCTTTGCAAGGGTCAGCTTCAATTTTGCGTACAGCCACGATTTCAAAAATGTCAGTTTACGACAAAACGCAAGAAGTGCCATTAATACTGCGGCTCTACTTTTTGTATCTGATAGTACGTGTACAGAAATACAGTATTAGTCATAAACTCCTAGAACTGTATTCAATAAAACTACTTCTCATATATTTTAAATTTAGAAAATCCAGTGACCATGTGCCATCTGCTAACGCATGTCTGAAAGACTATCTCCACGGTTTGACACCTGGATTAGCTCTAGGGACATGCAACAGAGTGTCAGGAACACAATAACACTGTAAGCTGTTTAAATATTTGTAGTATGGTTGCATATGCAGTCTCAAATACAAGAAAGGAAATGTTGAATGTTATTTCTTCCAACAGTTTTCTAACTGAATAACAGAAGGCCATTGTGTACAGTGAACTTGTAACGATTCCTGTTGAATGTTACTTAAGTTTCTTCTGCCTGGTCCATTGATGAATGAATGCGAAATTTTCATGCTTCACAAAATTTATTCACATTAATTGACATCCGAACTGCACACTCGTCATATAAACAAAAAACGGGCAGACTTGACTGATCTCTTTGACTTCCGAAAGTAACTTCAAAACTAATGTCTCGCTGCATCGCTTCATCGCTTTATATAGGATTTTAACATTAGCTTCCAAAATAAAGCATTATTAATTTTGCACAATTTTGATTTTACAATTAAAATTTACAAAACGTGAAGAAACTGATGTTACAGCTGAATAAGGTATAAAATACAATATTCAATGACAATTATTTTATAGCGATATCTTTACTTTTCCATAAGAAAATCATTCTGAACTTTAATTACAATAATGTCTCTTGTATTATTTTAATTACGTAATTAATTACAGTTTGGATTTGGTTACTAATATTCAATGGTAGCTTAGAACTCGTGCTTTGTCCGATTACATACCTAAAATGCACAAATAAGGCCTCAAAATCTGGAAATTGGAAAACTGTGAGATGTAATCAATTCGAGAGTTAATTAGAAATGTAATTACAAGGAATATTAATTACAGAGGAAGACATAAAAATAAATAACAAATGAAAATACATCGCTTGGTAATAACTTTTAAACAGTTTCTCAAGATAGTGAGGTCTTCTGTTACTGAATTTTTAGATTACCATTTTGTTAATTAGAAACATTGATTTTTCATGCTAACATCTCTGCAGTCTCTAGTTATTTATTGTTGAGGACTTATTACTTCAATTTCTTGATTATTTACTTAATTTAGCATATGTTTTTTTATCAATGACAACAATCCACCAGTAATTACGATAACACACTTCCTTCCAGAACATTCCACATGCATACACAATGAATATCAAGCTTTTTATCAAATAGGACAGAATGATACATATAAAGACCCACATACAAGGCCTTAGGAAGCACTGAATTGTCCGATAACTATCCGGATGCATATAAAAATGGTAGTATCGGACATTTCATATGAGATCTGGGGGAGGATGTACCGTTATAAACTGTTACACCACATTTTTCAATGATTTAGCAAATTCCTATCGGAGGTTTTTGATTTATCGTCTTACACGCTGTAAGACAATAAAAGCGACGCACCATGAAGGACTTATCCAAGAGGACAGACATCAGTACATCTGATGTACGTGTACAGACAAACAAATGATTACAGTTTCAGAAAAGTTGGATGATTTATTCAAGGGAAAGAGCTTCGCAAATTGAGGAAATCAACACCGGGTTTGTTCACCTCTGACTGTTCAGCAAGCTCGGCATTGATTGATGCCGTTGTTGGATGTCCTCCTGTGGGATATCGTGTCAAATTACTCCAATTACAGCGATACATCGTCAAAATCCCGAGCTTATTGGAGGGTCATGCCCAAATGCTCCGAACGTTCTCAACTGGGGAGGGAATCAGTAACTTCACTGGCCAAGGTATGGTTTGGCAAGCACGGAGACAAGCATTATAATCTTTCGTCGTGTGTGGGCGGGAATTATCTTGCTTAAATGTAAGCCCAGCAATGAAAGGAAACAAAACGGGGCGTAGAACGTCGTCGACGTACCGTAGTCCCATAAGGGTGCCGCGAATGGCAACCAAAGGGATCCTGTCCAAACCATGACTCCTGATTGTCGGCTCATATGGCGGGCGCCGGTCACGGTGGCCGAGCTTCAGTCCGGAACCGTGCGACTGCTACAGTGGCAGGTTCGTGTCCTGCCTCGGTCCTGGATGTGTGTGATGTCCTTAGGTTAGTTAGGTTTAAGTAGTTCTATGTTCTAGGGGACTGTCGACCTCAGATGTTAAGTCCCATAGTGCTCAGAGACACTTAGACCGTTTTGAACCATATGGCAGGCGATAGTCAGGCTGGTGTGCCATTGCTGTCCACTGCGCCTGGAGGCATATTCAAATGGCTCTGAGCACTATGGGACTTAACATCTGTGGTCATCAGTCCCCTAGAACTTAGAACTACTTAAACCTAACTAACCTAAGGACATCACACACATCCATGCCCGAGGCAGGATTCGAACCTGCGACCGTAGCAGTCCCGCGGTTCCGGACTGAGCGCCTAGAACCGCTAGACCACCGCGGCCGGCCTGGAGGCATGCCTTCGCTGTTTATGGGCGCGCAATTCTAATCGGGACTCATCACTGAAGACAGTTCTACTCCAGTCAATAAGATTGCTTGCCGATTCCTGCGCGATTTCAGTCTGTCGCCCTCTATACAGACCAACAAAGTGATCTGGGGTACCATTTCTTTTCACAACAGGACACCGTTGACTGTCAGCCGCGGCATCCTCACAGCACAATGGTACAACGACTTCGTACTACGTCCCACTTTGCTGCCCTTCATGGCAAGCCATCCTGTGCTTAATTTCAGTAAGACAATGCCCACTTGCACACACGGCGACAGTTTGTACTGCTTGTCGTCATGGCTGCAAACCCTACCTTGTCCAGAATGGTCGCTGGATCTCTCCCCGATCGAGAACATATGGAGAGTTATGGGCAGCGCTCTCCAATTATCTAGGGATTTTGACGATTTAACGCGTCAATAGACAGAATTTAGCACGATACCCCGAAGCAGGATATGCAACAACTTTATCAGTCGATGAAAAGCCGAATAACTACTTGCATAAGGGCCAGAGATGCATCAACGCGTTATTGATTTGCCCAATTTGTGAAGCTCTTTCTCCTGAATAGACCAGCCAATTATTCTGAAACAGTAAGCATTTATGTGTCTGTACATGTACACTACTGGCCATTAATATTGCTACACCACGAAGATGACGTGCTACAGACGCGAAATTTAACCGATAGGATGAAAATGCTGTGATATGAAAATGATTAGCTTTTCAGAGCATTCACACAATGTTGGCGCCGGTGGTGACACCTACAAAGTGCTGACATGAGGAAAGTTTCCAACCGATTTCTCATACACAAACAGGAGTTGACCGGCGTTGCCTGGAGAAACGATGTTGTGATGCCTGGTGTAAGGAGGAGAAATGCGTACCATCACGTTTCCGACTTTGATCAAGGTCGGATTGTAGTCTATCGCGATGCCGTTTATCGTATCGCGACATTGCTGCTCGCGTTGGTCGAGATCCAATGACTGTTAGCAGAATATGGAATAGGTGGGGTCAGGAGGGTAATACGGAACGCCGTGCTGGATCCCAACGGCCTCATATCACTAGCAGTCGAGATGACAGGCATCTTATCCGCATGGCTGTAACGGATCGTGCAACCACGTCTCGATCCCTGAGTCGACAGATGGGGACGTTTGCAAGACAACAACCATCTGCACGAACAGTTCGACGATGTTTGCAGCAGCTTGGACTATCAACTCAGAGACCATGGCTACGGTTTCTCTTGACGCTGCATCACAGACAGGAGCGCCTGCGATGGTGTACTCAACGACGAACCTGGGTGCACGAATGGCAAAAGGTCATTTTTTCGGATGAATTCAGGTTCTGTTTACAGCATCATGATGGTCGCATCCGTGTTTGGCGACATCGCGGTGAACGCACATTGGAAGCGTGTATTCGTCATCGCCATACTGGCGTATCACCCGGCGTGATGGTATGGGGTGCCATTGGTTACACATCTCGGTCACCTCTTGTTCGCATTGACGGCACTTTGAACAGTGGACGCTACATTTCAGATGTGTTACGACCCCTGGCTCTACCCTTCATTCGATCCCTCCGAAACCCTACATTTCAGCAGGATAATGCACGACCGCATGTTGCAGGTCCTGTACAGACCTTTCTGGATACAGAAAATGTTCGACTGCTGCCCTGGCCAGCACATTCTCCAGATCTCTCACCAACTTAAAACGTCTGGTCGATGGTGGCCGCGCAACTGGCTCGTCACAATACGCCAGTTACTACTCTTGATGAACTGTGGTATCGTGTTGAAGCTACATGGGCAGCTATACCTGTACACGCCATCCAAGCTCTGTTTGACTCAGTGCCCAGGCGTATCAAGGCCTTTATTGCGGCCAGAGGTGGTTGTTATGTGTACTGATTTATCAGGATCTATGCACCCAAATTGCGTGAAAATGTAATCACATGTCAGTTCTAGTATAATATATTTGTCCAGTGAATACCCGTTTATCATTTGCATTTCTTCTTGGTGTAGCAGTTTTAATGGCCAATAGTGTATATCACATCTACCGATTTCCATCCCATTCGGATAATTTCTTCGTGGTGCTTTTCTTTCGTTCAGAATGTACATGCATTCTACAATAAGTTTTAACATCTGGAATTGGCACATTTTCGCCTAAAGTGTTTCACCTTCTTGAGAACCATTTTCGTCATTTTTTTGCACTAAATATCTAAAGTCCAGTACATGGGCTCGCCATACATATTTCTCACACCGAAAAAATCGGTCATGGAACGGCTCACGTTTCCAGCCCTGCTGTACATGCTACATTTACCGCGAGACTTCCGATCAAGTTACGTTGCATAGTCGGTTTTCCGACCGTAGCCTCCGCCATTAATGATTCACACCAGGCGTTCTCTATCAGCGGATTTGTTGTCACCGTCAGTCAGGCAATGCCTTCCCCGACAGCAATTCGTTTCCGTAGTTTCACAGGGCTAGGCTATTTGAGTTCTATACAAGTGAGCAATCGAAATAATTATAACAACGAAAGGGAACAGTGTCTTATCTGGCAAGATCATCACCGCTGGGTGCACGGAAAAAGTGATGCGCATTATATTGGTTCCTTACTTTAAACTCCGCCCCCCCTCTCCCCCCATGAACCATGGACTTTGCCGTTGGTGGGGAGGCTTGCGTGCCTCAGCGATACAGATAGCCGTGCCGTAGGTGCAACCACAACGGAGGGGTATCTGTTGAGAGGCCAGACAAACGTGTGGTTCCTGAAGAGGGGCAGCAGTCTTTTTAGTAGTTGCAGGGGCAACAGTCTGGATGATTGACTGATCTGGCCTAGTAACACTAACCAAAATGGCCTTGCTGTGCTGGTACTGCGAACGGCTGAAACTACAGCCGTAGTTTTTCCCGAGGGCATGCAGCTTGACTGTATGATTAAATGATGATGGCGTCCTCTTGGGTAACATATTCCGGAAGTAAAATAGTCCCCCATTCGGATCTCCGGGCGGGGACTACTCAAGACGACGTCGTTATCAGGAGAAAGAAAACTGGCGTTCTACGGAACGGAGCGTGGAATGTCAGATCCCTTAATCGGGCAAGTAGGTTAGAAAATTAAAAAAAAAAAATGGTTCAAATGGCTCTGAGTACAATGGGACTTAACTGCCAAGGTCATCAGGCCCCTAGAACTTAGAACTAATTAAACCTAACTAACGTAAGGACATCACACACATCAATGCCCTTGCAGGATTCGAACCTACGACCATAGCGGTCTCGCGGTTCCAGACTGTAGCGCCTAGAACCGCAAGGCCACCCCGGCCGGCTAGAAAATTTAAAAAGGGAAATGGATAGGTTAAAGTTAGATATAGTGGGAATTAGTGAAGTTCGGTGGCAAGAGGAACAAGACTTTTGGTCAGGCGAATCCAGGATGATAAATACTAAATTAAATAGGGGTAATGCAGGAGTAGGTTTTACTAATGAATAAAAAGATAGGAGTGCGGGTAAGCTAATACAAACAGCATAGTGAGTGCATTATTATGGCCGAGATAGACACGAAGCCCACACCTACTACAGTAGTACAAGTTTATATGCCAACTAGCTCTGCAGATGACGAAGATATTGATGGAATGTATGATGAGATAATAGAAGTTATTCAGGTGGTGAAGGGAGACGAAAATTTAATAGTCATGGGTGACTGGAATTCGAGAGTAGAAAAAGGGAGAGAAGGAAACATAGTAGGTGAATATGGATTGGGGCTAAGAAATGAAAGAGGAAGCCGCCTGGTAGAATTTTGCACAGAGCATAACTTAATCATAGCTAACAAAAAAATTGGTTCAAATGGCTCTGAGCACTATGGGACTTAACTTCTGAGGTCATCAGTCCCCTAGAACTTAGAACTACTTAAACCTAACTAACCTAAGGACATCACACACATCCATGCCCGAGGCAGGATTCGAACCTGCGACCGTAGCGGTCGCGCTGTTCCAGACTGCAGCGCCTAGAACCGCTCGGCCACCCCGGCCGGCAGCTAACACTTGGTTCAAGAATAATGAAAGAAGGTTGTATACATGGAAGAAGCCTAGAGACACTAGAAGGTATCAGATAGATTATATAATGGTAAGACAGAGATTTAGGAACCAGGTTTTAAATTGTAAGACATTTCCAGGGGCAGATGTGGACTCTGACCACAATCTATTCGTTATGAACTGTAGATTAAAGCTGAAGAAACTGCAAAAAGGTGGGAATTTAAGGAGATGGTACCTGGATAAACTGAAAGAACCAGAGGTTGTAGAAAGACTGTAGAAACCCATGAGCATAAGGGTACATATGACAGGAATGGGGGAAATAAATACAGTAGAAGAAGAATGGGTAGCTTTGAGGGATGAAGTAGTGAAGGCAGCAGATGATCAAGTAGGTAAAAAGAAGAGGGCTAGCAGAAATCCTTGGGTAACAGAAGGAATATTGAATTTAACTGATGAAAGGAGAAAATATAAAAATGCAGTAAATGAAGCAGGCAAAAAGGAATACAAACGTATCAAAAATGAGATCGACAGGAAGTGCAAAATGGCTAAGCAGGGATGGCTAGAGGACAAATGTAAGGATGTAGAGGCTTATCTCACTAGGGGTAAGATAGATACAGTCTACAGGAACATTAAAGAGACCTTTGGAGAAAAGAGAACCACTTGTATGAATATTAAGAGCTCAGATGGAAACCCAGTTCTAAGCAAAGAAGGTAAAGCAGAAAGGTTGAAGGAGTATATAGAGGGTCTATACAAGGGCGATGTTCTTGAGGACAATATTATGGAAATGGAAGAGAATGTAGATGAAGTTGAAACGGGAGATATGATACTGCGTGAAGAGTTTCACAGAGCACTGAAAGACCTGAGTCGAAACAAGGCCCTGGGAGTAAACAACATTCCATTAGAACTACTGACAGCCTTGGGAGAGCCAGTCCTGACAGAACTCTACCTTCTGCTGAGCAAGATGTATGAGACGGGCGAAATACCCTCAGACTTCAAGATTATAATAATTCCAAAGTCAAAGAAAGCAGCTGTTGACAGATGTGAAAATTACCGAAACATCAGTTTAATAAGTCACAGCTGCAAAATACTAACGCGAATTCCTTACAGACGAATGGAAAAACTGGTAGAAGCCGACCTCGGGGAAAATCAGTTTGGATTCCGTAGAAATATTGGAACACGTGAAGCAATACTGACCCTACGACTTATCTTACAAGAAAGATTAAGGAAAAGCATACCTACGTTTCTAGCATTTGTAGACTTAGAGAAACTTTTGACAATGTTGACTGGAATACTCTCTTTCAAATTCTAAAGGTGGCAGGAGTAAAATACAGGGAGCGAAAGGCTATTTACAATTTGTACAGAAACCAGATGGCAGTTATAAGAGTCGAGGGGCATGAAAGGGAAGCAGTGGTTGGGGAGGGAGTGAGACAGGGTTGTAGTCTCTCCCCGTTGTTATTCAGTCTTTATATTGAGCAAGCAGTAAAGGAAACAAAAGAAAAGTTCCGAGTAGGTATTAAAATCCATGGAGAAGAAATAAAAGCTTTGAGGTTTGCCGATGACGTTGTAATTCTGTCAGAGACAGCAAAGGACTTGGAAGAGCAGTTGAACGGAATGGACTGTGTCCTGAAAGGAGGATATAGGATGAACATCAACAAAAACAAAACAAGGATAATGGAATGTAGTCAATGAAGTCGGGTAATGCTGACGGAATTAGATTAGGAAATGAGACACTTAAAGTAGTAAAGGAGATTGGCTATTTGGGGAGCAAAATAACTCATGACTGTCGTAGTAGAGAGGATATAAAATGCCGACTGTCAATGGCAAGGAAAGCGTTTCTTCAGATTTAACTGTTGGGAAGTCGTTTCTGAAAATATTTGCATGGAGTGTAGCCATGTATGGTAGTGAAACATGGACGACAAATAGTTTGGACAAGAAGAGGATAGAAGCTATGGAAATGTGGTGCTACAGAAGAATGCTGTAGATTAGATGGGTAGATTACATAACTAATGAGGAGGTATTGAATGGAATTGGAAGGAAGAGGAGTTTGTGGCACAACTTGACAAGAAGAAGGGATCGGTTGGTAGGACATGTTCTGAGGCATCAAGGGATAGTATTGGAGGGCAGCGTGGAGGGTAAAAATCGTAGAGGGAGACCAAGAGATGAATGCACTAAACAGATTCAGAAGGATGTAGGTTGCAGGAGGTACAGGGAGATGAAGAAGCTTGCACAGGATAGAGTAGCATGGAGAGCTGCATCGCCGGCCGCGGTGGTCTCGCGGTTCTGGGCGCGCAGTCCAGAACCGTGCGACTGCTACGGTCGCAGGTTCGGATCCTGCCTCGGGCATGGATGTGTGTGATGTCCTTAGGTTAGTTAGATTTAAGTAGTTCTAAGTTCTAGGGGACTGATGACCACAGCAGTTGAGTCCCATAGTGCTCAGAGCCATTTGAAGAGCTGCATCAAACCAGTCTCAGGACTGAAGACCACAACAACAACAACTTTAAACCACGTAATATGAGACTTTAACATTAATTATTTTCATTACATAGCCGGGGCCAATATATAAGCTGAATACTTTGTACGAGGACAAATAAATGCTTGATTTTATTTTGGACGAGCGCCAGGCTCCCTACAAGTTAGTAATTTCACGACATGAAGTTCCAGGCCATAGTTCACTGATCTGCCTTAACTTACATCGCTGAAAATATCTGAACTCTTGTAAATGCGAGTTACTGAAATCGTCAGACTCAAAGTAAATAATGATTTAAAATGAATTAATAGCCACTGCTATGAATGAAATCTGCAAAATAGCTTAATATTTGAATCTGCTTCGTAGCAGCTGAAAAATACTAATTAATCTTTCTCCGCAAATGAAACATTGAGATGAGGTGCTTATTTCACACTGAAATAATAACATGAGCTATTTTTTATACATATATTTTAAGCAAAACTTTACGTACGCACCTTAACATCGTCTAGGAGAGAAGACAATATGTACATCTGAAAGCATTGAGCGCTACGCATTATCTCTAACGAACAAAAGAAGCACAAGAAGAAGATATGTTCCGTCCATCGTATATATAATTACACCAAGACACAAATATTTAATTTCGATATATTTTTCACTACGATATTAATCATCAGCGATGAAGTCCTTTTTGTATCAGAGTATTTACGTTACAGGTTTTCATAAATGTTACTAATATAGTTCTTCACAAATGCTTTTTAAGTCATCTCTATTTTATGTTATTCACTGTTTTTGTATTCATTGCACACGCAATGTCCGTAAAAGTCGCCTAAGGGACACTACGTTATACGAAATGGTTGTCCGTGAAATCCGAACGTAGTAAGTGCCGAGGCCGTATAAAAATTGCAAATGGTAAAATCATGGATGAACAGCAGCATTCTTGCCCACCTGACGAAGCAGCTGTGAAGGTTAAGAAATGAATGTTTAAATGCAGGAAAAGACTCTACGAAGAAAAGGCAGTGCGTGTTTGCCAAATTTTTAAAGAGGTATTTGAATTGTGAAGCAAGAAGGGAAACTACTGAAACGACCCAGAACCCTGGCACTAGTTCAGAGATTTAACTGAGTAACTGAGTGAAGATATTTAAACTTAAGTGAAGGTAATTTTCTTTTCTTTTCTTTTACTGGCAAAACAATCCTGGTGTTCGGTTGTGACGAAGCGAAGAAGGTCCTGCGTGAAAATGGAATTGTTCTCATTGGTGGGACATCTGACAGTTGTTCAAGACAGTTCAAACAACTGTACACAATACACGTTGTCACCAAAGATTTCCATCTGCATTAAGTATTTAAAGCGGCGAGTTGCGGGAAGGGCAGCTAACACCACGTGCAACCTGGTCAGCAGGCACTGGGCCAACTCTGGAGGCTTCAACAATATGGCACCTGTAGATCACGTGCGTGGACTGGATGCAATAACTTCCCTACTTGTAATCCTGGAACTCATGGCTCCTTAGCGCCTGAGTGTAGTTAAATGTTGATTTTTTTTTATTGGTGCTTGCTATCGTAAGCCCACGTCTGTGTTAATGTTAAGTTAGACTCATCATATTCATTACGCCTCCGAGTGATTATGTGGATGGTCACCAGTCAATGTAACTGATTTTAATCTGTTTGTTACAGATCATATTCATTGCAACTGTATGAATACTCTGTTGCAGATTGAGTTGATGTAATTGGATCTGCAACATATCCTGTGTGGAAGGCAATGCACTGTTAAAAGAGGGTGTGCCCTGGTATTTGGATCTGCAGGTGGTTCTAACTCACGTCGTAAATTTTCATGTAATATTAAGCAGCGTCAATTTCATGACTTGTATGTGTAGCCACTTCAGCAATAAGTTAATATTTCCTGCATCTTAGACAATGTCGTTTGTAGCCTTATTTGGGCAGATTACTGTTTTCTTTCTGATGCACGTTGGCAGGGTAGTTCTGGCAGTGGACATCGCCTTCCTGTTTCCTGGGCCCGGAGCAGAGACGTGTTTTCTTCTTGCTGCGGAGACATTTCCGTCGTCACACGACGTGTATGTGCACGCAGCCAGGGGCCTCTATCAGCTGCCTCCTGTTAGCTCAAGCTAAGTAAATTTGATCGTTTTGTACGTGCCATGGCGGAGTGTCGCCCATTTAATTCCGGAACCCTTCATCTATTCCAATACTGAGAGCCGAGCAAACACACAAGCGTTAAGGTATGTTCTGGAAGTCCGAAATTCCTTGTGACTGTATTTGCCATTTAACAATTTGTTTCAATCTTGCAGCCCCTATTTTGCTAGTTCTGGTGCTTATTAAGTTTTAAAGGCTTTTACTTCTTAGTGCGAACAGTTCAGTTCTTTTATCCACAGTGCCAGCCGCTGTGGCCGAGCGGCTCTAGGCGCTACAGTCCGGAACCGCGCTGCTGTTACGGTCGCAGGTTCGAAACCTGCCTCGGGCATGGATATGTGTGATGTCCTTAGGTTAGTTAGATTTAAGTAGTTCTACGTCTCGGGGACTGATGACCTCATATGTTAAGTCCCATAGTGCTTAGAGCGATTTTATCCACAGTCATTAGCTAACTTCATTCATTGTCAAGCTTGAGTTGTTGCTGCCAGTTTGCTGTGATAACTGGTTGCGTAATATGTTACCTTTCATATCTTTTGAACAATTGTGTATTTTATAAGGGTCATTATTAATGTTCTGCTGGTGTGTACCAGCTGGGAGTCACGTTTATATAAATTGTATGAATTCCCAGCTTTTCTTGTATTTTGGGGGATCGTGTATTTTATCGCTTAAGGGATTTTATTAAGGCTTATGAATTGTTAAGGGCTTTACAATAGCCACAATCAGTGGTGTGACTTGTTATCCTTTCTGTATTTTGGATGAGCGTTGTCTAATTGTTTAAATTTTTATTCATGCCTGGGCATTTTAGTACCTTTAGTGGCAGTAACTTTTAATTCATTTTATTGGTAAAACTCAGTTTGTTGAACCATTCTGCAGTCACACCTAGCTGCTGTGACTTACTTGTATTTGGGGACTTATGGTTCAAGTGGCTCTGAGCACTATGGGACTTCACATCTTAGGTCATCAGTCCCCTAGAACTTAGAACTACGTAAACCTAACTAACCTAAGGACATCACAGACATCCATGCCCGAGGCAGGAATCGAACCTGCGACCGTAGCGTTCCCGCGGTTCCGGACTGCAGCGCCTAGAACCGCACGGCCACTGCGGCGGTCGGGGACTTACGTATACCTGGTTTTAAGGCCTGTCCTTAATGGTATGGTTTGTTAAAGCTTTTTTCTATGAATTGGTCCTGTTAAAGTTCTTTAAATTATTATGAGTGTTGTTACTAATTTTTTACAAGGTTTTTAATCTTTAGTCATAGTAATTGTTAAGCAATGAACTGTATTCCTTGAAATGACAAATGACGAAATATGTGAGTCCACCTACCATGTATTTTTCCTTGAAATTATCGCAACCCTTGTTGTGAGGTATCAAATGCCTCCGAATGTTTTATTCTGTTCTCAGTATCGGTTGAAGTATTACGCAATACATATTACTCGTATCCTTTCGGCTTCGCTGGCCCAAGCTGCAACTATGTTACAGGATTCCTAATTGTGGTGTGTAACATAGTGGTGTGTGACCCGACTATGTCAGAACATGAGAGACCCTCAAAAGACTGAAAGCACGACTGAAAGAGTTCGTCATAAACGTAGCGCCCTCTCCTTAAGCCTGACAATGCCGGACCACACATGAACTCCGCGACATCTGCAGCAATCGGACGCCTTGGTTCACTGTCACGTGTTTCAGAACTTAAGGAACATTTTCAAGAACTTCACCTTGATAGTAACGAAGTGGTGCAAGCAGAGGTTATTTAATTATTTAATGGAGAATGTATTTTATAAAACTGCAATGGGTGTCGGTCGAGGCATGTAGTTCAATTCTAAGAATACGTGAGAACCGCTCAGTTTGCACAGAACTCACAGAGAGAAGGGAGACCACACAGCATTCAGAGGCTTTGTTCCAGATTACGTGAGTCAAGGAGCCACCTGACAGCTCTCACGGAACTCTCCTGCCAATCAGGTGAAGATGGGGTTCGACGGCCGAAGTGGCCGTGCGGTCCTAGGCGCTGCACTCTGGAACTGCGAGACCGCTACAGTCGCAGGCTCGAATCCTGCCTCGGGCATGGATGTGTGTAATGTCGTTAGGTTAGTTAGGTTTAACTAGTTGGAAGTTCTAGGGGACTAGTGACCTCAGAAGTTGAGTTCCATAATGCTCAGAGCCATTTGAACCATTTTGAAGATGGGGTTCGTAGTATTTGGCTCCATTCGGCTCTGTAGAAGGCTGACAGCGGTATCTCAAGTGCTAGTTGCTACCCAATAATTTATGGTGAGAAATAGCAAGTCTTGGAACGTCTTGGCCTACACGGTGGAAAGAGAAGCCTCACAGAGTTCCCATCGTGTTAGTTATGCTTCTGGAAATTGAGAAATCTATAAACACTGATTCGCCCATCGCCTACTGACATAATATGGGAATTTCTAGAACAAACTGGCGAGAAAGATTGACCTGATTGGCCTCCTTCTGGGGACATTCTATGGTGGTAATTTATGAAATGTGACAGTTTTGACGCTACTGGCGGAAACAGTAACTTATTTCCTAATTGGTGGTTGCGGCCGGGAGGGCACAACCAGCAGAGTCGGGAGCAGAGACAACTGAAAACGGTCAGTCTTGGTTTGGATATGGAAGATGAAAAGTCGCTGGTTTTAGACATCGGGAACTCTGAATTCAAGCGGTGGGATGTCTGAGTCCCGAAGAGCGAGATTCTGGTTCTTCACATGCGGCCACACACGCCGAGTTACGCTCTTAGTAGACTGGCAACAGCATGTATCAGCACCGGAAATAGGAGGGCATTGATGTTTGCGAAGGGGATATACCGTTGACACAGTAGCGGTAAGTCCGGTTTCAGTGGCATTATCCTTTTCATTTATTCAGTCAACCACTGGAATAACTAAAACATTGGGTGGGTTGCATTCGTATTAGTGATTGATTGTGCAGCTAGGATAAGGTAGTGTTCTCACACTTTCTTCATACCTTTATCGCAATCATTTTTTCTACCAGTCTGTTACTATGTCACTGCTTTTAAGATAATAAAACATCAACCTAATTTTATTTGTATTTAATTTCAAGTAGTTTGTAGTTTTATTCACTTAATTAATATTATTACTGTTGTTTCTCAATTGAATAAAAATTGAGTCAATCAGTAGGATTTCATAGCAATTCCGCACCTGAGGATTCAACATTAGGATCGTTTTTGAGATAGCGATTCCGTTGAGCAATTAAAATTTTACGTCAGGTCTTAAGGGGCTCTGAGGCGGAGTCAGGGCAGTTCCATCATCCTGGTACGCTTTCACACTCACATGCTGTTGGATTTTGGACTAACTGGCGAAACCTGTTTAGTCTTTGTTGCTTGGGAGATTTTGTGAGCTTTATAAAACATTGTTAGTTAACAGATCAAGTTAGTTAACAGATCAAGTATACAGGTTCTTTTGTTATTTCTATTTTGCGACCAACTGTAGCAGTTTTTATTAGATCCGTGCTAGTATTAGATTCATTTTAGTTTTCAGGTACCAATTTTTCATTTATCTATCTTTGCTACGTGTCTGGTTTCGTGGGTTCTGTCCCGTGTGTCTATGTCGTTTGGCGGCCTTCATAACCGCGTTATGATTAGAAGGATATGCTAAGCATTCTCCACTCATTTATGGCATCTAGATACCTCTAAGGTTATTAATTGTTGGGCAAATCTTTTGTCATGCCACGAATCTTGAATATTAGTGTTCAGTGCATATGATCCCATGTAGTAAGGCCCAGGGATAGGAAACTTTAATAAAAGCTGGTGCAGGAGCGGATATAGAGTACAGTCAGGATGACTGTGTCCCGAACACAGGGGTAGGTCAGATGATCATTCTTGCGGTACAGCCAGGCTCAGATGAGGGGGTCAATCACGCGACTGGTTGGGATCAGATGCAAGGTGAGGCCGATGCCCAGCACGGTTACGATGGTGTGGTCAAGGACGATGATGCGGTCGCATCATGACGCGAGAATGATCTAGTCGATAGATAAGACGGTGAGGGCCAGAATGAAGCAGAATGAAGCTAGTTATGGTATGCGTACCCGACCTGGCTCCCGATTAAATTCACACACATCCCCATGCAACAATAGGATTGAAATCGAACAGAGCAGTGATGATCTGTTAACATCACCGAGAAAAATGGAAGAAAGGGTAATATGGCGCGAACTAGAATTGAAGGAAAAACTAAAAAAGGAGGTAAAAGATGCAAAGAGAAGGGCGACACAGAGTGAAAAAGAAGCAGAAAATAGGGTGACACAAAAGCACCAGCCGGGATCGAGAAAATTAGAACAACAGTGAAAGAAGGCAAAAAGACTGAACACTAGCTGTGTGTGCATTGAAGGAACCACAAGAGGCTAAACTGTTTGCAATGAGAGCGAATAGTGAGGCGAAAAAGACGCAGATGGTCATCAAGAAGCTAAGAGCAGGTCACTAGGTGTTAGAGCAAGCCATAGATGAGGCAAGCGTGAAATGCATCGTCTGTAGTGACGAAATTGCAAATCCTTTCACAGAATTACTGGAGTGCTATGAACAGATATCGCAAGATGAACAAGCGACGAGCACATGATCAATGCGGTGAGTCCCGTAGTAAGCGACGCCGGTATTGTGAGAGCGGAATCAGCACCGTATGGTCTTTCAGGATAGACACTGGGCAGACAAACGGACGATACACTCGACTTCAGACACTCTGTGTCTGTCAGAAAAGGTCAGAATGACAAAGATAATGGGAACACCTTGCATCCCAACACCTTCACCTAACAATTTGACCCCTCGCTAGCTGCACAGCGGCCAGTCGAGTGCAAATTAAATTTTGTATGTGGGCATCTCAAGGGTAGTGTAGCAGAAAGAGTGTGTATGATCGCTGGAACATGCACCTTGTACAAAGAATTCAGGGATGGGTTCTTGGTGAACTACTGGTAAACCAAGAAGCAGGAATGCATCAAAGACGAAATTATCTACTGCAAGGAAATTTGGAAGTTTGTGGACCAAGCTGCTGAGGTCATAGGTCCCTAGGCTTACAGACTACTTAATCTAACTTAAACTAACTTACGCTAAGGACAACGCACATAGCCATGCCCGAGGGAGGACTCGAACCTTCGATGGGGGGAAGCTGCGCGAACCGTGGCAAGGTTCCCGAGATCTGGTGGCCCCCGGGTTTGAGTCCTGTCAAATTCTTCGAGGCTATGGTCAAAAAGAACTAGTTCCTTGATCGGTGTAGTGATACCAAAATAATCTGCTTCTCCCATATGAAGCTGCCACCACACCACTAACAAATATTGATAGGTAAATGTGGTAACGATTTTGAATCTTTAAAGATACCCTATGAGGACTGGGATTCAGGCTGGATGAACAGAGTACGATTGAAAGATAATGTGTATCTCATCACCGATGCAACACCTGGCAGAAGAGAAAAAATTACGAAGAAGTGCATGCAAATGGAGATAGAACTTCAAGTTGCAATGGACAAAACAGCAGGCACTCACGACAAACGAGAGGATGGAACAACCAGCACTCCCTAAAAATATTATGGTAGTAGGAGACAGTTTAGGCACAATGGGTTTGCTTCTGAAAAAGGCAGAGTACAAAGGGGAGGGAGGTCTCCGAGTGTTGCCCCACTAACCCGACCAGCAATCATCAGCAGGGAAATCCACCAGCCACTTGAAACCCTTCATTGAATGGCAAAGTATTGAACCATAAAAATCCATGGTATAATGTACAATTATGTTAAGTAGTTAATTTTGTGACATTTTGTCTTTCCAGTGTCTATCATATATCTTGTGTTAGTTGAATATTGATATATGTTTGCCGTCCACGTAAATAGATAGTTACTAGTAAAGTGTAGGGGTCCATATAATGTCTCCTCATTATAATGTGCCGGGAAGGAGTGCCAGTTGTAGCTATAAAGAATGAACGAGGAGAGAAGCTGTGTTGTCTGATGTCTTCGCTATCTTTACTGTGCATAACAGTGATTGTAAAACATTTATCATTGAGTTGGCTGTGACGGAAGAGTGGACCATGTGATTCCTGTAGATAATACTGATGAAACTTTGTGTTTACAACGAAAAGGAAGTTTCCTAAATCATAGGTTATAGTTTAGGCGTCGTTTGCTGTGGACGTCCACGCCTGTAGCCCGTTCTCAAATCTTCAAATGTGTGTGAAATCTTATGGGACGTAACTGCTAAGGTCATCAGTCCCTAAGCTTACACACTATTTAACCTAAATTATCCTAAGGACGAACACACACATCCATGCCCGAGGGAGGACTCGAACCTCCGCCGGGACTAGCCGCACAGTCCATGACTGCAGCGCCTGAGACAGCTCGGCTAATCCCGCGCGGCTGGCCCGTTCTCAGGGCATTCATTTCTGATTTGGGATGAATTCATGCCACCACTGAATGGATGCATATATGGAGAGTGGAGATTTTGTCTTGTTTTGTGTAGTGTGATGCTAGGGAGGATTGGAACTTATCATATGTAATAGAAATGAGTTTTATCCCTATTGTAGGTGGACAGAGTATGCAGTACTGTAAGTGAGGAGATGCGGCCTATGAGAAGAAACGAGACACCAACGTTTACATCTGTTTTTATTACTGGATCAGTCCACCCATGTTCACAACAGCTTAGGTTAAGAAATTTATTAATTATATTTTTTAACATATATTCTATTTAGGTTCTTCCATAGTAACGTCAGAACAGAAGACAGGATCATTACAAGGTTGAATTAAGTTACGAAAGTTGTTCGTTGAGTTGTCTTTGCCCACAAGTCGCACTATTTACAAGGCTGCATTTATATTATGTCTAACATGTAAGTAGTAAGTACTTGTATCACAACTGTAGTAATAATCCAAGTAGTATGAATGATGTGTGAGTGAACGTGTGCATCTTCTAATGTAGCTATGGCTTCGTTTAGTTATGTAACTTTAGAATAAGTTCTACGGTTTTGGTAATTCTATTATTTCTCAAGTAGTTTGTCAGATAATGTATAGTATAACGTTGCCGTATCGCAATGCATAACTACCGTATTGGCTAGATTTGGCCAGACGATGGCACGCCCAAGGGCTGTGCCGGCATGGGTGACTTACACTAATCTGGCCCGAACACAGAGTAGAGGGAGGACAAATGGATGCAGCGGCGCAGCCAGCGGCTGCCGGGGTTGCCCCCGCCTTCAAAAAACAGATGTTGCTGATCAATGAACAGCGACAATGGCAGCCGACTACGTCAGGCCCCTCAGCCGTCTCACGTGCTGGCAAGGACAGTGCGACTCGATCACAGGCATTCATAAATGACGCAGGGATGCCCATATTTTCTTTCTCCCTTATGGAGCATTATACTAGTCAGGTTGCGGCCCTGCAGCTCTGTGCTTTCAATGATGTCCACCTATTTCATCTGTATGAGACCGCCCCTGGAAAGACCCTGGTGTATTTCATAACCTATTTGACTTGCACCTGTGCTCTCAGCAACTCTGTCAGTACAGATGAGCTAACCTTTTAAGTGCTGCCGATCTGGGTGAGCCTCTACCTGCCGAGAGGAAAGAGACCAGATGACAATCCTGATGTGCATGCCGGCTACCATGGCTGATGGGCACAGCTGCTCAATGGCTACTGCTGCCGTGATAGCGCTGTCCTAGGACGCGCCCACCACTGTCCAGCCCTTTACACAACGCAACAGCTAATAGAGGCTTTGGATCTCACTCCAACACCACACTCTGTGAAAAGACACACTGCCCTAAGTGTAGTGAACCAGGCCCCATTGTGTTATCGAGTGACGGGGACACACTTCTAATCTCCTTCATACACTTCTCAAAAGGCTCATGAATCTTGTCATTATCAACTCCATCCAATCGTCATGACCAATACGTGACCATTTCATACACAAATCGTAAACCAATAATTTGCTTTAGTAAGGCGCTGTTTCCTGTATGTTTCTGATGTAACCTTAGCTGCCGGCCGGAGTGGCCGAGCGGTTCTAGGCGCTACAGTCTGGAACCGCGCGACCGCTACGGTCGCAGGTTCGGATCCGGCCTCGGGCATGGATGTGTGTGAAGTCCTCAGGTTAGTTAGGTTTAAGTAGGTCTAAGTTCTAGGGGACTGATGACCTCAGAAGTTAAGTCCCATAGTACTCAGAGCCATTTTTTAAACTTAGCTCTTATTACATTGTTAGTTTAGTAATGTCTCAAATGGTTGAAATGGCTCTGATCACTATGGGACTTAACATTTAATGTCATCAGTCCTCTAGACTTAAAACTACTTAAACCTAACTAACCTAAGGACACCACACACATCCATGCCCGAGGCAGGATTCAATGGCTCTGAGCATTATGCGACTTATCTTCGGAGGTCATCAGTCGCCTAGAACTTAGAACTAATTAAACCTCCATGCCCGAGGCAGGATTCGAACCTGCGGCCGTAGTTGTCGCTCTGTTCCAGACTGTAGCGCCTAGAACCGCACGGCCACTCCGGCCGGCGCAGGATTCGAACCTGCGACCGTAGCAGTACCGCGGTTCCTGACTGAAGCGCCTAGAACCGCTCGGCCACAACGGCCGGCAGTAATGTCTCATTTACCTAAATCATATCATGCGCACATTAATCAGTATCACAATCACAAGTAAGCCGTAGGTCTTAAAGCTTATCAAAACATTTTTCGGTCGTTCTTCTACTTGAAAGAGGCAGAAATTATAACTTAATTAAGCAAGAATAACTTGGATTGTGAAGTCATATGTGAATAGCTATTTGTCACCTTCGTACAGTATACACGTATTTCCAACGCAGTGACCATGCCAGAGTCTTTGCTGATAACTCTGTATTAAACTGTAACTCTAAGCAGTTTTCTGTTGCGTATATTGCGTATAATTAACATTAGACCAGTTTATATTTATTCCAGCTGTGTGCTCGAGAGGGCTATCCTGTAGTTGGACATAGAGTGCGTATTATGTTTCCGTCCCTGTCATTCCATTCCCTGCTGGACATTTCAATCATGATGGATGGTAATTTCTAGAAATGTGCTTAGAGTTGCCTCTCTACCATGCTTCAGTAGGACAACTGCCACGAAAAATTACAGTGTAAGTGTGAGGTTATGAAAGGTTACAAGCCGTCCGGCTGCCTTCTATTTATATGCTAAATTCATCTGCCCCTTGTCATGACTGGTGATAGGTAGGACAACTTAGTGCTTAAAGGTTCATGACATTATTTAATGCTGGGGAATGTATTTTATAAAAATGCAATTGTTCTCAGTCGAGGCATGTAGTCCAATTCTAAGTATGCGTGAGAACCGCTCAGTTTGCACAGATCTCATAGAGCAACAGGGGAGACCACACAGCATTCAGAGACCTTGTTCCAAATTAAGCGAGTGGAGGAGCCACCTGACAGCGCTCACCGAACTCTCATGTCAATCAGGCTAATGTGGGGTTCGCAGTAGTCGGCTCTGTAGACGGCAGACGGCGGTAGTGGCAAGTCTTGGAATGTCTGGGCCTACATGGTGGACACGGATGCCTCATAGAATCCCCATCATGTTATTTAGGCTTCTGGGAATTCAGAAGTCCACAAAAACGCTCTGATTCGCCCATAGCCTACTGGCATCAAATGGGAATTTGTAGAGCAAACTGGAGAGTAAGATGTGCTCTGGTTGGCCCGTAGCTGGAGAAATTCTGTGGGGGGAATTTATTGAATGTGATAGTTTTCACACTAGTGACGGAAACTGACATGTTTCCTGACGGATAGTTGTGGCCGGAACGGCGCAACCAGCAAAATCGGGAGCAAGGACTAGTAAATACGAACACTCTTGGTTTGGATATGGAAGATGAAAGATCGCTGGTTGTAGACGTCGGGAACACTGAGTTCAGACAGTGGATGGGACTTCAGGGTGTCTTGAATCCTGACGAGTGAGATTCTGATTCTTCACATACGGCCATGCATGGTCCAGTTAAACTCTTAGTAGACTGGTAACAGTAGGCATCGGCACTGGCACGAGGTGGGCACTGATGTTTGCGAATGGAACATACCGTTGCAAGAGTACCGTTAATTCTGGTTTCAGCGATAGTATCGTTTTCATTCATTATTCAGTCAACCACTGGAGTAACTAAAACATTTGGTGGATTGCTGTTTCTTGTCATAGCAGGACCCCTTTGGTTGCCACCTGCGGCAACTTTGCAGCACAGTGGTCCGTCGACGATATTCTACGCTCCGTTTCGTTGCTCTTGATGGCATACGATCCTGGGCGTAGCTGTCAGCGGGATAATGCCCACCCGCACAGTGTGAGAGTTTCTGCAACTGTCTTTGTACTTGTCAAATCCTACCTTGGCCATCTAGGTCACCGGATCTCTTCCCAATTGAGAACGTTTGTAGCATTGTCGGTAGAGCCCTCCAATCAGTTTGGGATTTTAACGATCTAACGCGTCAGTTGGATACAATTTGGCACGATATCCCTCAGGAGGAGATGCAACAACTCTAACAATCAGTACCAAACCGAATAACTGTTTGCATAAGGGCCAGCGGTGGACCAACACGTTATTGACTTTCTCAATTTGTGAAGATCTTTCTCTTGAATAAATCATCCAATTTATCTGAAGCTGTAATCACTTGTTTGTCTCTAAGTGTTCATCAGATACCGTTTTCCTTCCTATTCAGATAATTCCTTCATGGTGCAAAGTCTTTCTTGCTTCTTTCTTTGTCTTAAAGTGTCTCACTGTGTGGAAATCACAAAATGTGGGAGCGTAAGGGATGTAGATTCCGTGACATATGGCAGTCTGAATCGGATAGCCGAAGCGGGTGAGGCGACCGCTTGCGATAAGTGGGAAATCCGGGTTCGAGTCTCGTTACAGCTCAAATTTCCATGTGTCGCAAACAGTTGACATCAACGCAGATTCGTAAAATGCTAATCCATTTCGCATAATTTACCACAGCTGTAATCTTCAGAACAGTGTCTGGTTCTCCATACATGTATGCATGTTGAAGGACGTTGTAATCTGAAAATGCAGACATTGTATAAACACTGACATTATTATGATCAATAATTAGCTAAAAATATCATGCAAGATGTTGAAAACTGCTCTATGACTGATTTTCACTTTATCCACTGTGGTCTCAGGTGTGGTACGACGGTCTTGGAGCACCAGGCTCTACACTTCTGTTGCGATTATCGGGCTCTTCGCAGAGAGAAGGTCTGCGACTTCATTCTTCACTGTTCAGACTTGTCTGACTACACTGAAAGTGTCTGTACCACCTAATAAATGTGTCATACGATGGTTCTTTGAGCCGCACAGTTACACAAAGGAGTCAGTTATTGTTCTGGCGTTGTTTCTCTTCAAATGGAGGAGGATCGAAGATAAGGTCCTATCGGCATCGAGTTTGTTAGAGACGGAGAGCAATCTCGGATTATTTCAAGGATGGGGAAGGAAAACTTCTGTGCCTTCCAAAGGAACCTTCCCGGCATCTGCCTGGAGTGGTTAAGGGAAGTCTAGATCTGAATGGTCGGACGCAGATTTGAATCGTCGTCTTCCGGACTGCGAACCCAGTGTGCTGACCACTGCGCCACCTCACTCTGTCTTCATATGCAGAAAACCTATTCTCACATGTATACCTCTGCATCACTGGGCTGCGCCATTTCGTTTTGGCTCCCCTAGCGGAATGTTACGGTAGTGTGGCTCGGTGATTTCTGTGTGTACTAGAACCTCAGACATGTAACCATAGGCTGATTAACTTTCCCGTACTTCGCAGGATCTCCTGTATTACGGCAATATTCCTTTTTTTTAATCCTTGCAACTCCCATTGAGCCGTGCACAGCTCGTGTTCATACCATTTACTGTTTGTCATCTTCTATTACAGTACTGCCGCCTCGTTTTCTTTTTCCATTTACTGGCGTCACTAACTTCCTGCCTTACTTGCCCGTGAGCGGCAGCAGCAGCGCGTATCGATAAGCGCATTGTCGTACTATCTCTGGAGCGATCGATAGTGTTTCCGGGTCGTCGTGTGTCTGGCAGTCAATCGGAGACGGACCAGCAGTGCAGTCGGGACGCAGCAGCAGTGAAGTCGGGGACGGAGCGCCGGTGAGGCGCGGCCAGCCAGTGGTCGCCTACCGTTGGCGATACACATGAACTCTCCGACGGAGGGAGACTGGAACGACGTATATTTGGTTCTTTCACCGTATCCAGGCCTGGGCAGTCGGTCGATTGGCGTGGAGCAGCGAGGAAGTCCCCGTCGCGCGTATTCTGGCCGGGGGCCGCTGGCCGTGTGCACGCGCGGTTGTCGTCTGAGGTGCTGCTTGCTATGAAGTTCGTCGCCCACCGATCTTGGACATGAAAGTTGAGTCCTCACTTAACCTACTATCGAGCCTCAACTGTTTACATTTCTTCGTTTGATCCTGGTTGTCGCTTTTGGGGCATTCCCGCGAGCAACAACGTGTGTGTATTCAAGTCGGCTAAGATTCCAGCCGTCTTCCTGTGGAGTTTAACTTAACTTATTCCCTGGTATTGAAGTTGGCTCAAATGGCTCTGAGCACTATGGGACTCAACTGCTGAGGTCATTAGTCCCCTAGAACTTAGAACTAGTTAAACCTAACTAACCTAAGGACATCACAAACATCCATGCCCGAGGCAGGATTCGAACCTGCGACCGTAGCGGTCTTGCGGTTCCAGACTGCAGCGCCTTTAACCGCACGGCCACTTCGGCCGGCTAGGTATTGAAGTTGACCAGCGGTTTCTTCTGCCTTGTGGCCGCTGACGTTCCGGTTACCTGTCCTGGTCGTTGACGTAATTTTCGGCCGTGTATTTTCCTCGTAGTGTTGTTGCCGTCCAGCGCGGCGTGTGGTTAGACAGCTGAGGTGTTGTTCGTAGTTGTGGGCGCCAATATTGTGTGTGTCGTTGTATTGAAATCTTGTGGTCGTTTTGCTGGTTGCGTGGAGCGGAACTGATTTTGTTGATTGGTCGGTCGGCTGTCTGTCGGTTGGGTTGCCTTTAGATTAAGAAGTCTTTTGACAGGCTGCCTATCTCATCTAAACGGGCGTTAGTGTTACAATCGCAGGCCGACCCTTGGAAACTTCTGAGCGCCGTTCCTTGTGTGTTACATAGTAATTGGGTTTTAGTTATTTTGTTGATCTGTGGCCTTCAGCCGAGTATCAATATCTCTTAAATTAATGTTCTTGGCTTGCCCTTAAGGCATGAGATTGTTATTCCTTTATATGGGTCCTTCAGCCGAATTTTACATGAGGTATTTTAAGATAAGGCCTTTTGCCGTTTGCCGGCCGAAGTGGCCGTGCGGTTAAAGGCGCTGCAGTCTGGAACCGCAGGACCGCTACGGTCGCAGGTTCGAATCCTGCCTCGGGCATGGATGTTTGTGATGTCCTTAGGTTAGTTAGGTTTAACTAGTTCTAAGTTCTAGGGGACTAATGACCTCAGCAGTTGAGTCCCATAGTGCTCAGAGCCATTTGAACCTTTTGCCGTTTAAATTGAAGCTCTTTTTCTAGGCATTAAGCCGTTAAACATATTTTGTTGGTATGTGGCCTTCAGGCGAGTATTAATATCTCTTAAATCAATGTTCTTGTCTTGTCCTTAAGGCATAAGATTGTTATGATTGTTATGCTTTTGTATGGGACCTTCAGCCAAATTTTGCAATTAAACTGCTAAGGCCTTCAGCCTGTTTAGATTGAAGATTTAGAAAATATTCTTGGGTAACACCTCCAGAAGAACCTTGTATTTCAATTTCTTGCTTAGGCCTTGTATCTTGGATTTTGAGAGTGACCTTCAGCCAATCTAGAGTTAATCAAACGAGGTCGATTAAAGTTTTGAGTGTTTTGCATCCTTGTTGTAATATGTGTGTTGACGTATAAAGTTCGTATGTTGAGTGCAACTGACAGCAACTTATTTTGGTCCCTTTCCACAACCTAATCCGGTCTGTCCTGCTAGCCCAGGCATTTCATCCATATTGACGGCCTGTTTCTCACGTATATTTCGTCAGTGATCACTGTTGCAAATATTAATCCCGCCAAGTAATAGGGATAGTTCAAGTTTTATGACCAACAGATCTCGAAAAGAGTTCGTATAATAATCGATACTGTTGTCGACGTAGTATTTTCTGTTCACGTTTCAAGGAAAAGAAAACGATTTGGTTGGCTCAAAGGAATGCGAGGAGCGTGGAGAGCATGACAGAGCCTATACATCTACAGAAATCTTAAGAGGGGGGGTGGGATGTTTACTTGTTTCTCCGCCAGTACTGGCAAACCAAGGACGCGCTCGCCTCGTACTAATCACCAGCTGTGGAACAAACAACACACGAAAGTAACAAGGACTCGCTAAAGAGGATCCTAGAGACGTCCATGTTTAAACTGGCGCGTTACGTTATTTATTTCTCAGCTGAGTCACACAACAACAATATTTCGCAATGCTTCGAGAGAGATTTCTCTCTTTTGAACAAAAATTCGGCTGATCGGAGAAACAGCAGCAATTTAAAACTGATTAGTCTGAGCTTATAATTAAAACCAAGTTTGATTATAATTGCAAAGAGCTTTTTAAAATTTGCACAGGAAGTTAAAAAACGGCAGAGCTCTGCAGCTTCTATAAATAAATACTTTTAGAGTACATATAATACATATATAAGGGCAACTTTATTTTTTATTGTGATTGTATTTGTGTATTATATGTGGTGAACAAACCGTTTTGTTTAGATTAGGCTATTTTTCATTCCAGAGACCCAAAAAATGAAGGGACCCTCGTAGGTGTAGAGCATGTCAGAAAAAATAACATATTTAGACTGCTTGAATGTAATACTCAGTTGTGATTATTCTTATTACACGCTTTTGAATTCTAAAAACTCTCTCTCGTGTAGTGAACATACCACAAAATATGATACCGTGTGACATAATAGAGTAAAAGGTAACAAAATGTGCCACTTTCTATATATGTATGTAACCATTGTCACGCATTCCAAGAAAATGCGACGAATTGTGCGGCTGAAATTTACTACTACCAAATCTCCCTTAAACCTCCCGTAAAATGCGCTCATATGTTGCTCATGTCTTTTAAAACCCATAAACCAGTGGTCAAATGTTGGTCGCCCTAGGTATCTCCTACAAACAAAAAGGTAATTACGTAACTTTTTTCTTTCTAGGTGATAATTAAAAAGCAATTACCTACCCCTCGTAATTACCCTTTAACTAGACAGACTGCACTAAATTCTAAACGTTCGACCTACATGACGCCCCTTTTACCTTACAGTTGCAGCATGCATACACCTCCGCAGCAGCAACAGCGGGACCGCTGCCTTGTCGGCGACACGTGTTTAGCGACAGGTTGGCGGTGGCGGCGTTACCCGCACGTGCCAGACAGACAGGACACGTGGGCTCGGCGGCGCAGCCGTCATCTGCAGGCGCAGTGCGGCGCGCGGGTAATTTCCCAACCGGCGGCGCGCGGTAACTCGCGTCGCCCGGGCAACCGGTAATTGCGATGGGAACTGCAAACACAGGCGCCCTCACTCCGCTTGATTAACGCGGCGTCGGCGGGTCCGGTGGCAATCAGCGCTGCGGCCGGCGACCCGCGCGCTGGGACGCCGCCGGCCAGGTAGGTAGGCGAGTTACCCGGCGCGCCACCCAAATGAGTTCCCGGCGCAGTTACCGCGCAAACAAAGCCACGGCTGTCCCCTTTTTATAACCCCCCCAGAACACCTGCGCCCCACAGGAAAGGGTTCCGCACTTTGCTGATCAGTTTCCCGTCCGGCGCCACATTTCCTACGATTAGTTTGGAGATATGTTGGCCCTTAGGGTGAACACGATGCTGACTCTGGTGTGTGAATATTGGGGAAACGTCCCTGTCGACCAAAGTTGGAAACCCGTACTCCGGTGGAAAGTTTTGGCGAATGTGCTTAGTAGAGACATCGTCGCAAATAACCTCATATAGTGATCCGAGAACTGACCTTCGAGGGAAAATTAATACTGTCACGTCCCAGCACAGGTCCAAGCTAACAATGTAGAAGAGTTGTTGTAGCCTTCGTGGAGCAGTCAGGACGTTAACGACAATATTGTTCGCTTATGTTTCCTCTAATTAACCGTTAAAATTCAGTCCATAGAGAGTAGAACCTCCTTGATTGCTTAGGTTTGGTGATGGGAACAGACAAGGAAGGACCTTTGACAGGGACACTGATCTGCCAAAGTAGAAAAATGGTATGAATTCTTTAAACAAGTTTCTTTACCATCAGACTTATTTACCTGTGAGGTGTCTGACCAACAAATCTCCTAACATATATACGTAAAGCACACTTAATACCAAATTCCTACTGCCGAAGCGCTGTTCACTTGTTACACATAGGCTTCCCGCTATCAAGAGACAAGAACCATCTGGCTTCTTTTTCTAGTCAATGTTAAATGCGTTACCTGGGGTTCTAGCTCAAGACAAGTACATTCGTTGCACCTGTTGTGCCGTCTGCTGAATCAACGTTCACTTGGCGCAACTACTCAATCAATGCTCCGTGGCCCTATTCAGAGGAGACAAGTTCTATGCTGCTACTTGTTCCTAATAGCAAATTAAATACGCTGCACTGCGATTTGAGACAGACTGTCCTTTACACTCTTTCAACAGCCTTTTTTCCACTCGGATCTGCTTCATTACCTTTCTGGAACATTTTGACTACATGTGATCCCTTTCACTTCCGTCTAATAACCAAGAATTGTAGTTGGTTACTTCCCATCATAAACGGGAATTGATTCTCACCATGCTTGGCCTTTCGCCAAGTGGTAGCTTTGGGTGATCCTCAAGTGATAATTCGCTTCCAACTGTGTCCGGTGCATTATCTGTAGCAAAGATCCTGGTCACTTGTGTGGCTCTCCGCGAACGAACATGCGTGCTTTCCAACAAGTTTCGTAGAATGCTGTCCCACTTATACTCTGACATTCAACTTGGGTATTCTGTAATCGTGACACCATTTTTTGCAGAGCTCCACAGTTCACAAATGATTCAGGAATCACTGTAAAACTATCAACAGCGGCAATGTCAATAATTACTTTATTTTCGACTAGTTTTGTTTATACGTAGGAAACCCGTGCAGGGTAGCTGACCCCTTGGTAGACCAAAACCGAGGTGGCTGAGTGGAGTTACAAAAACCCTGGCAGTCCACGAGCACTTGGCCAACGACAGAGAGCAACGGAACAGGTTAAGAACCGGGGCAATGGCCTTTCTTTGGTTCGTGTGTCCAATTAAGTAAGTGAGTAACTAAGTTCTATTCATCGCTGAGCCGAAACACCATTTTATGACCACTGCCCACCGCGAAACTAAATGCCACCTATTGGTGTTAAGGGCACATGACGCAGTACAGAAACTATATAGGTGGAGCAGGTGCGAATGAGGAATAACTGTAGCGATGATAAGGGCCAGAAATGGGGAAATGAACCGAAATATGCAACTTTGACTAAAGACAGATTATTATGGCCTGGAGCTTTGGAATAAACATGTGAGAAACGGCGAAGTTGGTCGACTGTTTACAAGCTACTATCGTGAGCATGTATGGAAAGTGGTTGAAGGCTGGTGAAACCACGAGTTGTTGGAGGTCCACGTTTCATCACAGAACAGGGAGATCAAAGGCTTGCCTACTGTTTAGATGAATCTCGTTTCTTGTTTTACCAGTTCGAAACATGCTCAGTGAGACGGACACAAGTCAGTGCGAGCAGTATTATGTTATGAGGACTTCCATGGGACATGGGGTAGTAATAGAGGGCACCCTGATGGCTGTAGGCTATGCGAACATTATTCCGGACCACTTGAAGCCCTTCATGCTAGATGTTTTCCCCGACATCGATGGTGTCTTCCAAAGAACAACAGCCCCTGTCACAAGACTAAGATCATGGTACTTCGGTTCGTAGAGCATGACAGTGAAATCACTCTGATATCAAGGCCACCAAATTCGTCTGATCTGAGCCAGTTATAAGGTGATAGCATAGCATCCAGAGACCACGGTCCCAAAATTTACGGCAATTACGTGACCTACGTGTAGACATCTGGTGCTGTATATCTCCAGACACTTATTGAGATCTTGTCAATCTATGTGAAGCAGAATCGCTGTTGTATTGTGTTCCAGAGATGGAGCACCACACTACTTAGAAAGTGGTCACAATGGTTTGATTCAAGAATGTAGATCATCATCAGATATACAAATCATTATAAATATAACATGGAGTGGTCTTTGTTGACATCAGACACACGATCATGACACAAGAGACTACTGTAGTTAACATTACGTCTGTTGAACTGAAGTATTTGTAGAGCCACATATTCAATACAGTGGGGTTCTGGCCATTTGTTTGTATGTCTGATGTCAACAAAAGACCCTTCCATGTTCTATTTATAATACTACTAGCAGACCAACACGGCATTGACCGGGCATTCATTTGGGAATTTTCTATTAGAAACTGAAACAAAACATGAATCGTGTTTGTGGTATAATATCGAAAAAATTTCATTTCCATGTATTCGTGAAACACCTGTGACGTCGTGGAACAGTTGTACAAAGAAATGTGCATGAGTACAAATGTATAACCACAAGTGCTCCGCGTGACTACAACGAGATTTTCTAAACAGCTCTACGGTAACGCCTCTTCGTAGGTCTATAGACGGCCATTGTTTTCGCCTACAGCTATTTGCGTTCCGCAGTTGAAAGCTGTCAAAATGGCTACCATGTGTCAGGGATTTCTTTAAGCTGATTCGACTGTAGGACTGTCGTAGTAGTAAAAAGTAAACGTATTAAAACGTCATGTGTGAGGCGGCATTTTTTCACACTTCTCAATGTTTGACGTCATAAGACCAGTCTTAACTGAGATATGTAATGCATCACTACCTCAAGGCATTTTTCCAGAGAGACTGAATTATGTCGTTGTTAAGCACCTCTTCAAGAAATGTGATAACAGAGATGTCAATAACTACTGTCCTGTTTCACTTCTGACATCATTCTCCAACATTTTTGAAAAGATGATGTATTCTATAATAGTATCTCACCTTAGTAACAACGGTATCCTCAATTTTAAAAAGACACAATATATTCAGTTCTGCGTATCTAAACGTACCACACCAAAGATAAGTGTAACACATGGTGAGGGTGGAAATTTCAGAATTCTTAGGGGTTCATACTGATGATTTAAATTGGAAAAAACACGTTCTGGGACTCATAAAACAACTTAGTTCAGCCAAAAACACGTTTTGGAACAAACTGAGAAAGTTTCTCCTTGACAAGTCCTTCTATTGCGTAGAATTTCTACTACTATAATGTGTAAGAAGTGGTGGATAGGAATTACTACTTAGTTCAGTCACATTTGTGCTTAGAATTATTGCAAATCTTTGTGAGGAACAAATCAGTAAGTTGACATATTTTGCATATTTTCATTCAGTAATGTTCTGAGGTAACTCATCTTTAGGAAAGAAAGTTTTCATTGTGTAGAAACATGCTTTATGAATAATATGTGATGCTCACTCACGACCATCTTGTAGATATCTGTTTAAGGAGTTGGGACTACTGCTTATGGCAGCATTAATATTAATTATATATATTCCCTCATGGTGTTTTTTGCAAATAATCCACTATTGTTCAAAAGGAACAATCAGGTACATAATTATTTGTACGATAACGGAAGGAAAAATGACATTTATTACTCCACATTAAGGTTGTCTTTGGCACAAAAAGGGGTGCACAGTGCTGCAACAAAAATTTTTGATCACTTACCCAGTGATGTAAAATGTCTGACAGACAACAAAGTAAAATTTAATAACAAACTGAGAAAGTTTCTCCGTGACAAGTGTTTCTATTGCGTAGAAGAATTTCTACTACTGTAATGTGTAAAAGGTGGTGGATAGGAATTCCTAACTCACATCTGTATGTCTTAGAAATGTTCAGAATGTAACCGTACAGTTATTCCACACGATTACGATCTATGGTGCAAAATGGCACATGGAACATGTAGCTAACAGATTATCTTTTGAATTATGTGTCGTGCAAAGATGTACTTGTATACGTACATTTAGCGACATATATGGATACTGTCTATGAGATATGTTGCGAATGGAGTTAGTAGCAAAGAAGTAATAAATCTAAACATCGTGCATGATGCGGCAGTCTTTCATCCTCTCAGTTTTGTCATCATATCACCTGACGTATGTATCATACAATGATATAATTTTGTAGGTACATTCATCGGTGTATGTGGATACCGTCTGCGAAATGCGTTGAGAGTAGATTTAGTAGTAAACAAGTAACAAATTTAAACGTCATACACAATGCAGCAGCCTTCCACGCATCTCAACATTTATGACGTCATCTCCTGAACTATGTGTGGTACCACGATATAGTTTTGTTGATGCATTTAACGGCACATGTGGATACCGTGTGCATAATTTATTGCGAATAGAGTGAGTAGCGCTGAAGTAATAAATATAAATGACATGTCTGATATGGGAATTTTTCAGACAGCTCATTGTTTATGAGGTCATATCTCCTGAAGTAAGGGATGTGTATACTAAGTTTGGTTGAAATCGGTCGAATGGTTTAGGAGGAGATGTGAGACACACACACACACACACACACACACACACACACACACACACACGCGTACACACGTTTTTGTAATATGTATGGGTATGGAGTTGATACTGATCTTGTATTGAGACAGTACTTTTCTTTGGTTTGAAGACACCATTCCCAAAACTGTAATTAATCAGGAAAGTAGTATCGTTTTCTAAATTAACAGGTGTGCACTAAACTGAGGGGAATATACAACATGCACCGCACGTAAGGACGAGATCTGTTAATGAGCCTGTTAAAACGTCTACACAGAATATATGTAAGACAAGAATTACGGAAACTAGCATCTCCGTGAAACGTAACACATTATAGAATAATTATTGCGCGTCGTACGCATTGAAGAAGGTCGACCTAATAAAGATTAAAATACACAGCATCAAACAAATAAGATTATGTGTCGCCCAATAAGTGTTCCCTCATATTGACAGTTTTTCTCCGTTTACTCTTTGTCTTACCTCTGAGGTCTGCTGCACACCATTTGCCATCAGTCTTCTTAAATGTTGCTTTTAAGTGACTTGGGCTCCCCTCATTCCAGTTAAAAAATTGATCCTTTCTAGAATCGAACTCACGACTGGCGATGTAGAAAACATATGTTCTACTCCCTTTGTTTTACCACATCCCTATCTATTTTCTTATTTGAGATGATCCGTTTTCATTCTTTCTTATTTACACCTGCTTTTAAACGTGGAAATATTATAAACTAATTATTAGATACAACTAGAATGAAAATAAAATATTATTTCGGATCAGACTACTGACATAGTACGGCAAGATTTTATTTAAAAAATGCCCAATTTTATATTTGTGTTCCCTATTTTTGAATAAATTCCGGTACTCCTTTATCACTTGGCCCTGTCATATTTTACATTGATTTCTATTCTAGGTGTCCAGATACGCAAAATATACCACTACCTTTCACTTACTTTCCAAATTTCAGAGACGGTCCCCTGCATAATTCATTTCGTAACTGCACTTTTACTTAAAGAAGAAACGAAATCGGGAAGAATGGCTTAGTCATAGCCTTACGACAACGCTTAGATCAGCAGATTGGTCGTATGAAAAGAAATTTATTTTCCATTATTTTCTTTATTGTGTTCAGGGTTGGCCACCCTTTCAAGAGTAAAGATTTTTTTTTAATTTAATTTAATGCTGTTAAAGTAAATATTTGAGGGTGAGAATATATTATTATTGATGATATTATTAAAGCATGTGACCTTTATGTGGTAATGGTGCAATGACTGGTGATATTTTTGACACTGATGTTCTGTCTGGTGATTCTGATACTTGAGTAAGTCGGCCCGTTGACGATTTTCTGTGACTTTATAGCCAATTGCAGTTAAACAGGTAGATGGAAATGGATCATAAGATCATGAGAAGCAAAGTGTAAGTGGGACATACTAGGGGACCTCATGTATCAGGAGGGAATATGTCACATTATTCCAAGTGTAGGGATAATGGGATAGGATCTAATTGTGCTAATACTGGAGAATTGATGCAGTAGGATAGGAAATGCTTCACATGTTAAAGCGTGAGTGGGATCACACAGTGATATCACTCAACAAATGGCGGTATCATGTATGTGAGGTATGGAACAGGCAGCCAATATAATTTCAGGAAGGACAGGGGCATTTGAAGGGAGGGATATTTGGATGGACGGTTGTGATAAAATATGTTCTGTACTTGGGATAGGATGTATGAAGTTATTCGGAGAGGGTGCTTTCTTTGTGAGGTGACTCAGGGCAATCATTTAAGGTTCTGGGAAGGGGTTTTGCTTTGCACTTGTTGGAGTAGGTCAGGCAGGATAATTCACAAGTATTTCATTGGGGAGTAGTTTGCAAGTCAGAGCATTCTCTAAGAAGGTGATTACATTCACAAAAGCCAGCAGCTAGGTAGTCATTGTAGGTCAAGTGTTTTTGGCAT
This sequence comes from Schistocerca piceifrons, assembly GCF_021461385.2. NCBI lineage: Eukaryota > Metazoa > Arthropoda > Insecta > Orthoptera > Acrididae > Schistocerca > Schistocerca piceifrons. Next base: position 432,547,530 of record NC_060141.1, read on the forward strand.
GGGACTGACACAACATGCAGTATAAGACGTTTGGAGCAGACAGCGACTGGTTAAGGCGAAGGGAACCAGTCATAAAAGGCAACTTCTGGAGAAGGCGAAAAATGGTGAAGGTGATGACTGGCGAAAGTGACGTCTGGGAAGATGGCTACTGGTGTAAGCAATGTCTGGAGAAGGTGACAACTGACGAAGGTGACAACTGACAAACTTGATGTCTGGAGAAGGACACAACGGGAGAAGATGGTGGCTGACAAAGGCAACATTTGGAAAAGGCATCAACTGATGAAGCTGATGAATGGCGAAGGTACTGTCTAGTGAAGGTGACAACTGTCAAAGGTGCTATATGAAGAGTGTTATGACTGGAAAATAGTATGTTGAAGATAACGAGTAGCAAAGGTGACATCTGGAGAACGTGATGACGGCTGAAGCTGATTGCTGACAAAGGCAATGACTGGAGTAGACTATCGCTGGTGAAAGTGACACCTAGGGAAGTAGGCAGCTGTGAGGGAGATATTTGGAGAAGGCAACAACTGAAGAAAACGTTGTCTGGTGAAGGTGGTCACTGCCAAAGGTGATGACTGGTGAAGTCAGTGTCTGTAGAAGGCGATGAACAGCATAGACAAATTGGGAGAAACTGGCGAATGGTAAAGGAGAAGACTGCCAGAGACGGCATATGGAGAATATGACTGGTCAAGCTGATGTCTGGAGATGGCAATGGCTGATGAAGGAAATACTGACGAAGGTGACGTATGGAAAATGTGATGACTGGAGAAAGTGACGTACAGAGAAGGCAACAACCGTTGAATGCAAAGACTGGCGCATGAAACATCTGGAGAACGTGATGATTGGCAAAGACTTATTACAGAGACATCTGGAGACGGTGACAATCCATGAAGGTCATGTCTGAAGAATGCAGTAACTGGTGAAAGTTATGATTGGTGAAGGTGATGAATTGTGAAAGCGACATCTGGAGTAGGTGAAGAATGACTGAGACAAGATGGAAACGACTGGCAAAAGCAATGTGTGGAGAAGGCAAACACTGGAAAAATCATCTATGGAGAACGTGATGACTGGCGAAGGTGATGAGTGGTGAAGTCACTGCCAAGAGAAGGGGATGAGTGACGAAGATGATGTCTGGTGTAAGTGCCAACTTGCGAAGATGATTACTGCTGAAGGTGAAATCTGAAGATGGTGACAACTGAAAATGGTGATACATGGAGAACAAGACAACTGGCAAGACAAAGATTGGCTATATTGATATTTGGAGAAGGCAATGTGTGTCTGGAGATCCCAATGACTGGTGACGCCAGTGTCGGGAATAGGCCACAATTATTGAAACTGTCATCTGGAGAAGGTGATGACTGGTGGATACAAGGTACAAGGAAGTGACAACTGGTGAAAGCAACATCTGGAGACTGTGACAACTGGCAAGGTGGTGAGTGGTGAAGACAACACCTGAAGAAGGTGATGACTCACAGCTGAAAAAGGCAACGACTGGCAACAGTGAAGAAAGTCGCAGGTAGTGTCTGGGGAGGATGAAATCTGGTGAAGATTATGCCTTGAGAAAACGATTCTGGTAAAAAATGGCTGGCGTAGGCAACTTCTGGAGAAAGCGATGAACAGTGAAGGTGATGTCAAGGCAAGAGCTGGCGAGGGTCATCACTGGCGAGATCAATGTGTGGAGAAAGGGTTGAATATGACAATGATGTATGAAGAAGGTGGCAGTTGGAAAAGCTGACATGTGGCAAAGGTGATCACTGACAGAGGTGATGGGAGTGATGGTTGGCAGAGGCACCATCTCAAGAAGTAAATAACTGGCAAATTTGATGGCTGGTGAAGGTGGCATCTGGAGAAAGTGACAAATTGAAAAGGCAACATATAAAGAAGATTACAGATGGCAAACGCAAACACTGGCAAAGGTAACATCTGGACAAGAACGACCACTGAAGGTGACGTCTCGGTATGTCAACGACTGACGAAGGTGATACCTGGATAAGGTAGTGACTGGTGATGGTAATAACTGGGAAAGGCTTCATATGTAGGTGACGACTGACAAAGGCGACGTCTGGAGAAGGTGACAACTGGCGAAGGTGATATATGAAGAAGGTGATGGCTGGCAAAAGCAAAGACTGGTGAAAGGCTGGAGAAAGTGATGATTGGTGAAGGCAACACCACGAGAAGGCAATGACAGGCGAAGGCGACGATTGGTGAAGGCAATGACAGGTGAAGACAACTTCTGGAGTAGAAGACGACTGGCTAAAGTTATCTCTGAAGGAGGCACGATTGGCAAAGGTGGCATAAAGAGAAAGCAAAGAATGGCTGAGGCGATGTCTGGAGAAGGCAAAGACTGGCAAAGGCGAGCACTGGCGAAAGTGACTTCTGGAGAAGGCTGTGACTGTCTGAGGCGACGTATGAAGAAGGTTACAACTGGAAAAGGTGTTACGTGAAGAAGATGATGACTGGCAAAGGCGATGACAGGTGGAGGTGATATATGACGAAAGTGATAACTGACAAAGGTGACAATTGAAGAAGCAGTGATTGGCAAAGGTAACATCAGGAGAAGGCAACAACTGATAAAGGCTGCATATACAAAAGGTGACGACTATCAAAGGCAAAGACTGGTGAAAGGTCACATCTGGACGAGGTGATGACTGGCGACGTCGACGACTGTCTAAATTAGGAGATGACTGGTGTAGGCAATATCTGGACAAGATTATGACTGGCAAAGGCAATGCCTGGAGAAGGCAATAACTAATGAAGGCAATGATTGGTGAAGGTGGTGACAGGTGAAGACATTGATTGACGAAAGTCATGACTGGTGAAAGTGATGACTGGTGAAGGTGATGATTGGTGAAGATGAAACCCATAGCTGGCAAATCTGATGACAGGCGAAGGCAGCATCTGTCAGAGGTGACGTCTGGTATAAGTAATGAGTAGCTACTGTGACGACTTGCAGCAGAGTCAGTGGGAAAGTACATGATCGATAATGACGTCTTGATGAAGGAATGTAAATCTCATAAATGTGAAGCTGGCCTAGTTGCATCTGATTAGTTGAGCACCATCTGTTACATTCAAGAGAGTGAGCTCCGCTACTACGGGTACATTCTACTTCCATGAGAAAGATTTTTTCTTGTAACTACGAAATACTATATAATTTCTACTATACTCAAGCTAGCGGCGTTGAAGCCCCTAACGTCATCTGTATATACCAGAGAACAGTACGTTTGCTAGCAGGACGCTAGACCACGCAACGAAAGTGAGCAAAAAACAGCTGGGATTGGACGAAGTACAATGGAGATGCTTACAGGAGTACCCATTTCTTATCACACGTTGAGTACCCAGAACGTTTTGGCACCTACCACCAAGGCCTAAGACATAAAAGAGTGCTCATCTCTCCTCTGATTCCCAAAACATCTGAAAGAATGCTGTAAATTCCGTAAAATGAATGGAAAAGTTCCGTAATGTTTGCCCCACTCACCCTCACTGAGCCCCTGCCACACCTTAACCAAACCATATCTCCTCTTCGCCTCCACAGACTAATCCTGTCCCTTGATAAAGAAATACGTACAGTAATTTATTATTCCCACAAGCTGTCGTCCTCTCTCTTCTTCCTTCTCACAAATCAAAACCCCTCTCTCCACAAAAGCCACACGGAGCTCTTGTTCCTCTTATTATTTCACTCACCCACGGTCTACAATTACCAGCATGTGACCATTGCGCGCAGCCACCAAGTCGTGAATATCATTGCGTTTACCAGCGAATTTTATAAATATTTATCTCTTCATCGATAGCCTCCCTACCATATTCGAAAATAGCCGTGTAAAGTTTAGAAATTCATGTAGCCTGAAGAGCGGCGTAGTAGCAGCTAACTTCCTGCTCAGTGATGGTTGTATAAAATGATGAATGTCATTAAAAGAAAATTACCATGACTGATGTTTGATCTCATGCATACAAAGAAATAATTTCAGATATTGGCTGTTCGAGGTGCAGGTACTGTCAGAGCGTTATTTTCGATTACAGAATGTTCTGTAAAGGTTTTATGAATGCTTGGTAGCTACCCACTGTGCGTTGATCATCACACATGTTGGAGGGAACATTTATGACTGGCGCACCAACGTGATCTACGGACTGTAGGTCAATGGAGGATCGTCTTCCCCTCAGATGAGTCCTGTTCAACTGGTAACGCAACAGCGGACGCCAGTGCGGATCTTGGGCCTGTATTCTGGGGAGATCAGGAAACATATTGGAAAAATCCCTTCTTTCCCTCTTAATGGACGCATATCTAGCGTTCCTAACGACCACTATTAGTACTATAGTAATGCTACTGAGACGACGACGACGACGACGACCATAACCACTGCTACTACTACTTATGATAATAAATAATAATAATATTATTAATGACATTAAATTTTATTTACAAACCAACTGGTAGATTGAGCGTTTGAGCGTTCTAACTTGTAAAACAAGTTAACTCGATGATCCTTCTGATTCCCAAAGCTTTCGATGACATCGTCATACCATGTGTCCCGGCTTTAGAGTATTCACTGTACTGCGGTTTCAATTGACGTATAAACAAGAGCCGATAAGCGATCCTGGGCCATAATCCTAGGCCATACTCTTCCTCAAATACGTTTTTACGCGTTTAAGACAAGAAGACTCCTCTCAAATGAATAACTTGATGCTATGGCTACGACAGCCAGTACTCTCTCTTCTCTTCTCTTCTTGTAGCGAAGTCAGGTTACCATGACAACCGAGAGTTTGCAGGCGGCCTGGAATGGCTCTGGCCTCCTCGCCATATGTTTCGCCCCTCCGGCTGCCTTAGGTTAGGGTTTAGCTTTCGCTCTTGCTCTCTAGTGCTGGCGGTTTAGAAGAAATAGCACAAGCTAACGTCCTTTGCTCATAAAGATTTCGCTATAAAAACAATTCTTGCTGCTACTACTACTACTACTACTACTACTACTACTGCTTCTCCCACAGAAAACTGAGGAGGCCTGGCCTCCCTTGTCTCCTCCCATTAGCCACCACTGGCGGACCTATTTGTAATTGGATGGGTCTGTGAAAGGGATACCTGTAAAATGATGTGATATCTGTGAGTAGGACTGTATACTTGTCGGTGGACTTTCACTCGCCCTTGTAACCATATCCACTATTTGTAAATGTCTTTGCACTCCTCTTCACGACACTGAAAAAGGTTGTTGTTTCGACTCACAAGGTAACAACACCATAGCTAATGATGATAACTATAGAAGCCACAATAAGTTGTTAGAGATACTGTGACTACCTAGTAACAGCAATGGGAATATAATATTTATGACAGAACGTTGGTTCAAACCAAATCAGCAATCAGATTTTAATCTCAAAATGCAATAAAAAATTCCATAATGTGTGATGAGAGTTATAGTGAATCAGAATTCTGAGTGAAGATAAGTGCCAAAAGCCGACCTAAAACGGTAATCAGATGCTACTATCTCCCATTCACATAAAATGTGAATGGGCGTGGTGGAACACTTCAAAGAAAATCTGAAATATTTCGCGTGTGAACCATCCCGTAGTGGAAGGTGAAGATTCGAAACTATCATCCATAGACTGGGAGACGCAAAAGTTTAAAACAGAAACCACAGAAAATAATCTTGCAATGCCGTACTAAACGCTTTTCCGATAATTATTGAATTGTCAAACAATCCATCCGCGAGGAAAATTTACTTGACCATTTGGCAACGAATTGGCCTGAACTTCTACATTCAGTGAGCACTTAGGAAGTAAACAGCGATCCCAAGGCCAACACTATCGTTGAATACTGGTGTCGAACGAAAGTTAAGAAAAGATACAAAGATGTTTAATGAAGAGCATTAACAAAATGATTAGGAAGTACTTGAGCAGTCAGCAGCAAACGCTCAATTCTGGGAAGGAATACATGAAGGATAAAGGCATCAGGGGCCTCGGTCTCATTTCATCCCATGCAATTACCCCAACGCGAGAATATCTCCATTACCTGCTTGAACAATGTCCTGTTAATGGTAAGCGCAGTGCATCACCTTGTGTAGCCTCTGACGTTCTTGTAGCCCGCCATTGAGGTATGTCACCTTATACGCAACCCTTCGGCCCAGATACCTTGCGCAATGGTTAGAGCGTTCAAGATCGATATGTTGATCCTATGATAATCTCTGTAGCTTACGACGCATGTTGAGCAAAGATACACGTTTGGAGTGGTGAATAACATATCCCATAACGAAAAAGTGGTTCTGTATAGTGCAGGATCTGCAGAGTTTATGCCGAATGCACACCTCACTGCAAGAAGGCCGCTCCATAGGCACCCCAGTATGATAACTCCAAGCTGGCTGCTGCCTCGCGCTGTGCTCGCTCCGTATTCTCTGTCACTCGCTGCAACACCTACATGTGAAGACAGAAGGCGCCACTAATGGTCACACGTCCACAACGAAGCAAATTGTATCCTTCCTTTCCTCTTTAGAAGTCGGTGCAGACAGAGATCCATCTGAAGGTATGGAAAGACACAAGCAATCTTGGAGGACCGGCATCGACGCCAGCAACACAATCATTAGTTACTGGAAGTAACTACTTAGACCCAAGGGAAATATTCTGAGACAAATCATCGTAAATCCGATAGTATTTGTATTGCTAGCTTCTGCCGCATGTAAATCTTTTATAAATAGAAAGCAGAGTGTATCTGTGTATGTCCAGGATCTCCTCCAAACCCCTTGGATCAACCAAATTTAGCATAGGAACAGCGGGTCTGACGAGTATCGGCACTGTGTCGTGTAAAAAAACTCCTAGCCCAATAGATCGGGTGTATAGACAAAAACGTGTTATTTTCCAGCCCCTGTCATACAGGCTGCCCAGCACGACAGGAATGTTTTATGGGAACAGTATCAGCCTGCCAAATCAAGTTGCTTTGCAGGGAAGCCTATGTGTCAGAGGCAAGAAACTGTTTTTCTGGAACCAACATGTAGGATGCCCTGCATGACAGATGTGTCGTGTTGGAGTAATATCGGCTTGCTTTATCAACCTGCTATTCATTGCGGCCTGTAATAAATGATTTTCATGATATATAGCTTGCCTTGCATGACTGGTGTGCTGTGGCAGTATTATCGGCCTGCTTTATTGCACTGTATTCCATGGGCTATGAGTGCCGATGAGCATGACTAGGTATAGGTTGAGATGGATAGAGGAGTGAATGGACAGAATGAGAGGGAGGAAGAAATGGACAGAGAGAGGGGAGGAGGGGGAGTTACACGATGCAGGTGGAAGATGGAGAGGGAGAGTGGGCAGGTGGAAAAGGAACAGAGAGAGGTGGAGATGGAAAGAGAGAAGAGGAAGAGGATAAGGTCCAAGGAGGGGGCAGGAAATATGGTCAGAGGGAGTGGGTGAAGGAAATGGACAAACAGAAGGGAAGGGAAGATGAAGAGATGGAGACAGTGAGGAGAAGGAGATAGACAGATAGGAGTGGGAGGATAAGTTGCACACACAGATCTACATCTACATCTACATCTACATTGATACTCCGCAAGCCACCCAACGGTGTGTGGCGGAGGGCACTTTACGTGCCACTGTCATTACCTCCCTTTCCTGTTCCAGTCGCGTATGGTTCGCGGGAAGAACGACTGTCTGAAAGCCTCCGTGCGCGCTCTAATCTCTCTAATTTTACATTCGTGATCTCCTCGGGAGGTATAAGTAGGGGGAAGCAATATATTCGATACCTCATCCAGAAGCGCACCCTCTCGAAACCTGGCGAGCAAGCTACACCGCGATGCAGAGCGCCTCTCTTGCAGAGTCTGCCACTTGAGTTTATTAAACATCTCCGTAACGCTATCACGGTTACCAAATAACCCTGTGACGAAACGCACCGCTCTTCTTTGGATCTTCTCTATCTCCTCCGTCAGACCGATCTGGTACGGATCCCACACTGATGAGCAATACTCAAGTATAGGTCGAACGAGTGTTTTGTAAGCCACCTCCTTTGTTGATGGACTACATTTTCTAAGCACTCTCCCAATGAATCTCAACCTGGTACCCGCCTTACCAACAATTAATTTTATATGATCAGATGAAGCTATGGGGAACAAGCTAGTAATGTAAATAAGTGTGTGATTTTACCCATGCAACTGTATGTTGTGATCGTAGTGTAACCATCTGACTCATTTCTGTCGCCAGTAAGTTCAAACACAACAGATAGTATGGCAGCTTACCAGCAGTTGCGTGGCTTCTGTCAACAATTGTTGACTCTTGTAGTTAATATATTTTCCGAATCGACATGATAGTTAATATATTTTCCGAATCTGACATGGTGACATTGAACGTCCCAGAGTGTGCATTTCATTGGAGATGAATCAGGTCTGGAACCACAGCTCGGTTCTGGAAGGCTGGGAGGGTGGGTCACAATTAGCCATTCGTTGCTGTCTACTTATGTCCCCCCTCCCCACCGTACCCACAAATATCGCTGTCACCCATAATCCTAATCTGCCACATAAGCCTACTATGTTAACAATAAATTGTGTAAAATGCTTTTATTAAATAACGAAAACTAGTTTACACCAGTACTTAGTACATAGCTTCAGTGTACGCTAAATTGGTCCGAGAATTTGAGTGGAACGTTTGTCATGTGATTCATTTAAGAACCACTAGAGTAAAATGTCTCAAAAGTTTGGCAACGTCACAATTTACACAACGAAACAAGATCCTACCCCAGGGCTCCAGTGCGTATCACCAGCACCCACGGAAATGAGCTACCACATTTAGTTTTGAACCAACTACTAGGCAAAATATGCTCAGTTCATAACTGTTTTAACCTGAAATTTTACACTTATACAATTTGCTCTAATTTTATACAGCGTCCTTATGCGTGTCGTTTTAAAGACAACACAGGGTGTTAAGACGGCAAAATAACAACTGATAACAAACGAAAATAAGCAAACAACTTGCTGAACCCAGTTTCTGCATTTGGAAAGTGTCTCAGAAGCATTCTAAATGTTGACAGTTTTGTTAAAGTAGTTGCTTGATACCATTAATCTGAATATGCATCCTGATTTGTTTTTTAATTCCACTGTGTACAATGTGTAAAAAAACATAGATTCTCTTAAAAATCTGCTTTATTCGCGTTATCGTGTTGGTAATGTGGTAGTAGTTCCAAAAAAATTCAGCCGAGGGTTACAAAATTGATGTCTTAGATTGAAGAAGCAGAAACAAAAGCGTCAGCATGGGAGACGGTATATGAGGGCGCTTACAGTCAGTATTATCAGAGTACTGGAAGAGAAATTGCTACCGGACTGTGGAACATCAACAAGTCACGTACCAGCGGTACACTGAGTTCGAAAGTAGTTCACTGCGCTGGTATATTATGAAAATTTTCTAATGAAATGATTTGCTGTTTTCAAAAGCTTCCTAAATATCCGAACTGCAAAGCTCCTTTTAGAAAATACAACAGTTTCATGACTTATGAAATAAGCGTGACTAAACACATCACACACTGAAAGTTCCATGTAAATATGAATTTTCGTTGGGTATGTTTTACTTTAAACCATGATTCCTTGCGAGCAACATATAAAGTTGGTCCATCCGACAATGTAGATGGACTAACTGTCTCAGCAGCCTAGGTGGACGAATCGTAAAGTCGCTCCCTGTACTCCGGAACTTTCTACCCCAACTGAGGCGCAATTTGTTCTGCTGGAGGGGATGCATAATGAGTTGCCGCGCGGAGCTGCCAGTCCAATCACAGTAACAGTTTGTCGACAGGACTGCCGTTGCAGCGGATGCCCGCCGCTAGGTTATTTCGTCCACAGTTATAAACGACATCCATCTCACACCCATTTCCATACGTCACAACCACAACTGAAACAAATTAATAGCATCCAAGTTACACTCATTTTCTGATCATGTGAATTAAAGAGGATGAACCAAAACAAAACTGCGGAACCCTTTGATAAAGTTGAGTCGTGAAGTAATTCGTCTTCAGTGTTTCACGGGGAACAACACAGGTAACAAGCAATTTTTAGTTGGTGGATGTGTACGACAGCAATGCACCATCGTATGACAGAGTGGCTAGGTGGCGCAGATTGTTTATTACGCTCAAACAAGTCTGAATGACGAGGAACTAAGTGGCAGACCATCTCTCTATGAAGAACCGGGAAACAAAAGAGAACCAGAGGCCCCGGTTCTCGAGGCGATAGTGAATAAACTGAAAATCAGACATGATCAGTTTCAACATCTTGCCTGTGCAACGCAGCAGCTGAGTCAGGCCAGTACATGACATATTTAATGGCCTATCATTAGGGGAAGCGGCAACCAAACGCATATTGAAGTTGTGTAGAGTATATGGGACTGGCGAAATATCATTAGACTTTCGAACAAATATCATTCACACAATGTCGAAAACAGCAAGATCCGATAAATGCAAGAACTATCGTGCAATAAGCTTAACAGCTCATGTGTCGGAGCTGCTAACCAGAGTAACAGAGAGAAGAATGGAAAACAAAATTGACAATATGTTAGATGACGATAAATTTAGCTTTAGCATAGGTAATAGGCACCAGAGTGGCGGTTCTGACGTTGCTTTTGATAATGGAAGCAAGAGTAAAGAAAAATCAAGACACTTTCATAGAATTTGACGACCTAGAAAAGGCGTTTGACAGTTAAAATGGGGCAACATGTTAGAGAATTTGAGATATATAGCAGTAAGTTGTAGGGAAAGACGCTTAGCACACAACAAACAAGAAGGAACAATAAGACTGGATGCCCAAGAAGAAACTGCTATCATTAAAAGGAGCATAAGACTGGGATGCAGCCTTTCGCCTCTACTTCTCAATCTATACATCAAAGAAGCAATGACGGAAATAAAAGAAAGTTTGAAGGGTGGGATTAAAATTGACGGTAAAAAGATATCAGTGATAAGATTCGCTGCTGATATTGCTACCTTCAGTGAAAGTGAAGAAGAATTAAAGGATCTGTGGAATGGAATGATCTAATGAGTACACAATACTGATTGAGAGTAAATCGGAAAAGAGGAAAGTATTGACAAGCAGCAGAAATGAGAGAAACGAGAAACTAAATATCAAAATTGAGGATCACGAAGTAGAGGAGGTTAAGGAATTCTGCTACTTTGGAAGCAAAGTAACCCATGGCGTATGGAGCAAGGAAAATATAAAAAGCACAGTAGCACAGACAATGAGCACATTCCTGACCAAGAGAAGTCTAGTAGCATCAAACATTGGCCTTAATTTGAGGAAGAAGCGTTCGATATGTGGTGCTACAGAAGGGCGTTGGAAAATAGACGGACTGAGAAGATAGAGAGTGAGGAAGTTCTCCGCAGAATTGGCGAAGAAAGCAGCGTGTGTAAAACACTCACAAGAAGAAGGAACAGGATGACAAGACAGATGTTAAGACATCAGGGAATGACTCCGTGCTACTAGAGGGAGTTGTAGAGAGCAAAAACTGTAGGGCTAGGCAGAGACTAGAATACATCCAGAAATACATTTGTTGCAATGCTCTCGTTGAGCGCCACTCGTAATTTCGTAGACGTCCAATGGCAAAATAGTATCACATGTTTTTGAGAAAGGTAGACGAATGGGAAAACTGGTAGAATCCGACCTCGGGGAAGATCAGTTTGGATTCCGTAGAAATGTTGGAACACGTGAGGCAATACTGATCCTACGAGTTATCTTAGAAAATAGATTAAGGAAAGGCAAACCTACGTTTCTAGCATTTGTAGACTTAGAGAAAGCTTTTAGACAATGTTGACTGGAATACTGTCTTTCAAATTCTGAAGGTGGCAGGGGTAAAATACAAGGAACGCAAGACTATTTACAATAAACAAAAGAAAAATTCGGAGTAGGAATTAAAATCCATGGAGAAGAAATAAAAACTTTGAGGTTCGCCGATGACATTGTAATTCTGTCAGAGACAGTAAAGGACCTGGAAGAGCAGCTGAACGAAATGGACAGTGTCTTGAAAGGAGGATATAATATGAACATAAACAAAAGCAAAACGAGGATAATGGAATGGAGTCGAATTAAATCGGCTGATGCTGAGGGAATTAGATTAGGAAATGAGACGCTTAAAGTAGTAAATGAGTTCTGCGTTTTGGGGAACAAAATAACTGATGATCGTCGAAGTACGATATAAAATGTAGACTGGCAATGGCAAGGAAAGCGTTTCTGAAGAAGAGAAATTTGTTAACATCGAGTATAGATTTAAGTGTCAGGAAGTCGTTTCTGAAAAAAATTGTATGGAGTGTAGCCATGTATGGAAGTGAAACGTGGACGATGAGTAGTTTAGACATGAAGAGAATAGTAGCTTTCGAAATGTGGTGCTACAGAAGAATGCTGAAGATTAGATGGGTAGACCAGGTAACTAATGAGGAGGTACTAAATAAAATTGGGGAGAAGAGAAATTTGTGGCACAACTTGACTAGAAGAAGGTATCGGTTGGTAGGACATATTCTGAGGCATCAAGGGGTCACCAATTTAGTATTGGAGGGCAGCGTGGAGGGTAAAAATCGTAGAGGGAGACCAAGAGATGAATAAACTAAACAGATTCAGAAGGATGTAGGTCGCAGTAGGTATTGAGAGATCAAGAAGCTTGTACAGGGAAGAGTATCATAGAGAGCTGCATCAAACCAGTCTCTAGCCTGAAGACCACAACAACAACAGTAAGTACGTCCATGATTTTTGAAGACGACTGCGCAAAAACTACAAGACATACTGAAAACAACGCATATCAGTGGACAGAGCGTTTCTCCAAGTTTGTAACTCACACCACATGTGCACAATATGGGCATGGTTTGTATTGTGGCATGCGTCAATTCGTGGGTGTAAGTCGTTGACACGATGTGTCCGAGAAGGTGCGAGGGTAGCCCACTTTGCGAATCTGGTAACTGGATAGCCTATCTGCAGGTGCAAACTAGTTCGACATGACAATATGAAGACGAGGGGTAATAATGAAACCTGTGGAGAGCAGGTGCAATCTGTAAATGTAAGAGTTATCCTAAACATTAGTAGGCTTCTCTCGACCATTAAGACGCTGATACATAGCAATAAAATGCAAAAAATTCCAATTCGTTCTCTGACAACTTTTCATCGGACACATTATGTCCCGGTGACAGTCAAAGGGTTAAAAAAAGACGTTGAAGGGTCGACGACCCCTGTTGGACAAGGGTGTGCAGCAGGCAGTTGCGGACTTCTTAGCGCAGCAGGACACTGTGTTATACCAATCGAGTACCTTCACCTTGGTGTGTCGAAGGGATAACTGCCTAATCACTGACGGCGGCTTTATCTGGCTGGCATATCGTTTGTGGACTGTACAGTCTTCGAACGGAAACTTTTTGATCGACTACAACAAAGTCTTATCTCCGACGTTTCAGAACATGGCCGAAGGGGCAGTGACGGTTCCTTGACGCGAAGTGAGTGGTTGACCATTCTGCGTGTCAGTCTGCCGTTCGGTTGCTGTCGGCCACGCCCACTGTCGGTCCTCTCCAATTTGCGGTGCACCGAGACTTTCGGCAGGTCTCGTGCAGTGCGATGCACTCGATAAGAAAGCTCTCGGGAGCTGGTCGGACGAGTTCCAAGCCACTGAGGGCAGGTTCCGAGTGGGCGGTGCCCGCGGCCCTGGCAGAGGTTTGCGGCGGCGGAGGGAATCTTCGGCGGTTGCGGCCAGGCAGCTCTCCGTGTTCCGCTGTCCAGCAATGCAGCCGTAATGAGCGGCTACTCGCGTCCACGTCCTCAGAAGCGCCAGACCGAGACGGGTGCAGGCTGGAAGAGCCCAAAATATCGTCCGCACCAGACAACGCCCTCTGTCTCACTTGGCTCGTTTACATCTACATGTAGTGTACACGTCCCATAAGCCATTGTACGGTGTGGGGTGGAGAATGCTTCAGGTACCTCTTTCATCCCCCTTCCTTTTTATCTCTCGAAGTCATGGCGCGTGGGAAGAACATCCGTCAGTGAAGTTCCTGAGGCTTAGGGCAGTATACCGATCCTGCCTTGGATACGATTAAGTGGGAGATGTGTCTCAGAGCTGGATAGTGACAGATGGTGACTCGAGACGGGACGCGCACGTAGTTTATGTATCAGCCGATAGAGGACAGTATAGGATAGGGGACTGTGATTTAATTTCGATTGTGCCCACTACAGTGCACTAAAGTAATAGAATGTTATTCATAACCTGACTAGTATTTTCATTGTAACACCCCACCTGTCACTTAGCTGGTTTTGGCGTGTGTTCACCCCAACTAATTGACTAACAGTTCAACAGAGAGTGCAAAACTGCCGCAATATCGGATAACGCAAAAAGTAATATGGCCCTGTGACTCCTGATTGAACTGCGGTGGCAGTTTTGACATTAATTGGTTCAGCATTGCTCACTTTTAATTAAAAAGGGGTGCACATTGATATTATATTCAGCTATTGAACACCAGATGCAAATGTTGAACATAAAATTAATTAAGAAAGTGACTTGGGATTCCAACTGCTTGATTGAAAACAGATGCAGTCGATTAGCACAAATTTATTTTAACTCCAGACCTTCAATCATCACATTACAAGACTCTCCTATCAGGCAGTGGTAATAAATTGCGTTTGCGTGGAGTAAAGTGCGATAACTCAAAAGTAATTCCTATCGACTGACCCAATACACAGCCCATGCAACCCTCGTGGAAACTTTGCCGACGTGATCCAACAAATTAATCAGTGGCCAGAGAGGGCGCAGTATCACCGAATACAGCGTGGCGGAGCGGCGTCGTTGTGCGGACGTCGGCCGACCTCGTGGTGCTGCAAGGCTTCGCTCGTCTATTCACTCCTAGCTACCTTTCTCAGTATATAGCTGAACCAAAACTTCCTATCTCCAAGCTCAATTGTTCCATTTGCTAGGTCCTAAACTGCAGAGATGTTCACTCTTTCCCAGGCAAGCTGAGTAAAAAATGCCACGTTCGCACTCTAGGCAAGCTGAGAACGGAAGACCTCTACGGAGACATCTCCCAGTCCGCTCTTCGCCTCGGTTTCCCCTCCAGCAAAATCACTTACGCCAATTGCAGCGCATGTCGCGTTAATTATGCGGCGCTTCCAAGCGCCGACCAATGCCTGCTCTGGGGAGTGAACAATTTCCCACAAAATTTCCCTTCCTCTCAACTTCTGTTATTTAGCTCCTCCCAGGCCACCCATCAAGGTTAGCGTCTGCACAAACATCAATTTTTCCGGAATTCTGACTGCCAGGAGAATACTTCAAATTCCTCAGTCCTACGTTCCCATCGGAGGCCGGTTTATTTCATTCTGTCGCTCTTCACCTGATTTACTTCAGACTCTGCTGACCGTGAATTCAGCGTGAAGTTGCTATAGTCACGATCACGTATATTTTGACCTCTGTTGACCGCTCCACCGTAGCTTTGCGCGGCTTTGTCGCATGTTTCCCTGAAAACGGGATGACGGACATTTATCAACAGGCGTACAAGTTCTCCGTCTGCTTCCCGGTACACCAGGATGGGGTCGGGGTCAACCACCCATGCTGTCACTCATCTTAAGGCGGCTGGAGGCCGCGCCACATTACCGCTTTCTCAGAGCTTGAGCCGCCCTAAGCTGCCGATTGTCGCTTCCCTTTGCCGTTCCCCAGCCGGCCATGGTCAACTCTAAATACTTCCCTGGGGTAAACTAGCGTCCAGTAAATCGACTCGTTTCCACAAAGTTTTCATGTTATGTGAATTACTTTAAAACCATCACCCGACAATGATTATTCCAATATGTCCATATGGTACCATCTACAAGATGCATTGTGCCTTGTCAGTCATTTTGTTCAGCCCTACTGTTCGCTCAACGTGAGTTAGGTGATCTTTAATGACTTCATGTAAGGGGCATAGTTCTTGCCATCTTATATCATAAAGTGTTATTATGTCTTTTTGTGTATGTAAAATGTTATAGATATGTTTTAGCAGTATGAACGATGCGTGAGTGTCGTATTAGATTAATATGATGGTAATTGTTTAACGAGTTATGTAGTGAGATTTAGTGTGGGAACATTTCGGAGAAATATGGATGTGGACAAAGGGGATTTTTGTAGAATAGATTTGTAAAGTAAGTTTATGGTAAAGGGAAAGTTAATTCAGGTATAAATAACAATAGTAAATAACTTTATGCATAGACAAAACTTCAGCATATTAGATAATTACGTCGGTAAAAAGTGCAGTCGTTAGGTTTACTGTTTTGCGATTGGTTTTGATGAAAAGTGCGGAGTGACGCGTGAGAATGTTGTTTTGCTATTGGCTGTTGAATAAACTGAGCAATGGTAAAGCAATATTCTTCGCGCGCCTTTCTCTGCTGGTAGAGAAGACAGAGTATTTTAGAGAGGAGTCGGAGCCTAGCCATGAAACAATTCGGACGTGTGTAGTAGTAGTTCCGATGGAAATGATAAGTTGTCGAATCTAGCAGTGTTTCATGCATCAAAAGTGTTGTAAAGTGAGGGCATAATTATTCCGATGGGTGTGTAGAAATTTCGGAATTTTTAAGTGAGTTTTGTGACGAGAAAAGACATAAATTCCGCGTAGCGTATTGAGCAGGCTGGTGGCTAAAAACTGTGACTGCATTAGGTACCGACAGACTTAATATTTGGCGAGCATTCTTAATCAAAAACAATCGGTATTTTTGTAGCTGTTACGTTTTCGGGAAATGCAACACCATAAACTTGCTAATGTGAGTGAAAGGGATTGTGAGTGACTGTGTTAAGACTATCACGGGCTTGGCAGTGATACTTGTTCACCTAAGTTTCAGAGTATATTAATTAAGGACAAAATTTCCAACCTTTCATTTCGTGGGAAAACTTTCTCCCGAAACGTAGATTAGTGACTTTAATTGCAGCCTGGTTCACGTCGAAGTACAGGAGGTTTCGCTCGGTTTCCCTACTGATGATCTGCTGAGACAATGTTCACAGGTAGGTACAGGTTCGTCGTAAAGGGACGGATGAAACCGCGCCGCCGCACTCCGCAGACCTCTGATTTGTATGATTTTGTCCTTGTGCTCAATTCGCGAGAGGTATGTGGAAGGAAGTAACACACTGGCAGAAAAAAATCGTAACAACGAAAAATAATTACTGTAGAGTAATGAAATTTCGGGTATATTTTCGTCTAGATAACATATTTAAGTGATTAACATTGCAAGACCACAAGTTAACATATGCGCGAGATAAGCCATTGCAAATGTAAAATGTTGGTACGTTAATAAGCGGTGTAACCGCCAGAATGTTGAGTATGAGCGGGCAAATGTTAATACATTGTGTTGTACAGGTTCCGGATGTCAGTTTGTGGGATGGAGTTCCATGCCTATCGCACTTGATCGATCAGTGGAAGGACGGTTAATGCTGTTTGTCGATAACGCTGGAGTTCTCGTCCAATGATGTCTCGTATGTGCTCGATTGGAGACAGATCTGGCGATCGAGCAGGCAACATATCGATACCCTGTAGAGCATCTTGGATAACAACAGCGGTATGTGGCCGAGCGTTATCCTGTTGGTGTACACCCCCTTGGGTACTGTTCATAAATGGCAACACAGCGGGTCAAAAAATGGTTCAAATGGCTCTGAGCACTATGGGACTTAACTTCTGAGGTCATCAGTCCCCTAGAACTTAGAACTACTTAAACCTAACTAACTTAAGGACATCACACACATCCATGCCCGAGGCAGGATTCAAACCTGCGACCGTAGTGCTCACATGGTTCCAGACTGTAGCGCCTGGAACCGCTCGGCCACAGCGGATCGAATCACCAGATTGGCGTACAAATTTGCGGTGAGGGTGTGTGGGATAACCACGAGTGTGCTCCTGCTGTCACACGAAATCGCACCCCATACCATAACTCCAGATGTAGGTCCAGTGTGCCTAGCATGCAGACAGATTGGCTGCAGGTCCTCAACTGGCCTCCTCCTAACCACCATACAGCCATCATCAGCATCAACGTAGGAACAGCTTTCATCAGAAAACACAACAGACCTCCACCCTTCCGTTTGACGGTCAGTGTAATGTACGTCACAGGGCGTTTGGACCGAAGCTGTCGTTGAGGTAACCGATTTGTAACACTTCACTGTGTCACTCTGGTGCCAGCTGCTGCTAAAACTGCCGCTCCAGATACAGTACGATGCGCCAGAACCATACGCCAAACACGATGGTCTTCTGTCCCAGTAGCGCCACGGGGCGTCAAGGGTACAGTCCTCCAGCGATCGTACATTTTCGTGACCACCGCTGCCTACAATCATGTGTAGCGGCTACATTCCAGTTTCTCGTAGCCCTATTGCTCAACCTCGTCCAAACTCAGTGAGTTGTTCATAATGACGTCTTTGTCATCTTAAAGGCATTCTTGACTAACATTAACTCACCTTGTCCAATCTCAAAGGTAACTAACGCACACGAGCGGTACAAAGTGAATTTAAAGCAAACCTGATTTGCATCCTCATAGTGGCGTTACTAGCACAACTCTTATTTGAACTGACATCACGTTTCATAAGCAGAAACACACCTACAAACTTTCGTTTATATCGCGAACTCCTCGGCGTTGTGATTTTTTCCGGTGGTGTACGTTGCTTGACTCTTCTTGGAATGTTCACTCTCGAAAGCTTAACAATAAACCTCTCTGAGATGCACAACGCCTCTCTTGTAGCGTCTGCCACTGGAGTTTGTTGAGCATCTCTGAAACGCTCTCGCTAAACGATCCCGCTACGTAACACGTTATCTTAGTTTAAGGTTGCATGTTTTTTGTCATCAGTCTTCTGACTGGTTTGATAGGGCCTGTCACGAATTCCTCTCCTGTGCTAACCTCTTCAATCAGAGTAACACTTGCAACCTACGTCCTCAATTATTTGCTGGATGTCTTCTTCTACAGTTTTTGCCCTCTACAGCTCCCTCTACTACAACGGAAATCATTCCCTCATGTCTTAACAGATGTCCTGCCATCCTGTCTCTTCTCCTTATCAGTGGTTTCCACATATTCCTTTCCTCTCTGATTCTGCGCAGAACCTCCTAATTCCTTGCCGTATCAGTCCACCTAATTTTCAATATTCGTGTGTAGCAACACATTTCAAATGCTTCGATTCTCTTCTGTACCGGTTTTCCCATAGTCCATGTTTCACTACTATTCAGCGCTGTACTCCAGACGCACATTCTCAGAAATTTCTTCCTCAAATTAAGGCCGATATTTGATATTAGTAGACTTCTCTTGGGCAGGAATGCCTTTTTTTCCATAGTTAGTCTCCTTTTGATGTCCTCCTTGCACGTCATTGGTTATTTTACTGCCTAGGTAGCAGAATTCCTTAACTTCATCTACTTCGTGACCCTCAGTCCTGATGTTAAGTTTCACGCTGTTCTCAGTTCTACTACTTCTCATTACCTTCGTCTTTCTTCGATTTACTTTCAATCCATACTCTGTACTCATTAGACTGTTCATTCCGTTCAGCAGATCATGTAATTCTTCTTCACTTTCTCTCAGGATAGCAATGTCATCTGCGAATCGTATCATTGATATCCTGTCATCTTCAGTTTTAATTCCACTCCTGAACCTTTCTTTTATTTCCATCATTGCTTCCTCGATATACAGACTGAACAGTAGGGGCGAAAGTCTATATCCCTGTCTTACACCCTTTTTAATCCGAGCACTTCGTTCTTGGTCTTCCAGTCTTATTATTCCCTCTCGGCTGTTGTACAAATAGTACTCCTATATGACCCGTCTCTCCCTATAGCTCACTCTTACTTTCTTCAGAAATTCGAAATCTTGAAGCATTTTATATTATCGAACACGTTTTCCAGGTCGACAAATCCTATGAAAGTGTCTTGATTTTTCTTTAGCCTTCCTTCCATTATTAACGGCAACGTCAGAATTGCCTCTCTCATGCCTTTACTTTTCTTAAAGCCAAACTGATCATCATCTTGCGCATCCTCAATTTTCTTTTCCATTCTTCTGTGTATTATTCTTGTAAGCAACTTGGATGCATCAGGTGTTAAGCTGATTGTGCGATAATTCTCGCACTTGTCAACTCTTGTCATCTTCGGAATTGTGTGGATGTTGCTTTTCCGAAAGTCAGATGGTATATCGCCAGACTCATACATTCTACACACCAACGTGGATAGTCGTTTTGTTGCCATTCCCCGCAATGATTTTAGGATTTCTGATGCAATGTTATCTATCTCTTCTACCTTATTTTAACCTGAAGTCCTCCAAAGCTCTTTTAAATTCTGATTCTAATACTGGATCCCCTATGTCTTCCAAATAGACCCCTGTTTCTCCTTGTACCACATCAGACAAATCCTCCCCCTCATAGAAGCTTTCAATGTATTCTTTCCACGTATCCGCTCTCTCCTCTGCATTTAACAGTGGAATTCCCGTTGCACTCTTAATGTTACCACCCTTGCATTTAATGTCACCGAAGGTTGTTTTGACTTTCCTGTATGCTGAGTCTGTCCTTCCGACAATTATTTCTTTTTCGATGTCTTCCAATTTTTCCTGCAGCCATTTCGTCTTAGCTTCCCTGCACTTCCTATTTATTTCATTCCTCAGCGACTTGTATTTCTGTATTCCTGAGTTTCCCGGAACATTTTTGTACTTCCTCCTTTCATCAATCAGCTGAAGTTTTTCTTATGTTACCTTCTTTGTACCTATGTTTTCCTTCCAAACTTCTGTGATGGCCCTTTTTAGAGATGTCCATTCCTCTTCAACTGTACTGCCTATTGAGCTATTCCTTATTGCTGTTTCTATAGCCTTAGAGAACTTCAAGCGTATCTCGTCATTCCTTAGTACTTCCGCAACTCACTTTTTTGCTTATTGATTCTTCCTAACTAATGTCTTAAACTTCAGCCTACTCTTCATCACTACTTTATTGTGATCTGAATCTATATCTGTTCCTGGGTGCGCCTTAGGATCCAGTATTTGATTTTGGAATCTCTGTCTGACCATTATGTAACCTAACTGAAATCTTCCCGTATCACCCGGCCTTTTCCAAGTATACCTCCTCCTCTTGTGGTTCTTGAACAGGGTATTCGCTATTACTAGCTGAAACTTGTTACAGAACTCAATTAGTCTTCTCCTTCCTCATTCCTTGTCCCAAGCCCATATTCTCCTGTAATCTTTTTCTCTGCTCCTTCCTCTACAATTGCATTCCAGTCCATCATGACTATTAGATTTTCATCTCCCTTTACATACTATATTACCCTTTCTTTTTCTCTGCTCCTTCCTCTACAATTGCATTCCAGTCCATCATGACTATTAGATTTTCATCTCCCTTTACATACTATATTACCCTTTCAGTATCCTCATACACTTTCTCTATCTCTTCATCTTCAGCTTGACACGTCAGCATGTATACCTGAACTCGTTGTCGGTGTTGGTTTGCTGTCGATTCTGATAAGAACAACCCTGTCACTGAACTATTCACAGTAACGAACTCTCTGCCCTACCTTCGTATTCATAACGAATTCTACTCCTGGTATACCATTTTCTACTGCTGCTGATATTACCCTATACTCATCTGACCAGAAATCCTTGTCTTCTTTACACTTCACTTCACTGACGCCTACTATATGTAAATTGAGCTTACACACTTCACTCTTCAGATTTTCTAGTTTCCCTACCACGTTCAAGCTTCTGACATTCCACGTCCCGATTCGTAGAACGTTATTCCTTCCATTGATTATTCAATCTTTTTCTCATGGTAACCTCCCTCTTGGCAGCCCCCTCCTGGAGATCCGAATGGGAGATTAGTCCAGAATCTTTTGCCAGTGGAGAGATCGTCATGACACTTCTTCAATTATAGGTCACATTTCCTGTGGATACACGTTATGTGTCTGCAGTGCAGTGGTTTCCATTGCCTTCTGCATCCTCATGTCCTCATGCCGTTGATCATTGCTGATTCTTCCGCCTTTAGGGGCAGTTTCTCACCCCTAGGAAAAGAGAGTGCCCTGAACCATCTCTCCGCTCTTCCGCCCTCTTTGACAAGGCCGTTGGCAGAATGAGGGTAACGTCTTATGGCGGCAGTTTTCCGCCGCCAAGGCTGATCATTAATCAAATTTTAAGCAGCGGTAGGATTCGAACCCGGGACCGAAGACGTTTCTATTATAAATCAGAGACGCTAACCCTAGACCACGGGTAAAATGTTCTGAAGATGCCTATCTCTTCTTTTAATCATACTTTGTATGGATCCCAGGATGAGGAATTGTACCAAAAATTCAGTCGAAGAAACTTTTTGTAATCCACTTCTTTCCTAGACGAATTTTAGGTTGGTGCATAAGTTCGTAAGGCTTTGGTTATCATGTTCGTATTCCAGTTGCCATGGGTTTATATATCGACTGTCATTTTTTATTTGTAGTTCAAAGTTATTATTTTCGTTTACTTACTGCTATTTTGTCATTTGAAGATACTGCGTCGAGCTGTGGACGCTATAAAATGGAGTGCCAGGTGGAGAAATCGCAACATTACCGACGTATTCTTATGTTTGGTTTCCACAGAGGGGTGACAGAAGCGGAGGCAGCCAGAATCATTTGCGCCGTGTATGGGGATAAAAGCACGGTAAGAAACTGGTTTTCTCGTTTGAACGATATTAGTGACGCTCCACTTTCAGTAAGACCTTCGGGGTTTGATGTAAATCGTTTAAACGCGTTAGTCCACAATGATCCAAGTCACTGTACTCGAGAACTGGTAAATGTGATGAGCTGTGAACATTCCACCATCGTGTGACCTTCGCATGCAATGGAGAATGTTCAAAAATCAGATGTATGGGTACCGCATGCTCCAAGCTAAAATCTCAAAAATCAGCTTGTTGTCATATGTGCATCCCTACTTGCTCGTCATCAGTGGGTTCGTGAACAACACCCACCATTCCTATCCCTCATTGTGCTGACTAGAAATGGCGCCTTTTCGCTAACATAAGGAAAAGAAAGAAATGATTGAGCCCAAGCAAAAGCAGCAACTCCCTGTACGAAAGATAATCTTATGCCTCTGGCGGAACAGCGACGGTGTGGTGTCCTACGCATTGCTTCCCCAAGGTGTAACCATCACTGCAGACATTAATTGTCAACAACTGAGACGTCTTGCAGACTCAATCCAAGAACAGTGACTGCATGAAGTAATGCTGCTCCATGACAACACCCGCCGGCATTCTGCTAGACGAACAAAAATCATTATAGGGAAATTGGGTTGGGAAGCCATTCCACATGTACCTTATTCACCTGATGTTGCGGCCTCAGATTTTCACATCTTCCGCTCACTATCGAACAACTTTCTTTCCGAGTAGGTTCAATGAGTTCTTCGCCTCAAAACCCCGTGATTTCTAAGTCGCGCATTCAAAATGTTACACCAGCGTTGGCAGGCTGATGTAAATAGTGGAAGAGAACGTATTATTGCTGACTGAAGTGTCTGTTACGTGTATCTGTTGCGTTTATGGAAAAAACGCTACATATATTCCCTTAAAACGCTCGCGGTGATCCATGACAGCGCCATTGCTGCCAGTTTTCACCCGCGAAGCTCAAACGGCTGCATTCGAAAACAGTCGTCGTCCACAGAGCTGCGACAACAGTGAAGCGTTCCCTTATAGACGTATGCAAAAGCGCTTTACGTGACTGGTTGAACTAGACCGCGAAGCAGCTGCGACAAGCTCACTGCAGCTGTCAGGGATCTTTTCTCGCCAACTCGACTACACATGTTTTACGGAAGTTAGTATGAAAGAATACAATGCTTACGCAGCCTGATATCATTCCTTACACTTCCCGTATCACTGCCATGCAGAGGATCTGCGTTCGATTCCTGGTACATCCAGGGATTTTTCCTGGGTCGGATGACTGGAACGGCGTCCAGTCAGCCTCTTCATGCCGACTGAAATGCTACTTGAATGAGAAGTAGTGACTCCAAGGATTGAAAAGTCAAGAACAGCCGGGAGAGCAATGTATTGACACCGCGTCCTTCCAATGGCTAACCAGCACCGCGTGGTTATCTGGACATGATCGCGGAATGAGCTTCTTTTCTTTAGAAAAGATGAAAAACGTCTTTGCTTCTGTCACAGTCGATCGTGTAGTGGTGGGATGTCTTCGGGAACGATGCCCACTTCACTTTGTAATCCGGGAACGTGGCGATACCTAACATTGTTGGGAACTCAGGTAAGAGCGGGCGCCCTACTCTGCTCTGTTGTACCGGCACGACCAGTCGGTCTCGTTAGATGGGCCATGCAGTGCCTGCCGCTTTGTACACAGTCGGTTGGTAACAAAAACTGTCATTAGTGTTACGCCTAACTGCGAAAGATTTTCAGCCATTTTAAAAGGCGGTTGCCGGCCGCTGTGGTCGAGCGGTTCTAGGCGCTTCAGTCCGGAGATGCGCAGCTGCAACGGTCGCAGGTTCGAATCCTGCCTCGGGCATGGATGTGTGTGATGTCCTTAGGTTAGTTAGGTTTAAGTAGTTCTAAGTCTAGGGGACTGATGACCTCAGATGTTAAGTCCCATAGTGCTTAGAGCCCTTTAAAAGGCGATAGCTAATTTTGCGTCTGTTTGCGTTATGACTTTGCAGTCACACATGAGTCAAATCGACTCCCGGCAATCACAAGGAGGTATATTGCGGAGCTAGCAAATATGTTGAGGACTAGAATCTTCCGTAGTTAGCTTTATTCCTCGTTGTAGTTATCCGGAAATATGAAGACCCCATTATGGCCGAATTATGGTTGCAGACTTGTAATTAATTTTAGATCGCGAGTGTTGCACTTGTAATCGTACCTTCATTTAACGGCTGACTGATAATTCAAGGCGTGTACAACAGGCGCATATGGACATCGCTGTCTCATTACTTCTTTTTTTATAGAATATCTCATTTCCTCTTGCAGTGTTTTCTTAGTGCTTATAGGGATTCGAGTAAAAAAAGTTGCTAATGTGCTCACAACCTACCGCCATGCTCTATAATTTATGGTAACATATCGATGTGTGGAGAAGAAAAGATCAATTTTAGCTTTACAGGTCGGTAATTTAGCGTGATCTGTAAGGAATACATTGCTTCCTTTCATTTCACAATTCAAGCGAACTGCTCAAACTCTCATGGGATCTTCTCTCGCGACTCCATTGAACAAGGGACCAAGCACTGTGGTTACCAGGCGAGAAGCCCCAGTGGTACGTAAGTCCCTGGAGTCGCATTCGGAACGAATAGAGCTCAGTTCTTCGCCAGGCCAGATTTTACGTTTTCAATGGTGTGTCTAAATCTCTTAAGACATACAGGGGTTACTCCGTTAACCCTTTCCATCCCGTAGAGTCCATAGAGACCCGCTGCATTTGTTTGGTGATTACAAACTATCTACGAACGACCCCTGCGTTCACATGGTACTGTTGCGTTCTGGTGTGCTTGTTGCATCGGTAGATGGCAGCGCCGTCGGGGTGACACGGACGCTCATTATTCGTAGCAAGTATAAAATGTTGAAACTGTGTTTTAACTTCATCGGCTGATCTACGGTTGAGAAATGGAACAATTTGAAGGTTACCTGTCGTTTATGCTTATTTCTGTAAAATACTGTAGGAGTGAGGCTATCTTTAGAAACAATAATTTTTATCAAGCAACTTAGGGAGCTTTCGGCTTCTGTGTTAGGGTGCTATCTTTACTGGGAAAATTGGAAATTTGTGATAAAGTCTGCTGAAGTCATCAGTCCCTAAGCTTACGCACCCATGCCCGAGGGACTCGAACCTCCGACAGGGGGAGCCGCGCGGACCGTGTCGAGGCTCCCTTGACCGCGTGGCTACCCCGCACGGCTATCTTTGCTGGGTTCCAACTAGACCCACTGGGAGAAGAATGTGTACATAAAGTAGGCTGCTATAGGAAATGTTGTATTTGTGAAGTATTGAGATACTTTACTTCCAGTTTCCCGCAGTATCACATAAAGAGATATAGAAGAATCTGTTGAACGGTGACGTGTCTTAGGAGGAGCGGCTTCAGGAGGTTTCAATGACTCTGTAACCAATATTATCACAGGAATCGTGCGAGATATAACTGAGGATTTATTAATAAAAGAGCGAAAATCCACACCACATATGAATATGTTTCCGAGTCATGTTTCATATCTTATCCGAATATCTCAAGTACTTCTAATGAGACGGCCGAGGTGGCCGAGCGGTTCTAGGCGCTACAGTCTGGAACTGCGGGACCGCTACGGTCGCAGGTTTTAATCCTGCCTCGGGCATGGATGTGTGTGATGTCCTTAGGTTAGTTAGGTTTAAGTAGTTCTAAGTTCTAGGGGACTGATGACCTCAGCTGTTAAGTCCCATAGTGCTCAGAGCCAGCCACCTCAGCAGTTAAGTCCCATAGTGCTCAGAGCCATTTGAACCCATTTGAACTTCTAATGATTACCTTACAGATTTAGAAGATTTCCATTAGCGCAATTCCATTAGCGCAAACGCTTTGTGTGGTACAGAAAAAGAGAAAGCCATGTAGTAAAATGGAGAAGTAATATATTAACGTGTCTAAACTTGACGCAGAATACAATGTTATTTTATCACGATCTGATGAAAAAATGTTACCAATGAAGTATTGTTAAATAAAAATTTATTACAATTTTTCCACATATCAGTATTAACAGATAGTCCATGGGGACATATTACAATATGTTTTCCACTTTTTGTACATCAATGAGATTATTTTATTTAAAGTTACTGAGATTTACAATAACCGTAAATTGGACTGGAGTGGGTGAGAAAAACAGGAGTTATTGACTCTCTGGCCGCTGTTCACTACAAGTTTGTACTCTGTCACTGATGATCTCGTCGTCGACGAGCTACGAGCTCGCTCGCTTATTGACCTCAGGTAAGACGTGGCTACCTGTAACCCTGACGCTGCGTCGCCGAAAAACGTATTCTGTCACTGAGTTTGTAATACTGTAAACCAGTGCCTCAAGCTTTTTTTCTCAGTTACACGAATTCATGAGTTGAAAACGAATTTTTGGAACTGTGTGTACACTGACAGGAAAAAATCATAACACAAAAAAATAATCAATTTAAAGTAATGAAATTTCGGGAATACATTTGTCTGCGTAGCATATTTACGTGATTCACATTGAAAGAGCACAGCTTAATGTAAGCGCGAGATAAGCCATTGCAAATGTGAATTGCTGGTACATTAATAACCGGTGTAATTGCCAGAATGTTGAATACAAGCATGCAAACGTACATGCATTGTTCTGTACAAGTACCGGGGTGGAGTTCCATGCCTGTTGCACTTGCTCGCTGAATCAGGTTAATGCTGTTTGTGGAAGACGCTGAAGTTGTCGACCGGTGATGTACCTTATGTGTTCGGTTGGAGACATGTCTCGTAATCGAGCAGACCACGGCAACATGTCGATACTCTATAGAACATCTTGGGTTACAACAGCGCTTTTTGGGCAAGCGTTATCCCAGATGGAAAATAGAAATGGCAGCATAACAGGTCGAATCGCCAGACTGACGTACAACTTTTCGGTCAGGGTGGACGGGATAACCACAAGAATCCTCCTGCTTCGATAGGAAATCCCACCTCAGACCTTAGCTCCAGGTTTAGGTCCTGTGTGTCTTGCCCGCGGACAGGTTTGTTGCATCCGCTCCTAAGCAACACATGGACATCACGGGCACCGACGCAGAACCAGCTTGCATCAGAAAACACAACAGACCACCACACTGCCCACAACTGAGCTCTCGCTTGACACCACTAAAGTCGCAAATGGCCGTTGTTTGGGATCAGTGGAATGCATGGCACAGGGTGTCTGGTCTGAGCTGTCCTTGAAGTAACCGATTTGTAACAGTTCGTTGTGTCACTGTGGGCCAGCTGCTGCTCAAATTGCTGCTGCAGATGCATTACGATGCGCCACAGTCTTATGCCGGATACGATGGTCTTTCTTCTCGGTATTGCCGCGTGGCCGTCAGGAGCCCAGTCTTCTTGCGACCGTACATTCTCGTGACCACCGCTGCCAGCAACCGTGTGCAGTGGCTACATTTCTGCCAAGTCTTTCAGCACTATCGCAGAAGCAACATCCACCTTCTCGTAGCCCTATTACACAATCCTATTCAAATTCAGTGAGGTGTTGATAATGGCGTCTTAGTCATTTTCACTAATATCAGCTCACCACGTCCGATCTCGAGGTAACTAATTCTCACGACCGTTACAGCGTGTATTTAAAGTAAACCCGATTTGCATCCTCATACTAGAGCTAATGACGCCACTCTTATGTGAGTGGCACGAAATATGAACAGACATCATCTTTCAGATATAGAAAGACGCCTGCCAACTTTCACTTATGTCGCACACTCCTTGTCGGGTTGCGATTGTTTTTTCCTTCAGTGTATTTATGAATTTTGTCAGTAGATAGCGTTTATGAAAAGAATATGCTGAAAGAATAAGTGAGAAATAATTACGTCAAATTGTTGTAGTAAACACGCTAGAAATGTCAGGGAAATTTATATTATACGAAACACGAATAATATCTTTCACGTAACAATAACATCGATGGCGCGTGAGAGCTCAATCGTAGAAAGGAGAGGAGTTTCGAACCATCAGTGGTGAGGTCCACACGTGTGTGTTGGCGCACAAATGCGAAATGAGAATTGTACTGGAAAGGGTGTTCTAACAAGTGAGCGACCACGTATATGGGCACAGTACATGGTCAAAAGATGATTTAGAATTAATGAAGAATACTGTGAGGCCCAAAATTTATTCAAGGTATCCGGTAGCCAAGAAGAGCTTATTGCCGATAATGGTTGAAATGGATCTGAGCACTATAGGACTTAAAATCTGAGGGCATCAGTCCTCTAGAACTTAGAACTACTTAAACCTAACTAACATAAGGACATCACAAACGTCCATGCCCGAGGCAGGATTCGAACCTGCGACCGTAGCGGTCACGCGGTTCCAGAGTGAAGATCCCAGAACCGCTCGGCCACAGCGGACGGCTGCTGATAATGAATTTCATAAAAAGAATTACTTGGTACCTTAGCAACTCATCGCAAAGTAAGATCTAGCCATTACTTTTAGAGTTGTGTAACAGACATACCAGCGTAATAGCAACTTTTTTTGAAACATTAGTGTGCATTTAGTCAAAGCACAAACTTGCCCAGTGAACCTTTGTTGACCCAAGTCCTTCACCGACAGCAGGGTCTATTTCTCCCACCATAACTTCCGAGAAAATCATAGGCGAAATAAATAGTTAAAGGAAAACACATTCAGTTAAATTTACAGCTGAATTACAATGAGGTAATTGTTTTAATAAAAAAGCAGTAGTAAATGTAGCTGTTCATATAGTGTTTACTACTAATGCAGACATCCAGTTCAAACTAAATGTGTTTTAAATGCACTTCATATTTCGATGACAAAAGAGTGCTGCCTCCCTTGTAATCAAAATAGTTTTATGATATGATGTTGTGTTCTGTAAATATTATTATGTGCATATATATATATATATTATTTTGCCTAAGAGTGTACGTTAATGCCTTCTACATGTCTGTTTAACGTCTTTTCTAATTAGTTTATGAGGGAAGCTATACTCAAATAAGGATAGGGATTTATCATGCAATAGATTAAATTTAATGTCAATATTTGATTCACTATGGATTTAATCCTAGGCCATCTCTTGTAAACTATTCTTAAGTACGTCTGTCAGTACTATATATATATATATATATATATATATATATATATATATATATATATATATATATGTGTGTGTGTGTGTGTGTGTGTGTGTGTGCGTGGGTTTGCGGTATACTGAGTGGCCCAAAGTACCATTTTCGATTCTAAAAACAAGCACATCGAGGAAATGTAATTTGTCGTCTACCTCCTCCTCCATTGTAAACTGAATTCTCGTGTTTACACTGTTCAGATGTTCGTGGAACCGGCTTAGTTCCTCCCTACCATGTCTCCACAGCACAAACGTGTCATCCACGTATCGGAACCATACATTTGGTTTTTTTGCTGGCAGTACCTAAGGCCTGTTCTTCGAATTTCTCCATAAAGAAGTTTGCAATTACGGGTTTCCCATAGCCACGCCATCCGTTTGCTCATAAAACTGTTCATTCCACTTGAAATATGTGGTCGTCAAACAACACTTAAACAGTTCTGAAATGTCGGTAGGAAAAATTCGATCCAGCTGTTCCAATACATCATTAAGTGGAACCACGGTAAACAGCGATACCACATCGAAGCTGACCAATACGTCCTCCGGCTGGACCACTATGCCATTCAATCTGCTGATGAAATGTGTCGAATTCTTTATATAAGAGTCCGAACGGCCCACATGTGGTTTTAACAGCGTAGTCAAAAACTTGGCTAACGAGTGGGTGGGTGAACCAATGGCACTTAGTATCAGTCTTAACGGCACATTTTCTTTATGAATTTTGGGCAATCCATAAAGCCTCGGTGGTAGCGCAACCGAATGCAGAGACCTTTCTGAACACTCTCTTCAATGGAGAACTTTTTTATTAACCGCGACACAGTTCTGAGAACGTTGTTAGTGGGGTCCTTATTCAGCTTCCTATATGCTTGCGGATCCAGAAGATCAGTAATTTTACTCTGATAATCGGCCAAATCCATAACCACCGTTGCGCTTCCTTTGTCAGCTGGGAGAACCAAAATACTATCGACGTCATTAAGGGGTTTTAAAGCTCTTCTCTCACCCACAGTTATATTATTTTCCGGTGGTTTTGCATTGGCTAATATTCTCACTGTTTCTATACGGATTTCTTCAGCTCTTACAGAATCCACACTGCGAATTCCTGCTTCTACACTGGCTATAATTTCTTCCGTGGGCACAAAACGCGGGCTAACAGCAAAATTTCCTCCCTTGGCAAGCACAGATGCCTCATCGTCAGATAACGAACGTTTGGACAAATTGATAACGGTCCGGGAAACGTCTAAATGCCGAACAGTCTGATTAGGTAGCAAATTATCAAACTTCTTCTTCTGTCTACTAGACGTTGTCAACATACGCTTCCCCATGGTATCATGCAGTAGTCTATCAATTTTATCCCAGTCACCGCTGCAGTTTATTACTGATCGTAATACGGAGAGACATTAACTTACAGTTTGTGCTTGCCAAGTCCCGTCGGGTCTGCTGAATGCGCTCTCGTAGTAAGGCCTCCTCAGTCCGTTTGAAAATGCGTTGTGCCTTTCCCGAATAGAACAGTCGCTTTATCTTCAGAAACTTCGGTATAACGCTGACGGCTCTGCAACGAGACAGGAATGAGAGGGAACACAAAAGCTGCATTCTCTTCTTCTGGAGTCCTTCCAGGCGTCGCTCTTCTCTTGACATCTCCTCCCCGTAGAGGCGTCTGATACTAAAATGTAGACTTTCACGGCCGGAAATATCATGTCCATTATAATTATCCGGGCTGTTATGCCGTGGTCGGTTGATGAATTCTGTGTCGATTCCCAACGTTTCGTCTCCGACTGCGGGAGACATCTTCAAGGGGGTCCGTAGCTCGATGGAAGGTCCAAACTCACGCACACGGACCGTTATTTGCATCGGGATTCGAACCACCACCCGCAACAGAAGCGGGGTGTTATCAAGACGTTAGCGGACAGAGCTAGAAACATTTGTGAGCCTGAGTTGCTCGACGCTGAGATGGAACATCTCCACAATGCGCTAATGAAGAACGGATGTTCGTCCGCCGAAATAAAACGTGCGTTGAGGCAGCCACGCAGAAATCATACTGACGTACAGGCTACTGCAAAATCTAAGGTTTTCCTGCCGTTTGTTAAAAATGTAACGGAAAGAATAGGGAGGATCTTGACGAAGCGGAATATTACCGTAATTTACAAGCCCACCAGGAAGATACAGGAATACCTTAAGCCTGCCAAGGACGCTCGCAAATCATTGGAAAAAGCTGGAGTGTATAGGATCCCATGCAGCTGTGGTGATGTTTATGTGGGTACCACTAAAAGAACGGTTTCTAAACGTTTGGAAGAGCACAAGGGAAATTGTAGAAGAGGAGAAACGGAACGATCAGCTGTTGCGGAGCATGCTTTCCAGCCAGGGAACCACAATATTCGTTTCGAGGATACGCAAGTACTAGCGGCCACAAGCGGATACTACGAAAGGCTCTACAGGGAGGCAATCGAAATCGCTAAACACCCAAATAACTTCAACCGAAAGGAGGAGGGCGTGAAATTAAACGGTATATGGATGCCGGTGTTACAGAAGATGTGTACCACCCGTCCACTACTGGGTGATGGCAACGGCGATCGACGGCGACGGACAGCGGCCAATTGCACTGACGTTTTCAAAACACGTGACGTCACGCCGCGGCGTGGGAGCGCGCAGACAGAGAATTTAGCGGCAGTCAGTAGCGAGCCAGTGGGTGTGTTGGTCCTTCCATCGAGCTACAGACCCCCTTGAAGATGTCTCCCGCAGTCGGAGACGAAACGTTGGGAATCGACACAGAATTCATCAACCGAGCACGGCATAACAGCCAGGATAATTATAATGGACATCATTCATGGATGTTACGCTTTATCTTACGTTTCCCGAAAGTGCACCGCTACACACGTCAAACGCCTCTCACAAGGGAAACTCCCCATCACACCCTCCTAAGCTTTAGTGGCAAGAGGGCCCAGTGGACAGCCCATCAAAAACTGAACACAGATCAAGCATGAAGTAGGAAGAATATGTACTGAACTGTGGAAAAAGAAGCAAAATACGAGGGTTGGAACTTAAATAGTGGCAACTATTTATTCACAACAGATACAAAAGACTTACATGTTTGCACCTGTTACTCTCCTTCAAAGTAGTGACCAGCGTTGTGAAGAACCCGTTGCCAGCGATGTGGAAGGCGTAGTATACCGTTATCAGAACCTGTTCTGTTGATGGTGCGAATAGCGCGGTCTAAAGCTATGGTGATTCTCGTGTACGACTATGATGGTGTTATCCTAACGCATTACGCTCCTCCATGGCAGACTGTCAGTGCACAGTATTACTGTTCGTTTTTGGAGCATCACCTGCGACCAGCTTTGCGAAAGAAGCGGTGACACTTTCTACGCAACCTACCCATCATTTTGCACGACAATGCTCTGGCGCATACAGCGCAAGCTGTGGCTGCTCTGTTCGGTCGATGGGACTGGGAAGTACTGAGCCATCCACCGTACTCCCTGGACTTACATCCTAGTGACTTTCATTTGATTCCGAAGGTGAAAGAACCACTTCGTGGCATTCGCTTCAGAACTGTTCCAGAGATTCGACAGGCAGTAGAAAGCTCCATTCGCACCATCCACAGAACAGACTCTGGTAACGGTATACTACGCCTTCCACATTGCTGGCAACGGGTTCTACACAACGCTGGTGACTTCTATGAAGGACAGTAACAGGTGCAAACATGTAACTCTTTTGTATCGGTTGTGATTAAATAGTTGCCACTATTTAAGTTCCAACAGTCGTAGAAGCAGTGAACGGTCGTAGTTAAAGATGTGCAACATGGAGCAAACTGGAAGAACAACGGCGTCGTGGTTGTGTGGTCATGGTGTTGGATTGCTGAGCGGGAGATCCGTGTACAGATTTCTCTCTTGCCCCATTTTTTCACAAAATTATGAACTTTCCATCCGGTAATTGACGTGTCTGTCCTCCTCCTGTAGTCTTGGCAATTGTCATACTATTTATTGGTTATAGAATATGATTCATGTTCTAAGACTATATTACTGTCACAAGTGAATGTGATCCATAGTGAGAGCAGGCACGATGCCGCATAGACCTCTCACAGAAATGATAAAAACAAATAAACAGGTGTGAAACTTCCTGGCAGATTAAAACTGTGTGCCCGACCGAGACTCGAACTCCCGAGTTCGAGTCTCGGTCGGGCACACAGTTTTAATCTGCCAGGAAGTTTCATATCAGCGCACACTCCGCTGCAGAGTGAAAATCTCATTCTGGAAACAGGTGTGAACTATGTTAAGAAGACAAAGAATTCTAAAGAGTCCATATTAATGGGAATCCAGGTAGTAAGCTATGCAATCGTGACAAACGTCGAGCGTATCCCCATACGTACTAGTTAAGCGTTTCGTCTACGACGTACATATTGACGGTGGCTGCATGCGGTCACCATTAGATGCACTTACAGTTACTTTTACATTGTAATTAATATGAAATGAGGCTACTTTTCTTTTCTGTGCGTGCCGGTGAGGTTATGTGCCAAAAAAGTAGCATATTCAGTGTGATAAATATTTTGTAGTGTGTATATTATGTGATAAGAGTGATTAGTCAATGCGTTGGTGCATTTACGTACATTTTTGTTGGTAATTTCGTTCTCTGAGACGCGGAGTACAGTAACAACTATATCACAACTTAATACATGCACAATCATTTGCTTACATTAATCCAAAGAGTCTTAAAAGCTAAAACAGTAGTATACAGAGAAGAAGAAACAGTTATATCTAGATGTATTTATGTCATGGCATAAATAATTTCGTAAATAATTTCTTTTTTAAATCCAACATTGGAGCAGTTTTTAAAGAATTTGATATTATTACTTTCAAGTTTATCATTTAATAGCATGTCTCCATGTACTGTGCCATGAATAAATATTTCGAATTCTTCATATATTTCCATTTGATGTTTAGTGTTCATTTTACGTAATATATGAAGATCATGCGCAATACCATGGAATGGATGGCCTGTAATTTATGATGTTGATGGCTACTGCTGATTTATTATAACTGTTAGCGTGATATGCATTTATTTGTTCGTTGTATCTTTTTTGGAAGTCTCATCCGGTTTGGTCTACACAGAGGGCTTTGCAGGTGCTATGAGCTATTTGATAAATGCCTGATTGTGTTTATCACCATGTGTGTTAATATTGGATCTTAGTGTCTGTTGCAGTTTGTTATGTGTTGTCAAGGCAATGTTGTGTGGTCTAAAAATGTTTGCTATTATGTAGGAGAGTTTGCCTTTGAAAGAAACGCAAGATGTGTGTTTCTTTTTCATATTCTGTATGGAGGTTGATTTCATACAGTTTTTTTTTTTCCTTTTGGGTGGCGCTGTCAATTATTGTGTCACACGCAGCCATTTGCAGTAGCTACTTTTTTGTTTTCAGTGAGCTCATCACAATCAGGCATTTATAAAATAGTATAATCTGGTCATCTCAAGCGCCTATATTCTTGTGACATTTTCACTTTCATCCGTATCGATAACTGTCGCCGTTTTCAGCTTACAGTTTAGTTTAGTTCCTGTCGTTCCCTCTGGAACATAGGGCCGTGACGAAATTCCTCCACCAGGTACGATTTCTAGAAAGTCTGTTCACTTCACTCCAGGTTTTTCCATCCTCTGCATCTTCTCTCTCGATCGTCCTCTTCCAGGTCTGTTTGGGACGACCACGTTTTCTAACTCCTTGAGGGTTTCAATTCAATGCCACCCTTCCAACAGCTCCATCTGGTTTCCTCAATGTACACCGAATCCGGTTCCATTTTCTTTCCTTGATGTGTATATTGATTGGTTGTTGACTTTACTCCCCCCAAAGATCTTCATTTGTCATTGTATCTGGCCATCTCACATTTAAAATACGCCGGAGACAGCAGTTGATAAAAACTAGGACCTGGTTTTTGATGTGATTAGTCACCTTCCAAGTTTCGCAACCATACAACAGAACAGCCTTCACATTGCTATTGAACAGCCGGAGTTTGGTCTTCTTTGAGATGTTCCTGTTTCTCCAAACAGAGTACAGTTGTACAAACGCACCATTTTCTTTGCGGATGCGATTACGGACGTCCTCTTCAGCGCCTCCTGTAGTCGTGACTATACTTCCGAGATAGAGGAAACATTGGACTTGTTCTACGTCCTCTCCATTAATGGCCAGCCTATTCGTGATGGTCGAATTTATCCGCATATCTTTGGTTTTGCGAACATTTATCTTGAGGCCCGCAACTTCCGCCTCTCTCTGTAACCTGGCCAGTTTCGCTTCGATGTCGGCTGCGAAATCTAGATCTTCGAGCCTATCCCGCATTCCCCATTGCACACCTCTCTTCCGTCCTCCATCACTCTGTTCATCACATGGTCCAACACCAAAAGAAATAGTGTTGGCGAAAGAATACACCCTTGTCGTACTCCCGAATTAACTTGAAAACGCACTGTTAGTTCTCCATCATGTAGTGCTTGGCATGTTTTCAGCTTATAAATAACACAAATGTGGCGCCTCTTTTCTTAAATTTAAGAGTTTTAACGTAGTTTTTATGGTCTCTTAGTGACTTATAAGTAATAATAGTTTATGTTCAAGCACAGTGGCTAAGATTATGTAAGAGCAAGGAGAAACTACATCGTAGAGCTATAACACAAACTACGTCACAACGCGAAGAGAATGTTTTTTCGCAATTTATTGATGTCTAAGTGAATAAGCACAGTAGACTCTTTCATTAGCATTCACATTCTCATTTGCATTTGCATCGCATTCCTTTGCTGATTTGATTCTGTTCTGATTGTTTTTCATCGCTGAATTAATGTAAGTGTGTGCTGAAAATATAAGTTGAAAGCAAATTGTTATTCAGAATCGTGTGTATTATTTATGCAATTCCAGTCACAGCTTAATATCAAAAATATTGTGAAAATAGTGGCACATCTTAAAGACGTTGGCTTAGCCAACTGTCATTCAGCCAAGATGGTGTACTCAGTAATGAAACAAAGCAGTAGTCTCTGCCAGAAATATCGACTCTTAGTCAATGTGTCTAATAGTGTATTTTAATACGACAGTATCCCATCTTAGGCTATTTATAAAACTTGTAATAAACACTTGATAATGGCACTTTGAAGCCGAAATCATGATTGTGTACGTGTAAATGTAACACTATAAATAAACAACAAACAGTTTAATGGCGGTACTGACCTTAAAGAAATACATTGACTGTGGCCCCACATTATAATAATTATTTTTCATAGACGCCACGACCGGCAAGCGTCATAATTTAAAATGTAAAGTTAATGAATGAAAATTGAATTGAGGACTAACTAACGAAAAACGATCATATTAGTACCCTGGAAAGATGTACACAAATCACTTGGCGTCACTGGAAAAGTAATCTGTTCTGTATACAACGAAGAGCCAAAGAAACTGGTACACCTGCCTAAATCGTGTAGGGTCCCCACGAGCACGCAGAAGTGCCGCAACACGACGTGGCACGGACTCGACTGAAGTTGTGCTGGAAGGAATTGATACCATAAATCATGCAGGGCTGTCCATAAATCCGCAGGAGTACGAGGGGGTGGAGATCCCTTCCGAATAGCACATTGCAAGGCATCTCAGCTATGCCCAATGATTTTCATGTTTGGGGAGTTTGGTGGCCAGCGGAAGTGTTTAAACTCAGAAGAGTGATCCTGGAGCCTCTCTGCAAAAATTCTAGACGTGCGAGGTGAGCCATTGTCCTGCTGAAATTGCCCAAGTCCTTTAAAATGCACAATGGACACGAATGCATTCAGATTATCACACAGGATGCTTACGTACGTGTGTCACTTGTCATAGTCGTATCTAGACGTATCAGGGGTCCCATATCACTCCAACTGCACACGCCCTCACCATTACAGAGCCTCCATCAGCTTGAACAGTTCGCTGCTGACATGCAGGATTCATTGATTTATTAAGTTGTCTCCATAGCCGTACACGCCCATCCATTCGTCCGACCAGGCAACATGTTTCCAGTCATCAACAGTCCAATCACGGTGTTGACGAGGCGTAAAGCTTTGTGATGTAGAGTCATTAAGGGTACCTGAGTGGTCCTGCGGCTTCAAAAGCCTATATCGATGATGTTTCGTTGAATGGTTCGCACGCTGACACTTGCAGAGACCCAGCATTGAAATCTACAGCAATTTGCGGAAGGGTTACACTTCTGTCAAAATGAACGATTCTCTTCAGTAGTCTTTTGTCCCGTTCGTGAAATGGTCGTACAGGTAATTCCCATAGCTCGTGCGCCAACTATAACACTATGTTCAAAGTCACTTAAATCTTGATATCCTACTACTGTACAAGCAGTAACCGATCTAACAACTGCGCCGGACACTTGTCTTATATAGCCGTTGCCGACCCCAGCACCGTATTCTGCCTGTTTATTTATCTCTGTATTTAATTACGCTTGACTGGAATGCTCTCTTTCAAATTCTAAAGGTGGCAGGGGTAAAATACAGGGAGCGAAAGGCTATTTACAATTTGTACAGACTCCAGATGGCAGTTATAAGAGTCGAGGGGCATGAAAGGGAAGCAGTGGTTGGGAAGGGAGTGAGACAGTGTTGTACCCTCCCCCCGA
The DNA here is from genome assembly GCF_021461385.2 of Schistocerca piceifrons. Lineage (NCBI taxonomy): Eukaryota > Metazoa > Arthropoda > Insecta > Orthoptera > Acrididae > Schistocerca > Schistocerca piceifrons. The sequence continues at coordinate 432,585,743 of NC_060141.1, forward strand.
TGTTATTCAATTTGTATATTGAGCAAGCAGTAAATGAAATAAAAGAAAAATTCGGAGTAGGTATTAAAATCCATAGAGAAGAAATAAAAACTTTGAGGTTCGCCGATGACATTGTAATTCTGTCAGAGACAGCATAGGACTTGGAAGAGCAGCTGAACGGAATGGGCAGTGTCTTGAAAGGAGGATAGAAGATGAACATCAACAAAAGCAAAACGAGGATAATGGAATGTAGTCGAATTAAGTCGGGTGATGCTGAGGGAATTAGATTAGGAAATGAGACACTTAAAGTAGTAAAGGAGTTTTGCTATTTGGGAAGCAAAATAACTGATGATGGTCGAAGTAGAGAGGATATAAAATGTAGACTGGCAATGGCAAGGAAACCGTTTCTGAAGAAGAGGAATTTGTTAACATCCAGTATTGATTTAAGTGTCAGGAAGTCGTTTCTGTTGGAGTGTAGCCATATATGGAAGTGAAACATGGACGATAAAGAGTTTGGACAAGAAGAGAATAGAAGCTTTCGAAATGTGGTGCTACAGAAGAATGCTGAATATTAGATGGGTAGATCACATAACTAATGAGGAGGTATTGAATAGAATTGGGGAGAAGAGATGTTTGTGGCACAATTTGACAAGAAAAAGAGACTGGTTGGTAGGACATGTTCTGAGGCATCAAGGGATCACAAATTTAGCATTGGAGGGCAGCGTGGAGGGCAAAAATCGTAGAGGGAGACCAAGAGATGAATACACTAAGCAGATTCAGAAGGATGTAGGTTGCAGTAAGTACTGGGAGATGAAGAAGCTTGCACAGGATTGAGTAGCATGGGGAGCTGCATCAAACCAGTCTCAGGACTGAAGACCACAACAACAACATTCGTTGAATGGTTCGCACGCTGACTCTTGTTGATACCCCAGCATTGAAATCTACAGCAATTTGCGGAAGGGTTACATTTTCGTCACGTTGAACGATTCTCTTCAGCAGTCGTTGGTCCCGTTCGTGAAATGGTCGCGCAGGAAATTCCCCACTTCATCGCTCCCACGGAGATGCTGTGTCCCATCGCTCGTGCGCCAATTATAATACTACGTTCAGAGTCACTTAAATCTTGATATCCTAGCATTGTAGCAGCAGTAACGGATCTAACAACTGCGCCTGACACTTGTTGTCTTATACAGCCGTTGCCGACCCCAGTACCGTGTTCTGCCTGTTTATTTATCTCTGTATTGAAATGCCCATGCCTATACCAGTTTCTCTGGCGCTGCAGCGTCGTAATCTATAGCTCCCAAAACAGAAGTTTCAAACCAACTTTAATTTGTTATAATTCTCTTTTTGTTAATTTACTTTCTGTATGTGTTCGTGAGGATGCGTAGATCAACTGCTAAACGTATCAGCTCATTTACGATAGGAGAATTTCTCGATACATTGACGTTCGTAACATTGGTCGAGTCGAGGCGATCGACCGACTGTACTGATATCGCTCGCGAGGGTTCGGTGCAATGGGTCGTCGTGTGTGGGGCCCTGGTGTTCTCTCCGATGCTTCAGTTATTAGAGGCACTGAAGGTCCGGTATTTACCCAATGTAATCCATTTCCTGTGGACGACGAAGATGTCAGTTGGGTGTGAGTTCCCGCGGATGTGGTTGCCGGGGTAACGGGCGTGCGCCGTCCCGTGCTGCGGCTGGTGAGGCTGGAGTGTGGAGCCGCGGCTGTCGCTGCGCCCGCGGCCTTGGCTGGCCGTTCACCTTGACACCGCCCGCTGGGCCGCGCTGGCTGCCCGCGCCCGCGCCGGCCTGCGTGTCTGGTGCGCGGGCGGCAGCGCCTCACAGGTGCACGCACGCACGCACACGCACGCACGCCCGCCGGCCGCCGCGCCGACCCGTCGAATTAATTTGTATCGGGGCCGCTCCCCTGCCCGCCGGCAGCGCCAGATGCTCGTCTCGCGCTGCTCGCTCCGCGCTCTGCACACGACACCTGTCACTGTCAATTCAGCGCCAACGCCTCCACAAACTTATACACAGCGGCGCGTGGGCGGCGAGTCACAAGTGGCGAAATTTGTTTCCCCTTCTCGAGAGATTTGCAGCTACTACTGTTGTCATCTGGATTAATTCATCTTTTATGTTAGTCTTTTAATTGACACGCGCACATTTAAGCCTATAACGTGAACGCTGACGCAGGTGGCAGTCCTTTACTCTCGGTATTAATTTCGTTTTCACGATCGTCACAGTCTGTGACATGGACTAGTCAAAAATGTTCAAATGTGCGTGAATTCCTAAGGGACCAAACTGCTGAGGTCATAGGTCCCTAGACTTACACATTACTTAAACTAACTTATGCTAAGAACGACACACACACCCATGTCTGAGGGAGGACTCGAACCGCCGGTGGGAGGGGCCACGCAATCAGTGACATGGCGCCTCTAACCGCGCGGCCACTCCGCGCGGTATGGACTAGTCGGAAACTAACTACTGACCGGTCGCGAAATGGAAAACACCGAGAAAATAAAAAAGTTTTATTTGCAATAGTTAGCTGCATATCACAGCTACTTTTCTACAAAGCCGCCGCTGCGACGTAGACTTTTTTTGTAGCGTTGTGCCAATTTTCCAAGACCCTCGTCACACAATGCAGCCGCCTGTGCTCTCTACCAATTCCCTACGCTCGTCTAAAGCTCGTTGTCTGTGCCAAAATGTTGTCTTCATAGCCAGCACCTTCATTGCGCCTCTTGAGTGCGGCCGAGAATTGTCACGAAGAAGCTAACGCATGACAATAATGTTATGTGGCCTGCATAACATCACGCGAAGTCTCTCGTCAGGCACTCGTATTTGGAGGCATCTTTACGTGCTCAATGTGCACTCAGAACTGAAAACAGCGACGTGCCGCGATCGACGGGCATACTAGCGACACTATCCAACAAATCCGTATTACTGGTCAACAACGTCTACATTTGTACCCCGCAAAAACAGTCCAGCCACATTAATGAGACCGCGCCAAAAGCCTCTATAACATCGTTTTGCAATACAGATGTCCACGAAGTGAATCAATGATGTTCTGAAAGGCACAGATAGCGAACCACATCCCACGCCGTTGTCTTCATAGCCAGCCTCTTCATTGCCCCTGCTGAGTGCACCGAGAATTGTCATGAAGAACGAAACGCATGACAGTAATGTTATGTGGGCTGCCAGAGTGGCCATGCCGACTCCATTACCAAGTCCAGCTGCGATACGTTTCTCGCTCGAGGATCCATGGCGCGAACAGCTGGTCCCACAGATCTTTGATTGGGTTTAAATCCCCGGAGTTTGATGTCCGTGGGAGTATGACAAGCTCATCCTGATGATCTTCGAACCACGCACGTGCACTGCGAGGTGTGTGTCACGTTGCATTGTCCTGCTGATAGATGCCATCGTGTCGTGGAAAAACAAAGTGGATGTGGGGGTGGACATGGTCTCTAAGGAAAGAAGCATACTTCTGTTGATCCAAGGTACCTTCCAGAATGACGAGGCTACCCAGGGAAAGCCACGAAATCATTCTTCATTCCATACTGCTCCCTCCTCCGGCCTAGAACCTATCGGTAATTGTTCCAGGATATTTTCTTTCAGACCTTTCATCTACATCTACATCATACTCCGCAAGCCACTTAATGATGTCTGGCGGTGGATACGTTTTGTACCACTAACTGAGCCCTCCAATCGCAAATAGCGCGTGGGAAGAATGATTGTCGGTAAGCTTCTGCATTGGCTCTAATTTCTCGAATTTCTCCTCATGGTTATTACGTGATACGTATGTGGGGTGAAGTCATATGTTTTCCGACTCTTCCCAGAAAGTGCTCTCTCGAAATTTCAGTCCACAACGCCTCTCTTGTAATGTCTGTCAATGGAGTTTGTAGAGCAATTCCGTAACGCTCTCTTGCCGACGAAACGATCTCGTGACGAAACGTGCCCTCTTCGTTGGATCGTTTCTATCTCTTCTATCAGTCCTATTTTGTAGGAATCCCAATACTCAAGAATCAGTCGAATAAGAGCCTTATAAGCCACTTCTTTCGAGGACGAGTTACATTTCCCTAAGATCCTTCCTTCAGTGTGACCTTCATTTCCCACTGTTTGTTTTACGTGGTTATTCCACATTTAAGGTCGCTCTGGATATTTACTCCTAGATATTTTACGGCAGCACTGTGTCCAGCTGTTTCTTATCAATAGGGTAGCTATACAGTAGTGGATTTCTTTTCCTATCTATGCGCAATATGTTACATTTATTTACGTTCAAGGTCAACTGCCAGAACCTGCACCATTCATCAATATTCTAGAGGTCATTCTGCAAATCGTTACTATCTTCTGGCGATGTTACTTTGTTATAAACAGCCGATCATTTGCGAACAGCCTTAGAGAGGATCCAACTCTTTCTACTAGATCAGTTATATATCACGGCTGCAAAATGCTAACGCGAATTCTTTACAGACGAATGGAAAATCTGGTAGAAGCCGACCTCGGGGAAGATCAATTTGGATTCCGTAGAAATGTTGGAACACGTGAGGCAATACTGACCCTACGACTTATCATAGAAGATAGATTAAGGAAAGGCAAACCTACGTTTCTACCATTTCTAGACTTAGAGAAAGCTTTTGACAATGTTGACTGGCATACTCTCTTCCAAATTCTAAAGTTGGCAGCGATAAAATACAGGGAGCGAAAGGCTATTTACAATTTGTACAGAAGCCAGATGGCAATTGTAAGAGTCGAGTAGGAATTAAAATCCAAGGAGAAGAAATAAAAACTTTGAGGTTTGCCGACGAAATTGTAATGCCGTCAGAGTCAGCAAAGGACCTGGAAGAGCAGTTGAACGGAATGGACAGTGTCTTGAAAGGAGGATATAAAATGAACATCAACAAAAGCAAAACGAGGATAATGGAATGTAGTCAATTAAGTCGGGTAATGCTGAGGGAACCACGGTGGGTCTTTCGCATCCCTTAAGTTCTTACTTGGAACTTATTTGTCTAGTACATATTGCGCCATTCCTTTAAATTTTTTCCATTTGTTCTCCACATCTTTGTCCTCATCACCGAATACTCGATGCTGACTGCTCAGATATTGTATCCTGGTGCTGTTGCTAAGCAAAAATATCTTCCAACCTTTCTTAACATTCTTTGTCACACCCGGTCTTAGATAATTTCCGGCTGGTCCCGACGGAGGTTCGAGTCCTCCCTCGGGCATGGGTGTGTGTGTTTGTCCTTAGGATAATTTGCATTAAGTAGTGTGTAACCTGAAGGACTGATGACCTTAGCAGTTAAGTCCCATAAGATTTCACACACATTTGAACATTTGAACATAGATGCTATCACAGTGTTATGATCACTGATACCTTCCTCTGTGTTAACTGATTCTATGAGTTAAGGTCTGTTTGTTGCCAGGAGGTCTAGGACGTGACTCTCACGAGTTGGTTCCGTAACTATCTGCTCAAAGTAAACATATAGAACAATGTCTCTGGCACAGGTTATGATAGCATGAAACTCCCAGTATATACCTGGCAAGCTGAAGTCACCCCCTGTTGCAAAGAGATGATCAAGAAAATTATTAACGTTAATCTGCAAGTTCTGTCTGAAGCGCTCAGACAGATCTTTCACGCTGATGGCACGTAAAACTTGATTCATGTGTAAAGGCCATTTGTCGCCACTCAGTGGATGTTCAGATGTAGTACTGGCGTGCAGATTCCAGCATTCGTCGTCGATGAACAGTAATCAGTATTGCTGCTTGTACCAAGTGCCTGCTGCGGAGACCCATACGCAGCTACGTTCTGTGAACGGTGGTTGGGGAGACACTGTTGGTAGCCCCTTGCTTCATCTGGGCGGTCAGTTGCTCAATACTTGCATATCTTTTCGCCAGTACAAAACTCCGCTGTCGTCGTCCACCCCCGTTATCTATTGCTCGTGCTGTACCACAGTTGCCTCGGCGCAGGTTTTGGATAGCACCATTTTGCCATGCACCGTATACTTTAACCACGGCGACATGAGGAAAGTTAAGAATCTTAGCCGTTACGGAAATTCTTCCAATCTTGGACCGAAAGCCAATGATCTTGCCCCTCTGGACGTGAGATAAATCACTCCATTTCCGCATTAGGCCAGCAACTGCTCTGTTTGCCACATCTTTCCGACGCCCTTTACGTCTCCCCCATTGGTAGTGGTGACACCTGTCGTCTCTGATTGGTTATTGCACGTTGGCGTCCAACGTAGGCGGTGGTCCTTTAATGAACATTTGTGTTCAGACATAATGACCTTTCTAGACTCTGAGAAGCTCATCTGCAGAAACCAGTACGGTTTTAGGAAACAGCGGTCATGCGAGACACAGCTGGCCCTCTTTGTGCATGATATACAACAGACTCTAGATACCGGCTCCCGGGTTGATGCCATATTTCTCGACTTTCGAAAGGCGTTCGACTCAGTCCGCACTGTCGCTTGGTACAAAAAGTGCGCGCTTACGGTCTATCCAGTGACATATGCGGTTGGATAGATTGTTTTCCAACAGACAGGAAGCAGTATGTCGTCCTGAACGGGGTGACTTAAACAGAAACAAGCGTAACTTCATGTGTGCCCCAGGGCAGCGTAATAGATCCTCTGCTTTTTACGATTTACATAAACGATCTGGTTGATGGTATTGACAGCGGCATTAGACTGTTTGCCGATGATGCTGTGGTCTACAGGAAAGTAGTATCACACGAAAGTTGTGAACAAATCAATGAGGATTTGCAGAAAATAAACGAGTGGTGTAATGACTGGCAGTTATCTCTCAATATTAGTAAGTATAATCTAATGCGTATAACAAGGCGAAAATCCCCATTAATGTACGAGTACAAAACAAATGCCCAGTCTTTTGAGGCGGTAACATCCGTCAAGTATCTGGGTGTGACTATTCGAAATGATCTCAAATGGAATGATCAGATTACACAAGTAGCGGGCAAGGTGAACTCTAGATTGCGGTTTATTGGTAGAATCCTGAAGCGATGCGGTCCTTCAACAAAGGAAATAGCTTACAATACGTTAGTTCGTCCAGTCTTAGAGTATTGTTAGTCTGTTTGGGACCCTTACCAGTTGGGTCTGATTCAAGAGATTGAGAAGGTCCAAAGAAGAGCGGAAATATTCGTAAGTGGTACATTTAGCCACCGCGAAAGCGTTACAAATCTCATAGAAAGTTTGAAGTGGGGCACACTTGCAGATAGACGGCGCGCTAAGTGGAAGGGACTGCTCACTAAATTCCGAAATCCGATCTTCGCCGAGGATGTAGAGCATATATTATTGCCACCAACTTTCACATTGCGCAATGATCACCATTCAAAGATAAGGGAAATTTGAGCTCGTACTGAGGCGTTCAGACAGTCGTTTTTCCCTCGCGTGATCCGCGGGTGGAAAAGACGGGGGGAAATATGACTTTGGCGCGAATGTGCCCTCCGCCACACACCGCTTGGTGGCTAGCGGATTATATATGTAGATGTAGAATGAGGCTGGACTGCGTATTACGGCATCTTCTTGTTCTTTTGTAAAGTGCACAGATGTATGCTTCTGAACATTAATAGGATTTTTCCCAGTCTCTCCATCACTTTGAAATCCTCTCAAGGACTGACAGAATATATGTGGAACTTTTATTAGATAATGCTTTGAAAGATGTAAACGCCATATGACATTTTTAGCCGTGGAATATCACGAGATGGGCTCATATGGCTGTCGTAAAGGATGTCCTTTCTCCGCACTCTGTGGCCCCTTGTCTTGCGGATATACGAACGTGGTGTCGTATGTTAGCTTGTAGAGTGTAGTTGAGTGTAATAGATGCGTGTATAGTGTATTGTCCTATCTTTGTGGTATTATGACAGTAAAAATAGTTATGATAATAATAATAATAATAATAATAATAATCAAGTGAGCCGCCGAGCTCAACGTCCCCATTTGACGGATGGAACACCATCAATAATGTTATATGGCTTCACTTATGAGACACTGCGGAGAGGTTTCGTATTTAATCCAGGACACTGGCGTAAAGACTGGTGATCAGGAACCACCTCTCCTCTTCTTCGTTACCAAATACTGGCAGCGAAGCTTTCATCCACCTCTAGGCTTCGAACTGGCGTTCCTCCGAGTCGAGCGTCATTGCAGAGGCGTTCGTTACCGACCTTGGTTACGGAGGTTGAGAGACAGTACTCCATTACAGATAACGGCGTCATCTATAAAAACCTGAAGTTACTACTAATATTGCTTGCTAGATCATTAATGTACGACTTGAACAGCTAGGGTCCCAACATACTTCCCTGAAGCACACCTGAAATTACTTCTGTTGATGACTCTCCATCAAGATAACACGCTACATAGTCCCTGCCAATAAATTCTTAATCCACTCAAAAATTTCGATAATAAGTATAGGTGTGGTATTGAGTCAAATGCTTTTCGGTCGTCAAGATTTAATGCATCTTCCTAGCTGCCTTTATCGATGGCCTTCAGGATGTCATGTGAGAAAAGCCTGAGCTGGGACCGGCATGACCGATGTTTCTGAAATCCAAGCTGACTGTCATGGAGGAGCTCATTCTGTTCGACATAACTCATTACGTCATAATCTTCTTCTGTCAATCCAGGAATAGGGTTTATGGCATTTCCACGCCTTCCCACACTCCTTCTTCCAGTAGAAGTGTATTCCATTGCTTGTCGACGGATTCTCTGAGGTGACATAACGCTATGCATGCTCCTTCAGATCCTGCCTTCATTGGATTACTTTTTCCACTTAATGGCTGAACCCCCTAGTTCTTTCTTCATTTTTTATTCTGTCTTCCTCTTGCACAGCCTTCCACTGAGCTAAGGAACTTTATTTCTTACATTTCAATTTGCCTTAGGTCTTTTGCTCTGAGTTTCCAGCCCTCTGTTCCATAAATTGCGAAGTACTGTGACATAAAGTTTCATTTCAGTTTATCTTCTAGTTTTACGCTTCAATGTACTTTCTATAGTGCTCCATATGTGTTGATATTTGTTCATTTTCTTATTTATATCTTTCTCTTCTTCAAAATTTATTTGACATCATAGATACTAGAAATGAGACAATTGTTCTATTATTATATTATTGATGATTATCTTAGTCCTTATAGGGTACTTTCCTAAAAAACTCATTTTTTTCGCTTTTGTTGTTGATTTCTTTATATTATAATTTTTGATACCTTTAGATTGTAATTTAGGTTTTTATTGTTTACCCTATGTACCGCTGTTTGTAATTTGTCTTCACTGTCCTGTATGATTACCCAGTCGAAGGCAAAAGACATTGTATTGAGAAATTTGCCTGACTTAATTCTTATAGTAGGCAACGGTATTGCCGCAGTGGATACACCGGTTACCGTCAGATCACCGAAGTTAAGCGCTGTCGGGTGTGGCCAGCACTTGGATGGGTGACCGTCCGGGTCGCCATGCGCTGTTGCCACTTTTCCGGGTGCTCCCAATTGAGGAGCTACTCGACCGAATAGTAGCGGCTCCGGTCAAACAAAACCATCATAACGACTGAGAGAGCGGTGTGCTGACCACACGCCTCTCCTATCTGCATCCTCTGCTGAGGATGACACGGTGGTCGGATGGTCCCGATGGGCCACTTGTGGCCTGAAGACGGAGTGCTATAATTCTTATGCCCCGAGGTGTTCCGTGCGTCATCCACTCTCTGTGACCAAGTCGTCGATGCCGATGTCGAACAGTCAAGGTGGCACACTACAGCCTTGTTTTACTCCCTGGTTTATCTCCATTTCTGGTGTCAGCATTTTGCCACTATCTATTCTTATTTGGCATACTTGTATCAGGTGTCTGAGGCAACCTCTTTTCCCTGTAGATGCGGTCAAATGCCTTCTCAAAGTCGATGAATGAAGGCATGTCTCCAAATTGAATTCTCACCTTCTACGTATATTTTGTTTCAGAGTGAAACATCATCGGCACAAGATCTTACTTTACGTATGCCTGCTTATTGTTCTAATAAATTGAATTGGAGGTGTTTCGAAGCCTTTCATTAATTATTTTGCTGTACAGCTGTGGCAGCTACAGCAGAATAATTCAGCTCTGAATGTCTTCTAAAGTTCTGCAGCCAATGGATATCGGACGGTACTATTGTGCATCACTTGTGCTACGCATTTTGTAGATGAATGTGACCTGTGCGTATGCCTTGTCATATGCAGCGAACTGAGGTAAACGTGTGACGGTGGCGACTTCTATATACCACGGCGAGGATGAGCTTTTGCGTGGTATGGCTGCTACCGGCGGGATTCCAGCACTGAATTGACGGATTCCTTGCCGTACTGTGACCTGTCTCTTCGCTGTTACAAACTGCGATGGCACCAACACGTGATGGCGACAGTTTTCCTCAAAACAAGGCACTGAGGGTACTTCTGACAAGGTAGAAAGTGAAAACACCAGTGCCTCTTTGATGTAAAAGCGTCGTAGGGACACCCACGAACTAGTCGCGAGCAAATGCACTGACATCGCGTTTCTTGCACAGTGTTTGCCGACAGTGAATATGAACTCTGACGACATTTCAGCCACAGTACACGTCGATCAACGCTAACGATCAAAAAAATTAAGAGCACTGTCCACCGCAAGTTTAAATGCCACCTGGTGGCTTTCAGAACACGTGAGGCAGTACGGTGCCCTAACTCGCTTCAAAACCCGGATGTACTACAGAAATAGATATAAAATCCTACAAAACTGAGTTCCTTTTAAATTGTTTGGAACGCTGATTGGGAATACGATGACGGAATTACGAAATTCAAAATCGTGGATTCAGTTTGGCTGATCAAAAATTATAAATTTTGGCGGATTCGAGTAAAACTTCGGGTATAAAGTATTCTAATATCGCGAATAACGAATTAGAAGTCGAAATTGCCGTATGGAAATGTTTTATTCGATAATTCACGTGCTTAGATCGGAATCATAGTCACATTTGTAACTTTCTGCATGTGGTTTGTAAATGGATGGATTTACCCAATTTTGGGGTGTTGAATGCACTGTTAAAATCAGTTTTTCTCAATGACGTCATATTTCCTAGACACGTAGCAGAATAAAAATTGGTAATAGCGAAAACTGATACGATTAAGTAAAACAAAAATACACATTCAGAACGTTTGAAATAAATACTATTTTGTATGTATATAAGGGGGCATGAATCCAACAAAAGGTTCAAATTAGTTCAGAAGATATTTTCACCTTTAATCGTCAATGGTTTTTGAAAAACAAAAAAATATGGTTCAAATGGCTCTGAGCACTATGGGACTTAACATCTGAGGTCATCAATCCCCTAGAACTTAGAACTACTTAAATCTAACTAACCTAAGGACATCACACACTAAGAGGCCGGCCGGTGTGGCCGTGCGGTTAAAGGCGCTTCAGTCTGGAAGCGCGTGACCGCTACGGTCGCAGGTTCGAATCCTGCCTCGGGCATGGATGTGCGTAATGTCGTTAGGTTTAAGTAGTTCTAAGTTCTAGGGGACTTATGACCACAGATGTTGAGTCCCATAGTGCTCAGAGCCATTTGAACCATTTGAACATCACACACATCCATGCCCGAGGCAGGATTCGAACCTGCGACCGTAGCGGTCGCGCGGTTCCAGACTGAAGCGCCTAGAATCGCTCGGCCACACCGGCCGGCTTGAAAAACAAGACCCCAGCAGTAGTTACTCATCATCGAAGGGTTCCAATGGCCTTAACGGTGTTCCATGGTAAGAATGTCTTGGTGAAAGCGTTCACCATGCTCATCGCTTACGGCACCGAAATTTTCCGGGAAGAAATCAAGGTGAGAATGTAAACAGTGAATTTTAAGCGACATTCTACACCCCATGTTCTTTTAATTGCCCAACAGATCATTCACAGTTGCTTTAAAAGAAGACCAAGCAGCTAATTGGATATCTGTTGGCTTGGTATCAAAGGTTGGATCTTTCAGCAATTTTCTTATTTATGGCCCAACAAATATACCCTCTTCCAGTTTTGCCTCACTTAATTTGGAACCTTTTCTTTTAAGTGATTGAAGGCTTCACCTTCTTTATCCAGAGCTTTTACAAAGTTCCTGATAAGGCCCAACTTGATATGAAGGGGACGCAAAATGATTCTATCAGGCTCAACCAACGAGGTACTGTTCACATTTACGTTTCTAGGAACACATGACTTCCTTATAGATCATTCCTTGACTGTATAGTTGTTGGTGTCACGGCTGTCCCAAAGGCACTAAAAGCAGCAGTATTTCGTAAACCAGTAACTAGTGCAACAACTTTTAAATCACAGCAAAGCTGCCATTCATGATCCTTATATTTGATTGCCTCTAGCAGCAAAACCATGGTTTCTTAAGTTTGTTCCATGTCTACTGCGAAAGCCAAAGGTACCGATGGACATGCTTTGCCCTTATGCAGTAGTACTGATTTCAAGCTGGTTTTACTGGAGTCAGCAAATAGACGCCACTCCTGTGGATTACGTTGTACACCTAACTCCATCATCAGACCATTGGCATCTCTACATGCGCACATTGAATTCTGCATATCGAAATGTTGAGCGAAGGAAGCACCTCTTGATCTGAAACAGGAAATTTTTGTCACTGGAGCTAGAAGGTGCCGTTGTAGCAGTCTCGACCCAAGAGTACAGCTTGCTGTTTCGAGAGTTTTAGATCGCGAACCAAACCGTTCAGTTCCTTTTGATTAAAGAGCTGAGGCGAAGTGTCATGATATTGAGGGCAATGCTCTTCTATATGTTCAATACTTTCTGATTCACTTGACATGGAGTCTGGTTCCGTGGCTTTCAAGTTGCAGACAGGAACAGGCATCAAGGGGCACAAGCAAATGCACTGAAGATACATTTGGATACATTATTTTATGACTAGTGAAAGGGTCCTGTAGCCACCTTTCATTAGTCCGGTAGCCCATTTTCACTAGCGTTTCTCTTTCTTTTCCTTGTTTATCTTTTCTCATAACTCTCATAGTGGCGTGATTGAATGAATGTGGTTGTGTGTCACGCTGCTAGACAGTGGCGTAGTCCGCTGCAGAAAGCCTGCGATAGTCATACAGATTCAGCAGCAATTGTACAGAATAGCCAACTTTCGTAGTGGTCAAGTAGGCAAAGAGGTTTGCGCTACTGGTGAGAAATCCACCTGCGTTAGGTTGGTGGCGGAAATGGCATCCTTGGGTTTTCCGGGCCACACGGAGCCTGGAGGAGGCTGGAGAGGAAAAAGGGAGGCAGTCTGCCGCCGGTACGGGAAGCGTCCACAGCTGTGCTCCAGTCGAAGAAGGGTGAGTTAGACTGACCGCGTGGCGCGTTGTTACTTGGCGAGAGGAGAGCTGTTAGCTTTTGGTCTCGCTTTTCAACTCTGAAAGATTGCTTTGCCTTGTCGCAGCAAGGAATGCAAAACTTTGGCAGATTTTTCTTTTAGTAAATTTCTATAGCAGACTTGGATGCACCAGAAGAGCGCCACACAAAGGTGTCGATAAGAAGTGAGCACTCGCTTCTGTATGAATGTCTGTTTGCCTTCAGCTGTGCCTGTATAAGGTTTCATTTTTCTAAATATTAATAGCTTTGCCTTCTCGTAAATTTTCCTTGCTTTATGTATCTTTCGTCCGTGGGGAACCGACCACGTGGTTGAACATTAGAGTTTGTTGGGCTACCGTCATCACTAACTGTCCGGTCTTATGTTTGTTTTAAAGAATCTTAACTGTTCATGATTGGGTGATGTGATATTGTTGCAACTTGTCCACGATACCTAGAAATTGCGTCTCCACAAACCACGTGGGCACGCGGGTGTACTGCGAAACGTGTACCGTTTCAGGAGTTATTGCGATCAGTTATCAGGCAACAGCAGTTGTATGAATGATTCACACCAATGATTTTAGGTGTAGATTATAACGGTGTATGTATCGATGCTTTTCTTGAATGTTTTAGGAATTAATGTTATCAGGAATTGTGTACATGCCTCACATCCATATCTTAGGAATAAATGATTTTATACGCAATTTTCTCTTGCATTTTGCACCTAAGCCACTCACCTCGTAGCTTTCCTGTTAGCACATCCAACGCGTTTCCTTACGCACAGGTCCAGGGATTAGTTTCCCCTTTTATTTTAAAACAAATGCTTTAGATTAAGTCTTATTTTCAGGTGTGTTGCTGGGAGCTGATCTTCTGCACAGTGTTCATGCATGTACTATTTTATTTCAGATGGTTGATTCTCGTGGACAGTGCACGGAAAATACTATTAATTACATCGCATCCCCTATGAGCGATATCACGACGTACGTATTTTTATGAGTTTTTGGTCTGTGATCAAATTAATTTATTTTCCGACTCGGCCAAACCTTTGATTAGTTGTATGGCTGGAGTCGGTGGCGACCCTAATTTTCTCACGTTAATTTCACAATCAATAAGCATTTCCATTCCCACTCTTAACGTAAATAACCCGTACAAACAGGTTAGTTACACTAGTTTTACTTGAATGTCCCGAAATATTTCTAAGACAGAAGTAACAATCTGAATACAGATCTTTAGGCTCACACGACACCGTTGGAACAGCGAATGGCATGGCTCGGCGTTTTCCTTTCAACCACTCGGTTAATATTGTAGTACAGGTTATGCAGGCAATAAGCGGCGCAAAATTTTTACCTTAATCACCAACAAGGCAATCAAAATACAATTTATGTGCCTTTTTAACGAAATCAGTGATTGGTTTTCTTTGGGCTTTGGAGTGAATTTCCCACATGCATAACAAAAGTTGTCGTGGTGGCTTTGACAGCGTGGAGATTTACTACTTGCCATTTTTCTTAAAGCAAGTTTTAAACACAAAAAGTTTGCACTATCTTTCACAGAGTTTGCTAAACATCTCCGTAACGCTATCACACTTACCAAATAACCCTGTGACGAAACGCGCTGCTCTTCTTTGGGTCTTCTCTACCTCCTCTGTCAACCCGACCTGGTACGGATCCCACACTGATGAGCAATACTCAAGTATAGGCCAAACGAGTGTTTTGTAAGCCACCTCCTTTGTTGATGAACTACATTTTCTAAGGACTCTCCCAATGAATCTCAACTTGGCACCTGCCTTACCAACAATTAATTTTATATGATCATTCCAGTTCAAATCGTTCCGTACGCATACTGCCAGATACTTTACAGAAGTAACTGCTACCAGTGTTTGTCCCACTATCATATAATCATACAATAAAGGATCCTTCTTTCTATGTATTCGCGATACATTACATTTGTCTATGTTAAGGATCAGTTGCCACTCCCTGCGCCAAGTGCCTATCCGCTGCAGATCTTCCTGCATTTCGCTGCAATTTTCTAATGCTGCAACTTCTCTGTATAATACAGCATCATCCGCGAAAAGCCGCATGGAACTTCTGACACTATCTACTAGATCATTTATATATGTTGTGAAAAGCAATGGTCCCATCACACTCCCCTGTGGTACGCCAGAGGTTACTTTAACGTCTGTATACGTCTCTCCATTGAGAACAACATGCTGTGTTCTGTTTGCTAAAAACTCTTCAATCCAGCCACACAGCTGGTCTGATATTCCGGGGCTCTTACTTTGTTTATCAGGCGACAGTGCGGAACTGTATTGAACGCCTTCCGGGAGTCAAGGAAAATGGCATCTACCTGGTAGCCTGTATCTAATATTTCTGGGTCTCATGAACAAATAAAGCGAGTTGGACATGCATCGTTTGTTCACGGGAATATGTGCATGTAAAATCTTCTTGGTAGCCCTGGGTATCCTTATTCAGAGCTTCATGCGTATCGTCAGATAGATGAAAAATCGGCAACGGATCAGCTTCCGTGCTTCAAAATTATGTGAACTGACTATGTGGACTGATGTCGGCTTCGGCATTAATGCAGAATACCGTTGAGTACGAGGAGGTTGGCAACCGACTTTCAAGAAATATACATTTTCTTCGTAGTTCTTGATAGACATATTTCAGATATGGAGTTCAGTGTACAAAATTTGACTAGTTCTGCACAATTTCCCGAAAACAAATATCACTAGGGGAAATTTTTATCTAGTAAAAAAAAGCAAAATATGATCACAGTTCCGAATGGCTTGCCAAGAGTTCTATAGCAAACGCTAAAGAGATATTTTGTGCCGATAATAGTTATGGGATAACTTCAGTAATGAGGGACGTTTTCATACTGTGTGACACTGTCGCACAATAGAAAAATGACCTTCCACTAAAAACGTGCAAATATGTTTACGCAAATACAGAAAACTCATTAACTATACTATCAAGGTAGTAGGAGGCTCATTTAATAAACGGAGCCACGAAGAAAAAATTTTGTAGCCAACTTTTTCGGAAAGCAACGATAGTCTTTAGTTTTAAGTCGGTGCACATTAAACTGGTTAAAGATGTCATAAACATACCTTCTGGAATGAGATTTTCACTCTGCAGCGGAGTGTGCGCTGATATGAAACTTCCTGGCAGATTAAAACTGTGTGCCGGACCGAGACTCGAACTCGGGACCTTTGCCTTTCGCGGGCAAGTGCTCTACATCAGAGCTACCCAAGCGTGACTCAGGCCCCGTCCTCACAGCTTTACTTCTGCCAGTACCTCGTCTCCTGCCTTCCAAACTTTACAGAAGCTCTCCTGCGAGGAGGCAGGAGACGAGGTACTGGCAGAAGTAAAGCTGTGAGGACGGGGCCTGAGTCACGCTTGGGTAGCTCAGTTGGTAGAGCACTTGCCCGCGAATGGTAAAGGTCCCGAGTTCGAGTCTCGGTCTGGCACACAGTTTTAATCTGCCAGGAAGTTTCATACCTTCTGGAGTGCTACCCATCTTATTTTATACCGACAGCTGGACAGGATCGCTGTCATACACTGCCGGAAAGTCGACATCGATCTTGCTCCTATGACGGTATGTGCCACCTTGGGATGATATACAGGGTATTTCAAGAATGACCGGTATATTTGAAACGGCAGTAAAAACTAAACGAGCAGCGATAGAAATACACCGTTTGTTGCAATATGCTTGGGACAACAGTACATTTTCAGGCAGATAAACTTTCGAAATTACAGTAGTTACAATTTTCAACAACAGATGGCGCTGCGGTCTGGGAAACTCTATAGTACGATATTTTCCACATATCCACCATGCGTAGCAATAATATGGCGTAGTCTCTGAATGAAATTACCCGAAACCTTTGACAACGTGTCTGGCGGAATGGCTTCACATGCAGATGAGATGTACTGCTTCAGCTGTTCAATTGTTTCTGGATTCTGGCGGTACACCTGGTCTTTCAAGTGTCCCCACAGAAAGAAGTCACAGGGGTTCATGTCTGGCGAATAGGGAGGCCAATCCACGCCGCCTCCTGTATGTTTCGGATAGCCCAAAGCAATCACACGATCATCGAAATATTCATTCAGGAAATTAAAGACGTGCGATGTGGGCGGGCACCATCTTGCATAAACCACGAGGTGTTCGCAGTGTCGTCTAAGGCAGTTTGTACCGCCACAAATTCACGAAGAATGTCCAGATAGCGTGATGCAGTAATCGTTTCGGATCTGAAAAATGGGCCAATGATTCCTTTGGAAGAAATGGCGGCCCAGACCAGTACTTTTTGAGGATGCAGGGACGATGGGACTGCAACATGGGGCTTTTCAGTTCCCCATATGCGCCAGTTCTGTTTATTGACGAAGCCGTCCAGGTAAAAATAAGCTTCGTCGGTAAACCAAATGCTGCCCACATGCATATCGCCGTCATCAATCCTGTGCACTATATCGTTAGCGAATGTCTCTCGTGCAGCATTGGTAGCGGCGCTGAGGGGTCGCCGCATTTGAATTTTGTATGGATAGAGGTGTAAACTCTGGCGCATGAGACGATACGTGGACGTTGGCGTCATTTGGACCGCAGCTGCAGCACGGCGAACGGAAACCCGAGGCCGCTGTTGGATCACCTGCTGCACTAGCTGCGCGTTGCCCTCTGTGGTTGCCGTACGCGGTCGCCCTACCTTTCCAGCACGTTCATCCGTCACGTTCCCAGTCCGTTGAAATTTTTCAAACAGATCCTTTATTGTATCGCTTTTCGGTCCTTTGGTTACATTAAACCTCCGTTGAAAACTTCGTCTTGTTGCAACAACACTGTGTTCTAGGCGATGGAATTCCAACACCAGAAAAATCCTCTGTTCTAAGGAATAAACCATGTTGTCTACAGCACACTTGCACGTTGTGAACACACACGCTTACAGCAGAAAGACGACGTACAGAATGGCGCACCCACAGACTGCGTTGTCTTCTATATCTTTCACATCACTTGCAGCGCCATCTGTTGTTGAAAATTGTAACTACTGTAATTTCGAAAGTTTGTCCGCCTGAAAATGTACTGTTGTCCCAAGCATATTGCAACAAACGGTGTATTTCTATCGCTGCTCGTTTAGTTTTTATTGCCGTTTCAAATATACCGGTCATTTTTGAAACACCCTGTATGTACTGGTAATGGTTTCATCGTCGTCCTCCAACAGACAGCGTAATAGCATAGCTGCCAGTGCGTCATCTGTGTCTACCCTTCAATAGGGAATGCTCACAGCCAGAAGACTCAATTGGTGCGAACGTGTGAAGCAAGCAGGCAACCATGCCACGGGGACGCAATCCTACAGCCAACTGACCGAGTTTGAAAGAGGTCAAATTGTGGCCTACCGAGTAGCGGGATTGTTCTTTCGGAGAATTGACACAAATTGGACGCGCTGCGTCAGCTGCGCAACGGCACTGGTGTCAATGGTCACGTGAACATTCTCATACCCGTAGACAGGGTTCTGAACGTCACGCAGCACAGACGCCCGCCAGACGTCGTATTGTAGGCCAGAAGTGGTAGATCGAACAGCTACCACAGCACGGATAAGAGGGCTTGTGAACTCAGACGTGTCAACACGACTGCGATTCGACGCCACATTGGGTGACATGCGCGCCGGATGGGGATGAAATGATGATGAAGACAACACAACACCTAGTCCCTGAGAGGAGAAAATCCCCGACCAAGCCGGGAATCGAACCCGGGCCCGTAGGACGGCAATCCGTCACGCTCACCACTCATCCATCGGGGACCGCACTTTTCTGATGAATTAAAGAAAGTTTAAAATATATGCATTACTTAGAAACATTATCAAGATCTGGCTGATCATTTGTGAAGCTTCTTCAAAGAGTTCCTGAAAGATTTGTGTGCCTGTTCCCGTCCATCAGTTCACCTCTTGCTTCGTCTTCCCAAGCACTTTTGCCTGTCGGTCAGTGTTCAGTAGCTCGCTTTAGTAACCGCTCCTTGCCCATTCACAGTGTCTGTGCACACTCAGATCTGAGCTCACTGCACTTTGCAATCTCCATGTGTACTTATTTAATCGTGAACTCTGATTCAGCAAGAGCAACTTACTTCAATTGAAGCAATTACACGTAAATGACGAAATGATGAAGAGCATATTAAATTCCACGAAGTCATACGTGTACACATAGAACAAAACACACAGACTGGATCTAAAAACCTTCCTCCTAGCCTCGAGTAATTTGAGCCAAATAGTTGCGCAACCGATACATCTGCGACTCTGTTGTGCGACGGCTGCACTGCCAACTTGTAATGTCTTCACCCGTTAGTTGAAATATACATCTACATGCATAATAAATATAGCTTTAAATGATGGACGATTAGGGTGGAAATAGGAACAACGGAAATGTGGAAAGAATGTTGTTCCAACACCTAGTAGGTTACTTCATTTTCATAAGCATATAATCAAAATTTGGGTCGCTGACTAGGAATCCGATGTTGGAATTATAAAAATCTCTTGCTTACGTGGCAGACGTTCTATCCATCTGATCTACCGAGGGCACAGAGAATAGTGCGACTGCAGGCATTTATGCCTTGCACGCTCCCCATGAGACCCGCACTCCCAACTTAATGTCCACACACTACATACGTAGTGCCCCTGCCCATTACACTCATTACTCGCGGCAGACAATCTTGGGTGTCTCAGATGGATAGAGCGTCTGCCATGTAAGCAGGAGATCCCGGGTTCGGGTCCCGGTCGGGGCACACATTTTCAACTGTCCCCGTTGATGTATATCAACGCCTGTCGGCAGCTTAGCGTTTTGATTTAATTATCATTTCATTCTAGAAAGCTGTACGCTCACCGATGAAGAACAGATATCATCTTCATATATTTACAAAGGAAGGTTGTAGGGACCTTTGAGCCAAATTTCGTACGCGTCGAAATGGGAGGCAAATGCGGGCTTTCGCAAAAGTTATCCTTTAATTTTGTTGCCGAGTGTAGATCTTTACTGCATCTCATGGCACTCCGACAATGGTATGTATGGATAAACCATAAGTGAAATAAAACAGAATCAATTTTATAATCAACCTGTTAATGGCGAAATCAGACTAGAGTTTTGAAGTATTATAGCACAATTGTCTTTTTTTTTTTTTTAGAGACCAGTTTTGTAACAGTACGTTTTGTTCTCCAGTAATCTAGAGCATCCAATGTACTAGTCTCTTGCAGACGCAGAATCGCGTTCGAAATACGCTTTGTGACCGCCATGTTGTAGTTCTGCAAGAATCGAAATACGAAAGTCCCTGCCCGGCTTCCTGAGACTGTTGGAGTTCGACATTCACTTTAGGTTCAAATGGTTCAGATGGCTCTGAACACTATGGGACTTAACTTCTGAGGTCATTAGTCCCCTAGAACTTAGAACTACTTAAACCTAACTAACCTAAGGTCATCACACACATCCATGTCCGAGGCAGGATTCGAACCTGCGACCGTAGCGGTCGCGCGGTTCCAGACTGAAGCGCCTAGAACCGCTCGGCCACTCCGACCGATTCACTTTAGGTAGATGCAAGTAAATCTCCGGCTCTGTTAAGAATCGAACTCCTACGTACAAAGCTGCTTCAAACTTCTGATAATTTTAAAAATAAATTAAAGTTTTAAATATTTGACGTTAACCATGTAAGCGAGAAAAAGTTTAGGAAAGTTTGAAATTATGTTTAAAGATTGTTGGAAGCCGCTAAGTTCTCTCATTATCAAACACCAGATGAATATAGTGTGGTTAATTTGCGCTCCATGTTAATGCAAAAGCTAGCTTTTCAGGCGTCGCAATGCTTATGACGCCATATCTCCTGAACTATGAGTCGCACAGTGATATAATTTTGCATGTACCTTTTGTGGTATACGTGGATACTGTCTGCAAAATGTGTTGCGATTAGGGCTACTAGTAAAGAAGCAATAAATTAAAATGTCGTGCCTAGTTCAGTTTCACTGCGTGCGCAGCGCAAAAGTAGTAAACAGTAAACTTTTTTCCCTGTCATTATTTCGAGGGAAGCATCAGCGAGAAACAGTTTCGTAAAAGTTTTAAATTATGAATAATGTTTGTTGCAAGTCCCTAAGCGATCCCATCCAGAAATAGTGAAAAATAGGATCTGGGCATTTGTGCGTGGTGAATTGCGCTACCTCAAGGCACAAGATAGTTCTAAATGTAAAACTTGTCCTTTTATGTTATACCTTTAACTTCTGTACCTAATAATGAGTAGATTATGACAGCATTTTAAATATTTTAAATTCGATCAATAGTTACGCGAAATTTTCAAAATCAAATTTTAGTTGCTCCTAGAGTCCATTATATAGGCAACCTGCAACTAAAAATACGAATCATGAAAAGGGACAGCCGTGTAGTAATGAGATAACTGACAGCGATAGTCGACTACAGCGGGTCGCAGATACGTGCAGCGGTAATCATCTGGTGCATGGTAATTGCACTTAAACGTTACACAGTTTTTGGTGAAAGTTTGCGGAAAATGAAGTGACGTATGAATATGTGGTGTTTCACAGCAGCAGTGCAAATTAATTTATCATTTACGTTAGTTGTAAGTTAACCCAATAGAGCTGACTTGAAACGCTCGCTTCTAAATCCAAACGAGGCAAAATAAAATAATTGTCGTTAAGAAAATATTGATACTAGCCAATTCCTTTGTAGACAACTGACAATTTCTAAAACAAGTAGGTGAAACATGTTCAGTTGTAAACAAAATTAAGTTTCAATTTGATGATGCAATAAAATAGATGCTACAATAAAAAGGGCCAGTATATTAATAATACGTGGCTACGTAATAGCAAAGATTAAAGACTTTTTTTAAATTCTTTATTCATCATCTTTATAATATAGATATGCAACGCACCACCTTACATGATTAGTGGGTCCTAGGATGTTACATTGCCATTATTAGTAGCAGACAACTACAGTTACTACAAGTGCGCTACAGTATAGTTTAACAATGGGCAATTTCTATTCTATTGGTACTCTACTTATTGCTAATGGGTACTTATGACTAAAAACTTTTTCTACCTGCAGTATCACAGGTGTGTCAGTGATTGTATAAACCTACTGTGTGGCCTTGCTCACCGAGCTAACCACGATGAACGTGCCCCTGACACTACGCGGGCCAAGGATTACTTGAATCGCTGCAGGTTCCTATTTATATTTCCTATTTCTAAGTTCTAACGAAGATCCTATCTTACATCAAGTCCGCCGGCCGATGTGGCCGTGCGGTTCTAGCCGCGTCAGTCTGGACCCGCGTGACCGCTACGGTCGCAGGTTCGAATCCTGCCTCGGGCATGGATGTGTGTGATGTCCTTAGGTTAGTTAGGTTTAAGTAGTTCTAAGTTCTAAGGGACTGACGACCACAGATGTTGAGTCCCATAGTGCTCAGAGCCATTTGAACCATTTTTTTTACATCAATTCCGGTGCATATCTCAGTTCGGTTTGTTGTACCCTAGCCTCCTAGTCCTGCACGTGGCGGATTCCAACTGCATTGTGAGTCGACCTATCCACGCACAGGCGGTACTGGATCAGGGTACAGGGACACATTTAGTTATTTGCTGCTATTTCCGATTTTCCCTCAGATATTCTGTTAAGACTTTCCGCGATACCTCGTTGGCTAGATTATTCAGAGTTCGAAATGTCTCTTCCCGTCTTAGTAGGAAGTATGTGTCATTGTCGGGTAGCTGAAGTCATAATGCGGCAGCTGCATCATTGAAAAGGGGGCACTCGTAAACGACATGGTCGGGAGAAGCATCCCGTGCGCCACAGTCACACGCAGGCTTAACCCCCCTCCCAAACTAACATAGATATGTCGGATAGGACCTATGACCAGTGAGGAAATGGAAATACTTCATTCCTAGCCGTTCTCTCACATCCGGCAGAAGTTAAAATGTTCTGCGACCAGTATCATCAGCCTCCCATGATTCCAGTCACAGTTCCTCACCTCTGCTCCTAGTCGCACCCTTGTCCCCAGCCCGAACACCCAGAATATTCTCTGTTTTCTTAATATTCCCTTTCTTGGCCCAGAACCATGCTGCCTACTCTCTAATCTTGATGTCCAGAGGGCAGAGCCCCATTATCACTAACAGAGAGCCACCTGGAGAGGAAAGATATTTGTCCGCTAGTAAGATCAGAAACACACTGTCCAGACACATTAATGTGAGCGCCTGTCAAACGCCTGAATGACCCTCTTTTGCAGTGAGGACCGCTGCGAGACGTGCAGGAAGAGAGACAGTGGGGTTCTGAAAGGTACCGACGGGAATGGGGAGCCACGCCGAATTCGGTGCCGTGGCCAGCTGATATATGTTTCTCCGCTGAAGATCCATGGCACGAACGGCCTGTTAGAGCTGGTCTGACAGTTTCTCGATTGGGTTTAAATCCCGCGAGTTTGGTGGCCAGAGTAGTACGGGAAATTCATCCTGGTGCTGTTCGAACCAAGTACATACACTACAAGCTGTCTGAAACGTTGGTAGTTGCCACCGTGCCGAAGAAAAAAAAATTGCATGTGGTGGATGAACGTGGCTCCCAAGAATCCATCGTGCCTTCTAGAATGACGAGATCACCCAGGAGCTGCCACGAACACATTCATCAGACTATAACGCTGCCTCTTCCGGCCTGGACCTGTAAGGTACCCCTTATTTGCAGATAAGAGCGCTTTTTACTTTATTTCCAGTTGTGGTGTTTTACATGCGTGAAGTGAATATATGACCGCTTCGGTACGCACGGAGTACGCAGTGAGCGGCAGGTTCCCATATTGGCTACCAGAGACGGTTGGCCAATGACGCTTTCAGAGCTAGTGGATGAGGTGCCGATGCAGAAATCGCTCGTCACGTCAGAAAAGAGATACGCAGGGAAAATACATTTATTCTAGCTCGAATCAGGTAATTGTTTCTAATTTATATTTGCTAACAAAAGTTTCCTTTTGCCACTCAGACATTAGAAAGAGTCAACGGGTCATAAACACTACCTTCCAGTAATTTTCTAAGGCCAGAAAACGTTAATATTTATAAATGAATGGCTTTGGCATAACGGAAGAAGTACGATCTTAAACGAACTATACTGATTGTACGCTCAGGTTGTAATGTTGTTGCATTAATTTGAGGTGAAAGCGGTGCTGATATTCAAGACCATAGAAGTGGGTTAAAAGCTGTGAGCTATCTGAGGAAGGTAACCTTGCATTACTGCGCAACTGTTTCACCAGGTATCCAGTCTAGCTTACCAAATTCCCAACCAGACTAACATTAATTATAATCTTGTAGTACTCATCTTACGATAGCCGGTGATATATATATATATATATATATATATATATATATATATATAAAGACAATTTAAATAAAAAGAAATAAATCAGTTTATATTTGGACATTTATTTTAACATTGATCATTGTTCCGTTAAAATTTCAGCATATCAAACTTGATTCATAACTAAACTGGTGCCTTATTTAGGATTGTGAAAATGTGAGTTTGTAATCCTACAGAACACATCAAATATGGAGCCGAGATTGGGAGACTGCATACAACACTGCATTCATAAAATAACACACGAAGAACGTTGAAACATATCCAAGAGGAAATTAACCACAACCAACCGATTCAATTTTCACCCAAAGAAGTTACGTTCGTAGCGCAATCCTGTCCGTCATGAAATTACCACACACTGGTATACTAAATTCATACTAACTCTCTGTGAAACCTTCCCGAAAAGAATAGCTGAAGGCTACTTTGATGCTTACACCACATGCTTCACGTGGTCAACTTGGTTTACACAAAGAGTGTGACTCCACAATAATTTTGATAATTAAAATAAATTAGATCGAAAAGCAATTTACAAAAGAAAAACCTCGAACTGGTTACTATCGTCTTACTATTAACCTGATGGGTCAAACAATTGTATAAGCACGTGGTACTGGTCTCACAAAGTACACCCCACGTGGGTTGAACATAAAGAAAAGTTGTTTATTGAAAAATATTGTCAAGACGAGGCGTTATGATCTCACGCACATTCGCATTTAAGATTGATGATCTTAGTTAGATTTACTGATCAACACGTGGTTCCACTTTACTCACAAAGTAGTGACAAAGCAACTACCGGAAGATATTCTGAACTTCACACTCGAATTACCCTGCGTTGCAATTTAAGATAACATTAGATATTTTAGAGCTAAACCTGAAATAAAGGTGATTAAATTTTCAGTTAGGCTGAACTTAAGAAATCCATTGTCCTATGGACTTAGCAGACCCGCGCTTAGCCGGAGATCTTACCACTTCAGACGCTCGCCGTGGACAGACTGACCTGGGATCATACCGAGCGTGCTTAACAGATACAAACGGAAGTAACCAGAGAGGCAGCTTCCTATACCAACATGACAAGGGACAGACAGGACCATACTAAGAATAGAAACCTCTCTGCTTTTAGAAAGCGTAGCTATCTGTTCCGACGTTGGTCCTACTGTTCTCTAGCAGACAGGCTTGTCTGCTACCCTCAAGCATGCAACTAGAAAACATTCATCCTCTCACACAGAAGGGAAGGGGGATGACGGTATCTTATCATATACAGTACATAAAAGAAAGCGGATGTAGGTTCCGTATGAGACTGTGTGACATGAATTACATATAAACTGTGTTTTAAAGTGTAGTAGTGTGACAGATCGTTCTTGTTTATGTGTAAAAGTAACACGTTTCACTGCTCAGTCTCCTCCCAGATAGTCAGAAACACCACAGTAAGTTTAGAAGAGGAGTTTATGCCGTAAATGACAACAGATTTAAGAAATTAACATGAAAGGAATCCAACAGAGACCTTTCAAGGTTACAGAATGTGCGCCATAGTCGACAGTCGTTGATCGGTTGCCTTCGATCTAGTCGTGTGGTAGACCTTGCTTTCGTACCGTTAATATACTCATGCTCATAAATTATGGATAATTGCAGAATGTGGTGCCACACAACGCGGCACTACACAAAATTGGTGTTAACAGCATCGGCACATAGGGAACACATATGACACAGATCTCTAAGTCCACGTATTGGCGATAAGTTGAGAAAACCGTCCCGAAACACATGTGTTACAAAACGCCACTGTTTCCTGCGCATGTACCCTGACATCAATATGGGATATGATAACCATGCACATGTACACAGGCCGCACAACAGGTTGGCATACTCTGGATCAGGTGGTCGAGCAGCTGCTGGGGTACAGCCTCCCATTTTTGTACCAGTGCCTGTCGGGGCTCCTGAAGTCTTTGTAGGGGTTTGAAGACGTGCAGCGATAAGTCGACCGAGAGCATCCCAGACATGCTCGACTGCGTTTAGGTCTGGAGAACAGGCAGGCCACTCCATTCGCCTGATATATTCTGTCGCTATCATGCATGAGGAGGAAGGCGGGACCCACTGCTTCCCTGAAAAGGAGGACATACTGGTGCAAAATGACATCCCGAATCACCTGACCTGTTACAGTTCCTCTGTCAAAGACATGCGGGGGTGTATGTGCACCAATTATAATCCCACCCCACACCATCAAACCACGACCCCCATACAGGTACGTTTCAAGGACATGAAAGGGTTGGTATCTGATTCCTGTTTCACGCCAGATGAAAACCCGGCGAGAATCACTGTTCGGACTATACCTGGACTCGTCCGTGAACATAACCTGGGACCACTGTTCCAATGACCATGTACTGTGTACTTGACACCAGGCTTAACGGTCTCTCCTGTGACCAGCAGTCAGTGGAATGCACCTTGCAGGTCTCTAGGCGAATAAACCACGTCTGTTCAGTCGTCTAAACACTGTATGTCTCTAGACAACTGTTCCAGTGGCTACGTCCTGTAGTGTAGCGCCTGGACACGTTTCCTGTCTGCTGGAATCGTTGCCATAATCTTCAGATCACACTTTGTGGCACACGGAGGGCCCGTGCTACGACCTGCTGTGTTTGACCAGCCTCCAGTCGCCCTAGTATTCTACCCTCATAACATCATAAATATGTGTTCTTTGAGCGATTTTCAACACACAGTCGCCATTAGCACGTCTGAAAACGTCTGCACACTTACTCGCTGCGCTGTACTCTGACATGCAAACGTATGTGGACTGCTGCCAGCGCCACCGCAGGTCAAATGCACCGCATGGCCATACCCCGAGGTGATTTAAACCCGCAAACCGCCCACCAGAGCGTTGTTTCGCCATGTATCAGCATTATCCCTAATGTATGAGCATGAGTGTATTCATGCGGTAGACCATGCTTTCGTACCGTTAATAGCATAAAATCAGTATGAACAAGTTCATTTTACGGTGTTTGTTAAATAAACGCACCTTAATGGCATCTCAAGTAAAAATTATTTGCACAAAAAACTTCTTTCCGCTTCAGTACGTAAAACATACACGGTAGTTGTTCTACTTTCAGAATCCGACGGCATTGCTACGACTCCGCAAGGTAACATAAAACTACGAGAGCATCTCCACCTAACAGAAAAGAAGAATTCCTACACGGCTGCTCAGTAAGTCAGTTCAAAGATGGGCTGGCTTAATTATCGAAAACCTCGGGTGGGAAAGCGTGGCCAGTTATACCGTACGCCCCTTATACAACCATCTACGGATTCACCGGCTAAACTGAGACAATTCTAGAGCTTTAGCACGGGTGGGGGTTCCTTGAAGAAGGCCCGTACACGCCAGTGGCTATCTGTTCTGTGAATTATACAACGTGATTCATCTGAAGAGGCCACCTGCTACCATTCAGTGGACGTCCACTTGTAGTATTGAAGTGCAAATTTCAGTCTTCGTCTTCGATGCGTGCGTGAAGCAGGTGCCTTCTGCGGACGCCCATAAGCAGCAACGTTCGCCGAACGGTCGTTGAGGAGACACTGTTGTGGCCCCTTGGTTCATCTCAACAGTAGCACGTCTGTTCTCCCGTACACTTCCCCGCAATCATCGTTCGTCCCTGTCATCTACGGTTCGTGATCCATGACAGTTACCAGGGCGCAGGGTTTGGATAGCGCCATTTTGCCAAGCACGGTGTACTTTAACCAGAGCGGCACGCGAATTGTTTACAAACTTAGGCGATTCGGAAATGCTTCCACCCTTGTACCTAAATTCAATGACAACGCCCTTTTTCGAGTCAGTTAATCGGCTTCGTTTCTGAATCTACATCTACATCTACATCTACATGACTACTCTGCAATTCACATTTAAGTGCTTGGCAGAGGGTTCATCGAACCACAATCATACTATCTCTCTACCATTCCACTCCCGAACAGCGCGCGGGAAAAACGAACACCTAAACCTTTCTGTTCGAGCTCTGATTTCTCTTATTTTATTTTGATGATCATTCCTACCTATGTAGGTTGGGCTCTACAAAATATTTTCGCATTGGGAAGAGAAAGTTGGTGACTGAAATTTCGTAAATAGATCTCGCCGCGACGAAAAACGTCTTTGCTTTAATGACTTCCATCCCAACTCGCGTAACATATTTGCCATACTCTCTCCCCTATTACGTGATAATACAAAACGAGCTGCCCTTTTTTGCACCCTTTCGATGTCCTCCGTCAATCCCACGTGGTAAGGATCCCACACCGCGCAGCAATATTCTAACAGACTACGAACGAGTGTAGTATAAGCTGTCTCTTTAGTGGACTTGTTACATCTTCTAGGTGTCCTGCCAAAGGACACAACGACTGACTGTTTCATGCCACCGTGCTGGCACCTGCCATCTGTGAGCAGTTATTGCACGCTGATATCGAGCTTAGGCGGAGATCGCATTAATGTAACTGGACCGTGTATGATATCGGGTGCGATGGTACTTGTAGGACAGTAAATGACAGAAAGAAGAAAAAAGATAAGGCCTGTTAGCTACCCGAAATTAAATCAATTTACTGATACAGCACTCCATAAATGTTCCGTTAAAAGCAAAGAGTTGGGAGTGAGCATGCACAACTGAGAAGCTACGCGAGGAGGGCGATAAGCTGAAGGAAAGAAGTAACCTCGAGAAGAGCATGGGGGCAGGAAGACGCGCTACGAGGGAGTTGGCCGTGTCGGGCAGATTTTAAAATTAGCTCTGGCATTAAGTGAGCTCGATTGACGGGTGGCGCGGCGACCAACCTTGACCGGCTCTCACATTTACGTAATTCGCGCAACGAGCACCCGACAGCCCACGCGTGATTTACTAGCGCCTACGCCGCCGGCACCTCCCGCGCGCCAACACAGTCTCGGCGGCACAAAAGCCGGCTGCTCAGGCAAAAGCACGTCCTCTACACTCCACAAGTCATCTTACGCTGCAGGCCTACTTCCGATATCACTATCATTCCCCCCGGCAGCCTTTTTCCCTTTCCATTAGCGAATGCTGTCTGGGAAGAACGACAGTCTACTTTTGAAAACCAATCTATTTACTGGACTACAAGTTTCAGCAGTTTGTATTGTCATCCTCAGATCTATAAAAAGAAAATGTGTCGAGGCTACAAGCTTACAATCGTGTAAAAATTTAGTATGGCACAGATAACAGCTCCGTGATGTAAATTACACCACCATAAAACCGGGTAATGGTAGTTTCATTATACAATGCTTACATCAGTCTGTCACATGACGAATGTACAACATGCTGGAAATTACACAAAGGTGACAAAACTGTGCCGGCCGGTGTGGCCCAGCGGTTCTAGGCGCTACACAGTCTGGAACCGCGCGACCTCTACGGTCGCAGGTTTGAATCCTGCCTGAGGCATGGATGTGTGTGATGTCGTTAGGTTAGTTAAGTTTAAGTAGTTCTAAGTTCTAGGGGACTGATGACCTCAGATGTTAAGTCCCATAGTGCTCAGAGCCATTTGAACCATTTTTGACAGAAGGGTTATATCATGTCAGACCTCTTCTTGTCCGGCGCACTGCAGCAACTCGACGTGGCATGGACTCAACCAGTCGTCGGAAGTCCCTGCAGAAATATTGAGCCATGCTGCCTCTATAGCCGTCCATAATTGCGAAAGTGTTACTGGTGCAAGGATTTGTGCACGAACTGATATCTTTATTATGTCTCATAAATGTTCGATGAGTGGCCAAAACATTCGCTCAAATTGTCCAGCATGTTCTTCAAACCCATTGGGAACGACTGTGTACATGGCGCGTTGTCTCCATAAAAATTCCATCATTGTTTGGGAACATGAAGTCCATGAATGGCTGCAAATGGTCTCCACTTAGTCGAACACAACGATTTCCAGTCAATGATCGGATCAGTTGGGCCAGAGAACACAGTACATTCCATTGAAACGCAGCACACACCATTATAGAAGCACCACCAACTTGCACGGTGCCTTGTTGACAACTTAAATTAGGTACATGGCCTCGTGGGGACTGCGCCACACTCGAATCCTATTATCAGCTCTTACAAACTTAAACCAGGACTCATCTGACCAGGTCACTGTTTTCCAGTCATCTAGGGTCCAACCAATATGGTCATGAGCCTAGGAGAGATGCTGCACGCGACGTCGTGCTGTTAGCAAAGGCTCTCGCATCGGTCATCTGTCGCCATAGCCCATTAACGCCAAATTTCGCCGCACTGTCCTAGCCAATACGTTCGACGTATGTCCTACATTTCTTTTTTATTTCACTCAGTGTTGCTCGTCTGTTAGCAGAGACAATTCTACCCAAACGCTGCTGCTCACGGCCTCTACGTTGTCCATGGAGAGAGAGAATGCCCGAAATTTGGTATTCTCGACGTACTCTTGACATTGTGGATCTCAGAATATTGAATTCTCTGACTATTTCCGGAATGGTATGTCCCATGCTTCTATCTTAACTACCATTCCGCGGTCAAAGTTTGTTAACTGCGAATGAGGTCGAAAACCTTTTCACATTAATCGCCTGAGGACAAATGACAGCTCCGCCAATGCGCTGCCGTTTTATGCCTTGTGTACGTGATACTACCGCCATCTGTATATGTGCATATCGCCACTCCATGACTTTGTCATGTCAGTGTAAGAACCCTCATAAACTTCTGTTCATATTAACGCATACAATCCAAAGTCAACATATAATAACAAATACTTCTAGTAAGTAAAATTTTAAATAAAAACTTACCATAAAAAGCCGAGGATTTGCAGTGACATATCAGGTGTGCTACCATAAAGTCTGAGTCGCACGAACAAGACAGACACACGCCACATCTTGCCGTTTCTTAGTACCTTAACTGCGACAAAGTACTTGACGACTAGATTTGGAGTATAACGGAAGCTAGAGAGGTAACCAGATGGCGGTCTCCACTGCATGACGTCAGTTACAACTAATGCAAGGGGGATAAGGTTTTCTTTGCCATTTGAATTAAGAGAAGGACTGTAACATCAAACTATTCTATATCAAGTAAACGCACGGCAGAGATTCAGCAACTTGTATAGAAAAGAAACAATATGCTGTAAATTGTCATGATTGGCTGCCTACGCCATCGGATAAAAACTGGAAGCACGTCCTCACGTAACGATGACATAATATACATTAGCAAATTTATGCCATACCATATATGTAATAGAATTAGTTTTATGGGAAAACTGCACAGTCGACATTTACAGATTACGGAATGGGAATTGACCTTACTGGTCGGTTTCGCTGCAAGCGATGGATGACAGTTGACAATTATATAACAGGAAATAGTAAAACAAACCCCCACACAATGTAGAATATTAAAATGAAGTACAATTCATGTGTAAAACATTTTTTTATAAAAACATTTACCAGTATAAAATTACATGTAAAATATACTTTATAAATATTAAATTTTCACCGTAACGCCAACATGCCATCACTGTATGAGTAAAATTGCAATTGGTTTATAACAATTGGACACCATTTCTGGGAATACATTGTAGGACTGTTTATGAAGGAAGTTAGCATAAGTTAACACTTTTAAGCAGACTGCGTTATATAAAAGTACTGATTGACTATTTTCACATCCTGAATCAGTCGGCATGAACTGCGATATATACTTATTTGAAATTTAATATTCGTCTTGCATCTGTGATGTACTCGTGGCTTTATGAATTACGTATATATCAGTACCCTACATTATAAGTCTTCTGTTAGTCTTATTGTCAAAAGATATATGACAATGCAACGTAAGAATGATTTATTGATACTTAGTCCTAACACACATCAAAAGATTACCTTCCTGTAGCATGCTAGCGATTTGACAAAATCGGAGTTACACACTTTAGCTCGAGGCCTGTGTCACACATTAATTCTCTAATTTTGTCGTTGTGGTCATTTCGCGAGATGGATGGCGAAGAAAGTAAGATGTCGTCCGACTCTCTTTGGAACTTACGCTCTCGAATTTCAGTAGTAAACATCTCTGTGAAACATAACGCCTTGCTTGTAAAACATGCCACTAGCGTTCGTTGGGCGTCTTCGTAACCTTCTTAATCTTATTAAACGATCGCGTTACCAAAGGTGTAATTCTTTGTTAGATCCTCTCTCTCTGTCTTTTCTGTTACTCCGACCTATCAAGGATTCCAGACTGAAAGCAATACTGAAGAACCGGCCAGGAAAGAGTTTTTTGTAAGCCACTTCTTTCATGCGTGAGTTACATTCCCTTAAGATTGTTCGAATGAATTTTAGCCAGTAATTAGTTTCCCACAATTAGTTTTATGTAGTCATTCCACTTGAGGTCGCTCCGGATGCGTACTCCTAGAAATCTTACGTTCGTTACTCTTTCGTGTGGTTGATCTTCAATAGCTTAATCGAATAGTAATGTTTATTTTCTTTTTTAACGACATCATATTCGCCGTTGGCTGCAGAATTTTTTTTAACGGTTGCAATTTCGGCTTTTGGCCTATTTTCAAGTGTTACTGCAAAATATTTTGCTTCAGCACACGTCAGACTTTAAAATCCCGCGAAATACATACATATCACCGTAAAAACTAGCCCCATATGCACGCCGGAGGATTTTAAAGTCTAAGATGTTCTGAAACAAAATCTTTTGCGGTGCAGCTTGAAAATAGAGCAACGGCCGTAATTGCATTTGTGAAATAAATAATTTCTCCAGTAAACAGCGAATATAATGTCCTTTACAAAAATCTACGTGTCCGTGAACCACGACCATGAGAAGCTAATCGATCAGTAATGGCAGTCTCCGCCTATTTATGAGCAACTTTACATATACCGTCGATCAAAAAAAGTTCTATACTGGATTAATGAAAAATAGAGGAAAGTGAAGATGGTGATTTTAATGTTTCATGTGTTCTTCATAGCACCCCCCCCCCCCCCCCCCCCAAAACTGAAAGAACGCAGAGAACGTTCGTAAACGATGTGAACTGTCACAAAAGTCCTTCTTTGGGATTTCATTCAACTCCCACGTTACATTGGCTTACATGTTGGTTGTGTCGCCAAAAAGCGGTGATTCTTCATGTGAATTTCTGCATTTCGTCATTTTATGGCATTAAAAAAATAAAAAAAAAACAGTGCGGATGGTCAACTAACGTCTGAACTACGGGAATCAGAAATCTGCGATTAAGAGTTTAATAGACGGGACCGTTCCCGTGCGGCGAGCGGGAAGTTGGAAATTTGTGCCTGATGATAAACTTTGTACGGATAGCCAAGGCGATTAAGGCAACCGTCCTAGAGAAGCGATTCATCCGGGGTCGAGATCTGGTCTGGCACAGATTTTCAACTCTCACCACTGCACAGCATCAATACCCTGCGCGACTGGACATTATTATTCCCTTCCTATCTCTTTCCCAACCCGTTTCCTTTCCATCCTTTTCACAGCAAAATATTTATGTATGTGTCCCAGCTGCTTCTCCGCAAATGGTGTCTATTTTGTGAACAGACACCACCCGTACCTACAATTTCTGTGATAGTTTCTGCCTGATCATTTCCTCGGTTGTCTGATCATTGTCGCCTGCGGTCGATGTCGAGGGCCTTCCTTGCCGATCAGCATCATCCACGTCTGTGCGGCAGTGATCAAATTGTTAGTACCATCGATTACCGCTGAAAGCGGCGTTGCGCTTGGCGCATTTACCACCAGAAATTCGCCGTGAACCTTGTTCGCAAAACGCATTACCTACAAGAGTCGTACTGTTCCCTGCACTTCTACTCTGGACTACCTTTGTGTTGGCGCGGCGTTTCACTCGCGCACTGTGAAACATCAGTTATCCGTATCGCAGCACATCTGCATCTGCAGGAATCCCGGAACATATATTCTCTTCTGACAATGCGCCACACCCGTTGGGTGATAGTTATAGCGTGGGACAACATGTGTAACTTACTTTCTGAAACCTCTACGTAATTGGAAGCGTTTATTGGTGGATGCGGATCCATTGTATGTACTGCTAAACATGTAAACTCAGTCAAAATAAAGATCTCCAGCCTCCTTTAACCCGCGAGATCAGCATTAAACTTCTTAACCCCGAACTCAATAATTAAAAGCCCTGTATTAATTCAACCAATTTCTTTAAGATAAGTAGATTCGACCACAGGACTGGAGCACGTACCCCGCTGACAGTTCATACAGCAACTCCAACTGGTTTCTGACAATTCCAGCAGATGATTTCCGCAACAATAAACAAGAATACAGTTCAGAGTCCATAAGAACCTGTCCAAGTTCATCTAGTTCGCTAATACCATCGTCCTGTTAGCTACTTGGCGCCGGAGCCTAAATTAAAGTCTCTGCCTAGCGAGCGTCTTCACACTCGCTAAACGAATGTATAAAAACGTAGGTTAATGACCCGATCTGAAATTCACACCCTCGCAGAGAGACGCATATTTGAGAACCTTAATTTTCTGTATCGCAATAAATAATTCTGTTGACGACGAAGGATTACTTTCCCCCGACTTCTGAAATGCACTACGAAACACCGCCTCCACCCCAAACTGCACATGACCATGACCACTGCCCCCCCCCCCCCCCCCTACTCCAGTGGCCTACCATCCAACTCCTAATTTCAAGAGCTCAAAACCGCTCCACTTCAAGCCAATCAGAACCAGGAGTGGAATGTAGTAGACGTTTTCATTGGCCATTCCCCGTTCCCCGTACACCTATTGAGTAGGGTGTTGTTTCCTACCAGGTTCCTAAAAGTTTCTCTGCAATGGCTGTTGGACAACACCGCACATCACAGTGCGGCCCTGAGTCGACCTCTTTCGTTAAGACCACTACCTGTTCAGGAGAGTTAGGGAGAGACCAGCCCATGAACTCCAGACTGAAGAAAAACTCCTTCCCCCAGCAGAGGTGTAACTGACGTTCCATTCTTGCCACTCTATATTTTTCGAAGAGAACATTTCATGAGAAAGTGGACTAATGCTTATTGACGAATTTTCTCTCATAAGGCTCAGCACCATCTCAAAGTGTATTGTGCTAACAATTCTGAAAACTGGTATCGGTACTGTAGACCTGCCTCACATTTCCAGCCACTTTAGCACAACAAGCCGTACTAAAAATGAGGCGTTTTGGAGAGATTTTTAATCCTTTGTATCTATCGAACTGCATATTTTCCTAACACAATCGCAAATACGGAAACGACCATAGCTTCTTAAACACTGAAATGAACATGACGACTACTCGATGTGCTTTTATCAGTACAAGACACATTACCTCGTCAGCCAATCATAGCACAGGATACGCGACCGAGGTGACACACACTGAACATATTAATTTAACTGCTACTAGTTCCATTTGCACCAATTTAAGCGTTGCTATTAGGATCCAACCTAATCAAAACCTTGTAACTCATTTCGAATTCGGAAAAACCAGTCAAATACTTGCGACAAGCAAGATTATTAATTTAAGCTGTGTTATTAGGCCCAAACCTAGGAAACATTAGCCAGCTCTCAGTGGCTTAGATGACGCAGTTTAATACGACATAATTATCCGTGGCGACATGTTACCTATATATCTGCAAGTTCTTCTAATGAAACTTTCTTTGCGTTTGAAAACCAGTGACGAACTGTGAGCAGTGGTGAACACCTTCGGGGACATATCACATACATTATTTCAAAATATCGTCGTCATCACCGTCAAGGCAACCGCTGTTTGTTACGGGACGTAAGCAGGTTACATAGAAGAGCCACACAGGCTTTGCTCATTGAATACATCTACATCTACACCCATACTATCTACATCTACATCCATACTCCGCAAGCCACCTGACAGTGTGTGGCGGAGGGTACCTTGAGTACCTCTATCGGTTCTCCCTTCTATTCCAGTCTCGTATTGTTCGTGAAAAGAAGGATTGTCGGTAAGTCTCTGTGTGGGCTCTAATCTCTATGATTTTATCCTCATGGTCTCTTCGCGAGATATACGCAGGTGGGAGAAATATACTGCTTGACTCCTCGGTGAAGGTATGTTCTCGAAACTTCAATAAAAGCGCGTACCGAGCTACTGAGGGTCTCTCCTGCAGAGTCTTCCACTGGAGTTTCTCTATCATCTCCGTAACGCTTTCGTGATTACTAAATGATCCTGCAACGCAGCGCGCTATTCTCCGTTGGATCTTCTCTATCTCTTCTATCAACCCTATCCGGTACGGATCCCACACTGGTGAGCAGTATTCAAGCAGTGGGCGAACAAGTGTACCGAAACCTTCTTCCTTTTTCTTCGGATTACATTGCCTTAGGATTCTTCCAATGAATCTCAGTCTGGCATCTGCTTTACCGACGATCAACTTTATATGATCATTCCATTTTAAATCACTCCTAATGCCTACTCCCAGATAATTTATGGAATTAACTGCTTCCAGTTGCTGACCTGTTATATTGTAGCTAAATGATAAGGGACTTTCTTTCTACGTATTCGCAGCACATTACACTTGTCTACATTGAGATTCAATTGCCATTCCCTGCACCATGCGTCAATTCGCTGCAGATCCTCCTGCATTTCAGTATAATTTTCCATTGTTACAACCTCTCGATATACCACAGCATCATCCGCAAAAAGCCTCAGTGAACGTCCGATGTTATCCACAAGGTCATTTATGTATATTGTGAATAGCAACGGTCCTACGACACTCCCCCGCG
Organism: Schistocerca piceifrons; assembly: GCF_021461385.2. Lineage (NCBI taxonomy): Eukaryota > Metazoa > Arthropoda > Insecta > Orthoptera > Acrididae > Schistocerca > Schistocerca piceifrons. Next base: position 432,622,990 of record NC_060141.1, read on the forward strand.
GCACACCTGAAGTCACTCTTACTTCGGAAGACTTCTCTCCATTGAGAATTACATGCTGCGTTCTGTTATCTAGGAACTCTTCAATCCAATCACGCAATTGGTCTGATAGTCCATATGCTCTTACTTTGTTCATTTAACGACTGTGGGGAACTGTATCGAACGCCTTGCGGAAGTAAAGAAACACGGCATCTACCTGGGAACCCGTGTCTATAGCCCTCTGAGTCTCGTGGACGAATAGCGCGAGCTGGGTTTCACACGATCGTCTTTTTTGAAACCCATGCTGATTCCTACAGAGTAGATTTCTAGTCTTCAGAAAAGTCATTATACTCGAACATAATACGTGTTCCAAAATTCTACAACTGATCGGCGTTAGAGATATAGGTCTAGAGTTCTGCACATCTGTTCGACGTCTCCTTTGGAACACTACGCTCTTCTGGAGACCTACGGTGCACCGCTGCAAGAAGGGAGGCAAGTTCCTTCGCGTACTCTGTGTAAAATCGAACTGGTATCCCATCAGGTCCAGCGGCCTTTCCTCTTTTGAGCGATTTTATTTCCCTATCCCTCTGTCGTTTATTTCGATATCTAACATTTTGTCATCTGTGCGACAACCTAGAGAAGGAACTACAGTGCATTCTTCCTCTGTGAAACGGCTTTGAAAAAAGACATTTAGTATATCGGCCTTTAGTCTGTCATCCTCTGTTTCAGTACCATTTTGGTCACAGAGTGTCTGGACATTTTGTTTTGATCCACCTAACGCTTTGACATAAAACCAAAATTTCTTAGGATTTTCTGCACAAGGCAGTACATAGAACTTTACTTTTGAATTCATTGAACGCCTCTCGCATAGCCCTCTTCACACTACATTTCGCTTCGCATGATTTTTGTTTGTCTACAAGGCTTTGGCTATATTTATGTTTGCTGTGAAGTTCCCTTTGCTTCCGCAGCCGTTTTCTAACTCGATTGTTGTACCACGGTGGCTCTTTTCCGTCTCTTAGGATCTTGCACTGCCTGAAATATTCATTCACGGCCATTTGTTTCTTTTCTGCCATTTGTTTAATTTCGACCCTAAGGTTGGTGAGACGCTACGCAAATGTAGGAACGACGTGTCAACATTACCTAGCGAGGTATCAAACTAACAAGACAGTGGACTCAAATTCGGGAGAACGGCTGTTCAGATCCCTATTCAGCCAGCGACACTACACCACAACCTTCCTGCCTTTCCTCAGCTACTCAACTGTATCTGCCATCAGACCGAGTTAACGGAGAGTGTAGCTGCCGGATCTGAATTCGACCAGCTCGTGGCTTGAGCGGCCACTTGCTCTGCCGTGCTGTCAAGCTTCACAGGATTTGCATATTTCCAGGTCAACTATTCCAGGTTATTTCATAATGAAAACGTCAGGGCAACACATAATCTAGTCAATGTTTTTCTAGGCCGGAGAAATTAACTGTTGGAATCCGTCGACCTCTAAAGTGTGCTCTGTAAATCAGTCACCGAACATTCATCATCATTTACCGTAAATGACTGCCATTGTGGCGCAGAATCCGGGGTCAAGACGAGGACAAAACAAGATATAGGGACGCGATCATTCTCCCCTTGACCTATAATCCTGAGCTACGGCGAATTAAATTTCGTGGTTGAGCTCGCCGCTCAGTCGCCGCCGAGAGTAAATGCCTGACCTTCCTTAAAGAGATACGAACGACGCCGTCATGGACCTGTTGATGGTTAGGAACATTGCACCGTAAATCGGAATGACACAACACTGCAATATCGTAATCAATAAAATATGACTCATTGATGATACCAGAAACGTGTCGAAGTATTTTTGGGAAGTACAGTAATTAAATGAAACAACAAGTTTACTGTTACCAGTCACCGTTTTATTTATTTCCACGGCGCGTTTCAAAGGTTTAAACGTCCATCATCGGGTGGATTTACATTAGTTAGTATGACACTTGTGTGTGTGTGTTGTGTTAAGATTTTTTTTGGCTGAACTTGTGGCACTGCCTATTGGAGAAACAAGACACTATTTCAGAACATGGTTTTGGATTTCTTCTGACAAAAAATTTAAACTGATATCTAATGGTAACTGTGACTACTGGAGGTACTCTAGTTTATTTATTTTATGTTTACCATTAGAAATCAGTTTAAATTTTTTGTCAGAAGAAATCCAAAACCATGTTCTGAAATAGTGTCTTGTTTCTCCACTAGGGAGTCTCACAAGTTCAGCCAAAAAAATCGTAACACAACACACACACAAATGTCATACTAACTAATGTAAATCCACCCGATGATGGAGGTTTAAACCTTTGATACGCGTCGTGGAAATAAATAAAACGGTGACTGGTAACAGTAAACTTGTTGTTTCATTTAATGTCAATAACAGTCACGGTAAAGCCTAACCTAAAAATGTTCGCATTTGAAGTACAGTAAGTATTTTTTGCGATTTGCATAATCAGGTGGACCCCAATTTAGATTGCAAACACGACTAATATTAGTGCATTAAAAACCGAATGATGACGATGAAATCTTGAAGCATTCCCTCGAATTTTCGGGGATTATAGGCTGACGATACGTATCGGTTCCACTGCGTGAGGCTTTTCGAGTTTGACAGCTGTTGAAATCAAGATTCCTTCAAGATTAAAAAAGAAAGATGGGTTGCATGCTGTGTTTTTGTGGTATCATAGCAATAAGATATGTGAAAGCTCGTACTCATTAACCGAGTATAGCGACAATGGCGACGAAATGAGCCTATGGAAAAGCCATATCAAAAGAAGGGACTAGTTAATTTGTCTAATGCCGCGATATTCATGTCGACGTGTCGCTGGAAGGAGCAGTAGAGGGGAAAGGTAGAAGGGGTGGAGAACGATTGGTATATAGAGGATGTTGGGAATAGTAGTTACGTAGAGATGAAGAGATCAGCACAAGACAGGGAGAGATGGAGGAAATATCGAAGAAGTAAGTTAAAAAGTGTGTAATGGTATGGGGTGTGTCGGCTGTCTACCCTATGAATACGTCTACATCAACAGCACAGTAAGTAGCGGAGTGTACATAGCGTAAGAGTGCAATTTCTTACTAATCCTACTCCTTTAGTGAAAAGTTTGCAGAAAGGAACACTGGCGTTACGCCTAATCGTACCGCCACCTATGTTGCTCGACAGGTACTGGGGAGGATTTGTCTAGGTACGTATGCTCTCGGAATTGTACGGGAATTCCCAACGCATTTCCTGTAGTATAACCGACTACGGATGTTGACTATTTCTGCAGCGGTAACGATGTAATGGTTTCTTAACGAACCTGTCTATGTCTTATGTTAATCTTGCTATATGAGGGCTCCAGACTAAAGAAAGATACAGAAGAATCGATCGCGCGAGACTTCCACAACCGACATCCTTCGTGCAAGAGTTAGACTTCCTATCTCAATCTTGTGTCTGTCATACCTTATCACAGAGTGAGTCATGTAATCTTTCTCCTTGCTGTCTTTATGCTTTGGTGTCTGAAGCGAAATTTTAACTTCTTACCTCATTAAATTGAAGTTAAATTATTATGACAATAATGTCTGGCTACTTGAATGGAAACTTTTGGGCGAGAGAAGTAGCTTTCCCTATATTTTTAACACAAATATCTCCCACACTCCCAGGTATTCCTGTTTGAATTCTCAAGTCTATAAGGCAAAATAATTAATGGTATATAAAGGACAGTTACTGTTCGTAATCATACTCTGTCTCCCTCTCGATGTCGAAGTCAGCGCCAGGAATAAAATTTTTGTGACTCTGCAGAATTACAGCGAACGTCGACTCTGAAAATTCTTAAAATAATCAAAGACGCAATCGTACGGCGTGGGGAAGCCATCTTGGGTGCTAAGACGTACTGACTCTGAAGCTTAGGAATTGGTGTCCAAGTTGTATATTAATTTCGATAAAAGTCCAAACCTTAATCTCTCAAAATAGAGCATAAACGACCGTGGTGCAAGCTTTATTGATTTCGCAGGATACAAAGTTCCTTACGAGTTACGGCACAACAAATAAGGTTCCGAGCCACAGACAAGGGAGAAGATAAAATAACCAAAGATTAAAACGTTGTTTTTCCATTTATGAAATTATTTGTTTCCATAAACGACCTCCATAGCTATATTACACGATACATCATCCTCTTGTATGAGATGAAATGTTATCATAATTAATAAAATTACATTCCGTATTCAAAATGGCAGTTTCCAACAATGCCACTGATTACAGTTCATCTACGATCATGCCATTCGATTCTTCTCCTTAATTGCAAAATCAGAAGTAAGTAAGTTCATAGTACATGTAATGTTCCACAGAGATACTCTCTGACTCGTGATATGAAAACTCTGTGGAATCCCGGTGCGTAACTTTCTTCCGATGGATGTATTACAATCAATAGTCTCTTACTGCCCTGCGGCCATAACAAAATGAGACGATAATAGATCTGAGTAAATGATAATGAGGCATAGACTATCCATCAGGAATAGTAGTTCAGTATTTTTACTTCCCGTACACGCCAAACTCAGTGAAAATATCTTCGACCGCAGGGTTGGAATACATGACATCTATTTCGACTGCCACTAAATACCGTTAGATTAGTGACCACAGAGACAATCAGACAGAACCTGTCTGTTTGTAAAATCTAATGCCGCAATGAAAAGTAGAACTATTATCTTACTAGATGGTGGTGACCACTTTAAAATCGTGAATTATAGTTATTTCTTGACGTCATATCAGGTATTTATTAACAAACACCGCGTGAGCGTAAGAGCCCTGTAGTGTTTCGATGGTCTCTGAGAAAGTTCTTCTTCCGAAACAAATATATACACTAACGAGAAAGCCTTCCCAGCTGGAAGGAACTGTTGGACCAAGAGAAATTTTATTGGTCTGATGACACGGACAGGCAAGAGAAGAGGTTCCATTATCTCGGATCAGGACTCTGTTACGCCCACTGGCCCCTTGTCGGTCGCCTCAGTGTAGAAACGTTTGTTTATAGCGGTGGGCGTGGGATCAGACAGGCGCCGTATGTTACAGCGCGACGTATTTGCCGCGGACACTGTTAGCTAAGCTCCAAATCACAAGCACTTCAGCATGCAGAAATCTGACGTGTCATCTGGTTCCCTAAGTCATTGGCTTACCAGGCAGGATGTGAATGAGATGAAACAACTTACAAAAACTACCATCAGGCAATAGATATATGTCGGTGTCTTGTTTCAAAGAGTACATTGACGGGAAGATGGCATTCTGGCTCGTACTATGTCTTCAGCTTTATCGTACTGCTAGGCAATGACTGTCGGATCCCTAATAGTGACGAATGTCAATTGTGTTTACTGGTTTCTCCGATTACGATAGTGACATCGGAGTTCATGTGCAACTGTAGTCTGGAGACGACATTCTGTCGATTATATGCGAGTGTTCAAGATAGTGATCGTTCTTACCAAAGAAACAAAATGACTTTTTATCGAAGCTAATTTGCTGTGCTCTGTGTACATCTCACGACATGTTTACATGGCTAAGACAGCTGATGTATCTCTGCCACGAATGTGGAAAGGCTTTTTAGTACGGCACTGTACTGGAAAAAATGTTTATCATTTGAAGGGTCCTACATTATTCCGAATACTAAAAGCAACAGGCAAAAAACAGGCAATATTGGAACTGGTTAACGAAATCAAACAGGGAGTAGAGCAAGAATAAATAAATGCTTGGATTAGCACCCTTGAACCACCAGCATCAAGTCCATAGAAAGTACGTAACAGTCCGAAAACTAATCCACCGTACCTTAATAGACGTGTTGATTGTTACATATCGTATTTGAGGCCAAAGAAGAACTAAATAAGTAAACCAGCTTATTAAAACTTCTCGTCACGTTCTCCGTTATTTCCAACCTTCATATATGTCAATATTCCTGCTTTTATTTCAGTACAGGATGATGAATAACTTTTTATAAAAAGATGGCAAATCTTTCAGAGCACACTTTGGTGCTTCTAACAGCCTCTATGGAGCTATATTCATTTCCAAAAACTTCCAAAACGGTCTTCAGATCTCTGTTCGTTCTGTTCCACTAAACTTAGACGTAAATGTTATAGGTACTATCACCAATCAACAAATTGTTTCAGGAGCTATGGATTCAATACTAGTATCAGTCGTTTTCGATTATTTGTTAGTATCGCCAAACACCTCATCCGCATCCCTCTCACTATGGGCGTTGTATTCCCACAATATATTTTTGCGACTCATATGTCTATCAAGACTGCTTGAAATTCCTCAAGTCATTCCTGAACGATGTTTTTATTTACAGTGACGCCTTCTCATCCTCAAATTCACTTCTAAAGACACCTAATCCCCACAGTATATTTTTGAAGATAGTAAGCCGCGCGTTAATCATCTTGGGTTGAAATTTGTCAAACGTTTCTAGTGATGTATCACACTAATAGCATTTTTACCCACATACATTATCTGATCAGAAGTATACAGACACATATTACTGAACATTAATATGGCGTGTGTCCACTCTTTTCCTTCAAGACGACTTTAACTCTATTACGGACACTTTGAGTGAGGTGTCTGAATGTCTGTGGACGAATGGCTGCCCATTCTTCCTCAAGAGCCAAAGCCAGAGGAGGTAATGACGTTGGACGCTGAAGTCTAGAACGAAGTCAGTGTTCTCACTGATCACGAACGCGTTCCCTTGTGTTCAGTCGGAAATCTAGACAGGCCAGTTCATTGCAGAAATGATATTGTCCACAAACAGTTGCCTCGGAGATGTTATTTTATGAGAGGGTGCGTTGTCATGCTGATACAAACTGAAATGCGGTAGGAAGCTGGTGTTGAGTGGAGAAGTACTGAGCCATAAAGAATTTATTAGGGTTTCTAAAAACACTAATGAATACATTTTTAAAAAGGCAAAAATTCAAGAATAACATTGCCTTGAAACGACCAAATTTCAACAACCAACTGATGGCAAACATCTCAAAAGGACAACAGTATAAAATCACTTCCTTTTTGTAAAGATTATTAAATGAAGTAAAAAAAAAGTACATTTACATTAGACACAGCAAAACATATGATCAAATGATTATGTCACAAATATCAACCATCGGCTATTGCAAGTAATTATCAAAACGCCATTGCCTTCGAAGTAACCAAAATGACTGACAAAAGTGGTTCAAATTTATAATGATAGAGGCGGTGGCAGAGGCGACGCCAGTTACAATAATGCCACTTTCTCTACTAACATAGGACGGCTAATACTAGAAACCTAACATAGGACGGCTAGTACTAGAAACCTTCACTAAAATTTTCAATGATGGTACTCAGGCATCTGTAACAAGATCAGAGTTAACAAGAGATACAATCACCTATCCTGTAACACAGAGACAACTCGTTAATTATTTAATAAAAATTAACATACTACAAATGCAGAAATTCTTCTTTACTTTTTTTTTGTAGATGCACCCAGTTTAGTAAACAGCTTGAGGTCGTGATACTAGCCAACAGGTAACCGTAGACATGCCTCAGAAATAAGGTAGCTAGGTTCAACTATTTTCACTGATTATAAAGTACAATTCGTAAGTCAGAGGAATTACATCTGCATACTATACCCTTAGATTCTACAATCAATTTGGGATGGTAATAGCCACAAGCCCATACACGTTGAGAGAACTGGACTCAAGTAGTACCAGGCAGAACCTTCATAAAAAAAACGTTTATGTTCATAACAACGGGCAACCAGGATACGGAGTCAGAACAGCCACCACAGGACACCAAATGACGTGCACACTAATCGGATGCTCACCGTGATTTCTCGTAAAATCCAGCGCCCATTCACAAGCGTTTGCTTATACAGCGCTGAGAGAAGGATGTAACGAAGATTATTCGTAGTCGGAAACCCACGGGTATCATCCAGCGGACGCCACCGCGTCCAGTAACTGCAAAGGTCACACTGGGCTCCAACCCTACACCACAATGGACACAAACTGCTTGCAACTTCAACAGCAGAGAACACTCCAAATTTTGTGCATCTGTCGAAGTAGCTTTTACCGAGCCATGTTCACAGCCGCGACCAACACTCGGCCCCGCCAAACCCGCAGTCAGCAAAGAAGGCACCACTCTCGCCAACGGACCACGTCAGACGCTTGTCCGCACCAACACGCCGCCTCACTTGCGCTTTTCGACCCCCGTGTCACACTCCCCTCTCTCTAGGTCGCAGCAGCCCTTAGCTACGACCTACTTTTCCGACCTGCCCTCTACCGGCGACAGTAACGTTCCATGCGCTCTTGCGGCCAGAGAGATTCCAAATCGGCGGGAATTGCACGAAGCCAGCCGCTGTGACCGAACGGTTCTAGGCGCTTCAGTCCGGAACCGCGCTGCTGCTACGGTCGCAGGTTCGAATCCTGTCGCGGGCATGGATGTGTGTGCTGTCCTTAGGTTAGTTAGTTTTAAGTAGTTCTAAGTCTAGGGGACTGATGACCTCAGGTGTTAAGTCCCATAGTGCTCAGAGCCATTTGAACCATTTGAATTACACGAAATTAAAGGCACACGCACGGCACTGAACTGCTCCTGTTCTATACGCTGCACACAACGCTGTAAAATGTGTTCATATCCTTTCACATATAGCGTTTTCCTAAGCGCAACATGGGGGCCACACTCGAACCACGAAAAACACCCCCATAACGTAGCACCACCTTCTATGTAGTTCTCTGTTGGCACTATTGGTGATGGCAGGTATCGTTCTCCTGGCATTCGTCAAACCCAAAACCTTCCATCTGATTGACACAGGATATAGCGTGCTTCATCACTCCAGGTCACTCTTTTCCGGTCATTCATTGTCCAGTTGTCTCGCTCTTTACACCACATCAAGCTTCGCTTAGTTTTGACTACGTAATGTGTGGCTTGTGAGGAGCTGCCTGAGCATTGTACTGCTATATTTTTTACTCCCCATGCAGTCGCTGTGATAGCTGGGCTGAAGATATCACTTTGGAACTTGCGAGCGATTCCTTCCACTTATTTTATGTGATTTTTTATAACCATCGCAGTATTCGACAGTCGCTGTCTATCAGTACGTGAGATCTGCCGGGTCTTGGTTTAATTGTAGTTATTTCTTCGCATTTCCATTTCACAATCACATCACTAACAGTCGACTTCGGCAACTTTAGAGCGTCTGGTGGATTTTTTATTCAGGTGATATCCCATGATTCACCCACGTTCACCGAGCGAGGTGGCGTAGTGGTTAGCACACTCGACTCACATTCAAGAGGACGACAGTTCAAACCCGTCTCCGGCCATCCTGATTTAGGTAACCTGTGATTTCCTTAAATCGCTTCAGATAATTGCCCGGATGGTGCATTTGAAAGGGCACGGCCGCCTTCCTCCCCCATCATTCCCTAATCAGATGGGACCGATGACCTAACTGTTTGGTTCCCTCTCCCAAATCATCCAACCAACCATCCACGTTCGAAGTCACTGAACTCTACTGACCGACCCATCCTGCTTTTACACTTCTCTACTGACGAGATAGAACTCACCACATCGTATACTGGCAGGCCCACCTCTCGTAACATCTGGAGGACAGTTCTACGTTACATGGAGGTGTCCGGATACTGTTGGGCAGATAATGTATTCATTGTGTGTGTACAAAGCTCCTACAGACTTTCACTGGTCGTTTCAAAGTTATTACCAGGCATGAACATTTTGAGCATATATATATATATATATATATATATATATATATATATATATATATATATTGAATCACTGAAGAAACTGATATAGACACACGTATTCAAATACAGAGAGATGTAAACAGGCAGAATACGGCGATTCGGTCGGCAACGCCTATATAAGACAACAAGTGTCTGGCTCAGTTGTTAAATCGGTAAAATCGGTTACTGCTGCTAGAATGGTACTTTATCGAGATTTAAGTCAGTTTGCACGTGGCGTTATAGTCGGAGCATGAGTGATGAGACACAGCATCTCCGAGGTAGCTATGAAGTGGGGATTGTACCGTGCGACCATTTCACGAGTGTACCGTAACACATCAAATCTCCGACATCTCATGGACTGTGCGGCTGGTCCCGGCGGAGGTTCGAGTCCTCCCTCGGGCACGGGTGTGTGTGTGTTTGTCCTTAGGATAATTTAGGTTAAGTAGTGTGTAAACTTAGGGACTGACAACCTTAGCAGTTAAGTCCCATACGATTTCACACACTTTTTTTTTCTCCGACGTCGCTGCGGCCGGAAAAAGATCCTGCAAGGACGGGACCAACGACGACTGAAGAGAATCGTTCAATGTGACAGAAGCGCAACCGTTCTGAAAATTGCTGCAGCTTTCAATACTGGGCCATCAACAAGTGTCAGCGTGCGAACCATTCAGAGAAACATCATCGATATGGGCTTTCGAAGCCGAAGGACCACTCGTGTGTTCTTGATGACTGAAGGACCCAGAACTTTACTCTCGCCTGGGCCCGTCAACACCGAAATTGGACTGTTGATGACTGGAAACATGTTGCCTGGTCGGACGAGTCTCGTTTCAAATTGTATCGAGCGGATGGACGTGTACGGGGATGCAGACAACCTCATGAATCCATGAATCAGCAGGGGACTGTTCAAGCTGATGGAGCCTCTGTAATGGTGTGGGGCGTGTGCAGTTGGAGTGATATGGGACCCCTGATACGTCTAGATACGACTCTGACAGGAGACACGTACGTAAGGATACTGACTGATCACCTGAATTCATTCATGTCCGTTGAACATTTCGAAGAACTTTGGCAATTACAGCAGTACAATCCGACATACCCCACACGTCGAGAATTGCTACAAAGTGGCTCCAGGAACACTCTTCTGACTTTAATAACTTTCGGTGTCACCAAACTCCCTGACATTAAAATCACGTGCATAGCGTGCACAGAAACACAAGTAAGTGTGTCACTGAGTTAATTACATCAAAGGTACACAGCGGACCTTCTACTAAACTCGGTCATGGCGCCGCGCACCGCGCGTTTATAGGTCAGTGTCAATGCCAATGCCAGAATCTGCAGCGTCAGCGCTCGGTCGCCCAGCCTTGCGGACGTAACGCTCGTATTCACGCCAGGCATGTATTGCTGCGCACGATAGCCCGGAACACGGCTGACTGCTCCCTCAAGAGCGATTCGCCGAAGGGAAGCAGCCGACAGCTGTCGTTGTAGTGAGCCTTAGCAGCTCCGACCATCCGCCCAGGGCAGTTCGTTCAGTGAGCGCAGACAGCTCTACAGTTTACACCCAGGAGGCCACCAGTTCGCACCCCGGCCCCGTCCAGCGGGCGGCAGCTTGCAGTGCGCTGGATGATGTCACCCAGAGTGCGGAGGCCAGCAGCCCTCTCGCTCCTCAGGCCGGTGCAGCTTCAAGGTGCCGCGCGCACCGCCACATTTACGGCGACGCGTCCGTGCAGCGGAGGTCAGAGGGACGGTTGGCCACCGACATCCATCACCAGGAGGTCGTCATGGTTGGCCTGCAACTTCGTAGCAACAATAGTCATTCTCCAGTTCTAGACGCGGAAAAAATGGCGACACGACTGCCTGATTTGAGCCGCCGGGCTCGGTTATTTATAAGTCTTTTCCGTACTCGTCTGACGTAGTTCCTCCGGAAGGGACAAGTGGAGTGCTCACTAGTAATTATAACGTCAGCTTTCCTCGGCATGCTTCGGTCCCTACACACAGGTCACTAGGCGCTATTAACTGCAACGTATTGGTTCTTCACAGCACGTCAGTGCTCTGTGCTGCCCTAATTACTTCACAACGGTATACAGTGCATGCTAGGCTGTGTCTCCCTGGATGCGAGCAGTGTCGTAAACCTGCCTCGCAGAATCATTTGCAGAATATCAACATTCCCCGTTCCTACTATCCGTTGTGGCAATCGGTCTCTTGACTACTACCAGTGTCTAAGTAGTGGTCAGGGAACTGACACCATGAATCCTGCAGGGCTGTCTATAAATCCGTAAGAGTAAGAGGGGGTGGAGATGTCCTGTGAACAGCATGTTGCAAGGCATCCCAGATATGCTCAATAACGTTAATGTGTGGAGAGTCTGGTGGCCAGCGGAAGTGTTTGTGCCTGGAGCCATGCTGTAGCGATTTTGGCATGTGGGTTATGTCGCATTGTCCTGCTGGAATTGCCCAAGTGTGTCGGATTTCTCAATGGACATGAATGGATGCAGGTGATCAGATAGCATGCTTACGTAGGTGACATCTGTCAAAGTCGTATCTAGACGATCAAGGGCCCCACATCACTCCAACTGCACGCGCCCCACACGGACAGAGCCTCCACCAGCTTCAACAGTTCCCTGCTGACATGCAGGGTCCATGGATTCATGAGGTTTTCTCCATACTCGTACACGTCCATACGCTCGATACAATTTGAAACGAGACGCTTCTGATCAGGTAACATGTTTCCAATCATCAATAGTCCAATGTCGGCGTTGACGGGTCCAGGCGAGGTGTAAAGCTTTGTGTCTTGCAGTCATCAAGGATGCACGAGTGGGCCTTCGGCTTCGAAAGGCCACATCGATGATGTTTCGTTGAATGGTTTGCAAGCTGACACTTGTTGATGGAGCAGCATTGAAATCTGCAGCAATTTTCGGAAGGGTTGCACTTCCGTCACGTTGAACGATTCTCTTCAGTCGTCGTCGGTCCCGTTCTTGTAGGATCTTTTCCCGGCCTCAACGATGTCGGAGATTTGATGTTTTATCGGATTCCTGATATTCACGGTACACTCGTGAAACGGTCGTACGGGAAAATTCCCACTTCATCGCTATGTCATAGGTGCTGTTTCCCATCGCTCATGCGCCGAGTATAACACCACATTCAGACTCACTTAACTCTTGATAACCTGCAATTGTAGCAGCAGTAACCGATCTAACAACTGCGCCAGACACCTGTTGTCTTATATAAGCGTTGCCGATCCTAGCGCCTCATTCTGCCTGTTTACATATCTCTGTATTTGAATACGTGTGCCTATACCAGTTTCTTTGGCGCTTTAATGTATACGAGAGATGTCCCTTAATGACACACTGTGTGATTTTGCTAATTGGGGACAAACAGCAAGAAGCGATACTGAGAGGATTAGGAGCAAAAAATGGTCGTATAGACCTGTGGGTGGAAATAGGTTCCAAGAGAGGTGGTGATAAAATATCTTTGGCAGTGTAGGAAATCAGTGATTGAAAGTACACACGAGAACACACCAGGAAAGTGGAAATGTTGTGTCTGTATTAACATTTTAGTGGTATCATGACTCCATCAGCACTGGTTCAGCTTCAGTGTGTGGTCAGGTATTACTGGCGATCGCCGCGTGGGACCAGACATCCTTCCATAATGCCTCACCGGTCAGGCATATCCGCACTTCTGCAGGTGACTTTGCTTCCCCCGCAGGAAGACGTGACACACACTGTCAGAGATCTTTTATATGCACTTTCATGTGGGTGTACGTCCCTTGGAATATATTTCCGACCATTATGCATATGACCTATTGTACTCATTCTCTCAAGGTTCGTTTCTTATATACGGGATGTAACGGTTGTAAGCGAAGATATTTCTATTGGTGGCTGAGGACGGTGTACTGTGCAACATCGCATCAGTATTTACGTCATTTGCAAACTAATAATTACAGCCATTACAAGTGTATGTTTTAATTAATTTTTAATACATTGTGGGAATGAACAGTGATAAATGTTGTTACAAATATTTACTGAGTTGATCAGTAGCCAAGTTCACAGCTTTTTGCACAGCCTCTGTATTCTCCCCTTTGAGGAGTACAGTTGTGTCATCAGCAAATATTATTGTTTTGTGTGCATCAACATTCAGGCTCAAGTCATTAATATACAGGAGGAAAAGTAGGGGTCCCAATACTGAGCCCTGTGAAACACCTTGCTTTACAGTTATATTACTTGACAGTATTTCGGTTATTGAGTTGCTTTGTCTATTAGTATATTTCATGCTGACTCTCTGCATCCGATTGGTTAGGAATGTAGCAATCCAGTTGTTTGCAATTCCTCTGATACCGTATGTTCTAATTTTTACAGTAATATTTTGTGGTCAACAGCGTCAAAAGCCTTTGACAGATCCAGAAATATGCCTGTTTTATTTTATTTATTTATTTATTTATTTATTTATTGTTCCGTGGGACCACATTTAGGAGAAGTCTCCATGGTCATGGAACGAGTCAATACATGAAATTATAACACGATTGTAGAAACAGATAAAATGAAATATAAGAAACATATTCAGGCGACAAGTCGTTAGTTTAAATAAAGAAAATCAAGAATGTAACACTGGAATTTGCTTAATTTTTTAGCTCTTCCAGGAGCTCCTCGACAGAATAGAAGGAGTGAGCCATGAGGAAACTCTTCAGTTTAGACTTAAAAGTGTTTGGGCTACTGCTAAGATTTTTGAGTTCTTGTGGTAGCTTATTGAAAATGGATGCAGCAGAATACTGCACTCCTTTCTGCACAAGAGTCAAGGAAGTGCATTCCACATGCAGATTTGATATCTGCCTAGTATTAACTGAGTGAAAGCTGCTAACTCTTGGGAATAAGCTAATATTGCTAACAACATAAGACATTAAAGAAAATACATACTGTGAGGGCAATGTCAAAATTCCCAGACTATTGAATAAGGGTCGACAAGAGGTTTTCGAACTTACACCATACATAGCTCGAACAGCCCGTTTTTGAGCCAAAAATACCCTTTTTGAATCAGAAGAATTACCCCAAAAAATAATACCATATGACATAAGCGTATGAAAATATGCGAAGTATACTACTTTTCGTGTTGAAATGTCACTTATTTCAGATACTGTTCTAATGGTAAATAAAGCGGCATTTAGTTTCTGAACAAGATCCTGAACATGGGCTTTCCACAACAGCTTACTATCTATCCGTATGCCTAGGAACTTGAACTGTTCCGTCTCGCTTATAACATGCCCATTCTGTCTGATTAAAATGTCAGTTCTTGTTGAATTGTGGGTTAGAAACTGTAAAAACTGAGTCTTACTGTGATTTAGCATCAAATTATTTTCCACAAGCCACGAACTTATATCATGAACTACATTATTTGATAATGTTTCAATATTACACACAAGATCCTTCACTACCAAGGTGGTGTCATCAGCAAACAGAAATATTTTTGAATCACCTGTAATACTAGAAGGCATATCATTTACATAAATAAGAAACAGCAGTGGCCCCAGCACTGACCCTTGGGGAACGCCCCATTTAACAGTGCCCCATTGGGACTGTTATGGGTTGTTTTCTATCTAACACTTCTAAAAGCGTATTTATGCAATCATATACTGCAGTTTAAGTAGATTTGTTGCCTCTGAACCCATGTTGAGCTAAACTTAGTAAATCTTTTTTTTTCAGTGAAGTCCAACATTTTTTGTACATTATTTTTTCAAAAACTTTAGAAAAGCGGGATGAGATTGAGATGGGCCTGTAGTTATTCATATCTTTATTATCACCTTTTTTTGAAGACAGGAATTACTTTAGAAAGTTTCAGAGCTTCAGGGAAGATACCTGCCTGGAAAGAACAGTCACAGAGGTGAGTTAATGGTTCAGCAATTGTGTTTTCAACATTTTTGATTACAGCTGCTGGGATACCATCAATTCCAGCTGAATATGAATTTTTTAACTCTCTGAGGACTTTTCCAAAATCATTTTCAGTGACTTTGGTAATGAAAATTGACTCTGCACATGTGTGATATTTTTGGTTTGCTGGTTGGTAATTTGTGTTAGGATTATTTTGGACCAGTTTTTCAGCTATGCTTGTAAAGAAATTGTTGAAAGAGTTCACCACAACTTCGGGATTAGATATACATTCATTGATGAGTTTTATTTCTATGTTCGTGTGTGAAGCTTTCATTTCCCCTCTTTCCCTTTTTATGATATTCCACATTGCTTTTACTTTATTGCTGTATTTGTCAATGTACTCATCATTCTGTATCCTTTTTGCTTGTCTTATCACTCTTCTTAGGATACATGTGTAGTTTTTATAGTATTCTGTTATCTGGGGGGAGTCACTACTTTGTTTACATAACATGTGGAGTATTCTTTTTTTTGCAAGAGATTTTTATAGCTGGTGTAATCCAACTCTTGTTTTCATTATTATTATTATTATTTACTCTTACTGGTTTTGCGGAAAGGTCTCTTCAAAGTGGTGGATCATTTTGTCAAGAAATATGTTGAATTTCATGTTGACATCATTGGCTGTGTACATCTCTGTCCACTTTTCTTTACTATGGAGGGCATTTAGCTTGTTCAAGTTCTCTTGGGTGAAAAACCTTCGTAAAGTTTTAGGTGGGACTGGGTTTGAGGTATCTTTGCTAACATCGACCTTTAGAATGACAGCTTGGTGGTTGCCGAATCCTGCATTGTATACTTCTAGAGTTGGGTTAAGTTTATTTCTATTTGCAAAAATTTGATCTAGAGCTGTCTTGGATGTGGGTGTTATTCTAGTGGGCTCGTTTACAAGGCCATGCAGATTATAAGTTTTTGTAATGTTAATCAATGTTCCCTGTTTCTGTTGTGGGTGAGAAAGTCTACATTAAAGTCACCACATATAATCACATCCTGTTTCCACTGACTTATTTTGGATAGAAACAAGTCCATTTGTAACAGAAAATCATTAAAACTACTGGAGGGGGGACGGTAAATTGTAGCTACAATTAGATTTAGATCTGTAAGCTTTATGGCTGCACATTCAAAGATCTTATCTGTTCCTATTTCCTTTAGAGTAGGAAGTGGGCTATATTCAATGTGTTGTTTGATGGAGATGGCAACCCCACCATGTCCATCATTTGATCTGGACTAGTGTTCACACAATTTGAAGTTGGGCAGTGAGATTAGCTTAACCACATCAGTGCAGAGCCAGTGCTCTGCTAGGCATACTATTGAGATATCACTGAGTTCACTGGTCAGCAAAATGCTTAAGTCATCAGTTTTGTGCTCAAGGATTGGACATTGTGATAATAGATTTTCAGGTCTGAGTGGGGTTTACTCAGGGGGCTCGAAGTCATATTTACTGTGTCACTGACCTTTAGTTTAAATTGTGCTGTATTCCAGGTATGTTGACTTCTGAGCAGTTGTGCTGGTTCTGTTTGTCGTCCTTGGCAACCGTCTCATCTTCCAGGTGGGCCTGAAAAGTATCCACATGCACTTCACACTGTTGAGGCATCACATTGACGTTTTAGGGGATGTCTCGATAATGTTCACCATCACATTATTGATCCTTTCTCGTTCCTGGCCTTTTTGAGGGGTCAGGGGGTTTGTGTTTCGTCTCTGTGACTTCGTGACCCACTTGTCTAGTGTAGTTTGCACAGTATGGCCACTATTACTCTTTTTATTTCCCATCTTGTTTGTCTTTATCCAATTGCTTATTAGCGTCTGTTTATGGTATCTGACTTTTGGTTTCTTATTGTCCCCCATAGTTGTCAGGAAGGCCAGTCTATTGCAGATAATCTGCTTGCCACATTTGTTTAGGTGTAAGCCATGTGTTGTGAAGTGGTTTCTGGCTAGTCTCTCTATTTCAAAGTACACAGCAATTTTTTTTTGTATGCATGTTCAGCTAAATTCAGAGCCTGTATCAGGTGGAGGTTTGCAGTATTAATTTTACTATTTAAATTTTGAACATCATATCTCCTGGGTATAGGATGGATAATGATATTCATTTTGTGACTTAGAGCGAGTATTAGTTCCAATGGTTCTACCACATGCTTCAACATTAGATCGAGAGGTTTGCCTATGTCGTTAGAACCCCCTATCACAATCAAAGTATCACGTGTACCGAAGCTTCTTGTCATTTTCTGCGTTTTTTATCACTTCTTTTAGTGGGGCGCCAGGTTTTACTATGCTTTTTACCTGGTATGAGGGCCCTAGTTTGTCTTGCAGTATTTGAGCACAGTCTCTTCCACGACTGTCACTTAATATTAGTACTCTCATTTTTTCCGAGATTTTCTTGCTATGTAACGTTCTGGAATTTCTTTCGTTTTTGTCCTGCACATATATTGGTGCCTGAGAGATTATGTTCGTCGGCGGATTACTCATACACTTTGTGGCGGATTGTTCACTTTGGGTTAATTTTTGCGTAAGATATTGTGCAAAGTTAGACTGTAAATTGACCTTGCTAGCATCTTGCACCCTGCGGTTATCAGTAGTTACACTTTTAAAATCACTTTCTGGATCCATTTCACGTAGGCGTACCCCCACATTAGCTTTGTTTTCCGTTGCAGTTTGTTTACATGCAGATTTCACAGGGCTACGATCACACGTGGCGCTAGACAACACACGATTTCTGAGCATTGCATTTTGTGCACGATTTACGGCTTGACTATTTCTCGTAGTACGTTGTCCCGTCAAACGCCAGTTTTTGTTACCGATATTTACGTTCGGTGTGCGGATAACGAGTTCATTGTTCGTGGTTTTATTGGTTACTGCCACTTCAAGTTCATTACACTTCATTAATAGTTCATGATACTTCACCAGTAGGCTCTCAAGCTTCAGGTTGAGGTCCATTATTTCTTGTTTCAACGACGTAATTATGTGATCCTGCGTTTTTAGAGTATTGTTTACTTTGGATTCAGTTGCTTGTATGATGCACTGGCGGCATGTCCACTGCTCTTCACTGTTAAAGTATTTCAGGTTAACTTTGACGCATTTTTCGTGGTACCAGTAATTACAATTAATACACAGAATGCCTCGTATAACTCTTTTCAAACATATTTTGCACTTATTACGGTCGAAATTCGTTGGAACTGCGGGATCGGCAATTTGTACACTTTTACCCGGCGCCATCTTCATCAGTCGACCTATAATCCATTGGTTAGCAATGGCATCATTCTGTCAGAAGTGGGCGGAGCCTCCAATATATATAGTAAGACGTGCACTGTTTTCTCCAGTAGTGATTTAAGCCGGCCGTTGTGGCCGAGCGGTTCCAGGCGCTTCAGTCCGGAACCGCGCGACTGCTACGGTCGCAGATTCGAATCCTGCCTCGGGCATGGATGTGTGTGATGTCCTTAGGTAAGTTAGGTTTAAGTAGTTCTAAATCTAGGGGACTGATGACCTCAGATGTTAAGTCCCATAGTGCTCAGAGCCATTTGAGTAGTGATTTACCACCAGAAGGAGGTTCTTACTGATTAGTAATTCATCGTTTTATAACTTTGTAGCTTTATATTTTCTTTAGTGTATGTAGCCCTCTAATTAAATCTACGTATACGACTTGTAGGTCTGAAGATGACCACAGTAGTGGTTGAAACCGGTCAACAGAACAAATAAATTGTGATCAAGACTGTTTTTGATAGTAAATAAATGTATGTTTTTAGGTTGGTTAGTACCAAGCAAATTGTAAACCCTCCACATCTGCACTTGTCGTCCGAGAACAAGTAATGGACTCCCTGCAACTTCTTGTGTCATTCCGCACTATTGGTTGGACATCAGAAACAGCCAGGCTGCACGCGAAGGCTACCGTTAACACCACAACACCAACTCCGTACTTAGAGTGATGCCGCGGTCGTGAAGTACGGATTGCTGGTGAATGACGCCCCACTGCGATCAGCGATGAACCTCGCTTCTGCTCCACGCCAGATAATCGTCGTCCACGGGTGTGACAGCAACCTGAGGAGAGACCCCATGGTTCCAATGTTTTGAAGAGGCTCAGCGGTGTTACTCCTTGCATCATGGTGCGGAAGGCCATCAGGTAGGACTCCCGGTCACGACTGATAGTGCCTGAGGGAACCGTGACTGCACATCGGTACGCCACGGACAACCTGCGTTGTCAAGTGTTACGCCTCATGTGACAGTGTCGTGGTGCCATTGTTCATCAGGACAACGCTCGTCGACACATGGCACGTGTCTGTCTAAGTTTTCTGCGTGATGTTGAGATACTTCCTTTGCTAGCTATATCCTCATCTCAGTCCCCGACAAAACATGTATGGGACCAGCTCAGACGTCAACTACGTTCCAGCTGCAGTATCCTGGATATCAAGAACCAGTTACAACAGTTTCGGCCCAGCGTGCCTCAGCAGACGAAACAACGGCAATCAGTGCATGCACCTAGGCCAGAGGGGCTGCAGTGTCATAATGATAAGAGGGATCATACTGCCAAATCCTTCATAAACTTAACTCAGTTTTGTAATTACTGAAATAACACACATACCATCTCAATCCCTGAAATTTATTTCGCTTTCGCTCCTTTTACTGTGTTTGGCATTCCTGCTCAGACAGTGCAACAATTAAAAATTTTAAATGTTTAATATAATAATAATAGTAATAACAGAAATAACAATCGTAATAATAATAGTGATAATCTGTGAAAATAAGTACTTGTTGTATCGCTTTAGCATAGTGTACAAGAAATTGTAATACAAATTTGAGTACATGCACCTTGCAACTGATTTAAGAACTATAATGGCAACAAACCCGTAAAAGCTTGACTTCATATTTTACGGGGCACAAAATCGAAGAATGCACTGACCATTACTATATACCACTGCACACTACGATTATGAACAGATTGTTGCAGGCGTGAAAATATGGGGAATGCTGTTCCACTCAGTCGTTTCCGCTTACGTTTCCGAGGTCAGTCTTTCTGTTTCTTTTTTCCCCTTGGTGAACGATCTTCCCCTTCTGTCTTTTCTTACTCAGCTTTCTGCTGATCGCCAGTTTAACCGGTGGAGCATGAATGATGTGCTGTTTGCTGCTGAAAGCAGATTCCCCCAGCCTGTAAATGTGTGTGTACCTAATTTTTTACCGGTCAGGCAGAATACCCATCCACGTGGGTAGGCCCTCTCTCCAGCAACTGAAAACTAAACTGTATGAAACGTAGCTTTAATTTCTTACCATTTTCGGGGCTGGTTTTAATGCTACTTTATTCTACAAAATGTGGCTGTGAAATGTGGAAACTGATGGATTTAAATATGAACGCTTCTACTGAAATGTTGTTTTGGGGAAGGGTGGCAGAGATGACGACTGTTGAAACCTCCTCCCCTCCCATGTCTTCCTTTGATCCGCACGTGCCTTCAGGTTCAAGACAGCTTTACCCTTTAACAATTAATTTTTTAAATAATGAGTTAAAGGGCGTCTGCCTTCTTCGAAGTATGCAGTTTCTTGCTTTGTTTAATTCCGAAACATATTTCAGCATACTTTTGGCATCTTCAGTGCTTTTTCTTTTCTTCTTTCTGAAATATTCTCTTAGAAACTGTACTCACACACACACACACACACAAACAAATGGAAACACGTCTGAACGAATTCAGCTTCGCAGTAAACGAAAACAATACTTGAAACAAATTACTATCAACAGTGTTTATGAATCGTAAATGTGTTTTCAAAAGTGCCTGTAAACCACGGCAACATAGTACGTGTTCTGGGGTAACCACAAGCGTCAGAACGAAGAGGAAGAACGCAAGACCAGAGAAGGCGGTGAGACTACGTCAGCGAACAGCGCACTGACAAGGACCGCGCCACCACAGGAGCGACCTCTGCAAGAAGTAAATATAAGCGCCGCTCCTGCCAGTCTCGGCCGGACATCAATGGACAGCATTCGGAGAGTACTAGCACGGCCTAACGGAGAGTGCTACAGTAGCAGTTATTAGTGATCCACAAACTGAGTGTCAAACTTGCATGAACATTATACATAGCAAAGGACTCGGTTTTAAGTTGCATGTCACCAATCGTTTGCGACACCATGGTTATTTCAAACTTAAGTATCGTCAGTATTCCTTTTTTGAAATATAAACTGTTAATGTTATTTGCTTGAATTGTTGTATAGCATTCCGAAAACGCAGCATCCTTTACGCACCCTATACGAGACGAGTTGGCAGGTCCAGAATCCGCCAATGAGCACCAGAAAACGTAAGTAAACGCTGTTATACATTGAAGCTCCAAAGCAACTGGGATAGGAACGCGTATTAAAATACAGACATGTGTTAACAGGCAGAATACGGCGCTGCGGTCGGCAACGGCTGTATAAAACAAGTGCCTGGCGCAATTTCTAGATCGGTTACTGTTGCTACAATGAATGGCAGGTTGTCAAGATTTAAGCGAGTTTGAACGTGGTGTTATAGTCGGCGCACGAGCGATGGAACACAGCATCTCCGAGGCAGCAATGGAGCGAGGATGTTTCCGTACGACCATTTCGTGAGTGTACTGTGAATATCAGGAACCTTGTAAAACATCAAATCTCCGACATCGCTGCGGCCGGAAAAAGATCCTGCAAGAACGGGACCAACGACGACTGAAGAGAATTTTTCAACGTGACGGAAGTGCAACCCTTCCGCAAATTGCTGCAGATTTCAGTGCTGCTCCATCGACAAGCGTCAGCGTGCGAACCATTCAACGAAACATCATCGATGTGGGCTTTGGAAGCCGAAGGCCCTCTCGTTTACCCTTGATGACCGCACGACACAAAGCTTTCCGCCTCGCCTGGTCCCCTCAACACCGACATTGGACTGCTCATGATTGGAAACGTGTTGACTGGTCGGACAAATCTCGTTTCAAATTGCATTGAGCGGATGGACGTGTACGAGTACGGAGATAACCTCATGAATTTATCGACCCTGCGCCGGCCGCAGTGACCGAGCGGTTTTAGGCTCTTCAGTCTAGAACAGCGTGAACGCACAGTCGCAGATTGGAATCCTGCCTCGGGCATGGATGTCTATGATGTCCTTAGGTTAGTAAGGTGTAAGTAGTTCTAAGTTCTAGGGGATTGATGACCTCAGATGTTAAGTCCCATAGTGCTTAGAGCCATTTGAACCAAGGACCCTGCATGTTAGCAGGGAACTGTTCAAGCTGGTGGAGGCTCTTTAATGATGTGGGGCGTGTGCAGTTTGAGTGATATGGGACCCATGATAAGTCTAGATACGACTCTGACAGGTGACACGTACGTAAGCATCCTGTCTGATCACTTGCATCCATTCATATCCATTGTGCATTCCGATGGACTTGGGCAGTTCCAGCAGAACAATGCGACACAATCCACACGTCCAGAATTGCTACAGAGTGGCTCCAGGAACACTCTTCTGAGTTTAAGCACTTCCGCTGGCCACCAAACTCCCCAGCCATAAAGATTATTGAGCATTTCTGGAGTGCCTTGCAGCGTGCTGCTCAGAAGAGATCTCCTCCCCCTCGTAGTCTTACGGATTTATAGACAGCCCTGCAGAATTCATGGTGTGACTTCTCTCGAGCACTTCTTTAGACATTAGTCGAGTCCATGCCACGTTCTGTTGCGAAACCTTTCACTGCTCACGGGGGCCCTACGCAGTATTAGGAAGGTGTACCAGGTTGTTTGGCTCTTTAGTGCCGATACGCAACACAAACCGTAAACAGGAAACTATAACAAACAGTTTCCGAGACCAAAAGAGGTCGAAGTGGTACAAATGCGACGAGCCATTTTAAGCATAGAAACAATAAAAACACGTTTAGCAGTCAAATGAAATGAAATGTCGTGTGGCGAAGGCCCCCCGTCGGGTAGACCGTTCGCCTGGTGCAGGTCTTTCGATTTGACGCCACTTCGGCGACCTGCGCGTCCATGGGGATGAAATGATGATGGTTAGGACAACACAATACCCAGTCCCTGAGCGGAGAAAATCTCCGACCCAGCCGGGAATCGAACCCGGGACCTTAGGATTGACATTCCGTCACGCTGACCACTCAGCTACCAGGGCCGGACAGCAGTCAAATAACAGCTAGGTACAGCCCAGGACAGGTGAACTAGAGGAATGATAAGCGTCAAAAAGAATCATATGTCATTATTTCACCAGAAAGCATAGTTTAGGTGTTAAATTCCAAATAAAAATTCAATTCATACGTTCCCCTGACGTCCCTGTATCGAAAATGACGTATTTTATTAACAGAGACTTGAGCTTGAGTTTTGTTGACAGCCACAGAACATACATAACGTAAAACAAAAAGAGGTGAAGACATATGAAATGGAAACAACATCAAAAACTAATGTCAACATACTCCTAACCTAAGTATTTCAGAAATATTAAAGGAAAAAGATCCACTAAAGATGCCACAACTGTACTGAAACATATTTGGGGATTAAATACAAAAAAAGACTGTTTCTTGCAACAAGGCAGACCCTCTTTAATTAATTATTATTTTCAGCAAACACGGGGAACAGAAGTTAAAATGCCAATATGATAATTCTTTTAAAATTGTGTATTCGGCTTTGTACTTGTTTCCTTACCTCACAGTGGGAAATACCGAATTTGCTGCAAAAGCGGCGTTTTGGGAGAGGACGGTGAAAGCACAGGTGTCTGGGCGAAGAGGCACCGTGGGTGAGTGTGGGAGCGTGGGCAGCGGACGCAAACTGGTTCCGCGAGCCACCGCCGGGGCCCGTTACACCCCAGGGCGGCCGGCGGCTCCTCCGCAGGTGGGCCGCTTTCGCTGATCACGACTCGCCGCTCGCGCTGCCGTCCCTCACCGCGACCCTTCGTCACGTATCCTCAGACGCTCTGCCGTCTTCCCTTGCCTCTTCTCGGTGTACACTATCTGGTCGAAAGTACTCGACACTCTTATGCAATGCGAAATGGACCAGTGGGTGTCACGTGATTCGGACTAGCCAGTATAAATGGAGACATACAGAAAACAGATCAAACACACAGCAAATGTGGAATATGTGGGGTCGAGGCGACTGGATGCAATCGAGTACAGTGCTATACTACGCCTCCCGATCAGTGCATTTGCGCTCGGTGTTTTCAGCTGTACTAAATTTACAAGCAATTTTATACTAATGGCTATTAAAATTGCTGCACCAAGAAGAAATGCAGATGATAAACGGGTATTCATTGGACAAATATATTATACTAGAACTAACATGTGATTACATTTTCATGCAATTTGGGTGCATAGGTCCTGAGAAATCAGTACCCAGAACAACCACCTCTGGCCGTAACAACGGCCTTGATACGCCTGGGCATTGAGTCAAACAGAGCTTGGATGGCGTGTACAGGTACAGCTGCCCATGCAGCTTCAACACGATACCACAGTTCATCAAGAGTAGTGACTGGCGTATTATGACGAGTCAGTTGCTCCGCCACCATTGACCAGACGTTTACAATTGGTGATATATCTGGAGAATGTGCTGGCCATGGCAGCAGTCTAACATTTTCTGTATCCAGAAAGGCCCGTACAGGACCTGCAACATGCGGTCGTACATTATCCTGCTGAAATATAGGGTTTCGCAGGGATCGTATGAAGGGTAGAGCCACGGCTCGTAACACATTTGATATGTAACGTCCACTGTTAAAAGTGCCGTCAATGCGAACAAGAGGTGGCCGAGACGTGTAACCAATGGCACCCCATACCATCACGCCGGATGAAACGCCACTATGGCGATGACGAATACACGCTTCCAATGTGCGTTCAACGCAATGTCGCCAAACACGGATGCGACCATCATGATGCTGTAAACAGAACCTGGATTCATCCGAAAAAATGACGTTTTGCCATTCGTGCACCCAGGTTCGCCGTTGAGTACACCATCGCAGGCGCTCCTGTCTGTGATGCAGCGTCAAGGGTAACCGCAGCCATGGTCTCCGAGCTGATAGTCCAAGCTGCTGCAAACGTCTTCGAACTGTTCGTGCAGATACTTGTTGTCTTGCAAACGTCCCCATCTGTTGACTCAGGGATCGAGACGTTTCTGCACGAACCTTTACAGCCGTGTGGATACGATGCCTGTCATCTCGACTGCTAGTGATATGAGGCCGTTGAGATCCAGCACGCCGTTCCTTATTACCCTCCTGAACCCACCGATTCCATATACTGCTAACAGTCATTGGATCTCGACCAACGCGAGCAGCAATGCCGGGATACGATAAACCGCACTCGCGATAGACTACAATCCGACTTTTATCAAAGTCGTAAACATGATGGTACCCATTTCTCCTCCTTACACGAGGCATCACAACAGCGTTTCACCAGGCAACGCCGGTCAACTGCTGTTTGTGTATGAGAAATCGGTTGGACACTTTCCTCATGTCAGCACGTTGTGTGAATGCTCTGAAAAGCTAATCATTTGCATATCACATCATCTTCTTCCTGTCGGTTAAATTTCGCGTGTGTAGCACGTCATCTTCGTGGTGTAGCAATTTTAATGGCCAGTAGTGTATAACATGGGAAGGGACGTCATGTCATGATCGCATAGGTAGAAGATACATAAAAAAACGATAGGATTGCGGAAAATACGTATAAATTGAGAGAAAATACACCAAAATGCGGGGAAATTGAGGACGCACTTGTATGTCTTCTGGTTGGTGCAGAAGAATATTGTACTTGGGAACGAGTATGCGACAGCAATAGGAATACGAGAAAACGTAGACATGGAAGCATCGGGAACCAGGGAAACCTTCATTTTTTTTTTCGTCGAGGCAGCATTTCACTATATGTTTATTGAGGTAATAGTGATAAACATGAGTTGACTGCTGTCTTTGATGATTTCCTGGAAAAACAGAAGACCATCTGCCTCTAAACATACTTGCATCTGCATTAAAGGATGACGTAGAGTGGATGGAGTGGTCGGTTGAGATGGAGTTGTAACGACGTATTTAATGGTAGACTGATGATGTGTTCTAGAGAGAGAGGGGGGGGGGGGGGGGGGGAGAAGCTGCTGCAGATCATTTGACCATTTCTTCCCGTTGTTAGAGCAGTGTCTACTTGCGATCGTTAACAGTAAACCTCTCGGCCATCAGAGGACTTCCATCTCATGTGTGATGAAACGTGAGACATTCCTCTAAACGAACGAAGATTTATGCGATGTACTCCATTGCCCTCTCGCATCTTGGGTATAAAATCAAGACTTCAGTTTCATAACTAAGATGATTCAAAGTTAGCGGCAGGTGTTTGTGAGGCACTGCAATCCCCGTGTATACATTTGCTTGACAGATGTCCTGTTTACAGAGTTAGTAAATTCACACGTCAAACGCCGCTGTTATGCATTTATCTGTTTCCTTCTAAGAGGTATTTTCCGTTACTAACGATCATTTTATATAGGGCTGACGCGGGCATAGCATAATTTCTGAACCGTGATCGGATGTAATTATTGGACGCTATACACCTCTGGAGAGCTATATTGTGCACTTTCACACAGAATAGATATTTTAAGGAAGGAGGTTTTTCATTTTACGGTTTGTTATATAGTTTATCGTAGAGAAACCGGCAAGAAGGATGTAGGTCATGCGCTGGAAATATATTTCTTACACTGGTATAAGAACAGCGTTACATTCCATACGACTAATAGGTCGGAAACTGGAGCAATTTAACAGTATAGACTGTTTTTAAAATAATTGAAAAGCCACGATCGCTTCGATATCGTTTACTAGATGACCGGTTTCAGCACTCTGAAGGTGCCATCATCGGATCTGTGAAGGTATAACATAACAAGTTTGAGGGAGGGCTTACAGGAGTTAACTATATACATTACAATTATTACAGAACCACATACCTGAAACGTGGATTAACATTTATAAAACCGTATGAACATCATGGCACATGAGGCAGACCATCTGATAAAAATCATTGTCACAACCAACAAAAAATAATAAACTGCTCTCATGGTCGTTCTTTCCATAAAATACAAAACTGGAGTCACCAGAGCAAACTACCACTGCTCGCCTAACACCGGTCGGCATCATCACTGCTCTATTCCGCGCAGGCTTACTGCTGTGATTCTAGCGGTTCACAACCGGCCACCAGACAGCACTGTCCAAGCAGCGCACACTCTGTCCCACGGTATAACCACTCATTACCACTAAAACACAACTTTACTATAAGTGCTTGTCACATACCGATGCAAAGCCCACATTTGCCCATACATTTCCTGTACATACTATAATCACTATAAAGTACGTCAATTACAGAGTAAAAGCATCTGAGGCACAGACATTATCCATTACCGCCTTACAAAACTACATATTATAATTTACATTTATTCTTACAAGGACGTCAGGAATATGCATACAGAAAGCTGTTCATAACACGACTCAGGTACAATGTGACGAGCGATTAAAACCTGTATGCTGGGCTTCACTTGTCTAGGCACTATGGTCTTAGGTATTGTAAAGTTTTACTGGCGAAGCTGGCCAACTACACGTCAAGCCTTAAAACAAGTATTTACTTTACCAAGGTAGGCCCTCCTAAAAAACAAATAAATGACATTAGCAGTATTCTGAAGGTGGCTGTGTAATAATTGTAATGGTTGGTTGGTTGGTTGGTTGTTTGGGGAAGGAGACCAGACAGAGTGGTCATCGGTCTCGTCGGTTTAGGGGAGGAAGTCGGCCGTGCCCTTTCAGAGGAACCATCCCGGCATTTGCCTGGAGTGATTTAGGAAAATCACGGAAAACCTAAATCAGGATGGCCGGACGCGGGATTGAACCGTCGTCCTCCCGAATGCGAGACCAGTGTCTAACCACTGCGCCACCTCGCTCGGTAATAATTGTAATGTATATAGTTAACTCCTGTAAGCCCTCCCTCAAACCTGTTATGTTATACCTTCACCGATCCGATGATGGCACCTTCAGAGTGCTGAAACCGGTCATCTAGTAAACGATATCGAAGCGATCGTGGCTTTTCATTTATTTTAAAAACAGAGTGATCGCCCCACGACACACAATGTGTTCACTGCATTGTAGACTGTTCTAAGTTCGGAACCTTGAAGCCTTAGGGGTGCGTGTGTTTATGTTCTCTCTTACCAATACCTTCCAGATATTAATCCCAGACTCTCGAACAATACTTTAGAGTTGATAGCGTGGTTGCTTTACGTAAAAATGCTTCGAACTCCATCTGTCTGGCTCTCTAGCATGCACAAAAACCAGCCGTTTATTGTTCTTCTTAACTGCCTGCTATAACATCACAACACTTGCAAATATGTTACTTTACACCGATAAGGGATGCTAACCTTCTCGACATGGGCGCATCTTGTGAAATCTTGTGTACTTGGATGGGCGAGGACTCAGCTAGCTCCATTCATCCACAAGATGTGGAATGTAGCGGTCTACTTCTGGTCAGCTGCAGGTTAAATCGGTAATGGTGCTGCAGGGCGGGCTGGACAGACAGTGCGAGGAGGTCTTTCAGTCTCTAATTTTATCCTAAGACTGTGAGAACGCTCTGTGACTCCCATCCACATAGAGATAGATCATAAATTATGCACTATTCTCTAGGTGCTAGAAATATGTAGAGCACTGTCTGGTATATGTATGTGTTTCAGAATTAACAATGAATGAACGTACTGCGCAGTCATCTATCTACATTCGCAAAGATAAACGCAAAGTAGAGAAGGGGCGGTTTAGCTTTGATACTGAAATAGGGAAACATGCTGTCACATCATTGG
The DNA here is from genome assembly GCF_021461385.2 of Schistocerca piceifrons. Lineage (NCBI taxonomy): Eukaryota > Metazoa > Arthropoda > Insecta > Orthoptera > Acrididae > Schistocerca > Schistocerca piceifrons. The sequence goes on from NC_060141.1 coordinate 432,652,337, forward strand.
TCGGTGTTGAAATTACTGTAAAATTGCTAAAATTGTTCACACTATCAACTGTGATGCTTATTATTACTGTACATCGAAGGTGTCTTTTCCATCCCATTTGTTCACTGACATCGTTTGTTTGAGTTAGAGAAAGAGTTTTGGTGGAGGGGCAACACCTTCTGTGGATGGCTAGCATTGAAATAGTGATTGCGTACATGACTGCAATATGAGAAATCAGTCGAAATGGAACACACAGCCATCAACTATGCTGTCACTGTGACAGATGAGTTTAAACGCAGAGGTCGTCAATCATCTTCAGACAGCAGTTTGGAAACTCTCCACAACGCCGTCAAACTCCTCCAATTTCCTTATGTTGCAACTGTCTTTTATTTAAAATCATCCTGTGTGTGTGTGTGTGTGGTGTGTTATGGTAGCTGCATTAAAAACATGACCTATACCGTGTGACATCTAGTTTTCTGCGAGAGGCAATGGATCAGAACGTGTTAATGTCAGTTTAGAACCTGACACAGACCTTGAAGTCGTGGCGGAAAAAACAAAATGTATTGCAGTGTACAAAATTTGTTACAGCAGAAAAAAACAACAACACAGGGTCACAGAGAGGGTCTCTTCGACTTATAGTATAGTTTGTGGGATACAGTCATCCTCCTACAGTACAAGCGATGTAACTTCACAGTGGTCGGTGCGATAGATCAATAGCTGTATATTTAATAGGATCGTCACATATGCTCGATGTCGGCACACACACAGTATTTATTTTCGATATATGGGAGGAGAGAGATGTCGTAAAAATCTTATTGAGTTCTCTATCAGATGAAACTAGTGAAGCTTTTATAGTTCGTAACTTTTCTCTGTTGGATAGTACGGAATAACGAAGATAGCATGTTGGGCTGATAGACGTGAGTGGGCCCTGAGGGACGTGGATCTACTTCAAACAGCAGTACTTGTATGTAGTTTGGGAATGCACCACAATGCAGTAGCAAAATCCTTGTCATTCCCCCAGTTCCTGTAATGTCTTTTATACTACCTCATTTTGCAAGAGCAGGCTTCGTTTGGCACTGACCTTACACATCGTACACTGTTGGCGGAGCTACGACAACATGTTCCCATTTCCACTGAATGGTCAAAACACGGTCCTGTCGCACTAACTCAGGTCACTATGTTTCTACACAGGTTGCTCAGTTCCAACTTAAATTGGAACGATCACATCCACAAAGCTGCAGAAATGACAGCAGTTGCAGGAGGCACAGGGACTGCCAAAAATTTTACTGTAGCAGATAGGTTCGAAAAAGGTGACTCATTTCAGGATATGAGAGTGCCAGAAATATGATTCACTAGTGGTTGTAATCAGTAAAGGACTTCTCCATAGGATCCAACACAGTTATGTGGTTGAATGGAAAGACTTGATTCCAAATCCCTGACAGCATTTCTACTGGAGAGCGTAACACCAGAGATCTGAGAATCTAGTGTACATTTTTTACAACCTCAATCAGCACACCATCTACTGTTTGTGTTCCTTCTCAATCAACCTTCACCTATAACCCAGTGCATATATTTCAGAACCTCTGACATGACATCGAGACAGAATGCATTATAAATACTGGAGATATATCTAGTGGTGGCATGAAGGAGTTGCAAATACCAGTTTCGTACCACGTTCCTTAGCTGTAACACTTTCTGAATTTGGTAATTTTATTGCAAATTTGCACCATTGGCTACATGTAACTGCACTGTTGGTCTGATAATATACACTCCGGCGATCACCATCTATATTCAGTGTGGCGGTATTTGTCTGGAAAAGCCGGCCGTTGTGGCCGAGCGGTTCTAGGCGCTTCAATCTGGAACCATACTATTTCTATAGTCTCAGGTTCGAATCCTGCCTCGGGTGTGGACGTGTGTGATGTCCTTAGGTTAGTTAGGTTTAATTAGTTCTAAGTCTGGGGGACTGATGACCTCAGACGTTAAGTCCCATAGTGCTTAGAGCCATTTGAACCATTTGAATCTGTCTGGAAAAACCACTTTGTTTGGAGGTAATGTTGTACCTCGATTTATAAAGCCGGTATAGCTTTTACCATGGATACTTGTGTGCACCGGTAGAACCAAGACTGCTTGTGATAGTAACATGGTCGTGTTTTTTAATATCTGACGGTTTGTAAGACGATTATGTCTCTCTTTGTAAGACACAGTGGTACCACTCGCAAGAAAAACTTATGAGGCATGTGCACCCATCGCTGATTTTCGGTCAGCATCATTATTTCATATCGCTGGCAATCAGTTATTGGGCAAGTATTATACTTAGTAGTAGGAGATGTGTGATAGCTTCACCTTGAGCATCAGGCTTATAAAGTATGAGTGTGTATGTTCTGACACGTGTAAAGGAAATGACTATGTTCAGTCGCAAGAAAGGTCTGGATTTGATATGGAATACTGTGACATCAAAGGGAAGAGTATATCAAATCGTAAGAATAGTACAGATATTTCTATTTCCAATGCCACAGCCGTCAGCAGGGTGTATTTCTGATACTTCACCCATTGTTGAATGTTGTTCAATTGAAACTGCAATCGTAATATTTAATTGTAAATACAGTGATAAAATATATATGTGGCCGGTTTCCGAGGATGATTCTGCCTATGCGTGCTTGGTGTGCAGCGCCGGTGACCTGTGGCGGGAATGATTCACTTTTCCGGCTACTGGTAGGAGCTGTCTGAATGGAGAGGCCTGTTGGGGTGCAGGAATGTAGCTGACTTAACTTGTCGTCCTCTAGACGGCCGAATAGCGAACTAATACTTAGTATGTGTTGGACAGCTTTCGTGATTGCATGGAAATTTTAGAAGATTCTGTATGGATGGGTGTTTGCCCTGGACCATTATTCCCTCCCATGTAAATTGCCCAGTTGACTACTTCTAAACATTTCGCGCCTTTATTTAGTTGAGCGGACATCGATTGTGGTGTGTGCATCTAGCAGGTGAAGGACACGCAGAAGACACATTTTCTGTTTCTCTACGACTTGAGAAACATCTTATTTGACTTTGTAAATTATAAGATAGATTTGGAATCTGTTACATCACCAACATCAGTATTCGCGAGTGGGAATATCAGTTTTGTATATTTTTTTAGAGTTCTCACATAAAGGTCTTCACAGACGGGATAAATTTCTAATTACTCAGTGGTTTACAGCGCGCTACACCTCGCTAACGTTTTGGGTTTGTAGAGCAATAATTTTCAGTCTATATCTTCAGAATTATACTGTGCGAGCGATACTACTGCTATGCAAGCGATTTTGCTGTGTGCTTGATATCGAGAAGTATCGCGTAAATGGTGTGATATTCTGGCAAACCATGTAAAATTACATATGTTCTTGTAATCCCAGAGTCTGGAGATGGATGTAGAAAGCAAGCAAGCATGCAGATCATGGCCAGAAACAGTAATGCCTTTGTACCGAGGGGAAACGAGTCTGTCTTTATACAACACGTCAGAGAGTTTCTTTTGTCCACTGAAGGCACTCTGGTCACGTGTCAGGAGCAGATGACTTGTGGTCATTGGTTGCAGTGGAAGACCTCATGACCTTGCGGGAAAATATCTAATTATGTGAGGAGTATACCTACAGTGCATGTGCTTATGCTGTCTGTCTTTGTGGTATATGTACATGTGTCGATAGCTGTATGAATGATGCCAAAGGGGTGTTTTTTTATGGCACAGGATACGAATTGTATGTTTACTACATCGACATGGTACACAGTGATATATTGTCAGGTTGGAGATCGGTTTCACGCTCTAATATTCAAGCTTTCGTCCTTAGTGGCAGAGCAGTGTGATTGAGTAAGAGTCTTTCTGTATTTGAGATTATGTAGGCCATTTTTGTAGGGTTTAATTGTCAGTGCAATATATCGATCTGTACAAAATAGTTTTGCTGCTGAAAGTCTCATCTGCAGAAAGAAAAAAAAAATGCTTCCACAAGGGCAGCATGAGTAATTTGCCGGGCTAATTCAGTAAGAGCCAATCATAATGCCCCATACATTCACAAGACATCCTTTGTGCCGGAACATAGGAGCCTGTACGTAGCTGTGAGAGCATTTGCATTTCAGTGATGTTTGTTGAAAGCAGGATTGAAAGGTTTCCAGGATGGGTAACATGTGATGGACAGGGTGCCAAGTTAGAACCATCAGGAGGAATGTGTTTGGCGTTATTCTGGTCTATTTTCAAGACAGGTTCTGTTGGGACAAGAATTTCCATGCCAACAAGCTGAGACATCACGAAAGCTCCCACAAAAGCGACCAGTAATTATGCCTATGACACTTTACAATTTCTGAGAGGTCGACCTGGCTCATATTTACATAGCCATGAGACGTCAGTACAACTTTGAGAACCTTTTAGATGTGTCTGCAAAGGTGATTCGCTGTAAGAACATTGCACAGCTATCTGTCAGCCACACTTGGCAGGTAAACATGTGCACCACTAGACGCAGCTTGCACGTCCCATTAGGCCTGCTAGGAACAATGCATCCTAAGCTATTCTAGGAAGCATTGGAACAGATTTCTATAGCGCGACCTGTGATGTCAGAATCACATTGAGAACCTTTTAGCTGCATCTGCGAGGGTGAGCTGCAATGCAAAAATCTCTCTTGGTACTGGACTCGCAGCTATAGGTCATTGTACAACCACGGTTGTCAGGTGACCTCATGCGCATCCAGAGACATAGACATGTGATGCCAGTATAACACTCAAAGAATTCTAACTGTGTATCTGAAAACAGATGTGACTTTCACCTGCTCACTGTAGGTGGCAGCGGCTTGAGAGCAATGGCTCGCCCCTGCATTCGTGTGTTCAGTGGTGTCGGCACATGTGTGTGTTGGAGCCTCTGATACATCACAGTTGACGATAGTTCAAAAGCGTTTTTTACGTGCACTGAGTGTTTGTGTGCAGCATTATTTTCGTGTGTTTAAGCGTTGTGATCGTGTTTGCAGAACCTTTTACTTGCATTATTTCGATAATTTACGAGTAGTTTGCAGGTCTGTAGGCTATGTAGTGTGACCCCAAGCACGCCAGGGCGAGTGTTTTGTATCAGTGTAATAAATGAACTACATGAAATCCATCCCTAAATAAACTGTTCCAAAATAAATAAAGTACACTCCTTCCTCTCTCCAGCAGCCCAGCACAGGCTGAGTCCTTTTCCCACCATTCCCCCACCCCCAACCCCCAGACCGCCATCTTGGGTAACATTACAGAAGGGATGACAGCACCATCTGGCGGCAGTACTGTGTACTAGGTCAGTTGGACTCCAGACCTCATGGTGAATACACTTGATGGAGCTACTGCCTCTGTTTAAATAAAGACTGCCTGCAAAATAAAGACTTACATCCATCCTATCCAGCAACCCAGCACAGGCTGAGTCCTTTCCCCACCAATTCTTAGAAGAGTTGGCTGTCAGATGACTTAGGTTAGTGGAGGTAGTCCAAGTGCCCTTTTTATCTGCCAATTACTTAGGTTGGTGAAGTTAGCCGTGGTGTGTTGCATTGTCCTGCTGGAATTTGAACTACCCACCATTTTCTGGGGGAGGAGGGAGGGAGGGGTGGGGAGGGGGTTAGGTTAGTGGAGGTAGTCAACTGACCCGTCTTCCAGCCAAAATTTGAACTTCCTGCCATGATGTCATTGCGACATTGCCATATCTTTCGCTGCCATCTCCGATCCGCCATCTTGAATAAATCTGGCAACAATGTAGAGTGTCGTTGTGCTTTCTTTGCCCTACTACTCACATTAGCTACGGGATGAACACATAGGTGTGGTCAGGAAATTGGACACTACAAGCTTTCACATGCTAACGACGGGAAAATTATCCAAAGGCTGTATAAGTAATCCTCCGTCCATTTAAGAAAGAGCGAAGATCGACGTTTAACAACACGGCGATTTCGAGGTCAGTGAACGTCGAACACAAGCTCAGCTCTTACATGGACATGTACTTTTTAAAGAACCGCTCAGAAATTTGCTTCAGCGATTTAACTAAGCTACGCAAATCTGGATGTCTGGACGGGGATCAACATCCCAATACTCTCGAACGAGAATCCAGTGTCTTACAATAGCGCCACCACGCTCAATCTCACCATTTATGCAGCATAGAAAGCTCTTACAAGAGCAATCAAAACTCTCATGAAGTCGGATTAGAGAAAACCCACCTATTCCCTAAGTGAAGGCAATGGGAAGGTAATCACTAACACGCCTTGTAGACGTAATCTCGCTAGAAGAAACTTCACAGAGCACCTGCCACAATGATCTGAAATAACGTCTAAATTGCGGCGGTGCCTCGTGCAATACCTAACATCTCAGAACACCCTCCCCGCATCAGAAACCAGATCGGGTAATGAAAGCCTTTCTCAGCAGACGTATTTTTTTAAGTTCGTTAGAAATCTTACACTCATGAGCAGCTGAATAGCAATTGAGACAGCTGATTTGTTGGTCGTCGCGGGAAATGGACTGATCTGGCATCTTTCCTGTTCCTGTGTCCTCGTACCGTCTGTGGGCTCTTACACGCAGTGCGCAGAGGTAAACTTGTGGGGAGTGGTTTCTGTACGCCATGATGGGGAAATGCTTCTTCATTGCCACTGCCCAACTGTCCACTAACTAAATACAGGAATGGACTCCATATAAATTCATTCGACGACGATATGTGTTAACAACATTCTGTTATGTAAGGTAGTTGTTTGAGGTAGCAACAGTGTTCTCCGAGCTGATGTACATCATGAAAAATCTGTGACTCGGTGGCACATGCAAGGCTTATCTCCTATACGATTTCAGAGGTGGGTTACAATAATCTGCCCATTATCAAACGCTCTGACATCGCACGTCTTCGGTGTCTCGCATAGTCCATGTTTCAACGCTTTGTTATCGTCATCAAAGTGGAAGGGGGTCTGATATGCTTCTTCTGTTTCTTCGTGGCGTTACACCGTTCTCCAGGAGTCGAGCAGGTCGTTTCTCGGATTTGGCATTGTTAGTGGTGTGGTCGTGTGCGGCTGGATGCCCCTTTCTGACGCCGCCGCCACCACCAGTGCCCAGTGATATCTTATGCGCAAGTTTTCGAATCGTGTAAGTGCGGCTGGGCGTTGGTACCAGGACGTGGGAGACTGCCTAAAAATCACCTCCAGGGTGCCCAACACATCGATGCTCGTCGTTAATCCGCGCTGCTGATTCGATCCGGGTCTGCCACGACTCTTTGTTAAAGCGAGCGCTTTAACGCTCTCCTACTTCGTAATACCGACAGTCACCCGAATTGTTCAGATGCAACAAGGGTAATAAAATGCTGAAGGAACGTAACAGATCTGTACAGCACCACTATCTACACTACTGGACATTAAAATTGCTACACTACGAAGACGACGTGCTACGGACGCGAAATTTAACCGACAGGAAGAAGATGATGTGATATGCAAATGATTAGCGCATTCACACAGGGTTGGCGCCGATGGCGACTCCTACAACGTGCTGACGCGAGGAAAGTTTCCAACCCATTTCTCATACACAAACAGCAGTTGACCGACGTTGCCTGGTGAAGCGTTGTTGTCATGCCTCGTGTAAGGAGGAGAAATGGGTACCATCACGTTTCCGACTTTGATGAAGGTCAGATTGTAGCCAATCGCGATTGCCGTTTATCGTATCGCGACATTGCTGTTCGCGTTGGTCGAGATCCAATGACTTTGAGCAGAATATGGAATCGGTGGGTTCAGGAGGGTAATACGGAACGCCTTGCTGGATCCCAAAGGCCTCGTATCACAAGCAGTCGAGATGACAGGCCTCTTATCCGCATGGCTGTAACGGATCGTGCAGCCACGTCTCGATCCCTGAGTCAGCAGACGAGAACGTTTGCAAGACAACAATCATCTGCACGAACAGTTCGACGACGTTTGCAGCAGAATAGACTGTCAGCTCGGGGACCATGGCTGCGGTTACCCTTGACGTTGCCTCACAGACAGGAGCGACTGCGATGGTGTACTCAACGACGAACCTGGGTGCACGAATGGCAAAACGTCATTTTTTCGGATGAATCCAGGTTCTGTTTACAGCATCATGATGGGCGCATCCGTGTTTACCAACATCGCGTTCAACGCACATTGGAAGCGTGTATTTGTCATCGCCATAATGGCGTATCACCCGGCGTGATGGTATGGGGTGCCATTGGTTACACGTCTCGGTCACCTCTTGTTCGCCATTGACGGCACTTTGAATAGTGGACGTTACATTTCAGATGTGTTACGACCCATGGTTGTACCGTTCATTCGATCCCTGCGAAATCCTACATTTCAGCAGGCTAATGCACGACCACATATTGCGGGTCCTGTACGGGCCTTTCTGGGTACAGAAAATGTTCGACTGCTGCCCTGGCCCGCATGGGCAGCTGTACCTGTACACGCCATCCAAGCTCTGTTTGACTCAATGCCCAGGCGTATCAAGGCCGTTATTACGGCCAGAGGCGGTTGTTCTGGGTACTGATTACTCAGGATCTATGCACCCAGATTGCGCGAAAATGTTATCACATGTCAGTTCTAGTATAATATATTTGTCCAATGAATACCCGTTTATCATCTGCATTTCTTCTTGGTGTAGCATTTTTAATGGGCAGTAGTGTACTTAGTTGTCTAAAAGAAATCGTTGATTTTGTTATGAAATGCTTGCTGTTGTGGTCTTCAGTCCGAAGACTGGTTTGATGAACCACTCTGTGCTACTCTATCCTGTACAAGCATCTTCATCTCCGAACAACTACTGCAACCTACTTCAATTTGAGCCTGCTTGCTGTAATCAATCCTCTCTACCTTTCTAGAATGTTGAGCCCCCCTCCCACCCCCCCCCCCCCTCCCCACTCCTTCCCTTCACTACTAACTTGATGATACCTTGATGTCCCGGTATGTTACGTGGAAACTAATCCCTTCTTTTAGTCCAGTTATGCCGCAAATTTCTTTTTCCCTAGTCAGATGCTTTACCTCCACGATCTACCCATTTAATATTCAGCATTCGTCTGTAACACCATATTTCAAAAGATTCTATTCTGTTCATGTCTGAACAGCTTACGGCCCATGTTTCACTTCCATACAATGCTAGGCTCCAGAGAAATGCCCTCAGAAAAGACTTCCTAAGACTTAAATTTATGTTAGATATTAACATATTCCTCGTTTTTACAAATGATTTTTTGCTGTAGCCAGTCTGCGTTTTATATCCTCTCTACTTTGATACTCATGAGCTATTTTGCTGCCAAAAAGCAAAATTCATCTACTACTTTTAGTGTTCGTTTTTAGCGAAATGGTTATACAGATTGGCAAATGAACCAAAATTCAATGCAAGGCAAGTGTAGTTTTAGAAAAGCAGGTGGTGATCGTCGCTTCAGAATAAAAATACAAGTCACCTCAGCAAGCCATATAAAAAGAAGCAGGTGTTAATTAGGTCAGATGTTGACTTGACGAGTCGTTGTTTTGCGCTCAAATACCTACAACAGTATGCTCGACAATGCCACCGGCTTTGTGTCATTCCGTTTTATATGTTTTACTTATTTAAATTTTGTGCGTATACAGCATTCCCCTGCACGGTGGGAAATATTTTTCTCACTTAGCAAGGCATTACTTCCACAGTACCCATCAGTAGCCGAGATGGCGAACACATGATAGTACGTTGCACAACTGGAAATAAGCATTCTATCTCTGTTGAGTGCGAAAGTCTGATAACCCAAATTCGTGTGAAAAAAGGTATAAGTCCTGTTTGTAAAATGATGTTCTATGGAAGAAAATGACGCATTGTTAATGGAAATGTGCCACTGATTGATTAACATATTTTATTTTCTTATGACACAATCATAAAAGTATTTAACAAGGTGTAAGCGTTTTCGAGCAGATAATGGTCATCATCACACTAAAAGCACGTAACGTACCCGTTGCTTTCTCAACCAAGTACAGGCCTATGGGAACGTTTTATCACCGCACTCTGATGATGACCATGTTTGGTCGAAACAACTTACGCCTTGTGAAATGCATTTGTGATTATGTCGTAAGAAAATAAAAGATGAATATCAGACTTTGCGCCAGCGTGGGCTGAACCCACTGCACCGTCCTTGACGATCCGTCTGATGGAGGACGACGGAAAGCTCTTCGACCGCCCTGGTAACATCCTGGAGCGATAGGTTACCTATCCGCGTCGGGTCTCATTCATTCCCTTTCATTCTCATACTCTTGCCTAGCCTCACGGTAACATACTGCACAACTGGAAAAAAGGAGATTAAGGCATTAATACAGCTTCGGCAGTGTCGACATCAGAGGCGGATCTTTAAAGCTGGATGAGGGAAGTAAGCGGCCGCTGCATGTCCAGGAAACCTTCATGGCATTCCTTTTCAGTGATTTGGGGAAGCCATGTGATTGTTGGGCCAGCCTCCGTACCGCCCACCTCCCGAATGCGAGTGCGATTGTTAGTAACAGTGCACCACTACTCGTTTTCAACTTGCCAGCTGTCGAATGGGTTACTCACGAGATCAAAACGGGTGCCGGGAAAGTGAGTAGTTGAGACTGCTCTGAATTTCTCGTCTGAAAGTTACTTCGTACAGCTAATAGCAAGAAACACAGATGAACTTTTCGAATAAGTTAACGTACAGAAGGGAAACGATTATCATAAATAGGGGGATATAACTAGCATAGACTTCCAGTAACAAGATGTTGGTTCGCTGCCAGAGCACTTAAAGCGCTGCAAGATTATCATAAGTAGAGAGCTTCTTTATATAGACTTCATAATCGCTTCTTTTTATTATTGGCTGACGTAAAATCTTGCATATTTGTTTTCGTTAAACAGAAGCTGATCTTCTACAGACACAAGCACATTTCTTCCCGCTCATTTCACGAGTGTGTTGCACTCTTTAGATATTGTATTGCAAGTACGTTGCTCGTATTCTGCTTGATTTTTGTTCGCTTCCAGTCCTCCTTCTTTCTTGCATGTAATGGGGAACACTATGGTAGTAGTTATTGTCAGAACCGGAACTCAAATTTATTGCACGTTCCCACAGAATGAGGTTGTAATTCCGCTTTGGGTGGTACTGTTTCTTGCCGCTGACTTTGTAATCTTAGTGACAAACAAGTAGTTATACTGCCACATACTATTACACAGAAAAAACATTCTACATCGAATTGTTCATTTGTGCATGGGGTTGTATACTATAGTGTGAACAGATCTCCATAGTATTGAATGTTACTTGATATAGTAAATTCTTGTTATACGAAATTCACTAGTACGTCCAACGATGAATACTTGACAGTGGTGATGTGAAATGTTCTATATTTGAAGTGTATTATTCTCTTTGAAATTTACGTTACAGTGAGAGCATAATGCTAGATCACTGATTTCTCCTAAAATTTATTGTTTTTAGTACATGCTTTTAACATATGAACACATTTGCGTAAGTACTGTTGCACTTCCAGAATTTGAAATGTTCGTTTTGTGCTATTTGATATCACACTGTACCTTAAAGTGAGAGCGGAAATGGATTCCATTGAATGTTATTACATGTTGCCCCTGAGTTGATCTGTAATTGTACTGTCTTGAGTATCGTTTTTGTTATGTTTCTTTTTTCGGTGTATATCCTGTACAGTACATGGCGGTCTTTCTAGTTAAAAAGTGTTGGTTGCTATGCGTTCACCAAAGTTGTTTTCTCATGTAATAAGTTATAAACACCTTCTCCTTCGTTCCAAAGTCACATACTGCAGGTCCTTCAACTAGAATGACATTCACACAAATTCTTGTGGCAATGTGCAGCAGAAATCTTCCCCGACTGTAAACGTCAGCATGATGTAGTAGAACGCCTTAATATAGATTTACAGCTTTAGCCCTAATCATTTATGATGCTTGTCGCTTGATTTTGTCTTTATCATGCTATATACCGGTATCTGTTTAAGCGAGTTTGTGATTTTAGTCGTCTATTGCCAGAGTATATCTACTTGTTCTGAAAGGCTTTTTCTGTCGTTGCGGAATACTAAATATCCGCCAACAGCGCTACACGTAATCGGGCTGCTATCTAGATTATTATTTTTTATTTATTTATTGGCCTTTGGGGTTAACCATTTAGCTAGAGAAATGAGTAATTACAGATTTGGTGTACGACATCACCTGGACAGCACATGCATTGGAAATTACATTACTTCCAGTCAGACTTCATGATACACTTCGTACATTCACACATTCCACGTAGTCCATGTATTATAACTTCTCATGCTGGATTCTTTGTGTCTGGCCTATAACTGGATATCCGATTCTTGCAAAAACTGGGCAATACCGACATACTGCGTTGTCGACAGCTGCCGAAGCAGGTCCGTCAGAGGTTAGGTTGGGATTCCTTTTCTGATCAAGACCTTAATAAATTTGTGGCATTGTCTGTAATAATGCGAACACTCTAGTACCGAGTGACTGAGGTTTGCAGTCTCAGTTGCATGGACTTTGTTGTACGGAGGTGCCAGAACTTCCATCATGTGAAGGATAACAGCTGTGAGAGAGCTGGATGAGCGTTAGAGTAGTGGTATGACGCCGAGATAGCTTGATTTGAGAGAACCAAGTCTTTTGCACAATGCTTGGCTGTATCGCTGCATAATGCCTTCGTCTGGACTATAGTGAGGTTGCCAATTCTGTAATTAATCTTGAAGGACTTGTTCCTTTACGCCAGCAACAATGTCTGTATGTGGAAGGCAAGTGTAGTTAGGTTGGCCATCAATCACACTGTGTTTCACCAGGTGGTCCGCCAACCCGCCGCGTGAGATAACAGAGCGTCCCGTTATCTAGATTAAGGGATGGATTCCGGTCTAGGGAGTGTATACTTGCAGTATTATTTGAAGCTACTGTTACTTTTTGCCCCTATACCTCTGCAGCACCTATGAGAGCACATGGCTTGCATTTTCTGGAACCTGGCCCCACCAACAGAACATTTTTTCAGTATTTAAAATTCGGCCCTATGCCAGTTCTTAATTTTAATTCAGCTTCAATGTAGGTGTTTCTCGAAAATTAACGTCCGCAGATTTCGTTTCTAGGAAGCATTAGGTAGCGGCACGACGCAATAACTGCGGACCAAACACATTTTTGGCGTTCGCTACCACGTTTATACAGCATCTATCACGAAAGAGTTTTCCAACTTTGCTCTTGCCGACAAAATACTTACGGCTCTGAAAGCTCGAACGTTTTCTTATTTTGTGTATGTTCTCCTGATTAGGATGAAAGTATATACGTTATACTATAAAGTAGCATTGGCCAACAATATATGGTGAATCACCTGTCACCCACTCTTTGGTAATTGAGTTTTCCTGACTGTATTCCCGCTATAACACGGCGACCGCTTTAGTAAGGGGCATTCACCTCACGCGTCTTTTATTCTTTTTTCAGCGTATTGTTCCCCTAATTTTACAGCATCACTTCAACCTAAGATCTGAGGAAAGTTTTGCTTGTTTTGTGTGTGACAGTCGTGTAAGTTTCTCTGTGCACGTTCTTGATTTAACTGTTTATGCGAAGTGTTTCTGAGTGGGAGATATGTAATGAGTCCGGCTTTTTCGTAGATAGGCGTGATGAAACCATCTCAAATTCATACTCTGGCTGTCTGCTATACGAAGCCAAAGGTCGCTAATTCCGCGCACGGGTCTGGTTCATTTCGCAGTGACAGGAACTAGCCCTTTACGGGTTATGCTACCTGTGTTATTTTATTTTAAATGACTTCGAGAGATGGCAGATACAGCCAAGAAAACGTGAGAAAAGATTAAATTGATGTTATTTAACATGTAGGACGCGAAAAAGTATCATTTTGAGATTACTGCCTATAGAATTTGTCATCATGAATACAAAGATATAGAACATTCTGTCACAAAAAATTTAGCTTTACACACAAACTAACAGAATTGAAGAATCAAGCAAGTAAGAGGTAAAAACTGAAATTATCGTTAAAAATAAGATATAGTAATATACGCTATGTGATCAAAAGTAGCCGGACACCTGGCTGAATGTGACATACAAGTTCGTGGCGGCCTCCATCGGTAATGCTGGAATTCAATATGGTGTTGGCCCACCCTTACCCTTGATGACAGCTTCCATCCCCGCAAGTATACGTTCAATCAGGTACTGGAAGGTTTCATGGGGAATGGCAGTCCGTTCTTCACGGATTGCTGCACTGACGAGAGGCATCGATATCGGTCGCTGGGGCCTGGCGAGAAATCGGTGTTCCAAAAGATCCCGAACGTATTATGAACAGGTGCTCGATCGGATTGAAAGGTGAAATCGCCATCCCCGAATTGCTCTTCAACGGCCGGCCGGAGTGGCCAGGTAATGATATCCCTACAGAAAGCAATCTTGCAGATGGCAAAAATAATAGAGAAGACAGAAAAAAGTAGTAGAATACATTCTGAAAGACTTTAAGAAAAATGCGATACTGTAGTGCCCGTGTTGTTAAGAACAACGCCTGCCGGAGTGGCCGAGCGGTTCTAGGCGCTACAGTCTGGAACCGCGCGACCGCTACAGTCGCAGGTTCGAATCCTGCCTCGGGCATGGATGTGTGTGATGTCCTTAGGTTAGTTAGTTTTAAGTAGCTCTGAGTTCTAGGTGACTGATGACCTCAGCAGTTAAGTCTCATAGTGCTCAGAGCCATTTGAACCATTTTGCTCTTCAACACTGGGAAGCAGGAAGGTGCTTAAAATGTCAGTGTAGGCTTGTGCTGTGATAGTGCCACGCAAAACAACAAGGGGTGTAAGCCCCCCTCCCTCCATGAAAAACACGACCACACCATAACACTACCGCCTCCGAATTTTACTGTTGGCACTACACACACTTGCAGATGACGTTCACCGGGTATTCGCCATACCCATACCCTGTCATCGGATCGTCACATTGCGTACCGTGATTTGTCACTCCACACAACGTTTTTCCACTGATCAGTCGTCCAATGTTTACGCTCTTTACACCAAGCGAGGAATCGATTGGCATTTATCGGTGTGATGTGTGGCTTATGAGCAGCCGCTCGACCAGGAAATCCAAATTTTCTCATCTCCCGTCTAACTCTCATAGTACTTGCAGTAGATCCTGCTGCAGTTTGGAATTCCTGTGTGATGATCTGGACAGACCTTTCTTCAGCAGTCGGCGGTCCCTGTCAGTCAACAGACGAGGTCGGCCTGTACGCTTTTGTGATGTAATCACTTCACGTTTCCACCTCACATCGGAAGCAGCGGACGTAGGGATGTTTAGGAGTGAGAAAATCTCGCGTACAAACGTATGTCACAAGTGACAGCCAATTACCTGACCGTGTTCGAAGTCGGTGAGTTCCATGGAGCGTCCCATTCTGCTCTCTCACGATCTATAATGACTACTGAGGTCGCAATATGGAGTACCTGGCAGTAGGTGGCAGCACAATGCACACAGTATGAAAAACGTATGTTTTTGGGGGTGGTTCAAATGGCTCTGAGCACTATGGGACTTAACTGCTAAGATCATCAGTCCCCTAGAACTTAGAACTACTTAAACCTAACTAACCTAAGGGCATCACACACATCCATGCCCGAGGCAGGATTCGAACCTGCGACCGTAGCGGTCGCGCGGTTCCAGACTCTAGCGCCTAGAACCGCTCGGCCACTCCGGCCGGCTTTTGGGGGTGTCCGGATACTTTTGATCACATAGTGTATATGATGTTTATTCCGTGTCGAGCTGCTGTAATAATGGTGCTAGTTCTAAAATTTTAATTACACGTATGACACCAACACTCACAAGGTGAAGACCTCAGGCAGGGCCGGCCGATTCGGCTCTTATTTGGCAGGTAGCGTGTATACAACCTAAAATAAAAGAGTCTAAGATGCACAAACATTATGACCACCTGCTTAATACCTTATTTGTCAGTCTTGTACACAAGCGGCCAGTCAAATATGTGCCGAATCGGTTGACGGTGTCTGAGGCCTTCCCCGGATTACTAGTATTAGGTTGCTGCGTTAGTTCATGGCATTTTTGTTTTGCATGTTTGTATTTCGGTTGCATGGGTTTACTTATCATTGTCATTTTTTATTTGTAGTGTACTGTTGCTATTTGAATTTACACTTTTTCACTTTGTCATTTGATGGTAGTGAGGGGAGCTGTGGACGCAAGAAAATGTAGTGCCAAGTGGAGAAATCGGAACATTTCTGACATATTCTTCTGTCGGAGTTTGGTAGAGGGGCGACAACAGCGGAGGCAGCCGGAAATATTTGCGTCGTATATGGAGATAACACCGTCGGACAAAGCACGACAAGAAAATAATTTTCTTGTTTTAAGGAGGATCGTTTTGACATTAGTGACTCTCCATGTTCAGGAAGACCTTCGGGGTTTCATGAAGATAGTTTAAAGGCAATAATTCACAATAAGCCACGTCATTGTACCGGAGAAATGCGATACGTCATGATCTGTGATCATACCACCATCGTGTCACATTTGCTTGCAATGGGGAAGTTTCAAAAATCGGATGTATGGCTGCCGCATGCTCTAAGCCAAAAATCAGCGGTTGTAATGCATGAATCTCTACTTGTTCGTCATCAATTCCTATCCTGTATCGTGATGGCGAGAAATGGTGTCTTTTTGCTAATATAAGGAAAAAAAAATAAATAGTTGAGCCCAAACAAAGCAGCAACTTCCCGTACAAACCTGCGCGCATCTACAAAACATAAATCTTATGCATCTTGTGGAACACCGAAAGTGTGGTGTACTACGAATTTCCCCTAGGTGTAATCATCACTGCTGACTTTTACTGTCAACAACTGAGACGTGTTGCAGTCCAAGAACAACGTCCAGGAAGACTGCGTGAAGTGACGCTACTCCACGATAATGCCCGCCCTCTTTCTGCTAGATTGACATTTACACTATTCAGGAGTTGCGTTGGGAAGTCATTCCGCATAGTGAAGGAGAATATATTATTGATGAATAAAGTTTCTGTTATGTGCATCTATTGTGTGCAAGATATCAGTATGGCATTATTTTCTGTTGCACATTTTGATGATCATACAATCAACAATATTAATTAAGCACTTTAAAATGGTACATCGTAGAGAAAATTAAAGAAGTTCAGAAAGTAAACTGAAATATTATAGCTGCAGGTGGGAGGCAATCATTTAGTGAACTAAACTAAACTGACGATAAAAAATTTCACATCACGAAGCACAAGTCCGATTTTTATCAATTTTTGTGCAGATATTCATCACGTAACGAGGCATTAAATCATCGAACTTTCATTCCATTCGGAACTGATGCCCACCATCAACATCACTATGAGTTTTGCCCCCCACCTGGATGAATACACACTTTGTAGGATAGAATAATATATCCTGCGGACTTAGTCCTGAGAAATATCTTGCCATGTCTGAAACACATTCTGCTTCAGTTCTCAAAGATTGGTGGCTAGAGGCTGGTATGAAAATATACGTCTTCCCAGCACCCCAGAGATGCTCTATGACTGACAAGTCGGGGGACCTGGCTGGCTGGACGATGATCCGTACACTCCTCAAAGCGTTTATGGTGAGAACTGCAGTATGCAGTCATGCATTATCCTACTGGAATATGTCAGTTGCTATCCTTCTCATGTGAAGGTTGCGACAACCAGATTTTGCATTCTTGCCACAGACTGGTGTCCACTCTGCCTTTCCTCAAGAATTACAAATTCAGTGTTTGTGTCATACCCATCCTCACATCAGGCTAACTGGAGATGGAGGGATACGGGTCTCGAGAAACGCTACTTACTGTGATTTTAACCACCTAGGGACACATTGGCGTACATCTGATTGGCACAAATAGAAGCCAAATGCATCTCTGTAGACCACAGAATGCCATTCAGAGTCCCAGTTGGCTCTGGGTTCACAACACGCTAATCTCTGTTGTTTGTAATAATGTGTAAGCGGTAAATGAGCCATAAAAGTAAATTCCAGCCTCCTCGCTGTAGACGGGCCAATCGGGCCCGTGCGACCGCCGTATCATCCTCTGACAATGATGTGACTGGATGCAGTATGGAGGGGTATGCGGTCAGCACACCCCTGTCCGGAATTGTCGGGTTTCTTGATCTTGGAACCGCTACTAATAGATCGAGAAACTCCTCATAAGGCCTCACGAGGCTGAATGCACGCCGTACCAGATAACTCACAGAGGAAATATAGTTGGCAATACCGAGAATTGAACCCCGGTCCCCCGTGTGGCAGTTAGCCGCGCTGACGACTCATCTACGTAGATTGGCAAATGACACAATCCAAGTCGACGTCTCAATCCAGCTTCCAGTAATCTGTTTCAGTTGGTCCTTGATCAGATTATGTCAGCTTGGATTTTAGCTGTTGCCGTGCGTCTATTCATCAGACGCAGCTGAACAATCCTACCATCTTCTTGTGCTGTAGTCACTCTGGAAAGGCCCATACCTACTCATCTTACTACACTGTTGTCCTAAATCCACCTCATCACCACTTGCTCTGCACTCGTTGCACTGCAGCCAACTGTCTATGAAGTCTGTTGATGTGATGTTCCCATATCCCTCATTCCAATGATTCGAACATTCTCAAAGTCCGAAAGGTGGCATGCGCAGGTAATCTGTGTTGCCATTTTCACCCGTAAAGTTCCAGCAACGTTAGAGACGCACAGTAGCCGCCATGGTTTGTATGCTGTACTGAAAACGCTGAAAATAAGGCCAGTCTCAGTTTCGAATGTTTCTGATGCGACTCCTCGGAAACGCACTGCTGCGCTTGAACCATCCGTGAAAGTTTGTTACAGGAATGTGTGGTGTCTATTCTTTCGGACACTTGGGAAAAAACAGGCAGCACACATTCATATAATTGATTCACCTCATGGGATATGAACCGACAAAGTTCAGTGCGGATGCACAATATCGTTCTGTCTCCAGTGGGAATCTAAAATTAGCAAGCATGGAAGACATGGATAGGGACTGCGGATAGGGTAGAGTGCTGAGATAGTCTGCGCATTTGTGACAAACACAGCATGCGAATGGCGCAGTTGTTAACGCAGCTGCCTACGAGTTCGAGTCCCGGTCTGCCACACATTTTACACCCGTCGCCGTCGACTCCTCATTAAGTCTCGATGCAGCTGACATCACCACTTCCTTCCCTTTCCTTCCGTTTATCCCGTCTCCATCTTAAATTTACATAACATAGAAGTTTGGTCCATACTTTCTAGCTTCTCAGGTATTCTGAAGTCACGCAGTATTGTATAGGCCATTCCTGTGGGTACTGTTATACGCGCGTTGAAAATCGACCTACAGGTTATAGATATTTTTATTATATTCCTCGTGTTTTTCAAGCAATTGTCTTAGAGTAAAAGTGTGATACATTGTCGATCGGTTTGGTCAAAAGAGAGCTTGATATTCCTGTATGTTGTTCTCTATGAATGGTTGTAATTTTCTGAGGATAATAGACAGTACCTCGTAGGTTTCATTTAGCAAGATAGTACCTCTGTAGTTACCACATTTCATTTTTCTTCCCTTCTTGTGTATTGATCATATTATGGCCAATTTCCATTTTTCTGGCAATGTCTCACTCTTCCGTATCAGCTGGATCAGTTTATACATTTCTGAGTGCAAGCCGTCACCTCCCTCTTTTATTAATTCTCATGTTTTCTGTCCTCCTTGAGATCTTGTTGTTTCCGAGTTTTTTTTTTATTGCAGTCTTGATATCGTCTTTACACACTGACTGTTCTTCTTCATCTTTCCTTTCCTCTGTGGTATCTACAGGCAGCTTCTCGTCAGGGTCTGGAAGATTCAAGAGTTCTGAGAAGTATATTCTCCATCTTTCTGCAGTTATTTCCTTTCATTCATCAAGCTGCCGTTCTTACCTCCGATGAAACAGAACAGTAACTTGATAAAGGACAAGGAAAGAATTGTAGAAAGAATGAGAAACACACAGTTCAAAACAATCAGTGGTCTGCGCAAGCCACCAACTTACAATAACGAAGCTATTTGAGTGGAAGATTTTGCGACCGCGGGTACATTTCAAACCGTACCGTCTCCAGCTCATACATCAGTTAAAACCGGAAGTTTATGGCCGGTTACTTCAATTTTGCATTACAATGTAGGAAGCAATTTAGGATGACCATTTCACCCCTAAGCTGACATTCAGCGACGAAGCAACCTTCAGTTTATCAGAAAAGATTAATAGCTACAAAATGAGAGAGTGAGACGCTGAAAAACCTCATTAAATAGTGACGCAAGTACGAAATTCACCAGAGGTTAACGTTTTCTGTGTCTCACACAGGAAGTTGTATGGGCCGTTTCCCTTCTGTGAGAAGACTAACGGATACCTATTACCTTGATGTACTGCAATTGTGGTTTTTTCCACAACTGACTTCTAATTCCAAGAATTTCATCTTCTAGGGAGAAGGAGCACACCGTAAATGGAGCATCGATGTTCATCGCTACGTAAAGGACAAACTTCCACATCGCTGGATTGCGCGTGACGTTGAAGTGATGTGACTCTGTTACTTTGGCCCTCCAGATCGCCTGACCAGACGCCTTGTGATCTGGTGATTTTTTCCTTTGGGGGTACATTAAGAGCCAAGAGCACTGGAACAGCTCAGTAAACGCATCCATGCTGCTGTAAGGAACACTAACAGAATGTTGCACCATCAGTATCGAACGAACGTGGTTACCGCTTGGATGTAAGTCGCGTGACCAGAGGGGCATAACAGAATCTTTGGAGGGTGCAAAATGCGAACTTGGTGAGTTTATGGTTCTATTCATGCACCAACCATATTTGTACAAGTAAAATTCTGGAAAACATAGAAGTATAGTATTTGCGAATGAGCTCATTAAGGTCTGCAGCTCGTGGTCGTGCGGTAGCGTTCTCTATTCCCGGCGGGATCAGGGATTTTCTCTGCCTCATGATGACTGGGTGTTGTGTGATGTCCTT
The DNA here is from genome assembly GCF_021461385.2 of Schistocerca piceifrons. Classification (NCBI taxonomy): domain Eukaryota; kingdom Metazoa; phylum Arthropoda; class Insecta; order Orthoptera; family Acrididae; genus Schistocerca; species Schistocerca piceifrons. The sequence goes on from NC_060141.1 coordinate 432,673,222, forward strand.
AGGTCGGTTAGGTTTAAGTAGTTCTAAGTTCTACGGGAGTGATGACCATAGCTGTTAAGTCCCATAGCGCTCAGAGCCATTTGAACGTTTTTTTTTTTTTTGAGCCCATTAGGGCTACGCAAAGTACTTAGTGGCGTGCATTTGCCTTTCTTTGTACCAATACTTCTTTCATTCTTTTGCTGGGGGCTTCTTTCCTTTCTTGAGACCACGTTGTTCCAGTCTTCTTCTTTGGTTTCTCCTCTTGGTCAACTTGCCACTTGTGAATTTTGGATCTGAAGATTTCCCTGTTTTGGACATCCTCTGGTGTAATTCCTGCTAGTTTCAAATCTGTTTTGATTTCGCCAATCCATTTCATTGGGTCTGTTTTAGATTTACTCCTGTTTTCATAGAAATGAACTATTTGCTTTGTAAGTCTGTCCGGATTCATTCTTTTCATGTGTCCATAGAATCTTAAGCTACGTTTTCTAATGTCACTTTGAATATTAGAGTATTGTTTGTTTCCTGTTTGCCTCTGATCCGATACTGTTCATCTGCAAGTTTTGGGCCTAAAATTTTTCTTATGATCTTTCGTTCCTTTTTCTGAATGTCTTCTATGTCTGTATTCCTGTTTAAAATTAGTGTCTCTGATCCATAAAGGCATTCTGATTTTATGACGGTATTGTAATGTCGTAGTTTTGTGTGCTTGGAGACACATTTTTCATTGCAGATATTGTGAGTCGATAAGCAGTGTCCATCTTTTGGCTTCGTTGGCTTTCGTTTCCATTCCATTTTCCTGAATCGTTTCACCGAGATATTAAAATTGTGGGACTCGTTTAATATTGCCGTATATTGTCTGCATGAATTTTAGTGCTTGTTTGTTACAAGTCATATATTCTGTCTTTTCAAAAGATACTTGCAGGCCGACTTTTTCCGCAGTTTCTTTCATGAGTTCAATCTGTTTTTTGGCTGTTGAAACATCGCGAGTTAAGATGGCTAGATCGTCTGCAAATGCTAACTAATCTACTGTTAATTTTCCTCTGCCGAGAGTAATTGGTGGGTCAATCTTGAGGACTGATTTCAGATTGCGCCATTCTTGTATCACCTTTTCAAGGACGCAGTTGAACAGTAATGGAGAAAGTCCATCTCCTTGTCTTATTCCTGTTTTGATCAGAAAAGGTTCGGAGATTTCCCCCATAAATTTGACTTTAGATTTTGTGTCTATCAATGTCTGTTTTATGATCGCAAGTGTTTTCAGATCTAAACCCTGTTTTTTGAATATTTGGAATAATGATTGACGATCAACTGAATCGTAGGCTTTTTTAAAGTCAGTGTTAAACTGTACGTAACTTTCTTTATAAACAGAGAATACTTCCGTAACTACCATCCACCCATCTTCGCTACAGAAACCTGCTTCTACACTGACGGAAAAAATAGCGACACCAAAAGATAATTAGAGATATGAAATTTCGGGAATGCATTCGTCTCTGTAACAAATTTAAGTGATTAACATTGTAAAATTACAGGTTAATGTTAGCGCGAGCTGAGCCATTGAAATGCTGGTACATTAAAAACCGGTCTAACCGCCAGAACGTTGTATGCATGCATGCAGACGTGCATGCATTGTGTTTCAAGGCAACACGTCGACACTCTGTAGAACGTATTGGGTTACAACTGCGGTATGTGGGCGAGCGTTATCCTGTTACCGGCCGGAGTGGCCGAACGGTTCTAGGCGCTTCAGTCTGGAACCGCGCGACCGCTACGGTCGCAGGTTCGAATCCTTCCTCGGGCATGGATGTGTGTGATGTCCTAGGGTCAGTTAGGTTTAAGTAGTTCTAAGTTCTAGGGGACTGATGACCTCAGATGTTAAGTCCCATAGTGCTCACAGCCATTTGAACCATTTTTGTTATCGTGTTGGAAAACACCCCCTGGAATGCTGTTCATGAATGGCAGCACAACAGGTCCAATCACCAAACTGACGCAGAGATTTACAGTCTGGGTGCATGGGATAATCACGAGAGTGCCCCTGTTGTCATACGAAATCGCACCCCAGACCGTATCTCCAGTTGTAGCTCCAGTGTGTCTAGACGCTGACAGGTTGGTTGCAGGCCCTCAACTCGTTTACGTGACAATTACCGGCACCGAGGCAGAACTAGCTTTCATCAGGAAACATAACAGACCTCTGCCCTGCCCTCCAACGAGCTCTCGCTTGAGTGGAATGCACGCTTCAGGACCTCGGGCTCGGAGCTGTCCATGAGCAGTTCGTTGTGTCACTGTGGTGCAAACTGCTGCTGTAGATGCAGTACGATGTTCCAGAACCATAAAACTAACAGGATTGTCTTCCCTCTCGGTAGTGGCACATGGCTGAGCGGAGCCTGGTCTCCTTGCGACCGTACATTCTCGTAACCACCGTTGCCAGAATTGGGTATATTCCTACCACATCTTTCTGCAATATCGTAGAGGGAACATTCAGTTTCGTCTAGCCCTGTTACACGACCTCGTGCAGACTCAGTGAGATGTCGCCTTCAAGGCATTCTTGACTAACATCAACTCACCACGTCCAGTCTTAAAGTTAACTCAAGACCTTTACGAAGTCTATTTAAAGCCTGTACTAGAGTCACTCTAACACGACTGGCGCGAAATTTGAATATAGGTGATCTTCCAGATGTAGAAACACTACTACCAACTTTCGTTTATGTCACTCAGCTACTTGATCCTGTAATTTTTTTTTTTTATTTTTTTTTTTTTTTTGTTAGTGTAAACTCCCGGAGAGATACGCGGGGCACATAACACGGGACGAGGAGCGCGCAGCGATGAGAGGGACCACCCGGTATTGACGATGCGTCCGCCGGGATAGCGGCGCATGTGCGCGCCGGCGGCCGCGGTCCAGGGTCGTGACGTGGGCGGAGCCTCCCACGCAGCCACGCACGCGCGTGACACGGCGAGTCGCGATCGCCAACTATGCGCACAACGGGACTCTGCGGCCGACGGCCAGCGGCCAGCGCGTCCCGTCCCGGCCTGCTGCGACAGGTGTCGCCGTCCTGCCACACGGCTCTCCTGTTCCTACATACTGCCATCTGCAGCCTCTGAGTACCAAACAGCTTTACTGCCCGCACTATTTACGATAGTACTTACTGGCGCGAGGAGGTCCCTACGAGTAAAATTCATAAAGCTTTATTACCCAGAAAAAAAAAAATCAAGCTGCAACTATGAAAATGGTGATGGTGTGTACCTGTCTACGACTTCACCGGATCAGCTTGAGCTTTCGGTATCGCCCGTCGGCTTTGAACTGTGATGTAATACTGTTGCGTTCGGTGACGTCCTTACACCTTCCATGAGTCAGAGAACAAAAATTATCCTCGGTTGCCCGAACAACGAGCGAAAACAATACTACGGTTTACGAGAACTTGGATTTATTTAGAAATACATTTTCCTTTCGAATAAAAAATCCTTGCCTTGCTTTGAAAGATCGAGGCTGAGTTCGTGTTTTTAGTGATGTTAAACTGTTAAGCCTTTGTTTTATTTCGACACAACATTTTGTTGATTCCCGTGATTTTGGTTGTCTGTGTTGATGTCTGTTATTGTCTTTTTTATTATTGCGGAATTTCGATTCTCTGCATTGGTATCGGTCTGTATATCAGTCTAATATAGTACAATCTTTGTGAAGCCAAGATCGCAGAAATATTTCTTTATTTACAACAACGCGCTTCGAAAGGCTTTGCTGTCATCTTCAGGTCCTCAAACAATTTTTCTATAAAATTTGTTCATTTTGACTTGGACTCTCACGGCAATTTGTAGTGTTGGTGTATAAAATGCAGTAAATTACACAAAGTTTGTCGTAAATAAAACATTTAAAATCAAAACAAGCTAGATTTTATCCACTAACATGGCAACTTGGCGTGAGGTTGCAATTGAAAAAGAACACGTTTTAGAAAAAAAAAAAGGTTTTGAAGACCTGAAGATGGCAGTAAATTCTGCAGAAACCGCTTGTTGTAAATAAAGAAATATATTGGCTTCAGAAGGTCGATCCTTCTGATTTCTCGACATGGAAAATTCAATCAAATTGTGACCGATATAGCTCAGTTGACGTTTTCGATACCAGTTACACTTAGTTCGCGCTTTATATATATATATATATATATATATATATATATATATATATATATATATATATATATATATATGCAGGGTGAGTCACCTAACGTTACCGCTGGATATATTTCGTAAACCACATCAAATACTGATGAACCGATTCCACAGACCGAACGTGAGGAGAGGGGCTAGTGTAATTGTTTAATACAAACCAAATACAAAAATGCACGGAAGTATGTTTTTTAACACAAACCTACGTTTTTTAAATGGAACCACGTTAGTTTTGTTACCACATCTGAACATATAAACAAATACGTAATCAGTGCCGTTTGTTGCATTGTAAAATGCTAATTACATCCGGAGATATTGTAACCTAAAGTTGACGCTTGAAACCTCCGACGTTCAGTTGCGTGTTGTAACAAACACGGGCCACGGTCGGTGAGCAGCATCTGCAGGGAAATGTTTACGATGACGACCGTATTTACGAGTGTGGCTGTAGTGCACTGTTGTGGTTTGGTCTAGCTGTCGCAGTGTCCGCATGTAGCGCTTGCTGCTATTGTTATTCTGCATTCGTCTCCGCACGCAGACCAACTGTAGTACACCGTGTTACCAGACGTCTGTGATAGTGTAGTGTTGTGGGAACTGTGACCATGGTGTATTCGAACTCTGAAAAGGCCGAGATGTTACTCATCTATGGCGAGTGTCGACGAAATGCAGCTGAAGCCTGCAGGGTGTATGCAGAACGGTACCCGGACAGAGAGCATCCAACGTGCCGCACATTGCAAAACATCTACCGCCAACTGTATGCATCAGGTATGGTCGTAGCACGCAAACGGGTCCGTAACAGGCCCGTCACAGGAGAAGCGGGTGCAGCTGGTGTGTTAGCTGCTGTTGCCATGAACCCACACATGAGTACACGGGACATTGCGAGAGACGGTGGACTGAGTCAAAGTAGTGTCATGCGCATACTGCATCGTCACCGCTTTCACCCGTTTCATGTGTCGCTACATCAGCAATTACATGGTGATGACTTTAATCATCGAGTGCAATTCTGTCGATGGGCATTAACAGAGAATGCGTTGCAGTTCTACCTGTTTACCGATGAAGCGGGTTTCACAAACCACAGGGCAGTGAATCTACGGAACATGCATTACTGGTCCGTGGACAATCCTCGTTGGCTCAGACAGGTAGAGCGACAGCGACTGTGGACTGTAAATGTATAGTGCGGAATCATTGGCGACCACCTCATTGGTCCTCACTTCATTGCAGGGGCCCAAACAGCTGCAACATACATCGCGTTTCTACAGAATGATCTGCCAACGTTGCTCGAAAATGTCCCACTGGAAACGCGTCGACGTATGTGGTATCAGCATGATGGTGCACCTGCACATTCCGCAACTAACACTAGGCTGACCCTTGACAGGGTGTTCGACGGGCGTATATATATATATATATATATATATATATTGAAATGAGTCATTGTATCGTGTTTCTCTGTTGGTTTAAATCTGTATATTTTGTTATTACCGTGGCTCTACTATTGTTAACTTCAGTTTTTAATTTCTCTTCGTTCAACACATTAAGCTTTTCGGGGTTCTCCCATTAAATCCAATATTTATTACTGAGAATTTGCACGATTACATATATTTGATGTTCATGTATTAGCGCCATGGGGACGAGTAATGTCATTGGCCACCTTTTTGAAGTCGTGTTTGTGTTGCATTTTGGGTAATTTGTCGGGGACTTTGGTTGTATGTCTGCATTTTGGCGGTTGAGGGAAGGTACACCTCTGCCACCTTTTTAAAATAATGTTTGTGTTGCATTTTGGGACTTGCTGTGACGCCACTGATCTACTTTACTCTACATACCTATACTCCGCAAGCCACCTAATGGTGTATGCGAGAGGGTACTTCTGATCCCCCGCTATGCCATTCCACTTGCCAATGTCGCCTAGGGAGAATGATTGTCAATAAGCCTCTGTATTGGTTCTAATGTCTCTAATTTTCACGTCGTGGTCATTAGACGACATGTTTGTGGGAGGGAACAACATGCTGTGCGACAATTCCGGGAAAGTACTCTCTCGAATTTTCAATGGTAAACCTCTCCACAGTGCAGAATTCATCTTTTGCATAGTCTGCCACTGGAGTTTTCTGAGCGTTCCTGTAATGCTGTCGTACTGACTAAACCATCGCATGATGTAACGCGTCGCTCTTCGTTGGATCTTCTCTATTCCTCTATGAGTCCTACCTGGTAAGGATACCATATTGAAGAACAATACTCAGAAATCGATCGAACAAACAATTTATAAGGCACTTCCTTCGTGGATGAGTTACATTTCCTTAATATTTTCCGTGTGAATAGCAGTCTGACATCTGATTTTCCTACTACTTGTTTCATGTGGTCATTCCACTTAAGGCCGCTCTGGATAGTTACTCCTAGATATTTTACGGTAAACATTGTTCACAGCTGTTTCTCATCAATAGTGTGGTTATACAGTAGTGGCTTGCTTTTCCTGTGTATGCGCAATACACTGATAAGCCGACACATTATGACCACTGCGCACCGCGAGGCTGGATGCCGCCTGGTGACGTAACGGGCATTTCACGCGCTACGAAAAGTGTGTCAAGGCAGCAAGGGCGGATGGGAATCACCCTAGCGAAGATATGGGCGGCAAACGGGGAAAGCTACTGAGATAAGCGACAGATTATTATTATGCAAAGCCTATGAACGATTATCTCGAAAACGGCGAAACTGGTCGAATGTTCACTTGCTACTGTCGTGAGCATCTCCGGAAAGAGGTAGGGCAGTGAAACTACCACTAGGCGTTAAATGGTTGGACGTCCACGACTCTTCACAGAACGTGGTGTTCGGAGGCTCGTCTGCTCTGTAAAGTAGGATAGATGGTGATCTGTAATATCTCCCGATAGAGCACAATGCTGGTGCACACATAAGTGTTTCGTAGCACACTGCTCATCGAAGCTAACCACCCAAACGTGTTCGCATGTTGACCCAAAGACATCGTCAATTACAATAGCAGCGGGCACGGGACCATCGGGATTCGACTGTCCACCAATGGAAACGTGTCGGATCTTCGGGTGAATCACATTTTTTCTGCACTAGGTCTATGGTCGTCTCCACAAACACCATCACCGAGGTGAACGGCGGGTCGAAACCCGCAGGCACCACGGACGGAGGATGGTGGGAGTAGTTTTATGATACGGGAGACATCTTTTGCACATGCGCGGAACCTGTGTTAGTAATCGAAGACACTTTGACAGCTGTGAGCCACCTGCCTCCCTTCATGCTTGACGTCTCCTCCGACGCGGGACTGCTACGGTCGCAGGTTCGAATCCTGCCTCGGGCATGGATGTGTGTGATGTCCTTAGGTTAGTTAGGTTTAAGTAGTTCTAAGTTCTAGGGGACTGATGACCTCAGATGTTAAGTCTCATAGTGCTCAGAACCATCATTCTGGAAAAAACACGCAATGGTTTCTTCTTTCAAAAAAAAGAGGAAAATTCACCGCGTGTCATGTCAGGGGAATAAGGAGGATGAGGCAAAATTTGATGCACAGTGTGTGTCGTGTGAAGAACGAACTGGGGCATTGCCATGGACCACCACCTTGGACGGCTTCCTGCGATCCTTTGCCTTAACAGCTTCCCGTAATCTCATCATGAAGTTTCAGTAGTACATTGCTATTGCCGTTTGCCTCTTACGAACAAAGTCGGTTAGCACCACACCAATCACAAAAAACACAGAGCACCTTGTTACCCCATGATGACTGGTTCTTCGTCCTTTTCAGGGGTCACAATAATATACCCAGATTTGGTCCACGCTAATTAGGTGGCTAAGAAAGTCGTCTGGATTGGTCTGACCCATGTGCAACATTTCCGCTGCTACCTTGCTTCGACGGCCTTTCTGAATGAGTGTGAGTAGTCACGAAACCCAGCGTACGACGATCTTTGTCATGTTCAAAATGTCATTTAAAATGTAGAAAACTGAACCATAACTGATATTCACTTTTTCTAGTATCCTTTCGAGAGTGATTTTCCGGTCGTCGAATGCCAGAGCCTCCACTTTTCTTGCAATTCTCGTTTGTGCAGCCACTGAGTCAGACATTATATTATACTAGAACTGACATGTGATAACATTTTCACGCAATCTGGGTGCATAGATCCTGAGTAATCAATACCCAGAACAACCACCTCTGGCCGTAATAACGGCCTTGATACGCCTGGGCATTGAGTCAAACAGAGCTTGGATGGCGTGTACAGGTACAGCTGCCCATGCGGGCCAGGGCAGCAGTCGAACATTTTCTGTATCCAGAAAGGCCCGTACAGGACGCGAAATACAGGTCTATCATATCTTTCAAACGAATCTTAGAATGTTTTAAACGTGGTTGAATTCCTCAGGACATTCAGGTTTCATCCAGTGAGGAAACACAGCCATTCTACCCTGAAAAAGAAAGAATCGCTAATGTCATCGCCAGAGAACAATTCCGAACGGTGTACAAATCATCATCTCGACAGTAAGCAATAAAAACTTCGTAACACCATTTTGCTAAATTTTACAGGAGAAGCCTAAACGATTTCTTAAAAAAATATATATAAAGTGATACAGATGAAGTTCCTACATGTTTAACTATATAGTAGAAGTCCAATTGCTGACAGATTAGAGAAATCCATGCACTTTCAAGTCTGTCTTTGATAGTGGAGTTACTCGTTACTGGAATTATGAAGTTTTCGCAGACGGATAGAGTTACGAGGTTTTTACTGCCTACCATCGATTCTCTTTGCATGAGGAGGAGCAGTGGTAAGACACTAGATTCGCGTTCGGGAGGATGGCGGTTCAAGACCCTATCCGGCCAACCAGATTTGGGTTTCGGTGATCCGCCAAAATCTCTTGAGGGAACTGTCACGAACAACACGGCGGTTTTTCTTACACAGTTCGAGTTTTTGCTCAGTCTCTAGCGACCTCGACAACGACGGGACCTTAGGCCCTAATCCTCCTCCCTGTCAGATATCTCGCAACACAATTTACTGCGCATAACATCAGCCGATTGCACTGATTAAATAGTTTTCGCACTAATAGGAAATTACTTCGAGTCATCTGCCTCGACGATAAATACCGATTCGTCAGGCAATAGTATTTTCTACATTCGGCGTGTTCTCGTCCACACTAATCGCATACCAGTGTTTCTTGTCATCATATCTTCTCTGAGTACACGAAATACGCATTATAGACCAATGAACATATCCAATACGCACCACCTTCACGAAGACATTTACAAGCGGTTTGGGTTGACCCACTGCATCGTGATGCTATATATAATTACAAGGTTCTTTGTTCTGTGCCAAAGGCAATGTTGCCCGTGCACGATGTTACCCTGATATTTTTCAAATACTTCCTGTTGTAGGAATGTGAGTCCACGGTGGTAAAATTACACCGTGAAGCACTCTGAAGGAACTTCGTTTCTTACGCCGCGACTGACAAAACTTCTATTTTGCCGATCAACCACGCAACAATTTCTGGTACCCTACTTTGACTAGAGTTTTTGTAACCTTAACTCCTATCGAAGGGTACACAATGATCGCACATAGGGAACCAGAAGCCGCAAGGGGTAAGCATTAACCACGCATCCTTGAGCAGCAGGGTTCAAATCCCCGTCCTGTAGTCCAGATTTACATGTTTCGTGGTTTTCCTAAATCGATTAATGCTAATTTTGAAATGGTCCCTTGGAGAAATCCGTATCTGATTTCCTGTTTCATTCTTTTCCTATTCGAGCTTGAGCTTTAATCGCGTCACTGTCGACGCGACATTAAACTACAATCGCCGTTGATTCCTTTTATAACATCGTCTGCTTCTGGTACTCCAACACCACAGTAACGCTACACGTATCAATTATTCGGAACTGGCGTGTTGCTCTCCCTTTGGTACTAAATGCTCTTATGACCGACTGTTGGTTACTGCGATCGTTGTGGATTACCTCCCGCGATAATTTTTGTTGCTTTGATTGTTAACGAGTTTATATGTTAAAGTTAAGTTTTTAAATTTAATTTATGATTTAGTTCACAAGTCTAAACGGAATACCAATGTTAGGTAACAGCTCCTATAAACAAAGGTTAGTAGACGATCGGAGGGACTCGGCTATGTGCAATCTGTGTCTGAACAGTGAAGCTGGAAACTATGTTGGCGTGAAATAGTATTCACCGTGTAGCAGGCTCGTATGCAACATCCAACATTCGTGTTAAAATCATGCAGTCTTAACCGAAACCTGGATGAAATTTTAATAAAGTAAGTAGTCGATATAGTCGATATGATTCTGAGGCGTAGCGCCATATACCGATCCTGCCTTGGAGGCGGTTAAGTGGGAGATGTGTCTCAGAGGTGCGTAGTGACAGATGGTGACACGAGACTGGACGTGCACGTAGTTTTTGTATCAGCCGATAGAGGACAGTATTGGATAGGGGACTGTGATTTAGTTTCGATTGTGCCCACTAGAGTGCAATAAAGTAATAGAATGTTTTTCATAAACTGTTCTAGTATTTTCATAAAGTGTTGTTATGTCTTTTTGTTCAAATGGTTCAAATGGCTCTGAGCACTATGGAACTTAACATCTGAGGTCATCAGTCCCCTAGACTTAGAACTACTTAAACCTAACTAACCTAAGGACATCACACACATCCATGCCCGAGGCAGGATTCGAACCTGCGACCTTAGCGGTCGCGCAGTTCCAGACTGAAGCGCCTAGTACCGATCGGCGACACCGGCCGGCGCTGTCTTTTTGTGTATGTAAAATGTTATAAATGTGTTTTAGCAGTATGAATGATACGTGAGTGTGGTTTAAGGTTAATATGAAGATAATTGTTTAACGAGTTATTTAGTGGGATTTAGTGTGAGAACATTTCGAAGAAGTATGGATGTGGACTAAGGGGATTTTTGTAGAATAGAGTTGTAAAGATAGTTTATGGTAAAGGGAAAGATAATTCAGGTATAAATAACAATAGTAAATAACTTATGCATAAACAATACTTCAGCATATTAGATAATTACGTCGGTAAAAAGTGCAGTCGTTAGGTTTACTATTTTTCGATTGGTTATTGATGAAAAGCGCGGACTGACGCGGGAGAATGTTGTTTAGTTATTGGCTGTTGAGTAAACTGACCAATGGTAAAGCAATATTCTTCGCGCGCCTTTCTCTGCTGGTAGAGAATCCTTTGAGTATTCTAGAGAGGAGTCGGAGCCTAGCCATGAAACAATTCGGACGTGTGTGGTAGTAGTTCCGATGGAAATGATAAGTTGCCGGATCTAGCAGTGTTTCATGCATCAAAAGTGTTGTAAAGTGAGGGCATAATTATTCCGATGGGTGTGTAGAAATTTCGGAATTTTTAAGTGAGTTTTGTGACGAGAAAAGACATAAATTCCGCGTGGCGTATTGAGCAGGCTGGTGGCTAAAAACTGTGACTGCATTAGGTACCGACAGACTTAATATTTGGCGAGCATTCTTAATCAAAAACAATCGGTATTTTTGTAGCTGTTACGTTTTCGGGAAATGCAACACCATAAACTTGCTAACGTGAGTGAAAGGGATTGTGAGTGACTGTGTTAAGACTATCACGGGCTTGGCAGTGATACTTGTTCACTTAAGTTTCAGAGTATATTAATTAAGGACAAAATTTCCAACCTTTCATTTCGTGGGAATACTTTCTCCCGAAACGTAGATTAGTGACTGTAATTGCAGCCTGGTTCACGTCGAAGTACAGTAGGTTTCTCTCGGCTTCCCTACTGATGGTCTGCCTAGACAATGTTCACAGGTAGGTGCAGGTTCGTCGTAAAGGGGCGGAAGGAACCGTGCCCACGCAATTCAAGTCTCACCAGCGATATTTTATTTGCCTCCTTCCTCTTGACAGTTCCTTTTCCATTTGATTAACACGTATTTCAACTGACTTTTTGTATCTCATTAATACCGTTCTCCATGATTTTTTTCGCACAAGGTAGATACATGACCAAAAACTCATGATTCCATGTTGAGTATCTCAAAATACTTTCTACGAAAGAATAATCAGTGCACAGAGAGCGTATTGCAATCGTCGGGCAACCAGTGGCGCACTGCCAGTGTACTTAACTACCTCGATTAATGATTTGACATAGACACATTGCACTGTCAGATAAGACAAGAAAATATGATACTATACTTGCCAGGTTGGATTAATAGAAGAGACAGAGCAAAACCTACGGAGACTGGTGCGTTTTGTGTACGCAGGTGCGTTACGGAGCTGCTTAAAACGCTCCTGTGGCAAGCTCTAAAAGTGAGGTGTTGTGTGCCGGCCATTGGTGGCCGAGCGGTTCTAGGCGCTTCAGTCTGGAACCGCGCGACCGCTACGGTCGCAGGTTCGAATCCTGCCTAGGGCATGGATGTGTGTGATGTCCTTAGGTTAGTTAGGTTTGAGTAGTTCTAAGTTCTAGGGGACTGATGACCTGAGATGTTAAGTCCCATAGTGTTCAGAGCCACTTGAGGTGTTGTGTATCACAGACAGATTTACAGTTAAAACTTCGTGGGCGTACTTTCCATGTAGAGTCAGGAAATATATTACTTTCCTCCCATTATCAACTCGTGAAATGACGGTGACGAGCAAATCAGAGAAACTGGAGGTCATACGAAGATTTAGAGACAGTTGTGTCTCCCCCGCACCGTTCGTGAATGGAACTGCGGTAGAGTACGAAATGACTGTTGGGCCGTGACTACGATCCGCTACACACCGTAACGTGTCTTTCGGAGTACAGACGTAGACGTAGAATAGTGAACGTAGAAATTTAAATGGAGTTGAATTCGGCATAGCCTAATGAACCGACGCAGGATGGGCAACTGAAACTCCTCGCTAGATTCGCCTTGATAAGAAATGACCTAGGTTATGATCGGATCTGTTTGCGATATCTGGAAACAGGCCAAACTCTTTGTAAAGCTGGAGATCGTAGTATATAGAGATGTTTGAAAAGAGCTTTTGTCCAAAGATTGACTGTACATGGGCTCCTGGAAATAGACCTTCTTGCCATTGCCACAGGTTTGCATTCTTGTCAACCACACTGGGCGTTGAAATGATCGGTTTTCTATCCTTGCGCAGACAGCATCACATACAGCAGCAGAAAACCCGCGCAAACTTTCAAATAAATTGAGTTCGTACAAATTCATTTATATTCATGCTCACAACGACACTGTAAATTTCTTTCCTACAATTACCTATTACTAACCAAGAGGTACACAAAATAATGTAACGACTTAAATACTTTTTTCTGGCTTTTCGTCTTAATGTTGATAGTTCGCGTAAAATATAGCACAGTATTTCTACATGTGTTGTTAAACGAAGAGAATAGTAGAAAAACTGGCCCCTCGAAACATTTGTTTCGCTTGCAGGATTTTTCTGGGTACACCTTTGTACAGAGTTACGCATACATAAATCTTTGTAACAGTCGAGTGTGGTTGATTCGTTCGATGATCCCATCGAAGCAGTGTTCTGTAGAATACTTAAGCAAGGACATTTGGGATGTGGATTTCGTATGCGTTTTCTTCATAACTATCGGGATGGAGCTATTAAGAAAGAAGCTGAATTAAATTATAAAGTGAACATATAAACAGGAACGGCGATTATTGCTCAAATTCTGCTTCGAATCCTCCTCTCTTCCTGGCCAAACGGTAGAGGAGCAGATTTAATGCGACTTGCTCGCCAACTGGTAACTAATATTCACTATCGCTAACTTCTGTCGCAAGTCATCTTTGGTTGTGAGGTGGTGCTCGTTGTTTACTGTGTGTGTGTGTGTGTGTGTGTGTGTGTGTGTGTGTGTGTGTGTGTGTGTGTGGGCGCGCGCGTTCGCGTGCGTGCGTGTGTGTGTCCGTGTTGTCCTTCTGCACATACCATTTTATGGTTCCCGCCTACAGAAGATGAAATTTTGTTGTAGAGGTCTACCTCATTCCATCTGTGTCTTGAAAATGACAGTGTGTCCACAAGTCGAAATGTAAGTGGTTAACGAAGACGTACCCGGCTGCATTCCCGTAAGATTTATGAACAATTCTAGCGTAGTTCTAAGTTATAGGCTTTTTTTGTGATATGCATTATCTAGCTGAAATGAAAGTCCACGATGACTTGCCTTGAAGGGCAACAAAATGGAGCGTCGAATATCGACGACATACCACTGTGCTCTAAGTGTGCCGCAGATGACAACCAAAGGTGTCCTGCTATGGCAAAAAATGCATCCCAGCCCATCGCTCCTGGTTGTCGGGATTCCACCGCTGTCTGAGGCATCTCCAGGCACGCCTTAGGCCTGGAATCTCACTGACTGGAGTGGAATTGCCTTCAGTGATGGCCCCACTTGGAAACATCTGACCTGCAAAGATGAGTCTGGAGACGCTCCAAACAGTGGTGGGATATCAGCCTGACGGTCCAACAACCAGGAGTGATGATTTGAGGTGTGATTTCGTAGTAGGATCCTTTGGTTGTCATCCACAGCACCCTTACAGCACAGTCGTTTTGTTAGCCTTCATGGTAAGCCATCCTGGGCTTACATTTCAGCAAGATAATGCTTGCCTGCACTCGTCTACAGTTTCTACTGATTATCGTCCTGCTTGACAAAGCCTCCCTTAGCCAGAAAGGTCGCAGAATCTGTCACCAATTGAGAACGTTTGGAACATTATGGGCAAGGATCTCCATCCAGCTCGAGATTTTGACAATCTTATACGCCAGTTGGACAAAATTTGGGACCATGTCCGTCAGAAAGACATCCATCAACTCTATCAATAAATACTAAGACGAATAACTACTTGCATTAGGGCCAGAGGTGGACCAACGCTTTATTGACTTGCTCAATAAGTGAAGCAATCTCCCTTGAATAAATTATCCAATTTTTCTAGAACTGTAAACATGTTTTAGACCGCACATGAGCATCACATCTACCTATTTCCGTCCCACTCGGAGAATTCCTCTCTTGTGCGACTTTTATATTTTGTTTTTATTTTCTTAGTGTGTGTATACAATCATATACTATACATCTTGTAATATTGACAGTTATTGCATGCTTATTTCGTGGTGTTGCAATTTTAATGACGAGAAGTGTATATCTAGAGGTTATAATTGCCAGTACGCATGCAGGTGCAGAAGAAGATACGTGTTTGTTGATCCATTTACAAGCCAGACATAGTGTAATGTCACTCTTTCATTCTTCATGTAATTCGAACTTGAAATCGATGGACACGCATCCGGGAGGAAAGAGGTCGAAATCACTATGTGGCCACTCTGATTCACGCTTTCGATTTTCCTGAAATCGCCTTAGGATGGGACTTCCGATAACGGCATGTGCACTCTTTAATGTTCTCGATGACTACGAGGTGTTTAACCTTCCTTCTTATAACACTGCACGGCACTTTAAACTCTCGTGGAACGCGGTATATGGATTTGTTGAATTGCAGACTACGAGGACACTGACGCTGACGTGAGGTTTGGTGAAGACAAGTCCTGCCTCCTCGCGGCTGTGCTAGGAGTGGTGGCGGGCGCGTCGCCACGCCGGTCGCCTGCTGGTGGTCCCTGCAGGCCCCACGCGGTGCTCCGTCATACATCCATCACACGACACTTCTCCGCCACATGCCTGCGCAGCAAACCTGTTCTGCGTGTGAGATTTCCACCACCCGCAGTACAGCGAGACGAAGCGCCCACAAAACCAGCCGTAGCTGATTTTCTGCCCCTCCCCCCCTCCCTCCCAGCACTTCAGAACGTAACTTTTTCTTCGCAAAACCCTATTCCACCCGTCCCACCACCAAGTACCAAGAGAGTTATGAAATAGGACTGTCTTAGAATTAATTTTAAATAATGGTGGAATCACGTAGTATGAAGTGTTAGTGAAGCATCCAGAAGACATTGTCAGATGCCGATGTAACTTCGTGCACGTACATACTAATGGTGGATGTGTATATGTTTAGAGTTGCAGTTCTATTTAACAGGTTCAAAAATGGTTCAAATGGCTCTGAGCACTATGGGACTTAACAGCTGTGGTCATCAGTCCCCTAGAACTTAGAACTACTTAAACCTAACTAACCTAAGGACATCACACACATCCATGCCCGAGGCAGGATTCGAACCTGCGATCGTAGCAGTCGCGCGGTTCCGGACTGCGCGCCTAGAACCGCGAGACCACCGCGGCCGGCATTTAACAGGTAGAATGGCCACAAGATAGTATTAGTGTTGTCACATTTAATGATGGTAGCACGCCTGTTAGGATATGCAGAGTAACGAAAGTGAACAGCGTCAGATATAGTGTGTTCCCAGCGAAGGTCAAGGAAAATGGTTCAAATGGCTCTGAGCACCATGTGACTTAACTTCTGAGGTCATCAGTCCCCTAGAACTTAGAACTACTTAAACCTAACTAACCTAAGGACATCACACACGTCCATGCCCGAGGCAGCATTTGAACCTGCGACCGTAGCGGTCGCGCGGTTCCAGACTGTAGCGCCTAGAACCGCTCGGGGCCAAGGAAATTTCACGAACTCTTGTGAGAGTGTTTGAAAGGGATCTCATTGTACGTCTTGTTTTGAACGGCTGGTTGAATCGTGCAATATCGATATTTGTGGGGCATCTGGATGTGACAGTGGCGCGCCATTGCACTGCTTGGGAATGTGAGGGGAGGTTTACTCGTTTTCAAGATCCCGCTCGACCACCTATGATCAGCACAAGGGAGGAACGCCATATTGTGCACCAAGCACACCGTAACCCGCTCCTTCACACCTGCACCTGCCATCCTAACGCAAGTACTGGTTTCCCTGCGACGTTCTGGTTCATCCCGCACCATCGTTCAGAGACTGATAGTGGGAATTACCGCCTCATATGTAGGCTGCTGTTAAAAACAAAACACAAAAGGCTACGTTTGAAGTGTCACCGTGACATGGACAGCTGATTAATGTGTTCACACTGTATTCAGCAATGAATGGCTGTTCTGGACTACCCCTGATGTCCATCATCAGTGAGCATTGCGACGACTTCTGGATGTCAACTCCGTCCCAGTGCCAAAATCCAGGATACCAAGCACAGTTACGGGCCGGAGATAAAACGACTGTATCACATCATTTCAACAGAATCAGTTTACGCATTCAGGAAAGAGCGGTTGCAACGTCATACTGATAAGTGGCCTCATACTAACAAGTTCTTTGCAAATTTGATTCGATTTGCAATCACTCAAATAACATCACATACCTCCCCAACCCGTGAAGTTTCATTACGTTTCCTCCTTCTCTTCTGGATGCTTCACCTTTTTTGTCAGGCAGAGTATTTTACACGGGAACTGAACAAAATTTCAGCAATACGACACGCTAAAGATAAGTTTGAAGCTCCTAGACGTGTTCGACACCGTCATGAACTACGTTCTGGAAGACCACGATAATCTGCTGGTACCACAAGAGAACAACAGTTTCTCGCCACTATACTTTAAAAATCTGTGTATGCAGTGGCTCATCAGACAGGTCCACCTGCCTCGAGATTACTGGGTGTTTGTGTTGTCCTCATCATTTCATCATCATTCATGAAAGTGTCAAAACTGGACTGAGCAAAGGTTGGGAATTTGTACGGGCGCTGATAATCGCGCAGTTGAGCGCCCCACAAACCAATCATCATCATCATCATCATCGTCATATAGGGACAGCAAAGTCCATTAGACTCTCGAGCGACTCCACGAGCTGCATTCTGTCTTTAAGCCATTCTATCAGTGAAAGTGATCTAAAATACATTGGTGAACAGAGATAAGACACTGGACTCAGAGAAAGGTTCTTCTGAAAAGGACACAACAGGTGTCCTTCCCCATCCTTCCCTAATTCGATTTTGTGCTACGTCTGTAATGACCTCGTCGTGGACGGATACTAAACCCTAACCAGCCTTTCTTTCATATTTAGGAGAGTGAGATCAAGTTCCTCCTCCGGTGTTCCTCGTTTATCTTTTCCTTGTACTCCATAAATCGACTGAGCTGAATTCAGGATTGGTTCCTTTCAAATGATAATTGGTCAGTGCAAATTTTCCATCCACATCTAATAACCTCAGTGCTGACGGGACGTCCATTTCTTTCATCTAAGCATATGTCTCAATTTTGACAAATTCGTGGATTACAGTGCGAAAAACGCAGCATTCCCGAAGAAAATTGTTTGGAGTGACGAAGCTGTCATATACATGTCCCATCTTCAGCCGGAATAGAATGCTATATTTCGGCGGTCCACCTGGCTGCCCTCTTCAGGTGAGTAAGAAGATGGCGGCCAGGTAGACCACCGAAATATTATGTCAAGATGACATTATGTTCTGGCTGGAGTCCCGATGTGAATATCATCAATTACTACGCCGGGAAAGTTGACGTAACTAGATTTAAGTTGAATGACATAATTTATCGACATAATTTCACTTACAGTACCCCTCAAAAATGTTACGTAACTAAGGAAAACAACTTTAACTTATAATGTGATAGGGGATTGAAGCTTTAATTATGTAAGTACCATACTTTCTTGACAGCCCTGGCATTCGTGTAACATAGCTGAGCTTACTCCAGGGATTTATTGTCACATATTCACGAATTTTTTGATTTTAAAGAAATCTATTGCCAGGAAGCTGAATGCAACAAATGTGCACTGGGCCCTACAGTCATGACTTTTCTTTTTCTCATGTGGTTGCATCATACGTACAAAATCAAGAATACAGAGTGGTAACTGAAGAATATGTATTCAAATTTAAACGCAATAAACCGTGTCTTGGCATTAGCAGTTACGCCTGGACAATGCTGAAAGCCGGTTTCAACATTTCAGTAATTTTGACAGTTGATATTACATCTGTGTCAATGAATACTTAAGTTCATGTTCGTAAAAAGGAGGCTCTTGTTTTTGAGGTACGCTCTACAGCACAGCATTCTGTCGATGAAAGACGAACGGAAAACAGTTCTGTCCAGTATGTTTTTGCGAACTTCCCACTTCGAACCGAAAAGCGATCAAGGTGTATGTCACATGCAGGAGCTAGGCTCCATCGCGTACAGTCAAATAATTTATGTTGATGGTTAAATTTCGGAAAGGAATCCATTCTAACACTTGGGAAAAATTTAAAGTGGTGGAGCGCTAGTTTCGAAACATACGACCGACATATCGAAGTCCTGTGCCGTATTCTACATCTACGTACGAGGGTGAGTCAAATGAAAACCTTAAATATTTTTTAAAATATTATTTTTTGTGCAGAAGTGGTACAAAGCTGTATCACTTTTCAACATAATCTCCCCCACGCTCAACGCAAGTCATCCAGCGCTTACAAGGTACATAAATTCCTTTAGAAAAAAATTCTTTTGGTAGTCCGCGCAACCACGCATTCACCGCGTGGCGTACCTCTTCATCAGAACGGAACTTCTTTCCTGCCATTGCGTCTTCGAGTGGTCCAAACATCTGGAATCACTTGGGGCAAGGTCTATTGAGTATGGTGGTTGAGGCAGACACTCAAAATGCAGGTCTGTGATTGTTGCAACTGTTGTACGGGCAGTGTGGGGCCTTGCATTGTCATGTTGCAAAAGGACACCTGCTGACAGCAATCCACGTCGCTTTGATTTGATTGCAGGCCGCAGATGATTTTTTAGGAGATCTGTGTATGATGCACTGGTGACAGTGCTCCCTCTAGGCATGTAATGCTCCAAAATGACGCCTTTTTCCGTCCCAAAAGAGAGTCAACATAACCTTCTGTGATGATGGTTCTGTTCGAAACTTCTTTGGTTTTGGTGATGAGGAATGGCGCCAATCCTTGATCGCTCTCTTCGTTTCCGGTTGGTGGAAGTGAACCCAGGTTTCGTCCCCAGTAATGATTCTTGCAAGGCAGCCATCACCTTCTCGTTCAAAGTGCCGAAGAAGTTCTTCACAAACATCAACACGTCGATCTCTCATTTCAGGAGTCAGCTGCAGTGGCACCCATCTTGCCATCTTGCAGACACTTCGTGAAACTGGAGCACATCATGCACAATGTAGTGTGCTAACCCATGACTAATCTGTAAACATGCGGCAATGTCATTCAGTGTCACTCGGCGGTTTTCCTTCACTATGGCTTCAACTGCAGTAATGTTCTGTGGAGTCACAACTCGTTGTGCCTGACCTGAACGAGGAGCATCTTCCACTGAAGTCACACCATTTGCGAACTTCCTACTCCATTTGTAGACTTGCTGCTGTGACGAACATGCATCACCGTACTGAACCTTCACTATGCAAAAACCGAATAACAGAACGCTGTTCTTCCCTGGTGCAAGTTGCAAGTGGGGCGGCCATCTTTATACTGATACTGCGACGGTATGTGTGAGTCTGCACTATGCTGCAACCTACAGACCATTCTGCACGCTGTTTGTAGCACGCTTACCAACTTACAGGATAACGGCGCGAAATTTCGATTTGTTAATACAAATTTAAGGTTTTCATTTGACTCACCCTCGTATATACTCCGCAAGCCACTGTACAAATTAAGAAGGAAGATTAGAGACGGAGCACACGCTCCGATCACGAGAGGATGGGAAATAGAATCGGCTGTACCCTTATCAAAGGGACCATCGCTGTTTTATTTGCCTGGAGTGATTTAGGGAAATCACGGAAAACCTAAATCTGGATGGCCGGACGGGTATTTGAACCGTCTCCTCCCGAATGAGAGTCCAGCGTGCTAACCACTGCACCAATTCGTTTGGTGCCACTGTACAGTGCATCGCGGTGGATACACCGTAACAGAATTGGTTTTCTTTCCTATTCCACTCACATGCTGAGCAGAAAAGAATGCTTGTGCACGTGTCCTATTATCTCTTATCTCATTTTCATGATCTCTAGGCGAGACATATTATCGTGGCAGACCTATGGTCACACTGTCTCCGTCAGACACAGGTTCTCAAATTTGCTCGACACGTTTACTGAAGGATGTTTTTTTAAGGGATTCCTATTTAAGTTGTCCAAGCATTGCTGTTACACTTTCGCATGGGCTACACCGAATTGCTACGTTCCTATCAGCGTGTCTCCGAATTCATTCGATGTGTGCCATGCCTACATGACAAGGACTTCTAACATTGGAACAGAACTCTAGACTTTGTCGCAGTAGCGTCTTGTATGCGATTTTCCTTATCTAGTACTGATTGGAAGTGATAGCCCTGTGTGATACAGCTGCTTGGTATTGTCTCTAAACGCTCATACGAAGTGACGTGGTCAAGATGTTCAACAGTAATCTTGCAATCGGATACTATCGGGTTCTTTCGCATTTGGAAAATGTCGTGATTACCGTCTCGAAACGCTGATGATATTCATTATTTAACAATGAGTTTCGGTCGAAACATCATCATGTTCTTAAAAGTATTTACAGCGACATATTAGGCGACTATAAGCTCTTTGACGTTAGATAATAAAACCATGAATTTGTCACGATTGTCGCATCTTAATATAAATTATATCGTCAATAAGTAATGCCCATAGCGCTAACGCCGACTGCTGATGTAATATGAAAGAGTCACTGCCTAGCGTAGTTTATACGGGATGATTTAGCTGCCCCTAACGATGTTATTTGTGCAACTCAAAATGTTGTATCTGGCCTTCATAAACCACGCATGAGGTTTCCATATTCTCTTGCTAGCTACGCAAAAACTATTAGTCCTACAGAAAAAATGAACAAGCCATTTTTGTGGGAAT
Organism: Schistocerca piceifrons; assembly: GCF_021461385.2. Lineage (NCBI taxonomy): Eukaryota > Metazoa > Arthropoda > Insecta > Orthoptera > Acrididae > Schistocerca > Schistocerca piceifrons. The sequence continues at coordinate 432,694,979 of NC_060141.1, forward strand.
TTTAATGTAGTTAAATTTTCTACTGGGATACGTTTTCGCTGGACGCCACAGTTCCCGAATTTTTCAAGAAAGACGTACAAAAGTGATCTTCAAACGAACCACCACCCTCACACTCTTTCCTCTCCAGTGAGGATCTATAGTATGTTGTTCGTGCACTCCCACGTATCACTGTACAGAAATTTCCGTCTAGAGGAACTGTTTCCGATATTCGACCAATTTTGGCCTCTATTGATTCCGCTATCACGCCACCGGCATAAACGGCTATTTCGTTAACATTATTAATGTAAACGTTTCCGTGAGGGTAACGAAAGACAACCGAATTTTGTTAACTTTATACTAAAACTAATTACGTTCACTTTTCGATCCAAACAGATCCCCTACAAGAACAGCAGTCAGAAGGTTCAATTTATACTGATAAAATTCACGAAATTGTTAGGTAAAATTAACACAAAGGCCGATTTCACAACCAGCATATGTCTCGCTAAGCCAGTGGCTTAATATGGCCAGTCAATTTTTTTTGTAGAGTAGTTGGAGGGAATGCCACGAAGAACATACTAGAAATTCTTACTGGGCTGAGTGTGGCAGTGAGGAAAAGTTTGAAGGTCACTTTCTTACGTTTCTCTGGAATAACACGAAAACTACGACCTGTAGCTAAAACGTGTACTCATAAAAAATTTAACTGCATTAAATTTCCCTGCAACAACTGTCCTGTTCATTTTTCTGTGGGGCTAATAGTTCTCGCACAGCGAGCAAGAGTATAAGAAAACCTTGCGCGTGATTTTTTAAGGCTTTGCGGGTTGCATTAAAGGACATCGGTAGGGGCAGATGAATCATATTGTATAATGACGATGTTACTCATATTATGATGTGACAACAGTGACGAATTCGTGGTTTTATTATCTGACGCCCAACATGCTGTAAATGCTTTTAAGAATCTGTTGGTGGTCTGCCGACCGAAACTGGTTGTTAAGTAAAGAATTCTATCAGTTGTTCCAGGCAGTAATCACGACATTCTTCAAATACTTACGAGCTTTCGGGCATCAGTTAAAGAAAACATTTTTTTCACATTGTCATACTGAAACGATCCTTTCGTCCGTTCTTTGGAGCTCACATGGAGACACGCAGAGTCGCATAAGCGGCCGCGGTCAGAGTGTGCGGCTCAGGAGAGATGTAGAAACGCAGAGACAACGAGGTTATTAGAGACGGAACACACAAACTCGGACTGGTTCAAGATTGGGGAAGGAAATCGGTCGCTCCCTTTCGAAGGAACTAGCCCGGCATTTGCCTGAAGCCATTTAGGGAAATCACGAAAAACCTAAATCAGGATGATGGGAGGATGAGTTAAATGATTGTCCCTCCGAATGTAAATGCAGTGTACGAACCTCCGCGCCGCCGCGACCTGTCCAGACATCCGACGCGAATTTAATCTGAAACGTTTTTGGCGGACCCGGATTAACTGTGCCACACTATCCAGTCAGGTTAAATAACGGTCGCCAACCTCGCTTTAACCCGCGAGACAGGATTAAACTTCACAGCGCAAAAGACAGTAATAAAAAGCCCTGTTTCTACGTGACTAGTTTCAGGTAAGATTCCTAGATCCGACTACAGGACTGGAAAGATTCACCGCTGACAAATCAATAACTCACGTTCGTCAGGCTTTTAGCAATTGCTGTTGATTAACGGGAAACCATTTTAAAGCCAATAGGGAAAAGGTCACTGAAAAAAGTATCACTCTCAGATTTTTACGGATACACTGAAGTTTATTGGTATCGAATAACCCTACCCAGGTCTGTCAGCTTTTTCTCTAACCAGGAAAATGCCTAAGCAGAGGTCACCGCCCGCGTGCACAAATACACTTCCGGACTCAGTCCTCCGTATTGCAGTCAGTCACTCTATTGATCACAAAACATCACCTACTGGCGATCTCAGAAACATACAACGAAAATCCCATCTCGCCCGGGCTTGCCGGAAGAGCATATTTCCCCATGACGGCCTTTGCGACAAGCGTTCAAAAAGTCGTCGCTGGAACGAGCATTTTACAGGAAGGCTATTATCGCGGAGGCTGGTTGACCGTATTCCCTGTAAGGGGGCACTGAGTCTGAGTTGCTGAATGTTAAACAATTTCACGCAGTGGAAATGGAAATGAGCATTTTGCGTCATTGGCCGGGAGGCCCGTTGCGGGGCAGGTCCGGCCACCTTGATGCAGGTCTTCTTACGTTCGACGCCACATTGGGCGACCTGCGCGCCGGATGGGGATGAAAGGATGATGAAGACAACACAACACCCAGTCCCTGAGCGTAGAAAATCTCCGACCCGGCCGGGAATCAAACCCGGGCCTGTAGGACGGCAATCGGTCACGTTGACCACTTAGCTATCGGGGCGGACTTTCACGCAGTGATTTTAGAGCTCGTGAGATCCAGGAGTCAGCCGGCGCCGATCTGCGTCGAAAATGGGGATTTTGTTATATATTTCTGACGTCGCGAGTAGCTGATCTTTGAGATCAGCCGAGTGACTGCCTGCAGTACGTCCTGGAATAGGAAATAATATGTTACAATATACAGTATAAGGGCAGTCGAAAGAAAAGGACGCAGATGGAAGAAAGCAATTATTTCAGAAGTACTGGCCATAACTGTTGATACATGTGTCCCACTGCCAGACAAGACGGTTGGTGTTTGAGGCAGTCTATGCAAAACAATGGTTCAAATGGCTCCAAGCACTATGGGACTTAACATCTCAGGGCAACAGTCCCCTAGAACTTAGAACTACTTAAACCTAATTTACCTAAGGACATCACAAACACCCATGACCGAGATAGGATTCCAACCTGTGACCGCAGCAGCAGCGCGGTTCCGGACTGAAGCGCCTAGAACCGCTCGGCCACAGCAGCCGGCCCGTCTGTGCAGGCACGCATTCTGTGTCCGAAGCAAATCGACGGCCATGAATGTCTTTCTTCAGGGCTCCAAAACTTTGGAAATCGCAGGGGGAGAGAAGGGGACTGTATGGAGGATGTGTAAGAACTTCCCAACGAAACTTCTGCAGCACACTCGAAACAATCTTAGCAACATATGGGAGGGCATTTTCTTGGGGCATGTTGTTTCGACTAGGCTACAGAAGTTTCTCTGGTAAGCTCTTACATGTCCTACATAAAGCCCCGATCTCTTCCCATGCGATTTCCATATTTTTGGAGCCCTGATGAAAGACATTCGTGCCTGCTGATTTTCTTCGGGCGAAGACGTGCATTCCTGCGTTCAGTCATAGTTCTGTAGGCAATTGCAAAAATTTTTCTATGAAGGCATTGATCGTCTTGTCTCACAGTGAGATAAATGGGTTAACAGTTATGGCGATTGCTTTTGAAATAATAAACAGTTTACTTACCTTTTTCCGTCAGTCTCGAGTTCAATTGTGTCCCTTATGTAGAGTGTTGGAGAACTACCGTTACAAACTTCTAGGACTAGTAGAGGGGATTGAGTACGTAATATTTTGAACACAAACCCATGTCCGGAAACGTACCGTTTCCATTCTACGACGGTTTCAATTCAAATTTAAAACCCATCCACGTCTGTTGAGGGAAAGAGAAAAGTCTCAGAGTTGCTTGTCCTGGTCCTGGTATGATATATGGTAGACAGGATGACGTTTACTACGTCAGACGGTAACCTGATGTTGTAATGAATCTGTACCGTACTGTGTGTACAATATGCTGGCTTCTTTTTTGTTTTGGAATAACATAAACACATAATGTTTGAGCGTTAATACAAACAAATGTTTTTAAATGATAAATGGATGTTTTGTTATGTTTCGTTTCGAATTGTTACCTAATAATTGAACTCGTCCCGCCTAATTTAATTCCTCAAGCGGAAGAGGATGAGTTAAACATATGAATTGAAAACATCGCATAATGGAAGCTGTTCGTTTCCAGACATTTGTTCCTATTCAAAGTACAGTGTGTTTGAAAATGAACTCCCTAGTTTTAATGTGTCCTAGAATCTGCACAAAGCGACATCAACTCTCCAGGTTTGGCTCCCCTGCAGTTGGCAGGTCTGCATGACCTTGAGCCGGCACCAGTGCTGTTTTTTTCCTCTGTTGCCTCAGTTCAGTCCAGGTGTGCTTGCAGTGCAGTGCAGTGCAACTCAGCAACAATGTGTACTCCGCAACAGAAAGTACAGTGTGTTATTTGGCTTGTGAAAACTAAGTCAGTAATAACAGCGCTACGTCATTTTAGACTTTAGTATGGCGGTGAACCATCTACAACAAAAACTATCTGTCATTGGCTAAAGCCTTTCAAGGAAACTGGTAGTGTTTTAAAATCAAAATCGCCACGTAGACCGAGAACTTCTGAAGATGTTGTTGAACAGATCAGTGTATCGTATGTTTGGAGCCCGAAGAAGACATTGGCCAGACATAGTCTACAATTAGGAGTGCCTAAAGGTACTGTGTATGATGTTGTGTGTAAAAGACTTAAGTTGTGCACCTACAAATTACAACTGTTAAGTGAAATAAAACCTACTGATAAAATCGAAAGGTATGAGTTTGCTGTTGACTTTCTACACAGAATTGATGATGATGTCAATTTTTTAAAAAAGATTCTCTTTCCTGATGAGGCTACATTTCATGTCAGTGGAACAGTTAACCGTCGTAACTGTAGATTTTGGGGCGGCGGAGGATCCACATGAAGTTATTCAGCGTCAACATTACCCACCCAAAGTTAATGTCTGGTGGGATTTGATGGAAGATCGTGTGATGGGTCCTTTCATATTTGTAGAAAAAACAATAAAAAGGGACGTTTACTGTGTCATGTTGGCAGAGTATGTCTTCAGAATGAGATTTTCACTCTGTAGCGGAGTGTGCGCTGATATGAAACTTCCTGGCAGATTAAAACTGTGTCCCCGACCGAGATTCGAACTCGGGTCAGGAGAGCTTCTGTAAAGTTTGGAACGTACGGGACGAGATACTGGCAGAAGTAAAGCTGTGAGTAGCGGGCGTGAGTCGTGCTTCGGTAGCTCAGATGGTAGAGCACTTGCCCGCGAAAGGCAAAGGTCCCGTGTTCGAGTCTCGGTCGCGCACACAGTTTTAATCTTCCAGGTAGTTTCAGAGTATGTCTTTCCCCAAATGGGCGATATTGGTGCGGAAAAGGGGCTTGTGTTTTTCCAACAAGATGGCGCCCCACCTCATTACAGTAACCATGTGCGTGTGGCTCTTGACACAAGCTTTCCACGTAGGTGGATAGGCAGGGTTGGCCCAATACTTTGGCCACCACGAAGCCCAGACTTAATCCTACTGGACTTTTTCTTTTTGGGCCACATAAAAAATGTTGTGCACAGTGAGAAGATCAGAGACATCAATCATTTATGGGAAAGAATCGTCACGGCAGTTGGGACAGTTACACCTAAAATGTTGGTGAATACGTAGCGAGAAGTGGAATATCGTATCGACGTGTGCAGGACAACAAATGGATCCTACGTTGATGTCTACTAACATTAAACAAAACTTCAAGGATTTATCTATAATGATATGTACTCGTTGATGTAATTTTTCATTAATTTCCCCATTAAATTTATACTTAGAACTAAGGTGTTCTTTTTCAAACAACCTGCATTATGTATTCAATACCTCTATGAGTCTCAGAAGTTTGTTATGAGAATTTCCGAAATCCTGTATACACTCTATGGAAAAAAAACTCCATGAAGAAATCATGCGAATGGGATGGAAATGGCTAGATGTAATGTATATGTACAGACAAACAAATGATTAACAATTCAGAAAAATTGAGTCATTTATTTAGGAAAAAAAAGCTTAAAAATTTAGAAAGTCAATAATGCATTGATCCACCTCTATCCATTATACAGGTTGTTACTCGTGTAATTTCATTTCGTAGCAGAAGCTCTCTGTTTGTCAGCCGCAGCACCCTTACAGTATATGTCTCCAGCTCGTGGTCTGGTGCCTAGTGTTGCTGCTTCTGGATCACGCGGTCCCAGGTTCGATTTCCGGCCGGGTTGGGGATTTTCTCTGCTTGAGGACTGGGTTTTTGTGTTGTCCTCATCATTTCATCATCATCATCATCATTCTTGACAATGGCTAGATTGGACTGTGTATAACAATGGACTGTGTAAAGAATTGGGACTTTGTACGGGAGCTGATGACCGCGCAGTTGAGCACCCCGCATACCAAACATCATCATCACACTTAAAGCACAATGGTAAGTCGGTGATGTACTACGCCCCGTTTTGTTGTCCTTCATGGAAAGCCATGCTGGACTTATATTTTAGTGAGATAATGGCTGCCCACTCACGGTCAGAGTTTCTACTGCTTGTCTTCGTGCTTGCCAAACCCTACCTTGGCCAGCGGGGTCACCAGATCTCTCCCCAGATCTTGACAACGTTTGGAGCATTATGAATAGGGCTCTCCAACCAGCTCAGGATTTCGACTATGTAACTTACAAACTGGACACAATTTAGCACGATATCCTTCAGGAAGACATCCAACAATTTCATCAATCAATGCGAAGCCGAATAATTGTTTGAAAAAGGGACAGAGGTGGACCAACGTGTTATTGACTTGCTTACTTTCTGGAGCTCTTTCTCTAGGTTAGATCAGCCAATTTTTCTGAAATTGTGATCATTTGTTTGTCAGTATATCACATCTACTGATTTCCCTCCCGTTTGGATGAGTCCTTTCTGATGTGCCTGTGTTTTCTTAGAATGTATTGTCTCACATTTACCCCTTTTAAAGAGAGCTGTCATTCATTACACCAAGTGGAAGTTTTATCATCATCTCCTTATGATGATCCACCGACAGAACATTTCTGCACTTTTCTGCAAATAGTATTATAGTGATGATGATCACATCTGACAAATAGTTTATGTATATTGAAAACAGGAGTCCTATTATGTTACCTTGACGCACTCCGGATGTTAAGTTTGTTTCTGTGGAATTTTCTACGTCCAGTATAACATATTGGGACCTATGAGGCAAATTTTCTTCGAGTTAATCTCATATTAAGTCACTTTGTATAATGGTATCTTCATGGTGCGGAGGACGAAGTAGCCAATGTCTACAAAACGACACAGTTTAGTTTTATTAACTTTGAAATATTTCTGCGAGACAATGCCTGGAACACTATTTGGGTTTCATAGTCATCATTTACAATGTTATTATTGTGACAGCTGGTCTTGAGATGCTTTCTGCGACGACGCTACGACATAGGCTGGTAGTGTTGACAGCTCTTGGAAGGTGTGAAATATAAAAAAGACCTCCAGAAGCTCGAGTTAGTTACACCTGTGAGCTAGAATTAAAAAACATACCGATTAATGGCTGTTTACTCGCAGGACCGTTGTATGAATTTCTAGCCAAACTGAATTTTTATTCCTGTAAGTAGTCACAGAACCGGAAAACTGTCGGATCCTCTCTATGTGGATCGACAGAGCGATGATTATGTTGAAAATTGCCAGAATACGGTTCCAACAAGTTTCTGCAAGACCTGCAGTATACACCATTTACGTTTACTCCTTGCATTACCCACTAAATAATGTCAAGTTTAGGAAAACGCAAACAGTTTTATAAGCGAACTATTTTGGAACGTAGTCCGTCGCCAGATTCACCTATTACGTTTGCTGTACTTTTTAGTCAAAACTAAAACGAAGAACGGGAAAAGATAACGGCCAATAAATGAATGTACTTGTATTAGTAATTAATTACTAAAGTACTAGACTAGATATATGATGAACAACGTGAAATATAGCGTACATACATTGCAGCATTCTCGACTAATGACTGCAATAAACGTGAGCAAAAACAGAAATGTAGTAAGTGAGATAATAAAATGTAACTTGATAATATACGCAGTGGTGTTTGAAAGCAGAAAAGCAAGTATTGACTTCAGACACTTATTAACAGACACTTATTAACAAGACAATGACGTAAATAAGGAAAATGAGGGGGCCATATGAAAAACTGATGTTTCTCTAGAATAGTTGAACATTGTCCGTGAATTTTGCACAGTAGAAATTTCATGTCATATAAGCTTATTATTCAATTTTGCGACTCCGGTTGCTTGTCCTTTTCTTGTTAAGTGGCTGTATCAGTCTGCAAAGTCACTACTTGCACGACAGCCCAATCTTCCGCGATATCGAATGTTTTAATAATGCCAATCTACGGGAGATAAAAGCCCTAAAATCAGCTCTCTTAAGTTGCTGTCCTCGACGCCGCAGCGGCTTAATCAGTAGCCTCTACTCACCCGCTGAATAAGCTCCGTAATGAAACCTGATTAGCTCCCTACCTGGCGGCCATCCGGTTTCCTCGCTAGCCGGCGCCTAGGGAACGCTCCGGTGGTACTCTCATTGCCCGTCGTCGTCCAGTCGGTGAACCAGGACCATTTGTTTGTGTTTTGAGCAGCCATAAACAGCGCTATTATCTCAACTGGTTTCAACTGTCGGCCACAATACTACGGCAACTCTCGAGCCAAAACTTGTACCTACGTCCACTGTCATTTGCCTTTTTTCTACGTACCTATCTTTTATTTAATTTGACACAGTATTCCTTCCGACTTCCTTATTACAGTCACTAGGTAACTCTTATCCTCACTGCGAGATTAGAAAATATATATCGCATGTGTTTTCTAGTCTAGTTAGTTTAGACAACGTGATAAATGAATACACAGCTCTACAACTAATGCAAATTTGACAAAATAAAACAAATAGCACAGCGCTCTCTGCTGATGACCCAACTGTTATGGCCACCATAGAGTAGGAATATGTTTTGTGTGATCATTCATATGTACAGAACAGAAATTTTGTTGGCAATGTGCCAGGTGGCTGTAATTAAAGTACAGTTACTGACAGAGGTCTAGAGTGGACTGTAATTACCATATGTCAGCGAAGCTTGGCAGATATTTAATGCGTTAAGGAGTAACAGATTTACGCCAGGGAAAAAATTTAGTTCCAATTTTGGCCATCAGGTGCGAATATGACGCTGTGAATGCAAGAAAGACGTAAAGAAATCTTTCCGTATGTAATGTATTATGAACGGGACGAGGGCAGAAAAGGTCAAACATCTGAGAATGGTATAAAGTCGATGTAATTATCAACCGCCGCTTACACTATTTATTCATTATGAGCACCAGAGGACGTCGACGAGGTGCTGTACAGCGCCAGATTTACACCTGGTGACCGAAGTTTGAACTAATTTTTTCCAGTGCAGATCGGTTACGCCTTGACGCATTAGATTATCTACCGAGTTTCGCTACCATACGATAATTACAGTTCACATTTGACCTTAGTGAGCAGTCGCACTTTATGAAACTTCCTGGCAGATTAAAACTGTGTGCCGGCACACTCCGCTGCAGAGTGAAAATCTCATTCTGGAATTGCACTTTAATTATAACCACGATGTTATTGGCGTTGGCCTCCCATGGCCGTTATAGGGGGCATGCGATGACGTTACAGTAATCAAGTACAATGGTGACTGAGGAAGACGTGTCGCACTGTCAGTGCCTTACGGTCAATTGTGCATATGCTATCACGTGATTCAGAGTGCCCTCGTGAAATATCATCAATGGTGCAGTACGGTTTTATCCATGACCATGATAAACTCTCGAGTCGAAAACAGAAGAAGCCGAACAAAAATAGACACATTAGGTGAAAAAGAGCTTGTATTCAAAGTTTTACAATTCTCTGAAGAAGAAGAAAAAGCAGAATCAGGAAATGATATCTCTACAGAAAGCAATCTTACAGATGGCAAAAATAATAGGGAAGACAGAAAAAAGTAGTGGATCACATTCTGAAAGACTTTAAGAAAAATGCGTTACTGTAGTGCCCGTGTTGTTAAGAACAACGCCGGCCGGGGTGGCCGGACGGTTCTAGGCGCTACAGTCTGGAACCGCGCGACCGCTACGGTCGCAGTTTCGAATTATGCCTCAGGCATGGATGTGTGTGATGTCCTTAGGTTAGTTAGGTTTAAGTAGTTGTAAGTTCTAGGGGACTGATGACCTTAGAAGTTAAGTCCCATAGTGCTGAGATCCATTTGAACCATTTTTGAAGAACAACGATGCTGTGTTCTTCTTATGAATCGAACGATACCAGGCCTGCAATTTTCAATTAAAATTTCCTCCCCTATACGAGAATTACGTAATGAGTGTACGAGTAGAGGTTGTCACGCAGGAAGACGACACATGGAAGTTTGGGTGTGGCCGTGAGTCATGCACGGGTAGTTGATGCGGCTAAGGCGACCGCTCACGTAAAGCGGGAAATACGGGTTAGAGTCCCGGGGAGGCAAAGGTCTTCATTGTCTTCTTTTCCTTATACAGCTGTTAGTTGTTGGTATTCGTAATTGTGAGTACATTTCATGAAAACAGAGGGAAAAGTTAAAATTTCTAGAGAACGAAGGCGGTCTTCCCAAAACATCCCACCCGTGCTCGATGGGATTTAAGCCGGAAGAACTGGCAGCGCAGTCCGTTAGCCAAATATCCTCTCGTTCCAAGAGCTGTTCGATGCGGTCTTGCGTTATCATTAACGAAAATGAAATCAGGGCATTAGCGTCCCTGTAAAGACGAACATGGCAACGCTGTGGAGGCCGGCACGCCTACGCAACATAATGCCTCTCCACATTATAAGAGGTGGCCACCAAAACGATCAAGTTCTCGAGCGAAAGTTACTTTCATCCGCAAGTTTTGCACACCAGTGTAGTTCCCAAGAGAATACCCATCCACGGAACTCAGATATAAGTAGTCCTCTCAGAGAGCGCTTCAAGGAGTACCCATCCCTTGGACAAAACAATTGAAATACTTGGACATCAGGTTCGAGGCGTTACTAACGCGGCGCCTTCATATTCAGGACGTCCGCTGCGGTGCAATGGAGCGCCTGTGCCCGCTCTACACAGTCATCACCCCCCAATCTATACTTCGATCAGGCGTCGGGCTGACCACCTACCGATCTAGTATGTCATACGGGGCCATGTGCCTTAAATGCACTTAGGACAACTTCAGCGTGTTCAGAACCGGAGTTTAAAGCTGGCTCTGCATCTTCCTCCAAGTTACTCGACGGAAGTAGTATACAAGTGGACGGGCGATCCGTAGGCTAGGGAACGCTTCCGCGAGATGTCGCGTGCTTTCTTTGCTAAGGCGGAAATCTCACACGAAAGACATGTTCGGGCGCTGTGGTAGGAGGAGCGCCAGCGCATCCGTACTCGCCGGCTCAACTTGGAATGCACGTAACGAGCAAACAGGTAAGTACTGCCCACACAATATCAGCAGAAGACAACCGACATTAGAGCAATGAGAAACTGTCCCAAGAAACCAAACCGACTTTTGGGGAAAGAGCTGAACTGTTTAACGTCCGCCAAACTTCTAACAAATGAATTCCAGCACGATCTCTCTGCAGTAGCAGCACCCAGACAGTGTGTCTCACTTAGTTCGACAGTATCAATACCGTTCCTCAAGGCTGCATCAGGACATATCTACAATATCCGCCCAGAAGAGTCCAACTGGACCCTCCACTAGTTATATCGGTCATCATTAACTGAATACGGGAGCAGACAGATCAGTGCCAGTGAATATTTAACCACATTGCAACACATCATCTTCACATTCAAGTTACTTAAAATGTAATTCATAACAATAAATTACTGTACTCCTTTCAGATGTGATTGGATAACTGGAGGAGCATTGTCTTTTTTTTCATAGCACATCTAAAGTTAAATTTCTTGGAACAACTTTTGGTCCCATATCGTACCAAGAGTCAGATAAGGAAACAATTTGTCACCATTAATATTCAACTGTGTAGTGGAAAAAGTAATAAGACAAAGGAAAATTGAGGAAAAAGAACAAAAACTAATATTTTCGAAAACGTTTTGGGAAAATTGCGATCAATTTCACAACTGTACTTAGTAAAAGAAACTATCTCGCACGAATCACGTTTATTGGTGGTTGGTTTCAGTCCAAAGCCGGACCATCTTCAACCTATATTACAAAATTGATGTGTGGAGGCGGATCCACGGTGCAGATACTGAGGAAGTCCTCATATCCTGTCAACTGCTCAGTTGACAACATCCGAGGAGTTCTGCAGTTCCTGCTGCGTGGATCCGTCTCCACACATGAACTTTGCAGCACACTCTGAAGATGGTCCGATTTTGGACTGAAACCAATCACCAATAAAAGTGATTCGTGCGATCTTGATTGTTTTTATAAACAAAAAACTAATAACTACATCGGAATAACTAGACTAGGAGAAGCAATAAATTGTTTGGCCTTTACAGACAGTCCTTTAAATGTAGACGGAACCTCGCAGAATGCAAAGGAAAGACTAGAACTTCTGAAGGAGGTGACTAGAAAGGACAAATATTGTTTTAAAAGGCAGAATACATGAAAAAAGGAAGCACCTCACAAAAATTTTAAAAACCGGTTATGGCAACATCCGTAAAACAGACAACTTTTAAGATCTAGATGAAAATGTACTCTTAAAAATCGAAAAAATACGTAATTAAAATCAGAATTGGAAAACTGAAAAGAGCATGCAAGACAGAGAAAATTGTTTTTTGGAAGCCGTTAAGTTAAGGCGTTGTAATACAGTTGTAAAATCGTAGTTCCTCTATCGGTCTTAAACGCTATTCCTATCTGAATGCAGAATGGCCTTAGAAGATTTGGAAAGAAACAGAAAGAAGTACCTTGCAAAAAATATTAAGACCAGTCAAGAACAAATATGGACATTGAGTTTTGAGACCAGATAAGGAAATATAACCATTCAGTCTTAAAATAAGAGATGAGGTCAGGAAAAGACGACTTAAGCTTTACGCATATGTAGAGAAAATGAAGGAATACAGATTCACAAACAAGATTCACGTATTCTTCCAAAACAGGAAACCACACAGAGAAAATGAATGGGGTGGCAACACAAAAAAAGACGTAAAAGAAATGCAGACTGCGCACGAGACCTTGCTCACCAGAGATGAATTCGTACAAGAAATTACGAAAATCAACGATTTTCAGGAAAATAGACTGAAAGACAACTGGAGTCAAATGATCAGAGAAGAGGAAAACAGATCAGTGTGAGAAAATGAGAGAGCTTTGGAGAAGGACGAAGGGAAAGAAAAATAAATAGTTAGGTTAAGATAATTATCTGGCTGCAAGGAAGCAAAGAAATTTTATTGGTATGTGTTGCCATATTTTTTCCGTAATTCGTCTAAACCTAATTGGCTCTGTGACGGAGATGCGTAGTCGCTGCGTGCAAGCAAACCACCTCGTAAGAGAAGCTACTTTCTTTGGTATGAGGTTCTCCTCCCGCCACATTTACTGAGAAAAACCACGAGTGTTTGAACATTTTCATCACGAACAGCACCTGTGCAATGCTGCTAATACGTTGCAAGTGTCAGTCGTGGTAAGAATATTATTCTGTGTAGCTGAGAGTACATAACGTCGGAGCAAAGAGAATTCTAGTGTGGGTACATTGTTGGTGTTCGTAACCAAGGGAGCGAAAGTGTACGGTGTTTCAAGAGGCACCGTATCGTAGATTTATACTGCATACAGAGAAAGCGGAAAAACAACATCTGCTAAGTCAACGAGTACGAAATTGTGTGTTGAGTGATCGTAACAAGCGGTCATTGAAGAGGATTGTGACAAAAATAAGAAGATGGCAGCTCCAAAAGTCAGACCAGACCTGAATGTCGCACTCGCGAACCCTGTCAGCACCAAAATACCACGGATGGAGCTCCAGAAGCGGGGGACTGCAGGGAAAGCTGGAACTCCAAAACTACTCATCAGTGATACATGTGCCCTTACCAACAAAAAAAAAAAAATTGTGTGGTTCGGAAGCAATAAAATCTGACCTATGCAGCATGGAAGAATGTCATTTGGTCGGATGGGTTTTGTTTCACACTGTTCCCAACTTCTGGCTGAGTTTACGACACAAGAGTGAAAAATGGTGGGGATTCGTCGATGATTTGGACAGCCACATCGTGGTATTCCATGAGGCCCTGATTATTCTACCAGGTCACATAACTGCCAATGGTTATGTGACCACTATGGCTGATGACGTCCGTCGAATGGTTTAATGTTTGCTCCCGAATGGTGATGTTGTGTTCCAAGAGGACAAGGCCCCTGTTCATGCAGCTCCCATCGCCCGGAACTGATTTTGTGCGAACGAGAATGAAGTGTCCCATCTTCTCTAGCCATTAAAGTCTTCAGATCTCAATATTATTGAGTTTCTGTGGTCGATTTTGGAGAGACGGGTGCGTGATCACTGTCCAACTCCATCATAGTTACCTGAACTTGCCACTATTTTGCAGGAATAATGGTATGAAATTCCCTTGAAAACTTTGCAGGACCTATATTTATCCATTCCGAGACGACTGAAATCTGTTTTGAAAACCAATAGTTTTCCTTCACCGTATTATATATACATCTATACTCCACAAGACCCTTTGCGGTGTATGGCGGAGAGTACTTTGTGTACTATTGTCACTTCCCTCTTTCCTGTTCCAGTCGCCAATAGTTCTCGAGAGGAACGATTGCTAGCAAGCCTCCTTGTGGATTCGAATCTCTCAAATTTTATCTTCAGCGTCTTTCCTCGAGATATACGCAAGACAAAGCAATATATATGTTGACTCTTCTATGAACGTATGCTCTCGGAATTTTAGCAATAAGACACACCGTGATTCAGAATGCCTCTCTTGTAGCTTCTCCAACTGGATTTGGTTGATTATCTCTGTGACATTTTCGGGCTTACTAAATGAACCTGTAACGAAACGCGCTGCTCTTCTTTGGATCTTTCCTATTTCCTCTATCTGTCCTGCCTGGACGGGACTGACCAGTAATAATCAAGTGTCGGTCGAACGAGTGTTTCTTAAGTTACTTCCTTCGTTGATGGACCACATTTCCTGAGGATTCTTCCAATGAATCTCAGCTTCGCACCTGTCTTACCCGTGATTAATTTTATTTGATAGTTCAACGTCAGACTGCTACGAATGCATACTCCTAGGTATTTTATAGAACTAACTGCTTTCAGTTATTGTTCTGCAGTTGTGTAATCATACAGTAAAGGGTCCTTCCGTCAACACATTTTGCAACACGTTAAATTTGTTTATGCTGAAGGTCTGTTGCCACTCCCTGCACTAAGCTCTGGTTCTCTGCAGGTATTCCTGCTTTTCACTACGATTTTCTGGTGTCGCGACTTCTTTATATACAACAGCATCATCCACGAAAAACCTCATGGAACTTCCGACGTTATCTACTGAGTCATTCATATACTACGGTTGGAACTTAATAGTGGCAACTATTTATTCGCAACTTATACAAAAGGGTTACATGTTTGCACCTGTTACTGTCCTACAAATTAGTTTCCGCCCCCATAGCTGAGTGGTTTGCCGGCACGGTAGGTCATCGTGTTCGGTCAGAGAGCTGGTTGGACTCTGTAATAAAAAACTGAGTGGAAGGATCTACAAACGAACTTGAACCGATGTCATGTGACGTCCGCAACGACCAAACACAACGATCAACAACGAATAAAAAAAAAAAAAAAAAAAAAACAAAAAAAAAAAACGGGGGGGTTGGGGATTTTCTCCACTCAGGGACTGGGTGTTGTGTTGTCTTCATCATCATTTCGACCCCATCCGGCGCGCAGGTCCCCCAATGTGGGGTCGAATGTAATAAGAACTGCGCCAAGGCAGGCGAACCTGCCCCGTAAGGGCCTCCCGGCAAATGACGCCAAACACTCTTTTATTTTTTTTTTTTTTCAAAGTAGTCACTAGCATTGTGTAGAGCCAGTTGCCAGCGATGTGGAAGGCGTAGTATACCGTTAACAGAGCCTGTTCTGTTGATGGTGCGAATGGAGCGGTCTACTGCCTGTCGAATCTCTGGAACAGTTCTGAAGTGAATCCACGAATCAAAGTCACAAGGACTTAAGTCGTATTACTGTTCGTCTTTGGAGCATCACCTGCGGCCAGCTTTGCGAAAGAAGCGGCGACACTTTCTGCGCAACACACCCATCATTTTGCACGACAATGCGCGGGCGCATACAGCGCAAGCTGTGGCTGCTCTATTCGGTCGATGGGACTGGGAAGTACTGTACCATCCACCATACTCCCCGGACTTAAGTCCTTGTGACTTTGATTCCAATCCGAAGATGAAGGAACCACTTCGGGATATTCGCTTCAGAACTGTTCCACAGATTCGACAGGCAGTAGACCGGTCCATTCGCACCATCAACAGAACAGGCTCTGCTAACGGTATACTACGCCTTCCACATCGCTGGGAACGCGTTCTACACAACGCTGGTGACTACTTTGAAGGACAGTAACAGGCGCAAACATGTAACTCTTTTGTATCCGTTGTGAATAAATAGTTGCCACTATTTTCAGTTCCAACACTCGTATATCATGTAAAGTAATAATCCTGTAACACTCCCCTGTGGTCCGCTCAATGTTAGTTTTACGTCTAAAGATTTCTGTCCGTTCAATATGACAATCTACATCTACATAGATACTCTGCAAGCCATCGTACGATGCGTGGCGGAAGGTAGCCTGTACCATTCTTAGTCATTTCCTTTCCTGCTCATCTCGCAAATAGAGCGAGGGAAAAATAACTATCTATATGCCTTTGCATGAGCCCTAATTTCTCGCATCTTTTCTTCGTGATCCGTAAGTGCAATGTATGTTGGTGGCAATAGAATTGCGTGGCAATCAGCTTCAAATGCCGTTCTCTAAATTTTCTCACTAGTGCTTCTCGGAAAGAACGTCGCCTTTCCTCCAGGGATTCCCATTTGAGTTCCCGAACCATCTCCATTACACTTACGTATTGTTCGAACCTACTGTAAGTAGGCTGTTTAGGTTTTTATATTGGTAACGCCTCGTAGCTCTATGTATGAAAATCACTGGCTGTGCTGTGTTCAGTCTGTGGCTAGTTTGCATTGTTGTCTGCCATTGTAGTGTTGGGCAGCTGGATGTTAACAGCGCGTAGCATTGCGCAGTTGGAGGTGAGCCGCCAGCAGTGGTGGATGTGGGGAGTGAGATGGCGGAGTTTTGGACAGAGACAGTAAATTTGTAGGACTGGATGCCATGAACTGATATATATATTATGACTTTTGAACACTATTGAGGTAAATACATTGTTTGTTCTCTATCAAAATCTTTCATTTGCTAACTATACCTATCAGTAGTTAGTGCCTTCAGTAGTTTGAATCTTTTATTTAGCTGGCTGTAGTGGCGCTCGCTGTATTGCAGTAGTTCGAGTAACGAAGATTTTTGTGAGGTAAGTGATTTGTGAAAGGTATAGGTTAATGTTAGTCAGGGCCATTCTTTTGTAGGGATTTTTGAAAGTCAGATTGCGTTGCGCTATAAATATTGTGTGTCAGTTTAAGCACAGTAATTCATTAATTTTTCTAAGGGGACGTTTCACTACCAGTAACAAATCTAGCAGTCCGCCTCTGAACTACTTCGATGTCTTCCATAATTCGATCTGGTACGAATCCCAAACACTCGAGCAGGCCGGCCGCGATGGCCGAACGGTTCTAGGCGCTTCAGTCCGGAACCGCGCTGCTGCTATGGTCGCAGGTTCGAATCCTGACTCGGGCATGGCATGTGTGTGACGTCCTTAGGTTAGCTAGGTTTAAGTAGTTCTAAGTTCTAGGGGACTGATGACCTCAGATGTTAAATCCCATAGTGCTCAGTCATTTGAACCATTTGAACCACTCGAGCAATACTCAGAAATAGGTCACATCAGCGTTCTATATACAGGTGAGCCATTCTTTCCTAAATTCTCAATAAACCGAAGTCGACCATTCGCCTTCCCTGTCACATTTCTCACAAGCTCTTTCAATTTCATATCTTTTTACAATGTTACGCCCAGATATTTAAACGACTTGACTGTTTCAAGCAGAACTCTAGTAATGCTGTATCCAAACATATCAGATTTGTTCTCCCTATTCAGCCACATTAACTTATGAGAGAGGACAAGTTACTCTCTCACCTATTTTTCGTATACGCAAAATCATTAAAGATTTTATTACAACCTGACGCACCTTGAGGGAGACTCTATGAAGTTAACGGGTTGAGCAGGCGTTGATAGAGTCTGGTATGACACTAAAAGCATGATGTGTTTTTATGGTTCTTAGCTCGTAGAAATTGCATGTTTGGAGTTGGAAGCAATTGGCGGCGAGCCCATCCGTCAATAAATCTTGCCGGACAGGCCCACAGCCATACAGGGCAGACAGAGCAGCCCCTTGTCGAGACAGGTCTCCAGCAGAACAATGCCGCTATACCTGCATTGGCGCCAGCCGATGGCTGGGCTGGGGACGACAGACTGAATGGATGTGTCTACACAGTGGAGTCATAAACCGGGCATAGTGCGAAGAGCCATATGTAATAAAAATTCACAAGTTTTCATATTCACTGATACTGCAAAAATAGGCCTGCGACCCACTTCCATTGGCCACCTCGGTTGTATAAGAAACTGCAGCGTCTGAGAAACGTTTAAAGATAGAATCTTTATTACACCTCATAGCTAGGACTAACAAGCTCCAATGCACAGGCGGTTTAGATAAAGATCTATAAGATTGTTTCTGTTC
Organism: Schistocerca piceifrons; assembly: GCF_021461385.2. Classification (NCBI taxonomy): domain Eukaryota; kingdom Metazoa; phylum Arthropoda; class Insecta; order Orthoptera; family Acrididae; genus Schistocerca; species Schistocerca piceifrons. Next base: position 432,713,521 of record NC_060141.1, read on the forward strand.
ACTGTTCGTCATTGGAAGTGGTGTGACTTTGGAGAAAAACATCTTCTCCCTCCGCAAAAACTTAAAAAAGGAAGTAATTGGTGGTTCCCTTTTTTTCCAGATGCAGGTTTCGTAACTCTTGCCCTGGTTCGACATGAGTTTGTACTGTCGTGTGGGAGGGGAGATTTAGCTCCTCTAGAGCGCTATGATTGGCTCAAGACGGCGTGAAGGCGGTGTCATTCGTGCACTTTGTAGGAAAATAGATTTTTTTTCGGAAGAGGTGCGAAGCACTCGGGTGCTGGACTTTGGTCTGGTAAGGGGATTTCTGGTCGATTCTCTGGCATGTGTGGTTGGTGCTTGGGACCTGTCCTGAGACTGACTTCACTTGCGAGTAGTTTAGCATGGGGAGCCTGTGGCGAAGTTCTTACTGTACTGACGGTGTGACTTCAAACGTCTCGGACTACTCGTTTGCCGAGGGCACACTTATTCGTTTTTGGTATACCAGTCTTGACGTTTAGTATGCTTGTGCACTCTGTTGTATAAGTGAGTCGAATTGGTCCTTGATACGACCAGCGAACGGGTGCGTCACACACTGAAATCTACCGTGATTTCAGGGCTCTGGTAGAGAGTAAATTGCGATCTGCCTGCCTGATCGCTACACCGTGACATTTTTGCATTTCTTTCGTGGTCGCGATCGATTCACAGGTGCCGCCTCACGTCTCACCTCCGTCGCACACATCTCGCCAGCCGCAAGTTACATCACTGCACGAAGCAGATAGGGTACCACACTGTTGCTCCGGTCTTGTCAGAGCGTACTGATCTCAACTGCCACTTGCTCTCACCTGCACCTATATTGAGAAACTTCTGTAGATTATCAATCAAAGTCTGCTCAGCATCAGATCAATTCAGACTGCGTTATCCACATTTTTAGGGCCAGAGTATTTGACTCTATTTCTGCCACCCCTGTTTGGTGGAGAGCCTGTGACCATCGTACGTTGTCTGGGGCGAGGCAGCACACACAGGGTTGAAATAAGTAATATTATTGACTTGGTACATGTGTACCGTGAATTTGTAAAAAAAAATTATGGGGTCTTGCCGCTGTAGGTGTTGATTTTAGCCTTTGACTACGCCTGTTTAGGCAAGCTGTTTTATATTTGTTCGGAAGAAGACGTGGTTACCCACGCTGAAACCTAGGTAAACACCAGGTAGTTTGTGCAATAGAGACGGATTTTTCATAATTATTTCGATCTTCTGGGGCTCTAAAGGGGTTATTCGGTCTGATGTTCTCCCTCACGGAGCAACGATCAACTATGCGGTGTATTGTGGTACTCTCAGGGAATTGGAGAAACGATTTCTCCGTGTTCATCGCCGCAAAAATGCAAACGAACTTCTCCTTCTACTTCTCCTTCTCTATGCCAAAGCAGGCCATCACACGAGTGTGCGCACCGAACAGGAGCTCACAAACCCTCATTGGACTGTTCTTTCTCTGTCACCCTACGGCCCGAATATGTACCTTCCAACTTCCATCTGTACGGCCCAATGATGGATGCACTGCGCTGGAAGCAGTACGTGGATGATGGGGAGGTTACTGATGCAGCAAGAAGTTGGCTCCGAAGTCGAGCAGCACAGTGGTATCATGCGGCCATACAGGCCATGCCAGTAAGGTGCCATAAGGATGCGATATTGAAAAATAGGGTTTTGTAGCCAAAAGAGTGGGAATAATATGACGCAATGGAATTCCGAGTAAAAGCAACTTGTCGTCAGAAAAAAAGTCTGCATTACCTATTGAACGCCAATCGTACAATGCTCTGAATGATGATGCTGTGGAAGTACACGATAAATTACTGAAACATGTGCGGATGAAAATCTTACGTCAAGGTCGCAAATTTTCTTTATTGATTACCAGTTTCTATTCACTGAAAAGCCATCGTCAGATTTCAAATACAGAAAATTGCATATAAAAAGTGAACAATACCAAACACACTCAATATTTGAATTTCCTTTATGCAGTAGATACCAATCTAAAATATTGTTCAGTGTGCGACAGTCATTACACATCGTCATATTCTTAGAGTTAAGTTGCCCTAGTTAATTATGAATACGGCGATGGGTAACGATTGCCACACAATCAACATTTTGGAATGGTATACACTCCATAACGGAAAGTCAAATATTAAATGTATTTTATATTGCTTACTATTTGTGTGCAATTTTCTTTATTTTACACTACTGTCCATTAAAATAGCACACCACGAAGATGACGTGCTACAGACGCTAAATTTAACCGGCAGGAAGAAGATGCTGTGATTTGCAAATGATGAGCTTTTCAGAGCATTCACACAAGGTTGGCGCCGGTCGCGACACCTACAACGTGCTGACATGAGGAAAGTTTCCGACCGATTTCTCATACACAAACAGCAGTTGACCGGCGTTGCCTGGAGAAACGTTGTTGTGATGCCTCGTGTAAGGAGGAGAAATGCGTACCATCACGTTTCCGACTTTGATAAAGATCGGATTGTAGCCTATCGCGATTGCAGTTTATCATATCGCGAGATTGCTGCTCACGTTGGTCGAGATCCAATGACTGTTAGCAGAATATGGAATCGGTGGTTTCAGGAGGGTAATACGGAACGCCGTGCTGGATCCCAAAGGTCTCGTAGCACTAGCAGTCGAGATGACAGGCATCTTATCCGCATGGCTGTAACGGATCGTGCAGCCACGTCTCGATCCCTGAGTCAACAGATGGGGCCGTTTGCAAGACAACAACCATCTGCACGAACAGTTCGACTACGTTTGCAGCAGCATGGACTATCAGCTCGGAGAATGGCTGCGGTTACCCTTGACGCTGCATCACAGACAGGAGCGCCTGCGATGGTGTACTCAACGAGGAACCTGGGTGCACGAATGGCAAAACGTCATTTTTTCGGATGAATCCAGGTTCTGTTTACAGCATCATGATGGTCGCATCCGTGTTTGGCGACATCGCGATCAACGCACATTGGAGGCGTGTATTCGTCATCGCCATAGCGGCGTATCACGCGGCGTGATGGTATGGGGTGCCATTGGTTACACGTCTCGGTCACCTCTTCTTCGCATTGACGGCACTTTGAACAGCGGACGTTACATTTCAGATGTGTAACGACCCTTGGCTCTACCCTTCATTCGATCCCTGCGAAACCCTACATTTCAGCAGGATAATGCACGACCGCATGTTGCAGGTCCTGTACGGGCCTTTCTGGATACAGAAAATGTAAGACTGCTGCCCTAGCCAGCACATTCTCCAGATCTCTCACTAACTGAAAACGTCCGGTCAATGGTGGCAGAGCAACTGGCTCGTCACAATACGCCAATCACTACTCTTGATGAACTGTGGTGTCGTGTTGAAGCTGCATGGACAGCTGTGGCTGTACACGCCAGCCAAGCTCTGTTTGACTCAATGCCCAGGCGTATCAAGGCCAGAGGTGGTTGTTCTGAGTACTGATTTCTCAGGATCTATGCACGCAAATTGCGTGAAAATGTAATCACATATCAGTTCTAGTATAATATATTTGTCCAATGAATACCCGTTTATCATCTGCATTTCTTCTTGGTGTAGCAATTTTAATGGCCAGTAGTGTAGATCTGCCTAAACCAGTGATCAATAAAGGAAATTTGCGTTTATGACGATGGAATTTTATCTATACGTTTTTCAAATGAACAGTGCCAAAGGGTGAATTAGTGATCTGCCACCAGATGGCAGTCGAGGAGTGGAGTTGCTGACAGAGGAGAGGTGTCAGTGGGCGCCACGGCAGGCGGGCAACGGGAGCGGCGATGCGCGAAGCGTCTGTCCTGGCGCGGCACCCCGGGGTTGTCGTTCGTCCTCGACCTTGCGGCGCGGCGGCCGGCATGCGCGATGAGCAGGGGTAGCGCGAGGAATGCCCGCGAGCCGCGACCCGGCCGGCCACGCACGACCGGCGTCCTTGGCTCGGCCGCCGCGGCGGTCGCCTGGCACGCGCGCTACCAGGAAGTCCGCGAGATGGCGCGCCTCGGGGGCAAGGTCCCGCCTACGTCGCGCGCGCGCGCTCCGCCACCGGCCTGCGCTATGCCACGCACTTCCGGAAGACGCGCGCCGCGCCGCTAGCGCTGCCACCGCGCAGAACGCGGCGCGCAGAAATGCAAGCCACACACACACGTACTCGGCTGGCTCTTCTGCTGAACGCGTAATCCGATCTTGGCGGGCTGCAGGCTCAAGAATCGCGTCTGAATCCTAATCTCTTGTGGCGGTTCTGCTTTCGAGCCGTCTGTACGGATTCTCGTCACCTGCCACTAGTGGTCCGCGATGCCGACACCGGCGCCAGGAAGCAGAGCTGCCGAAGTGGAAAGGTCAGCTCAAGACGGAGCAAGAACTGAATGTTTTATAGTTACATGGTGAATTGCTGTGTGTCGAAACTTGGACATTTTGAAGGATGAAATTTCCTGGCAGATAAAAGCTGTTAATTAGGCTGGGACCTAGCACGTTTGCCTTCTGGGGACAACTGCTGAGCTAACTAAGCAAGACTCAAGACCCGCCTACACTGATCCATTTCCACTAATACCTCTTCTTCTACCTGCCAAACCCCAGACTACATTTTAAAACAAAATTTAATGAGATTTTATGTGGTGTCACCGCCAGACATCACACGTGCTAGGTGGTAGCCTTTAAATCGGCCGCGGTCCGGTAGTATACGTCGGACCCGCGTGTCGCCACTATCAGTGATTGCAGACCGAGCGCCGCCACACGGCAGGTCTAGAGAGACGTCCTAGCACTCGCCCCAGTTGTACAGCCGACTTTGCTAGCGATGGTTCACTGACAAATTACGCTCTCATTTGCCGAGACGATAGTTAGCATAGCCTTCAGCTACGTCATTTGCTACGACCTAGCAAGGCGCCATTATCAATTGCTATTTATCTTGTGAAGCATGTACCGTCAGACCGATGTTCACCAATTATGGATTAAAGTTAAGTATTCCAGAAGCTACGTACTATTTTTGCTACTATAAAGACCTTGTCCTGTTCCAGACCTCACGCCATCCTGCGTGAGCTTAAACGCGTGCCTTTCGGCTTCCTGTCATAGTGGATTGGCTGTCTTGCCAGTCCACAACATTTTACATCACCACCCAGGTTTTATTACTGTCTATAGGTATGTGTCTAAGGAGTCCGCCCCGGTAGCTGAGTAATGCCGGCACGGTAACTCAGCGCCTTCGGTCAGAGGGTTAGCTGCCCTCTGTAATAAACAAACTGAGTTAATGGAACAACGACGAACTGAAATGGGTGTCTTGAGACGTCCGCCCCGAGCAGCTACAACGAACGAAAACGAACAAAATGAGATTAAAAAAAAAAAAACGTGATCAGCACGACAGACTGTCAATTCTAAGGGCCCGGGTTCGATACCCGGCTGGGTTGGAGATTTTCTCTGCTCAGGGACTGGGTGTTGTGTTGTCCTAATCATCATCATTTCATCCTCATCGGCGCGCAAGTCGCCGAAGTGGCGTCAAATCGAAAGACTTGTACCAGGCGAGCGGTCTACCCGACGGGAGGCCCTCGTCACACGACATTTTTTTTGTCTAAGGAGGGAGATTTTATCGGTGGCTCTGTCATTTTCCCCGACAATGTCCATTGTGTAGTGCTCCAAGAAGAGTTTTCAATTCATTACGCGGCATTGTTTCCTATCCTGCGAGCAGTGGAGCAGGTGAGACGACGTCATGACAAGAAATTCCTCATCTAGAATGAAATTTTCACTCTACAGCGGAGTGTGCGCTGATATGAAACTTCCCGGCAGATTAAAACTGTTTGCCGGACCGAGACTCGAACTCGGGACCTTTGTCTTTCGCGGGCAAGTGCTCACCATCTGAGCTACCCAAGCACGACTCACGCCCCGTTCTTACAGCTTCAATTCCGCCAGTACCTCGTCTCCTAACTTCCAAACTTCACAGAAGCTCTCCTGCGAACCCGCGAAAGGCAAAGGTCCCGAGTTCGAGTCTCGGTCCGTCACACAGTTTTAATCTGCCAAGAAGTTTCAATTCCTCATCTGTTTCGATTCTCAAAGACCGCTTCTCACTATTGGTCAGATGTACCCATTGGATCGAATGGTTCAATAAGTGCAAGATGCTCTCCTTCTCTTGCAATGACAAGACAAGGAAATGACTTTCTGCACGTAGGGATTCGGGGTGGCTGATGCGGCTGCCACGGAAACTTGCTTCTTCCGTCTTCTGTTCGCTCTTGAGTCCCACTGCAGGTTGTCACCTCATTTGTGACCAAGAAGACCATGTGTTGGTGGGAGGCTTAGTGACTGGATGTGAGAAATAATAAATTACGTTCCGTAAAACCTTCAGTGTAACCATGGCTTCTCTCCTTTCGACCGCAAAGGGCTAAAGAGATAGCCCTTTCACGACTTACAGTGGGACATTGCCCGTTGACACATGGCTTTCTCTTACGTCGCAAGGAGACCCCAGTGTGTCACAAATGTGAGACACAGCTGTCTATACGGCGTATTTTAATTGAATGTGTTTTATGTGACAACCTGAGAGTTGATCTGGAATTCTCACAGTACGTGCTCTCTATTCTGACAATGAGGTGAGTGTGGTTCACGTTTTAAGAGTTTGTGAGATGTCTGGAATTTTTCCCAAAATACTGGATGTGATATTTTAATTCGTCACAGAGTGGCTCGGTCACTCACTATGCCCAAGCAATCATCCAGCCACTGTTATCAGTCCCCTTTTAACCGTGTCAGTACTCGTATTATAGTCTTGATTTTGTCTGGTTAAAATCAAATCACATGGCTCTGAGCACTATGGGACTTAACATCTGGGGTCATCAGTCCCCTAGAACTTAGAACTACTTAAACCTAACTAACCTAAGGACATCACACACATCCATACCCGGGGCAGGATTCGAACCTGCGACCGTAGCGGCGCGCGGTTTCAGACTGAAGAACCTAGAACCGCTAGGTCACTCCGGCCGGCTATCTAGCTGTTCTACTGCATTTCGTTCGTATTTTATTACGCGCTTTTCTGATGCTCACCTTATCGGGATTTCCTTTCAGTTCTTGTGGGAGAATGCAACTTTTTTTTTTTAAATAGATTTTCACCACGCCCTTCTATATATCGTCCATACAAGGGCGCTTATGATGTTACTGTTGAGCACCCTTACCCATAAATCATCACTACTATCTTCCAAATGTCACAGAAGTAGTTGTGCATGCAATGCGGAACTGACACACCAGGAAGAAAATAGATTTCGGAGAAATATCTTACAAGGGGAAGACCTCAAACACGGCCAACCGTTCTGCTCATACCCGTCAGGTTGCTTGCGTACAACATAAAATGAAAAACTCTGAGGTATTTTGAATCAATAATGTCCCTTTTTTAAGAAAACCCCCCCTAAAGTTTACGACGTGCAGTCGACTCAAAATTTAAGGAATCGACAGACTATTAGAAGTTGAGCATATTTCGTGATCACATATTTGCAAACGCATATTCTCCAAGACATAGAGGGAGAAACTTCTACTACTCCAGATTATGTAGCCGTAAGGTAACCGCTGTTCAACGACAGCGCAGCTAGCATAACGACCAAGGCATCTGGCTGGAGAATAGCGAATCTGTTTTTCGAGCCCCGGGCACATTGTACAGGTCTTTTTGTTTCATTTGTATTTTTTTCATATTATAACACATTTTTAACTGCAATGAAATATACAAAAATTTTGGTATACTTATACTGATAATAATTTTTTACCGAAATGTCCAGTCCATCACTTTAATACGACTTCCACGAAACTGTGATAAAGTCAGTTGTTGTGACGTGAGGCTGTAGCCCATGTGGGGCGTCAAGTTCCTTCGGTACAGCCTGTGTGGAAACCGTGTGCCAGAGAGAACCAGCACAAATCACAAAAAAGGCGTTTGCTTTAATGGTTAACTTATTAACATCACATGGACACGAACCATAAGAGCTGGCCGGAGTGACCGAGCGGTTCTAGGCGCTTCAGTCTGGAACCGCGCGACCGCTGCGATCGCAGGTTCGAATCCTGCCTCGGGCATAGATGTGTGCGATGTCCTTAGGTTAGTTAGGTTTACATAGTTCTAAGTTCTAGGGGACTGTTGACCTCAGAAGTGCTCAGAGCCATTTGAACCATTTGAACGAACCATATGAGTCACGTTTCGAAAACTAACACGGCATAGGAGCACCGTCAGAGATGTGGAGCTGTCTGTTGTGCTGAACGATCAGAACGAGGCACAAAGAACAATATTTGTGTAAGGTGTGTTCAAAAGTATCGACAATTTTTTTTTAATTTCGCTTACTGTATTAGACTCGCAAAATCATTTCGTTGGTGTGTTGATAAGTATATATGAAAGGGATCTGTCTGATGTTAGCGATATTGATGAGCTAGACAACAGCACCACAGAGGAATTATCTGAATTGGAAGGAAATCGGTAGATGTGATAAATAAAACGTCGTGTGACTATGGCCTCCCGACGGGTAGACAGTTCGCCGGATGCAAGTCTATCGATTTGACGCTATTTCGGCGATTTTCGCGTCGATAGGGGTAAAAAGATGATGATTAGGACAACATAACACCCAGTCCCAGAGCGCAGAAAATCTCCGACCCAGCCGGGAATCGAACCCGGGCTCTTAGGATTGACATTCCGTCGCCCTGACCACTTTTTTTTATAGTTGTGTTTGGTCATTGCGGATGTCACATGACATCCGTTCAGGTTCGTTTGTTGATCGTCCCAATCAGTTTTTTTTTTATTACAGAGGCCAACCAGCTCTCTGACCGAACACGCTGAGCTACCGTGCCGACGTCCACTCAGCTACCGGGGATGGACGGTAGATGTGACGTGTACATGTACCGACACACTTATGATTGCCATTTCACAAAAACTGGATGATTTATTCAACGCGTTGGTCCACCTCTGACACTAACGAACAGTCTTTCGGATGAACATTGATTGATAGAGTCATTGGATGTCCTCCTGAGGGATATCGTGCCAAATTCTATCCAATTGGTACCTTAGATCGTCAAAATCCCGAGCTGTTTGAGGGTCCTGCCCATAATAATCCAAATGTTCTTAATTGGGGAGAGATCCGGTGACATCGTTGGCCAAGGTAGGGTATGACAACACGAAGACAAACAGCAGAAACTCTCGCTGTGTGCGGGCGGGCATTACCTTGCTCAAATTTAAGCTGAGGATGTCTTGCTATGAAGATCTACAAAACGGGGAGATGAGTATCGTCGGCGCACCGCTGTTCTGTAAGAGCGCCACGAATGACAACCAAAACAGTCCTGTTATGAAAGGAAATGACACCCCCACCACCATCGCTCCTGATTGTCAACTATATGGCGGGCGACAGTCAGATTGGTATCCCACCGTTTTCTGAGGCATCTCCAGTCAGGCCTTTGGACTGGAATCACTTTGGCTAGAGTAGAATTGTCTTCAGTCCCTCTTCGAACTGAGCCCTGATGTCTAGCGAAGACTTATCTGGAGACACCCCGGACAGTGATGGGTTTCAGTCTCACACTTGCCCGCCATATGGGCCTACAACCAGGAGTGATGGTCTGGGTGTACCACCCAAAATGCAGGATGCATGGCACCTGCTACCAATATATAAATTTTTTTGCTGAATTGTACGTAAATATCAGTAATTTAAATGCTTTCTTTTAATATTTAAGGACATTGCTTCACTGTATGTGTAAATTTAGGTAGAAGTCTGTTGACATTTCATTGTATTTATCTGTGTCTTCCTGTGAAACTTTTAACTTCTGGGAAAAAGCCAAAGGAATTGTTATTTGCATCCACTAGGAACGATAATAGCAGTGCTTGTTAACTGTAAAATCTTTGGGTAAGTTGTTGTTGCGCGGAGCGCACGGAGAGAGGGAGATGGGTTACAGCGCTTGTAGTGTGCCGAAGTGTGGTGTTAACGCTCTCGCAGTAGAGAGTACCATTTCGGAGGCATCATGTACATGCAGCGGTCAGATGTCTAGTACCAGGAGTAAGGACAGTGGATGAGCAGAAGAGGCTGCATTAAGTACGATTGCCCGTTCTTGTAATTAGCCGTGCTCCACAAGATGCTACCGTTTTCAACAACAGTAGCAGTTCCAGCAACCCAGATTCGTCGTCGACTCCGAGTTTCGTCATATTCACAGCACTGAAGTAAGACTTTTCATCGGTAGATAGTATTAATGGCTAACCCAGCAGCACAACTGAATGTGATTTGATTGATAATATTTATTTAAATAATAATCAGTTAAACTCAGGACAATTGTATCCTCATTGTCCTCGGACATTGTTACCAAGCAGGATCCTTGTTCCTTTTTTCCCCTTATATGCTAACCGAGTGTCATAAGAAACAAATTGAACAGTTACAGCCAGTTTATTAATGAATAATTTCACTTTTAAGAATTTTAGCCTCAGTGTACTTTCAATTAACTGTTGTATAACAGATGTTTCAGTATATGAGTAGAGTAAAGCAATTTCATTTTTCAAGTTTGAGAATCAATCACTGGAAAAAATCCAAGTCTAAAGAAATGTAAAAATTAGGAGTGCGGAAGTTTTATTTATTTTACATATAGCTTGGATCTCATGGCTGTTTGGTTTGGTATGTATTCTATTATTTATTTCTGTTCAACTCGGTAAAAAAAAAGACTCAGTTGTTCAGACAATAATTTGAAATCCAATTTGCAAAATAAGCAACTGCAAATTAAAAAGTGCTTGCTGTTTTTCTTGATGACATTGCGTTGAGGTCACTGAAAGTCATTGTTCGCATAACGAAGTTCAATACTAACATACAGTTTAGTTGCATATTTTCAAATCATTACTCGATTGTTTTTTTCAAAATTAAATGACAAACATAACGTAAGAGTGACTTCTCAGTTTTGTTTATCATTACATACTCATTTAAAATTAGTGTTAAAAAAAACGATGTTTTTCTTTCCCATCATCTTGCACAGGATTTTGGATGTAAATTGCCCTAGTGGACGGGCGACCGTTAATTACTTCCTTTTAGTTCATTAGTATAACTTTTGGATTCATGATCAGTGGTACCCCTTTTCTGTCCAGTGTTGTTTCGTGAGTGAATACACAAAATAACATTCATTTTTTCAAATCATAACCCTGTTCGGTTTAATTACTTTTTAATTTTAGTAGACTTTTCCATCAGAAGGGTCTGTTGTACCCTTGCCTCCTACTTATCGGTATTATTTCTTCGGGAAAGATAGCCTTATCCGATTAGTAAAAATCTATGAGGCATACACGCGATGCACGGTCATATTTTATATCGCAAGCAGGCTAGGCCGATTAGTAAAGGGGAGGTAACGTGGGGTGCCATTTCTTTTCATAGCACGGTCCCTTTGACTGTCAACCACGGCACCCTTACAGCGCAGCGGTACGTCGATGATATTATACTCCCCTTTTTGTTGCCTTCATAGTAAGCCAACGTCGGGTTACATTTTAGCAAGATAATGCCCGCCCACACACAACAGCAATTTCTACTGTTTGTCTTCGTGCTTGCCAAACCCTACCTTTGCCAGCAAAGTCGGCGAATCTCTCCGGACTTGAGAGCTTTTGGAGCATTGTGGGCAGGGCCCTCGAATTAGCTCAGGATTTTGACGATCTAACTCGCCAATTGGACAAAATTTGGCGCACTATGCCTCAGGAGGACACCCAAAAACTCTTTCAATCAATTTCAGTCCGAATAACGCCTGTATCAGGCTCATAGGTGTCCCATCGCATTATTGACTTGCTCTGTTTGTGAAGCTCTTTCTCTTGAATAAAGCATCCAATTTTTCTGAAATCTTAATCATTTGTTTCTCTATTGACGTTCATCACGTCTACCTATTTCCGTCACACTTGGATAATTCCATTATCATGCGGCTTTTTCCCTTTTCTTAGAATTTATGTTAAATAGTGTACCAAAGTTTGTATATATAATTTATTACCGATAAGCCTGACAAGTCGTCTGGCCGTAAGCAGCTCTAGTCATGCGAAGACGTTGCAAGTCATCAGTTACAAATTAAAGTCCCCCCACCGTATTTTTCTGTCCATATGTGAAAACTGATCTTACGAATACTGTAGGAGTTTTGATTTGTTTTTCGCTCATGGGTAGACTGATTCACGAGAAGATCTCTACATATGATTTATAATTATAGTAGTGATGAGTGTATAATATATGTATTGTTATCTGTTCCTTTTTAATTGGAGTTTGGAGTGGTATCTTCTGGTAATGATGGTAACTATGGACTAGACAGCTTGAGAGGAGGCAATATTTGGCGGGAGAAGCAGTGAAGTTAACAGCCACCGCAATTTCAGAGAGCAACGAAGCGTGACAAGAGTCTGTACGACTGCACATACTATAAATTAAATTTCCTCCCTCCCCCTTCGAGTTTTTCTGTCTGTATGTGAAGGTTATCCCAGGAACAACCTTAGAGAGTTCGGTATAGATTTCACTGATTGATAGGCCGATTCACGAGGCAGGTTTGTGTGTACAGTTCATTACCGTTATGTCAGACAAGTCTGGCTGTAGTTAGAGGCGGGGCACTAGTTCACAAATAAAAGAGAGTACACAGGTGGAAGTTTTTTTGTTTACAGTAATACCATAAGATCGTCCAACGACGATTCTTTCCTGCCTATAAACAGCATCGTCACCAAACAATCTGATAACTGTTGACCCTGTCTGACAAATCGATTACGTGTAACGCGAACAAAAGACGTCCTATTACGTCTCTTTGAGGCATACAGGTGCTTCTTTCTTTTATGTGTAACATACTGGGATTTGTTAGTTGAAAGCTAACCTCAAATCTGTGAAGATACTTTGTATGATCCTATCTTGACTGGTAATCAACGTTGTAGCATAGTACCCATCACCTTGCAGTCAATGTAAATAGAATTTAATCTGTCAACAAACTAATGTGATTTCTGCAACATGCACATGCACCCGAACTTGATATAGCTACGACAGTCTCCAGACTACGTATCTCGGTCAAAATCGCTGGTGACTTTAATTCCATGCTATTACATCTCTCAGCCGTGTAATGCAAGCATTAGTGCATGAATTCCACGTAACAGATTCTTGGAGACTGTAGTACCCACGTAAGGTAGCGAATTTATTTGTATCAAATTCGGGCTGGTGCTACAGCTTAGACATTTATGTCACGAATCCATATCCGCTGGGACACAGTTACGTAATGTACTTTGGATTGTTAAAAGCTCCTATTGTATCGACTTAAGGATCGATTCTTCACCTTTTTGGAGACGTTTCAGGTTTGTGTTATGACAGTGGATCGCTTTGGAATGTGAGGAAGCTACAGGCTCTGGGAAAATTGAGTTTATTAGTTGTTTTGGAGATAATTATTTCGATTGTTAGCGGAGCCTTGGTCTTATGTTTCGGTCTAGTGTTGCAAGCCGACAATGTGTCCACACGAAACTGCAGTATATATATCATGTGCTATACAGCTTTATTCAACTTATTATGTCAATTCTCTGCAGTGTGGGTGACCTGTCGATCAAAAGTTGCTAGTAGTATCATACAGTCAGCTTTCAGGAAATGTACACTGACACCTTAAGGAATGCAAATTATATTTTTCCAAGCGTGTATCTGGGCACTTAAGCTGCTTCTTAATAAATATAAATCGCATTTATTCAGCTGTAAGCAGACTAGTATTAAAATTAACTAGACAATAATACTCTTTTATTTTCTTTAGCGGCCCCACTAACACATACATTAGAATTTTCAACGAAAGAATTTAAAGATTAGGTATGTGTACAGACGAGGAGAGAAGAAATATTTAAATATTCTAGTTTCCATAAATTACTAAAACAAACGTAAAAACAAAACAACTAACAAGCCGAGTATGTTTTTACGGCAATAACGTTGTAGCAAGACACCAAGTGCAAACCAGCAGCGTTGTAATCAGCTTACGTCATCTGTACGTAAAAGGAAAGTGGATATTTTATATGAGCATGGCAGTTACTGCTGTAAAATGTCCTTTGCCTGTCGGCTAGCCTTTCTAAAACGACTACAGCAAAGCGTGACAGCTACTGCGGACCACGAGATTTTGCTGGAGAAGCCTGTTGCATACCTCGACAGTGTTACTACCGGAAAAATTCATAAAGATACGTAAAGTAAACAATTCACTGTCGTTGATTTCGGGACAGTTGCAGGTTTAATGTCGAAATTTTCGTCAGAGGACATGACGTTTTCTACTGGAAGCCATGGGCGACGCTTTTCCCTGTCCTTGCCAGTTATAAAGGATGTAAATTTTAAGTTGACAAATCAGAATAACTCTAAAAGTAAGCTTCTCACGAAAGAATGTGTAGAATCCAAAGTTGATTATTTTCAACGGGGACATCTGCTGGTGCTAAAATTAGCCCACCACCCCAGCCCCCTGGGGGTGTGGCAGGAGGCAACATTAAAATTTCAAATGGGAACCCCCATTTTTTATTGCAGAATCAAATTCTACATAAAAAAAACTACGAACATTTTGTCTTAAACATTTGTTTTGACTCTTGATAGTTGGCGCTGTAATTCAGGAAAATCCATGTTCTCATTTTTGTGTGGAAAATGGTTACGGATAAATAAAAAATACTTATTTACTTCGTAAGTAGGATGTTTGGTTGGTTAGTTAGCTAGTCAGATGATTTGTTTGATAATTAAAAGTTATGTGGCCTCATGACGACGAAGCAAACAAAAGTTATCCGAATCTGCGGAAAAAATATGTAAAACTCAAATTCCTCTCTCTCAAACCCCGCCCTATTGGGAGAGAGGAAGAGTTTAGGTTTCAGTGAATCAAAATTTACGAAGTAAATAAGTATTTTTTATTTATTCGTAACCATTTTCCACGCAAAAATGAGGACATGGATTTTCTTGAATTACAGCGCCAACTACCAAGAATCAAATCAAATGTCTAAGACAAAATGTACGTAGTTTTTTTTATGTAGAATATGATTCTGCAATAAAAAATGGGGGTTCTCATTTGAAATTTTAAAGTTGCCTCCCGCCCCACCCCCAGGGGGCTGGGGTGGCGGGCTAATTTACCAGCAGATGTCCACCTCGAAAATAATCAACTTTGGATTCTACACATTTTTTTGTGTGAAGCTTATTTTTCGAGTTATTCTGGTTTGTCAACTTAAAATTTACACCCTGTATATCTTCATAATCTACCTAAGATGCAGAAAATCTCATGCTGTATATTATTATTATTATTGTTGTTTTCATTGTTGTTGTTCTTTTAATAGTAGTAATCGTAATTGCTGCTTGTTTCATTAATATTTTAACAGATTAGTTTCATTGTTCAACGTTATATTATTTTTTTATTAATGCAGAGGACATATTTATTTAAAATAAAACAAAGTTAGCAAATAAAATATGATGAATCAACATAATCGCCTATGTACCAATCAAAGCCATCACTGACGAACACGACTGATCATAAACGTTATTTTACGATTGTTGTAAACAGATGTACAAGCGAGTGAAGGAAGACTGTAGCCGAGGTCGATAGAGACGCGTTACAGATTAGTATTGTAAAAGGATGGAGAAAAATAGAGCGCTTGTCCTTGTCTGTGGATTCATACTGACATTTGCCTGACGTAAATTAGGAAAACCACGGAAAACTTAAATCACGATCGCGGGCGGGACCGGAATTCGCGCACCATTGTTCCTGAATACAAGTCCACTGCGATACCTCGGTCGTTGTCACCGATCGCGAGCACCGAACACTGTGGAGGTCTGGTAAAAAGTAATGTGGAGCGGCCCAAGTAAAAGTGAGATCACAGAACAACTTGTTTTTGGAATAACTTTCTATTTCTGTAAGTCAGTCCAGATATTGCTTACAAAACACTTAAGTACTCCTTCCTACAACATTACACAAGTGTGCGTGACTCGTACCAAATAGCACTAACGAGGGATAATGATTGCACACAAAGAAGGGCAGCACGAAAGGTCACAGTTTTTTTTTTTTTTTTGAGTTACCGGTGGGCGCTATAGAGATGCTGAGACACCTGAACAGGCAGACGCTTCAAGAAAGATTTCAATGAGCCTGAAAAAGCCTACTTAACAATCTAAATTATAAATACATTAGTCTTTGTCTGATAGGATGGTTTTTCAATTTTTTTATTCCATTATCTTCAGATGCGCCTCGTGAATATACACCTAACATATGTTAGGTATAATTTCTTCGGATCTCAGCTTGCTGTCGACACCGATTAACAACACGTACAACAGACCTGTGTCTGCTACCCCAAAAGGAAATACCGCCTCAGCACACGATTCTGTTCGCGCCTCCCATCACGATGGAACGTTTAAGCACCGAAAATTACGTACCGTGTCGTAAAGATGACGTTTATATCTTCATGTAATTAGCTGATTTATTGCGTGGGGAAATTAAATGCAAAATGTGCCAAATGTCCCTATACTGATCGCATGACACAATTAAAAGACCTGGAAGAGTAGAAATAAGACTTAATATCATATGCACCAGCTACTCCTCCTATAAAAAAAATATGTGAGTGTTTGACAGTCGTTATCACTTCTGCATCTCTTAAATTTTTAATATTGTGCTTGGCCATTGCAACCAAAGGAAAGTCGTCACAATGAAACAAACATCCTAGAAATGTAGATAGTAATTTTTGTCATCTGAGTGTCGCATAACCATAGGGAATTTGTAGAGCGTATGGGATCTCAAAACGGAAGTCAGATGAAGAATGCAAAACATTCATTCAATCCAATCAAGTGAACAATTGACAATGAATAGTATAGAGCAATGTTCTGAAAACTGTTGCAAACTAAAATTAAATTGCTCTGAATTCTGGTGCTCGCATTTAACTGAAACTGCAGGAAGTTAAGTTAGTAAGATTTGCACATCTGGACAGCTTGTAACAGCAAGGTAAAGAAGACAAATCAATACGCATACTAAAAATGAATGTACGCGTGTGTGTGTGTGTGTGTGTGTGTGTGTGTGTGTGTGAGTGAGTGTGTGTGTGTGTGTGTGTGTGTTCGTTCCACATCTCCTGCTAATGCACTCGAAAGATTTCAACCATCTTCGTACACATATCCTTTATTTCCAGGCAACCATAGCTATAGGCGTAGGAAACACTTACCCATCGTAGTTAATGAGATGTGACGTCATAAACAATGAGATGCGTGAATAATTGCCGCATCATGCGTGACGTTAAATGTATTACTTCCATGATACTAATTGCAACTGCATTCCCAATAAATTACGCAGACAGTATCCACATATACCGCCAAATGCACTTATAAATGTATATCATGCTACCACACATTGTTCAGGATATATGACATCATAAACACTGAGATGCATGAAAAACTGCCGCATCATGCATGAGGTTTAAATTTATTACTTTTTTTCTACCAACACTATTCTGACTACATTCTGCAGAGAGTACCCACATGTGCCGCTGAACCTTCAAAATTATATCAATGTATCACACATAGATCAGAAGATACGGCGTCATAAAGACTGAGATGCGTGAAAAAATACCGCATCATGCATGAAGTTCTAACACATTTATTCTTTACTGCTAAGACACTCCTACAGTCGAGTCACCATAAGGAAATCCCTGACACCTGACACTGGCACCGCTTTTCGCAGCTTTCAACTGCGAAGAGCGAAGGGCTGTAGGCGAAAACGATAGCCGTCCGGGGAGCTATGAAGAGACGTTGCCATAGACACGTTTACTAAATCGCGTTGTAGATACGCGAAGCCGCTGCACCAGTGTACATTAACTGACCGGGATCACTTTCCTTTGGTTACTGCATTTATACGTTAGAACATTACGCATGTTTCTTTGTACGAATGTTTCATAATTACATGGTGTTTTCACGAATACATGGAAATGAAATTTTTTCGATACTTTATTACAAACACAGTTCTTTTTTGTTTTAGTTTCTAATAAAAAATTGGCGAAATGAATATCTGTGCAGTGCTGTGTTTGTCAGCTGCTATTTAATGTAGATAATTGAGAATTTGAGGTACATGAGCAAATGTGTTAAATGCAAGCTGCTTAGAAGTCGAATTATGCTACTGCCTCTTCAAGTACAGCGAGATGATGCCCGTGAGCACCAACTACAACCAGGAAGCAAATGTAATCTTAAAAACTAAGTTCTCTCCACAACACCCACAATTCCCAGGCTCCATTCGGAGAGTAAACCTGCTGCCAATCTGACGAACGAATATGTTCCCTCTTCTACGTAAAAACAGGGGAAAGCAACATCCCACTCAGACCTTGCAAAAAGCATCATTAGAATTCAACAGGTTGGTACTGGTTTTGAACAGTCTCACTACGGTGGTCAGTATCATCTGCACCGCATCCGAAGGGGGAGGGCGTTATTTGGGATCGGACCATCGGTCATTTTGTAGGGGAGCAACGAACTTTCTCGCACCAGGGAAGCGCCGGTAGGCGGCTCCTCTGTGATGTGCGGACTGAGGTAAGTTTCAACCTCAGGCCCCCGCAGTGAGGAGCTGTGGCGACCGGCGGCACAGTGCGGGTGGCAAGCGGATTAGCGCCAGGAAGTGCCACAATAAGCGTTTTGGGAAGCAGGGCCATTTCCGCGAAAAGTGTCTGCCACGCAGCAGGTGCTCTTCCCCTGCTATTGAGACACCGTGGAAAGCCTTCTGCCAACCTAGCGGGACTGTCGAGCTCTGCGAACCCACTCCCATCTGACGAGAAACCCAGCACTTGCCACTGCTAGCAAAAAAAACACACCAAGCTCACAAATTAATTATCACATACTTGTAGCAGAGCTGAAACAAAATCACAAAACGGTATGTGTACGGCAATGTCACTATACACCTACTTAAAAGTGAGAAATCTAGGAATATACTACAAACACCCTTCACACCACTCTCTTAGGGACCAGAAGACTCGATTAAACTACAGGGTGTGGTAAATAAAAGTGGCCCAGACGATTGCATGCGACCGAAGTGAATGTATACATATAACCGCACTCCGTGACGCGCATATCACGTGTACGCCCGCCATGTGATCCACACCGGTTTAGAGCATAGTGCGGGCTTTGTCAATGTGAGTGGAGCAGTGGAAACGGGACGATGGTCCTCACAGTGGAGCAGTCGGAGTTCGTTACGGAAAGTTACGTGACAACGAAGACGTGGAAACGGCGTGGTAAGTTGTTTGCTGAGAAGTTTAATGGTGTCTAAGTGCCAGCGAAGAGTGCCATGCAACGCTTAGTCTGAAAATGGCGTGAGGCGGGATCTGTTTTGAACAAGTCAAAAAACATCCCGAAAAGTGTTCGCACAGCAGAAAATGTGGCTGCAGTTCACCAGAACATGCTTCAGAGTCCTACCAAGTCAATCTGACGCCTGTCGCAACAGACTGGCATACCGTCATACTCCACCTGGATATGCACATACATACCTACCAAATGTCCGTTATTCATGCACTAAAATCATCAGATGCTCCTCAGCGCCTCGAGTTTCGTGATTAGCTGTTCACCGAGATAACAGCAGATGTCTTGGACATGGATCTGTTCTTTATGTCTGATGAAGCCTGGTTTCACCTGAATGGTTATGTCAACTCACAGAGTCTCAGGTTCTGGGCAGCGGAGAAGCCGCATAACTTCCGCGAAACACCATTGCATGATCAGAAGGTTGGGGTTTGGTGTGCAGTGTCTGCACGCCGCATTGTTGGTCCCATCTTCTTTGATCAAACTCTGATTCGACGCGTTACATTGCCAACATTTGGGAACTATTTTTTGCACATTAACGTGGGAGGAAAAAACCTACAGTTACATCTAATGGCATGGAGCAACAGCCCATACAACCAGCCGAACCTTGGAGCACACTTACTTCACGCCCGACAGAGTTGCTAACAGAGATCAGTCAGTCTTGGCCCTGGCTGTCCACCCAGGTCACCTGATCTGTCAGTGTCCGATTACTTTGTGTGGGGAGTCCTAAGGTGTATCGCAACAACCCTCATGGTCTCTAAGAACTGCAGCAGAATATTTCGGACGAGACAGCAGCAATTCCAGCAGTCCAGCTTCGATCCGCCTTCAGCAGTTTGCGATCATGGCCCAGAAGTACCAAGAGACGAATGGTGGTCACTTTCAACATCTGCTATAATCACGTTAGTACTGTATTTCCTTCCCTCTGCTGAGCTTCTTTGTACCCTGGAACTCTGTTCTCCGGGCCACTTTTATTTGCTTGACAGTGAGCACAGAGTCATTTAAATATTCATTCTTGGCGTACTCCATACGCGAATGGAAGAAACCTTAATATCTGCTACAGCGAGAAGCACTGTGCGCTTCACAGTAATTTGCAGAGTATAGATATAGTTGGAGTTGAGAATATATGGCTAGAAACGCATTGTGAGGGATGAGTTTCAGTTCGGATTTCGTCACAGTCATACGCATACCTGCCGTCAGTTGTAAGGAACTGCAATTTTGTTACTGTTCGGTGGTCGACACTCCCAGTCTGGTTCGGTTAAGACGTCTCCATATCTTTCATCTCTTCCCCGCGTTGCTATATTGGTTTTCTTGAGACATCCCCATGCGTCGACCAAGTGCGCAGCCCATTTTTCCACTTTTGCTGAAGTGAGTACCGCGGTGATTTCTCTGGTCCTACATAGAAAGCCCTTTCTAGATTTACGTCGCTGTCTTGCTTGTTGTCTCCCATAGAGCAATTAGTGGTTAGGGTTCCGTACCCCAATTGGTAAAAACGGAACGCCCACAGCATTACTATGTTGTCCGCCTGTTTGTCTGTGCGACAATTACAACCCTTTTTTTTCCGGAACGGGTAAAACTATCATGTTGAAATTCATGTCACAAACTAAAGCTTGGAAATCCCTTGGCAATGTGCAGCGTTTAAATGTCAAAATGGTCCAAATGGCTCTGAGCACTATGGAACTTAACATCTGAGGTCATCAGTCCGCTAGAACTTACGACTACTTAAACCTAACTAACCTAAGGACATCACACACATCCATGCCCGAGGCAGGATTCGAACCTGCGACCGTAGCGATCGCGCGGTTCCAGACTGAAGCGCCTAGAACCGCTCGGCCACACTGGCCGGCAAAGGTCTAAAGCCACTGCAATAAAAAGAAACGGAAGTTTCTGTCACATATTTTGATACTCACAAACTCACTCATCAAAACTTCCTGTTGTCCTAGAATGATGAAATTCGGCAGGAAGCAAGGTTCCACAGTACAAGTAAAGAAAACAAACGAAAACTGTTAATCTCTAATTATATCACAGGACAACATATGTTTTTCGTCATTTTCTATTGATTTTTAACCAACTTTTGACAGAACATCTATTATAAGATTAAGAGGCAGCTTCACAAAGATAACAATACCTACTTTACATGCCCCAACTAATGTAGCGGAGGATGAAAAGAAAAAAAATTATGAAATATTTGAAGAGGTAATCAGTAAGGCACAAGGATATGATATGAAGCTCATTGTTGGAGACGCCAGTGCTAAAGTCGGTAGGGAATAGCAGATAGAGAGCGTGCAATCTGAAAGTAATGATAATAGAGTGAGACTTCTTAGCTGTGCAAGCGCAGACAACCTAGGGATTAGGAGCACATAACGTACTTTCCTCAGAAGGACATTCATAAGGCAAAGTAGATACTAGAACAAAAAAACAAATTGAATATGCTCTGGTATACCAATTGCACAAAAGGTAGTGTAACAACCTCGACACTGAAGGCCGGTGGGAAATGACTAAAGCAATTGTGGAAGCAGCAGCAGTAGAAGCGTGTGGAAAAAGAAAAAGAATGAAGAAAAATGCACGATTCTCTGAAGAGCGTGAGCAAAAAGTCTTTCTTTCAAAAGAAGAGCAGCAAAGGAAAAAGACGTACAGAAAGATTCCAACAGAAGCAAAGAAGCATATGAAAATGCTAACAAGGGAATCAAACTTCTCAGAAGGAAGAAGAGAGAGCATATCTAAAGTCTAGTTAAGGGCATGAAATTGCAGAGAAGGCAAGAAATTTTCACAGATCAGTTAGGTTCTTCGTAAAAGGATATAAACCACGGATATATGGTGTTAAACATAACAGTGACAATACAGTTTTGAAAAGAACAAATGGTATGAAATTTCGAATGAAAATTTTGAGGAGCTTCTAAACGTTGAAGATGGAAGTACAGAAATGGAAGAACAACATAAATATCAAAACTTAGAGCTCTTAGTCACACCGCTGACACTAAAAGTGTCACAGTATTCAGAAACAAGAAAACTCCAGGGAGTGCTGGAATAACAGCTGGACTACTTAAGAAGGGGGAGATACAATTGCGAAACATGTACAAAAATTCGTGAGCAACATTTGAAATGAAGAAAGAATGCCATCTGAGTGGGAAGAAGCGGTCATAGTACCAATTCATAAAAAGGGCGATAATCAAGAACGCAGAAATTATAGAGGCAGCTCATTAATTAGCACAGCCTACAAAGTGTTCTCGAAGACTCTCCAGGAAAAACTGGAACCATGTTTAAAAGAGATAATAAATGAGAAGCAAGCGATATTTATGGAGAATCGATCCACCACGGATCATTTATATTTCACTGAAAGAAGCCATATCAAAATATTGGGAGCATAACAAAACAATGGCAATATTGTTCGTTTATTTTATGGTGTAGCTCACACAGAGGAAAGTTGTGAAAGAGAATACAGAGGTTTGGAATATGAAAGAAGATTACGATCCTTCTAAAAGTTAAACTGGAAGGCTCAAAGGGATAGTTGAAATGGATGGAGAATATTCCACGGCTTTTGACATAAAAACAGGAGCCAGGCAAGAACATGGAATATCACCACTCTTGTTTCATGTAGTAATACAGGAAGGACTGGTGCAAAAAGAGAAGTAGAGGATGTAATTAGCGTAGGAATAAAAAATGAATATACTGACGGGCCTTTGCTCATAACGTAGCATTAATCGCTGAAAACCTAGATGACCTGAAAATACGGGCAAGAAAACAGTTTCATAAATCAAAGGGAGTTGGATTAGAGGTAAATGAGAAGAAACGAAGTTCATGAGAGCAGAAAGAAATTACAAGACAAAAAGGCCGGAAACCATACAGATTGATGACCACGTGTCGGGGGATGGAGTAAATAACTGAAATGATCTGAAACAAGAAACAGAAGCGAGAATAAAAGCGGCATCCAGTGCATCATATTCACTCAACAAACTACTGTCATCTAAAATATTATCAAGAGGGACCAAAGCAAGAATATAAAAAAACTATAATCAGACCATTATTAATATATGGGCAGAAATATGGAGAGTAGACAACTACACAGAGAGAAAGATAAAGGTTTCCGAAAATAAAATCCTGCGGAAGATATTTAGACCACTTAGTGAGGAAGGAAAATGGCGAAGAAGAAAAAAAGAGTGAGCTCACGGAGGAAGGTAATGATCCAGACATGCGACGGAAGCCAAGAGGAAGAGGTTGAGATGTCTGTAGAGTAGAGGAGGGATCAAGGTTGAGAGAAATGTCGGAGGAGAAACCCGAAGGGCAAAGATCTTCAGGCAGATCGACAATAAGATGTAGAGACCAGATGGCCAAGGATCTTCAGATACCTGGAGCGAGGGAAGAAGATGCCAAGAACAGGACGCTGTGGAGGAAGCTGCTTGACGAGGCCAAAAACCAACTGCGGTTTGTGGGGCCAAAAGAGTAAGGGTAAGAGTAAGTTTATTATACGACGGTCTGTCTGTCCGTCCGTTAACACCCGTTTTTCTCAGGAACGAGTAGAAGCATCAACCTGAAATTCGTCACATAGTAAGGTCTAAAAAATTGAAGCTTCTGCGTCAATGCAATCAAAAGATGCAGACTTTTTGTCATGTATTTTCATATCTTACTAATATCTATATAGATAACGGGTAAAATCGTCGAAATTTTCGATTCTCAGGATGGATGAACTATCTACACTCCTGGAAATGGAAAAAAGAACACATTGACACCGGTGTGTCAGACCCACCATACTTGCTCCGGACACTGCGAGAGGGCTGTACAAGCAATGATCACACGCACGGCACAGCGGACACACCAGGAACCGCGGTGTTGGCCGTCGAATGGCGCTAGCTGCGCAGCATTTGTGCACCGCCGCCGTCAGTGTCAGCCAGTTTGCCGTGGCATACGGAGCTCCATCGCAGTCTTTAACACTGGTAGCATGCCGCGACAGCGTGGACGTGAACCGTATGTGCAGTTGACGGACTTTGAGCGAGGGCGTATAGTGGGCATGCGGGAGGCCGGGTGGACGTACCGTCGAATTGCTCAACACGTGGGGCGTGAGGTCTCCACAGTACATCGATGTTGTCGCCAGTGGTCGGCGGAAGGTGTACGTGCCCGTCGACCTGGGACCGGACCGCAGCGACGCACGGATGCACGCCAAGACCGTAGGATCCTACGAAGTGCCGTAGGGGACCGCACCGCCACTTCCCAGCAAATTAGGGACACTGTTGCTCCTGGGGTATCGGCGAGGACCATTCGCAACCGTCTCCATGAAGCTGGGCTACGGTCCCGCACACCGTTAGGCCGTCTTCTGCTCACGCCCCAACATCGTGCAGCCCGCCTCCAGTGGTGTCGCGACAGGCGTGAATGGAGGGACGAATGGAGACGTGTCGTCTTCAGCGATGAGAGTCGCTTCTGCCTTGGTGTCAATGATGGTCGTATGCGTGTTTGGCGCCGTGCAGGTGAGCGCCACAATCAGGACTGCATACGACCGAGGCACACAGGGCCAACACCCGGCATCATGGTGTGGGGAGCGATCTCCTACACTGGCCGTACACCACTGGTGATCGTCGAGGGGACACTGAATAGTGCACGGTACATCCAAACCGTCATCGAACCCATCGTTCTACCATTCCTAGACCGGCAAGGGAACTTGCTGTTCCAACAGGACAATGCACGTCCGCATGTATCCCGTGCCACCCAACGTGCTCTAGAAGGTGTAAGTCAACTACCCTGGCCAGCAAGATCTCCGGATCTGTCCCCCATTGAGCATGTTTGGGACTGGATGAAGCGTCGTCTCACGCGGTATGCACATCCAGCACTAACGCTGGTCCAACTGAGGCGCCAGGTGGAAATGGCATGGCAAGCCGTTCCACAAGACTACATCCAGCATCTCTACGATCGTCTCCATGGGAGAATAGCAGCCTGCATTGCTGCGAAAGGTGGATATACACTGTACTAGTGCCGACATTGTGCATGCTCTGTTGCCTGTGTCTATGTGCCTGTGGTTCTGTCAGTGTGATCATGTGATGTATCTGACCCCAGGAATGTGTCAATAAAGTTTCCCCTTCCTGGGACAATGAATTCACGGTGTTCTTATTTCAATTTCCATGAGTGTATATAGATAATTAAGTTTGTACAGAACAATTGGCTCGCGAGCCCTGCCAACACTTACGCGTATTTTTGAGGTGTGACACGATTTTGTATATTCCACAACTGTTGCTGCGACCTCTGTGGGGTTATCAGGCGGCACTAAGCTGGTAGTATGTCTGTCGTGGGAGGACTTCCTTTTTTTCACTTTCTGCTTCTGTTTATCGATATGGGATCCGAGTAGAGGTGAACAGCAGTCCCACCCGGCGTCCACAGCCTGTCATACCGTTGCCCGTGTCCCGTCACGTAGAGGGGGGCCTTTACTCTTGTCTCTGTTTTGTTTCTTTCTTTGTTTTTTTTTAGCAGCTTTGTAAATTTTGATATAACATAAACTGGGACAGGAAATATAAAAATCGTTGTATTAATTCTAAGAAAAAGCAAAAAGACAGATAGGGAAGAAATCGAGATGTGAGCCCCGCCACCTAGATGTCTGAGTGTGGATATCTCGGTATGTGCTTCGAGCCACTGGCCCTCAGACATCTTGCTTGTTAGTAGTAAGGGTGATATTTATATCACAGTACATTAAATTAATTACTGTGTCTATACACATAAGAGTATTTACAGGTTTATAGCGCCCCTTGTCGTTGGCAATTTGTAACAATACGCCGCCACCTTTAAGGGGGATAAGACGTCAAACGGACCGACTTGGAGCAGGAGAGGCACCACAGGACATTTTATTTTCTACTGTCTATACTTTTACAAATAAATTCATAAAACTTTGTCAGCATGACCAGGAAGGATTCGGGATTCATACTCATAGCAGTGGAAGTTCAAAAACGAACAAAATAAATTTTTTTACATGTGAAATTTCATCATTTTTTCCGCTTACTGTTGGCTGCATTTGTTGCTATAGGTACATTTTTCGTCACAAGTAAGAGAGATTCTTTGATGAATTTTGCACAGTATACAAACTATACTTACAGGTGTATGAAACTCTAGAATTTTCCAAATCTATTAAAACTGTGGTAAAAATTGAGATAATTAACTACAAAATTTGATTTTTTTCTAAACATAAAGTTTAAAACGAAACAGCTCATTCATTTTTTCATAAATTAAATATATTCTAGAGTTTCAGACACCTGTAAGTATGGTTTGTATGCTGTGCAAAATTCATCGAACAGTCTCTCTTACTTATGAAGAAAAGTGTACCTATAGCAACAAATGCAGCCAACAGTAAGTGAAAAAATGATGAAATTTCACATGTAAAAAAAATATTTTGTTATGTTTTTGAACTTCCGCTACCACGAGTGTGAATTCTGAATCCTTCCTGGTCATGCTGACGAAGTTTTATGAATTTACTTGTAAAAGTATAGACAGTGGAAATTAAAATGTGCTCCTCCAAGTCGGCCCGTTTGACGTCCTACCCCCCTTAAGAGTAACTACGTTAAATACCTATTTTAGTTATTATTATTATTGTTATTGTTGGCGAATTTTCCCTAAAAGGAAATCGTTAAGCTTATGACTTTGAAGGCTTGTTCTTCTTGTCCTTCCAGTACTCCTTCATTCTCTTGGAGAGGGCCTCTTTTCTCTCCTCAGACCATTCTTGTTTGGTCCGCTATTTTAGCGCTTCTGACTTTACTTCCCAATTGTCTATGTGTTTTCGGAAGGTGCTTCTGTCTGTGGTGTTTGTGGTGCCAATTGCTTGTAGGTCTTTTCGGACTCCTTCCATCCAGGGTGTCGAGACTTTAAGTGTCTTGATGTGTTCTAGAATTTTCTTGGTGAGTCTTGTTTCAGGGAGTCTATCTAAATGTCCGTAGAATTTAAGGTGCCTTTTTCTCATACCGTTCTCGATGTTCGAATATGCTTCTACTGTTGAGTTCTTCTGTAGTCTGTAGCCATCTGGTGTGGGTCTTCCTCCTAAAATTTTCCTCATGATTTTGCGTTCTCCTTTTTTGATTTCTTCAATTTTGATTTTCCTGTTGAGTGCTAGTGTTTCGCTGGCATACAGTACGGCGGGTTTGATCACTGTGTTATAGTGTCTGATCTTGGTGTTTCTGGAAATGCATTGTTTGTTGTAGACGTTTCGTACCATGCCTAGTGATTTCCGTGTCTTCTGTTGTCTGTCTTCGTAAGCCAGTTTCTCTGTTCCGGTCGGTTCGATGATTTCGCCTAGATATCTGAAGTGTGTGACCCCTTTAATTTTGCCGTACTTGGTTGTGATGTCGTCGCCTTCTCTTGTTAGGACTTGCGTTTTTTCAAAAGAGATTTGTAGGCCGACTTTCTCGGCGCATTCTTTCAGGATTTCGATCTGTGTTTTTGCTGATGTTGGGTCATAGGTCAGTATCGCTAGGTCGTCTGCGAATGCTAGGTAAGGGATTTCCAGTCTTTTCCTTCTTAATGTGACTGGTCTCCAGGTGTTTTGTCTCCTGACTTCAGCTTCCCATTCGCTCATTACTTTGTCCAGGACGATGTTGAACAATAGCGGGGATAGTCCATCTCCTTGTCTTAGGCCAGTGTGGATTTCAAAGGGGTCCGAGATTTCGCCCATGAATTTGACTTTGGATTTTGTATTGGTTAGTGTCTGTTCGATTAGTCTTCGGGTCTTTTGGTCTAGGCCTTTTTCTCTGAGGATTTGGATGAGGGACTTTCTGTCGATCGAGTCGTAAGCCTTTTTGAAGTCGACGAAAGTGCAGATGATTTTTTTGGGGCTTGTCATGTGGGATTTTATGATTGATTTCAGGTTGAAGATTTGTTCGGGGCAGGCTCTGTTGGGTCTGAAACCAGCTTGGTATTCCGAGATGGCGGGTTCCAGTTGTCCTTGCGTTCTGGTGAGAAGGCAGGTTGATAGAATTTTGTAGATGACCGGTAGCAGGGAAATTCCTCTATAATTGTTTGTGTCTGTCCTGTCACCTTTCTTGTGTAGCGGGTGAATGAGTGCGGTCTTCCAGTCGTCAGGTATGATTTCGGTTGTCCAGGTGTTCTGTATGATTTGTGTGATTTCGTTTAGCGAGTTTGGTCCTAGGTTCTTCAGCAGTTCTGCCGTTATTCCGTCTTCACCGGCTGCCTTGTTGTTTTTCAGTTTCTTTATGCAGTGGAGGATTTCTTCTTTTGTTGGTGATGGTGAGTCTTCCGGTGCGTTGGCCGGTTCTCGGGGTTCGAAGGTTGAGTTAGGTTCCGGGCAATTTAGTAATTTTGAAAAGTACTTCGCGAGCTTTTCACAGTTTTCTTTGTTGGTAAGTGCCAGTTTTCCGTCTTCTTTTCTGAAGCAGAGGTTCTGTGGTGAGTATCCTTTGACTTGGTTGGCGAACGTCCTGTAGAAATCCCGTGTGTTGAAATTTCTGAAGTCCTCTTCGATGGAGTTTAGCTGATCGTTTATGTATTTGCGTTTCTCTTGTCTTATTGTTTTCGATGTTTGTCTTCGAATTTCATAGAAGTTGTCCTGTGTTTCTTGTGTTTTGTTGCTGTTGTAGTTGTGAAAGCTGTTCGATTTTGTAGGGCGATTTCGCAGGTAGTGTTCCACCAAGGGTGCCTGGGTTTTCTAGTCAGCGGGATCAGTTCTTTGGCTGTGTTCACAATTTTTTGTTTAAAGCTGGTCCAATCTTTCGCCTCTTGTTTTTCCCAGTGTTCTGTGATGTTCGATTCTCTGATCTTTCTTGTTTCAAATTTCGGTGAGGTCAATTTCTTTTTGTGTTGTCTTCTTGGTGTGAGTTTGATTTTGATTCTTGTTAGGTAGTGGTCCGAATCTATGTTGGCGCCTTTTCTCACTTGGACGTCGTGGATTTCTTTCTGATAGTCATAGGAGATTGCCACGTGATCTATCTGGAATTCGCCTAGTGAGTGGACTGGTGATCGCCACGTCTTTTGTTTCTTGGGCTTTTTCATCAGGGAGGTTGACATGATTTTGAGGCTGTTTTGCTGGCAGAGTTCGATCAGTCTGGTGCCGTTTTTGTTGGTGAATTTGTGTGCAGAGAAATTTCCTACTGTTTTTCTGTAGCGTTTTTCTCTGCCGATTTGTGCGTTGAAATCGCCTAGTAGAATTTTCGCGTTGTCTTGGGGTATTTTTGCCAGGGTGGTTTCGAGTTTGTCCCAGAATTTGTCTGTTTCTTCTGGTTTGTCCTTGTTGTCTGCGTTCGTGGGGGCATGTACGTTGATGAGGGTGTAGTTCTTGTTGGCGTGTTTGATTCGCATGGTCATGAGCCTGTTGTTGATCGCGTTGACTTCTTTTACTGAGTCTAGGATATTTTTGTTTACTGCGAAGGCCATGCCGAGGAGTGCTCCTCCTTTGCCGATTTTCCTGTTGGTTCCACTCTTGAAGAATCTGTAGTTTCCGTAGTCTATTGTGTCTGAATCCGTGTATCTTGTTTCTTGTAGCGCTAGGATCGAGATCTTTTGACTGGTGAGTTCCATTGTTAGATTGCCCGTTAGTACATCTCCAGGTCCCCCAGAATCCGAGTGCCTGGTTGCCGTCTTGCGACGGGTAGATCGTCCACCTGGGGTAATGTTGTTTTTAGGTGTACTTGCCATTATGCTTGTAATTCGTCTGGCTTGCGCCAGTTTGGTAGAACCAGGGATTTTCAGTTCCTGGAGCTCGTATCAGCCGCACCATTGGTGACAGACGCTGGCCAGAGTACCGGTGGTTACCACACAGACGTGTCTGGGCTTTTGTGTTAGTTTTCTTCGTTTCGCCGGTTTTTACTCCGGGTACTTATCCTCGAGGATGTGATAGTTTTGGTCCGCCCCGAGTATTTGATTTCCTCGGTGCCACCCATATCTGGGAGGCTTTCCCCTATCCGCCCGTTTGGCAATTTTCCGGCACTTTACTAGCTACTTTAGCCTAATGTGCACTTCTTAAGCGACCATGATCGCTTATAAATGATATAACTAAAAGTACTTTTGTATTATTTACCAGGTATTGTATTACCGTCTGTATTGTCTTCCGCATCGTCATCCACACTATGGAGTCTGTTATCTTGCTGCGTGTAGACTTGCCTTCTGTATGGCTGTGTGCGAAAGTACTCCTCCTGATTCGCATTTGAAGTTAGGTCTGTTAGAGGGTTTAACTGTGTCCGTTCACTTTCGTTTCTAACGGCGTCTTGGCGTCTTGTACTTGGGGTTTCGTTTATGTGTCATGCTCCTACGTTGCGTCCTTGATGTGACACGGCACAAGTGCATGGAATAAGGCCCGTGTCCAGTTAAGAAAAGCTCCATACTGCGGCTAGGATAGGCGTGTTTCATTCTTAACCGTTACGATAAGTTAGGAAAGAATGTGTGGTCGCTTCACTCCTTATCACTTGTGCCCCACTCTTCCTGCCAGGTTCCCAATAGCCAGAGTTTAAGCTGACATTGGTTGTTTCAAGGTACACCGGTTATTTGGCTAGCTCGGTCTAGTCTACCCATCTTCAACCAGTAAAGTGCAGCCCGATATATGAAGGTAACATGAATCGGAACATCAATCGAATAGATTTCGAGGCACCAAAGATAGTGAGTCCACCGACGTGGTTCCGAAAGCTCCCGATAGTCTAAGGAGGACACTTCTCTGCCCTCGACTAACTGCTGCTCTGTCGTTCGCGAGGGTTAGTCAAGGTGCCCATGTACTTGCTGCAAAACTGAGTACCGATTCTAAGAGTGCACAGTGGTATGTTTTCTTACTACAGACCACGGTTATCTGTTTCGTCCTGAGTTTAGCCTCGCCAGTTTGTGTAGTATTTTTGTGGCATCTATAGTTATCCTAATGCATTATTTAAAAACGTGTATCCTTTCACCCCATACGTTCATTAGAGTATTGTATAAAAATCTCACGTAAATCTCCCTAAAACTTTTCGAGATTTTTGGTAACAACGTTAAACTACGACTTGTCTTTATGTAGTAGTATAGGTAATGGTCCGTATGATTTGGGATCACTGTATTTGAGGTTTTCCAAATTGTGGGCACCAGGCCTAGTCTTAAGGAGTTAGGAGAGGTCTGTGGTGCTAGTCTCTCCAAATGGACAACATCTGACCCCAGCGCTTTTTTTTTTAAATTTTGCTTTCGTTACCGCGACTTCTTCTTCAGAAAATGGACAGGTGACTGCATTTGTATCGTATGATACATATGGTCTGTTGTGTTGTAGCTATTTGTGTTAATGACGTCCTTGGGGAGGAATTTTTTCAATTGTCCTCCATCTGTTCATTTCTCTGTCATCCTGCCGCAACGTACCCAGTATTAGTGGGGTATCACTTACACATGTTGTTGGGGCGATCTCTGTATAAAGATCTTAAAATAAAGCGATCTGAGCTGTCACATATATATAATGGGGTATTAATTTTATCTGTGCGTATTTTGTATGGTTCCCCCCCCCCCCCAAACCTTCTGTTGTGTGTGTGTTGCTATGAATTAATTGTTCCCAGTTATGCTCTCTGGTTTGTAGTAACGTATGTTTGAAAATGTCTTTGGCTCGTCTAAATGCAGCAAGTCGTGTTTGTTTGGCTCCATAAATTCCTGGTTGCTGACGGAGTTAACGTTTGTTCCTCTTGTCTCGGTTTAGTGTCGTTTATTCGTGTGTCCGGGATGAAGTCCTCTGTTTTGTGTTTGAAGCCTTTACTATGGATTGTTGCTGTGCTTGTTCTATTAACCGCGTGAGGCTGTGAGTCTTGTAATATACGATTCCTCTAATATTATGTAGGTCGTGATCTTGTACTGTTGTAGCTTGCCTCAGTCTACGCTCCAGAATATGTAATGTTTTGTTGTCCTCTCCAACGTGCGGTTAGTATTTTGTGTTAATTCGAAAGTTATTGTATTGTGATCGCTTATTGTCATGTTGTCATGTACTGTCCAATTAGTGACATGTGTGAGTTATTTATTGTTTGCTAGAGTTTTCCTACGTTGTTGCCTGATCCGTCACATTCTGCATATGTATGTGTTTGTCCTTCCGTGTTTAATATATATAGTTGCTCTTCGTGTATCGTGTCGTTTATCTTGTGTCC
Source organism: Schistocerca piceifrons (assembly GCF_021461385.2). Taxonomy (NCBI): domain Eukaryota; kingdom Metazoa; phylum Arthropoda; class Insecta; order Orthoptera; family Acrididae; genus Schistocerca; species Schistocerca piceifrons. The sequence continues at coordinate 432,745,761 of NC_060141.1, forward strand.
TCTGTTGCCCGTTCTGTCTGAGTGCCGTAGGGTGGATGTCGAGTTAATTTCCACATTTATGATTAGGTTCTTATTCCTAGAGTAGTCTGGTAAGTCTTTCATCATATTAGTGTAAGGCTCAATTGTATGGCTGTATTGTGCGTACATTGAGGCAGTTACCAGTGTTTCCCTTCAATAGCTGATTTCTATTGTTACTAACTGCCTGTTGCACAGCTATTTTAACAACGTTCAGTCTGATGTCAAGAACTACAAGCGCCACTTTGCAGTCCTGCCTACCAGCTAATTGCGATAGCCGTCTAAGCGTAAGTTAGTCAGTTTCCCGAATCTAGCACATGGCTCCTTCAGACATAAGATATCAGTTTGCAGGACCAGATTGTCAGAATGCAGCAGGTACACTTATTTGCCACGTCCAGAGTGGTTCCCGACCAGGCTTGGCGTATTCTGCCGTTGAATAATAGATCTACAGTGAAAAAAAGAGACCGAATGTAGCAGAGAAGGATTTGCGCTCCATGTTACGCATCCTAACTTTTTTCTTTTTTAGAGGGATGTTACGTGTGACGACATTTTGTCAAAAAGTAAAGGGACACGTTTTCGAACACGGTCAAATTTATTTAGAAACAGAGCCTGTTCTCTCTCTTAATCGTACCCCACCCAGATCTGATCGTTTCAAACTTATATAAAACGAGGAAGATGGGGAGTTTACAGCAGAAGCAGCACCTCGTCTGCACCACCATTTTCAGTGGCGCCAGGGCCGCGCGGGGTAGCCACGCGGTCTATTGCGCCTAGCCACGTTCGCGCGGCTCCCCAGTCGGAGTTTCGAGTCCTCCCTCGGGCATGGGTGTGTGTGCTGTCCTTAGCGTAAGTTAGTTTAAGTTAGATTAAGTAGTGTGTAAGCCTAGGGACCGATGACCTCAGCAGTTTGGTCCCATAGGAACTTACCACAAGTTTCCAAAATTTACTGGCGCCAGACAGGAGCGACAATTCTCGTTATCTGGGAGTCACCATGGATAGAACCCTGTATTTCAAATTACATTGTCATAACAGGGCACAAAATATAGTCACACGTAACATCCCTCTAGAAAAGGAAAAAGTTAGGATGCGTAACATGGAGGGCAAATGCTTCCATGCTACATTCGGTCGGTCGGATGGTTAAATAAGACCAGTGGCTTGCTTGGGAACCAGCGGAGGTGTTCGTTTAAAATACCATCCAAACATGGAGCCGACAGTCCACGCTTCCGCCGGAGGATCCGCTAGATTTCCGTCGTGGAAGCAAGTTCAGGGGCAGATAGGGGTGGTCTTTGTCTGAAAGCGGCAACGGCCGCTAGAATATCGTGTTCATCTTGTAGTTCATCAGGCGTGAGGTCCTAGATGAGTAACTGGTTTTGGGCCTCAAATGCTTTGGCCAGAGTTTCTATCACAGGGAGGGCATCATAAGTTAAGCCATCGACAGTGCGGATGGGATGGTTGGTCTCTACTGCCGAGCACCGCAGGGCTTGGACAAGAGCCCATTCGGATTTATGTTGGAGGAGTAAGGCGGACATCTTGTCCTCCCATGGCTCCGTGTTCTAATCGGCGAGCCGGTGGCAGAATTCACGCTGGAGACGCTTCATGCGATGCTTATCCCGAGGATCACGAAACTGCTTCCACCGCCTGAGGTAGAGGTTCTGGAGTTTGAGTTCGCACAAGAGGGGAGACAAGTCATCGAGTGGGGTTAAAGCCCTTGGGACAATGGAACTAGAGGCCTTCATCGCCTATTGGAATTTTGTGGTGAGGTAATCAACAGCACTAACCAGAGTGGCAGGCGTTGTTAGGTCGAGATGTTGCCGAGTGGCTTTATTAGGGATCCTGGAAAATTTGTGCCAGTCCATGATGATGGCTGAGGCTCTTCGTATAAGTGCCGCTCCTGTCGTGGTGTCGTCCTAGTCAGTGTTCTATTGGCTGACGTCGTCTCACAGCCTTCTCTGCTGTATCATTCTCTCAGCCCTACATATGATGTTACAATCCGTTTACAGTCTTGCTGTGTAATACGCAGACATCGAGGCAGGAGGAATTTATCTGGTTCTACACCCAAGCTAAACAATAATACGCTCATAGTAATACTGAAATGCATTCTACTGACAAGTGAAAAAGAAACTTCTGCATACAGTGGAAGATACTGGTGGTTGGTTTTCCAATTCAGGCGTCTATAAACTGACCTGTAATAATTGCCAATGCTATTCGCAATGGGCCAAGAGCACCTTCTAGGAAAGAGGGGAGTGAATTTAGATAATTGTATGGTTTCCGAACACTTACTTGCTAACTATACCCTAAAAATTTTGAAGATACAGTTATTACACAGAGAGGTGAATGGGCGCAAGTTGGATCTTCGGCAACAATTAGAGATCTTTAAACATTTAGAGCTCAGGGGCCGAAATTTACTGTCTGAGCAGCTGCATCTTTTTTCCAGAAAATTTTTTGAAGGCTTCAAACCCGTTCTGTGCAAAAAATCTTCATACGGTTGGCGATAGCCTTTGCGAGTTGCTCGATCTTCATAATTCTAATATATATTATTTGTGCATACTTGTTCGTTTCTCCCGTTTTATATTTTGTGAAGCCATTTATTTTACCCACTCTCGTTACAATACGTTTTTCACTATACTAATCTCGTTCAGTGTCGTGGGCGTTCATCACAGCGTCTTCAAGCATTAACTTCATCACTGTTCATACGATAATGCACTTCTGGTCTTGTATGGGTTTTAAAGAAAGTTAGCATGTCTTGCGTTACATTGGTGTCCTTTGACATTCTTTATTTCTCACTACTGCATTCTTAGTTTTGCGCAACCTCCAAGTATTTCCACTTATTGGCCGTTTATGCCGCAAGCGTACTTGGATCTCGTCGCACGCGCCTGCTGCCTTCTTTTCCTGGTGTTCACGTTCCCCGTTTCCTGCCTGTCAGCGTGCAGTTCATAACGTGAAATATCATTTTATTTGATTGGTTTTATTTCTCGATTGAATTATTCTTGCTTGACATGCGCTAATCATAGAGGCCAGTACAGTTAATAATGTATACAATGTTGTGCACTGACAACGTATTTTCATTGGACTAACGTTAGATCATTTCATTTTTTTCCAATGTGAAATTTTTATAAGTAATAGTTTTATTCTTTTGTTTACGTTTTATGATACATGTGATGTTTCTACCACTTAGTGGGGCTCTAGTCTCTGTTTGTGGCGTACTTCTGGACATGTATGTTCCCGGGTTTGCAGTTATTGCTGTTACATTGGCTTCGGGTTATATGTATTTCTGAAGAATATAGGTTTACATCAGTCGAAACCATGGTCAAAGGTTGAATAAAACCACCTTTCGTTGCAACTGGTTGGCTACATCCGAAGTCTTCGAATCTGTGCTGTACCAGAAGTAAAACGTTTGCATATGGTTTGCATTGGGTCTCTTATACGAGACGTGGCTAAGGCAGGAATTAATCATTTAAACAGTGGCGTGCGCTGATGAACAAAAATAAATACAAATTGTATTCTTACTTCAAACCTCCCTTAATGAAATGTTCTTCTACCAAAACATTGCATGCTTTTGGTACCATGAAGTGTACTGATCAATTGTGCACCTTAGAAACGTTCATGAAAGTAATGTACGAATCATCAGTAGTTAAAAGCCAAATGGTGATCGCCATTCGGGTTGCAGCTGGTCTGCAGTCTCTCATATTTGTACTGATTATCAATTCTCGGACCAATTGCTTTTACGAGATATTCGAAATAGTGTTTCGACATTCTGGAAAAATCCTGGAACAGGTACGTCTTCAGCATCAGTTCACTAGTTAAATTTTCAGAAGTATTCCACTTACGAACACATTCATTAAGCCCGATTTCTTTTATTCTTTCTAACTTGACTCCTTGTGTGACGAAAAACAGTACAGCCACACTCACTTCCACTGACTGGTGTTTGTGATAATACGCTGTGGAGCCAAAGAAACTGGTACACTTGCCTTATATCGTGTAGAGCCCCCGAGAGAACACACATCGGCCGCTAAACGACGTGGCATGGACTCGACTAAAGTCTGAACTAGTGCTGGAGGAAAGTGAACCATGAATCCTGCAGGGCTGTCCATAAATCCGTAAGAGCACGTTGCAAGGCATCCCGGATATGTTCAATAATGTTAATTTCTGGGGAGACTGGTGGCCAGCAGAAGTGTTTAAACTCAGAAGAGTGTTCCTTGAGCCACTCTGGACATGTGGAGTGTCGCATTGTCCTGCTGGAACTGCCCAAGTGCGTCAGAATGCGCAGTGGACATGAATATATGCAGGCTATCAGACAGGACGCTTACGTACATGTCTGCTATCAGAATTGTATCTAGACGTAGCAGAGATCCCATATCATTCCAACTGCACACGTCCCATACCATTACAGAGCCTCCACCAGCCTCAACATTCCCCTGCTGACATGCAGGGTCCATGAATTCGTGAGGTTGTCTCCACACCCGTACACTGAAATGAGACCCGTCAGATCAAGCCTGATCTTTCCAACCATCAACAGTCCAATGTCGGTGTTTACGGGCCCAGGCGAAGCGTAAAGCTTTGCTTCGTGCACTTATCAAGGGTACACAAGTGGGGCTTCGGCTCCGAGAGCCCATATCGAGGATGTTTCGTTGAATGGTTCACACGCTGACACTTGTTGATGGCCCAGCATTGAAATATGCAGCAATTTGCTGAAGGATTGCACTTCTGTCATGTTGAACGATTCTCTTTAGTCATCGTTGGTCTCGTACTTGCAGGATCTTTTTCCGGCCGCAGCGATGTCAGAGATTTGATGTTTTACCGGATTCCTGATATTCACGGTGTACTCGTGAAATGGTCGTACGGGAAAATGCCCACTTCATCGCTATCTCGGAGATGCTGTGTCATATCGCTCGTGCGGCGACAGTAACACCATGCTCAAACTCACTTAAATCTTGATAACCTGCGATTTTAGCAGCAGTAACCGATCTAATAGCTGCGCCAGACACTTGTTTTCGTATATAGGCTTGCCGACGGCAGCGCCGAATTCTACATGTTTACATATCTCTGTATACTGCCTACACCAGTTTCTTTGGCGCTTCAATGGCCTGGAAACGCGTTGCCGCAAACATTGGTCCGTAATGTTGTCGTACATGTGGCTGCAGTCTGTGTGGCCGCAATGTAGCCGAACAGTACTGTCAGGAGATATTGCCGGCAATGTGCAATTTTGTGGCCCTTGTAAACGTACCTTAAAGGGTAAGGTTCACTGCGTCATACCATTATAGATAGCAGCACACCATCTATTGCTTCTTCTTGTGCCTGGCTTCTGCGATGCGCAGTGGGGCGGTGTGTGGGCGCTGGCGAGCGTCGGCGTTCCCGTAAGGAATGCGCGAGCCGTGGCTGTTCGCCACGCGTGCCTCCGGCAGGGCTGTCGCACGCTGCCGCCACGGACGTGTCCTCACGGCGCCGCTGCACTCATCTCCTCGCACATCAGACATAAGCACACTGGACAATAAAAAAAAGAGTTACCTCAAAGAGACCATACGACGGCCTCTGACCTTGATAATAACCTAAGTTCGGTGCGTGGAGCATGTCCACAAGTATCCCAATGAAGCCGCTGATTGATGATTAGATCCTAAGAAGTACCAAACTGTATGGGTGTCGGCCGCTACCTTTCACTCCTTTTCCAGATAGTTCTAGACATTTTCTGTGGAATTGTGACTGAGCGTCACAATCGAGATGCGATTAGTTCCCCGAGTGTTCGTCAATCCAGCAACATTTGCGTGCAACCCAGTAAATACAGCTGTTGTCATCTTGGGAGAGGAGATTGTTGACACAGTACTCATCACGAAAATTTAGAAAAAATGCAACATTTGATCAACGAGGATATTGAAATTAATATCGTAGTTCATGGTTATGGTAATCTTAATGAGTAGGGATGAGTTAAACTTTGACTCTCCGAAAACAGCGGTTTCCGTTAATGACACATTTCGAGAAATGGTATTTTTAATTGTCATTTGTCACAGATCTAAATCCCAGTTTACGAATTCACAAGCTGTATCCCTCCGCACTCCACCAAAGTTTAAATGTTTCTGCTGTTAGCATCACCATATCTGTTTCACTATGATTAGCAACAGACACTGGGAAGTACGTCTGCTGTCTGGGATACCCAGCCAAGCGAACTGTATCAACGCAGTTAATCAGTGAGCTCAAGTCATGGTAGGAAAACTACCCCAAACATCACAGTCCTCAATTAGACACTTCGCAAACTGTTGGTGAAACGCCTCATTTGGCTCTCGGTGCACTAGATACTTTACGTCATTTGAGCGGCAAAATCGTAACTCGTGGGACAACAATACACCCCTCCGGTCAGCCAGTGTTCAGATCCTGTGTTGTTTTGCCCATTGAGGACTTGCAGCTCTATTTGCTGCTGCGAGTAGCGGGCTTTTGCGAGTTACTGACTTCAGATACCCATTGCACGCAGTTGCCTCCACAACGTTCGCTGCCGGCCGGAGTGGCCGAGCGGTTCTAGGCGCTACAGTCTGGAACCGCGCTACCACTACGGTCGCAGGTTCGAATCCTGCCTCGGGCATTGATGTGTGTGATGTCTTTAGGTTAGTTAGGTTTAAGTAGTTCTAAGTTCTAGGGGACTGATGACCAAACAAGTTAAGTCCCATAGTGCTCAGAGCCATTTGAACCATTTGAACAACATTCACTCGGAAACTCGTTGACCTGAACCTGGGTTCACTGACAGCCCCTGTTTCTGTTGGGTTTTTAATCGATTGACACAGGACGTCACCCTCGATTGTGGTCTCTATCTATTAGGATCGTTCTTCGATCACTTCTTGTCCTGTTACACGGCTGTGAATGGTACGCTATTCCTTGTAGATACGTTGGACATTGAGTGTTGATACAACAACTTGCCTATGCTCACCATGCTGCAGTCAAGGGCACGTTGAAACACGATATCTCCTTTCTGCTATTCTGAGCTCTTCACTTCGGATCATCTTCATCCATACCTCTCAGCTTTCGTGGCGCCGCGCTAAGTCTTCCTCTCGGATTATTCTTTACCAAAGAAAACAGTACATTTTAGACACTTTTCTCCTAATTTTAAATCTCTTTGAATCATACAAAACACGAAAATTTCTGTAGGTTTTTGCAATTCAGCCGTATCAAAAACTTCTGATGCCGATGGAAGGCAGTCAGCTCGATCAACCTACTCTAACTTCCCGAGATTTCCGTTTGAATTTGGAGACTCGAACCGAAAAGATGCGAAAACGACGCCTCCGAAAAATCGATGCGTGATTGACACTAGTGGGAACACTGCGAAAGACTAGAGTCCTACTGCATGTACTGGTCCAGCTCATAAAGTCAGTAGGCTCTAAGGATACGCGTCGTATGTGCCCGCCTGTTTCCAGACGGTCCGCATAACGGGGGTAGCGCAGCCGACGGGTGGGTAACGGCAGCTGGAACACCGCAAGGCCGCCGCGGGCAACTTTAGATGGCGGTCACGGCAGGGCAGGCGCGAAAGTGCTGGACAGGTTCGCGGATTCCTGCGCCCCTGGAATCAATGGCACGCCGGGCCAACGCGGAAACCAGTACCACCACTACCACCCTCTCGGCACTTAGGGCGCGCTCTTCCAATGGCCTGCCATGTAACGACACTATTTGCGTAACAGTCCTCGGAGTCTGCATACAACACAGCAACGTCAAATGATACTTTATTATTGTTGTTCTCTGTGCGGTGAAGAATGGTTTGATGCAGCTCTTCCCGCTAGTCTGTCCTATCCAAACGGCTTCAACGCTTCATTACTACAACCTACATGCATTTGAGTCTGCTTGTCAAGTCTCGGTCTCCCTCTATAGTTTTCACCCCCTTTCCCCTCCTCCTTATTCGCTTCTGTCCGCCAAAAAACTGACAATTTCTTGATTTCTCAGGATCTGTTTCATGAATTGACCTCTTCTTTTACCAGAAATGTGTCATTTTTTCTCCAGTTCGGTTCAGTACCTGCTCATTAGTTGTCGAATCTGCTCTTCTAATCTTCAGCATTCTGCTCTAACACCATATGTAAAAAAATCTTCTCTAGTTGTTTCATTTGCTTATCGTCAACATTTCACTGCTGTAGAAGGATACTCTCCAGACAAATACTAAGAGAAGAGATTCGTACCATTTAAATTTATATTCCATGTTCAGAAATTTCTCTTTTTCAAAAATACTTTCCTGACTATTGCCAGAGTGCGTTTTATATCCTCCCTATTTCGGCCGTCAACCATCGTCATTTATTTTGATGCCCAAACAGTTAAGCTCCTCTACTACTCTCAGTGTCCCATTCAATATCTAATTCCCTTAGCATCACTGTTTTACCGCTCGCTAAACAGTTACTCGAAATGTGTGTATTTTAGGATTCAGCCTACAGTTAGTGTCTATTAACAACCAGAGTTTCTTTTCTCAAAAACACAAGAAGCAAAAATAGACTCATGAGCATTTGAACTACGAAGGCTGTATGGAAAGTAAGGTCCAAACGGGTGCGAACTCGTAGAAACACTAAGTTAATAGCAAATAGTAGTAATCCCTTTCGTCGAGATGGGGATGACGCGTCGTAGCATTCACTCCATAAAATAGAGAAAGCAGTGCAGAGTCATCCTGATGGTGCCCGCCACTCAGGGGAATTGGGTGGAACAAGACGCCCGCATCTCGTTCGATGGTGTGCTGAGTAGTTGACGTTAAGTTGCCTGAGGCATTGAGGAGGAGGGTGGGATGGCAGAAACACTCTCGTGCCCATGGAATGTTCCTCAAACAATTTTCGCATATTTCTGGAGCGACAAGGATATGCAGTACACACCAAAAAATATTACAAAACATTCTCAATTTCTTTGTATACTTTTGTTCAATTACGTGAATTCGTAGATTCTAAAAGTTTTATCTTAAGTTCCAGAGAAAAATCTGTTTGTATTTCTGTAGTGGATGAGACGACGTTTACACCTTCCTACCGATAGCAGTTGCTTGCTCACTACACTCTAAGTGGTGGTCCAGAATTATGTTGAAGTTCTTTGTAGAAGGAGAAAAAGTTATTTCTGAGGCGTTTAGGGTTAAGCTTGGAACAGATTCTATGAACTGACGGGTCCTAAATCTTTTGTGAGCGACCTTTTTCACATCTTTTAAATCTTTTACAAGAAAATAACAAGATTAAAGTCAAGAAAAAATGCCCCATCTGTTTCTTACTTCACTCCATTCTTGGGATCAGATGTTGCAAAGTATACAGCAGAATCCTTGTAATACTGAGGCAGAAGTGCCCACATCGTAGGCAGATATTTCTGTTTTGCAACTGATAAACATGGGTGGTTTTTCAGATGAAATACGACATGGCATACATCAGCCCTGATCTTTCCTCTGTTGAATACATTGACATTTTTCCGTTCGTCTGTTCCAGAGCAAGAATTTTTAATAGCTATTGAGATGCATGAGTACGAAACACTGCAATCATACTGCGTTTGGAGATCATACACGGCTGCATTGATAACAGTGTTTCAGAAGCACCTTTTAAATCAAAGAAGTCAGTTGTATACATTGGAATTACATGAAATGGGCTCATAGCTTTAGCCGACTCAAGAATCTAGCGTAAATCTTGTGGAGCAAAGGTCTTGCCTAACTTTCTTCTTCTCTGTATAATTGCAAAATCTCTGCAGCAGCTCAGAATCTTGTGCCCACTCACCAAAACTTGTGTGTTATCTCTTGGAACCATATTAGGCTTACCAGAAACACCATCAAAACTAAATTAAATGGACCTAGACGGGTGGCACTTGGAACTCCAGGGGAGAGCATTGTTTGCCAGAAAGACCGTGCGTCATCTAGTAATGAATGTTTGAAACATTTTCTTCGTGGCTTGGCTCTTGGAACGCTTATAGGGACATGTCACAGAGCATATAGACTAAAACTGCGTTGGCAGTGTGTTTTGTGAAAAAAATGGCACCTAGGAAGTTTGACATTTCCATTCCTCATATAGTGAGAAAAATAAGAGACACAAACTGACCCTGGAGAGACTCTTCAAACTGCATCCTTCCATTGTGACCTTTTTGTTCCGATCATTAAACACTTTTGGCGGGATGTAAGGTGTAAGTGATGTAGTGCAGGACAAAAAAACATTTGAGACATTCGCTTTGGTACTGTAGTGGGTCCTGGCAAGCCTAGATTTACTTCTGGAGGAGTTCAAGCAGATAATAGTACACACACAAAATATTAAATCACTTGACTGATCCTTGAACAAACTTATATACTTAACTTGGAAGCAATCCATATTCACTGAAAACTAAACGAAACTCCTCCCGAACAGGTACCGATCGGCCACCATGTCTTTCTCAGCCCACAGGTGTCACTGGATGCGGATGTGAAAGAGCATGTGGTCAGCACACTGTTCTCGCGGCCGTGTGTCAGTTTACGAGACCAGAGCCCGTAGTTCTCAGTTAATTTTGGTGATCTGACGGGTACCGGTGTTACCACTGCGGCAAAGCGTTGGCCATATCATGTTCAGAGCAGTGTCAAAATATTTTTATTACTGTCACTGAACACCGTAACTTATCGTTTGATACAAACAGAATGATAGTCATATCTCAATGCGCAATTGACCATAAATTTCGATATAAGTTCTGGCTTCTAATACAACTTGAGCTGCTGTATCTGAAGCGAAACGATGTTGTGACTAGAGAGTCGTCGGCATAACCATGCCCTCAAGATGTTTCGTATTCCGCTGCTGCCGGAACAATGTGAGAGCGCAATACAGCTCAGCCCCACTCTGGAAACATTGTTAACGGCGGCAGAGTCGTCTTGCTTCAGATCCGGCAGCTCGAGTTGTATTAGAAGCAAGAACTGTATATCGAAGATTATACGCAATCATACATTGAGATATGACTGTCATTCTGTATTGTATCAAGTGATAAAAGTCACAGTGTTCAGTGACAGTAACAAATACACAACTGGTCATTAAAATTGCTACACCAAGAAGATGATGTGTTGAAGACGCGAAATTTAACCGACAGGAAGAAGATGCTGTGATATGCAAATGATTAGCTTTTCAGAGCATTCACACAAAGTTGGCGCCGGTGGCGACACCTACAACGTGCTGACATGAGGAAAGTTTCCAACCGATTTCTCATACACAAACAGCAGTTGATCGCCGTTGCCTGGTGAAACATTGCTGTGATGCCTCGTGTAAGGAGGAGAAATGCGTACCATCTCGTTTCCGACTTTGATTAAGGTCGGATTGTAGCCTATCGCGATTGCGGTTTATTGTATCGCGACATTGCTGCTCGCGTTGGTCGAGATCCAATGACTGTTAGCAGAATACAGAATCGGTGGGTTCAGGAGGGTAATACGGAACGCCGTGCTGGATCCCAAACGCCTCGTATCACTAGCAGTTGAGATGATAGGCATATTATCCGCATGGCTGTAACGGATCGTGCAGCTGCGTCTCGATCCCTGAGTCAACAGATGTGGACGTTCGCAAGACAACAACCATCTGCACGAACAGTTAGACAACGTTTGCAGCAGCATGGACTATCAGCTCGGAGACCACGGCTGCGGTTACCCTTGACGCTGCATCACAGACAGCAGCGCTTGCGATGGTGTACTCAACGACGAACCTGGTGCACGAATGGCAAAACGTCATTTTTTCGGATGAAGCTAGGTTCTGTTTAGAGCGTCATGATGGTCGCATCCGTGTTTGGCAACATCGCGGTGAAAGCACATTTCAAGCGTGTATTCGTCATCGCCATACTGGCGTATCACCCGGCGTGCTGGTATGGGGTGCCAGTGGTTACATGTCTCGGTCACCTCTTGTTCGCCTTGACGGCACTTTGAACAGTGGACGTTACATTTCAGATGTGTTACGACCCTTGGCTCTACCCTTCATTCGATCCCTGCGAAACCCTACATTTCAGCAGGATAATGCACGACCGCATGTTGCAGGTCCTGTGCGGGCCTTTCTGGATACAGAAAATGTTCGATTGCTGCCCTGGCCAGCACATTCTCCAGATCTCTCACCAATTGAAAACATCTGGCCAATGGTGGCCGAGCAACTGGCTCATCACAATACGCCAGTCACTACTCTTGATGAACTGTGGTATTGTGTTGAAGCTGCATGGGCAGCTGTACGTGTACACGCCATCCAAGCTCTGTTTGACTCAATGCCCAGGCCTATCAAGGCCGTTAATACGGCCAGAGGTGGTTGTTCTGAGTACTGATTTCTCAGGATCTATGCACCCAAATTGCGTGAAAATGTTATCACATGTCAGTTCTAGTATAATATATTTGTCCAATGAGTACCCATTTATCATGTGCATTTCTTCTAGGTGTAGCAATTTCAATGGCCAGTAGTGTACATCCTTACACTCCTGTGGACACAGATTTTTGTTTCCAAGTTGAGTATTCTATCTCGTTAAAGTTTTGTAAAGTGATCATGTATTTAGTGTGTGTTTTAGTATCCGCTCGACCTTCTCTAGAAGCAAATGTAGGCTTGCTAGGACCCACCACAGTATCGACGCGGAATGTCTCAAGTGATTTTTTCGTCCGCCATTACATGTGGAACCACTGTACGACACACGAAGAAACATTTTGTCATATGAATTTAGCAAGTAGAATGTCATAGTAGACATTGTCGAAAGCTTTGCCGAAGTCCAAAAAACACATAATAGTCTCTTCTTGTTTGCTCATTGCTTGTTTCAAGTCCTCAGTTACTTATGCGAGAGGAGCTCGATAAGTAAAGCAACAATTTTTTTTCTCGGCCAGTTTCGCTTCAAAAAATGCGCAATTTATTGTGGGCCATCACGGAGTATTCCCGCTTGGCCCCTATAGTTTCATGAAACTCCGATAAATGACGCCCCTCGTACATAGCGTTCAAAATTGAGTCTGTAACGCTGGTGCGTTCCAAGCACAGAGCTGTCATTGATTTCTTTTTACTGGAAAACGAGAGCATCGTAGATATTCTTAGGCGTTTGCGATTGTCTGCGGAGATCTGGCAGAGAACGAGAGAACAGCGAGTTGCTGGGCGAGGCGTCTGTCATCATCGCAACAAACCCACCCGGTCTCCCACATGCCAGCAGCTCGCACACGGCTGTGATTCCTGCAGTGTTGGAACGTGCGGACACTCTCATTCGAAGTGATAGACGGATTACAATCAAACACCTCGCTGCTAAACTGGAGGTCTATGTTGGTAGCGCTGGCACATTCGTCCACAAGTGCTCAAAGGTGTGTCCTCACTGGATTTCCTGCCGTGTGACAGAAGACCATAAAAAGCAACGAAGGCCATTTGTGTGGAACTGCTTTCACGTTATAAGGCTGACTGTGAGAGTAGTTTGTCGAACATCGTCACTAGCGTTGAAAAGTTGGTTCATCACTTCGAACCGGAAACGAAACGGCAATCCATGGAGTGGTGCCACACCACCTCTCGTACGAAGAAAAAGTTCAAAGCCGCATCCTCGCCGGTAAAGTCATGACGAAGGTCTTCTGGGACTCTGAAGTTGTCACCCTGTTTGATTTCCTCCCTCACGGTGCAGCGATCATCGGAAGTGTATTTTACTCCCTCAAGAAAGTGAAGAAAGGGCTTCAGAGTGTTCGACGTCACATAAACGCAAACAAAGTTCTCCTTCTCCATGACAACGCAAAGCCTCGCCCAAGTGCGCGCATGCGAGAGGAGCTCACAAAACTTCATTGGACAGTTCTTTCCACTTACATCTGTTTCACCCAATGAAGGATGCACTCTGCTGGAAGCAATATGTGGTTCATGGGGAGGTTATTAATGCAGCAAGACGTTGGCTCCCACGCTGACCTGTAGAGTGGTACCAAGTGGGCATACAGGCCCTCACAGTAAGGTGGCGCAAAGCCATCGCATTGATCGGAGGTTGTGTTTGAAATAGGGTTTTATAGCCAAAGAGTGTAGAATAATATAGCGGTTGGAATCCGGAACAAAACCAACTTTCTCTCAGAAAAAAATGTTTTGCATTACTTAGTGGACACCCTCGTACCTTTAGTATGAAGAACCCTCCACCAGGCATTGCACAGTGATTTGCGGAGTACCAGTGTATCGTGTCGGAATGACGAACTGTGAACTCCTGCCCTCCCCTGGACGCTGCGAAACGGGGTATAAATAAGTCAGTTGCGAGGGCCGAGTACCGTTGCGTGGGAGTGAGCCGCCAAGCGGGGGCGGCGTTGGCGGCGGCAGCGGCGGCCGGGGTGAACGGCCCCTGGCCCCTGGTGGCGCTGCCGGTGGCCGCAAGGCCGGCCCGCGGCCTTCATGGGGCTGGTGCCAGGATCGGCTTCCCCGCTGGCTCGCCTGTGGGAACGCCAGTTCCCGCGTGCGTGCCGCGACTGCCGCCGCCACCGACACAACGACCGGATTCAAATCTGGACGCCACACCACACCGCTTGCTGTCTCGCCTTGCTCCCTTCTTTGCCTTTCCTCTCCTCTTCTTTCCGATCACGCTGTCCACTTTCCAGGTAGCAAAACCTATGCGGGGCTGCGCTCTCTACGAAGGTGCAGATTGTCGTGGTCGTCAGGCATTAAGGAAGCTGAATCCCAAAGCAGCACTGGGCATTGAGTAGAGCTGCCCCTTTTTGGACGGTACTGTACCCTCTGACCTTCTGTTTTGTATTAAGCGTAAAGATTAGCAGCCGAAAAAGACTGCTATTGGAGCACGTAAAAGATGATATACACCTGTTTAAAAGACTCTGAAAAGTGGAGCACCAGCTGCCCCATTCTACCTTCCTCAGAAGATGCAAAATTTTCCCCAAAAATTTTGGCTTGCGAACGTATTGGCGTTCTTTTTAGCATGCAGCTCAGTTCTTACTCCGACAAGCTCCACTAACTGTAATTCGCTCATACCCACTAGTCCATCGCTATAAGTCGCTCATACCAATCCACAGAAACAAAAAACAAATTGACACTCCTGTGGACAGGGATTGCTTACAGTTTAAATGCTCTATCTTGTTTAAGTTTTAATAACGTGATATAATATTTGGTCGAGAACAAAGAGTAAAACAGCATTGCTCCAGGCCTGGGAGGTCAACTGTTGACCTCATATTTTCAGCAAAGCAGCTCCAGGACCACAACTGTCAATTTGGGGAAGAATGATATTTTGAAACATCCCCTTTGAAAAATTTATATAAATGACAGTGCTGGAAAACCTCTACGCTATTTGATTTTCAAACAGCTGAGCAAAACTGAACGTACTCAGATATTACTCTCTTTACTTATTCTGATCAACACTAAACGGACACACAATATTTTTAGCGCAACGCAATCTGAGTTTCAAAAATCCCTACAAAAGAATCGCCCTTACTAACAATAACCTATACCTTTCATGAATCACTTACCTCACAAAAATCTTCGTAACTCGAAGTACTGCAATACAGCGAGCGCCACTACTGCCAGCTAAATAAAAGATTCTAACTCCTGATAGGCATGTCAGCAAATGAAAGATTTTGATATAGAACAAACAATGTATTTACCTTAATAGTGTTCTAAAGTCATAATATATATATATATATATATATATATCAGTTCATGACATCCAGTCTTACAAATTTACTGTCTCTGATGGACACACGTCCAGATCGTCCGCTCTCAAAATTCCGCCATCCCTCTCCCCACAGCCACCACTGCTGGCGGCTCACCTCCAACTGCGCAAAGCTACGCGCTGTTCACATCCAACTGCCCAACACTACAATAGCGAATATTACAACAATGCAAACCAGCCACAGACTGCACAAAGCACAGTCAGTGATTTTCATACAGAGCGCTACGTGGCGTTACCAACATAAAAAGCTAAACAGCCTACTTACAATTTGATAGCGTTTATAGAAAAAGGACTGGGAAGCACTTGAAAAGAAGCGACAGGAAAAAGAAACAACAAGAAGAGTGGAGGAGACGTACATTGAAAGTTTGAGCTGTGTCAGAGCGGAAAATGAAAGGACCGACTGCTTCCAGCAAACAATTGGTGTGAAGCAGGGCAGTGCATTGCCACGTGTCCTCTTCATTGTGGTCTTTGATGACATATTGACTAAGGTGGTAGAAAAAACTGGAGAAGATATGATGAAAGTAGTGGTGTTCACAGATAACTTGATGATCTGGGGAAACAGGGAGGAGGAGATTCAGGAACAGCTGGGTAAGAAACTGTGAGACAGTATGGAATGAAATTAGATATAAATAAATGTGAGATCCTGGTTACAACTAGAAAGAAAGATAGATCGGCTATTAGAATAAGAATTGGAGATGAACGACTGAAGAAAGAGGGAAGTGTCAAGTACTTGGGAAGTGTGATAGAGGAAAATGGAAGAACCGGGGAAGAGATCAATGACCGTGGAAACAGGCAGAAACGCTCCTGCGGAGTGTTAGGTGCCTGGTTTGGAACGAACACGTCCTACTTGGTCATTCTGACTCGTTCAGCCCAGCTCATTGTCATTAACTCTTTGTGTCTCTCTAACGGTCCTGCCTCCAGTATCACAGCCACAGTCTCCTGCGTTCTGTCCTACTACTACAGTCTCCTCTCTCTGTCACTGTCTCTCTTGCTCTCTCTTACTGCTACTATCTCATTCACTCTTTCACACTGCTGCTCTCTCTTCTTCGCTATATAATTCATAGATTCTGTTTCTCATTTTCACTTCCATTTTGTCTTTGATTTCACTCCTCTCCCACTGGCATTGTCTCCCCCACTCTTTTCCTAGCACGGTTCAGTCACTGTCATATATGTTCTATTGCCACTGTGTCCCTCTCTTACCCTCACACTGCCACTGTCTCTTTCGTTCTTCCTATATCTCAAACACTGTTCACAATCTTCCAGTATTTATTACTTTTCCGTATCTTTCCCACAGCCCCTCTAATTTCCTGTCTCAGAAAAAAAAGCGCGAATATGCTCGCATGTCAAATTTTTTGTGAAAATTTGTAAGGGTGCAGAGGAAGGTAGACAGAGCCAACTGGTGCAGCCAGAATCATTTAAACAGGAGCAAATTCGCCTTTCCCGTAAAATTTTCAAGTTTGTTGTAAATAGGGATATAAGGAATACATCGTAAGAATTTCAGCCATTTTCTGTGCGTAGTCGTCTAGGAATCCGCGGTTCAGTTTTGGTACCCTAAAATCATATTTTTGGGGTGTTCCTCGATAATGGACGAAGATTTTTGAAACTAGGAAGATGGAATTTCTAGATAAATGGCTAGAGTATACTGTTAAAATTTCAGCAATTTTCTTCTGTTAGTTATTTAGTTATCCGTTACTGACGGCAAAAAATGATGAATAACACTTTTTTTGGTTTTTCTTGGGAGCCACCCATGAACTAATGATTCTTCCACAAGCCTCTTAGGGCCCACTGTAGGTAACGTCTAATGCAAAAAGCAACAAACGATCTGCTACGTTTGCCTAAGCTGGTGGAACGGTGTAGTATTCGAATTTCGAGCAGTACTGTAGGACAGTTACAGTAAGATGATCCTTCTATTGGGGATACAAATGGTCCCTAGAGTAAGGGCTATCCAAAACACTTCACCCTATCTTTCTATGACCAATAGAACCCGAGGTATGAGCCCCGGAAAATTCCTATTTAATGCGCGGCGTTTCGGAACATAATTGATAGCGAATGCTGTCACATTCAATAATGTTCAGCAAACCTCATTGGAAGAGTGGTGTGGTTCGTTCAAATAATTCTCAATACCTTGAAATACAAAAGAGACGTAATTAAAAATTTCTTGATGGAAATAGTCTCAGGACTTGTAATACAATAGTTCTTTTTAACATATCTCATTTTCTACTGCGTAGTTTAAGCGATGTTTCTCACTGGCACAACGTGTCTCGCGGTATATTTCCTTTTTTAGGAAGAAAAATCCATGGTCGTGTTTGTTGAACATTTTCAATAACTTCTTTTGAAGAACGGTTCGACATACAGGGTGAAGGAAAATCCACATACTCGGACTTCTCAACACGATTCCTCACATACTGGGAATACAAAAATGTCTGTCATAAAATTTCGTCCTGCGCATTTTTCGGGCAGTAAATAGACGTTAAAGATTGGTACGATAACTACCTCTGTCAGCAGATACACCAGAGATGTGCACTGGATAGCATGCAGGAGGTCGAAATTTCTATTCCCGGTCGACGTTTGTTGTTTTTATTTGTCAAAAGTACTCTCCGCGGTACTGTATCTGGCGTCTTAATCGTCATACGGAGAGTACAGTAAGTCTTCTGCAAAACATTTGCGGCTACGCCCTACGAACACAGAAATGGAAATGTAATTGTATTCATTAGTCAGCTTTTAAAGAAACCGCACGTAGTGGATGCAAATTGTTTCGCACAACTCCGTCTATTAGATTCCAAACTTGTTTTATGTGTACCCTGCCCTAATGGTCCCGACGATTAATACTATTATTCTCCCCACGTTCAGGTCCATTACATTGCGATAGAGCGTTACGTCACCAGTAGGGCTAGCAACGTGCTTTGCAAATTATTTCGATGGAACTATTGGGGGAGGGTACACAGAAAACAGGTTAGGAGTCTAGTAGATGCATTTGAGCAAAAGAATTCGCTGTCACGGCGTGCAAAAGGCTTCTCTAAAACTGACAAATGAAAACGATTGTACTTCCATTTTTGTGTTCGTAGTACGTGACTGCAAATGTTTTGTAGAAGATCCACTGTACTCTCTGTATAACGATTAAGACGCCAGACACCATACCACACAGACTAATTTTAGCAAATAAAAACAAACAAGCTTCAAGCCAGAATCGAACCCTCGACTTCCTGCATACTTACCGAAAATGCTACACGCTGCACTAACTCCACAGCACTATTTTACTTCTGAAAGGGGGTAGTTACCGTTCACGTGATTACAGTGTTGCCAGATTGCCAATCTGTAACATCCATTTACTACCCGAAATATGGGGACGAAATTTTGTGAGAGACATTTTTGAGTTGCCAGTACGTCAAAAATCACGCTACGAAGTCGGAGTGTGCGAATTTTTCTTCACCCCGTATATTACCTTGAAATAACATAAATTTCCGTCTCAAAACCACAACACTCCACCCTCGACTCACAGTTACAGAATCCCGTCAAAAACGAGGTGAACAAAGATATACCCAGCGGTAGCTAGATACCGTTGGATAATTAGATCGATAGATACAGAGGAAGTTGTCTTTGTTTATTTACATTTAAGTATTTTTATTATTTTTACATTAAGAACTACTACTTTACGTTATTGCGAAAAGAGTAAAAAACGATTATAGTTGACGCTACTGGTTTTTTCAAATTTTCAAAATATGGTTCAAATGGCTCTGAGCACTATGGGACTTAACATCTGAGGTCATCAGTCCCCCTAGAACTTAGAACTACTTAAACCTAACTAACCTAAGGACATCACACACATCCCTGCCCGAGGCAAGATTCGAACCTGCGACCGTAGCGGTCGCGCGGTTCCAGACTGAAGAGCATAGAACCGCTCGGCCACACCGGCCGGCTTCAAAATATGTTTGACATATTTTTAGAATTATATTATTTCATCCAACATCACTCTTGTCACTTTTACATTTCTACATAAAGAAATTACGGTTTAACGCATGCTAGAATGAAAATAAAAAATTAATGTCGCGCGAAAAAGGTTAGTGAATCTGGTGACGAGTGTATCGTGTTGTATGCTAGAAAATAAAAGTGTGCCACTGAGCCGGTTGGTGTGGCCGTGCGATTCTAGGCGCTTCAGTCTGGAACCGCGTGACCGCTATGATCGCAGGTTCGAATCCTGCCTCGGACATGGATGTGTGTGATGTCCTTAGGTTAGTTAGGTTTAAGTAGTTCTAAGTTCTAGGGGACTGATGACCTCAGTTGTTAAGTCCCATGGTGCTCAGAGCCATTTGAACCATTTTTTTTTTGTGCCACTGAAAATTTCCATTGTTAGTGATAGTACACAGAAACGCAAAGAACCATGTCACGATACATTCAACAACACGTCAGTGTGTTGGCCATTCCGGCAACACAATGTTCTCTACAGATGGAAGTGAGGTCGGCGATCCCTGAAAGATACGCTCTTCAAGACTTCATTAGTGCAAGTGATTAAGGAAATGTGGATCCTATGACGTTACAGTGACTCGTAGAATCGCCTGCTACAGAGGAAACGTTGCTGGCGTGCTGCCATGTAATCAACGAACCCACCAGACAACAGTAGTTGAGTTGGTAGTCAGAGAGCGGATCCAGTAGCAGAAACAACCATCTACAGTTCATTGAATGAACATAAACAGAAGTGAATCGATTTTAATGATAGAATCTGAAGTACCAACAGTAATATTCGTAGTTGGGTAACTGATTAGGAGGTTTATAGTATTTTCGTAATGGCAGAAAGTAGTTTCTGTTTTTTTTTCATTTTTCTGTTTCCTTGAAGTATTAGCATTTTTTCATAATTTTTTAATTACAAGGAATAAATAATTAATATACACACTTTTTACTGTCCACAAAAATGTGTCTTGTATGGCCTGTGTCAGCTTCCCGGATAATAAGCTGTAATTGTGAAGAATGGATAGATAAATTAATAAACAGGGGAAGCTCGATACATAACCTTAATGAAGAGAAATCATACAGTTTGCAAAATAATTTGATCCCCTTCTAACACCAGCCCACCGTAGGCCGCTGCGGGAACGAAGCGGTCCAAGTGATGTAAAAGAGCGAAGGTCATTCTCGTTCTCAAGAAGGGTCGTCGAACAGACACACACTACTACAGGCGCGTGTATGGTTGAGTTCTGTTGTAAAATTTTGGAACACGCTTTATGCTCGCGAATTATGACCTTTCCGTGGGCAGAAAATCTCCTCTGTAGGAATCGATATGAATTCCGCGCCAATGATCGTGTAGAACGCATGTCACTCTGTCCATCCACGAGACCCAGATGGCAACTGGCACCGGTGCCCAAGTTGATTCCGTGTTCCTTGGTTTCCAGAAGGCATTCGATACGGTCCTGTACTGGCGCCAAATGAATAAAATAAGACTGCACGAAGTATCGTTCCAACTTTGTGACTGGATTTAGGAGTTCCTAGCAAATGTAGCACAGCATGTTAAACTTAACGAAGAGAAATCGTCAGGCATAAAAGTAACTTCGGGGAATGTTAAAAAGTCTGAAAAACATTGAAGGATTGAAGTTAGCCAATCAGGCCGTTGGGCGCGCAAATTCAAGCGGCCCGCTAGAGGCGGTGTCACCAAACTAAAACAGAACAAGAGAGCGATACAAAAATTGGACACGGCACGGTATTAAAGATCGAGCCCGACCCAAGGGCTGAGAGGCCTCGTGCACTGTCATCCGCGCTATGAGAATAACTGACATTAATTGTACCTGAGGCGTCACTTGAATTTACACTCGCAACGGCGTGATTGGCTAAATTCAATGGGAATTAATTCACAAACGGCGCAACCCGTCGAATTTTTTTCTTAGCAATTATTTCTCAGCACAATCTGTCCTATAACACCCTTACAAGCTTTTCAGACTATTTCTGACTGCCCCTTATAGGGAAGTCCCAACGTCAGAAAACAGTAGCGAAATGGAGGAAGACCTGCAAAGTATCGTTGCTTGGTGCAGGGATTGGCACCTAACCCTCAATATAAAGAAATATCGTGTATTGGGCATAAACTGGGGGAAATAACCGTTATTGTATCATTACACGACTCTCGAAGAATCGTTGGATGCAGTCACGCCAATTATATATCTGAAAGTTTGCGTAAAACCGAATTTAAAATGAAATGACCATATAAAACTAATCGCGGAAAAGGGACATGCCAGTCTGAGATTCACTGGAAGCATCTCCACGTAAGAGGTAGCTTACAAAGCCTTCTTTAGATCAACACCAGACTACTGCTCGTCACGTTGGAACTCTCTGCAGACAGGATTGATAGAGGACATTGAGAGGATCCAACGAAGAATAGTGCGTTTGTTTTGTTTTGTTAGCGCGAAATCGCCCCTCTTGTGCTCATCCAAGTCCGATGGCGGACACCACAAGAGAGGTATTATGCAACACGGTGTGGTTTACTGTTACAATTCCGAGAGCGTATGTTACTAGAAGATTAAATCAGTGTATTACTTCGTCCTACGTATGTCTCCCCAATAGGGCATGGAAGTAAAAATAGAGTGATTCTAGGTCGCACCGAAGCTTACCAGCTAGCTTTTTTCTCGCACACCATACGCCAATGGAACAGGAATGAAGGATGTTGACAGCGGTACATAAAGTATACACAGCCACGCACCGTAATGTAGTTACAGAATATAGATCTAAAAGCGGGAGATTTGAAAGTGATGAGTTTCAAACATTTTATATCCAAATGGTACATATGGGTTCCTTATCAAAATTTCATCTAGTAAGTCCCCTCCAGAAACCCTAGAAGCCTGTAATATCGATTATGAAACGCTCTGTGTACTTTCCTCACCGCGTCGCGGTGAACAGTGGTCATATGTTTTGGTCTAATGTCCTGAACATTAACGACCCTATTGTACTCCCTCGAAGTACGTCTGAAGCTACTTTCACACTTGATTTAACCCTGTGAAGAACGTCCTGCAGAATACTGTCTTTCAGCTAGTCCACAAATTTAATTCTGTATCCAGTAAGCTCGTATTTTGTTCACTAGGCTATGGCGAGGATTTGTATCGAAAGCTTTCTAGTAAAGAAGGAATGCGACATAAATTTGGTTGCCACTATCTACTACCTTATTGATCTCACGAACGAACATAATGAGCTGAGCTTCACAAGATTGCTGTTTATGAAATGCGTATTGATTCCTGTAGAGGCGATCTTCGTACTCCAAAAACGGTCGTAAGAGGCTAGGATGAAACTTTTTCCGTAACTGCGAAATTTTCCAAACATGCTGTGTGAAAATCAGACCGGAATATGGGCCTTACTACTCTACCATCAGAATTTTTTTCCTGTTGAAGATAGTCGTTCATTACGAAAGCTGTCTATTATCTGGCATTGACGTGTTGTGAAACAGAAATCGCCTCTGATTGGACCGTAATATAGACGTACCTAAGAATCAAAGCGTATGTGTGAGTGTAGACTTACCCGGCATATACTATCGATGAAAAGTTTCCAGCCGTGTTGAAATATCGCTACGTTTCGAGGAGTGTCGTACTCGTCGTATGATGAGCGTGGAACTCCTCGAAACGTCGCACCATCTGAGCTCTGTCAATCGGCTGGAAACCTGGCAGCTTTTCATCGTGAACACACTCACAATACTGCCTCGCCCGAATACATTCTTCTTAGACACGTCGCCAAATACAAATTAGTCTACTGTCATTTTGTAAACTAAATCGCGGCTCATCTTCGAAGAATACGGTCCTTCCTGCCTTGATTGCTGTCCTTCTTGCCTTGATCGCTGTCCATTGTACTACACATGTTGGCACGTTTTTGTCACAAGTTGAATGTGTAGAAGCGGTAGGCGTGTGGGTGCCACGGGGGGAGAGGGGGACAGGGGAGAGACACGGGAATGCTCGCCAAGCACACGTTCCACACTCGTGACGCTTTCCGCAAGCTGTACTCGATGACATCAGTCTTCTGGGGGCAGCGGCAAGACCAGGCTAAGTTATGAGGAAGTTTCTGTTCTCTTCCTCCGAAATAAGTCATAAAAATAAATTTTAGAGTTTAACACGTACCGTACGCCTCGCTATTCCTCGACCGAAACATCTCGACGCTGACCTGTGGCTCTAGTAACCGCCACAGTCTCAGTACAGCGGAAGGGTGACCTTCCAGTCGTTTGGACGGCTATTACAACGACTTGCCTGCAGTCAGCCGTAGGCCGACCACCCGCCTGGAAATTGACAACTCGACGCCATTTACCCGGGTGTTTATTCTCACCACTGCAGCGCCTGCCACCTTTGAAAAGCGCAGCTGATCAGCATAGAGATCGAGCTTAGTGGAGCAGTGGTTAACGCACTGGGCCCTCATTCGGCAGAACGGCGTTTCAAATCCTCACCCAGCCATCCAGATACAGGTTTTCCTATTTCCGTACATGCAGATGCAACTGTCGTGTTCCCTGGTTTGAAGAGGACTGGGGATTTCCTTCCACGAGCTTGTGCTCCGGTTCTATTGCCCCTGTCGTCGGCAGGAGTGTAACTGAATCGTCCTTGCTTTGTTCAGTATTAACGGTGCATGTACGGGTGATACGGACTGCGCGCAGACCCGAAATTTTTCCTACTCTTGAAGTGCTCATCTGCGCGAGTGGTCACGTTACGCAACAGGTGAACTACACGTGGTGATCAATTTTTGTATGAAATCAGCTGCACGCAGAGGAAAACACAAGTTGGCACTACAGAATTTTACTTCCTATTTTCAGAGGCTCAGGACTCTCTATGATCGCTCAGCTAGACCAGTTATAGGCACTTACAAAATGCGTAATAAAATAGTCAAGCCCATAACGGGTCAATCGCGAAGGTATTTAAAAGGACACGGAAACTGTTAGCATTTCATATCATAATATTAACAAACGCTTTTAAAAAATTCGAACGTGTCATAGTTCAATTTCTGTACTTTAAAATCAAATTCTGTAAATGCTTCACATGTTTTTCACGTTTATTTTTAGATCGCTAATGCTTATCTCTATCAGTCGTTTTAATGTAAGCGGGTGACTGAGTAGAGTATGCACCCACCCACCCACCCACCCGCCCACCCACCCACCCACACGCACACACCCACCCACCCACCCACACACACACACCCACACACACCCACCCACACACACACACATATATATATATATATATATATATATATATATATATATACATATATATATATATATATATGCACTTACAAAATGCGTAATAAAATAGTCAAGCCCATAACGGGTTATTTATTTATTATATGTGGGTGGGTGGGTCGGTGGGTGTGGATGTGCACTCTGAAAATTAAGCCCGAAACCCTGTGAAATGCCTCACAAGCAACTGTTTTTCTTTCAGAACATACAGTATTGAAAGCCCTAATCTCTGATTTTTTCGGTAATAATGGCAAAATAGACCATCCCACCCGAAAAACATTTTTTGAATGATAGTAACATCTTGGCTTGAAATATCGAGTTCATTGGATCCAACTTCTTTACGAGTTAATTGTGAAGGTCTCTCACATAATTCAATAATAGATTTCCATTATATACTGTTGGAAGTTTTTTGTCTGTTGAAGTTGTCGATGACTTCATGATTGCGATTGACTTCATTACGGAACAAAATGAGGACTGAAGAATCGTTTAAGTAAATACCTGACTTACACGTTTTTTCTGTGCATCTCCACGCTATTCCGCTTCGTGTTTCTCTATCTTTCCGAAATTTATTTCTTCCAAAAACGATCGAGTTATTACCTCCCTCACTCGGCAAATTTTCCACAAGAACGTTAACACTCAAGTTCTGTCTTGCTAGTCACATACGAGAAGTATCAACTGGCACACACACATAATAATTTATTATATGTTTTCACTAATTATTTTGTTTCTTCACTTTTGCCTCTATTTATAAAGCGAAACAATGTTATTAATAATTTCTTTGAAAGAATGCTGTTTTTAGGAAAAACATAAATATAATCTCTTATTCGCGATAGGCCTTTGGAGGGCATTTGGTGATTCCATTTTATTTCCTATTCAACATTTTAGTCGAAATCATTTACAATTGTTCTCCTTACGCCTTCAGATTATGTGCTAAATATTTGAATTTGAGCTCACGACAGCGCAGTCCTTAGCACGTGTCCCGTTATTACGGTACCGAGTTAAACAAAATTTCTGGTTGATGTGATTAATGGCAGCTTCCTCCAAATGTAGAAAACAGTAAGTAAATGCAGATGAGTAGGAAAAACAAGCCCGTAATTTCGGATATGGTTACAGTATTAGTTTTGTGCTGCTTGATACAGTACCCTCTATTAAATACCTACATGTAACGTTGCAAAGCGACGTGGAGTTAGAGCGTAAGGTCGGTTGGAGGGAAGGCGAACGGTCGAATTCGGTTTATTAGGAAAGTTCTAATAAACCGAATTCGACCGTTCACCTTCCCTTATTAGGAAAGTTCTCCCCCCCCCCCCCCCCATGAACCATGGACCTTGCCGTTGGTGGGGAGGCTTGCGTGCCTCAGCGATACAGATAGCCGTACCGTAGGTGCAACCACAACGGAGGGGTATCTGTTGAGAGGCCAGACAAACGTGTGGTTCCTGAAGAGGGGCAGCAGCCTTTTCAGTAGTTGCAAGGGCAACAGTCTGGATGATTGACTGATCTGGCCTTGTAGCAATAACCAAAACGGCCTTGCTGTGCTGGTACTGCGAACGGCTGAAAGCAAGGGGAAACTACAGCCGTAATTTTTCCCGAGGGCATGCAGCTTTACTGTATGATTACATGATGATGGCGTCCTCTTGGGTAAAATATTCCGGAGGTAAAATAGTCCCCCATTCGGATCTCCGGGCGGGGACTACTCAAGAGGATGTCGTTATCAGGAGAAAGAAAACTGGCGTTCTACGGATCGGAGCGTGGAATGTCAGATCCCTTAATCGGGCAGGTAGGTTAGAAAATTTAAAAAGGGAAATGGATAGGTTGAAGTTAGATATAGTGGGAATTAGTGAAGTTCGGTGGCAGGAGGAACAAGACTTCTGGTCAGGTGACTACAGGGTTATAAACACAAAATCAAATAGGGGTAATGCAGGAGTAGGTTTAATAATGAATAGGAAAATAGGAATGCGGGTAAGCTACTACAAACAGCATAGTGAACGCATTATTGTGGCCAAGATAGACACGAAGCCCACACCTACTACAGTAGTACAAGTTTATATGCCAACTAGCTCTGCAGATGACGAAGAAATTGAAGAAATGTATGATGAAATAAAAGAAATTATTCAGATTGTGAAGGGAGACGAAAATTTAATAGTCATGGGTGACTGGAATTCGAGTGTAGGAAAAGGGAGAGAAGGAAACATAGTAGGTGAATATGGATTGGGGGACAGAAATGAAAGAGGAAGCCGCCTGGTAGAATTTTGCACAGAGCACAACATAATCATAACTAACACTTGGTTTAAGAATCATGAAAGAAGGTTGTATACATGGAAGAACCCTGGAGATACTAAAAGGTATCAGTTAGATTATATAATGGTAAGACAGAGATTTAGGAACCAGGTTTTAAATTGTAAGACATTTCCAAGGGGAGATGTGGACTCTGACCACAATCTATTGGTTATGACCTGTAGATTAAAACTGAAGAAACTGCAAAAAGGTGGGAATTTAAGGAGATGGGACCTGGATAAACTGAAAGAACCAGAGATTGTACAGAGATTCAGGGAGAGCATAAGGGAGCAATGGACAGGAATGGGGCTAATAAATACAGTAGAAGAAGAATGGGTAGCTTTGAGGGATGAAGTAGTGAAGGCAGCAGAGGATCAAGTAGGTAAAAAGACGAGGGCTAGTAGAAATCCTTGGGTAACAGAAGAAGTATTGAATTTAATTGATGAAAGGAGAAAATATAAAAATGCAGTAAGTGAAACAGGCAAAAAGGAATACAAACGTCTCAAAAATGAGATCGACAGGAAGTGCAAAATGGCTAAGCAGGAATGGCTAGAGGACAAATGTAAGGATGTAGAGGCCTATCTCACTAGGGGTAAGATAGATACCGCCTACAGGAAAATTAAAGAGACCTTTGGAGATAAGAGAACGACTTGTATGAATATCAAGAGCTCAGATGGAAACCCAGTTCTAAGCAAAGAAGGGAAAGCAGAAAGGTGGAAGGAGTATATAGAGGGTCTATACAAAGGCGATGTACTTGAGGACAATATTATGGAAATGGAAGAGGATGTAGATGAAGATGAAATGGGAGATATGATACTGCGTGAAGAGTTTGACAGAGCACTGAAAGACCTGAGTCGAAACAAGGCCCCCGGAGTAGACAATATTCCATTGGAACTACTGACGGCCGTGGGAGAGCCAGTCCTGACAAAACTCTACCATCTGGTGAGCAAGATGTATGAAACAGGCGAAATACCCTCAGACTTCAAGAAGAATATAATAATTCCAATCCCAAAGAAAGCAGGTGTTGACAGATGTGAAAATTACCGAACTATCAGCTTAATAAGTCACAGCTGCAAAATACTAACACGAATTCTTTACAGACGAATGGAAAAACTAGTAGAAGCCAACCTCGGGGAAGATCAGTTTGGATTCCGTAGAAACACTGGAACACGTGAGGCAATACTGACCTTACGACTTATCTTAGAAGAAAGATTAAGGAAAGGCAAACCTACGTTTCTAGCATTTGTAGACTTAGAGAAAGCTTTTGACAATGTTGACTGGAATACTCTCTTTCAAATTCTAAAGGTGACAGGGGTAAAATACAGGGAGCGAAAGGCTATTTACAATTTGTACAGAAACCAGATGGCAGTTATAAGAGTCGAGGGACATGAAAGGGAAGCAGTGGTTGGGAAGGGAGTAAGACAGGGTTGTAGTCTCTCCCCGATGTTGTTCAATCTGTATATTGAGCAAGCAGTAAAGGAAACAAAAGAAAAATTCGGAGTAGGTATTAAAATTCAGGGAGAAGAAATAAAAACTTTGAGGTTCGCCGATGACATTGTAATTCTGTCAGAGACAGCAAAGGACTTGGAAGAGCAGTTGAATGGAATGGACAGTGTCTTGAAAGGAGGATATAAGATGAACATCAACAAAAGCAAAACAAGGATAATGGAATGTAGTCTAATTAAGTCGGGTGATGCTGAGGGAATTAGATTAGGAAATGAGGCACTTAAAGTAGTAAAGGAGTTTTGCTATTTGGGGAGCAAAATAACTGATGATGGTCGAAGTAGAGAGGATATAAAATGTAGACTGGCAATGGCAAGGAAAGCGTTTCTGAAGAAGAGAAATTTGTTAACATCCAGTATTGATTTAAGTGTCAGGAAGTCATTTCTGAAAGTATTTGTATGGAGTGTAGCCATGTATGGAAGTGAAACATGGACGATAAATAGTTTGGACAAGAAGAGAATAGAAGCTTTCGAAATGTGGTGCTACAGAAGAATGTTGAAGATTAGATGGGTAGATCACATAACTAATGAGAAAGTATTGAATAGGATTGGGGAGAAGAGAAGTTTGTGGCACAACTTGACCAGAAGAAGGGATCGGTTGGTAGGACATGTTCTGAGGCATCAAGGGATCACCAATTTAGTATTGGAGGGCAGCGTGGAGGGTAAAAATCGTAGAGGGAGACCAAGAGATGAATACACTAAGCAGATTCAGAAGGATGTAGGTTGCAGTAGGTACTGGGAGATGAAAAAGCTTGCACAGGATAGAGTAGCATGGAGAGCTGCATCAAACCAGTCTCAGGACTGAAGACCACAACAACAACACAGGAAAGTTCTGGGGAAGTTTAGCTCATCTATAAAGGAGATCGTGCACAGAACACTAGTCTGACCCATTCTTGAGTACTGCTCGAGTTTTGGGATCCCCGCCTGGTCGGATTTAAGGAAGACATCGATGAAATTCAGAGGCGTGCTGTTAGATTTATTAACAGTACGTTCAACCAATATGGTAGTTTTATGGAGATGCTTGGGGAACTCAAATGGCAATCTCTGGAGGGAAGACGAGGTTCTTTTCGCGAAACGCTACTGAGATACTTTACAGAACTGGTATTTGAAGCTGACTGCAGACCGAGTCTACTGCCGCCAGCGTACATTTCGCGTAGGACCAGAAGATATGATGACAAAAATTAGGTCTCGTACGAAGGCGTACAGACAGTCATTTTTCCCTCACTCTATTTTCTAGTGGGAGAGGAAAGGAAATGACTAATAATGGTACAAGATAGCCTCCGCCATGCACCATCCGGTGTCTTGCGGAGTATGTATATAGATGAAGATGTACATGTACGAGATTTTATAGGGCGCATTTTTTCCGTGTAATGAATGAGTTTACTATGAAAATAAGGAAAGCGTCTAATCCAGTTCCTCATTAAAGTCTACTTACTTCAAGAGAACCTGGGACGCCGCGAACTTCACGACACATTTCCGACGGCGAAATCGCCATGAAAAGCACCACATTCTTTATTCTTAGTTCATAAGACGCTGTGCAGGAGTTTTGGTTCCAACACAAGACACTGTAATCAGTAACTGAAAGTCATCTCCTGTCCATTGTTTTGTTTTCTTTGTCGTTGTGTTACTAGTATTGGTATTAGTGGTAGTGGCGGTGGTGGCGGTGGTGGTGGTGGTGGTGGTGATGATGATGGTGCTCGCCATTAGTCCGAAGACTTGTTTGATACAGCTCAACACGCTAGTCTGCTCTGTGCAAGCCTCTTCATCTCTGAGTAACTTCTCCAACCCGCAACTACATCCAAGTGCTCAAGGCTTAGTCTACCTCTACATTTTTTAACTACCCTGTCCCCAGCTCAACCACTTTCCCACGTTACCAAATCATCGACTCATTGATGGTACAGGAAGCGTCTTATCAACTGACCCCTTTTTTAGTTATTTCGAGCAATAAATGTATTTTCAATTAAGTACTTTCTAATTAATAATCCGATATATCCGCCTAATCTTCAGCATTCAAAAGCTTTTATTCTCTTCTTGTGTGAACTGTTTATCTTTCACGTTTCACCTCTGTACAAAGGGACACTTCAGTCAAACATACAAAAAACACTTAACATTGAGTGTTAACAAATTTTTCTTTTTCATAAATCGTTTTGTTTGTAATGCCAGTCCCTACTTAGGTAATCGTCAGTTATTTCGCGGCACAAACCGCAAAAGTCATCCCTTACTTTTACTGTCTAATTTTTTAATTTTAATTTCTTATCACTAAACTTTAATTCAGTTTCCGAATTTCTACTTCTTTTTCTTTACTGCTTGTTCAATGAAGAGATTGAATAACATGGGCGACAACCACGTCTCACTCCTTTCTAAATTCCTGCTGGGCTTTTATGCATTCACTTCTATAGCAGCACTCTTGATTTCTGTACAAGTTGTCATTCCTATTCAGGCTGGCTAAATTCTGGCTATGAATATTCTACTGCCGCCGGCTTTCGAACCGACTAACCCTTTGCCAACGTTCACTGCAGTAGCGAGTCGACTACAGTGACAGTTCGATTACATCATACGTATGTTAACTAACATTAATAATCTAGACCAGAATGAAAAATTCTCCTATCATAGCACAAACAAAGAAAACATGTCTCGTGCAGAGTCAGGAATGTAAAAGAAGGGGACTAGCTTTTCGACTTATTTGGCAGTTTCATAGGCATTTAAATCAAAAAACTCTTGACATAGTCACTTTTTTTTCCTTGTTAATATTAATACCAATGTCACGTAATACAGTGAATAGAGCATCATGTCACATAAACTAACGTATGTGATGTTATCCCCCTCCGCCAGGAACAGATCCACCCACACAAATTTTATCCTTCCATAAAAGCTTTTTTAGCTGTTACATGTATATTCTTCAGCCATATGGTATTAAATATTGTTTGCTATGACTGGCGAATCTTCTGTGTTTTGGGCACAGCCTGTAAATTGCCGACACCTTGCAACTAAGAGAGCTCACTGCGCTTGAAAAGCAGGGTTAACTCGAAAAAAGTACAAATATGTCAAGACGTTTTGATTTAAATGCTCTGACGCTGCCAGATAAGTCGAAAGGATAGTTCCCTTCTTTTACAGCCGTATCTCTGCCCAGGACATATTAACTTTTTAGATGCTACGATAGGAGCATTTCTGACCCAGGTTCCCAACTTTTACCCCACCGTAATTTTGACGTCAGGCCGCCATAGCTTGGCATCCGATGTAGATTTTTGTTGATTCGGGCGACGAGAGATCCGGTATAGGACTTTTCTTGTATTATTTCGGACCATGTTGCTTGCATCGTGATAACAGATAAATCTTTCACAAAACAACAGAACAACCATTGAAAGTATACATGGTGCACGAGAAAGAAAAAGCTTACAAAAAACGTGTGTTTTTCATGTAAAATCTGAATGGTGCTAGATTTTTGACAAAGTTTTAATTTTATCACAAGAATACACTTTTTATTTATCTGAATCACTTTAAACCGTTTCCGCGCTTTCAATTCACGTAAGAATGATTTTTATGTGCTACATTTACCTTGACTTTAAACCGTTGTATCTCGACAACGGATAAAAATTATTCAAGAAAGGAATTTAATTTTGACTTGATCCATTTATCTGGCTTCGTGCAAAGTTGAACTGATTCGTTCCAGTTTAAAGTGCAGAAGTGGTGCGTTTAAAAACTTCATAGAATAACTTGTTTTTTTGCACGTATTTGCACGTAAAATTCGAACGGTGCACATGCAAATGGTACTATTAGCTGTAAATTAATTTCAGCTCAGTTAAAGTCTTTCGTAAAAGAGGTTAATCGATCCACACAATTTGCTTGGACGCACCTCCGGTTCGTCGTTCCAACCTTGTTTAATATACTATAGTAAATAGTTACAGTAAGACAGATGATCGACAATATAAATGGCTGCTGGTCCGCGCTAAACCAAAAACTTTTTACTCCATGTTTCTAGTTAAAATAGGAACATAGCACTAAGACCCCTCTCCCCTCCCCCTTCCCCCAAACCGCGATTCTGCGGGCGGCATTCTCAAACATATTTGGTACAGCGCTTACGCGCAGTAAGGCTCTTGCTGCGACTATAAAGCAGAAGAAATCATTTTCCGAGCTATACTTCGTCTCTGCTGGTCATGATGTAGATGCGACGTTAAACTTCCGTTTTCCGCAACATTCCCGTTGCTTTTCCAGCCGAGCCGCCCAGCTGTCTGGCGTGTCAGGCACCTGGAGCTGGAGGCTGGTGACTCCATCGAGCATAAATCATGTACGCCGGCGCTCTCTGACAGTTATCAGGAAATGCCTATATTCATCGCGGCCGTATATCGTCTGAATAAGGCAGGGAGGAGCGCGCCAGAATGTTAATGCGGCTTGGGTCGGCAGCGGGACAGGCCACCTAATAAGGACGAGTCGCAGGAATGAGCGGCTGCCCATCCGCCCCGTCAGCTGAGCGTCCGTACTCGCTCCACAGGCGATCTCGCTCGCCAGGACGGCGCCCGCAACAAATACAGGTCGCAAGGAATTGAACAGTCTTGCGGAATAAGGCGGTATCCCTCAGTCCGGTGGAAACAGAACTAGGTGCATACTACAGGGTGGCGCACGAAATGTGTTACCAATCGTTTCTTTCACAATTTACGACACACATTAGATATCCCGCTGGGATCTCTACAGCAGTACCAGCAGAGCTTAGAAAAAAAAATGAGTTACGAAATGACGTGTAATTCACGACTCTGCCGCTAGGAGACTAGTAAGCAGCAATGGCTGACAATGGAAGACTGAGGACACAGCAACGATCGGCAATTGTGTTACTTTTTCATGAAACGAAAAGTCTTTTTGTGACTCAGAGGCGTTTTCGACAACAGTTTAACACACGATGGGTCCCTTGCAAGAAGACCATCCACAGGTTGTACGATAAATTTGTACAGGAAGGGACAGTATTGGAAGCGAAGCGACCTCGGCCTAAGCCAGTTTGTTCGCCGGAGAATACTGAAACGGTACGAGTTGCTGAAGAGAGAAGTCCCGGAAAATCATGAAGAAAGGCAGCAGTGCGACTGGGAATATCCAGACGCTCCGTTCAACGCTTTCTTAAAAGTGACCTCCATATGTACCCATACAAGATGACCTGTGCACAGAAGCTCACTGAAGAACACAAGCAGCAGAGACTACTGTTTGCTTAGTGGGCGGAGGAAAGGGAAGAAACTCTCAACAACGTTTGGTTTTCAGACGAGGCGCATTTTCATTTAGACGGTGTGGTTAACAAACAAAACGTACGCTTTTGGGCCACTGAAAACCCACAAGTGCTTCATGAACGGCAACCTTATGCTCCGAGAATTACAGCGCGGGCAGCAGTTTCCAGTCACGGACTTATTGGACCCTTTTTCTTTGAAGAAACTGTGAACAGTGAGCGTTATTTGACCATATTTCGCAATAGCTTCATTCCACAGCTTCTTGCTACTGCCTTGCCCTTCAACACGCAGAGGTTCATGCGAGATGGAGCAAGACCACATACTGCAAACACTGTGTTGGAGTTTTTACACGAGCATTTCGAGATGCGGATCATTTCACTCAGGTTTCCAGGTCGCTTCAATGACGGACAAAATGCCCCTCCCCATTGGCCCAAACCTCAATCCATGTGACTTTTTTCTTTGGGGGTACCTAAAGGAAGTGAAATTACGGAAGACATGTGCCGTAGGGTAATCTCACTTCAGTGTTCATTTGAAGGAAGTTAGGAAACGAAATGGTGGTTATATAGAGCATATGCTGAGTTAAAACAAATCTCCATGGACGGCTCTTCATTGCAGTATATGTTCCTTTCAGATTGTATTGACAATAAAGTTTATATTCAAAAACAAAATGGTAACACATTTCGTGCGCCACCCTGTACGTGAGCTGGATCCATCTGGCGTCAGTTCATTGAACTACTAGCTGAGTACCCGGCGTTGCCCGCATATTTATTCCACTCTTCTGTTAGTCCGTCGCCTTCTTCTCCCACTCTCTTTCCATCTCCTCCTGCCTCTCTGTCTGCCCATGTCCTCCTCCCCCTTATCTCTTACAATCTGCTCCTTCTCGCTCTGTTCATCCACTCCTCTCTTTGTCAATCTCCTCTTCCTCTCTCTATTTCCTCCTCCCTCTCTGATTGTTCAAAAAATGGTTCAAATGGCTCTGAGCACTATGGGACTCAACTGCTGAGGTCATTAGTCCCCAAGAACTTAGAACTAGTTAAACCTAACTAACCTAAGGACATCACAAACATCCATGCCCGAGGCAGGATTCGAACCTGCGACCGTAGCGGTCTTGCGGTTCCAGACTGCAGCGCCTTTAACCGCACGGCCACTTCGGCCGGCCCTCTCTGATTGTTCATCTCCTCCTCCGCCTCTCTCTGCCTGTCTCTTACTCCCCATGTCTCTGTCCACCTCCTCCTCTTCCTGTCTCCGTCCATTTCTCTCGCCCCTCTCTTTGTCCATTTCCTCTTCCTTCCATTTACGCCGATCTCCCCTCCCCCTCGCTGTCTGTCCATCTTCCCGCGTCCTCTTCTTTCTCGACATTATCACGCTCATCCCAATAGGAGCTGATTTTTCTTACGCCCTACAGCATTTCCTTCCAGATTGTAGCTAATATGTATACCAAGTTCGAAATCGTTCGAGGGGTTAAGAACGCGCTTTTTACCCATGTCTTCGCCTGTAGACGCACACGTCAAATGTATTTCACATATATGTAACATACTTCAAGCGTATTTGTACTCTTTTTTTCCGGTCTATGTCTAGCGAATTTCTCACCGCAGATTCATTTTCACGCATCTCAATTTCTATGGCGCCGTATTTTCTGAATTATGTGCTGTACAATGATACAATTTTCCAGGCACATCCAGTGGTATAGGTACCTACTGTCCGCAAAATGCGTTGTGATTAGAGTCAGTAGTAAAGAAGTAACAAATTAATACGTCACGCGGCCGGCCGCGGTGGTCTAGCGGTTCTAGGCGCTCAGTCCGGAACCGCGCGACTGCTACGGTCGCAGGTTCGAATCCTGCCTCGGGCATGGATGTGTGTAATGTCCTTAGGTTAGTTAGGTTTAAGTAGTTCTAAGTTCTAGGGGACTGATGACCACAGATGTTAAGTCCCATAGTGCTCAGAGCCAATACGTCACGCATGATGCGCCAGTTTCTCACATATCCCACTGTTTATGACGTCATATCCCCTGAGCTATAAGTCGAAAATGATATATTTTTGTAGGTACATTCAGCGGCAGACGTGCTGCTAAAAGTGTTGCGAATGTAGTCAGTAGAAAAGAAGTGATAAATTTAAATGTCTTTTATAATACGATAGTTTTTAACGCACCTCGGTGCTAATAACGTCATATCTCCTGAACTAAGCATCGCACAAGGATTTAATATTTCTGGTAAATTCACTGGGAGACGTAAATACTGCATTCAAAATGTTTCAGGAATACAATTTGTAGTAAATAAGTAATAAATTAAAACGTCATGCTTCATGCGTCAGTTTTACTGCACGAAGAGCAAAAATATAGTAAGTGATAATCTTCTTTCCTTCCATAATTTTGTGTGGCTCGTCAGAGAGAAAAAGTTTCCTCAAGGTTTGAAATCATGCGTAAAACTTGCTGCAAGGCTCTAAGTGCTTCCATTCACAAATACTGGACGACTAAAGTATGGGTTTTCTGGAGTCATGGGCTACAGTGCTGTTTCACCACCACCCCAACCTTTTGATGAGCGGGTGATTCTTCTCCCCACAGTGATTCTTTCCAGAAAGTAATTCATATGTGTACCAAGTCTGGTTCAAATCGATCCAATGGTGTAGGTGGAGATGTGGAACATAAATATATACGTACATCAATTTTTATAGAAAATTTGGAAATTTGTGGTAAGATCCTATGGGACCAAACTGCTGAGGTCATCGGTCCCTAAGCTTACATATTACTTAATCTAACTTAAACTAACTTACGCTAAGGGCAACACACACACATCCATCCCCGAGGGAGGAGTCGAACCTCCGACAGGAGGAGCCGTGCGAACCGTGACAAGACCCCCCAGACCTCGTGGCTACCCTGTGCGGCTCATTTTTATGATTTGTGTGGATTAGAGTGTGAGATAGTTCCATGTCAGTACTAGTACGAATAAGGTAACAGGTATTACGAAGTAACCTCAAACTTCTGAACGGAACAAGGCAGCACCCCGTATCTCTGTGATAACTGTGTTCCCACTGGTTAACTGATCACCTAATCGACCAATGGGTGACCAGCTTTATACCTTGGGTTTATGGTCAACACGGCTGACTCAGAAAGAGACGGTTTTGAGGCAGATTAGTTATAAATAATGAAAATACTTAAAATACCAGTTTACCCTTCGTGATGCAGATTTTGGCATTATTGAGAGGTTAAAGCGACGTACACAATACATTTACACCCTTCAAGAATGGGCAAAGCTGATCCGAAATTCAACGAAAGGCAAACCCTTCTCTATAATAGAATTACAGAAAAAGGATTTTGTCAGTTTGCTTCAGTTTTTAAAACAGCAAACAAAAAGAAACAATCATGGACTTGCGAAAGACATCTGCACTAAGACTAATTGGGGAGGGGGGGATACACTCCATCTACAGTTCATGTGTGATGACATAGGCTACTATACTACCATTAAGTCTGCAGAAGGGAAAAGGTAAGCTGCAATAAATAAATGACACTTTTCTGAAATCTAAGTATCCCAGCGGTAAGTCCATCAAAGCTGCTTAACTGTCTGATATAATGTCGATATTGAATTCTAAACCTCCCATTCACCATGACTTTTGTCAAAATTTGAAATCATAAAATGGAGGTTAAACAGAAGAAAGTAAAGAACATGTTATTTAGCCTGTTTAATGGAAAGTATGTTGAGTTATTTTTCTCTATTGTATTTGAACATATAATGTGCAAATTTTACTTACGGTCAGCCTCGGCAGCTGCACGGTCAGCTCGGAGATTGCCAAGTGAAGGGGACCAGGTTCGATTCCCAGCTGGGTTGGCGATTTTCTCCGCTCGGAAACTGTGTGTTGTGTTGTCTTTATATTTGTATCGACATAGTTGATATTCCGATATTGTGATGGCTCAAAGTCGAAAGCCAATAAATTGAACAAAAACAAACTTTTCCTAGTCTCGTGCTCACTATGTGCGAACTATTAGTCCTACTGAAAAAATGAACGGGACCTTTTTGAAGAAATTTAATGTAGTTAAATTCTGCACAGGGATATGTTTTCTTTAGAGGCCATAGTTTCCAAATTATTCAAGAAAAACTTACAAAATTGACATTCAATCGCGTTTTTCTTGATTAACTCGAAAACTGTGGCCTCTAGCGAAAATGTATCCCAGTACAAAATTTATAAATACATTAAATTTCCTACAAAAAGGTCCCGTTCATTTTTTGTAGGACTAATAATTTGGACGTAGCGAGTGAGATAATATAAAAAATCTCGCGCGTGGTTTTTGAAAACGCTGTGGGTTGCACAAAACCCATAGGTAGCAGCAGAATTACCCTGTGTATGTCATTAGTCAAGTAGAAGTTTTTACAACAATAATTGACGTATTCTGCCTCACATTTGCAGGAACTTACTGCAGTACCTATGTAACTGACTCCATAAAACATTTTCTGATTGTTATTCCTTTGATAACGACAGGTAATCTGTTAAAATGTTTAATACGATAATAAAATTTTTGAGGGATACCACTCTATTCCACTAATCCCTTCAATTACAGGTTTGCAAATATCCCCCGAAACCCACTATGCATTCAAATCCCATTTATACTTCCTAAAGAACAAGCCCCCAGAAAGAAGACAGTTGACGACGTGAGTCCTGACAAGATACATTAATTTGTAAAACATTTGTTTGTTACAGATTCTCTGCTGTAGCATTTAAGTAGTATACTACAACAAATAATTGACGTAACAGTAAAGTCGTTTCAAAAGACTGATGAAAGCGGCTTTTACAAAGGGAGACTGCTGCTTTAAGCAGCGCCTAGCAGCAACGAACTAGATGATTACGCGCATCTGAGTAACGGAATGATGTGGTATAGACGTTTTTACGCCTCTCTCCAGATTTGGTCCAGTGACTATGCGTATTACAGTCGACTGTTCAATGATCACTCACAGCAGTCATTAATTGTCACTTTCAATAACTTTTCTTATGTCTTGAGCACTGTCTTATTTTTCCAACAAGCTTACGCGTTTCGACTTCCCGTCATTTTTCAGAGGCTGCAACATGCAAAATGGCTCTGAGCACTATGGGACTTAACATCTATGGTCATCAGTCCCCTAGAACGTAGAACTACTTAAACCTAACTAACCTAAGGACATCACACAACACCCAGTCATCACGAGGCAGAGAAAACCCCTGACCCCCGCCGGGAATCGAACCCGGGAACCCGGGCGCGGGAAGCGAGAACGCTACCGCACGACCACGAGCTGCGGACTACAACATGCAATATACGTAATATGTCTCTTATCAGTGGTGAAATGTATCATATTTTCATATCTTCCTTTGTCAGTTTTGTGTTGTATTTTGTAGGCGGAAAATCGATACGCATAAGCTTGTTGAAAAAAGAAAAGTGTGATCAAGGCATAAGAAAAGTTATTAGAAGTATATCCAACTGGCCGCGTCGTTTCACAGCATTTTCATACAAATTGCATTCATCTTCACATTGCGAAATACGCTTGATATACACAGTATGATCAAAAGTATATGGACACCTATTAACGGGTTTGTCCATCCTTCACCTTTATGATGGATCAGCTCTACTGAGTACACTTTTAATGAGTTGTCTCAATGTCTGTGGAGGAGTTGCAGCCCTTCCTTCCTCGACACCCGAAACCAGAGAAGGCAGTGATGTCGGACGCTGGGGTCTGGAGCGAAGACGACATTCTAATGCGTCCCAAAGGTGTTCCACTTGTGACGGTCTTCTTATGGTGCGATCGTACCAATTTTTTGTTTGTGAATTACCCACGGGACTCTGGATAGCCTAGTCCATTTCAGGAATGTTAATGTACGCAAACCACAGCTCTATACATCGGTTTTATGACAGGGTGCATTGGCAAGCCGATGCAAGTAATCACGATCTCCGAACAGTCGAACGGTTCCTGTTCTGAAAGCAGTACACAGTGCCGTAAAACGTGTTCATATCGTTCCACGTTTAGCATTTCTTAAGCGTAATAAGGGGACCATACCATACCATAAAACCATCACCTCCGTACTTCCCGACAGGCATTAAGCACGGTCCAAAGTAACGTTCATCAGGCATTTGCCAAACCCAAGAGCTGTCATCTTCACTATGAGGAAGAAGATTTGCTTTGAATGCAAGCTGTAACGGTCGTGGGCGTCAGTTACCTTTGAGACTGGGCGTGTTAAGTTGATGTTAGTCAAGTATTCTTTTAAAGTAACAAAGACGCCATTATTTGAATAAGGTCGTATGATAGCGCTACGAGAAGCTTGATGCTACTTCTGCGATACTGCACAACGACATGGCAGAAATCTAGCCACTGTGCACGATTATTGGCAGCGGTCGTCACAAAGAAGACCGCGGTCCGGACGGCCACGTGGCACTACCGAGAAGGAAGACCATTGTGTTCGGTCTATGGCTCTGGCTTATCGTACTGCGTCTAAAGCAGCAATGTGAGTTGCAGTCGGCACCACAGCGACACAACGAACTTTGCAAATTGAAGCCGGCCGATGTGGCCGAGCGGTTCTAGGCGCTTCAGTCTGGAACCGCGCGACCGCTACGGTCGCAGGTTCGAATCCTGCCTCGGGCATCGATGTGTGTGATGTCCTTAGGTTAGTTAGGTTTAAGTAGTTCTAAGTTCTAGGGCACTGATGACCTCAGATGTTAAATCCCATAGTGCTCAGAGCCATTTGAACCATTTTTTTTGCAAATCGGTTACTTCAAGGATAGGTCCGAGCCAGATGCCTTGTAGCGTGCATTCCACTGACACCAAACTACAGCCATTTGCGACTTCAGTGATGTCAAGCGAGAGCTCATTGGAGGACATAGTGGTAGACTGTTGTGTTTTCTGATGAAAGTTGGTCCTGCCTCGGGGCCAGTAATGGCCATGTATCGGTTAGAAAGAGGCCATTTGAGGACCTGCAACCAATTTGCAATTTGCCTGTGCTACACACCCTGGACCGTCACCTGGAGTTATGGTCTGCGTTGCGATTTAGTATGACAGCAAGAGCAGTTTCGTGGTTATCCCACGCACCCTGCGTGCAAAACTATACGTCAATCTGGTGATTCGCCTGTAGTGCTGACATTCATGAATAACATTCCAGGGGGTGTTTTCCAACAGGAAAACGCTCACCCACGTACCGCTACTGTAACCTGATACGTTTTACAGAATGTCGACATGTTTCCTTGGCCTACTCGATCATCAGACTTGTTTCCAATCGATCACATACTGGAATCATCGGACGGCAGCTCCAGATCATCCAGAAACAGTATTAACCGTCCATGTATTGATCGACCAAGTGCAACAGCCATGGAAGTCCGTCCCACAAACTGACATCCGGCACCTGTACAGCCGCGCGAGGTAGCCGCGGGGTCTAGGGCGTCTTGTCACTGTCCAGGCGGCTCCCCCCGTCGAGTCCTCCCTCGGGCATGGCTGTGTGTGTGCTGTCCTCAGCGTAAGTTAGTTTAAGTAGTTCGTAAGTCTAGGGGCCGATGACCTCAGCAGTTTGGCCGCATAAGACCTTACCACACATTTCCAATTTTTGCGCCTGTACAACATAATACATGCACGTTAGTATGCTTACATTCAACATTCTGGCGGTTACCTCGCTTATTAATGTACAGGCACTTCATATTTGCAATGGCTTATCTCGCGCTTGCATCAACCTGTGATCTTGCAATGCTAATCACTTACATATGTTACCTAGACAAATGTGTTCCCGAAACTTCATTATTCTACATTAATTATTTTTTGGTGTCGTGTATATATTGTCCATAGTATTGGTCCTACACCACTCGCTTGTATCACGCCAGAAGTTACTTTTACGTCTGAAGACTCCTCTCCGTTCAAAATGAGCTGCTGTGTTCTCTCTGCTAGAAACTCTTCAGCCAGTCACAATTGACCCGATATTTTGTGCACTCGTATTTTGCTCGTTAGGCGGCAGTGTGGGACTGTATCGAACGCCTCCAGGAAATCAAAGAACAAGGATCTACCTGGGCGCCTGTATCTACTGCTTTCTGGGTCTCGTGGATGAACAGAGCGGGCTGCGTTTTAGACAATCATTGTTTTTGGAACCCATATTGATTCCTACAGAGGACATCTTCGGTTTAGAGGAATGTCACAATACGTGGGCATAAAACATGTTCTACAACAGACCGACTTTAGAGATACACACTGCGGCCAAAAAAGTCACGGGGTGTCTCATAATATCATGTAGACGTCCTTTTTCCCGGCGTAGTGCAGCAACTCGATCTGATATGGAATCAACAAGTCACTGGAGGTCCCCTGCAGTAATATTGAGCCATGCTGCCTCTATAGTTGTACATAATTGCGAAAGTGTTCCCGGTACACGATTTTGCGCACGGGTTGACCTCTCGATTATGTCCCATAAATGAGATTCATGTCGGGCGATCTGGGTGGCCAAATCATTTGATCGAACTGTCCAGAATTTTCGACGTGGCGCACTGTCATCCACAAAAATGCCATCGTTGTTTGGGAACGTGAAGTCCATGAAGACTGCAGGTGGTCTCCAAGTAGCCGAACAGAACCATTTCCAGTCAACGATCCGTTCAGTTGGACCAGAGGAGCCAGTCCATTCCGTGTAAATAGAGCCCACTGCACTGTTGACAACTTGGGTCCATGGCTTCGTGGGGCCTGCACCACCATCGAACCCTACCATCAGCTGTTACCAGCTGAAATTTGGACTCAGCTGTCCTGGCCACCGTTTTTCAGTTGTCTATGATTCCACCGATATGGTCACGAGACGAGGAGAGGTACTGCAGGCGATGTCGTGCTATTAGCAAAGGCACTCGCGTCGGTTGTCTGTTGCCATACCTCATTAACGCCAAATTTCACCATACTATCCAAATGGGTAAGATCGTCTTACGTCCCACATTGATTTCTGCGGTTGTTTCACTCATTGTTGCTTGTCTGCTAGCACTGACAACTTTATGCAAACGCTGCTGCTCTCGGTCGTTAAGTGAAGGCCGTCGGCCACCGTGTTGTCCATGGTGAGAGGTAACGCTTGAAAATTGGTATTCCCAGCACACTCTTGACACTGTGGATCTCGGAATACTAAATTCAATGATGAGTTTCGAAATGAAATGTCCCATGCGTCTAGCTCCAACTACCATTCCGCTTTCAAAATCTGTTAATTTTCGCCGTGAGCCACAATCACGTCGGAAATAATTTCGCATGAATCACCTGAGTACAAATGACAGCACCGCCAATGCACTGCGCCTTTATACCTTGTGTACGCGACACTATCGCCAGATGTATATGAGCATGTCGCTGTCGAGTGGTTTTTGTCACCGCAGTGTAGAGATAGTTGTAACATCTTCCCTCTAGTTCGGTTCAGGACCTCTTCTTTAGTTTGGATGAAGATGAGAGTGCGGGTTAATGCCCCAGTCAATAGTTTCGCATAAAACGAGCTGCACTGTAAGTGCGGCAACGGCAGTGCCCGGAGTCTGCAGCGAGGGCCAGCAGCGTGTGACGGCCGGTGGTCGTGGTCCGGCTAACGGCGAGATTTTGGCCGGCCTGCGCTCGAGGCGAGTGACCTTGCGGCCGGGCCCATTCGTATTCGGCGCGCGACGCCCAATGCCAGCCCATCCTCTCCGCGGTTTCGGTAAACAGCCGCGCCGGGCCCGCGGCAGGCGAGCATTCCGGTGCCCGCATCGTCTCCGGCCAGCAAAGCACGCCGTGTGTCTCTGGGGCACTGTCCTTCCCTCTCTCTCAACACCGTCCTCTTATCCGGTCTCATATCGTCTTCCCCTCCTTTCTCAATTAAAACCAATCCGTTTATTAAGATAATTAGCATTTATTGTTCTGTCTCACAAGGGGAGGTCGCGACGTTTGGAACGAGGATTTACTGCAAATTTCGTATACTCGTAGTACTCCATGAGGACAACAAAATGTGTGAGCAGTGGCGCGTAATTCTCAAGCGTTATTGAGAAAATCGCAAGATAATTTCCGCCGTCAAATATATACACGTTCGTGGCCATTTTTACTATGATGCCGACACGGTAGCTCAGCGTGTTCGGTCAGAGGGTTACGTGTCCTCTGTAATAAAAAAAACTGAGTTAATCGATCAACAACGAACTTCAATGGATGTCTTACGACGTCCGCCCCGAGCAGATGCAACGAACAAAAGCGAAAAAAATGAGATTTTAAAAAAAGGAGGGCTGCGTGCCGTCTGTAATAAAAAAAAACTGAGTCAAGGAATAAACGATCAACTTGAACGGATGTGTTGAGACGTCCACCCAGA
The DNA here is from genome assembly GCF_021461385.2 of Schistocerca piceifrons. Classification (NCBI taxonomy): domain Eukaryota; kingdom Metazoa; phylum Arthropoda; class Insecta; order Orthoptera; family Acrididae; genus Schistocerca; species Schistocerca piceifrons. Next base: position 432,789,737 of record NC_060141.1, read on the forward strand.
CCAAACGCAACGAACTGTATCGAAAAAAAAAGTGGTTAGCGTTCAGGCCCCTTAATCGTTAGGCCGTTCACCAGTTTTTTTTTTTTTATTTTCAACACAGTCATTTTCTATACCATTTATATTACAACTGATATAATGGGAAAAAATACGTGTAATCGGATGAACTTTTATTAAATTTACAATGTTATTTGGCAGTCTACACATTTTTATTATCACAAATAATTTAATATTCATAACTGTCGACTAGTAAACGACCAAACGCATAAAGTGATACTGAAAATGTATGCTTGTCCGTGATTTGAGAAATCCCTCATACCTGGAAGGAGCCCGTAGCGACTTGTTACGTCCAAGTTTATGAGCGGCACAGACAGCTTTCGAAAGATGTGTAATTAATCGTCGCTTTCGACATTACGAGTACAAGTTGCAGGACGGTATTTTTCGTAAAAACATGGAAAACAATCGACTGTATTTTAATAGAGTCTTCACGAGAAGCAGGTTCTCATTCTCTTTCGATTAAATACGAACAATTTTGAAGACACGCACAAGCATACATTTTCAGTATCACTTTATGTGTTTGGTCGTTTACTAGACGATAGTAAATTATATTATTTGTGATAATAAAAATTTGTAGACTGCCAAATAACGTTGTAAATTTAATAAAAGTTCATCCAATTACACATATTTTTCCCATTATATTAACTATAATATAAATAGTAAAGAAAATGACTGTGTTGAAAATAAAAAAGAAACCTGACGAACGGGACTCGATCCGGCGACCCAATGGTTACGGGGCTTGAGCGCTAACCAGTCGGCTGCTGCCGATACATGATATCTTGCGATTTTCTCAATAACGCTTGAGAAGTACGCGCTACTGCTTACACATTTTGTTGTCCTAATGGAGTACTACGAGTGTACAAAGACTGCAGTAAATCCGCATTCCAAACGTCGTGGCCTCCCCTTGTCAGTTGCACATTTTTAATTAGATGTTTCGATCACTGTGGCTCATCTTAAGTAGTTGCTTCAGCAACGCGTTTTGTCGGCTCAGAACCACATAACGGAATTCAGTGTTATGTGGTTCTCAGTAGATTAGACGGACTGCTGAAGCAACCACTTAGATCTGAAGATCATTTGCATTCTGGGTCTCTTGAACGAACAGAACGATCTGTACTCTATTATGTGGTTCAAATGGTTCAAATGGCTCTGAGCACTATGGGACTTAACATCTATGGTCATCAGTCCCCCAGAACTTAGAACTACTTAAACCTAACTAACCTAAGGACAGCACACAACACCCAGTCATCACGAGGCAGAGAAAATCCCTGACCCCGCGGGGAATCGAACCCGGGAACCCGGGCGTGGGAAGCGAGAACGCTACCGCACGACCACGAGCTGCGGACATTATGTGGTTCCAAGTAGACAAGACAGGTTGCTGATACAATTGCATATATATCTAAAGATGATCCCGAGTGATCAAAACATGTAATCTAATTAAAAATGTGCAACTGAAACTGAACAATAAATGAGAACTATCTTAATTATCTAAACTGTTACCGAATCTTTCAAGACTAGTATGTCGACTACAGTATGCAAACACTCTGAAAACGGGTCTATTGAGAGTTTATTTGCATTTCTGGTTCAAAAATGGTTCAAATGGCTCTGAGCACTATGGGACTTAACATCCATGGTCATCAGTCCCCTAGAACTTAGAACTACTTAAACCTAACTAACCTAAGGACAGCACACAACACCCAGCCATCACGAGGCAGAGAAAATCCCTGACCCCGCCGGGAATCGAACCCGGGAACCCGGGCGTGGGAAGCGAGAACGCTACCGCACGACCACGAGATGCGGGCTGCATTTCTGCATTTCTGGAATTTGTACTTTCTTTAGATGACTAAAACGCTAAGCAATGATTTTGAATCGCTTATCATTCGCGCGCAGTCTTTGGTCAGAATAGCTGTGTCATGGAAAATGTGTGTGTTTTTGTCATTGCTGCTTGGCAGCGAGGAGCGTGCGAGTTCTATCGTCAGATGGGTAGCGAAACTTAGACGCCGAGCAGAGGACTCGTGACAATGTAGACGTAAAGTTAAGTGCATTTGTGGTTAAGTAAACTTATTTGTGTTTGAATATTGTGTAACGAAAGAGAAAGCTTTGATTAGTGATTTAGAATGAAATGAGATGTAATGAGATTAGAAAAACGTATGAAGAGGAATGAAGACAATAATTTTATTTAGTGGCACTGCAGTCGCGCGTAGTTTAGCATCGTAGTTTAGATTTTTCATTAAAGATTCAGTAATTTTCACTGTGAGGTATTTTTCATGTTTATTGATGATTCGTCTAACGTTTGCGAGAGACTGTGGTACCAATGTTACCCTTTGTCAATGTTAATGAGTGTTGTAACATGAATTGCATACAAGTAATAATATAAGGTGTACAACTTTGCTTCTGCAGTTTGCCGATAGGTGGCGACAACGGTAAATGGCACTCAAAAGAAACAGTTTAGGCACTGATGACCTTAGCAGTTAAGTCCCATAAGATTTAACACACATTTGTTTGTTTGAAAACAGCAGTTGAGTCTTATCGAATGCTCTCAAGTACGTAGGGTAAGAACGCTATTAGTGAAACAACGTGTCGTGAGTGGTTTCAACGCTTCAAGAACGGTGATTTTAACGTCGTAGACCAGCATAGTGGTGGAAGAGAGAATGTTTTCGCAGATGCAGAATTGGAGACATTGCTCAGTGAAGACTCGCGTCAAACTCCAGAAGAATTGGTACGATTAGTGGTGGTGACACAGCAAGCCATTTCAAAACGTCTCAAGGCTATGGGCATGATGCAGGAAAAATGAACTTGGGACCCGTGTGAGCTGAAACCAAGAGACGTTGAACGGCGTTTGTGTATTTGTGAACAGTTGGCTAAATGGCTCTGAGCACTATGGAACTTAACTTCTGAGGTCATCAGTCCCCTAGAACTTAGAACTACTTAAACCTAACTAACCTAAGGACATCACACACATCCATGCACGAGGCAGGCTTCGAACCTGCGACCGTAGCGGTCGCGCGGTTCCAGACTGTAGCGCCTAGAACCGCACGGCCACCTCGGCCGGCTGTGAACAGTTGCTTTAGGGGCAAAAACGGAAGGGATTTCTGCATCGCATTGTGACCGAGGACGAAAAAAGGGTTGATTACGATAGACCTAAACGCGAAAAATCGTGGGGATATCTCGGCCATGCTTACACGTCGACGGCCAAACCGAATATTCACGGCTCCAAGATCATGGCCTGCATTTGGTAGGACCAGCTTGGCATCGTGTACTATGAGGTGTTAAAACCAAGTGAAACAATCACAGGTGCTCGTTATTGAACGCAATTAATGTGTTTGAGCAGAGCATTAAAAGACAAACGTCCGCAATACAGCGACATGGGCAATAAAGTGATTTTGCAGCACGACAACACTCAACCCCACGTTGCAAAAGAGGTCAAAACGTACTTGGAAACGTTAAAATGGGAAGTCCTACCCCACCCGCCGTATTCTCCAGACATTGCTCCCTCTGACTATCACCTGTTTAGATCAAAGGCGCATGGCCTGGCTGACCAGCACTTCCGATCTCATGAAGAAGTCACAAATTAAATCGATTCGTGGATTGCTTCAAAAGATGAACAGTTTTTTTCGATGCGGTATTCGTACACTGACCGAAAGATCGGAGAAAGTAGTGGCCAGTGATGGAAAATACTACGAATGATACATGTATAACCAATTTGTTTCATTAAAGCCTCAAATGTTGGTGGGAAAACGGCGGAAGCAAAGTTGTACACCTTGTATATCAGATAATTTAAAAACAGTTTGTAAAGAAAACCAAGTGAAACAATCACAGGTGCTCGTTATTGAACGCAATTAATGTGTTTGAGCAGAGCATTAAAAGACAAACGTCCGCAATACAGCGACATGGACAATAAAGTGATTTTGCAGCACGACAACACTCGACCCCACGTTGCAAAAGAGGTCAAAGCGTACTTGGAAACGTTAAAATGGGAAGTCCTACCCCACCCGCCGTATTATCCAGACATTGCTCCCTCTGACTATTACCTGTTTAGATCAAAGGCGCATGGCCTGGCTGACCAGCACTTCCGATCTCATGAAGAAGTCACAAATTAAATCGATTCGTGGATTGCTTCAAAAGATGAACAGTTTTTTCGATGCGGTATTCGTACACTGACCGAAAGATCAGAGAAAGTAGTGGCCAGTGATGGAAAATACTACGAATGATACATGTGTAACCAATTTGTTTCATTAAAGCCTCAAATGTTGGTGGGAAAACGGCGGAAGCAAAGTTGTACACCTTGTATATCAGATAATTTAAAAACAGTTTGTTAAAGAAATATTTCACCTAAGAGCATTGTCCACATCCTCGATCCAAGCCGATTTTATTTAAAGAGGGTCTCAATGAGCGATATGTATAACGTAGTTTACTTGTTGTCGGGAGCATTTGCACCTGGCGCACAGGGAGCAGCAAGCACCGCATTTCCTAGCAATTACGTTACGAGGTAAGATTTTCATTTCAGGGTCAGTTTGATACGAAAATTATTGTAGTGTATCTGCATATATAGCCTATTAATGTGTGTGTTTCATTATTTTATTTATATTTTATTTTTATTTTTATTTGATTTTGGGTTCCACTGCAAAGATATGCGAAGGCACGGATCGTTCTTAGATTTTACTGACACAAAAATGTTGCGTGGGATCCTGGATAATTATTGAAATTACTTGGACGAATTCGTGCTCAAAAACAGTTAATCATTATAGGCTATATACACACACAAAAAAGTATTTCACCATTTTCAATACGTAAGGACCTACGTGTGATATAATTACGTCTAAGTGCAGGCCAAGTCTGTGTCCTATTGCACGTAACATAAATCGTCTAAATAAATCGTTAAGTACATTGCAAATGTCAGTTTCCTACAGATCATGGATGAAAGCTGAAATTCTTTTCAAAATGATGGAACAAGCAAACGGCATATGTGGTGCAGGTTACAGTTAAAATTAACAACAGCAACACTTTAAACGTATATTGGAGCTCACTGCTCAAATAATAAAATATTTACACACCTTATCACATAGATTGCGCACAATGGCGCCCTGTCCGAACAAGAACAAGCAAGAGAGTGTCTGGCGCTTTTTATTTCACGCCAATACCAAAAAGAACAAAGATAATAATACTTATGTTACAGATAATAGTTTTTCTTCGTAATCGCATTATTCCTTGACTTTCAGTAGTATTTCTTTTACGTATAACAAATGTAATTGCTCAGTATCGTGGAAAAATATTTAAGAATTTATGTAATCTGGGCCATGGGACGTCATATTATCAACGCACAGGGACCATTTCATGAACAGCATTATTAGGCAAATCATTACTGCACAGGGTCCACTTTCTTTAATTAAAGAGATTAGAAAGATTATAAAGCAGGTCCAAATTCATGGTCTATTCTCGCAGGCAGATATATTTCGTTTCTTTCGCAGTTGGAAAAGCATAATATCACTCAAAGCTAAACAACTGCTGAGTTACAACCAACCAACCAAACCAGAACGAGTTCAAAATCAAAGCAAACCAAAAATTTTTAAAGGAAACTTTCATCTCTAAATTATCAGTCACCTGTGTTCCACATGTAGGGTGTCCATAAATTCCAACTATCATTTACAAAAGTATTACAAAATTTTAGAACATAAAAACTCATGTGGGGTCTATGGAATTTCAAAGAGAATTCTGAGAAGTTGTTCCAACTTAATAAGCAATGTCCTTAATGATATATGTAATGCTTCACTGGCACAGGCATTTTTTCCAGGAAGGTTAAAATATGCAATTGTTAAACTCCTTCATAACAAAGGTGACAAGACAGACTCAAACATTTATTATCCAGTGTAGGCTGACTCTTACAAAGAAGAAGATAGCAACCAACAACAATTAAAAATGTTATTTATTAAAGTAAATAGCACCGTAACAGGTTTCGAACTGACAAATTGATCATCAGACGGCTGTTCACAAGATGCTCTTTACATAATCATCAGTTTTTGATTTTTATTCTCCACTGTAGCGAAATATTCTTGGTGCGTTGGTGCCATCGAAAATTCCGCGAAATTTTGTTGCGGAGTTGCAGGATTGTGTTTTTGAAATACTGCAAAGTATATACAGCTCCTATAAGATTTACATCTTTACAAAGACTGTCAGCTTCACATGTGGCAAATATTTTTTGGCGTGTGTGTGTGTGTGTGTGTGTGTGTGTGTGTGGTGCGTTGCACAATGTGGTGATTTGCCAAATTTTGCGGAATTTTCGATGGCACCAACACACCAAGAATATTTCGCTACAGTGGGAGAATAAAAATCGAAAACTGATGATTATACAAAGTGCATCTTGCGACTCTTGTGAACAGCCCTCTGATGATGAACTTGTCAGTTCGAAACTGGTTACGCCACTATTTACTTTAATAAATAGCATTATTAATAGTGGTTGGTTGCTGTCTTCTTCTTTGTAAGAATCAAACTACATTAATTGTACACAGCCACGGCTTCACCATGTCAATTTTAGACTCAATAGAATTATTATCCAGCTTCCTCACTGACATCTCTTTCCAAAATATTCGAAAAAGTAGTGTGGGCAAGAGTAACCGCACACTTTAAGTGGAAACAACTTACTTAGTATATCACAATTTGGATTTCAGAACGGTTGCTGAGAATGCTATTTATGCATCGACTCGCCAAATAATAAACGCCTCAAATAATAATGTATCGCAAGTTGGTATTTTTCGTGATCTTTCCAAGGCGTTTGGTTAGGTATATCACGTTACTCTCTAAGAAAAACTAAAGTTTTATCGAACTCAAAATTTTACACATAGCTGTTTTGATCATACTTAACAACCTTAATAAAAAAAGGTCCTGCTGAATAATTTACACACTGTCGAAAAAGTAGAGAATTGAGGTGACTGGGGAAAGGTCACAAAGATAGCCCCAGAGGGTTCAATTTTTGGTCCATTCGTATTCCTCATATATGTGAATTACTTTCCATTTAACATTCAACAGCCAAAATTGGTACAATACTGATGTTATAATAAATCTCGTTACAGAGAAAGCAATAGAAGAGTTGATAAATAATATTTTCAAAAGAATTATTAAGTGGTTCTCTGAAAATAGACGCCTCCTCAATTTTGAAAAAAACGCACTACATTCAATGCTGTACAACAAATAATCATACAAACAACTGATGGGGTGCATGGACAGGAGTCAGTAAATAGGGCAGACTGCTCCAATTTTTGGGTGTGCACACTGATGAAAACTTGAACTGAAAAAAACGTGTTACTGAGCTCCTCAAACAATTAAGCTGGTCGTAGGTTGTGTTCCAAAAATGAACAGCATAGAGACAGAAATGATGACATTTCTGCAATATCTGATCATCATTTTGCAGGACAATGCTCAAGCACGTACAGTGCAAGCTGTTACTGATTTGTTTGACTGATGGGGTTGCTAAGTTCTATACCACCTACTGCACTGTCTTGACTTAAGCCCTCGTAAGTTCAACTCTACTTCTAACCTGAAGAGAACACTTTACAGCATTCGCTTCAGAACTGCTACAAATTCGTCGGGCAATAAACCGCGCCGCTCGAACTGTCAACACAACTGGCGCTGCTAAGAGTATCCTACGACTTCCACATCGCTGGCAACGGGTTACACACAATGCAGGTGACTACTTTGAAGGTCAGTAAAACTTTGAAAGACGTATCTATTTTGTACGAGCAGTAAATAAATAGTTGCCACTATAAAAGTTCCAACTCTCGTACATACACAAAACCAAGCAGAAAATTAGACCTGGTGCTAAGACTGAGGGCCAACCTTTCTCTTTTACGGAAATGCAGATTATACTCACATATGTTAATTGTAATTAGACAAAAATGAAAATAAAATGAATTTAAGGAGACAGATGTCAAAACAAGAGATGAAGTAAAGAGATCACAGCTTGCTTCGTCACGAGGACCACCTGGTCCTGGTTTAGCTATGGTTGTTCCTTCGCATTTGCATTCACAATCACATCACCAACAGTCGACTTCGGCAGCTTTCGAGCGATTTAAGTATCATCGATGTGTTTGTTTCTCAGGAGACATCTAATGACTAGTCCACGTTGTAATTCATGGAGCTCTCCCAGTCGATCCATTCAGCCGTTACTCCTTGTCTAACGTTAACACATACCGACTATTGGCCCCCTCGTGACATCTATAAGTCAGTTTCGCATTACATGAGGATGTCCGCATACTTTTGATCAGACAGAGTAGAAACCAGCAATTTCAACTGGACTCTCTATGTACTTACAGATGTACCGTACATTTCAACGGTGGGACGTTAAGTTATTGCCCAGAGTCCCATAACTGGATTGAAGCCGGTGGTTCCGAATTTACATAACAAATGCAAGTTTCACACAAAGAGTGCGCTAATTAACTTCTATGACTTGGGTTTGCTGCCTTATATAAGAGGAAAACTGTTTCGCCTACGAAGCTACACCATATTGCTTTAGCCGGACCTGTGACAGCACATAAATTGTACATGCAGTACAAGCCCGTTGTAAGTCCCTTTTATGTGCTCTTTATATTTCATCATCTCGTAGTAATTAATTGTTGTTATTAGTTCATAAGCACGAGCCTATTTTGCACGTCGTTAAATGAAGTGTTTCCTTTACTATTTGGTAAATGCAGAACAAGCTTGTCGATACGAATATTACAGTACTATTATTATTACTAGTATATAACTAATTTCTTTAAAGGAACATTTGGGAAAGGGAAATTTGGGTTAAATATTGCGTCGATGATGAGGTTATTACAGATAGACTAGTTTCTTTGTTTGTGGCTTGTGCTGTAAACACAAAATTGTACAGTTCGTATGTACAAGCTGTTCAGCAGTCCCAAAGCACTAAAACTAAGGTCAAAAAAATGGGGTACACGCTCACGTAGCACAAGTAATACTGCCAGTGGATGGAGCACACCACCGAAAATCGGTGTAAGAAGTATTGTGCAATTCATGCAGACGATTTTCTGACCGGAGTCCACGAAAATAATATTCTTGGACGCGAGGAAGGAATTGTTTGCACGACTCACACAGTAGTGGGAGTAATAGTCTTACTCGTTTCGGCTTCTTTCACTACGTATTGCTTAGTCCAGTACTGCCCTCCCCACCCCTGCCTTACTACACCCTTCCCCCTCCCTGCCCCTCATCCTACATCCCAACGTCATCTCTGAAAAGGTACATTCGTTTCTAAACAGACAATTTTTCTTGCTACTCTGAGTGTGGCTGATTACTAGTATCTTCAGCTGTTTGGCCTCTCTGTATGGATTTATTCATAAATCTTCTTTATTTCTGAAATAAATTTCTAAAGTATTTCTAAGTTTATAATGTACAGTAGAGTCTCGATTATCCGACCCAAACCGGCCGCGGCAACGTCGGATAAGCAGGAAGGTCGGATAACACGGAAAATAATACAAAAAAACACAAAAATTAAACTAAAGTAGGCCAAATGAGTTAAACATTTAATACAATACAAATCAAATAGACTGATTAGATATTTACTGTGTGAAGAAGTTAGTAATTGTCTTTTTTTTTTTGCTGCTAAATCACGTAGTCTCTTAAGAAGTAAAACCTCGGTAGACGATGTTTCCTCCAGTTGCTCTACATATTTTAAAGCAGTTTCTAAAGGCCTTATGTCCTTCGTTGTGAGAAATCTTGGGCGCACTTTCCTCCACTACATACGCTTCTTCGTCTTCTTCTTTTTCGTTTACCATGTTGACTATTTCTTCATCTGTCACTTCAAATTCTTCATCTTGGACAATCCATTCATTTATGTCATCTTCTGTGGCGTCTGCACATCCCGTAACTTTTCGTAACAATGAAAGCATGGTAGTATTTTCTGATTCGGTCTGCTGCCGTAGATTTTCATCATCTGGAGAATTTTCTTCATTTTCCTGTAGCAAAATTTTCCAGGATTTTGCAATTGTATTTGCTCCAACACTCTCCCAAGATTGGGCCACGTCATAAGGTGCGTCTTTCAAATTAATACGCCGCAGCTGCTCTAGCATGTCTTCTCCCTTGTCCATAGCATTAATTTAAGAGGAAAGCAAGTTTCTGCTGTAGTTTCTCTTCAGTGTCTCTAAGGTCCCTTTGTCCATAGGCTGACAGAAGGATGTGACATTTGGAGGCAAAAACATGGTCTTTATATTTTGATCTTGAAGTTCATCTTCATTAGGATGACAAGTGGCATTGTCTAGAAGCAACAGTACTCTGCGGGGCAAGTTGTTGGCTTTCAAAAACTTTTCAGTTTGTGGCACGAACTCGTTAAAAAACCATTCTTTAAAAATGTCTGAGCTCATCCAAGCATTTTTTTGGTTGTAATATTTCACCGGTAAAGCATTTTTAGACACATTTTAAATGTTCTCGGTTGTTTTGGCTTACCTATCATAGACTGTTTCATTTTCAAATTTGATGTAACGCTACTGCATCCAAGAATTGTAACTCTTTCTTTGCTGCGTTTTTAGCCTGGCGCTTACTTTTCGGCCTTTGACGCTAATGTTTTTTTTCCGGTAACATTTTGTAATTGAGACCAGTCTCGTCGCAGTTAAAAATTTGATCGCCTGTTAAGTTTTCCTTGTCCAGTATCTTGTGAAGTTTATTTCTAAACAATTGAACAGCTTTAAAATTTGCTGAAAGCTTTTCACCACAGACATTAAGTTGCCGAATTCCGTATCTTTCCTTCCATCTATCGAACCAGCCTACACTAGCTGTGAAATCTGATTCACCTTCGTTTAGTTCGTTACGAAACGTTAAGGCTTTTTGCTGCAAAATAGATCCCGACATGGATACACCTTTATCTCTATGTTGAGTAAACCATAGGAACAAAGCTTCACTTACTTTTTCATAATCACATTTTTTCATGGTTTTCCGATCTTCCAAAACAACCGAGGTTGCTCGCTGAGAACACCACTTCTCAATTTCATTGCGGTTCCTTTTCCAGTCTCCAACTGTTGTTTTCCCGACGTTATAATCTTGCGCCACTTTTAGTAAAGTTTCACCATTGTCTATTCTTTTTTAAAGCTTTAAGTTTTTCTTCCATTGAAACGACCATCTTTTTCCGTTTTGAAGCCATCACCACAAATTTTTACAATAAACGAAGTGCAACACGTCCACTCCACTTCAGATCTAAGTTAGCACTGAGGAGTGAGGAGTAGCAGACGGCGACAATGAACTGAGTATCAACAAACAACACGCTGGTCACTGACCTGTCGTCGGCTGGCGCACGCCCGGAGCGGTGAAAGGGGCGGATAACACAGAAGGTCGGATAGCCGAAAATCGGATAATCGAGACTCTACTGTATTATTAAGCTGAAACATAAATTCGTAAAGGTATATTGGTTGTGCTAAAAAATTTTGTCCTTTGAAGAGAATAATATACGAAAATTAATAAACTGCACATTATTTACGTCTCAGTCCCAAGTCTAGTGACGTTCACCGACTCTATGCATCAAAACTCCGACTGTTTGGGAATTGAAGAAGCTGTCAAGTTCTGCCTAAAATGAATCCACTTTATCGCAGGCTTTCCGTCATAGATAATGGACTAGAAAAAGGAAATTTATAAGGAAGAAAGATCAGGAGATTTTATATTATATGAAATCACCCGCTAAGCCAATTCATTGAGAGTTGCTTTCGTCATTGTGTTTATTACGCTCCTGATCGACTGTCTATTTTCTGGTGTCATAATAAGCGCCGCTAGGGTTACTGTTATAACAAAATCATTAAGTGGTCATGTTAATCAATAGTAATTGGTCCTTGATGACCTGGATTGTGGTTACTATAGCTATCTACTTCAAAGGAGAACACAATTTTAGCTTAGGCATGACGATTTATAAAACGACAAACGTTAACAAAATTCACTTCGACAGAAAAAAACACACACACACGCACACACACACATATACACAAATGAGGATATTGTGGCCATACTGGACTGTCCAGCCACGTTAATGTGACCACCTGTCAAAAGCCTGAATAACCACCCTTTGCAGCACGAGACGTGCAGGAAGGGAGTCAATGAGGTTGTGGAAGGTACGGAGAGAGATGTTAAGCCATGCCGATTCAGTACCGTAGCCAGCTGCACTAGGCTTCTCGGTTGAGGATCCATGCCGCGAGAAACCCGATCGAGGTGGCCCCAAAGATTATCGACTGCATTGAAATCCGGGGAGTGTGGTGGCCAGGGAAGTACGCTAAACTCATCCTGGTGCTCTTCGAATCACGCATGTACACTGCGAGTCGTGAGGCAAGTTGCATTGTCCTGCTGATAGATCCCATCGTGTCGGGGAAAACGAACTGCATGGAGGTGTAAACACGATCCCCAAGAAGAGACGCGTACTTGTGTTGATCCACTGTGTCTTCCAGAACGATAAGATCACCCTGGGATTGGTCTCCGTCCCCTGGATCCCTCCGACGATTGTTGCAAAGTGTTTGCCGTCAGATGTATCACACACGCCAATGGCCATCTGTCCGATGGAGCATAAAACGCGACTCGTCTGAAAAAGCCACTTGTCGCCATTCAGTGGACGCCCACTTGAGGTACTAGCGAGCAGTTTCCAGTCTTCGTCGCCTATGAACAGCAGTCAGTATAGGTGCAAGAACCAGGCGCCTGCTGCATAGGCCCATAGGCAGAAACGTTCGCTGAATGGTCTTGGGCAGACACTGTTGGTAGCCTCTCGATTCAAATGGGCGGTCAGTTGCTCAACAGTTGCACGTCTACTCGCCGGTACACATCTCCACAGCCGTCGTTCACCCCTTCACCTGTGATCCGTGTTGGATCATAGCTGCATCGGCGCCGGTTTTGTATAGCGTCATTTTGCCATGTACGACATACTTTAACCACGGCGGCATGCGAATATTTTACACGGCGGCACGCGAATATTTTACAAACTTGGCACTGTCGGAAATGTTTCCACCCTTGGTCCGAAAGCCAATGATCATGCCCTTTTGGACGTCTGATAAATCGCTCCGTTTCTGCATTACAACAGCGACTGCGCTCTTATCCGCGTCACCCTAACACACATTATGTTCCCTCCACTGGTAGTGCTGCTACCTGCCGCCCGTGAGTGGTCATTGCACGTTGACGCAGAACATGGGCGGTGCTCACATTAATGCGACTGGACCTGTAACCGTTTAATCTCCCTGACTAAAATAAGGTGTAAAATACAAGTTTGATCAGTTTAATATCCAAAAATCTTCCCCGTGTGTGAGAGCGATCCTAGCCGAGCTAGACGCGTTGGCTTGACACCAACAAGCACTTCCCAGTTCTGCGCTAGCGCACGCCCTGCTCAGCTAGCATTATTAGTACAAGGAGTTCATATTGTAAGCAGCGACTACTGGTTTCGCTGGCGTGCTGCTCCTGTGGAATATTCTGCCTGCGCAACGTTAAAGGGCGTACATGAGTAATTAAATCAAACTAATTAATAAAAAGATGTAAACAAAACAACAAATAAATGCTGTCATGAGAATGATATGCTCCTATGTTACATCCACTTTCGTTTCTGCTTTCTCTCTCTCCCTCTCTCTCTCCTTTTTTAAAAATTACAAGGCGCCTGACTTAATAGTAATAAATATCAGCGTGTAAGATTACATTTCTGAGAAGCATTTCGTACTACAGAGGATCGGCAAAATGATGTGAACACCTGTACTTACTTGGGAATCGTTTATTAATAAGGGGTTGGAACCCCATTTGCCCGTAATACAGCTGCGATTCTTCTAGGAATACTGGCATATTATGATTGTGTATTCTCCAGTGGAATGTTATGCCACTCTTCGATCCGAACCTCTTCTAGTTGTTCTAGTGACGAGGGAGGCGGAAATCTGCTCCAGAGTCTGCGCTACAATACCGCCCACAAGGGTTCGATAATGCTAAGTACGGAGACTGTACTGGCCAAGGAAGACGCTACAGTTCAGTTGCACGCTCCTCATCAGGATGCACCTGATCACCTAAAAGTGCACTTAATCGTTGGCTATAATACGACCTTTGAGAGTAACGATGGGACCAGCAGGACACTGTGATACGGCTGCCCACACCAACACACTTCCACATCCATGCTTAACCGTTGGAATCAAGCAATCAGAATTTTACGTTTCTTTTGGCGTTCTCAAGACGCAAACCCGACGCTATGTTGGAAATAAGGGAAACGTTGACTCGTCCCACCATATGACGTGTTTCCGCTGATCAGCCGTCCAGGACTTATGCTCCTGACACCATGTTTTACGCTTTTTTGCGTTGGTTCTCGTCACTAATGTTTTCGGTATCGCAGCTCGTTCATGAATATTCGCTTTATGGACTTCTCGGCGGACAGTGTCGATACATACGGGGTCTCGAAGATGGCTGCTGAGCTCTGCAGTCACTGTCATTTAATTTTGATTTGCGCCTGCTATTACGTTTACACGATAATGTCTTTCCGTGTTTTGTGTAGGCTGTCATGACTGTTGAAACAGTTGCTCTTGAAACATTCAATAAGTTAGTTGTCTTGCCTACTGATGCTCCAACCAATCGGGCATCCACAATCTGCCCCCTTTGGAACTCTGTTAGGTCTCTCATTGCGCGTCGATCTCGGCCTCTGAATGCAGATACGAAGTGTGCAGTACTCCTAAACAACCTGCACTGATGCCTACTCCGTACTGAACACGCACAGTCCAGCGCGACACGTGCCTTACCTGCGTTGTTGACCATGAAACACAAACATCCAATTACCACCACGGTTCACATTATTTTGCCTATCCCCTGTACATTCATCATCCGCTTATCAACAAAAATTTTAGTACTCAAGGATTCCTCGATCACTCCTTCACGGTATTTGGCAACACTGGCTCACATTTCGTCTTTGATATATTGATGTATGTTACCCACATACGAACCTACAACAAGCAAGCAACAGCACAAAAATGATTACACATTTATTTGCGTCGTTGTCCTTTCAGAGTATGAAATACCCATATCTCTAGACCATTAACTGTGTTTGTGGAGTGAAAATGTCGTCCTATGACTGACCAATGGAAGTTGGTCATGCATCGACAATAGCGCTATCTGTCATTGATCATCGCTGATTTAAGTATTCAGGAAGTTATCATCAAATCCCTGTGGTCTCCCTGAACTTGGAACTGACTCATACCAAAGTGACCCTCTTTTAAATGGCAAAATACTTTGCTAGTAATACATTCTCTACGCGCGCTGCTCAGAAGTTTTAAAACTCCTATTTTTTAAAACTGAGAAAAAATAATATGTTGCAAGCGAATTTTTTTGAGATTGTACTGAATATTCTGTCAACTTTAGCTTGAAAATAACAGTAACTCTGCTAAATATGCTCACTACAACTCGCAGCTACAACTAAAACATTACACGGCAGTCGGTAAATTATGTACTAGCAAGTCATCGTATTTGTACAAAGTAAAAACGCTATAAACTAACGCATCAAACTATCAGTTTTAAAGCAGTCTAGTCCAATACAAAGTGCTTCCTAAATCTACTCTTCAGTCAACGCTGGTAACTTTTTCATCCATAACAGATCCTTTAATGGGTGTTTTCACACATTCATCAGTTTTAACATCTGTCTGTCGACTCAAAAAAACCTTTCCCTTTTATTTGATGGCGGAATACGAAATATCCCGTCCTTGTCGGTCGGCTAAGAGTGCTATAGCATTATTGGTTCGAGTTTACGAATTAAAACAAAAAGCAGACATGCATGAGGACCAGTCGCTTAGCTTATGTAATTTGGAAAGTAATAATTTCTTGTTCTCAGAGATGGCTACTTCCACTCACTTAACATCTCTCACAAAAGTACACACATCAAATAAGTTTTGCATCAAATCGGTTCCGACAGTTCCGGAACATGTACAGAGAATTGGAATAGAGATCAACATAAACATCATTTCCGCCCTTTTTATTGCTCATGAAACCACACGTTGCGTGTTGTACCACCATACAGCGAGACCTTCAGAGGTGGTGGTCCAGATTGCTGTACACTCCGGTACCTCTAATACCCAGTAGCACGTTCTCTTGCTTTGGCACATGGCTGTATTCGTCCTGGCATACTATCCACAAGTTCATCAAGGCACTGTTGGTCCAGATTGTCCCACTCGTCAACGGCGATTCGGCGAAGATCCCTCAGAGTGGTTGGAGTGGTTGGTGGGTCACGTTGACCATAAACAGCCCTTTTCAATCTATCCCAGGCGTGTTCGATAGGGTTTATGTCTGGAGAACATGCTGGCCACTCTAGTCAAGCGATGTCGTTGTCCTGGACGAAGTCATTCACCAGATGTGCACGATGTGGGCGCGAATTGTCGTCCTTGAAGACGAATGGCTCGCCAATATGCTGCCGATATGGTTGCACTATCAGTCGGAGGATGGCATTCACGTATCGTACAACCGTTATGGCGCCTTCCATCACCACCAGAGGCATACGTCGGCCCCACATAACGCCACCTCAAAACAGTGGGGAACCTCCACCTTGCTGCACTCGCTGGACTGTGTGTCTAAGACGTTCAGCCTGACTGGGTTGCCTCCAAACACATCTCCGACGATTTCTGCTTGAAGGCATATGCGACACTCATCGGTGAAGAGAACGTGATGCTAATCCTGAGCGGTCCATGCGGCATGTTGTTGGGCCCAACTGTACCGCACTGCATGGTGTCGTGATTGCAAAGATGGACCTCACTATGGACGTCGGGAGTGAAGATGCGTATCATACAGCCTATTGCGCACAGTTTGAGTCGTAACACAATGGTTCAAATGGCTCTGAGCACTATGGGACTCAACTGCTGTGGTCATAAGTCCCCTAGAACTTAGAACTACTTAAACCTAAGGACAGCACACAACACCCAGCCATCACGAGGCAGAGAAAATCCCTGACCCCGCCGGGAATCGAACCCGGGAACCCGGGCGTGGGAAGCGAGAACGCTACCGCACGACCACGAGATGCGGGCGGTAACACAATGTCCTTTAGCTGCACGAAAAGCATTATTCAACATGATGGCGTTGCTGTCAGTGTTCCTCCGAGCTATAATCAGGTAGTGGTCATCCACTGCAGTAGTAACAATTGGGCGGCCTGAGTGAGGCATGTCATCGACAGTTCCTTCTCTCTGTATCTCCTCCATGTCGGAACAACATCGTTTTGGTTCACTCCGAGACACCTGGGCAGTGCCCTTGTTGAGAGCCCTTCCTGGCACGAAGTAACATTGCGGACGCGATTGAACCGCGGTATTGACCGTCTAAGCATGGTTGAACTACACACGACACGAGCCGTGTACCTCTTTCCTGATGGAATGACTGGAACTGATCGCCTGTCGGACCCCCTCCGTCTAATAGGCGCTGCTCATACATGGTTGTTTACATCTTTGGGCGGGTTAGTGACAAGTCTTGAAACGTCCCCTTAGAAAAATTATAAATGACTGTGCTTAAACTGACACACAATATTTTTAGCGCAACACAATCTGACTTTCAATAATGCCTACAAAAGAATGGCCCTAACTAAGAATAACCTATACCTTTCATAAATGACTTACCTCACAAAAATCTTCGTTACTCAAACTACTGCAATACAGCGCGCGCCAATACTGCCAGCTGAATAAAAGATTCTAACTACTGATAGGTATAGTTAGCAAATGAAAGATTTTGATAAAGAACAAACAATGTATTTACCTTAATAGTGTTTAAAAGTCATTTTATATATATATATATATATATATATATATATATATATATATATATATATATCAGTTCATGATATCCAGTATTACAAATTTACTCTTTCTGGCGCACACACGTCCAGATCGTCCGCTCTTAAAATCCTGCCATCTCTCTCCCCACATCCACCACTGCTGGCGGCTCACCTCCAACTGCGCAACGCTACGCGCTGTTAACAGCCAACTGCCCAACACTACAATAGCTAATATTACAACAATGCCAACCAGCCACAGACTGCACACAGCACAGTCAGTGATTTTCATATAAAGCGCTACATGGCGTTACCAACATAAAAACCTAAACAGCCTACTTACAGTCTGAACGGTCAAAGGGACTGTGTCTGTGATACAATAGCCACAGTCAACGTCTATCTTCAGTAGTTCTGGGAACCAAGATGATGCAAAACTATTTTTGATGTGTGTATTAACGGGTTACGTTCTTACAAATTTCTCGTCTCTTAAGTGAGAATATATATATACAGGGTGAACATTAATAAAACCGACAAACTGCAGGGACGGATTCCTGAGTGAAAATTGTGGGAAAAGGGTCCTATGAACATGCGTCCGGAAGTGGACGGTGTGCGTGCAACGACAACGAGCGTCCCAGAACACAGTACAGAGCGCAGCGCATCCACATCACCAACGCATGTTCGAAGTGACCTCCAGGGGTTTGCAGGTGACAGAGATAGTAACGGTTGTCATGCAGGATACACATAATCGTACTTACATAATGTTGGCGGTCCACTTGCCTGAAACTTGTGGTAGGGTTCGTCTCAATATCCCGTAGAACCCGGTCCTCCAAACCTGGTGTACGCACAGTCCGCCGCCTCCCTGCGCATTCGTGTCTCTGAAAGAACCTGTGATCAAACAAACGTCCAAAAACAGCTTGAACTGTTGTGTGTAGTGGTTGGTGCCTGTGAGGGTACTTGTCTTGGTATAGCCGTGCTGCCAGTCGACCGTTTCCATCTGCTTGGCCATATGCAAACAGCATCTCGGTTTCTTCCCGACGTGACTACCGGACCATACTGCTGCTTACAGTACGCTGCATCAGTCACACAGTCTGCACACACAGGGAACACACGCCATGTGGTCAGAGGAATTGTCATTCGTCAGCGCCACCTACCATGGCTCAAATGGTTCAAATGGCTCTGAGCACTATACGACTTAACTTCTGATGTCATCAGTCCCCTAGAACTTTGAACTACTTAAACCTAACTAACCTTAGGACATCACACACATCCCTGCCCGAGGCAGGATTCGAACCTGCGACCGTACAGTCCCACGGTTCCGGACTGCAGTGCCTAGACCCGCACGGCCACCGTGGCCGGCGAATAGGTAGAACTAAGTATCAACAAGCGGGGGCTCGCTAGCATACGCGATTTAGCGGCCCTGAAAGGCGATGTTATCAGCGATGAGTATGTACGGCCGGACAACTTGTTTGGCGTAGTGGCCATAAATTATACACACAAACCTTCCCGTAAATCAGTCTATTATCGAAAACCGTATCAAAACTACTACTTTAGTTCCTGAGATTAACCTTCACAGACAGACAGAAAAACTCGACGAGGGACTTTACAATGCGTCTAGCGACAAATATAGGAGCGTTCTGTTCTGAAGAAAAGGACAGAGTTATCCAGCACAGCTGTCGTACTCAACGAGGGGGCAACTCTTAGCTCCAAAAGCAGGATAGTTATTGAGCAGTTGCACTGTAAGATGCTGCCGCACAGCCCTATGGCCCTCACTGGCCCGAATTAGAACGCACGGGAATACATCGAAGACTATTTACTGGCAAACCGGATGCCTGCTGGACGGAATAAACTGGAAGCGCGAGCAAGCGCCAGCATTACGTGCTGTTATCTGCGGCAAAAGTCGAAATTATGGCCGGAAACGAGGTAATAAAAAGGACTTTCCGCTGTCCAGAGTGTTTACTGAGTTGCTCTGGATCACTGTATCCTTTTCTTCCAGCAGATAAAGAGGGCACACCTTTCCCGGTCAAGCGAAACGACTGCGATTTTACGATTCAAGAAACTCTAAGAGACGCAGTTAACAATCGAGTATATGTCGAGCGATTTGACATCCACTGCTGGATAAAGTTCTGCTCTAAACTTTTACCTGTATTATGTCCTCAGCTAAGCGCTTCCATATTGCCTGCGTGTTTTTCTGTTGTCATTCATCTATTTAGAGTCCCTTCCACCATCCATTTGCCCCATTACATTTTTTGGTACTTTCATTTCCTTTTGATTATAACCAAAATTACAACTTCAATCTGTTCAATTTGGTTGTTTTCCTCTCTCTCCTAGTAACTTCCAACATGCATTTCTCCATTATTCGCTGAAAAACTGTCAGTCTTTTAATGCGAAAACCGTTCAAAGGATTACTTCCAGAATTCAAACCTTCAGAACTGTTAGTACACTCCGACTGCAGACTTTCAAAACGTTTCGAAAGGTTTCTTTGGAAACTCATACTCAGTTCATCAAAGGAACTCACGTTCACTTTTATTCGACTATTTGCAGTATTTCTTTTGATGTACATTCTGTCTTCAACTGCCCTAAATATGAATTCTGACTTCATTGTTAATTTGTTCAAATTTTCTTTTCCTAGTATAATTTTTCATTTTATTTTGTTTATTTTAGGGATTTAAGCAATAAATTAAGAAAAAAAAGAATCCTGTCTCCCAAATTTCTGTGCGTCTCCGAGACTTAACATTATTCCCTCTGTACAGGAGTAATTTTGGGTCAGCTTAATTTTAAGGCAACGTCTTTCAAATTGTAATTGCTGGTGGTCACCAACATAACGATGACCTATTGAGAAGCTCCTCGGTTTGAAGAAGAACGCGAGGCCCTCAGAGATATATTCTTATGAGGTACCTGGCGGTTAGGAGCAGACAGGTAGTGGCAGAATCTAGGCCTCTGGCAGCCCACTTCTAGCAGATGGAATCTAAGTAACTAATAAACAAAAATGAAATAAAATAGAGCAGTTTTTAAGAGACTGTCCAAGCCTTTATCACGTCTCCCTTCGTCACAAGACAAGTGCAAGGACTGGAAATGCCTTTCCCTATTACATTGCTTGCCGTTAAAACTGCAACACTGGGAAGGATAGCAAATAACTAAATTTTACGGATTATGTGCACGCAGTGCAGAAAAGGAACACAAGTTTGCATTTGTAGGTGGTCTGAAAGTATATGGATCGCAAAATTTTATTTATTTAACCTGATATGATTAGGGCTATCAGGCCCACTCTTACATCGGACCAGGTTTCAAACATACTGTGCTTTTCTTACGTCATAGTTACCTAAAAAATAACAATTTTAGTGTGAAATTGCATTAAAATGATTTGAGCGCCTATAGTGGCATGTGGGTAAATAAGACTGACTATGAAATAATGAAGTTAATACTGACAGTACTTGTTCTACTGCTGCTCCTGCCACTAATAGTGATAATAATAATAATGATGATGACAATAATAACAATAATGATAGTGGCAGTTATAAAAAGAATTTATACACCCACAAAATAAATGTTTTTCGATATGGGAAAAGAAATTCAAGAAGACTGTATCGGCTAAGAATATTGGGGAATGAGGAAGATCAGGTTGGGAAGAGGGATGTACAAGTGTAACAAGTGTGTACAGGGATGATGGTAATCCTTATTGTTGCTTTAATAAATATGACATTAACAGTCTTCTGAAACTGGAGATGTTATTCAATTTTTTAATATAATGTGGGAGGTTATTCCAGAGTCGCATTCCTGCTGCTGAGAAGGACTTCGAGAAAGTGGCTGAATGGAAGAGTAGGACACAAATGATTTTGCGCTGATGGGAGCGAGTGTTTCTGCAGTGTTGTACAGATAATAGCGTTAAGATCGAAGAGAGATATGAGGGAATAGTGTACGTTGATCGGACAGTATAGATGGTAGAGGGTATGGAATCTCTGCGCTTGTCTGCTTTCAGCCTGGATAGCACTGCATATCATGGTGGAATATGATGAGAAGAGTCAAACATCACAGATATAACGAACACAGGCATTCATAATCAGTTCCAGGCGCCATGAGCTTCCCTAAGAAAGGCGTTGCAGGATAACATCACTGTAATCAATAATTGGAAGTATAAGTGTTTATACAAGTTTCTTTTTCAGGTCAAGAGGGAAGACCTTCTTTATATTTTTGTAGGGCATGGAGAGATGCTGATGCTTTCTTGCACATTGCTGTTACGTCCTCTGTCCAATTTATACTTTCCTCCATTAGTACTCCTAAACTCTTGGCTGAAGGAAATAAGTTGATAGATGGTAGGAATTCCCGATATTTCGGTCTGATGAGGCTAGAATGACCAACCAGTACCTCTTGAGTTTTGGATGGGTTGAGCTTTAAAGCTATATCCTGCGCCCATTTTGATCGTGCACGGAGGTCGCCATTTAGATTTTCGATATCTGTCCTCAGCTTTATTGGTTTTGCATTACCTGCAACTGCACGTCATCAGCGTACATGTGGTATTGTGGTATTCGTAGTAGGACAAAACTGATGACACATCATTGATATATAATGAAAAGAGTATAGAACCTAATACGGAACCCTGGGGGACGTCTGAAATTCCCTGCCTCCATTGTGACTTTATGGTGCCGGACGTGATGCGTTGCACTTGGCGAGAAATTTAGGTTGCTAAGTTTAGCGCCTATGCTAAAAACAATGTATGTAATCCAGCTGGGCATCGAGTTGAACTGAGCTTCGATGATAGATGTGTCACCCCACGCTGCTCCATTTCTATGCCAGAGTTCATCAGCTGTTGTGGCCAGAGAACAGAAACGTGTCAGTCTCTCGGAAACACGTGACCAGACGTTTCCCTTCGGGAAGAGATTCGGAGAAAGGGCTGACCAGGGCGGCAGTTGAACTCATTGTTTTTCGAGGTTGGTCGGGACGGCAAAGGCAACATGCGGTATTCCGTCATTTTGTTGTAATGTTTTGTCACGGAGGCTTCGAAGACAGGGCACACCTACCGGCCTTAACACGTCATAAATTTAACATCTGGTATCCAAATTACCGGCTATGCGAGCCAGAGGTGAATGTGTTTTGTA